>NC_065449.1:147079816-148392733 GCF_917563875.1 Diabrotica virgifera virgifera
GCACACAATTACCACATAGAGAAAAATGACAGGAATCAGTGGCGGTTCCAGAAATTTTGTTTGGGGGGGGGGGGTCATGGGTCTTGAGGGTGATTTAATTACCTGTCTTTGATGCAAGGTCACTTAGTCTTACCGACCCTAGGATACGTGGGTTTACAATTATGGGGGGGGGTCATGACCCCTGTGACACCCCCCCTGAATCCGCCAGTGACAGGAATAAGATACATAAACCATCAAATTTTTAGGTAGGCATACTAAACACCTCAATGCAGTAGTAGATATATCGACACGAGTTTTACCAGCACAGTGGTATTTTCTACTTGTAATAGTCACTAAGGTTACTTGTCAGAAATGTAGAGAAACAAACGTAATAACCAAGTTGAATGTGAGTGCACTACATACATATGTTACACTTGTTGGTATCAATACCGACAGAGAGAAATAACAGATTCTGCTTATCTAAATATCAATTTACTGAAAATTTTGTATGTACCTAGTTAAAAATAACTAAACCTACCCGTAAAGCTTTTTTAATACATTTATTTTGAGTTAAAATGAATTGAAATTCGAACAGTCTCCATGCATAATTGTTTTACCTATACATTATATACATTATAAAGCAGCGGTTCTCAATCTGTGGTACATGTACCACTGGTGGTACATTTCATTTTTTGAGGTGGTACACAAAACGCAAAAACAGCCGAAATTAGCACCACTATTATAGTTAATTAGATCACCTAGTTAGATATGTATTTCAGTTAGGTGGTACCAAAAATAATAAAAAGTATTTGGTGGTACATGACACAAAAATATTGAGAACCGCTGTTATAAAGAATAAAAGCTTGTTACAAAAGTCATCAACTATGTACTGGTCTAATGAAATGGAAAATTACGATCCCAAGAAATAAATCAAAAACCTGTATCCACGAGACATCGTCATGTTGTGATTCAAGTAAACCACAGAGTACAGAGGTTCATAGAAACTGTAAAATCAAAACATCGAGGTCGGTTAATTGATAAGATAGAAAATGAAGCGTAGTACAAAAACATCTAGAAATACTAGATGTTAAGGGAAAATTATGGGTTTTCTTGAAATTTGCAATTTTATGAAATTTTACGCATATTACCAAGGCGATTGATCAAAGAGAGACTGATTGTTTATAGAAAAATTATATCATACTAAAAAGGATCTGAAACTCTTTTCTTCTGGCATGTCTAAGTGAAATATTATGTTTATATGGCATTCAGCCACAATCGATTGTAATGACAATTACATTTTTGACTTCTCTTTGACGCTTCGATTTCCACTACGGAAATTGTTTTAAAAAAAGAATATTTTAAAAATGTGGAAAACAATTGCTTAGGTAATCAACAAGTTGTTAGCGAGACAGGTGTTTTTGAAGTTCTACTTCTTTAGGCGCGATGTGAGTGAAATTTAATATGCGCGAGTTCATCAAAAACCTTGTTCCCGGCGCAGACGCATTATACCTTTGCTCTGATTGGGTGTTCAAATGACATGACAAAAATTGTTCAATATGGAGGTTATGGATAAACAAATATTGTATATTAGTTTTTATTGTTGTGAGGACACAGACAAAAGCAAGTTTATAATTGTAGTAACTTTTTAAATAGTTTTTAAAAGCAACAGGTACGTACTTAATTGTAAATGTTTCAGTATTGTAATAAAAAATTACATAGGTAGGTACTTACCAATTTGGAAAATGTATGTACCTATCTATTTATAGTAGGTAATGCTTTGATTTACATAATTTTATTACCAACAAAATTTCTACCACTCCTCATCTAATATACCTATTGTTTTCTTACTCTATGTCTTGTTGTATTTTAATATTTTAATTCCCTTTTTGAACACACACACACACAAAATCAAACTAATTTGATTAAATTCAGAACTGCCAAACAGTAAAACGTTCAGTTAGCCTACCTTCCCACATGACAAGTACGTGTAAGTGGTCAAGACGGATGTCAGGTGTGTGTAAGTGGATTTCATGTCTAAGCACGCGGGTTCGAATACCAATGCAAGTTTTTATTTTTTTTTTATTTTTTTTTAACATTTTATGATTGTGAATATATTTGTTATATATTTTTTTTTCAGAAAATGCGTATTTAGTTAAAATGTTTGCCAACCATTATTGTTCAGAAATAATTTCTTTGGTGAATTTTTCAATGTGGTTGTGTGTGCTTTATTCTTTTATTTTTTAAAATTGGAAAGAAATCCTTTGTAAAAGGTATAAAATTTTTTTATTAAAAATCCCTTAAAAGGGCTACATCACAACAAAACGTTTTCGATTTTTATAAAAAATCATCATCAGTGTTCGATCTAAAAATAAGTATAACCGATTTAATGAATATAAAGTTAGTATTTAAAATTTGACAAAGGTTAGAGCAAGTTGGTTATACTTACAAACTGGATGCTAGCTGAGCCACAAAAGAAAAATATCTGGGTAAAAACCCTTTACATAAAATATAGATGCCTTAAAAGTGCATACTTCAATAAAAAGGCCAGTGATGGTCACATGGCAAACAGGATAATGCCCTAAGGTAAAGTATACAGGTTTCCCAACACGTGGGATCCAAATTGAGTTGATCACATTTCAATGACTTAATGGCAACTGAATGCGAAATGAGTGATGTTTCTGAAAGGTGTCAAAAGACAGATGGACAACGTGACGTGGAATTTACCCTGTATTACGACAGCCAACTAATTGTTAGTAAAATATTTAATGAAAATTTACATAGTAATAACAAACATCAACAAAGTTGTGGCTATAATTACATTTAAGTAAGTACCTTGAATATGTAAGATGAACGTGGAGTATGAAATGATTTTTATAATGAGAATTAGCCAGAATCTATGCAGCCACCTATACATAATTCAAAGGTTGATGAATGCGGTTCCTATTCAAATTGAAGTAAGTCCAACTGTGCTGTTGAAAATTTAATTTACTATGAATTAAAAGGAGTGTTTGGTTTAATTGTACTAATGGCAGAGTAAATTAGAGAGTCTGTAGTAAATGGAAGTCTGATATTAAAGTAGTGTTGAAATTAAGATAAGTTGTATGAGTCACAGGAGGAAACTGATATAATATAATGATATGTGAATTAATTGGTTAAGGTACCTGAGTGTTGATATTGGAAGTGAAGAAGAATATCAATTGAACTAATAACCTGGCAAAAGTATGAGGTCCTTTTATGTAACATAGGCATCTAGGACTAAACATGTTTATGAAATAGGGATTTTTTCTATTTTTTATTTTTTATACCAAGTTATCGAGTTGAATTGAAAAGGTTTAAAACTGGATGGATGTATGAAGGTGTATTGGAAAACAAGCAATATGTGTAAAATTAGAAGGTAGTGAATAATTTGTGATTTGATATCAGAATTGTTTACTGTAATGAGGTGTGATGAAAAAGGCTGGGCGCCCCAGAAACCAGACCCCACATCCTATGGATAAGAGAGTGGAAGAATTAGTATAAAAACCTTTTATAAATATTTTTCTGAAGTGTAGTTGGACCTATAACGAAAACCTGATCAAATGTCAATAAGTTATGAAATTGGGTGGAAGAGATCAAATAGTGTTAGAGTTGTGACTGGTCGATTTAATAAAAACTGGAAAAAGTTAAAGTAGATTATTTTGGAAGACTAGTAGAAGTTAAGGGATAATGAGTTGATGTTAGAAATGTCATCTGTTAAATAAGTAAATGTGGAGGAAAAGATAATATAAATGAAAAAGAGTTTGGAAACAGCAAAGAAGTTTGGAAATTTAGGTTAAGAAAAAAGTTGACGATGTAAGGGATTGAAGTCACGATTGAAAGACACATGGCGGTTAACACAGTTAGGGCTTCTTTGCTTTTCTCTAATTATTTCCAAGTCCTCGTATAGGTCCAGTCTTAAGAAATTCTTTTGAGGTATGTTGTGTATTAGAGAAACATTTTCCGGAATGTTAAGAGTATGACTGTTTTGTTTTAAATGTTGAGAAAAGTGTTCTCTCTTTTTGTGTGTTCAAGGGAACGAGATGCTAGTGACCTACAAGTTCTTCCTATGTACGTAGCATCACAGTCAGAGCATTGAAGTTTATAAACTCCACTACGATTCATGTAGTTGATAGGGTCTTTGGAGTTGGAAAGACATTGTCCTAAATTATTGGAAACTTTGAAAGATATGTGTATGTTATCAACTGATCTCTTGATAATATTACTGATATCACCGGAAAGGCTCTCTTGATGGAAAGGTAATGAAGCATAAATGGGTCTGGTGGTCAGATCCCTGGGAAACGCAGCCTCCCTCAGAACCCTCAGTTGTCTCTTATGAAGGAGTTTGGTTATAAGGTTTGGTTCGTAACCGTTATTGAAAGCAATTTGTTTGATAGTGTTGAGTTCTTTAGTGTAGTTAGATTGAGATAGAGGGATGGTTTCTAGACGGTGTATGTAACTGTGGAAGGCAGAGTATTTATGTGACATTGGATGGTTTGAAGACAAGGGTATGACATGATCAGTCTGTGTTGGTTTCCTATAAATACTAAAATCGAAGTGGTCATTCAATCTGGTGATGGTGAGGCCGAGAAAGTTAATTGAATTGGATGATTCAAGTTCCATAGTGAACTTAATGTTGGGGTGGATTTGATTAATTTTAGAAAGCAATAGCTCAACTGATGTGGAGCTTCCACATCAGGATTAAATGGACCCTGAACATATTTCTGAAATTGGGCTCTGCACCGCCATTATTTATTATATTATTATGAATATGTGTGCCAAATATCTCGACAAAATATTCAAAATTAGAGTCGCAATCTTGGAACGCGTTTGTTGCTACCTGTTGATCGCTACTGTAGCCTCTTAATAAATTCTTAATTATTTATGACATTAAGGAATTTTATTTATGGCATTTTGGTACTGTCACTTCACTTTATCTTGCTACTTGGTGTCTCAGCTATTTGCATCAAATTTAAATTAAAGAAAATCTCGACAGCAGATATTGTATGTCGGGATTTCTCGTTACATGTTTATAATGAAATTTGCTCGTTTATTTTCAAACCAAAAATAAGAGGTTGAAAAATATTTTACGCATTTACTTACATCAGAACATGAAAACATAAATCTTTGGAAACAGAGTGGATCTAGGATTAACGCTTAACGATTTTTTGTTCAAAAAGTTATAGCCTTCGACATTTTGACCCCTTGGATAAACAAATTATAATATCTAAGCAACAAGTTCACCAATCGGGCTCTACAAAATTTTTTTATGTTTAAAAGTAAAAGATCTTCATTTTAAAGCCTTAAAAAATAAATAAAATTTATTTTTACAATAAATAATTCAATTGCGACAAAAACGGCCATTTTGGACATTTCGCAGGCTGTGTTGCAATAACATATTAACGAAATTTAACTTGTTATAGCTCAAATTGTAGGTTTTATAATTTACTACAATTTTCTATTTAAAAGTTTTTCTCTAAAATGAATATCCTAAGCTGCAAACTTAAAAATCTTTAAAAATTGCAAATTTAACAAATGAAAAACGTAATAAATAAAAAAGCGCACAAAATTTTTGGTTACATTTTAGTAGAAGTTATTCCTGCCATCGTCCTTTACAACACCTGACAGGTTTAAAAAATTCCTGAATTATATCACGTTTTTTCACCCACACCCTGGGGTATTATTTTCAACTATATAATGATCTTACGTCAAAAACTCTCAGTGAGACGCATATTAGTATGAGGTTGATTTTTTTTCTTTAAAAAATAAATTTATTGTGCCAACTCTGAAAAATTACACAAAACAAAATTAGTCAGAATACTTTTAAATAGAGTTTTCCACAATTCTAAATTTTAGAACACTACCTACACACTGTTCTGTTAACCTTTCGTCCATAGCTATTTAAAGGGTTTCTTGATCTCTTGGCGTAATCTTAGGTATGATGTTATATCCTGATCTTCGAATTTCTGCATTTCCTCTAACATATGTAAAATTTTTTGTCATCCACGACTTTTTTCATTTTTGGTAGTTTCAGAAATTGTTTTTGCCCTCTATGGTAAGATTCTACGGAACTTTTTCAAGTTCTTGGTCTGTATCATCGGCTATCTTTAGTGTCCCACTTTTGTCAGTCCATTATCTAATTAATTATATTATGGTGAAAATGTAGTCTATTAATAGTTATTATGTGAAGAGTCAAATCAGGAAATAGAGAGTAACTCACTTGATAACCATTTTAGATACTTTTACATCTAAAACTGAAAGACACCTTGTAATATTACGGTTGATGATGTTTGGGATAAAAATCCAAGTATTTTTGCAATCGTAAATCGCTAAAAGTATACTGGTCCCATCAAAGAAACACTCAATTAATATTTATGATAGTAATTTAGTAATTTCCAGCAATTATTTAGGTTTTTCTTGTTTAAATAATACCCTAATGGTGTAAGATAATCGAATGGTAATTGTGAAAGGGATAATATAGGGTCATTAAGTTATATACACAAAGTACATGGAGATTACATATTGAAGAGCTAATGAATATATTGTTCAGGAAATTGAAAAGGTTGCTTGAATTTAACCGGAATAGAAATATTACGTACAGGGTCGTAATAAATATAAAAGATTTAAATGTATAAATTTCACAAGATTGAAGAAAACAAACAACAAAACACCACAAGCACTCCAGAGACACTCACAAAAAGAGATTCAAAGATGACAACACTACCATTATGTAAAGTGTTTATCAGAAAAATTGAAAAGAGTTAGAAACAAGTACATTACAACAACGTTCAAAATAACCAACACTCTGAGATCCATCCAAGAAAGATCTAAAAACTGCATCTACAAAATACACTGTGAATGCAACAATTTTTACGTGGGAGAAACTGCAAAACCACTAAAGCGCTGGTTTCCTCGACAGCGGTGCCGACAACCTGCGATCGTAACACTGTGATGAATGACATCATAAAAAACTGTACCGTGCAAAATAATAGCGGTGGTTTCCAAGGATGCGTTGGAAGCCACCGCTTGCTGAGTTTGCACATTCCATTGCAGCAGTGAAGAACCTTGAATTTTTCACCGTAATATGACGTAATTCATTGCAGTGCTACGGTCTCACGTTGTCGGCACCGCTTTGGAGGAAACCAGCGCTTAAGTGTCAGGGTAAACGAACATGAAACATACATTAAGAACAGAGACTTGAAGAAATTTCAGATATGAAAACAAGTCTGGGACAAGGAGCACAGAGTACAATGGAAAGATGCATCAATAGTCATGAAAGTTACAGACATGAAAAAGAGAACAGTCAAAAAAGCATCCCTCATCCTACTCAACGAAGAAAAATGTGTAGCAAACCCGTCAGCCGAATTCAGTAGGCTTTATTTGTCATTACTAAAAGAAGAAGTCAAAAATAAGAACATACTAACTATAGCAGAATAAAAGAAAGCTGAAGAGCAAACAATATATTATATGCAACAAATAACATATGCAGAGAGGCGCTAAACTATGGAATAAATTCATTTTCTCTAAAACGGAGAATTTTGGAGAAAAATCCCAAAACATATAGATTTTTATTTTTAAACTAGCTGACCCGGCGAACTTCGTACCGCCTTAGAAATAAATCAATAATGTGTCAAAGTTCAATAAACAAAAATTAACAGGAAATCAAAAAATACTTAAAAAATATTTGTATGTATTACCTAACATAAAAGTACCTATTTAATTCATTCTAATAAGTATACCCCATTCCACGAATATACGACCCTCTTGGATTATCGCGACAACGAATATTTTACTGTGCAAAATATGAAGAACGAAAGTAAATTGCAAATTATATTGTTGTTTATTGGAGTAATTATTAGAGCAAAATACTTTCGTGCTTCTTATTTTGCACACTAAAATATTCGTTGTCGCGGTAATCCAAAACAGTCGTATATTTTGTGGAATACACCATAATATTTTTTTGCGGTGCGTAAATATTAAACGATGGCGGTTTTTCAAGGCATTATTAATTTTCCTTGCCAGAAACATGCACACTCAAAGTTTTCCGCAGACTCCAAAAAACTTGCGATTATAAACGTCACTGCTACACTTGATACATACATCAACAAATCTATTGCTGTTTACTGAGTAAGAGGTGACACCGGTTGACGTCTTGCGGAGATAAGTGGTCTAGTAATAATTGGTTAGTTATCGAACACGGTTCTTCATTTTGACATCATAACCATGAATAAACTTTGCCTGTCTGACTATGTCCTTCTATTTAGACCTCCTTTAGGTCCTTCTTATCCATTGTCTTACATTGATAGTTTTCAGGTCGTCTTCTAAGTCAAACAACCATCTCGTTCTGGACCTTCCTTTTTTTGTCAGTGTGTCAGCTTCTATTGTAAAATTTTCGTTAATCTTTTTATATCTTCTTGTCTCTAGACATATCACAGCTATGGCAGTCTTTGACTTTTCACAAATCTTACAATATCGCACACTTTATTTAATTTTAATTCGTAATTTTAATTTAATTTCGTCCCGATCCCGACTCCAGCCTAGATGGATGACGTCACTAGTATGAAATATATACCAAAAAATTGTAATTTAAAAATAAAAATAACTATTTTGAGATTTTTCTCCAAAATCGTCCATTTTAAAGAAAATTAATTTATTCCACAATTTTGCCCCTCTCTGTATATTATTTGGGATTTTTCAAATAATATCTTTGAAACCATATTTTTTTTCGCTATTATTGTTGTATAAGTAATTCCCACCTTGTGCCAAACAGAAACCGAATCTATTATACAACGCCTTTCTCATGGCGTTGAGATCAGTTGCTGATATGCTTTGGCTACATGCGACTATATTTTGTCTTAGATCTTGCAATGAATGCCTGTAAAAATTGTTCTCTGGCATCCCCCAAAATAAAAAATCTAGGAAGTTTGGGGATCCAGAGAGCGATTTTATTGTAGCTTGTTTATAATCACACGTTCAGAAAAAATTAAATCTAAATAATCTCTGACGGTATAAGCCTTATGCGAAGAACAGCCGTCTTGTTGAGACCACATTTTCTTTTTAAGTTGGTTTTAATGCGTTAGCTCTGTATTTTAAGTAGAGATTTTTGCAATCTTGGAGTGTGTCAGAGAAAGTAACATGAGGGATTTCGAACTAAGGCGTATTCTAAGCTAGTGTGGAAAAACTGACACAAACTTGACAAACTGGTGGAGCATTACAGTGTTACCCTGGTATGGGTTTCAAGTCATCGGGGAATATATGGCCTTGAAGAACTCATACATTTTCCAGAAGAGCATCGGTTGTTAAATAATCCTAAATAGAGCCGGTCAAGTACTGTCAAAAAACATCGTTCGCGATCTGAAAAAATCCTGGACCCAAAAACAACAAAACTCACACTAGTCAAATAAACCCGGTCCAACAAATGGCAAGATTTATATTGGATAGTCATAATATGCTAATAGAACTGAAGTACTGAAGTACTGAAAAATAAGCAGGAATCAGCTCAGGGTGATCACAGGGACTGATCAATGGGAATGTTTCATGGAGGCTTAAGCTGCAGATTCTGAAGCCGAGAACCTGAAACAGTAAACCATATCGTGCATGATTGCGAGGCATTGGATCTCAGGTAGCAAACACTTTTTGGAGACAACGAAGTGACTCCAGTAATTTTATTTGCAGTTTCTATACGACTAATATTAAAAGTGGCATGCACCACTTGAACCTAACTTCAGCCCGTGAGTAATGACCTATTGCTCACGGGTAAAGTAATGGGTGTTATTATTTTTTCACAAATAGTGAATGAGCATATTAAATGGTCGTAGAAAAAGATATTTTAATCTATTCCTAAAGCAAATATAGGCAAATATACCTATTCCTACCTAAGTTATAAAAAATACAACAAAATTGAATGAAAAATTTGTTTTTGCGATTACGAAGTGAATGTGTCAAACTTTTGTTTGGCACAAATAATGCTTAGCCACATAGCATATGTTTTAATCAAGAAGGTCTAAACTTCTATGAAAGTCATCCATGTTAAGCTAAATCTGTTACTAATAGTCTCCCGTTTTATACTGCTAACGCAGCTTTGGGATTATAGCAGGGTAGTCTGCTACCCTGCTATAATCCCAAGGGCCTACGGTATACAAGGAAGGTAACAGAGCCACTGCTACGCTTCAACCGCCTATTATTACCCCTATTGTTACCAAAGGTGCCCATTTTATTCAGGCTAAGTCGACCTGAGGCCTATAGACATTTATAAAACGTGACCAATAAAAATATATGTCTAGATGTTCTCGCCGGCGCTGGGATTTGATCCACGATCTACCAGCGTGGAAGTCAGACATTCTACTTTCTGAGCTACTCCGGCTCTTGAATTTGGTAATAAATTTGTTACTCAGATGCTGAAAAGAAGTGTTCCAGATCTTGATAAAATTGGCTAATAATTACCCAGTAATTGCAGCGAACTGCAGCGGGTTAACATATGGACAGATAGCCAAGCAACCATTGGGGCTCTTATAAACCCTAAGGTGAACTCTAGGCTGGTGTGGGAATGTCGACAAGAACTTGACAGACTGACACAACATAACAGTGTTATACTGGTATAGGTTCCAGGTCATCGGGGCATATACGGCAATGAAAGAGCTAATGCACTTGCCAAGAGAGCATCAGCTACAAAATACCTGGGTCTAGAGCCGGCCGTGGGAGTGCCAAAAAGCACCGTCCACGAACGAAAAAAAGCCTGGATCCGAAGCCAACACAACTCACACTGGGAGAGTGGACCCGATCAAACACATGGCAAGATATATATCGGACGGACATGTGCTAGTAGGGCTGAGTTACTGCTGAAAACAAGCAGGAATCAGCTCAGAGTCATAGGTTTCTTCACTGGACATGCGCCAGTTTAGGGTCACCTGCATACAATGGGGCTGTTTCATGGAGAATTGAGCTGCAGACTCTGTAACAGAGAACTTGAAACAGTCAAACATATTTTGCATGACTGTGAGGCATTGGATCGGAGGCGGCAAACACTTTTCGGAGACATCGAAGTGACTCCAAATATATATGGCACCCACCCACTAGACCTGTACAAGCTGGTACAGGGTTCCAGAATTCTGGAATGGGTTTCATAAACGAATGGAAGATGTACAATAAGCCAAGTGGCTGCAGTACAACCGGTTCACAGCAGACGGCTTCCAGGGAAAAAAACCCAGTAATTGCACAGATATATGAAAAATATCATATGTATAAAAAAATATATTTTAGAATATGGAAAATTGAAAAAAATACAAGGTGTACCTACTATTTAAAAAAATCTTGCGCCATTTTGGAGTAGTGGCACACCGAGTATATCACTAATTGCACTAATTACAGATAATAAGCATAATATGAGGAATTGAAATATTACTTTTGTACACACACATTGAAATAATCCATTGTTTTTGAAAACTATTTCCGACGTGGAAATCGAAACTCGAAACGTCAAATTAAACGTATTTAAGCGGATATTTTTTGTTAATTCGCAATAAAAACAGTAAATAATATTGAAATGCCACAAGAAAATAGCTTCAGAAGAATAATTTCTATGTTTGGGACATTCATTTATTTAAATCTCACATGTTAATGTGACGCTATTTAATAAAGCAAAATAATACATATTGTTAAAATAGAACAAACATTTTCAATTTCATTGCAACACGAAACTAGAGCCGCATTCTATTTTAATTCAATCAGAGAGCACTGCAAGTACCCTTACCAGTTTCAAGACTTATTAGTCTTTCATCAGGAGGCAAATATTGCAGATCTCTCTCTGACTGAACCAGAATAACCACCGGCGTGCAGTCAGGAATTGCAACGAACGAAATGGCAACGATGCCCTAGCAACATCTGCTAGAAAAAAGTTTAAGTTTTCAATCTAATAGCACACAAAATAATATTGAAAATGAATCCCCTGTACTCCGATCAGAGTAAAAATGAAAATTAAAAATGAATAAAAATTTTCAATTTCGTTGCAACAGGAGCCGCATTATATTTTAATTCAATCAGAGAGCAATGCAGGTGCCACTACCGGCATAGCTCTATCTGACTGAACCAGAAAAACCCCCGGCGTGCAGTCACGAATTGCAACGAACGAAATTGCAGGGATGCCCTAGCGACATCTGCTCAAATATAAATAAAATAAATATATAAATATAAATAAAAATAAATATGGTATTTACCTGCACAAGTCGGACAACACCTTCCTGGTTCGGGTGGAAGTGGTTTCGCACAAGGAGTATGACATCGTAGGGTAGATATCGTGATCACACCGGCTTCACATCGCAATATATTACACGGATCTTTCGGATCTGTCCACTCTGTATCACTTTGGTGGTAGTGACCGTTGTAGATGCAACCTAAAATAAAAAAGATATTAAAATCAAGATCATTTTTGTTATAAAAAGTATTTATGAAAAACCAGCGTTCTTGCGATATGTATATGATTAATAAAATATTTCTTAACCCGGCACCTGCCACGTGGCTTTGCAAGGCGCCAACTGCCACGTGGGGATCTCACAGCACCCCTTAACAATTTTCTGTGATCCACTTGTTTAAAAAACAAAATAATGTGTTTAGTAACACAAGAATATAAATAAACATGTTTTATTAACTTATTAGCCACTAATATGTTATAAAAGTTGAAAAATAAAATGAAAAAGGTGTTATAAGCAAATTACCAAGTACCAAACCATAATAAATGAAGTCAAGTAAAATATCTAAAAAAATTAAGATATAGTGAGTATAGAGTCTATATTAATAATTTAAATCAGTTATTTCAATACAAAATGTAAATTTGACCTGTTTATATCAAAAATACAAAAAAAATTTAAAACATAAAGTGCCAGATGATGACACCCCAATTCGACTTTAGAGCTATAAGTTCAGAATGACACTAAATAACCACTTTAAACACTAACACATATATACTATATAATATTATAGAAAGCTACTATGACGCACAGCTCGCTTACCAAACTTGAAATACCAAATATTTGATAAAAATATGTTATGGGGTGCTGGTAGATCCCCACGTGGCAGGTGCCGGGTTAATTAAGTAATATACCATTCACTTAACAAGATTTGCTAAAAATTACTAGTGATTTATTCAATTATTGTATTCTTTTACTTCTATTGTTTCGTTTGTTTTTTATATGAACTGTGTAAATTTTCTATCTGTTCTTCTTTTTCATGGTGGTTTACATAAATATGATCTTGTCCAGCCTTCTTTAGGAATATACGGTTCTTCTTTTTTCCCAATGTTCCTTCTCTCAAACTTTTTGTTTTCTCTATTGTTATTGTGACAATAACTTTCTCTCAGGCATACAGGGTTAGGTAGATAAACGGCCTATTAGAAATATCACGAGAACTACAGGCATCAGAATCATGAAGATTGGAATGAAGGGGTTTTGAAGAGTGATCTATTTAATGCAAATATTTTCATCTATTTCCTACTTCCGGTTACACTGGAAGTTGCTTATAACTTCGTTTTTTAAATGGGACAGCCTGTATATTTTTACATTTTTTGATTCTTCGCGATGTTTTCGTTTTTGAAATGTAAGGTTTTGTAATGTTATACCTTGTAGTTTAAAAGATAATTAGTTTTTTTTATAAATTTCGTAGCAATATTCACACCCTGTAGAATTGTAGTAGTTTAACATCAAAAATTATATTTATGTTCAAATAATTTTTAATATAGTCTACGACTATGTATTGTTAAGAATTGTTACCATAGCTAAATTTTTAATTTTAGTATACAGGGTTGGTAGAAATTCGGAATGAGCATACTCTGAGTTGTCTTAAATGGAACACCCTGTATTTTAGTATTATAATAACATTATATTTTATGGCAATTCTTTATTTCTTAAGCATTCCCTATACCTAATAGCTTTAGTTTTTGAGTTATTGGTGATTCAAGCCAAACTATAATTGCAACAAAAAACGTGAAATTTTATTAGGTTGGACGTGAAAATATTCAATCACAAATACTTTTTCAGAAATAAATACATATTAATCTAGACTGATCCTTAAAATTACCAATAATTGTTGAGCTATCAAAATATCTACATACAGTCGGAAAAATGAAGGAATACCCATGAACGATCACATCAATCACTGATTTTGTATTTGCTGTCTTTTTCTATAAATAACAAACGTTTGTTATAGAAAAAGACAGCAAATACATAATTAGTTCAGAGAAATAAGGGAAAAAAATATCATGTTTGTGACACAACCCCGTCCAGGCCGAAACCAAATTTTTTGAGTATTATGGACATCTATATTAATAACCTATATGTTTCCTGCAGCCGATTTTGATGATATACATAGTTATAAACAAATGAAGATCAAAAAACGGTAAATTTTAGCTTTTTTCGTCTACAACCAAAAAGTTAAGCATTTTAAACAAATTTGAGAGTGAGAAACTCATAAATCGTATAAAAAACTTCAATATGGCGTCCGCTGAATATGTCTATCCTTATTGGTTGCTTAGAAAATTGCAAAATAATTCATAAATTTTGAGTTTTTATAAATATTCATAAGTTATGTAAAAATTAACTTAGAACCTTCTTATTACATGGAATGCTGGGACTTCTGGTGCTTAAATTATACACTATATTTCATAACAATTGGTCAAATAGTTTAAAAGTTATTTAATTTGTTTATCCCAAATTAATTTTTTTTGCAACACTGTAAGTCAGAAAATGATGAAATTACAGTAATAGTTTGGATAGTTTATGAAAGAAGATGATTTATGCTAATAATTTAATTTAAAAAAAATGACAAAAAATAATTCTAAGTATCGCAAAATTATTTTGCAAGAACATGTCGATTTTTTGCTTATAAACAATTAGAATAACTTTTTAACCATTACCCGTAGAAAAACTATTTTTTCATATTTAGAATGACTGAATTTTATACAAATTTAAAAAAGAAAAAATTGTCCTAGGACAATTAGGGATGAAGTTGCCCCCTCCCCTTTTTTTAAGTCACAGCAGCTTTCTTTATAAAAATTACGAAATCAGATCAGTCACATTTGAAAGAACATACTTCAGAGCTTTAATGTACCAAATATAAAAAATATATACTTACAAACAAATCTTACACAAAGCTTCAAAATGTGAGCCTTAAAATCGACCGGTTTTGAAACTTGGGAGATCGATGAGAAGGGGGACGGAACTATTAGCTGTATCTCTTGTTCTCGCCTATGGATTTCGACGTTTCTTTTTTTAATTTGTATGTACTTTTTGCGTACAGTACGAGTATGCATTATTTAAATAAATTAATTGTTATATACACCATCAAATTTGTTTAAACAATTTTTTTTCAATTTTTCTTATAATATTTTAAGTAATTTTAATCACAAAACATGAATATTTATGAATAATATAATAATACATAGTTTTTTATTAAACTTAGTAATAATTTAAAGTATCAAAAAACAAATTATCCCATTCAATTGTTTCTAAAAATAGTATTGGTCTATGGAAATCAGAAAATCTCAAATCAGATTTTGGTACACTATTTTTTGGTAAACATGCTATTAGATGAATGAAAAACTGAAGTTACAGAACCACCAAACAAGAGATAAACGTAATTGAGTGGGGTTGGAAATTAAGCTAAGAACCGTTAGTATCAATCCGATCAACAGATCTTCTTTATACACAGGCGCCCATATAAAAATTTTCAGGGGGGCAGACGTGAAGATGTTCACATTATATTTTGTATACTTTGGATAACCATATATAGTTAATAGCACCCGAAAAGCTAGGGGGGCCACGCCCCCCCCCCCTGCCCATGGCATATCTTTATACCAGATATTTTATTAAAATAAACTATCTGCTCTTGGAAAAACTGGTTGCACCGAGTACTTGTTAGTACAGAGATATAAATAGTTTATGGACTTCGATAACCAAAACCTCTATCTTTCTCTATTATCTATTTTGGAGTTTCTTTTTTTAATCTGTATGTACTCTTTGCGTATGTTACGGATATGTTTTTTGTTAATAAAGTGGTTATTTAAATAACTATGTAAATTGTGTAAACAATTTTTGGAAATTCTTTTACGATATTTTTAGGATGACTTTGTTGGCAATCATAGGATTGGATCATATGCACTTGACTTTACAATAACTTATAATAAATAGGTAACTGATAATTGTTACATTTTTCATAAAAATACAAGTATTCCTAAATAAATCTCCTTTAATTTTATTTTAATAGTCTTGTTATAATACCAAAATGTATGAAATATCTTAATTTTTGCTTTTTTGCAATCTTAAAATTATAACTTTCAATCTTGTAAGATACAATTATTACAATGTTGTAGAAAATTTCTGAAAATAATTTTGTTCTTTTTATCCGCTCTCTAATTTTGTTACATTTCATTTTTCGTTTTCTAGTAGCATGTTTATCAAGAAATAAAACTTAGTTTATTTGAGATTTTTTATTTTCAATTCAATATTATAAGCCAATGTTAGATTTAAGAATAATTGAATAGGATTAGTATATAATAATTACGGGGCGTAACAAAAATACAGGTCATAAATTTAATCGCATATTCTGGGACCAAAAATACTTCGATTGAACCTAACTTACCTTAGTATAAATATGCACATAAAAAAAGTTACAGCCCTTTGAAGTTACAAAATGAAAATCGATTTTGTCCAATATATCGAAAATTCCGCGAGATTTTTTATTGAAAATAGACATGTGGTATTTTTATGGCAGGAGCATCTTACAAAAAAATTATAGTAAAATTTTGACACCCCATAAAAATTTTATGGGATGTCTTTTTGTGTACGTTCAAACTTTTGTGTACGTTCCAATTAAATTATTTTTGTACCATTAGTTAAACACAATGTTTTTAAAACTTTTTGCCTCTCAGTACTTTTTCGAAAAGTCAGTTTTTATTGAGATATTTTGAATATTAGTCAAATCCACCACATATTTGTAAATATGGTTAAGTACGATTATGGAGACTTGGTAATCGTATGAAAATTTATTTATAATTTACATTTTTAGGCATATTTTGAACCATATTAAAAAAGAAGCCACATCTTGATAAAAGGTGCCTTATCGAAAAAATACTAAAAGACAAAAAAGTTTTAGAAATATTGTGTTTAACTAATGGCACCGCAATAATAGTTTAATTGGAACGCACACAAACATTTGGGGGGTGTAAAGGAATAAAATCCCCATAATATTTTTATGTAAACATATTAAAAAAGAAGCCGCAACTCGATAAAAACTGCCTTATCGAAAAAATACTAAGAAGCAAAAAAAGTTTTAAAACAGTGAGTTTAAGTAATGGTACCACAATAATAATTTAATTGGAACGTACACAAAAGTTTGGGGGGTTTAAGGGAACAAAACCCCCATAAAATTTTTATGAGATGCACAAATTTCACTATAGTTTTTCTTTAAGATCTTCCTGTCATAAGAATGATACATGTCCATTTTCAATAAAAAATCTCTAATAGTTTTCTATATATTGGAAAAAATCGATTTTCATTTTGTAACTTCAAAGGGCTATAACTTTTTTTATGTGCACATTTGTATTAAGGTAAGTTAGGTCCAATCAATCTATTTTTGGTCCCAGAATATGTGATTTAATTTATGGCCTGTATTTTTGTTACGCCCTCTATAACTAATATGTACATTTTACAATAAAAGTTACATCAAATATTATTTAAAAAATTGAAAAAAAAATTGTTTAAACAAATTTGATGGTGTATATAACAATTAGTTTATTTAAATAACGCCTATTCGTAATGTACGTAAAAAGTACATACAAATTAAAAAAAGAAACAACGAAATAAATAATCGAGAACCAGAGATACAGTTAACAGCTCCTTCCCCCCTCTCATCGCTATCCCAAGTTTCAACGCCGGCCGATTTTAAGGGCCACATTTTTAAACTTTGTGGACGATTTTCTTGAAAGGAAATCTTTTGTATACTTGGTAAGTTAAAACTTTGAAGTATGATCTTTCAAATGCGGCTAATTTTATTTCTTAGTTGTTATAAACAAAGCTGCTGTGAATTAAAAAAAGAAGGGTGCTAACTTCTTCCCTAATTGTGCTAGGACAATTGTTTTTCTTTATAAATGTGTATAAAAATTCAGTCTTTTTAAAATGTGGAAAAATAATTTTTCTACAGGTAACGGTTAAAAAATTATTCTAATTGTTTATAAGCAAAAAATCGACATGTTCTTGCAAAATAATTTTACACTATTTAAAATTATCTTTGTCATTTTTTTTAAATTAGGTTAATAGCATAAATCTTCTTCTTTCATAAACTGTCAGAAGTTTTACTATAACCTCATCGTTTTCTGACTTATAGTGTCGCAAAAAACATTAATTTGGGATAAACAAATTAAATAACTTTTAAACTATTTGACTAATTGCTTTGAAATTTAGAATATAATTTAAGCACCAGAAGTCTCAGCATTCTGTGAAATAAGAAAGTTCTAACTTAATTTTTACATAAGTTATGAACATTTATAAAATCTCAAAATTTATGACTTATTTTGCAATTTTCTAAGCAACAAATAAGGATATAGATATGCAGCGAACGCCACGTTGAAGTTTTTTATATGATTTATTAGTTTGTTACTCTCAAACTCGTTTAAAATGTTTCACTTTTTAGTAATAGACGAAAAACGCGAAAATTTAGCGTTTTTTGATCTTCATTTGTTTATAACTATGTATATCATCAAAATCGGCTGCAGGAAACATACAGGTTATTAATATAGATGTCCATACTACTCAAAAAATTTAGTTTCGGCCTGGAGGGGGATGTGTCACGAGAAAAATCCTATTTCTCTGGACTAAATAAGTGATTGATGTGATCGTTTATGGGTATTCTTTCATTTTTCCGACTGTAGTTAAGATTGTTGTTGCGATTAACAATTAAGCACAAATTAAAGCAGTTAGGTATATAGGGAATGCTTAAGAAATAAAAAAGTGCCATAAAATATCATTTTATTACAATACTAAAATACAGGGTGTTCCATTTAAGAAAACTCAGAAAATACTCATTCCGAGTTTCGACCAACCCCGTATACTAAAATTAAAAATTTAACTATACCTACTAATAATTTTTAACAATAGTAGACTACATTAGAAATAATTTGGATACACTACAATCTTATTGCGAAATCAGCTGTAATATGCCAATGGCGTTAGTAACTAACAACAGTTGTCGACGCATTTAAGCTAAATAAAAAAATTATATTATTTTAGTTACCATAAAAGTGCGAAACAATCATGAAAGACGATTTTTTTACTTTAGATTCAGAGGCAGCATGGAAATGAGATAAGTCCACTTCAGTATACTAGTTATGCCACAAAAATGTTACAAACAACAGAAAGATTTTTATAAATGCTTCTTAGACTTCGATGACAAAACATTTCATAGCGTAGCGTTTTAACGAGCTACTATTAGAACGTTTACAGGAAGTCGGTTTAGATAGGAGGAACATTAATCTGCTAAAACACTTATAATGGAACCAAAAGTTTAGGATTAAGATGGACGGTTCCATATACGGAAAATATACGCAGTACGTATACAAAGTAGAAATTAGAAGATATGTGTTTTACCCCCTCTTCCAAATTCATATTTTTGACGGGATCAAGGTGAACGGAGTAAACAGCATCAGATACGCCGATGATACGGTGGTAATTATGGATTTCGACTTGAGTCTCCAACGAGTCCTCGACAGAACCAACTTGGTATGCGAGCACGGCATGAAAATCAAAAAAATGATCAATCTGAAAGAACAAAAATATACCTCACCCTTGTAGAAAAGACGGGTAGATTTTAGAATAGGTCAATAAGTTCAACTACCGGGGATGTTGGATCGATGGCAGTCTTAATCCAAATCTAGAAATGGAGTAGAGAAAGATCGAGTATGAAACAAATAAGAGAATTTTACAATGGTTAAACCCTGTAGTTGGCTGTATACGTTCAATAAGACAACCTAGAATAAAGTAAACACTTCTGTTGTATGTAGATATACAGCGTGTCTACTTAAGTTGGAAACATATGGGAAACATTTTTATTATTCATTTTACGAAAAAAAGTTATTCTTTATAAAAAGTTCTACATGCTCTAAAACCTAAGCTTCAATCATTAAATATCAAATTTTATTAATATTATACGAGGTATGTCAAAAAATATGAATTTCGTTCAAGGGTACATTTATTTCCCTGAATATCGAAAATTCTTATTAGGAAAAGTTGTTTGGAATTAAAAACTAAGATCAAATATGCATTTATATGCTCCTAATTGAAAAAAAAAATATTTTCCAAACTTTTCTCAAATTTATGGATACTTAACTTCGTTTTTATTTATTACACATAAGATAACTCTTTTATTATTACTTTTACGAAAAAAAGTATTCTTTATAAAAATCTCTGTATGTCCTAAGCCCTAAGATGCAATCATCAAATATCTCATTTTATTAATTTTATACGAGGTATGTCAAAAAATATGAATTTCACTCAGGAGTAAAGTACTTTTATTTGTCACAATATTGAAAATTGTTATAACAAAAAGTTGTTTAGAATTCAAAACAATGTTTCAATATGAAATTACATCCTTCTATTTGAAATATTGTGAAATATAAAGGTACATACATACTATACTCATGAGCGAAATTCATATTTTTTGACACACCTCGTATGAAATTTAAAAAAATTGATATATCATGGTTGTATCTTAGTTTTTAGAATATGTAGAGCTTTTTATGAAGAATAACTTTTTTTGGTAAAATGAATAATAAAAGAGTTAAGTGTTATATTTGTAATAAATAAAAACGATGTTGGGTATTCATAAATTTGAGAAAAATTTGTAAAATATTTTTTTTTTCAATTAGAAGCATGTAGTTGCATATTTGATCTTAGTTTTTAATTCCAAACAACTTTCCATAATAAGAATTTCCGATATTCAGAGAAATAAAGGTACTTTACCCTTGAACGAAATTTATATTTTTTGACATACCTCGTATAATATTGTAAAATTTGATATTTTATGATTGAATCTTAGGTTTTAGAGCATGCAGAACTTTTTATGAAGAATAACTTTTTTTCGTAAAATTAATAATAAAAAAGTTTTCCATATGAAGAGTATAGGGGAAAAACAAAGAATGTCACATTTTATACATATTGAGATAAACACCAATAAAGGTTTAATTCTTATGATATCTAAAAACTACTTAGAAGATTCTTAGCATAATTCTAGCAATTATTAGTCTATAATCTTAATATAATATTAGTCTATATTAACTTATTAATTTAATAATGCACCAACAAACTGCTAACATTCCTTATTTTTGTCCAGTGGCGTGCGGACCATTCTGGTCCTTCGCCTGGATGCAAATTCTTAAAAACTTTATATAGACTGATCTTTCTGGTTATTGTTCTGAATCGATAGTCTAGTCAATAGTACTCATTTTTTGCTACCGCATGGCGAGAAAATCCAAAATTCATGAAAAAGTGACATTCCTTGTTATTCCTCTGTACTCTTCATATGTTTCCAACTTAACCCCTTCGGTACGGTGATGCAAGATGCACCCGTGTGCATCACGCTTGACTGTCCATTCAGTACGGTGATGCACACGGGTGCATCATGAGTTTTCGTTCGCCATATACGGCGGGCCACCATCTGAATATTTCAGGTATTTTTGTTCCGTCCGAATTACCTTATTCAAATCTAAAAGTGGGGAAACCACGCCCAAAAGTGGGTGATGTCCAGAAGGAGATTAGATTTAGTTAATTTGATTGGTGATAAAGTGATAAGGTTGTTTGGATGTTTGACTGATGGGATTGTGTGGGAGGTGAAGTTACTGTGCTGCTGTTTACAACTTACCTTCCCATACCTTGCAAGATAATGCGAATGGAATTTCCCAGCTTAGGAGACTGGGGCGATATCAAGCACAAAATAATCTGGGGAATTCCATCCGAATTATCTTATTTATCTTTTTTAATAATTTTTGTGTAAAATGGCATTTTATGAATAAAATTTCATTTAATTCACATACTATGTAGAATAATAAATTTAATAAAAATAGTTTTATTTCTAAAATTAGTGTAATTATTCCATTAACTTTAATTAGTTGTAGTGTGATACTGTATTTTAACCGACCGCGCGAAGCCGCCCGGTAAGCGCTCGAATCCGTATATAGGAGCGGACTTGCCGAATGACGATCCGGCACGAAGGGGTTAAGTAGACACGCTGTATATTAATTTATTAAAAATTCTTTAAACTTGTATACACAAGGTAGTACAAAATTACAAAACACAAAACGTTTTCGCTCTAAACTGACCATCATCAGTGTGAACGTCCGGTGTACGAGTATTTGGAACTAGCCACTTCATAAGGTGTAAAAACCTCTAAATTACATTGTTGGTATATTTAACATTATAAAGTAATCGACATAAAGTCGATGTATTAAGATTATTGGAAAACCATGTGGATGTACTTCATCCATGCTCGAAAGATGCACGTAGTGCTCAGGTGAGAGATGAGAGGACGTTGACACTGATGATGGTCAGTTTAGATCGAAAACGTTTTGTGTTTTGTAATTTTCAACTACCTTGTGGATAAAATGTTAAAGAATTTTTAATAAATTGATATATTATATACATACATATTACTTTATTCTACGTTGTTAACAGTTGGTCGTTACCTCTCACCTGAGCACTACTTGCACCTTTCGAGCAACGATAAAGTACATCCACATGGTTTTACAATAATCTTAATACATCGACTTAATGTCGATTACTTTATAATGTTAAATATACCAACAATGTAATGTAGAGGTTTTTACATCTAATGAAGTGGCTAGTTCCAAATACATGTACAACGGAAGTTCACACTCATGATGGTCAGTTTAGACCGAAAACGTTTTGTGTTTTGTAATTTACTTTGTGGATAAAATGTTAAAGAATTTTTAATAAATTGATATATACCTACATATTACTTTATTATACGTTGTTAACAGTTGGTCGTTACCTCTCACCTGAGCACTACGTGCACCTTTCGAGCAACGATAAAGTACATCCACATGGTTTTACAATAATCTTAATACATCGACTTAATGTCGATTACTTTATAATGTTAAATATACCAACAATGTAATGTAGAGGTTTTTACATCTAATGAAGTGGCTAGTTCCAAATACATGTACAACGGAAGTTCACACTCATGATGGTCAGTTTAGACCGAAAACGTTTTGTGTTTTGTAATTTTACACTACCTTGTGGATAAAATGTTAAAGAATTTTTAATAAATTGATATATACCTACATATTACTTTATTATACGTTGTTAACAGTTGGTCGTTACCTCTCACCTGAGCACTACGTGCACCTTTCGAGCAACGATAAAGTACATCCACATGGTTTTACAATAATCTTAATACATCGACTTAATGTCGATTACTTTATAATGTTAAATATACCAACAATGTAATGTAGAGGTTTTTACATCTAATGAAGTGGCTAGTTCCAAATACATGTATAACGGAAGTTCACACTCATGATGGTCAGTTTAGACAACAGTGTTTTGTAATTTTACACTACCTTGTGGATAAAATTTTAAAGAATTTTTAATAAATTCATATACACCTACATACAACAGAAGTGTTTACTTTATTCTACGTTGAAATAAGAAAATCTTCCGAAAAATCCAAAGGCTCCGTCTGCGACAGAAGAATTGTATACAATTCTCCTGACACAGACGTCTTAAGGTGGGAAACTATGTAATATAATGTAAATTTATAGATTCCTACCGATAATTTTCCACCTCTACCAGTTTCATCTCTTTGCATTTCTCAACCTATTATGTTTTCCATATTTTGCGTTATTTTGCCGGTTATTAGCGCTCTCATCACTGTATGTATAACATATAATATATCACTACTGATTTTGCAAAATTGAAAGAAACTCTATATTTTGGTTGGTAAAAAAGCGGTGTCCAGTCAATTAATTAACCAAGTCAATAATAATAGTAATTCCAGTATGGAAGATATCATTTCGAAAATAATGGATAGGAAAGCTAGAGCTTGTAAATTATAATTTTTAATGTCAACGAACCCAAACGCATATAAGATAATAAGGAAGCAGTGGAAAAATATATTATTAAAGTATAACATTAAATATCCACAGTTCAAACTTTATAGGTTAGACAAAATATGATGGTACTTATACACCCAATTAAAGTTTTATTGAAATCTCCTGAAGATGTAAAACGTATTTTAAAAAATAGATTCGCTCACATTCCCTGTATTAAAATAGCATCCGATCAAACTAAAGTCAACAAGAGTATTATATTTATAAAAAAAATGAAAGCTGAGTTACAAGCATTACAAGAAGTTTTACAAAGTATATAGCCTAAAATTGTTCAGATCAAATCCGGATTTTTATGCTATTTTCCAAAAATTCTGATGACCAGTGAATTTAGATAACGAAAAATATTGCTGAATTCGAAATTAACATTGATATTACATCACAAGTTGACATACCGAGGGTGTTAAAATTTTAATAAAAGATAATAAAAAAAAGTAAAGTCATATCTAGTCAAATCTATCAGTATCTAATTGTATCAAGATCACATATTAATTAAATAACATATTTTGTCTATTTCTGATCTTAATCTAAATTTCTGATGCTTTTAATCCTGCTCTGATATCTTTAGCCTGCACTTGTCGTTTATGCAAGATTACCCAAGAAGCCGTTATTATGCAAGATTACCCAAGCAGTTGGAAGAGGTACGTAGTGGTTCCAATCCAGAAACCAAATAAAGAACCCCATTTATCAGATTCATACAGAGGAATCTCACTAGCATCATGTGTTTTAAAAACTTTGGAACGCATGATACAAAGAAGATTAGAATCTTGGTTAGAAATTAATAAGAAGCTCCCACAGTATCAGTTTGGCTTTCGCAGGGGACACTCCACAATGGAAAATATAGGACACTTAGTAACAGATATCAACACCTCCTTTTCAAATTCTAAATCAGTAGTTGGCCTCTTTGTAGACATAGAAAGTGCCTATGACAATGTAAACCTAAAAATTTTATTTAATCAGATGAAAAATATCGGTCTTAATATTGATTTTGCTAAACGAATTATAAAATTATACAGTAACAGAACAATTTCATTAAGAATAGGAAATAAAATATAGGTGAAAGAAAAGTTAACATCGGTATTCCACAAGGTAGTATTTTAAGTCCCACACTATATTTGATATA
Organism: Diabrotica virgifera virgifera; assembly: GCF_917563875.1. NCBI lineage: Eukaryota > Metazoa > Arthropoda > Insecta > Coleoptera > Chrysomelidae > Diabrotica > Diabrotica virgifera. Next base: position 147,105,091 of record NC_065449.1, read on the forward strand.
CACAGCCGAAATCGAAAGCAAAGTTCAAAATTATGTCAAAATATTAGAATACGCAGATGATATCATAATTTACAAAGACGAATGCGAAATCCCCTTCGGAAGCAATATGGTAGAGAAAGCGTATAGTGAATTAAAAAGCTGGTGCAATTACATAGGTTTAAATATTTCTAGTCAAAAGACAAGGCTAGTTATTTTCTCCAGAAAACGGCAGATACCGAATTCAGTAACAATCAAAGATATTACTTTTCAAGTTCAACCATCGATTAAACATCTTGGAATTATTTTAGATAGGAAGTTGCTATGGAAAGAACATATAGAACACATAGTAACAAAAACAGAAAAGGGCGTAAACGTATTAAGAGCAGTAAATGGTTGTAACTGGGGAGCAGACCCTAACATTGCTCTTCTGTTATATAAATCATACATTAGATCCATATTAGACTACGGTTCTATTTTCTATTCACAAGCTGCGAAATGCCACCTTCACAAACTCGACTGTATAGTAACTAAAAGTTTAAAAAAATGCATTGGAGCCATGATGAGTACACCAAATTCTAATTTAATGATTGAATGCTGCGAACCACCTCTGGAGTTAAGAAGAAAATACTTAACCGAAAAATTTCTATGGAAAATTGTTTCTAGAAACAGTTTTTAAAAAAAAAAATTCATCAACTTTTTATATCAGATCTTACCAGTACATACTGGAAAAGTAAAAAATCTTTATTAATAGTAGAAGCTTACAACCAATATTTGAGTATTAAAGAATTAGTACATACTACCGATATATTACCATGTTTTGAACTAAATTCAAAAGATATTATTAACATTGAACCAATTTTCTTTAGGGATTATTCTCAATTTCCTCAACTCATTCGAAACCAATTATTTGTATCAGATGTTAATGATCAAGTACTTAACAGTTATCAGTTATATACTGATGCCTAAAAAAAAGATAATAGAGTAGCGTGTGCAGTTTGGGATCCAAATATCGAATATAAAGTAACAAAAAGATTAAATGAACATTTCTCAATATACTCCGCAGAATTGACAGCTATTTTTGAGGCATTATTATATATAGAAACTAACTGCCATCAAGAAAATTTCATTATTTTTTCTGACAGCAGAAGCGCCCTAGAAAAATTAAATAAACTCCACAATAAAACCAATTTAAATTATATTGAACTAAATATAGCCAAAAAAACTATGGAATTAACGAACTGTGGAAAAAGCATAAAACTAGCATGGATTAAAGCGCACTGCGGTTTGAAACATAATGAAATGGTCGATAACTTAGCAAAAGGGGCCCTAAATGTAAATTACGTTAGTAATTATAAATGTACCCCATCAGATTTAAATATATTTTCAAAAAACCAAGTGAAGCAGGAATGGGAAAGTTGGTATAGTGAAAGTCACAAGGAAAAATTTTATAAAAACTTACAAAGTTCTATTCCTTCTTCTACTTGGTTCAAAGAGGGCATTTTCGAAAAAGCATTCGTCAAAACGATTTGTAGATTAAGATTTAATCACACTTTGGTTCCATCACATCTTTTTAAAATTAAATTAAGGCAAGATCCCTTATGTGATTGCGGTGAAATAGGAACAACGGAACATATGATCTTAAATTGTAACACCATACAGGATAAGGTACAACATTTAAATTATGAATTGAATAAATTCAAATGTATTAAAAATCCATACAATCTTGCCCAATTACTTATATCTAAAGATATAAAAGTATATAAAACACTGTATAAACACATTTGTAATATAGGTTTAAAATTGTAAATTATATGTATATATTTGGAAAAAAAAATAATAAAAAAAAGGAAAAAAAAATAGGAAAAAAAAATTAAAAAAAAAATTAATAAAAAAATAGAAAAATAAAAAAAAAATAAAAAAATAAAAAAAAATAAAAAATTGAAAAAAAAAGGATAAAAAAATAGATTTAAAAAAAAATTAATTATATCAATAGGTAGAAGTTTTCCATCCGCAAGGTTGAATTGTGGATACTTTTGGCGCCAATTGATTAAGAAAAAATATATACATAAGAAAAAATATAATATATAAAACCAAAAACTTTTGTTAACCACAATAAAAAAAAAAATGAAAAAGAAATTATAAAGTGCAGCAATTCATGAGCTCAAAATATAAAAATCGGTTAGGCGAATGGATCCAGTAATCCGCAGTCATTTTTTTTCAACCACACACACACACTGCACTTGTCGTATCTACCTATTTGTGTGAACAAAATATGGTATATAATACAAACATCTCTAATATTTCACAAAGATGCACAGGGAACAAATTAAACAAATTAAAAGTATACAAATAAAACTATTTAGGACCGATAATATAATTATTAATGATTATAATTTCAAATAAATAATTAATGAAAAATATTTTGTTTAAATAAATTTGTCAATATGACTAAAAGTAAGAGTTTTGAGATTTGTTATCTCAAAACTTAGTTACTTGTTATGTGTGCTGCTGTATGGCGTAGAGGCATGGACGCTAAAGAAATAGATCGCCGATACATTATAGGTTTTCGAAATCTGGTCTTACAGAATAATGCTTGGAGTAAGCTGGGTGAACATAGTTACAAACAACGTAAAATTGGAAAAAAATAGAAATTAAAAAGAAGTTCTAAGTACTATCAAATTAGAAAGTTGCAATATTTGGGCCATGTTGTGAGAGGTAAGTGGTACGAACTTCTGCAGGTGATCGTGGAGAGGAAAATACACGGACGAAGAACTATTCAGCGCAGCGACTTCGAAGATTTGAATCTCTATGGTGGTTGCCAACATTATAAAAGAAGACGGCACGTAAAGAAGAAGAGATATTTCGTCGGATCCAGTTGTTGGAAAGTTGATTCGATTATGTGCAAATAGATCTTTGTAATTTATTTTTAAGGTATGTGATTATTTTCTCTCTGGGATCTTTAAAGAGTCAGAAATAAATAAATTCGTAATGAAATAAAGCAAAATCGAAATCATAGTGAAAAGATGTCTAAAAGACAGTTGACAGAAAGAAAAACGTATGGCACAAAACAAAAAATGGATTTAATTTCTAAGGTGTAATTAATTCAACGTAAATATTCGTTATAAAATTTACCTAATCTTACCTCGACATTTCTTGCAACATCCATCTTCTACAAGCATATGACATCCTTCAGTTTTCGGACATCCATCCGTACACGTTACATACCCATTCTGTAACAAAACAAGCTTGATGTTCATAAAAAAATAAAAGAATAGTAAAATAAAATAAAAAATGATTGTAATTCTGTCTGAGATACACGACAAACATGTTTATTTTTGTCTGGCCCGTAGGTTTAGTGTACGTTACCTCAAAATATATGTTTTTTTATTTTTTTTTTGTAAAAATGCGTATTTTTTTTGAGATGGCTACAGGTCTATGTTTTTATTTAGTGTATTTTTTCAAAAACTATATTTCTAATTTTTTTTTAGATTTTTCCGTAAGGTGCGTTTCCTTCAAAAATCCGTAAAGCTTTTTGAGGGGTTTTTGAAGAGTCATCTGTGGGTGATGAGTCATCATGTGCAGAAATGGGTGATATATATTCATAATGGGTGATATTACCTGTCTTGGTGATGACGTAATACCAGGGATAGAACAACGATATAACGAGGATATCAGAAATGAGAACGGGGTTCTTTTGACGGACTTTTGTGGCACAAATAAATTATGTATTCATAATACTTTTTCCCCTCACAAAGAACAACAGAAGTTTACGTTTGAAATTGCTTTGAAAATACCAGAGGACAAAGATAGATGATAAATTATATACGTACTTTCTACTATACTTTCTATATACTAGAGAGCTACCCCCTTACCAAATTTTGGATTCAAGGGCACTAGCATCGGCAGAGATGAGAAGTGATCATAAGCCAGTATTGTGCAAACAGCCGAATGAAAACAAGTATATAACATAAAAATAAAATTGCAGGATTTACCGTATTCAAAGATAAGAGTTTAAAATCTGCAGGACAACTCAACAAGCTATTTATACCCAAAAAACAATAGCGGAAAAATGCAGAAACGGATATATCATTCCCAGCAATTGTCCAAAATGAAGGCTTTAAATTTAAATGATAGTTCGCCGATTTAACACAAGAGCAAACAATTTTAATATGACGATCTACGTATTGCAATGTCCAGCTATTCGGATGTGGAAAAAGAAGAAAGATAGCAAGTAAAAATTAATAGCAAATAGATTAGCTAGATACCTTAACTTTTGAAATGTATTTAAACGTAACTTCAGCCTCATATGAAAAGTGCCTAAGTTCCAAAATAAGCAAACATGAGATTTTTGCGCCATCTGATTAATATTTATGGTACGCATGCATAGCAAGATAAAAATATTCAAAAAGGTATGTCTCTATAACCACAAAAAAGAATTCTACCCAACTCCACGGCGTTGGATGAATCACATGAAACTTGTCAAAGTCCATCATTGTCATTGATGTTAGATGTATTTTTGCTGCGCTGCTGTGTTATATTTTCAAGAAATGTATTATAAGCTACATTTTCATGGAAATAGTGTAAATTTAAGTACCATTATTATCCTTAAAACCCCACATTTGTTTTTCTTGTGGGACTTGGCATTTTTCACAGTTTATTTCTGGCGACTTTTTATGGAGATACGCATATTTCTTCATGATTATCGTTATTAAATGTGCATAACTCCAAAATTTTTCCTTATTTCAAAAATGAAAAGTTGTCTAACTCCATTTTTAAGTAATAATATTTTAAAAATAGATCTATCTTTATGAGAAGGCTGACGGACACTATTCTAAGTAACTGTGTCAAATAAGATAAAGGCTTAAGTCAAAATCATTCTTTAAATCACTTTTTTTCGTCTCCTGTAAAATTTGTTAATTTGGACTTAGGCACTTTTCATATTATGAAGCCGACGATAATATCCTTAAATATTACGCAACCAGAATATTCAAATGAAAATAAATAAAAGGCTTAGCAACAAGAGCAAAGTCCCCTATTTGAAGTTATTCTCTACTTTTCTCTTGATGGACATCAATAAAAAGCTAATAATGGGGAAGGGAAAAAATTTATTATTTTTCAAATACAAGTAATTGAACTTCGTAAGTCCTAGGTTTCCAACCAACGTGACAGAAGTAGAACTAAAAGCCAATATTTCAACTTTTTTGTGTAACTTTGCGTCCATTGATATACGATTTGATTAATTTTGAGTCGTTTTTGTCAAACGTCCGGTGATAACTTTTTAACCGAAAATGACATACCGGAACTAAATATCCCAACTCAGCCTTTCAATACGTGATGATTGAGATATCGCATGTACTATTTCTGCGACTATAATGTGGCACTTCCACAGGGATTACACCTTTTTAACCGGAAGTGGTATAAAAACCGGAAGTATATATTTATTCTCGTCTTCATTTTAAACTAGTGCAACTCTCCAACCGGTAATTTGCTGTTAAGTTTCTCACCTTTAATACAATCCTCGAGTTATAATATACGTTCTCATTTGACACCTTAATTGTCATTATATCTGTTTCAATCATGGAGGAGTTATATTCACGGTCAAATATACGAACGGACAGACAGGTGCGTCGAACAATATATCGCTGGCACTATTTCGGCAACTTTTAAACAGTACTTCCGGTTGTACCTCTAAAACCGAAAGTCCTAGATCAAATTTCGTGTTACAATTTTCAGTATACCATCCTTGGGTTACAAGCTTTTATTTAATACTCATTTGTCATTCTATCTGGTCTAATGCTGGAGTAGTTGTGTTTACAAAGTCTGTGGGACAGTAGTCCTGGGCGCATCTGTTTTGAAATGGAAGTTGAGAGGTGACTCATATTTTTTGCAGAAATTGCTTGGAATTAACTCATATAATAATAATTGAGTTATCCTCCCACTCAAAAAGGTCCGGAACATTGTTTAAATAATCAAAATGTCAAAAAATGAAATGAAAATTCGATTTTTCTCTTCGTTTTTTGATTATAACTTTTAAAGTATTCATTTCCGAGAAAAGTTTCACCGACATAAAAGTTGCGTCATTAAATTTTCTACAATATGGGATTATTTAAAAATTTTAAAAATTGTCACCCTTGTTGCAAAATAGCAATTATTGCGAAGAAACCATAAAACAACAAGTATTCGCATTTTCCGATTTTCAACCCTTTATGCTACACTTAGGACCTTCATATTTTACCCAGAAAAACTTTATGATATATTAAAACAATACTGTAAATTTCATTAAGATCGGTTTAATACATTTTGCAAAATTAATTTTGCAATCCAGCTTTCGCAAAAAAGATTCATTTTTTCAAAATGTTGCAGGACTGAAAATAAAGCAGATAGCAAGTTGAATTTTTTTCCATATAGAAGAATACTGTATATTTCATTTGCAATTTGCAAAATTACAATCGGTTAACTACCACGGCGTCAGGATTTTTATTAAATCACCATTAATTTTTGGTACTACGCGCAGGACAGCGGTGCGGTGTTCGATTCACACAAGTTGATTTCCACCAAAATTTCTTTGAACCTTTATCTAATATATTATGTTTTTACTGTATTATTTTGTTGTATTTTAATATTTTAATTTCACAAAATTCAAACTAATTTGATTATTGTTTGTGAAATATTGTTTCAATTGCATATGTTTAAAAATAATAAACTTTTATTTTCTAAGTTAAAATCTATGAACAAAGAAAGATTTTGCTAAAAAAGTGTAATTTCAATGTGTTTTTATTTTGAAATAAACCAATTTATTTATTTATATCGAAATGTACTAAAAATTAAAATTTATTAATAATTAATTATCAAATGTCATTGGAATGCCCAATCAGAGCAAACGTATCCGCTGTCCTGCGCGTAGCACCAAAGATTAATTTTTATTTAAAAAAATTCCTGACGCCGTGGTAGTTAACCGATGTTAATTTTGCAAATTGCAAATGAAAGGAACGGTATTCTTCTATATGTAAAAAAAATTCAACTTGCTGTCTGCTTTATTTTCAGTCCTGCAACATTTTGAAAAAATGAATTTTTTTTGCGAAAGCTGGATTGAAAAATTTATTTTGCAAAATCTATTAAACCGATCTTAGTAAAATTTACAGCATTGTTTTACTATATCATAAAGTTTTTCTGGGTGAAATATGAAGGTCCTAAGTTTAGCACAAATGGTTGAAAAACGTAAAATGCGAATACTTCTTTTTTTATAGTTTTTTCGCAATAATTGCTATTTTTCAACAAGGGTGACAATTTTTAAAATTTTTAACTAATCCTGTATTATAGAAAATTTATTTGCGCAACTTCTATGTCGGTGCAATGTTTCTCAGAAATGAATACCTTTAAAGTATCATCAAAAAACGAAAAGAAAAATCGAATCTTTCCTTCATTTTTTAACATTTTGATTATTTAAACAATGTTCCGGACCTTTTTGAGTGGGAGGATAACTCAAATACTCAAATATTATTATATGAGTTACTTTCAAGCAATTTCTGCAAAAAAATATGAGTCACTTCTTAACATCAAAATGTACTTTTTTTTTCAAAACGTTTGAAAACAATAATCACGTTTACTTCTTAGTCTCCAAGTCAAATAATATTGGAGTAGGTTACGGTTGTTTGAATACGTTCAATAAGCACAAATAAACGCCAAGTGACCCTAGGGTTTATTAAACTTTGTGTTATCACTCGGTTCGTAATTTATTAGTAATAATATTTATGTATATAAGAATCACAACTACAATAATTAGCAAATTAACTTATCTCTTAGTTACTTTTAAGACCGCTTGAACTAGAATCAGTGTCATTTGCCTCCCAGACCGTTTGACTTCTGTGATATAAATCTACTGCTCCAAAAAATTAATGAATGACTTTTTTATCTCATTAGCTTGTAATCGCAAACAGAGAACCAAAATTAGAAAAAGGACATTTTGGTTTCTTGAATGACCTTTATCTCATTAATTTGTAATCGCAAACAGAGATCAAAATTTAAAAAAGGAACATTTTGCTTTGAAAGAGCATTACATATTATAAAAAAACATTAATTTCTAACTCTATAAACCTATGTTGTTTTCGCTCTTCCTGTTTTTTCGCTCAGGTGTCGCCAATCCAATATTAATTGTACATGTCCGTTCCAAATAAGTTCTATTTGCTGGTGGTTCTATCATGGTATATATCATGGTGGTTGTTCTATATATGATTAAAATTTGTCTTATTCTGTCATTTGTTACTTGCATCATTCTGGATATACCTGCTGATCTGCGCTAAACATCCATTTCCAGAACAAGGAGTTTTTGTTCTGTTCTCTGAGTGATTTGCCAGCTTTCACATCCATAAAGTACAATGCTTTTAAAAATACTGTTATAGAGCTGTATCTTTTGCTGTTTATAGATATTTTTTGACAACAATATTATGAGTTCACTGTTCAGTATAATTCGTCCTTCATTTATCACCATTTTTTCCCAAATATATATTCGGAACATGATGAAATGACCATCATCTTCTAAGTTAAGATCATCGTTTTCAACTCTAGTCGAGGCATTGAAGCACAGAAAAAGGCCTTACTGTCGATTTTTGGCGCAGTAAGACGGATTTTAATGCAGTTTGGTGCGTTGGATTCGTGAGAATGTCAGGAAATTTTGTGAACTAGTGTAATGAATAAGAAATCTGAAATTGCATTTGTGCATAAGAAAAATGCATTTCAAAAGTGCATTTTGAAATAGGCCAATAGGCAATTATTATAAATTTGCAACTCGGTAAATAGTGGGAAAAATTGACTGAATTTTCTTACTCGGGGGTTTTTGGCGTCGCTGAAAACGAATATGAGGTCGGCAAGAGTATGCAAACTACCTGGTGCCTACTGCGGGTGTAATAAACGTCGTCCTCTGGAGTATTGTGGTAATTTAACATATGATTGGCTTAACTCATTACTCGGGGGTTTTGGGGTCGCTGAAAATGAATATGAGGTCGGCGAGAGTGTGCAAACTACCTGGTGCCTGCAGCAGGTGCAATAAACGTCTTCTAAAAAAGCTAAAAAAGTAGTTGTTGTTGCCGAAGATACCGATGTCCTCGTTGTGGTTACTGCTCTTACACCACAGAATATTGATATTTATTTTTTGAAACCCGTTCGACCTAATAGTGCAGAAGAATTATACTCTTCGAAGAGTCTGGAACATTTACCGGCCATTGCAGAAAACATTTTATTGCTTCATGCTATCACAGGGTGTGATACAGTATCGGCAACTTATTATTAAGGAAAAGATAATTTTTTTATACTTTTCAAAAGAATGAAGATCTTGCGGTACACGCAAAAAAAGTTAACAGAAAAGGATGTACCCCTTAATGAAATTATTGACCACGGCTGCCAACTTCTTATGGCTATGTACAATGCCCCGATAAGTTTCAGGAAACCGAATATTCCTGAGCAGTTTAAACTGAGTAATATCCAATTAGCTGAAACTTACCGATACAGAATGTACTTAATGGCTATTGCCAAAAATAAAAAGATTGTCATTGGAAAAACTCTTTCATCTGTTGATGCATTTACCCAGCATTTAAAAAGGGTATATTTACAAACAGAAATTTGGCTGCATGGAGAGGACAATAACATGAACCCAACCGATTGGGGATGGTAATTACAAAATAATGTATTAATTCCAGTTAGAATGACTCAGCCACATGGTATTTTTAATTTAATATTCTGTAGTTGTAAGTCAGACTGCGGCAACTCATGCGGGTGCAGGAAGCATGGGTTAGTTTGTAATTTAGCCTGCAAAAATTGTACAGGCTCTGATTGCACAAATATTGCATTGGACTCGAGAGAGGAAGGCAATATTGAAGAAGAAGATGATAATGATGAAGAAAATGAATTTTAAAGATAAATTACGATAAATTTTGTATAATGAACTTTTTTAACCATAAATATATTATAATAATAAAAATGTATGTTTATTTATAATAAAAATACCACCCTTTTCGATCACTATAGTTACATCGAAGAAAATAGATTACCCCAAAAACCCCCCGAGTAACGGGTTTAAACTAATTATATGATACATTACCATAATACTCCAGAGGAAGACGTTTATTACACCCGCTACAGGCACCAGGTACTTTGCACACTCTCGCCGACCTCATATTCATTTTCAGCGACCCCGAAAATCCCCGAGTAATGAGTTTAAAGCCAATTATATGATGAATTACCACAATACCCCAGAGGAAGATGTTTATTACACCCGCTGCAGGCACCAGGTAGTTTGCACACTCTCGCCGACCTCATATTCGTTTTCAGCGACCCCAAAAACCCCCGAGTAAGAAAATTGAGTCAATTTTTCCCAGTATTTCAAAATGCACTTTTGAAATGCATTTTTCTTATGCACAAATGCAATTTGAGATTTCTTATTCATTACATTTGTTCACAAAATTTCCTGACATTCTCACGAATCCAACTCAAGAATCCGCATAATAATCCCTCTTACTGCAAAAAAAATCGACACTTCAATCCTTCAATGCCTCGACTACTCATCTTTTTCACATGAATGTAATATAATAACAATTTTATACCATTTAAATTAACAGGGTTTTAACCCAAATATTTTTAGTAGCTTTAACTATATAATTATATTTTGTAAGTAGCACTTGTCTTTCGGAATTGTTATTCCGAAAACATGTCACTATTCTCTAATATACTCGCTTCAGGAACGCACCTAAAAAATTTAGCGAATACATTTTTTAGAGCCTTCTACTCTGATGTCTGAATAGTTATTAGGGGAGAGTTGGGCAAAACGGGATACCATTTTTGTTTATTTATATTACGGAAAAAATGTTAAAGAAAGTATCATATTATTATTTTTTTAGGTATAAAATTTATTAAAGCACACAAAAAACATATTTTTAGCTATTTTTAATGACTGCAAAATAGTAAAAAAATATTTATTAAAGTCCTGCACATCCCGTTTTAGCATACCACGGTTGGATAAAACGGGATAGGTTCACAATATTTAATTTTTTGCATAAAATTATCTAAAAAGTATATTTAAGTAGATTAAGACTACAAAGCAAAATTTACCTTTGAAAAAAATAATATCTTCAGTAGTCAGAAACTTAAAAATAAGCCTTTTTTGTGTTTTATTGCAAAATTGGCAATAAGAGCTTTTATTTAGGACTAGGTACGTATATCAGAACAAAAGGCACATAAAAATACGTTGTTCTTTTTTGCAGTATGAGAACACGCTTTATCGCTATTTAAAAAATTAATAGACCAACAAATAAATAGGTGGATAAAACGGGACATAAAAAACTGTATCCCATTTTATCCAACTTATAAGTGTCCCGTTTTGCCCAACTCAGACATTTTTCACAACAAAAATGGCTCCTGCCTAAACGTGAACGTAAAATTAGATAGACTACACATGAGAATATTCGTTAATGAGTGCTAAATTAAATGTAATAGTCACCGGAATTATATGTTCAGATATGTAGGCAATATAATGTAGAAAACAACGCACTTAAAAGTACAAAGTACCAAAAAAATAGAGTCAAACAATTGACACAACAACTTTTCATTCATCAATTAATGGCATCGAGGTAAAACTAACTGAGAATGGTAAATTGACGACTGAGAACAAGTTTTCGTCGTTATCCGATTGATAGCAGCACTAGTTGGGTCTCTAGGCTAGGTATCCCGTTTTATCCGACTATCCCGTTTTATCCAACTCTCCCCTATGTATTAGTGAGGTAGCTAAATTTAAAATATTAAAAGAAATTTTTCTGTTGCTTTGTGACAAAAAATTAATTTGGTTAATTTGTATTTTGAGAATGATTTGCGAGTTGAGAATCGAAACGTCAAATATTAACTATTTAATAAAAAAAAATGGTTTAGTATACATATTCTATACTCGGACGATTGTATCTGTATTTCTATCATGTATATCAATACTCTTGATTTACTATTCTGCTTGGGAAACAAGCCACAATATAAGTTGGGAATTAAATTTATTGACGTTTAACTTCCATTTCGGGAATTGTTAGATATCGAAATACAAAGTTTGAATAAATTAAACAAATTTTGTTTATGTTGCTTGGTAACTTTTGTTTAATTTATCATTATTTTGTATTTCGATAACGATTTCCGAAAAGGAAGTCGAAACGTCAATAAACATTTCTAACTTAAATTGTAGCATGTTGTGGCTTTCCCGAGTAAAATAGTAAATTGCCTAAGATGTCACAAAGAAATACCTCCAGAACAATACTACTGTTATATTGATATAACCACGATTAATGATTATTGACTGATTTGATTAATTAACTATTGATATATAACATGGAAAACATTTTTTGTGAATTATTATCCTTTTCAAGACACTGCAAACATATTCTTAAAATCTCCAGTAGTAAACCCTTTGACAATTATTTAAGACAGCGAAAATGTGGACTTTCTTAAAATTAAGGACAAACGGGTATGAAGATAAAAAGAAAGAGTAAACTGGACTTAGTTTAAAAGACATCCAAAACGATGTGTTATTTATAAAAAAAGGCATAATATAGTAGCGCGTCATCAATATAACTTCGGGAGATAGTATCATACCCTTTTTCGAAAGTTCTGCGAAACTTTGGCAACAGTGGCAATATTTGATATTATCTAAGATCACTATTTTGACATAATAGGACTCATAATAGGACTCATAGGCGCGCTAAATGCAAGGAATAGAAAACAATTTTATTATTAGTAAATAAATATTTGTAAAAATAAACCAAAATGGGTGAACATATTATGTTGACATAGGTATTTGCACGAAATAATAATAAAACAATATTAAATAATCATTTCGCTGTGAAGCGAAACTTATTTTATTTAGATCATAGAGCTCCAAAAGCACTCTAACTAGTTTCAACCCTTTTTTTAATAGAACTTTAACTGAACTTTTCCCATTTTTTTTAAACTACTGATAATATTTTTAGAATAAAAAATCCTCCTAAAACTTTATATATTCGCATTAGAATTCGAAATATTTTTACGTAAATATGCTTACCTATAGGTAAAACTCACAATTAATAATAATCTATTTTTTCAAATACTCCAACAACTTAGTTCTATTAAACAAAAATATAATAAATTAATTATAAAATAAACACTACTTCCCTATATATCAACACTAACGAATTCTTAAAATAGTACACTACTGAACTGAACAGATATCGATAAAGCAGATAACAGAACAGATAAGAGAATCGTACTACTGCTATTAAAGGTCTGGATCCCGCGTATGAAAAAAAAGTTGATTAATAGCAAGCTGAAAATTTGTTAAGCTTAAGGAGGTCTAGTCGGATAAACTTTGATATATGGGAACACTGGAACAGGGGCAGTTTCAATTGTGGAACAGGTTAAAAATTTGGAACGGTCAGACCACGAAAACGGCACATTTATTTTGTCCGACAGAACAGACTTAAACTCTCCGAACAGAGATTAAACTCTCATGCAAAAATCAGACTGCTATTTATCACCAAATGGGCGTTTTAATGAGTGGAACATGTAGAATATGTCAAATGACAGGAATTATGACAGGTGATAAATAGCAGTCTGATTTTTGCATGCGAGTTTAATCTCTGTTAGGAGAGTTTAAGTCTATTCTGTCGGACAAAATAAATGTGCCGTTTCCGTGGTGTGACCGTTCCAAATGTTTAACCTGTTCCAAAATTAAAACTGCCCCTGTTTCAGTATTCCCATATATCAAAGTTTATCCGACTAGACACCCTTAAGCTATTAACAAATTTTCAGCTTGCTATTAATCAACTTTTTTTCATACGCGGGATCCAGAACTATTATTACACTTAGAAATCTGAAGTAGGTTTGTCAAAATGACAGTGACTATTTCTCTATGTTGACTAATTAGTTATTTAGTTATAATATGTTCGATTTCTTGTTATAGATAAAAATTTTTAGGAGTTCCAATATAAAACAAAATCTAGGCATGGGATAAAAAAGTTTATTTGAAGAAAGTTTATTTTTTTATTCTTCTTAATGGCGGTACAGGCTCGTTTTTTAAACGCTTTTATTCAGTTTTATTTTGTCACAGATATTTGGCACACATATTCGTAATATAGTAAAGAGTGGCGGTACAGAGCCCAATTTGAGAGATATGTTAGTATGTGGAAATTACTCTACAATTAACTAATATATTTAAAAAAAAACTAGTCTGTACCGCCATCAAAAACAAAATAATACACCACCTTCCAATAAACTTTTTTATCCCATGCCTAGATTTTGTGTCACATTGGTATTACTAAAAATCGATTATCTATAACAAGAAATGAAACTTGACTGACTTGACAACATTTAGCGCGCCTATGAATATAATAATTATTGTTATCAAAATATTGTGCCTTCGTTCTTGATAGTTTAGTGTCACTGTCACTGTCCTACTGCCGACGCCCTCTTGCCGCACTGTTGAAAGTTCGCAGAACGTTCGCAAAACCCAATTGATTTCGATCATAACATGATGGTGATGTAATCACAGTTGCTATTATCCAAAATAAAAGCAAAACTAAATTAATAATCAGTGTGTCTCGCCCTTTCTTTCTAATATGTCGCATTTCTTAAATATTGACAGTCGGTCCTTTTTATGTGCATTATTCTACAGGAAAAAAATTAAAAAAACACAACCTGAAAGTTGTTAACAAGTTTTGACAGATTTTTAACATCAATAGTTTTATCTTCGTCATACAGAGAAAGACGAAGAGAAACAGTCGATCTGATGATTGTTTTGACTATAGATATTTTTTAGATCTTTATAGAGTATATTCCTACTGAACACTGTCACTTTAACATAACTAAATTTAGACGAAAAATTTGTTAATTTCTTTTAGCACCATATTGGTAGCATTAACTGTTGACGTTATCAAATTTTAAGACGTGTAGATACATATATGTTTTAATACAAGTGTACCACAAAAATAATTTTACTAAACTTATTGAAGAGTTAGGAATGAGTTCAGTGAACGAACACAGTCTACTAATTAAAGGTTAGATTTTTTTTCAACAACTAATGGCCATTGGAATGGTACAGTTGATTTTTCAATCAGACACCTAGTGTAGCGTGTAGTGCGTGTGTTGAGTAAACGTCTTGTTACTTAAAAAAGTCGACTTCATTGTCTTTACAAAGACACTTGTAATCGAACGTCTGCGGTCCCTCGGGTGAGTACCGAACCCACAAGGATAAAAACTATTGTCACTCATTAATTTTTAATAAATGAAAAATGTCCTAATCCTGATGAGATTTGAAATTATTTTGTTGTCTTATATTTTGTAAACATTTTATTTTTCTAGTTTCTCTGATATTTTTCGTAACAAATAAACTAGACGGTTTTACTCTTTACTATGTGTTTTAATTGACAACATGCGATACGTGAGGAGGTTATGTCTTATCATACACTAAGATGAAATTTAGTTTCTATATATACTGCGACATGAACACAGTGTTCAAAGAAAGAAAATCTGTGCAATGTACATCTCACTATTTAAAGAGCCTCACGTAGACACCAAATACGTACTTACTCTCGAGGAAATTCCACCCCAAAACATCACAGAGCCTCCATTAAACAATCTCGTCTCTCTTATGCTGCGCTTTGCACACCGCTTACTTGGTTGACAAATAACTCTTAAGCTGTCGACCAGAATTGTTAGCTTTATGTCCCTTTCTGTTTTTAAAGGTTTGTTAACTGTTAATTTTTATTGTTAATTTAGTTTTGTTTCAGTTAAAACAAGTCATGTTAAATAAAACTATTTCTATTTTCTTATCACATTGTTCACAAGACATAAGACTACAATATGATTTCCATGCATATTCACACTTATACCTTGTCCTCCCTAAAGGGTGCCTCAAACTTAACATAAAAAAAACATATACTTTCTTCCACCCGGTATAAGTTTAAACAAGAAGTTTGAGTAAACCTTTCCCAACTTTGTCAAAACCAAAAAAAATCTAAAATAATAAAAAAAATTAGCAGAATCCCTTAATCTGTTCACGAAAAAATCAATTACGATGATCATAATAATTTTAGGTGATGCATAACGTTTGAAACTATGTGTATTATTTGTATTTCATATTGTGACAATAAATAAATTGCTTTCGAGATTCTTTAAATTCTTTGTTATTTGTTTACTTTTTTTAGACGGGAAGAAAAAAATGCAAGGAGAGTTGATAATTGTCCAATAAACAGTGACGCAACACGGTCGAGTATTTCACCTCGGGCAAGACCGGCGATGGTGATAGAGAGTCCTTGCCACAGGCTACATGGCTACAACATCTCGGACTCGTACCCGTACCCGTATTCTTAAAGTAGCAGCTGACCATCACTGCAAGCAACTGCCCTAGCCTGCCGCTATCGCTCTGTAACAACTTGATGTAGTCCCAGGTGTGGACTTGCTCATACACAGTGTTGTAACTTACACTGTGTCAAATTAATTTATGTGTGTCTATTGGCACACACATCGTTGTTTTAATCAGAGCGATCATTTAACCAAGTTTCGTGTAATAAATAAATCAATAGAGACACTATGGCAATTACTTGAGCTGCTATTTTTTAATACTTGTGGTTAAAAACGTTGAAAAAAAAATTAAAACATATAACTAAAGTTTGGAAAGTTCTGACAAGTATGTATGAGAACATGAGAACAAGTGTTTGATAACTGAGTTGTCACCTATAGGGTAAAAATTATAACCTTCACGAAAACAACATTATTAAAATAAGTAGAGCCATATGAAAAGATGACGTAGCTGTATTATCAACTCGTCAGAATCCAGTAGATGCCTCTTCTCATCTCCAAACCTACCTAAACCTACTCGCAAAATGGTACAGTCAATGGATAATTAAAATCAATGAAAAAAGTAAGTACAAGTAACATTCAGATACCATCCGCCGAGAAATCTGTCCGCCATTCACACTTAAAAATACAGACGTTCCCGTCAGCAGAGAAGTGAAATATCTTGAATTGTATATCGACCAAAAGCTAACATGGAATAAACAGATCCAGATAAAACGCAGAGAGGATAAATCTACTGGCTCCTTGGTAGGACATCCAAATTGTTATTGAATAACAAATTGCTTCTATACAAAGCAATGTTGAAAATAATTTGGATGCACGGTATCCATCTCTAGGGATGCGCCAACTTAACCCACATCACAACCATACAGCGATTTCAATCGAGAGTCCTAGGATCAATCAATTGCTGGTGCACCATGGTATGTCAGTAGTCTCACGATTCACAATGATCTGAATATTCCCTTTAAAAGACACCGTGAACACACAAAACGTGTGTGTTCACGTGTTGTGAGGACACACAACGACCACCCATGAAAGCCAAGCAATAAACCAAGACAAAGAGCTGGTTGAACATATCTACCAGATTTGGCCAGCAATCAGAAGAATCCAGCGAACATGGCTAGACGATTTATTACAACGAAAAAATAAACCTATATAATGCAAAGCATCATTGGATGCTCCTCCTTCCATGCTTACAAATTCATTTACATTTACTTAAAACTCTTATGTAGAAATTGATTGTAAATGAAAGTTCAAAATAAAAAAAAATATGGAAAGATTAATATGTAACAAGTGTAGATAAAATGAGAAATAAAACCTTAAGAAAACCGCTGTCGTTGATGTACTTACGTTTAGACCCACTAAAACAAAGGACGACCGTCATAAATACATCATAATCATCATCATCATCATCATAATCATCATCATCATCAACAGCTATTCCATCCATCGTCGGATGTAAGCCTCTCTTAGGTGTGTCCATTCATATCTGTTTGCTGTTTTTTGCATCCATTCGTGGCCAGCCATTCGCTTGATGTCATCAGTCCATCTTGTTTTAGGTCTGGCTCTATTTCTTTTGCTTGCCCTTGGTCGCCACTCGAGAATTCGCTTTTTCCAGCGTTGCAGTTGCCTCCCATTCTTCCTATATGTCCTGTCCAGTTCCATTTTAACATGGCAACCTTCTGGATCACATCTATTACTTTGGTCGCATTATTATCTCTTCATTGGCTTTGCGATCACTGAGCTTAATGTTGAGCATTCTCCGTTCCATAGCTCTCTGAGTCACTTGAAGTTTGTGGACTATGCTGTTGTTAAAATCCCAAGTTTCGGTTCCGTATGTCAGAACTGGCAACACGTACTGATCAAACGTTTTTGCCTTTAAAGTGTTTGGCAAGTTTGATTTAAATACTGTTTGTAATTGACCAAATGCTGCCCATGCTAAGGAACATCTTCTATTTAAATCAGCCTTTAGGTTAAACTTTGACAGTTCTATTTTTTGTCCCAAGTATGTATTCGACTCAACTTTTTCTATATTAAACATAAACATAAATACATGCATGCATGTAATAAACATATTATGTAGTCAAATAAATAACTTTGTTCATAAAGAGTAAAATACAGATTAGACACAAGTAGGTAGGTAGGTATGTTGATTTTATTTCTAAGATAACCATTTAGTTTGCATGGCTATCATTTGTGGAATAGTTATTTTCCTAACAAGTGCAGAAAAGCGTCCGTTGTCATTGAGCGTTTCTTCGTTAAATCTTTGTGTAACTCCAGCCACAGGTATGTTGCCGAGTCTGGCGTTTAAGTCGCCGAGAATTATTGTTTTACTAACAGCTATTGTGGTGTCCAGTAGATCTTGGAGCTGTCCATAAAAAGCATCTTTTTCTTCCTTGTTTTTGTTGTTATCTGAGGCATATACAGGGATAATATTAAGTGTCATGTGATGAAGTTTAAGGCAAACCAGCATCATGTGTTCGTTGATGTATCTTATTTCTTGAATGCTGCTGCTATATTTATTGTGCATTAGGAGGCCTACTCCTGCCTGTGCTCGTTTGTTTTTATCTACTCCGCTGCAAAGGAACATAAATTTGTTCTTATTGACATTTCCTTTCCCTTTCTTTTTTGTTTCATTCAGGGCACATATATCAATATTATGGAGCTCCAATTCCTGCACAACTTCCTGTTCCCTTTTGTTCCACGATGCGATGTTCCAAGTGCCAATTCGTAGTTTATTTGGTCTCTTTGTCCTTTTCTTTGCGTGGGTAGTCATCTGTGTATCCGTCCAATTCCGAGGCTTCTGTTCGGTTCTATGACCGTTGATTGTTTTTACAGTAGGTAGGCTGCTAACCTTGCTCACCAACCCCCTTTATCGGAGGACCATTTCTCCCTTCCTCGTCGGCCCTGGCCTTGCCTTCCATTGGGGTTGGTTATCCAATCTCCAGCAAGGTTGCTCAGGTTTTCCAGGGTTCACCCGTGCAGCCCAAGCTGCACTTCGTGGAGGTGAGGATAGGAATTGAGTAGGAGAGGCTAGAGAATGCTGGAAACTGGAAACAGCATCTTATATTGCGCTTCACTACCCCCTTTGAACCCCGACCAAATCTTAGTCAATTAATTTAATTAATATGAAAATACATACACAAATTAATTCTTTGACAAGGCTGTCAAAACCAAACTTTCAGCATAATTGGTTAGCATGACGACGATCTTGGTTTCCATGACGACGATTCAAAACCACTGTTATTGTCTACTGATTTGACTTTCGAATATTATGTCAAAATTATTTAATTTCATCGAATTCTCGCGTTAATTTCATTAAAACATGAACACAATAAGATATATTTGAAATAAATTAGTAAATAATATCTAAATATTAGTTTATTGCATGTATGATAATTACTTTAAGGCCATATTAACATATCTAAATTAACACGCGTGCGGAAAAGTAAAACGCGTGCGGAAAAGTAAAACGCGTGCGGAAAAGTAACACGAATGAGGAAAAGTAAAACAAATGTCTATACAGTGATGAGCACACAAATAACCGGCAAAATAGCTCAAAAGATGGAAAACATAATACATTGCGAAACAAAAAAAGAGATGAAACTAGTGGAGGTGGAAATTATCGTTATAAACGTATTAATTAACATTAAATTACACAGTTTCCCACCTTTAGACGTCTGTGACAGTAGTATTTTATAAAATTCTACTGTCACAGTGACAGTTGTCATACTCCTCTGATACGTCTAAAGGTGGAAGGCTATGTAATGTAATGATACTTTCGACGTTTATAACGATAATTTCCACCTCCATTAGTTTCATCTCTATTTGTTTCGCAATGTATTATCTTTTCCATCTTTTGAGCTATTTTGCCGGTTATTAGCGCGCTCATCACTGTATACGAGAAGGCTTTAATACTATTGTATAATACTAGGTTTTGAGGCCCGGTTTCGTTCCAGCTTGAGTAGCGAGGTTCTGAGTTAAGTAGGGTCTCTTCTGTACTTCACGGAAGATGGAAGGGCGAGATGGCTACAACCGCAAAACGGCGCGTCTAAAAGGCTGATAAGGAAATGTCCTACACCTACAGGATAGGTGTGAATAAGGTCTTAGCGAATAAGCACTTGTGAATTAACTCAAAATAGGGCTGCAGCTATGTTATGAGTGACTCAAGGCTGGAGGTAAATAATTCCTCGCAGTCTTGATATTACACATTTATAGGTGGAAATCAAACATCGATTAAATCGGTTATAAAACTGCGGTGGAGAAAGCGTTGGGGAAACTAATGTACTATCCCTTCTATGAGCATTTTGAAATGTTTTCTCCTCAGTATAACACGTCGGCAATACGAATGACATTCGATGTGGTTCTACGTCCAAGGCTGACAGTGTGAAATAGACAACTGGGCATACAGAAGTGCACCACTGGCACTGCATGTGAAATCAGCTTCCAGTGGTGATAATGAATCTATCAAATGATGACAGAGCACCCGCTTAGCCTCTTGGATCATAACAGCTCTGCTATAAACAGGCAAGTTAGCGGTAATCAATAAAAATCTAGTAAGAATAAAATGGTAGCAGTTCCTTTACCTATTTTTCGATGCGTTCCCCTATTTTTGTCATCGTCTTTAACTCTTAAATAACTTTCTCTTTATTCCTCCCTATTTCTTCGATCTGATATGATCAATTTCCTTCTGAGTGTTCCTCTTCTCCCTTTCCGTCTGCTTCCCAATTCAAATATTTGCATTGATATTTTTTCTGTTTTCCCTCTTTTAATCTGATTGAACCAGAACATTTGCTTGTGTTGAATGTACTCAGTAATTGGTTTCTGCTTTCTCATTTGTCATATTTTATCTCATTTCTTATCCTGTCTTGTTTTGATTTTCCGCATCTTTTACTAAAATGTTTCATTTTGATTGCGTTGATTTTTGATAAATGTTTTTTCTGAATTGTCCAGTTTTTGCTTATGAATGTTATTATCGGCATTGTTATCTTTTGTGAATTTTTCTTTTGACTTCCATTTTCAAGCTATTACTCTGGACTAATTAGCAAAATTCATGGAAAAGTTATTTACCAGCAATTTTATTGCTGGAATCGAATTATAAGATCCTATATATTAATAATATAGGTATGCAAAGTCCGCAGATAGTGTGCTACTTTTTTATAAACAAAATGGCGCCGACAAATCGTATTTTTTTCAATTATTGCTCTATAACTCCGAAGATTTTAACTTTAGAACAAAAACACTCAAATAAAAATTCTCCACAATTAAATTCTGCATAGAGATATGTTTTTCACGATTTGCTCCGACGAAAATTTTCCTCGAAAAATGCGGGTTTTCCTAACAAAAACTCTAATTTTCAAATAAAGTTTTAGGTAAGTAATTATTAATCAATAATTAAATAACTTAGTGACATCAAAGCTTTCTTGGTATAGATTGTAATTCCAGAAGCCGGTGAAAATTAAACGAATATTTTAGCAACAATTCAATTGTTAATTAACAAATTACGATCGCAATAATAACCAAAATAATCATTATACATTGATCAAATTTATAAAGATTATAAAGATGAGATGCTTATTTAATATTTTATCGACAAAATATAAATTTTTCTTTTTTTTTGCATAATCTTTAAATTTTGAAAAAAAAATAGTTATAATACGCTGGTCTAATTAGTAAAGTACAAAGAAAGGTTATTTACCAGCAATTTTATTGATGGAATCGAATTATAAGATCCTATATATGATTAATATAGGTATGCAAAGTCCGCATATAGTGTGCTACTTTTTTTATAAACAAAATGGCGCCGACAAATCGTATTTTTTCAATTATTGCTCTATAACTCCGAAGATTTTAACTTTACACCAAAAACACTCAAATAAAAATTCACCCCAATTTGATTCTGCATAGAGGCATGTTTTTCCCGATTTGCTCCGACGAAAATTTTCCTCGGAAAATGTGGGTTTTCCCAACAAAATCTCGAATTTTCAAATAAATTTTTTGGGCCAGTAATTATTTATCAATAATTATATTCCTTGGTGAAATAACAGCTTTCTTGTTATAGATTATAAATTCAGAAGCCGGTGAAAATGAAACGAATATTTTAGCAACAATTCAATTGTTAATTAACAATTTACAGTCGCAATAACAACCAAAATAATCATGAGACATTGATCAAACTTAGAAAGATTATAAAGGTGTGATACCTATTTAATATTTTGTCGACAAAATATAAATTTTTCATTTTTTGCATAATCTTTAAATGTTTAAAAAAATTGTTATAAACAAATTAAAACATTTCTCAGAAATTGTTTATTATATTCTAATTTTAAAAAATACTTAAAATGCGTATTTCGTAGGTCTTGAAAATGAATGCTTTAAAAAAATTTTCCAACCATTTGCAAAAAAGTTATGAAACAGCAAAGCAAATATACGAATCCTCCGTTGTTTATAATTTGTTTTAGTTGTTTCAAAGCTTAAAAGTGAGTCTATGGTACAACCTAATTACTCACAAAGAATGTCAAAAATTAGTGCAATGGTTATATTTTAATCAAAGATTAAAAATACTTTGTTTTGTAATTTTTAGCGCAAACGTAGGCCTGATACAGAGTCGGAGCTAAAATGTTCACTCGAAGCGACTGACACGCAGCATACATTATTTATTAAAAGTGTACATCACGCGGCCGGTCGTCGCTCCGAGTGAAAATTTTAGCTACAGTACTGTGTTACTCTACTTTCGCGCGTGTAAATTACAAAAAAATATATTTATAATCTTTAATTAAAATATAACCATTAAACTTATAATCGATATTTTTTTGTAAATAATTAGCTTGTACTTTAAACTCACTTCTACGCTTTGAAAGAATTAAAAAAAAAATATAAACACAGTAGTAACCGTATGTTTACTTTGATGTTTCATAACTTTTTTACAAATGGCTGCAAAAAAGTTTTAAAGCATTCATTTTCAAGATATTTGAAATGCGCATTTTAGCTATTTTGTTTAATGTTTTGAAACGTTAATTTGTTTATAACTATTTTTTTAAAACATTTAAAGATTATGCAAAAAAATAAAAAATTCATATTTTGTCGACAAAATGTTAAATAGGCATCTCATCTTTATACGATTTTAAAGCTTGATCAGTGTATCATAATTATTTTGGTTACTATTGCGACCGTAAACTATTAATAATTAACAACTAAATTGTTGCTAAAATATTCGTTTAATTTTCATCAGCTTCTAGAACTATAATCTAAAGCAAAAAGGCTTTTAAGTCACCAAATTATTTAATTATTGGTAGATAATTACTTATCTAAAACTTTATTTGAAAATTAAAGATTTTGTTGGGAAAACCCATTTTTCGAGGAAAATTTTCGTCGGAGTACATCGGGAAAAACGCGTCTCTATGCAGAATTTAATCACGGTGAATTTTTATTTGGGTGTTTTTGTTGTAAAGTTAAAATTTTCGGAGTTATAGAGCAATAATTGAAAAAAAACACGATTTTCGTGCGCCATTTTGTTTATAAAAAAAGTAGCACACTATCTGAGGACTTTGCATACCTATATACCTAAAATTGCTGGTAAATAACTTTTCCCAAAAATGGCCCATTCTCCGATAATCAGCCCAGACTATATTAATAATTGTAGAATAGATTCGAGATAATCGCGAGTAATACGAAATATACATATACAGTGATAAGGGCACAAATAACCGGCAAAATAACGCAAAAGATGTTAAACATAATACGTTGTAAAATAAAAAAGAGGTAAAATTAGTAGAGGTGGAAAATTATCAATAGAAACCTATAAATTTACATTATATTGATAGTTTTCTACCTTTAGACGTATCGGAAGAGTTTGGCAACTGCCACCGTGACAGGAGAATTTTATATAATTCTCCTGTGACAGTTTGACTGAAGGTGGGAAACTATCAATATATGCATACTTCGACAGCTTGGATTCAGTTAGCTTCGGGATATACAACAGGCGGCTCTGATGATGCCTAAAAGCAGAAACCATGGTCAGACGATGGTGGTGGCCAGTAATCGAATTTAATATAAGGCTGTCTTTCCTTACATAATGGAGACTTGGACGGATTATTTAAACACGAGAACCATGCTTATCCTCCAGCACTCCCTAAATTGGGCAATCTAAGAACTGGAACAAAATCTGACTTTTTGGCCTGTTTTGAAAAAAATTCACCTGCTAAAAATAACAAACCAGCTGTTGAAATAACAATCATTGACGGTGCTGCAATTGTCAACATGCTGCGGCCAGGATTAACAAAAACCTTTGAGGATTATGCGAATAGTGTATTCCTACCTTATATCAATCCTCTGCCTTAAAATGTGAAAATAGATGTTGTCTGGTATGTAGGTATATACAGGGTGATTGATTAGTAGGGTAAAGCTCAATAGCTCCGCTATAGTAATAGATAGCAATACAAGTTAATAACAAAAATTTTAGCCACCTTTGAGGTTCACATTACAAAATTAGTTAGAATGTTACAGGGTGTTCGATAACACAGTGGCAGACCAAACTTATGTTTTTTTAAATAGAACACCCTATATTTTATTTTAAATTCGAAATTCTGTTAACTTCTCCATCACAAAAATATAAACGTTTGTTATGTTATACAGGGTATTTACAAAGGTATAACCAATTTTATATGAAAATCGTAACAAGTTCAACTCCCTGTATATACGTGTATATATTTTTTAACGTATTGTCCAAATTTTCAAAAATGGTCGATATTGCTAATTTTCTTTATATCAAATACAGGGTGAGTCAAAACGCAAGTACATTATTTTCTCAGTAATTTTAAATGGAACACCCTGTATTTTATATCACTATTGAAAAGTACCATTGCCGTACTTTAATTTTTAGATAACATTCCCTATGTCTAAATTTATTAGTTTTTGAGATATTTTCATTTTTCAATTAACCAGTAGCGTGGCGACCCAAATCAACAGAATTTAATAAACTGGACTGATTTTTTTGGGGTTACGTTAATAATGAAGTTTATAAAATACTTCTAACAAGAAGGGATGAGATGAAAAATAGAATACAAAGTGTATTTCGATGTGTTAGTTTACAAATGCTCCGTAGAGTAAGTAGCTCATTCAATGATCGTTTTTAGGCGTACATAAATGTGTTAGGAGATAATTTTGAACACCTTATGTAATTCAATATTAAAAATATTTTATTAAAAGTAGCTTCTAATTTTTTCAAACATGTTTTTTTGCAAAATGTATTACTGATGAATTATGTTTCGTTCTTTATTTGTTACATTGTTACATTTACATACAAAATTAGTGTTTAATTGTCTTCACAAAATATTGTATTTTGTGTTTGTGTGTTTTTTTGTAAAATTTATTACTAATTTTCTTTGTTTATTTGTTGCATTTACATAAAAAGATAGTTTTTAATTGTTTAAAAAATGTTGCATGTAGTGGTTGTGTTTTTGTTTGTAAAATATATTACTAATAAATTGATATAGTCGGTTCGCTAAACTCAGACAAAACTGGCTAGTGATTTTAGTAAGTAATTTTGCCAATTTGGTAAAATTGGCAAAAAAATTATAACTAAATAGTTAATAATTACTAAATAGTTAGTAAGTTTGCCAATTTTGGCAAAATTGGCCAAAAACAAAAAAATTACCTACTACAATCACTAGCCAGTTGTGTCGTGATAATCGGTAATCTTCAGTTATCAATTCAGTCATGGCTTACTTAAAATTTAGATAAATTTAAACACCTAAAATAATTTGCTCTGAAAAATAAAAATATCTCGAAAACTAATAAATTTGGGCATAGGGAATGTTATATAAAAATTAAAGTACGTTAATGTTACTTTTCAATAATGATATAAAATACACTGTGTTCCATTTAACATTACTGAGAAAATAATGTGGGTACTTGCGTTCTGACTCACCCTGTATTTGATATAAAGAAAATAAGCAATATCAATAATTCTTAAAAATTTTGACAATAAATAAAAAAATATGGCATTAATAAACCATTGCTGTTGTGATTATTTTTATTTATACAGGGAGTTGAACTTGTTAGGATTTTCATACAAAATTGGTTATAACTTTGTAAATACTCTGTACCCTGTATAACATTACAAACCTTTATAGTTTTGTGATGGAGAAGTTAACAGGATTTCGAATATAAAATAAAATATAGGGTGTTCCATTAAAAAAAAAACATAAGTTAGGTCTGCCACTGTGTTATCGAACACCCTGTAACATTCTAACTAATTTTATAATGTGAGGCTCAAAGGTGGCTAAAATTTTTGTTATTAACTTTTATTGCTATCTATTACTATAGCGGAGCTATTGAGCTTTACCCTACTAATCAATCACGCTGTATGCCTGACAGCTTGAAAAGGGAAACACAAAGCAAATGAGGAAAAAGTGTTCGGAAGCCTGTTGAACCTAAAAGTCCACTTACCAATAACTGGGAGGAATTTCTCACGAGTTGACGACAATAAGACCTTTGCATTTTTGACCTTTTTAGCTAAATATGGTATAGAATGCTAAGAGGCTACGTATTTAACACGCTATTATACGGTGTAGAGATCTGGACTCTCAAACAGAATAACATAAAAAATATTGAAAGAGTCACAAACGTTGAAGTATTACGAAGAATAGGAAAAGACCCAGAAATTTTGTTAACGATAAAACGAAGAAAACTCGAATATCTGGGTCACCTGATGAGAGGACGTAAATACGCCTTACTTCAAAATATAATGCAAGGAAAAATGGAAGGAAAACGCAATCCAGGTCGTAGAAGAATGTCATGGTTGCGGAATTTGAGAAAGTGGTTTGGCTGCACCACTAATGAACTTTTTAGGTCAGCTGTAAAAAAGGTCAGGATAGCCTTAATGATTTCTAATCTCCGATAGGAGTGGCACAAGAAGAAGAAGAAGGTATAGCAGATATTTCCACAGACAAGCAGGTAAATACTACAATCGGTAATGATGTTCTAACTGTAAATCGTGCAGATGTCTCGAGCCTAGCTGCATGCACAAACGAAAAAGCTGACACTAGAACTATATTGCATTTAAGTGATGGTGTGGAGCAAGGATATACTAATTCTGAAATACGCTGAACTACCGGATCTTCGCTGCGCATGACTTAGCAAGATCTTTGGGTCATGATCGCTGTAAATGGGTCTTATACACCGTAGAAAGAGGGAAAAAGACTACATGGGACACCTGGAATACCTGTCCAGAGAGAGGTTTGTAGTATTGTTATACATATGACTGTACTAGCAGTTACGAGTCAGTTAATGATACACGAAAACACCTGTTTAGCAAGAAATGTAGAGCTATCGACAACCTTCCTCAGACACAAGATGCTCCCATTCAGCACACAAAGAGAGCGATCTACTAGGCTAGTTTATTCTAAGCAGAAATGATAGTTGCAGCACAGTGATCTTGTCACCAGTGGATTGGGAGTGGAAGAAAAAACTTGATGGTGGGTGGGAAATAGTTTGGACAGCATTGTCAGAGGCTTCCCAAGTATGAAGAGAACTAATTCGGTGTGGCTACAAGAAAGGTTGCACACGACAGTGTCGTCGTTACAGGAAGGTCGCCGTACAGCCTAAGGTACACTTACAGTGTACCGCACTTTTTGCTTGTGACGTTGTTTTCAATAAAAATAACTTTCAGCCCACTTTGTTATAAGTAGAGTATTATAAATACATGTATTTATAATAAATATAATTTCCAAAAGAAACATTTACCCAACTTAGACGGGCTTTAAAATGTGTAGTTTTACAGAAAAATATGCTTATAAAAAGCCATAAGGAATACATGTAAAGATATTTTATGCATTTATTAAATCGTAATTAACGTGATGAAAAAGTTCAAAATATTTTTATAGAAATATTTTTACGCTCTTTTCAATGGTAAAATTATCTTTTTGAAAAAATGTTATATACAGGGTGAAAAAAATTTAAAGAAAACAGTTTTACATAAAAAACAAGGAAAAACAAAACTACCGAAGTAAACCCATTCTTCCGGTTCACGAATTAGATCTTGTAAATAAAAAAAGGAACCTATATACCAAATTTGATTGAAATCGGACTTTTCATTCGAAAGTTATCGTGCTATTAGACACATACGTACCTATAGCTGTCATTTTGAACGCCCGCCATTTTTATAAATGGCAAAATCTGAGATGGCCTCATATCTAAATTTGCACCTTTATATGTGTAGTACATGTGGTCTAAATTATATGCTTCTATCATTAAATGAACAATTATTTCACATATCGGCCGCACTATTAACTTTTTTAGCACTAAATAATTTTGTAAACGAAATACAAGGTAAGTACTAAATTTATTTTCCTACAATTTGTATGACATTATAGCGTTAAGCTCAAAAAGTTGACGTAATAGACAAAATCTGCGGCTATTTTTGGATCCAATGGCCAAAAGTTAGTTGAGAATAAGTCACAGATTTAAAACCGCGAAATTGCGGTTCCTCTGTATAATAATTGTAAAATATTTAACTTTTGTTAAAAATAATGCGGTTTACATAATACAGATAAGGTTTATAAAATTACAGTTTATGGTATTCAGTAACCTGAATAAATATGATGCTTTGGTCCGACTCTGTTGGTTCTTAAGGAAAATATCAGACCGTGCATAAAAATCTTAATTTACGGTTTTAGAGAGAACGAAGCATACTAAGAAAACACTCTATTAAAAAATAACTACTAGATAAAAATATGTTATTATATTTATCAAAGGAAATATGGAAATTATCTGTAGATGTTAAGAGGAAATATTTATTCAACCGACTGCGACTGGAAGGTTGCGTAGATATCGTGTGGACAAAACGTTTTAGGTTATAAAAATCAAT
This sequence comes from Diabrotica virgifera virgifera, assembly GCF_917563875.1. Taxonomy (NCBI): domain Eukaryota; kingdom Metazoa; phylum Arthropoda; class Insecta; order Coleoptera; family Chrysomelidae; genus Diabrotica; species Diabrotica virgifera. Next base: position 147,134,291 of record NC_065449.1, read on the forward strand.
ATTATTCAATGGTTTTATTTCAAATTGCAAGCCTAAATCCGCAAACTGAGACGAAGTTGAGTCAAATGCTAATTATTATACAAATAAACAATTTTTTTCGAAATTATTTTTTAGAAAATAATTACAGATAAAAGTTTTAAAAATTGAAAAATTGTGTTATTCTTAATTTTGCAATGTTTTAACAAATTTATTACCAGTAAAATATCTAATGGTAGAAAACCCAAGCGGTTATTTTGCGCGTCACTCAAGTGCGTTAGAAAATCACACGGGGAGAAACCTGGTACCCTGTAAATGTACCCCTACCATATATATGTACGTGCATTGGAGGCAGTCCGTAAAAACATTATATTTTTAGAAAAACTCGAAAATTACAGATTAAGACAAGATAAGTCAAGTAGGTACATAAAGTTATGTGATGTTAAGTGCATATTTAAAAAAGCTGACGATTTGAGCTGTATCTATCATCAAAGTATGTACTACATACATAGTCCAGAAAGCCACTGCGCATCCGCTAGGAAAACTATGCTGATTCGGATTTTTTGCACAATCTTATTAAAAAAGAGCCCCTTTTAACAAATTTACATGTTGCCAGGTCCAAAAGTGGGTCAAAAATTTTTTAAACGTTTTTTTTTCCTAAAATTATTTTTTTTGCATCGAACAAAGTTTTTTTAGGTTTCTTGGATCATTCCAAACAGAAAAGATCTTTAGTGTCTTTTCTTTAAAGTTGATAGTTTTTGACATATAAGCGATTAAAAATTGAAAAATTGCGAAATCGGCCATTTTTAACCCTCAAAAACTATGTGAAAAACTGAAAATTTCAATGTTGCCAAGATAATAGATGTTCTTTAAACATCGATTGATGAAATCCCGGAAAGTTTTTTGCAATATAGTATCGAAAACCCCTTTGTTCTCTAAATGCTAATCAAGCGGGCGCGACACTATTTTCAACCGTTGCATGTATATTATGTAATATGCGTAAATATATGTGCGGAAAAATATTCTGATTCAATTTTTTTCAGCATCTGGCTTGACAAGGTCCACTTTAATTTACATGTTGCCAGGATCAAAAAGCAGTAAAAAATTTTTTTAAACTTTGTTTTTTTCCTAAAACTATTTTTTTTTGCATTGAACAAACCTTTTTTAGGGTTTTTTGGATAATTTCAAATAGAAAATATCTAAGTGACTCTTTTCTAAATGTGATAGTTTTCGAGACAATATAAGCGATTGAAAATTTAAAAATTGCAAAATCGGTCATTTTTAACCCTCAAAAACTATGTGAATAACCGAAAATTTTAATGTTACCAAGGTACGTAGATATTCTATGAATATCGATTGATGAAATCTCGAAGAGTTTTTTGCAATACAATATCGAAAACTCCTTTGTTTTTTAAGTTGCTCATCAAGCGGGCGCGACACTACTTTTACTAATAGGTCTGGATCCCGCGTATGGAAAAAAATTGATTAATAGCAAGCTGAAAATTTGTTAATAGCTTAAGGGTGTCTAGTCGAATAAACTTTGATATATGGAAATACTGGAACAGGGGCAGTTTTAATTGTGGAACAGGTTAAAAATTTGGAACGGTCAGACCACGAAAACGGCACATTTATTTTGTCCGACAGAACAGACTTAAACTATCTGAACAGAGATTAAACTCTCATGGAAAAATCAGAGTGCTATTTATGACCTGTCATAATTCCTATTATTTGACATATTCTACATGTTCCACTCATTAAAACGCCCATTTGGTGATAAATAGCAATCTGATTTTTGCATGAGAGTTTAATCTCTGTTCGGAGAGTTTAAGTCTGTTCTGTCGGACAAAATAAATGTGCCGTTTTCGTGTAATGTGACCGTTCCAAATTTTTAACCTGTTCCACAATTAAAACTGCCCCTGTTCCAGTGTTCCCATATATCAAAGTTTGTCCGACTAGACACCCTTAAGCTATTAACAAATTTTCAGCTGGCTATTAATCAACTTTTTTTTCATACGCGGGATCCAGACCTATAATCGGAAAACATTTTAAGTTTAAAAAAAATTGTTTAAAACATGTTTTGGCCCATTTTTGACCCTGATAACATGCAAATCTGTTAATAGGGAACCTTTTAAAGCAATATGATAAAAAAAATGAATCAGAATATTTTCCCTCATATCTTATATTTACGCATATTTATTACATATACATACAACGGTTGAAAATAGTGTCGCGCCCGCTTGATTAGCATTTAGAAAACAAAGGGGATTTCGATATTGTATTGCAAAAAACTCTTCGGGATTTCATGAATAGATGTTTAAAGAATATAAATCTACCCTGGCATCAATGAAATTTTCTGTTTTTCTGTTAGCAATTTTTAAATTTTTAATCGCTTATATGTCAAAAGCTATCAACTTTGGAGAAAAGAAAAAACCCCTTCTTAGGGGTGGAAAATTTTTTGGTTAAAATTATCACGGAATTCGCTAGAGAACCTAATTCTAAACAAAAACTGTTCTATAATTTTTTTTGAAAACTCAATAGTTTTTGAGTTATTCGTGGTTGAAAATGGGCCATTTTCATTGATACATAATACATAATACCTTTTCGAACGGTTTTTTGCGAATACCTTAAAAACTATACATCTAACTAAAAAACTATATTCAACATTTTTGTAAGTTATAAAAAAGCAAAGAGACACTTGCCTCCATAACTCTTCTAGTTATAATACAAAAAGAGATATGGTAGGTGAAAATAGTTTGTTTTTTGGTACATTCTATGTAATATGTTTTATTCAACTAATATGTTTTAAGAAAAAATGAGAAGTAATTTTAAGCTCCATCCACCAAAATGTAAATGCATCGTTTTCTTTCTACAATACCTTTTACTATAGTGTTATTTCTATGTTCAGGAATTTGGATGCGTTTAAAATGAATGGTTTTTGAAAAAAAAAAGATCAAGTTATATAGAACATTTTTAAATTTTCTTAAAAATCTTCCTTTTTCTCCATGTAACTTGAAAATGATAAGAGATACAGTAATCAAAAATAAAAAGGAAATTTTTATCTGGGAAAACCCTACATTTTCGTGTGGTATCTTTTTCTCGTATCTCTTATCATTTTCGAGTTACATGGAGAAAAAGGAAGATTTTTAAGAAAATTTAAAAATGCGCTCTATAATTTGATCTTATTTTTTTCAAAAACCATTCATATTAAACCAGTCCAACTTTTTGAACATATAAATAACACTATAATAAAATATACTGTAGAAGGAAAACGATGTATTTAAATTCTGATGGATGAGTGGTTAAATATACTTCTCATTTGTTCTTAAAATACATTAGTCATAAACTTTTTTGCAGAATATCTCGCTTAGTTTAAATGTAGTGGACATTTAGTATTGCTCATTTTAAAGGTATTTTCAAGCACTATAAAAGTTGTAAGTATCATTATACACCTAAAATCAATCATTTATCTGTTATTTCAAGTTGAATACACCGATTTAAGCACGCAGCAAAAAAACAAACTCTTCTTACCTTCCATATCCCTCTTTCTATTTTAACTAGAAGATTTATGAAGGAAAGAATCTCTTTGTTTTTTTGTAACCTTCATAAATATTCTATATAATTTTTTTGTTAGATGCATAGTTTTTAAGTTATTCACAAAAATCCGTCCGAAAAAGTGTCATTTTTCAATGAAAATGGCCAATTTCCAACCACGAATAACTCAAAAAGTATTGAGTTTTCAAAAAATAATTATGGAACAGTTTTTGCTTAAAATTAGGTTCTCTAGCCTCTTCCGTGGCTATTTTCACCAAAACATTTTTCACTCCCGGGAAGGGGGGGAACCCCCAAGATAAAAGCGCACATCGGTATAGGGTAGACTTTGTTTCATGAGCTATTCCCTACTTACTGTGAAAATATCAAGTAAATCGATGTAGTAGGATGGAATTCGTAGCCAAATACCCTCATTGACTGCCCTAGAATAACTTTTTTTGGATATGGAATGCAGGTCTATTTTTTTTATTTTGTGTGCTTTATCAAACACTATATTTTTAATTTTTTTCAGAATTTTCTGTAGCGTTCATCATCTTCACAATTCCGAAAAACTGTTTTTTCTTAGAAGGTTTTGTAGGATTTTTCTTATTTTATAGGCTTCAAAATAGATCAAATCAAGGTTTTTTATAGGTTTAAATTGAAGTAACCGAGTCCTTTAGAACATTCAAAAATAGGAGAAACGTTCAAACTACCCAAAACCCCATAAAATAGAGTTTTCGGATTTTTGAAGATGGCGACTCTTAAGAAAAAATTTGAAAAAAATAGAAATATAGTGTTTGATAAAATACACAAAACAAAAAAATCTCCAAAAATAGTTATACAATTTAGTATTTATAAAATTTAGTACACTCAAACTACAGGTCTATAAAAATACACATTATGGTTTGTAAAAGCCTCAACTATGCGTGTTAGTTTTTTGAAATTTTAAAATTGATTGCATCCCTTCTAAAAATAAAATAAAATCGAAAAATGATGTTTGTGATGGTGGGGGAGGGGAAAGGAGTGGTGGGCTAAAATTTGTTTGTCGCGTAGAATGTAAAAAAATTGAATTCTGGGAGTGTGTTCATTTTGCCTATCTTTAAAGGGGGTACCCTTTAATTTATTTATCCCGTCCATAAGTGGAAAGTTTGATGTGCCACTAAAAAGTGATGGCACAGTGTTCATACGTTTTCTTTTAGGTTCTACTATTTGAGTTATAGACTCTTACGGTGCCTAAAATGATTAGCATATTTTACCTATCCCGGCTCTTAGTCTATTTATGCCATGTATATAATATTATTAATGTAGTCTGGGTAGATTATCAGAGAATATGCCATTTTTGAGAAAAGTTATTTACCAGCAATTTTATTGCTGGAATCGAATCTTATGAGTGTATATATTAATAATATAGATATATAAAATCCGCAGATAGTGTGCTACTTTTTTTATAAGTAAAATGGCGTCCGAAAATCGTTTTTTTTTCAATTTTTGCTCTATAACTCCAAACATTTTAACTTTACACCAGAAACACTCAAATAAAAATTCACCGTAATTAAATTCTGCATAGAGACGTGTTTCTCTCGATGTACTTTGACGAAACTTTACCCCAGAAAATGGGGTTTTTCCAACAATATCTTTAATTTTCAACTATAATTTTAAATAAGTAATTGTTTATGAGTAATTAAATAACTTGGTAATATAAAAGCTCTTTTCGTATAGATTATAATTCCAGAAGCCGATGGAAATTGAGTGAAAAGTTTAGCAACAATTGAATTGTTAATTAAAAATGTACGGTCGCTATAATAACCACAATAATTATGATACGTAAGAATAACTATGATTTTTGTATAAAAAGACACTGTACCTATTAGTCCTGTCGCCAGGGGGGGTACAACGGCCTCGTTAATTCAGATGGACTTACTCAAGTTTTTTTTATGTATTTTGACCCGTAGAACACGAATTTTTTGGGTAACAGTTGATCCGGATGTCGATAAGATTGTTATAGACCAAGAACTTGAGGAATCAAATAACAGCGATTTTTGGCAAAACAAAACAATATTTTGTATTTTTTGGGCCATTTTAAGTAAAAAATATTTCTACAAGTTTTTTCGTAGGATGCACAGTTTTCGAGATAAACGCGGTTGAACTTTAAAAAAATCGAAAAATTGCAATTTTTGAACCCGAATAACTTTTGATTAAAAAATAAAATAGCAAGTCTGCTTACCGCATTTGAAAGTTTAAGTCAAATTATATCGGTTTTGATTATTTGCATTGGTAAAAATTTATTTTTTTATTGTTTAACAAAGCTATAAACACGTAGGGTTTCCCGTGCTTTTACATGCGTTTTAACGCATGTAACGTAGAAATAGTCTTGATTGCACTAGTACCTATTCTACCTACTCGTTCGATTTTAAATGAGAAATCATAGAAACATCACTCACGCACTAGTTGTTTGTAGCTTTGTTTAGCAATAACACAATAAATTTTTAGCAATGCAAATAATCAAAACCGACATAATTTGACTTGAACTTTCAAAGGCGCTAAGCAGAATTGCTATTTTATTTTTTAATCAAAAGTTATTCGGGTTTAAAAATTGCAGTTTTTCGATTTTTTGAAAGTTCAACCGCGTTTATCTCGAAAACTGTGCATCCTACTAAAAAACTTGTAGAAATATTTTTTGCTTAAAATGACCCAAAAAATACAAAATATTGTTTTGTTTTGCCAAAAATCGCTGTTATTTGATTCCTCAAGTTCTTGGTCTATAACAATCTTATCGACATCCGGATCAACTGTTACCCAAAAAATTCGTGTTCTACGGGTCAAAATACATAAAAAAAATTTGGGTAAGTCCATCTGAATTAACGAGGCCGTTGTACCCCCCCTGGCGACAGGACTATATCTAATGTATTTTACAGAATTGAAATTGGACTATTAGTACATTATTTAACGGTTTTTGCGGTAAATTTTAAAGAACCGCTTGGATTGATTTGAAATTTGGCATACATATATATAATATGTCAAAGAAAAAAAGTGATATTGTGCCGATGTGTGCTTTTGCTCTGGGGGTGGGTACCACCCCTTCTCGGGGGTGGAAATATTTAACCTCAAAATAACCTCGGAAATTGGTAGATATTTCAATTCTGAGTAAAAAATTTTATATACGACTTTTTCGGTAAATTGATATTTAGCAAATTATTCACGATCGAAATTGATGATTTCCTACATGAAAAATGCATGTTTTTGAGTGGATTTTCAAAAATAACCCTAAAATTATGCATTTTTACCAAAAAGTCATAACAGTCAAAAAGAAACATTTTAAATTAATGAATGGAGTGGTGTTCTTTAAATTATTATAGCAATAACACAACCTAAGTTACAGCCTACTTAAAATCGGGGTTTTTTCGAATTAACCTTGAATTAAACATTTTATCATTAAATAACGCAAGAAATAGAGATTTTTGGAAAAAATGACGCAGACATCTTTTAAAGATTTTACTGATACCTTGAAAAGGTGCTATGATAAAAGTGATTTGGATAAAAAATAGCCGAGTTATTACAAAATCAAAACGATTATGTCGTTGAAAAAAACAAAAGAATAATTACTTAAATTGGTGAATTTTCCACAAAAATAAAAATTAACATTATTCCATATAAAATTAGGTTTATTTATAAACTGACTACGTGTTCTGAGATTTTAACTAGTTTAAAGTGCTTAGGTTTGAAAAAAATTTCAATTTAGTATTAAATTATTTTTTAATTTTTTATAAGTTTTCCATTTTTTCAAAATTACTTGAAAACTAAAAGGAAGTTGAAAAATATATATCAATACTAAAATGTAGTATTTTTCGTACTTTAACTTTTTCAGTTCTTTTAATGTCTCTATGGTAAAAACTGAGTGAGATATTTATGTTTTAAGTTTGCACGTAAGTGTGAGAAGCAGTTTTCTAAGCTCTTTGAATCGCATGCTTTAAAAATAAAAGACCTCCAGAAAGTCCAACTTTTGAAAACTTTTAGCACTTACAAATCCCCAAAAAATAAGCTTTGAGACAATGAAATATCTTGAAAATTACAGAAGTTATCGTTAAAAAACCATATTGAAACTTACGTCGAATACTTTTTAAGCGTTGATATAAGTATTTTATTTTTTTTTTTCATGAAAAATTCGCATCATATGAAAAAAAGGAAAGATATATTTTCTGTCACAAGTTAAATAAGTGAGTCAAAAATGCTTTTTAAATTTGAAATACCTCAGTGGCGTACTATTTTTTTTTTTAATTCAGACTAGTGCCCGTATGGTGAATATAAAATTCTTAATAGTAAGTCTGTCAACAAATGCGTAATAACTATCTCTTAAAAGCTCCAAATTTCATTTGCATATCTCAACCGGTTTTAGAGAAATCAATAAAGGTTCACTTCGTAAGAGAAATCTCAACCCCCCGTATCTTGGAACTTCATTAGCTACGACTCTGGTTCTACTAGGTCACATACACAGATTTTTCATTTTTACATAATCTATATTTTTGCTTGGAATATTTTTTCGATAAAATACTTACTTTTTGAGTTATTTGCGAAAAACCGTCTAACAACGTGGTTCTTTTGTTGAAAAATGAACATATTCACTCGCAAATAACTCGAAAAGTATTGACTGAATGAAAAAACTCTATAGAACAAAAGTTGCTTAAATTTAGTCAGTTTATCCATTTCCGGACTTATTTTGGACCTATATTTTTTCACCCCCGAGAAGGGGTGAAACTCACCCCCAGGCGAAAAGCACACTTCGGTACTATATCACTTTTTTTCTTTGACTTATTAGCTATGTGAATGCCAAATTTCATGTCAACCCAAGCGGTTATTTAAAATTCACAGGTTTTGCAATATTTTACAGCGAGTGAATGATCTAATAAATGTCTTTGTAGGGGTAGTTTATAAAGGTTGAAAATATTATACTTAATAAACTAAATTGCAAACATAAAATAAAGTTTAAATCACTACAAAATACATCATTACCTAATTTAAAGTTACAAAATATTTTTTATACAAATTCTTCTTTAGAGGGTAGTTTTAAAGGGTTTAAAGATATTTATAGCCTATAAAATACATTTTAATATGAGAAGCAATCAAATTCCAATATTTATCATACTATTTAACATACCTACACATAATTCAGATTTAAATAACGCTTATATTCGCTGTTTTTAATTTTTGGTAAAAAATGGTAGTTTCCACCCCTTAAAAATAAAAAGCACACATTGTAGTCATATCACTTTTGAAGAGGAGGATAAGATGAGCTTATTTGCAAAATTTCTTCTAAATCGGAGCGGTTCTTTAGAATTTAGAGGTCTTGCAATATTTTACCGTTAAAGAACGTACTATATTTAAGCGGCCTCATTAATTTAAAATTATAAACAATTTTTTGGCTTAAAAACAAATAGAATATCTCGGGAAATATTAAAATAAATTAAATGACGAAAACGGTATGGGAAAAAAGCGGCAGTACGCTTCTTTTAAAATAAAAAACGTTTAATTGTGATGAGTGGTTCCTGAGATACAACCGGTCAAAGTTGACCGGCATTTACAGCAAAAATATAAACAATAGGATCATAATTTTTGAACCGTCACCTTTTTATTTTTGTCCTCTTTCTCCACACCAGTTTTCATATCTTTAAAATACTCATAACACATATTATTATAATAAAAACTATCGATATTACGAGTGAAAATTGCCAAAAAAGAACTGCCAATTCAGAATAATCTAAGAGAAAAGTCACTAAAGACCTTTTCTGTTTGGAATGATTCAAAAAACCTAAAAAAACTTTGTTCGATGCAAAAAAATTAATTTTAGGAAAAAACTCTAATCTTTCCCCTCGCCTGGCAAGGTCTTACGTTGCTCAGAATCGCCTGCCATTGTACACATTTCTTCTAAATGACTTATTCAAACACATACTTAAATTTATACCTTACAGGAGAAAGTTTATTTTACAACTAAACTATGCACTTTTTGATTCACCTGGTAGATACACGTGCAGGGCTGATGCCTGCCAGGTCTTGGTTTTTAGCCTTGGTGTGCTATGAATTATAACTCTAAAAAACTAAACTATTTGAGAAGCTATTAGCGACCAGGCTAATGAAGATAATAACTGATAACAGTCTTTTTCCGGATCACCAGTTTGGTTTCAGAGAGAAGCATTCAACAATAGAACAAGTTCATAGAGTCGTTGATATAGTAAATAAAATTTTTGAAGAAAAAAGTACCTACTGTTCTGCACTTTTTCTTGACGTCAGTCAGGCTTTTGATAAAGTCTAGCACGAAGGGTTGATCTTCAAAATAAAAATGAACGTTCCTGATTCAATGTTTACTATAATAAAATCATATTTAGAAGAAAGTTACTACCGTGTCAAGCATGAAGCAGATACATCAAAAATCTAACCTATACGATCTGGGGTCCCTCAAGGTAGTGTTCTGGGACCTATATTATATCTAATATTTAAACACGACATACCAACAAACGAAAATGTAACGACTAAAGCATTCGCAGACGACGCAGCTATGTTAGTCACAGATGAAAACCCCGCAACAGCTACCGAATCTCTTCAAAGGCATATCAGGAACATTAAAAAGTGGACAAAGAAATGGCGAATAAAGATCAATAAATCAAAATCACAACATATCATATTTACAAAATGTCGTAAAATATCGGCCAATATAGAAATAAATATCAAAGCAATTCCACAAGCCGAAAGCGTTAAATGTCTTGGTGTGCACCTGGACAAAACTTTGACATGGAGAACACATATATGGAAAAAGTGCCAAAAGTTAAATTTAAAATTTCGTAAACATTATTGGATACTGGGCAGAACATCGAAGTTGTCTATACGGAACAAACTGTTGGTATAGGTATACAATACAATACTCAAACCGGTCTGGACCTATGGGATCCAGCTATGGGGTAGAGCAGCAAAGTCCAACGTATGGAAAGATTACAATCCAAAGTGTTACGCTCTATAACAGACGCCCCATGGTTCGTGTCAAACAAAGACATTTATTGTGATCTAGAAGTACCTACGATCAGTGAAGTGATAGTTCAGTGCAGTGTTCGGTATATAAAACGCCTAGAAAGCCATCCAAATGCCCTGGCAATAAACTTGCTTGATAATAGTCAACAAACTTACAGACTAAAACGTAAAAATCCACTGGACCTTATTTATAATTAAGTTTTATAACTCACCGTAATTGGGTTTATGTTTTAGATATACAGGGTGCGCCAAACCTCTGGTTTTCTTTGATTACGGCTAAATTATGGGATATACAAAAAAATGTTTTTAACAAAATTAATGTATATCGAAACCGTCTATAATTTAAAATTATTTTCGATTATACAGGGTGAGTCAGAACGACGGTACGAACCAAAGTTGTGTTTTTTTTAAATGGAACACCCTATATATTACATCATTTTTGAATATACTTTTTAAAAATATTAAGAATTTGTATAAGGTATTATAGGCCTAAAGTTAACAATTTTCGAAATATTTACACTTTTATTCAGAAAAATGGTAATATTCAAAGGGCTGTGAATTAGGCTTTCAAGGTAATAAAAATTTAAATGATATTCCAAAGTTTTTTTAGTATACTGTTATTTTTAAATAAATTAACATATTTGACATATAGCCATAGAGTATACAGTGTGATCACTATTTGCAAATACATAATTTTCTCATTTCTTTTAAATGGGACACCCTGTATATGTGTATTTCCTTTTGTAGTAAATATTTCAACCTTTCTTTTGGTACGAGGTTGTATGCACCTAGCATGTTTCGTTTTGTAGATATTTAAAAAAAACTATAAATTTTAAGTTTTTGCGGATTTTTTATTAAAAAAATTTTTTGCAAAAAAAATAATTATAATCTGGTTCTAGAAACATCCATTAAAATATCAAATATGAAAATAAAAACGTAATTAAAGATTAAAATAAATCGCATACTAGTACAATTCAATTGAATTTAATAACTTAAAATTATTTTACAAAAAATATTTTACCATACTAATGAATGCCTAAATTAGTTACTAAATTAAATAAACAACCAAATTTGATATCTACCCTAGAAACTTTTCTACCCTAGTAACTTTATTGTACCCAATTTTGTTAGTTAAATTGTCTATCAGTTTTTAACTTTTTAATTTACTTACATCTTGAGAACGTATAAAGTATGCTTTGAAACAAATGAACGTTATAGAAGTATATTATGAAGTAAATAGTATCTACAATATGTAGTTGTGTCACAAAAGCTGGTTATAATTATTTCTAATGGTTTCGCCTAAAACAAATGTCATATTCACCAATGGGGAACTTGCACATTTTTTTTTATTACATAATAATTTTCAGTTTTGTATAAAAATGAGATTTCCAAAATTTCCCGCTTCAAAAACTCATAACAACTTAGAAATACACATTTAAAGTCTTCTTTATTTTAAAGTAGTTCAGACGGCCCGTGACGTCACATAGTTTTACATTAGTTTTTTATATGGTTATATCAGTGATGTGGGAGGGTTATATTCTTAAGTAAGTATATTCTTCTTCTTCTTCTTTATTTTATTTTCCTCCACCTACTTGGGTATTTGGCCACAGCATCGTCGCGAAATATGGGTAATATTTATATTGTAATGACATTTTTTGATCACTATACTTAATAGGAAGTGTGTACCTACTAAGTTTTATCGTTAAATACTTATGAGAATAATAATCAGAATAAAATCACAGTATAAAATTAGTAGGTATAATGGGAGTATAATATACATAATATATGTACTTACTTATCTGCTTTAACTCCCCGAACTTCTCCGACGGAAAAATTTTCACTCTTTTGAAAATATGTAGCCACCATACACATATCAACTATAGGTAAGTTATCAGACTGCCCTTTACAAAAACCCTCTTCGGTCATTTTAAAAAATATATCTTAAAAACACTCAAATATATCAGAAATAGAAATTATCAAATATATTTATAAAACTTAGTGTCAGTGTCAAAACGAATGCCAAACCTATGAGGGAACTTACACATTTTTTTATTACGTAATATTATTCAGTTTCCTTTAAAAATAATATTTCCAAACTTTCACGCGGTAAAACCTCATAATAACTTAGAAGATAATTTAAAATCTATATATTTTTTTCTGTTTTCTGGCCTTGGTTTAGAAGAACCCTTAGCCAACGTAAAATAGTTCAAACGATCAAAAACGCTTGTGACGTTACATAACTGTATTTTTTACTGACGTTTATAGTGTCTAATTTAAAATTATATACAATTTTGTTTACTTTGTTGGTGCAGAATGTACATGCACAACTATATGACGTCACTATGCGTTTTGGACCACCTGTTTTAATTTGAATTTTTAATCGTCTTTAGGGGCCAAACGAAAGACAAACAAAACTTTTTTTATCTTTGATACATGTTTTAAATTATGTTCTGTTGTGATTTATAACATTTTTTTCGAATTTAAAAATTTATGCAAGTTCCCTATTGTCCGGTTGAAAAATTAAAATTTAAAATATAAAAAATTGTTACAAAAATTTCAACTACAAAAGTATTACCAGCTTTTGTGACACCCGTTAATACTATTTATATTAATAAATAATTTGGCTGATACATTTAACATTCATTTGTTTCAAAACATACTTTATAATTATGTTCTCAAGATGTAAGTAAATTTAAGAGGTAGGTAAATGAAAAGTTTAACTGATCTTAGTCGTAAATACAATATACTAACTAACAATTAATTTGGTACAGGAAAGTTTCTGTGGTAGAAAAATTTCTATGGTAGATATCAAATTTGGTTGTTTATTTAATTTAGTAACTAATTTATGAATTCATTAGTATCGTAAAATATTTTTTGTAAAATAATTTTAAGTTATTAAATTCAATTGAATTGTACTAGTATGCGATTTATTTTAATCTTTAATTACTTTTTTATTTTCATATTTCATATTTTAATGTATGTTTCTAAAACCATATTATAATTATTTTTTTTTGCAAAAATTTTTTTTAATAAAAAATCCGCAAAAACTTAAAATCTGTAGTTTTTTTTAAATATCTAGAAAACGAAACATGCTAGGTGCATACAACCTTATACCAAAAAAAAAAGGTTGTAATATTTACTAAAAAAGGCAATACTCATATACAGGGTGTCCCATTTAAAAAAAAATGAGAAAATTTTGTATTTGCAAATAGTGATCACACTGTATATATACTCTATGGCTATATGTCAAATATGTTAATTTATTTAAAAATAACAGTATACTAAAAAAACTTTGGAATATCATTTAAATGTTTATTACCTTGAAAGCCTAATTCGCAGCCCTTTGAATATTACCATTTTTCTGAATAAAAGTGAAAATATTTCGAAAATTGTTAACTTTAGGCCTATAATACCTTATACAAATTCTTAATATTTTTAAAAAATATATTCAAAAATGATTTAATATATAGGGTGTTCCATTTAAAAAAACACAACTTTGGTTCGTACCGTCGTTCTGACTCACCCTGTATAATCAAAAATAATTTTAAATTATAGACGGTTTCGATATACATTAATTTTGTTAAAAACTTTTTTTGTATATCCCATAATTTAGACGTAATCAAAGAAAACCAGAGGTTTGGCGCACCCTGTATATGTATTGTTTGTAAATGTAAAATGTATGTTTGTATGTAGCATATTATCTGAATGTCATGTTTGTTCCATACTAGAGGTCCAGTCATTGGACTGACCTCTCTAACGTCAATTTTTTTTTTACTTCAAACCCCAAAGACGCTTATTGTTAGAATTTTTTATAACTAACAGATTGCTGAATAAACGTTTCAAAAAAACAAATTTCTAGCCTTACAGGAAGACCGTTACTCGGAAGGTTCTTAAACTAAGTTGTTATACTCCTCCGATACATCTGAAGGTGGGAATCTACATATGTAATGTAATGTAAATTTATAGGTTCCTATCGATAATTTTACACCTCTATTAGTTGTATCTCTTATTATTTCTCAACGTATTATGTTCTCCATCTTTTGTGTTATTTTGCCGGTTCTTGTAGGTGCCGGTGAGCACTCATCACTGTATAAAACCATTTCAAATAAAGAGATAACACAGGGATAAGTCATAAATTATTACTCATGAATTAATATCATCGATGTTTTTCTTAACTGATAGATATGCCTTCTTATTTATTTTCTACGTTTAAAACATTAATGATATTAATTCATGAGTAATAATTTCTGATTTCCAAGTACTTCCAAGAAAATAGCTAAATCACGGAAATTACTCATTTATTATCTAAACGACATAAAATACGATCACTTTATTGGTTTTTTCATCTCTATATCGGTTTCCTAGGCACTGCCAATCTCGAATACGACAAAACAATAATAAATTTATGTCACACATTTACTTACCAACCTTCTGATTTGAAATTTAATTTAAAACCACATATTTTAATATCTCGACACTTACAATTTCAAAATACCCACATTTAATATGTTTAAATGAATAATTCAAATTTAAACATAAACGCAAGTGGTTGATAGATTATGAATATATTTTAATTTCTGTTTAGCCTACAGTTGACCACCATAGTTGTATTTACTTCTGGGTATGGCACATCGGTATAATCGGTAATATTTTTACTTTATTAATTGTCTTTTCTTCTTGCTTCTTCTAACCGCAAAACCTCTCGAGGTAAACTATCATACTCTTTCTCAAGATCAATGAATACCGCATGATCACTTTATTAAGACAGCTGCTATAAAATATATAAATAAAGGAACAAACGCTCATAATATGGTATTCATTATTTTGTCTTGAGACAGCTCATTAGATAATGTATGGTATGTTAAACAGTAAATGGTTAAGTTCAATTAGTTACCACTATAAACAGCCCGGATTAACCGATAATAGTATAAAAGGCCCGGTTTCAGGTAAAATTTATTTTAGGCTTTATTATGGGAGTACCGTCTAGTCAGTGTTAATTGCAAAAGACCAACTCTGTCTACCTCGGTGGCTTATCGCTCCGGCATACCTCGAGATGTTTTGTGATGGGCACTAAATAAGAAAAATAATTATATGTGAAACTATTACTCCAGGGAAATAAGCACGAAATAGACCATGTTCGGTACACTGAAATATCCAGGTGGCTGACAACATTTTTAGTTATTGTAGACCTATATAATAGGATGAAAACCTACCTGTTCCCCGCCTAGTGTTCGGAGCCGTTTCTTAATTATTAACAATTTAGTGGAAAAAACGTGATTTTGTACACTCCATTAATAGTCTCCCGTTCTTTTCGTACAGTCCATTAAAAAGCTAAATTATAGTTGACATAAAATTACAAAATTTAATTTTTTAGAACATTGAAATACCTTCAAAATGCCGATTTTTGAAAGTTAAAAAGTCTATTTGTTGCTTCGCAAACTGCAAAATAAGTGAAAATCGTTATTTGCTAATAACTTTTAATAAAACTAACTTAGAACTTTAGTGTTTCACCCAAAGTTGGTTATTGGGGTACTTAAAAAACCCTCAAAATTTGAGATCGATCCATTAATTAGTTTAAAAGTTATTCTATTTGTTCATTTCAGAGACCTTTTTTTGCAATAACTTAAGTGAAAAAATCGTTTTAGAAACAAACACAAGCCCAGCACTTAGCACTCCCAGGTTTACAGAGACTGAACTTTTAACTTTCAAAGAAAGAATAAACCCAGCGTTAACTGAAACAAGTCCTACCCCCATAGATGATATCAAGACTTTCCGGGGAGGTTTTAAAAGAGATATATTAGATACAGCTAAGCCAAGTCGCCAACCCATAAAAAACAACAGTCGTAAACCACGGATTAGTGACCAAACATGGAAAATTATAGAACAAAGAAGGCAACTTAAAGTTGGCAGTTTTGATTTAAACGACTATCGAAGCTTATCAAGAGAATTCCAAAGAAATTTCCGGAAAGATAAATACAAATATGTGTCTTACATTTGCCAGGAAGTAGAAATCCACTTACATCGAAATGAAACAAGAGACCTCTTTCAGAAAGTAAAGCTACTGGCTCGAGAATTCAAACCCAGAAATTACGCTATAAAGGATGAGATAGGTAATATGATAAGCGATATGGATGCGGTTCTGGAGACTTGGAAGAGATATGTACTGCATAGAACTCTATAAAGCTGAAACCTCTAACATTAATCATATAACAGCACTGCAAGTCTCAACAACAACCCTAGAACCAGATATTCTAAGGTCTGAAGTCGATGAAGCCATAAAACACCTTAAAAGAAATAAATCACCTGGTTGCGATGACATCACGGCAGAACTTTTACAGAACATGGGTGAACATGGGAGAATCGGCAAATGGCCCAGTGATTGGTGTAGCGCACTATTTACTCCCATTCATAAGAAAGGCGTAACCACAAAATGTAGTAACTACCAAACCATTTTACTAATTTCACACCCAAGTAAAATTCTGTTGAGAATCATCAAGTGTCGTATGCAGACATACCTGGATAGACAAATACCACAAGAACAGGCAGGCTTCGTGAAGGGTAAAGGCACAAGGGAGCAAATTCTTAATATGCGACAACTCATTGAGAAAGCACGAGAATTCAAAATTCCGATGATCATCTGCTTTCTGGATTATCAGAAGGCATTTGACTGTGTAAACTGGACAGTTTTGTGGAAAGTTCTACATGAGATGGGGGTTCCTGATCATCTACCAGCTCTGGTGAAAAGCCTATATGAGAACAGTGAAACCAGAATAAGAATTGAAAACCATAAGTCCGATCCTTTTAAAATAGGTAGAGGAGTCCGAGAAGGATGTATTCTATCTCCAAGTCTTTTTAATTTCTATGGAGAATATATAATGAGAAAAGCACTCGACAAATGGAATGGCGGTATTTCTATCGCAGGAAAGAAGATCTCAAATCTCAGATATGCAGATGATACAACATTAATAACTGCATCCGAAGAAGAAATGTCCAGTCTGCTGCAGCTAGTGGAAGCCGAAAGCAATAGATGTGGTCTCAAGATCAATAAACAAAAAACAAAAATTATGATAGTAGATTATTCAAATTCACTTCAGACAACAGGAGCCTTTGACCAGTTTGAAGTGGTTAACGAGTTCAATTATCTAGGATCCTACATCAGTAATACAGGATCTTGTGAAACAGAAACACGTAGGAGAAGAGGCATGGCCAAAAACGCTATGAGTAGATTACCGAAAATCTGGAAAGATCGCTCCTTGTCGAAGAACACCAAAATAAGATTAGTACGTGCCTTAATTTTTCCCATATTTAATTACGGATCCGAAACATGGACAATGAAATCGGACGACAGAAAAAGGATTGACGTCTTTGAAATGTGGTGCTGGAGAAGAATGCTTCGGATCTCATCGACGGAATGCAGAACAAATCACTCAATCCTCCAAGAGCTTAATATTCAGACTCGACTTTCCTCTATTTGCCTCTCCACCGTCTTAAAATTTTTCGGCCATATTGCAAGAAGAAGTGATGATAATCTTGAGAGACTTATAATTTCGGGAAACGTTGAAGGGCGCAGAAGTAGAAGTCGCTCACCTACTCGATGGACGGATCAAGTACAGAAAGTCAGTGGAAAAACATTCTCTAAATCCATTGGGGAAGCTCAGGACAGAAGCCGATAGAAAGAGATATGTAGTTGCTCGTATTATAGGGAATCACGACACTCAGTAATGGTGAAACGACTGAGGAGGAAGTCAGAAAATAATAAAGATAGGGTAATTCTACAGGTGTAAAATGAAATTAAAAGACTTATACTCTCAATATGTAATAAGAAAAAAGATATTTAGTATAGTCAAAAATCCTAATGCCAATTTTTGAAATTTTGTAGTTAATAAACATTTAGAATAACTTGTATTTTGTACGCATTTTGTGTCTACTTTGGGGACATGGGCACGCGGAATATTAATCTAATAATGTATAAACATTCTCAATTTCTTTGCAAAACCAAAATGCAGCAGCTGCATAATACTCTGGTTAAATACTCTGGTTAAAGCGGAGAGTGCAGGAAGAGTCTATACCGGTTTCGGAGATCTTTTTCCCCTCATCAGTAAACCCATATCCTCTTCTCTCCGCTTTAACCATTTACCATAGCTTAGGGCCTTCCCGAATTGCAAAGAAAGAAATGTCACGGATGAACTAGGGCCATCTACCGGAAAACAAACTAAGTTATCAATCGAAGCAGTGCAGAAAACGACAATAAATATCGCCTCCGTACCACCAGATTGACAACAGGTGGAATACTTTCTTTGGTTACACCTCCTGAGACTTTTACAATTTATAAGTCATACAGGTGCCGAGAAAATTAAGATGAGAGAATTTTAAATAATTCACAACTCATCTACTCAGCATGGTAAAGCTCCAACAAGAAAGATTCCTTAATACTCAAAAGAGTAAATGAATTAAAAATGTATAAACATTCTCAATTTCTTTGCAAAACGAAAATGCAGCAGCTGCATAATACTCTGGTTAAAGCGGAGAGTGCAGGAAGAGTCTATACCGGTTTCGGAGATCTTTTTCCCCTCATCAGTAAACCCATATCCTCTTCTCCATATCCTCTTTAACCAGAGTATTATGCAGCTGCTGCATTTTCGTTTTGCAAAGAAATTGAGAATGTTTATACATTTTTAATTCAATTACTCTTTTGAGTATTAAGGAATCTTTCTTGTTGGAGCTTTACCATGCTGAGTAGATGAGTTGTGAATTATTTAAAATTCTCTCATCTTAATTTTCTCGGCACCTGTATGACTTATAAATTGTAAAAGTCTCAGGAGGTGTAACCAAAGAAAGTATTCCACCTGTTGTCAATCTGGTGGTACGGAGGCGATATTTATTGTCGTTTTCTGCGCTGCTTCGATTGATAACTTAGTTTGTTTTCCGGTAGATGGCCCTAGTTCATCCGTGACATTTCTTTCTTTGCAATTCGGGAAGGCCCTAAGCTATGGTAAATGGTTAAAGCGGAGAGAAGACGATATGGGTTTACTGATGAGGGGAAAAAGATCTCCGAAACCGGTATAGACTCTTCCTGCACTCTCCGCTTTAACCAGAGTATTATGCAGCTGCTGCATTTTCGTTTTGCAAAGAAATTGAGAATGTTTATACATTTTTAATTCATTTACTCTTTTGAGTATTAAGGAATCTTTCTTGTTGGAGCTTTATCATGCTGAGTAGATGAGTTGTAAATTATTTAAAATTCTCTCATCTTAATTTTCTCGGCACCTGTATGACTTATAAATTGTAAAAGTCTCAGGAGGTGTAACCAAAGAAAGTATTCCACCTGTTGTCAATCTGGTGGTACGGAGGCGATATTTATTGTCGTTTTCTGCGCTGCTTCGATTGATAACTTAGTTTATTAATCTAATACTTGATGTCGAAATAAGACTTACATCAGGACTTTCTTAACAGTAAATTCTAGGTGCATTTTGGCCATCTAATTGTCGAAACGTAAGCATAAAGTTTGTTTCGGTTTTTCTGGTCCCGGAATTAGTATCTACTTATCAGTACTTGTTCAATAATCCCAGATCATTTGAAAGAAAAAATTCGAGTAGTATGATGTTGGTGAAGCAATAAAGAATCGACATAATCTCTAGGTGATTTACTAGGGATGTCCGATATAAACAAGCAAAGCTAATCAAAAACCTTCAGGAAAAACATTATTTAAACGTTTAGGCTTCATAGTTTAGACTTTTAAGAAAATTTTTAAAGAATTTTTCTGATGTTTTTTTCATGTTTCTTTGCAGCCAGTGGCTTTTAAGAATTTATACATTAGTTGACAATCGTATATCTCTCCAATACACAAGAAAGGCACAAAGACGGATCCTAAAAACTATAGAGGGATCGCAGTGATTGCGACTATAGGCCGACTATACTCAAAAGTACTACGAAACCTGATAGAAAATGATATTAAAGACAAACAACCCGAAGAACAAGCGGGATTTAGGGCCGGACGCTCCACTATGGATAATATTTTCACATTAAAAATTGCAATGGAAAAATGAGTGCAGAGAAATAGAGAAACAGCTCTTTAAAAAAATAGCTTTAATAGATTTGGAAAAAGCATATGACAGTGTACCGATCTCCCAACTATGGATAGAAATGGGTAACTTGAAAATAAACCCAATTCTTATTAACGCCACTCAAAAATACTACGAACAAAACTTTGCAAGAATTAAAATGGGACAAGAAATCGCCTCTCCTTTTCAAACAACAAAGGGACTAAGACAAGGCTGCTGTCGGTCACCCACCTTATTTAAAATCTATTTGGACAGATCCTTAGTGAAATGGGTAAAAAAATGTAGAAACATGGGAATAACGGTGGGAGAAAACACGCTATATACACTTTTTTTTGCGGATGACCAGGTAGTAATTGCCGAAGACAGCGACGATCTTAGTTATATGGTAAGAAAACTGCAAGAAGAATATGAGGTGGCAGGTCTAAACATGAATATGACAAAATGTGAATATCTCTCAGTAAGAACAGATGAAATATGTGACCTAGTCTTGGAAGACGACAAAATCAAAGGCGTGCAATCCTGCAAATATTTGGGGGTCATTTTCAACAAGAAGGGAAATAGCGCAGATGAAATCAGGGAAAGAATAAATAAGGGCAGAGCAGCGACCCGTGCCTTAAACTCTCTTCTCTGGCAAAAAACAATTCGACGAGAAACCAAAAAACACATTTACGGAAGTATAGTCCAAAGTATTACACTTTACGGTTCGGAAGTATGGGACGTCACCAAAGCTAATAGAAACAAACTTATGACGACAGAAATGGATTATCTGAGACGAAACTGCGGTAGATCGACACTGGAGAGAGTTAGAAATGAACAAATAAGAAACGAAATGAAAATGGAGCGAAATATCAATGATGACATAGAGAGAAAACAATTAATCTGGTTCGGACATGTTAAAAGAATGCCAGAGTACAGATGGCCTAGAAGAGTACTGGAATGAATCCCTCCTGAAAGAAGAAAGAGATGACGACCACGGAGAAGTTGGCGCAACGATATTGATGAAGCAATGGCGGCAAGAGACTTAGAAGAGGCAACTGCATATGACAGAAAAAGATGGAAATTGGGGGCGGAGAAGCGGCGACAGCCGTAAACAATACGTTATTTATATATACATTAGTTGACACTTTCAGCTCCGAGCCAATGTCAGATATTTGTCTTATGTGGCACTTTTATACAGTCATTGGAAAATTGTTGAAATGTAAACACAGTAGCCGTGTCGGTGGCCGTGGTTGATAGCAGTGTGAACACGAGAGCCGTGTCGACGGACTTGAAAGTGTCAAGAGGAGTAATATCGGTATAAACCAATAGAGAGACATAAAATGAAACTAAGGAACCCTTCCACGTAAGAATAAAGGTAGAGAACGATGATAATTCTTTCTTGTTTCCTTCGTAACATAATTTTCTTGGAACCTGTCATACTGCATAAGAAGACTAAGACGGTTAAATAGTTAATTTTTTTTATAACCTTTTTTCTATTCGAAATGTCGAATGAAGGCCTCTCCCATTTCTCGCCATTCATCTCTGTTGTGTGTTAGGCGTTTCCACATTGGTCCTGCGACTCTTCTGATGTCATCGCTCCAGCGCATTTGAGGTCTTCCTCTTGGTCTCTTCGCTTCGTACGGTCGCCAGTTTCCAACTTCCTTGCTCCATCTACCATTTTCGAGACGTTCGTTGTGTCCAGCCCATTTCCATTTTAATTTAGCCGCTTGTTCCACGGCATCCCTTACTTTTGTTTTGTTTCGGGTTGCTTCGTTTGTTTGCCGATCTATGCGTGAGATACCAAGCATCTGTCGTTCCATGGCTCTTTGAGTTTTTCTAATCATTTTTGTGAATGTCCAGGTTTGAGCTCCGTAAGTGAGAACGGGAAGGATACAAGAATCGAACACTTTGGTTCGAAGGTATTGTGGTATCTTTTTGTCTTTTAGTATATATGAGAGTTTTCCGAATCCCATTCTTACTCGTCTGCTTATTTCGGTAGTTTGGTTTTCTTTGTTTACCTTGATATTCTGACCTAGATATATATATATATATATATATATATATATATATATATATATATATATATTCTTTTACATGTTCCACTTTTGTTCCTTGGATGGTTATCGTTGGTTGATCATCTTTGTTCGACATTAGCTTAGTTTTGCTCAAGTTCATTTTTAGTCCTTTTTTTAAGGATTCTCTATGAAGCTCATCGATCATCACCTTCAGCTCTTTCCAGCTGTCGGTTATTAGTACCACGTTATCTGCATATCTTAGGTGGTTTAAATACTTTCCATTTATCGAGAGTCCCTTTAGTCTCCCTGTCTTACTCCTCGGTTGATTTTGATTGGCCTAGTTTTCATGTCGTTATCCATCGTGACTACCATTTCAGTATGTTTGTATATATTATGTATTAATATCCTATATCTAGAATCTATTCTGCTATTGACCAGTGCTTCCTCAATAGCCCATAATTCTATGCTGTCAAAAGCTTTTTCGTAATCTATAAATGCTAAGCAGATTGGTAAATTGTATTCGTTAACTTTTTCTATTAGGATCTTTAGTGTGTGAAGATGGTCGCATGTACTGAAGCCTTTTCTAAAACCGGCTTGTTCTGCTGGTTGATATACATCGAACTTTGTTGTCAATCTATTTGTAATTATTTTTGTGAATGTTTTATAAAGTTGTGATAGTAGTGATATTGGACGATAATTTTTCAGATCTGTATTGTCACCTTTTTTGTGTATTAAGATTGTGTTAGCAGTATTCCAATAATTTATCCAGTAATTCTATGCTGTCAAAAGCTTTTTCGTAATCTATAAATGCTAAGCAGATTGGTAAATTGTATTCGTTAACTTTTTCTATTAGGATCTTTAGTGTGTGAAGATGGTCGCATGTACTGAAGCCTTTTCTAAAACCGGCTTGTTCTGCTGGTTGATATACATCGAACTTTGTTGTCAATCTATTTGTAATTATTTTTGTGAATGTTTTATAAAGTTGTGATAGTAGTGATATTGGACGATAATTTTTCAGATCTGTATTGTCACCTTTTTTGTGTATTAAGATTGTGTTAGCAGTATTCCATTCCTTTGGTATGTTTCCTTCAAATAGGCATTTATTAAAAAGTATTTTTAGGTATCTGATAACTTCTTCCCCGCCGTCTTTCAGCGTTTCTGCCAGAATTACATCGTTACCCGGTGCTTTATTTCTTTTCATTTCTTTAAGTGCATTTTATATTTCTGCTTCGCTTATTTCGGGCATTAATTCAGAGTTTACGTTTGTTATTTGTCTTTTCAGATTTTGCTTTGAACAGTCGGGGGAATCGTTTTTTAAATGGTATAATTCAGTATAGAAGTTTTCAATTATCTTTGATATCTGAGCTTTGCTTGTTTCTAGTTGGCCTTGTTGATTTTTTATAGTTATAATATTTTTCTTGCCTAATTTCGGTTTGGTATATTTCAGACTTCGCTTTTTCTCTATCACTTCTTCTATATGGTCTTCTTGCTGTTTTCTAATATCGTCTTTTGTCTGTTTTCGTATGGCTCGGTTAAGTTCCTTGTATTCTGTGTATTTCTTTTGTTTCGTGACAAGAGCTCTCTTCGTTGTTTCAGCATATTCTGCGAGGCGTAATAGTAATAGTTAATTAGGACTAATATATACTTCAGTTCCTGATTGGTCCTGATCATTTAAGAAATTCATTGATAGATAAGAAAACTTTCTATTAAATAAACCCTTAAGTTAGTATTAATATAGATTATGAACTTTTACCCCACCACCATATTATCATCATCCATCCGCCCATAAATTAAACTCATCGGTTTTGTAAAACTATTTACTACGAATCTTCACGAAATTATCTGGATACAACTTAAAATTAGGTTAATTAATTTTTTATCACTTTTGAATAATAAATCTACTTGATCACTTTTGTATATTGTTGGTTTCCTTACGTATATTTACCGCTGCTATCGCTTGTGGTTTAGGAAGTTTGTTCACCTTTGTAAACAAAAATATTTTTACCTAGGTCTGTAAAAATAACTATGTTGTTAATTTATTATTTCATCTTATTTCCAAAAACTAAAATATTCATTAAATGAAAACATAGGTGAAGCCCATTCCTAAATAAAAATCTAAAGAATTTCTTAGGTCAGAACAATTTCTGACTTTCACCTGTTCCTCCTCCTTCTATAATTTGCAACAAAAAGGGCGATAAATGAATAGACATGGAGAATCTAAAATATGCTTTCCACAACTCCTCAATCTATCTAAGTAAAGATCAATCGAATTCTGACTGTTCTGAGGAGATCACTGGATCAAAACATGTAAACAGATGGTGGTGATCTCTTAAACGAAATTAAACCTTAACTGTCTTTCTTTATATTCATTAGGGGAGAGTCGTACAAAATGGGGACAGCGGTTAAAATAGGGACAGTCGGGTAACTCTCTGATAAGTGCTGCTACAAGCGATGGAATGCAGTACTAACATCCTTGGCCATTACAACTACAACGGCAGTTTGAGTCGAGTCGCAGTGCCCTGTGTTTGTTTGTTCGGACAGTAGAATTAATCAAAGTTTCCTCGTTTTTATTTTACAATTTAATAATAAGCTTTATCATTATACAATGTGTCCCAAAAGTACTGAAACGGTCGAATATTTTGCGAACTAAACATTGGATCGAAAAACTGAAAAATACGTTTTCAATAATTTTTAAAAATCTATCCAACGACGTCAAATACGATCCCCCACTCCATTCCCTAGAGGTGGGGTGGGGGTAACTTTGAAATCTTAAATGGAAACCCCAAGTTTTTATTTCAGATTTGGATTCCTTATGTAAAAGTAAGTAACTTTTATTCGAGACATTTTTTCGAATTACGGATGGATGGCGCTATAATCGGAAAAAACAATTTATCGTGATACCATAGGTAAATTATAGAAACGGTCTAATATCTCGAGAAAAGCACTTCCAAATGAAAAACCAAAAAATATGTATTAAATATTTTTCAAAAACTTATCGAACAACGCTAAACATGACCCTCCACCTCACCCCCTAGAGGTGGGGTGGGGGATAACTTTAAAATCTTAAATAGCAACCTCCATTTTTTATTGCAGATTTGGATTAGTCATGAAAAATGAAGCAAAATTTATTCGAAACATTTTTTAGAATTGTTGATAGATGGCGCTGTAATTGGAAAAAGACCATCTATCATTTATTACCATTTATTAGCGCCATTTCGAATAAATGTTGCTTAATTTTTCATGACGAATCCAAATCTGCAATAAAAAATGGAGGTAGCTATTTAAGATTTTAAAATTAATACCCACCCCACCTCTAGGAGGTGAGATGAAGGGTCGTGTTTAGCGTTATTCGATAGGTTTTAAAAAAATATTAAATACATGTTTTTTGGTTTTTCATTTGGAAGGGTATTTGGAAAGTCACTTACTTTTACGTAAGGAATCCAAATCTGAAATAAAAACTTAAGGTTTCCATTTAAGATTTCAAAGTTAACCCCCACCCCACCTCTAGGAAATGGAGTGGGGGATCATATTTGATGTAGTTGGATAGATTTTTAAAAATTATTGAAAACGTATTTTTCAGTTTTTCGATCCGATGTTTAGTTCGCGAAATATTCGACCGTTCCGCTACTTTTGGGACACCCTATATAAGTATATACTACGTCCAGAAAGATACGAGGTGATTGCATAATCTCATTTAGCTGTATTATGTATAAGCATTTTCATGTTTTAGTTATAAGGTTAGTTCACCTGCAATCTCTGAGACGCCATATTGATGAGACAACAACACAGTCGGGTCAAATGGCAACAGCCTGGTAGTGCAAAATGGGGACGTCCCGTTTTACAAAGCTTTTGCGATTTCAATAAAATTGACATATATGTATTTTTTTATGGCCCCATAGAGTTTTTGACCTATTAAACATTAAAAATCACCCAAAGCTGTTACCGGTGGCATAACTCGCACACAAAGAACATTGGCTCCTCTGAGCACTTTTTACGAACAGGAAGTAAGAAAGTGGTTAGTAAACCATCCTGGTCGAGTTGCCACAATTTATCAAGTAAGAAAATTGTTCAACGCTGCTTTCAAAAGAGCTGCATCCGTATACACTACTGTGAAAGGATTTGAAAAGGCTGGAATTTGTCCTTTTAATAGGAATGTATTTCCTGATCATTTATTTGTACCATCTGAGGCTACACAAAGGCCTCTTGTTGAAGCTTCAAATATTTCACATACAGCAACGTCATGTTCCGAAACCAACTCTCAACAAGAGCCTTCAACTTTGGTTCCACAAACTGCTACCGTTGCTTCTCCTGGTCCTAGTAAGCAAATGACAACAGCTGATGAACCCCAACCATCAGTATCTGGAGTTAGTTCTCTCCAAACATCAACATTTGGAGTTGGGTCTCCCCAACTTTCAACATCTGGAGTTAGTTGTCAACAATCTCTGTTTCAATTTCACCGAAAATACCTATGCCTTCTCCTCAAGAGCTTGAAAGACAAGTAAAACTGATTAATGATAAAAGAAGGGGCAAAACCGTAATGCTAACTTCATCTCCATATAAAAATCAGTTGGAGGCTGAAATAAAGGAACAAGAGGAAAAAAAGAATTAACAAAAGAAAAACTTATTTGAACTTCAGGAAAAATCCTTAACAAGTAAAAGCAAGGAAAAAGAGGCGAGAAAAAAAATTATCTATAAATAAAACTGCAACCAGTCAATGGTCAAGTAAACCAGAGAAAAAAAAATGAAACTTGAAAAAGGAACGCTATCATCATCCTCATCAGACGACGAACAAGATCAAGACATTTCCTGCATTTTCTGCAACGAATTGAATTCAAACTCTAATGGAAAGAAGAGATGGATCCAATGTCCAGGATGCGGTAGTTGGGACCATAAAGCTTGCTCTAATGCGGGGAAGAAGACGATATATTTGTGTGTGATTTCTGCAGTCTCGTTAATGTGCCTTAAAATTTTGAACTTTTCTTTTATCAAAAAATTGTAAATTGTTAGATAAATATTCAAATAATTTAATAATATCTTTGTAATTAAAGCAGATTTTCATCAAAAAAGTGTATATTTCAAGATTTGTAAGGGTACCTCGTTTTACCCACATAGTTGTATAAAATGGGGACTTTTGACTTTTTTTTTGCTCAACATTTTTCACACTTTTAATTTAAGTGATTTTAAGAAAACCTACTTACAGATGATAGGCTAAAAGTTAACAAGCAGTTCACAACACCTAATATCACAAATAAATTTATAAACTAAACAAATAAATGATTAAGCGTCCACATTCTATACAACTCTCCCTTATATCCCAGAGAACGGCAGTTCTCGCCAGTGGCGCAGAACCACCCTACATGCGACACTATATATACGCGAAGTTTTCTATTCTGTCAACCTGACTGAATTGGAAAATGGGCCAAAAGCCATCTTAAAGTTTAGGAAAATATCAGCCAATCGATATATCTCAACCATCTATTTTGGTCAAAGAGTGTGGGTTTTATGGCCTTGTCTATTTGAGGTCTGTTTTTCGTTCTCGTCCACAAAACTCCCAAAAATTTCGAAAATTTTAGTCTAACTTCTGCGGCTTTTGATAGTATTGATCATTACCTTCCCAACGCGTGTCTAATTTTGAAAACCAGTTAAATGGCTGTACCACACAAAAGTTACCGAGCTCAGAAATTCGACTCAATTTCTATTTAAAAAGGGGAAATGTTTGTACGTATGTTTGTATGTATGTGGAAAAGTTAAACCAATCTGAATTTTTTTCTGTGTTTGAAGAGGGGGTCAGGGCCGATTCAGAACCGGTGTAGTTTGTGACTTTTGACTACCCATAAGCCAGCTATAGTACTGGGTAGGTACAACACGGCATATTTTTGGGGGTATTATCTTAGGTTCAAAGAGAGACAGAAAAAACCGAAAAATACACCAAATCAATAGCTCTTGAGTTAAGCTTTCAAGTAATGCCTAAGTGGTCAGGATCGGACGTACACATGGCTCAGTATAGCCGAAAAAACCTGAAAAATTTAACTTTGAAAGTTTTGGTTTTTCGACAATTACTCAAAATTTCACCCTACGAATTACGCCAATACCTTAGCGTTTGTAGGAGGACCTCAGACGTACGTGTCTAACGGTAATACATTAAATCTGGGAAAATTTCAATTTTTAAATTATAGGCCTCATAAGTATGATCAAATCCACTTCCTATGGGAAAAATGTTTTTTTAAGTCAATAACCTTTTGAACACATGTTTAGTGATCAAAATCGGTTAAGCCGTATAGAAGTTATCGATCTCGAAAAGTATAATCCATTTAACCATTATCGGCGAAATGGTCTAGTTGTTGTGGTTACGACGCTAAATTTGATCGGGCAATCCGAGTTGATTCTTTGTTAGCCATCCCAGTTTTTTTTTCAATCTATTACGAATAGAAAAAAAATCTAGTGTAGATACCTTCGATGCACACAAATAATTATATCAAAAAAAAATTAGTGGGATGGCTGGGATATGAACTCGGATTATCCTATCACAAGTTTAGTGTCGTAACCACTAGTTCATTTGGGCAATAATGGTTCAAAGGCCATCATTTATAACACTTAACGTGTAATCGACAAACATTACATTTAAGTTCATATATTTAAAAATGAATAACCATTTTCAATTTCGTTGCAAAACGAAAATACAGCCGAACCATATTCTAGTCCAATCAGAGAGTGCAGCAAGCACCTCTACCGGTTTCGAAACTTATTAGTCTCTCATCAGGAGGCACATATGCTGCTCTCCCTGATCCAACCAAAACAAACCCCAGCGTGCAGTCCCGGATTGCAACGAACGAAATGGCATAGATGCCCTAGCGGCAACTGTTACAACAAGACTAAATTTTCACTCTAATGGCATATACAACAACGTAATGCTATTCTACACCCCACCAGAATGAAAACAATGGAAACTTTCTCTGATTACACCTTCGAGGCTTCTACAATGTGCAAGCCATACGGATGCTGAGACTGAGGATGAGAATAGCATTATGTTGTTTTATATGCCATTAGAGTGAAAACTTAGTCTTGTTGTAGCAGTTGCCGCTAGGGCAATTTCGTTCGTTGCAATCCGGGACTGCACGCTGGGGTTTGTTTTGGTTGGATCAGGGAGAGCAGCATATGTGCCTACTGATGAGAGACTAATAAGTTTCGAAACCGGTAGAGGTGCTTGCTGCACTCTCTGATTGGACGAGAATATGGTTCGGCTGTATTTTCGTTTTGCAACGAAATTGAAAATAAAATTTAATAAAATAAAAAAATAAAAAAAATTTAATAACAAAAAAACAGGAAGTTCTTCTTTGTGGATTTTTAAATTGAAAATGGTTATTCATTTTTTATTTACATTTCCTCTGATTGGAGTACGAAGGGAACCATTCTCGTTGGAACTTTGCCGCGCTGAGGAGATGGGACGTAAATTGTAAATTGTAGAATTCCCTTATCATCCTTAGTCTCATCATCTGCATGGCTTGCATATTGTAGAAGCCTCGGCGGTGTAACCAGAGAAAGTCCCCATTGTTTTCATTCTGGTGGGGTGTATAATCGCATTATGTTGTTTTATATGCCATTAGAGTGAAAACTTAGTCTTGTTGTAGCAGTTGCCGTTAGGGCAACTATGCCATTTCGTTCGTTTCAATCCGGGACTGTACGCTGGGGTTTGTTTTGGTTGGATTAGGGAGAGCAGCATATGTGCCTCCTGATGAGAGACTAATAAGTTTCGAAACCGGTAGAGGTGCTTGCTACACTCTCTGATTGGACTAGAATATGGTTCGGCTGTATTTTCGTTTTGCAACGAAATTGAAAATGGTTATTCATTTTTGATTTACATTTACTCTGATTAGAGTACGAAGGGAACCATTCTCGTTGGAACTTTACCGCGCTGAGCAGATGGGACGTGAATTGTAAATTGTAGAATTCCTCATCTTCCTTAGTCTCAGCATCCGTATGGCTTGCATATTGTAGAAGCCTCGGAGGTTAACCAGAGAAAGTTCCCATTGTTTTCATTCTGGTGGGGTGTAGAATAGCATTATGTTGTTTTATATGCCATTAGAGTGAAAACTTAGTCTTCATATATTTAGTTTATAAAAAAACTTTGGAAAAACTCCTGACCCAAGAATAAAAAACCGCTAAATGCGGTAAAAATGAGTGGCGCATACAACATTCCAGCTACAAAAGAGCTGATAATAATTAATATTACGTGGCGCCAAAATGTATTTTCATTTTGGTGGAAAATACAATTAGAGATTTATTTTGAAAAATTTTTACATAATATTTGCTACATTTGGAGTAAAGCGCGCTACAAAAGAGCTTCAAAATGCAAATTGTATCAAAGTTACTCTTTTGTGGCGCGTTTTACTTCAAATTTAGCAAATATTATGGAAAAATCTTTCAAAATAAAACTTGAATTTTACTTTCAATCGCAATGAAAATACATTTTTGGGCCTCGTAATATTCATATCAGCTCTTTTGTAGCTGGAATATTGTGTGCGCCACTCATTTTTACGGCGTTTGGCGGTTTTTTATTCTTGTTCATTATACATATATTAGCAGTGCTCTTTTTGATTTTTGAAAATTTTCGAATTGTAACTTCATGAAAGTATTATATTTCCTGTTCTTCATTCCAAATAGTATAAGACTTTATTTAAGTATATAGTATTTAGTATTTAGGAACTTTAAAACAGTTCGTAAAAAAATTTATGGTTAAAAAAAACTCGAAAACGTCAGATTAAGACAAGGTAAGTTAAGTACATAAAGAACAGGAATATTTCAAAAAGCTGAGATTTGAGCAGGGCGAAAGGAAATGGACAAGTCACAAAGTTTCATAAAAAAGCGAATATTTTGCGAAATTAATATTAAATCGAAAAACTGAAAAGCACGTGTTCATTTTTCAAAAATCTATCAAATGATACAAAACACGACCCCCACAGAGGAGGATGGGGGTAACTTTAAAATTTTAAATAGGAACCCAGCAATATTTCGCGAAATGAAAATCGGATCGAAAAACTGACAAATACGTGTTCAATATTTTTGAAAAATCTATCGAATGACACCAAACACGATCCCCAGTGAGGTGGAATGGGAGGTTACTTTAAAATCTTAAACAGGAACCCTCATTTTTTAATGCAGATTTGGATTCCTTGCGTGAAAATAAGTAACTTTTATTGACGTTATAATCGGAAAAACCCATTTTTTTAAATGGAAAATTATATTAAACAATGGAAAATCCACACTAAAATTAAAAACTTAACTTTTTTGGTTTTAGGACCTAATCTTCACAACCTAATGGAGCCCATTGACGCTTTAGTAACTGCAAATTTAGTATCAAATGCTTATTATTATAAATTTTTAATACAGTAAAATCTTTCTAAAAAAACACATTCATTAAAAAAGGCTGTAATATTTTCACACCCAAAAAAGAAAAATTTTATATAGATGCATCATTCTGTAACCAGTAGTTTGCAGAGTGCGACAAAAATTAACAATGAAAAGTTTGAAGCGAATTCAAACAGCATCAACTTAATTTCAGAATATAAATTTGTGTGTAGACAAGAACATAAAAAATACTAGGTTCATCAAATATATCAGCAACAACTTAAAAAATAAACGATAATCTTTAGCAATATTTCTATGTAAGTAGTAAGTACCTACTCAGGCACAAAGAACTACTCTTCAATTAAAAAAATAACTGCCTCATCAGTTCTATGAATTTTTAGAATTCTGCTTAGGTGACATACTCTTTAGTTAAATATGAATCGGAATGTACAGACTTATGTATTATCACATAATGTAATATGTAATATGTACAGTATTATCGCAATGTGGCGTGCTAGAATTAAAGCTACATCAGCTTACTTAGATTAACTCCCGCAAATCTATCAACCACAATAAAGACATTAACCTCAAGAATTCCATTTTGTCTTATTTTGCAGTTAGCGAAGCAACATACTGACTTTTTAACTTTCATAAATCGGAATTTTGAAGCATTTCCAATGTTCTAATAAATCAAATTTTGTAATTTTATCAAAAATCGCATTTTTTTCAATAAACTGCTAATTAACGACTCCGAACTCTTCGCAGAAAACAGGTAGGTTTTCTTTCTATAGGTTTAAAATAACTAAAAAATTGTCAGATAGTTCGATTATTTAAAGTCCCCAACAGTGTCTTTTTTGCTTATTGCCCTGGAGTAAAAACCTATGGTATTTTATTCGTAGTAAATGTCCTAAAATAGATCGGTTTACTCTAACCTACTACAAGTTTGTATGAAAATCTTAATATCGCACGTCAAACAAATGTGGTGAGTTGTTTATTTTTTTAAAAAGATCAGGTGGCTCATTGTTTATTTGGATTTAATTTATTTTTGCACAAAAACTTTCTTCTTTGTATAGTAAATGACCTAGAACCAAATGTTAACGTTACACTAGCAACTAGAAGGAAAAACAAATATTTTTAAAAGTTGAAACTGATGAATTATTGACTTGTCGACACATTTATAGTTGTAGACACATAAAAAAATAATGATGATAGGTGTACACACCCATGTACACTATATTTTTCCGATCAGATTTATTTTTAAGTTTAGGTGATTCTGTGTTATTTCACACGGGATCTTGATGTCTTGGATGTTCTGGCATTATTAGTTAAATACACTCGGAAAAATTAAAGAATACCCATGAAAGATCACATCAATCACTTATTTTATATTTGCTGTCTTTTTCTATAACAAACGTTTGTTATTTATAGAAGAAGACAGCAAATACAAAATAAGTGATTGATGTGATCGTTCAAGGGTATTCTTTCATTTTTACGATTGTATAAGTAATAAAACTTAAAAGAAATTTTAAAATATTAAATCGTTATAATTTACTTTATGTTAAGTACACTAGAATATTTTTAAGTTTTATTGTATAATTAAGGGCATAGGCGCAAAATGTGGCCTGTCAAAATGTTCAATGTGTTTTAAATGTATTCATTTTTTTCGAATCCTGTAATACCTAATGCAATCTTTCACTCTGCGTTTTAATTTTTTTAAAATACTTATTAGTTTTCTCAGGATTCGAAAAAAATTAATACATTTAAATTACATTGAACATTTTGACAGGCGACATTTTGAGTCTATACCCTTAAGAACTATATGACATTATGTATTTATGCCCGTGTATTCATCGTCCATTTTAATATTTATAGCCCTTACGGTCATAAGGTCATACAGAGCAATTTTTGATAATTCATTAATAATCTTGATTAATAAAATTATAAAGTATTAATATTAAAATATTATGTAAATATAACAACAGGGTTGGTCACTCAAGAGTCCCCACGCAATATTCATTGGATTTTGTGTAAATGCAGAAACGGACTTTATTGCAAACTGACCATCTTTAAACGATACCGATTATCGATTCTATCGATATACGACCTATCATTATTTGTCAATCCCCTCTCTTCTAATACCAAAAACCCTTACAATGTGTCGCACATAATTGACAGGTATTTCGCTAGAGAATCCATGAGTTTTCTTTTCATCAAACATCTTCTTGTGACAAAATATCAATTTATTAATGATTGTGTTGGAATTGTTTCCATATTTCTGTTAAATGGAAAGTGTAAAAGGAGAACATCAAATCCACTAAACTTGTCGATCGACTGCGCCTCTTCCAACTGAGCCGTCGTGACCGACGTCACGACATACTTTTTGAGTTATTAAATTTGGGAATTCTTCTTGAAAAAATGCATGGTTTACAGCTGTTTTTCACACATAACTCAAAAGCTATAAGTTTTTACAAAAATGTTCTTATTACCAAAATTGGAGCTAATTTTACTTTAGCATAAATAATGGCCTCAAATATTTTGACCCGTTTAGAACACATATTTTAAAAAAATATATGATATAAAAAAATCAGAATTTTTAAAATTTTCTCAAGTTTCATTTTCTTTTGATAATAACCTCAAAAATTCTCGATATCCTTAAAAAATGGTATGTACAGAACAAAATTTGGGTTTTTTTGTTAGCAAGATTTTATTTGCTTTTTTTATTTTTGTAGGATAAAAAATAACTGAGATAAAAACGTTTAAATCCTACATTTTACTGCGAGAACTGTGCTTTTTTGGCTTGGACTATAGTTATTCAGCCAGTCTCTATCAACAGTAAATCTATTAAAGAATTTGTCAATTAGTGAAACATGGTTATTATAATATTATTATAATTTGTTACTTATTCTACCTACTCATTACAGCTCATGTACAAAGATAAGGAATAAAAGTTTAAAAAATTTAAAACGATTTTATTATAGCCCTTCAATTTGCCTACCTTTCAAACGGTTTTTGGATAACTCCAATATCGTAACAATCAACGGAGTTATTCTAAAAAAACAATAGCATTTTTTTGGGAAAATTTTTAGAGCATTTTTGAAAAATATATCAAGAATACATTTTAATACCATCAACTTCTTCTGGAGCTCATTTGATAGGTATTCCTGAGGACATTTACCTACAAGTTTGTAGTAAGTATATTTTATACAATGCATCGTTTTTTTGTTATTTAAGCTTGAATACTTACATTTAGTACTCGCCGAAAACAATATACAATCAATTACCTATAACTTTTTTGAATCACGAAAAATTAAAATCTCTGATCATAAATAAATCAAATTTATTTTAATAACCTGATTAATCCGGTCAAATTAGACATCAAAATAGTAGGCAAATAACAAAAATTGCCGGAGAGCCAAATTTTGGTGGAGAACTAGAGTTTACCATAACAAATAAAGTTTTAAAAGTCTCCATCGATCCCATGTGTGCAACAAAAGTTATTCGGGGTCAAAGGTCAAAATTTAAGATTTTTTATATTTTTCTCGAAAACGGTAAGTTTTATCAAAAAAAAACATCAAACCAAAGTTGTAGATCTTAACATTCTCTACAAAAATAGTCTTTACAATTTTTTTCCTAAAAGTTACCATTCCTGAGATATCGCGATTTTAAAAGTTACTTCATACATTACATGCACATATTATAAGCCACGTATATGCATAATGTGGCACTTAAGACAAGTACAAATGCCTATTTGTGTCTCTTTTATATAATATATTATACTATTCTGAAAATATTTCTTCAAAAGTAGTCCCAAACTGAATTTCCTCTATCCACGTGGCCTTGAAAAACATTTGGCTATACCATTGTTTAAAAACGAACAGATTGTCTATTGTAAACAATGGCTACAGTATTGTCCGTAGGTCTTGTTCATATTATCTGTTTCTTTTAGTGATAAAGGTTCAGTTTAAGTGAATATAAGTGCTTATTACAAGCGTCTACCATTTATCAGACATTACGGGCTTACAGTGACAGTGGTATTTGACGGCTACAGTGACTCGACAAAGAATATTAAAGCTGCAGAACAACGTCGTCGAACTACAAAAACATCATCGGGTTCCGAGATTATCTTTGATGAAAATATAACAGTTGCAGCGAATCAACAACAATTTTTCGCTAACATTAATAATAAATCTCGTTTCATTTCCATGTTAACTGACAAATTAACAGCTGCGAATATTGAAGTGAAACAACTAAAAATGACGCAGATGTCCTTATAACTCAGACAGCTATTGAAAAATTTAAGACAACAAACACAACAATTGTAGTTGGTGAAGATGTTGATTTGTTAGTACTGCTTACTGCAAGCTCCAAGGACTCCAGTAGATAAAGTTATTTATTTTCTGAAACCTGGACGGGCTCAACAGCGAACAGAGATATATTCTTCGAAAAGTTTATCGGCTTATCCCAAATGCCAAAAGTACATTTTATTTTTACATGCGATAACCGGCTGCGACACTACGTCAGCAATGTACAGAAGGGGCGAAAGTCAGTACTTAAATTATTCGAAAAAAAAAAAAGATTTGAATGACTGCTGTAAAGTTTTTACAGAACTTGATTCCACACCGCAAACAATAATTACGGAAGGAATTCGCTTTCTTCTTGCGGTTTATGGAGCTCCAAAAAAAAATTGTTGTCTTGATAAATACCGATACTTAACTTTTGTAAAAAATACGTGAAACAAGAAACGTGTACAACTATCACGTCTTCCTCCAACATCAGCATCTGCTTTTTAACATTTGTATCGAGTATATTATCAAGTTCAAACATGGCTAGGCAATGAACTGAATCCAGAAGACTGGGGTTGGAAATTAATAGATAATACTCTGGAACCGAATAAAACCTTACTCCCACCTACTCCAGAAAAACTCCTTAACACTATTTTTTGCAATTTCAAAAAAGGTTTTAGTGCCAAATGTGGATGTAAAAAAGTCGGCTTGCTGTGTTCTCTAGCGTGTACCAACTGCCAAGGTCAGTCTTGCTCAAATGTCCAGTTTAGTACAACAGAGGAAGACTCCTGTGATTTTAATGAAGAGACCAATGACTCAGTCACATTTAAACAATTTTTGAACATCCAGCAAGAGGAAGAGGAAGAAGATGAAATCGAAGAAAACTTGACTGTTGAAGTAGACTTTCAAGAATATGAATCTGATTAAAATATCTAAAAAAATCAAAACAATAGTTAACCTAATAATCAATAGCAATATCAATAATCAATATCAATAATAAGGTAATATCTAGAACTTGACCGGTATTGTTTCCTTAAATTATCCTAAAATTGTCAAAACAGTTAGTCGAGTAGGCCTACTGTAGGCCTAGGGGAAACCAAGGTAAAAAAAACGCGCCGAGTACACTACCTCACAGGTGGTGTGGAAACGTGTGCATATCATGTATAATGTGACTCTTAGAATCGCGTAATCTCAGGAATGGCAACTCTTAGGAAAAAAATAGTAAGGACTATTTTTGGTTTAAGGCTTTTTTTTTTGATAAAACTTACAGTTTTCGAAAAAAATCCAAAAAATCTCAAATTTTGACCTTTGACCCCGAATAACTTTTGTTACACAAATGGGATCGATAGGGATTTTTAATACTTTATTTGTTATGGTATACCCTAGCTCTCCACCAAAATTTGGCTATCCGGCAATTTTTCTTATTTCAAATGTTCATATAGGCCGGGTTATGATATAAACAAATTTTGCTTATAATTCGTCCTTCTATCGCTGTATGGGGATATTTTTAGTAAAATAATTTTCGCCACCGAGAACGGGTGGCGTCCACCTCTAGGGTAAAGGCGTAAGTTGGCACCATGTCACTTTTCTTCGTTGAAGTATCCTCTAACCACTAACCAATTTTCATTAAAATCGAAGAAGGTTTATCGAAATCGGAGGAAATAATTTATAAAATTAGCCATTCACCAAATTGTAGTCAGTACCATGTCATTTTGGGAATGCCTGCCTCTCGCCTATTTTGGATATTTTTATAATTTATTAATTCTATAAATTATACATTACACTAGAAGTTTTACACTTTATTGTAAGTTTTTTCTATATATAAAGTTTATAATACATTCGCATTTTAAATTTATACGCGATAAAAAGATATAAGACCGACATAAATAATTCGAATAAGTTTATTCCAAATAATGAATGAGCTTATAATAAATTACCAAACGAATAGCTTATACTGAAAGTAAATAAGTAAGTAGATTTTTTTATTTAAACGATTATAAACAATGATAACAACGATAACTAAAATGGAAAACCTCCGTTTTTATTGCAGATTTGAATTCCACATGAAAAAATAAGTAAAATTTATTTGTGAGATTTTTTAGAATTGTTGATAAATGTCGCTGAAATTTAAAAAAAGACGATTGATTAGCGCCATCTATCAACAATTCTAAAAAATGTTTCGAATAAATGTTAATTATTTTTTCACGAGGAATCCAAAACTGCAATAAAAACGGTAATTCTCATTTAAGATGTTAAAGTTCCCCGCACCCTACCTCCAGGGGGTGGAAGGGGGTCGTGATTGGTGTTATTCGATAGGTTTTTGAAAAATATTGAAATTGTGTTCTTTGATTTTTCATTTGGAACTGTATTTCTCGAGATATAATTTCTATAATTTACCACGATAAATCGTTTCTTCCGATTAAAGCACCATCTATCTATAATATTAGAAACAATGTCTCCAATAAAAGTTGCCTATTTTTACGTAGGGAATCCAAATCTCCAATAAAAAATGGAGGTTCCTATTTAAGATTTTAAAGTTACACCACACCCCACCTCAAGGGGATTGAGTGGGAGTCCTATTTGGTGTCGTTCGATAGATTTTTGAAAAATAATTAAAACATATTTTTCAGTTGTTCTACCCGATGTTCATTTCGCGCAATATTCGATGGTCCCGCTACTTTTGGAACACTTTTGTGTTCGATAACCTAGTGGCAGACCAAACTTATGTTTTTTTTTTAATAGAACACCCTGTATGTTATTTTATATTCGATATCCCCTTAACTGTCCCATCATCCCACCATCAAAAAAATATACTTTACTTTAGTTAATCAGTAGACCCATTTGTACCTTTCGGTGTTGGGCCGTTTATAATACAATTCAATAAATTACAATATTTTACAATCTTCTGAGTTGTCCTAGCTCTTAACGAACTTTCTCCATTCCTTCCTATTGGATGCCATCTGTGTTGCTTCCTGCCAAGTCTTACCCTTACTCTGCAGTATCTGCGAAATATCACTGTTCCGTTCTTTGATGGGTCTTCCTCCTCTGTTCTTCCCTATTGGTTTGGCGTCCCACACTCTTTTTACTTGTCTATTATTGTCCATCCTGGTTAGATGTCCGAACCATGCCCATTTTTTCTCCTTGATTGAGTCGAGTATCGGTTTGATTTTGAGTCTTTCTCTTATTTCTTCACTTCTGATTCTATCAGTTCTTTTTACTTCGATCGTTCTTCTGAGGTATTTCATATCTGCTGCCTGAATTCTGCTCATGTCTTTTATTTAATATCCAATTCTCTGCTCCATATGTCACCGTAGGTCTATATATTGTTTTGTATATTGTCATCTTGGTCTTTGTTGATATTTCTTTGTTATTAAGGAATCCTCTATTTAGGCTTGGAATAGTTTTCCTGTGTTTTCCATTCTATTGTTAAGATCAAAAAAAATATAAAGGTTTGTTATGTTATACAGGGTATTTACAAAGTTATAACTAGAGCTCGGGAAATATGCAAAATGCATCTTAAGAGCATATTTGCACATTTTGAATAAATTTTATAAGCGCATATACAATACATAATATATAAAAATTGCATATTTACAGACTTTTTTTACCTCAAACGGTATCAATAGAAAAATTTTTAAAGGGAAATGAGAAAAGTCTCAGATCTAAACAATAAATCTGAAGTTTCTCATGGAACCACTTTCTGGTAACATCCTTAATCTCTGCCTTTTACTATGTATAAAGCAAGGAGACGACAAATAAAGGAGACGAAGCGGACTTTACAATATACAGTCACATTTTCTTAGTGAAAAAATGTTGTTATTGTTAAGTGAAGCTGCGCCATACGAGCAAAGGTGGACAACATTTAAAAATATTTTTTTCAAATTTGTTACTTGTTTAGCACACGCTTTAATATAGAGTAGCAAAAACTGTAATGGCAGAATTTTCAATGGTCAATACCCTTGTATCAAATAAATAGTAAATATTTTTAAAATCCCTTCTGCAAGTACAGGTGTACAAAGGTCGTTTACCTAATATGCCTTTACCACCTGAACCTGTGATAACTAGATGGGGAACATGGTTGGGAACATGGAAATTAGAGACATCATTTGTAGTTTCGATGTATGTACCTAGATAACTCAGATGCTATAAAAAAATGTCTGTAAAAAAACGTTATTAAAAAGTAATTTGACACATATCCAAACCAATTTTGTAAATATTGCTGAACCAATAATTACTAAATTAGACAAGCGAAACGTTTCATTTGACCAAAGTATTGAGATAATTATCAATTCATTAAATGAAAAAATTAAAGACACGTTGGGGAAACCATTAAAGAGTATCAAAAATTCTGCACGATGTTAAAGAAAATTGCCGGAGAACAAAAAATAATTCAAATAAATAATATTATCAAGATAAGGAAATGTTAAGATGATAATATAATTTTACAGGTAGAACCCTCAATTATACATTTTAAGTTTGCTCCTTTAACTTCATGTGGAGTAGAAAGAAGTTTTTCCGTGTATAAACAATTATTATCAGATTCACGGCTCAGTTTTTCTGTAGAAAATTTAGAAAAACATTTAGTAATGTATAATTTTAATTGTAATAATAATATAACAGAGAATAATGATGATAAATATAAAGTATAAATGAATATAATTATGTAGTTAATAAACATTTCAACAAATATTTGTTTTATTTAGCTTAAATGCCTAGACAGCTAAGGCCATTGACATAAAATAAATAATTAAATAACTTCAAAACAAGGATTACTGTGTTTTTGATTTATATGCTTTAAATGCAAAAAAGCATATTTTAGTGCATGTTTCAACTGTTTTTTTGTGCATATTTGCATGCATATTTTAGGGTTTTTTAAGTGCATTATTTCCCGAGCTCTAGTTATAACCAATTTTATATGAAAATCAAAACAAGTTTAACATCCTGCATAAATAAAAATAAGCACAACAGAAATGGTTCATTGGTGCCATATTTTTTTAATGGTCGTCAAATTTTTCAGAAATGATTAATATTGCTAATTTTCTTTAAACCGAATATAGGATGAGTCAAAACGCAAGTACATTTTTTTTCAGTAATTTTAAATGGAATACCCTGTATTTTATATCACTATTGAAAAGTACCATTACCGTACTTTAATTTTTATACAACATTCCCTATGCCTAAATTTATTAGTTTTCGATATTTTTTTCATTTTTCAGAGCAAATTATTAGTGGTGTCTAAAGTTTTCCAACTTTTAAATAAGCCATGACCGAATTGTCGAAAACTGACAGTTCATCGTGATAAAACTGTTATTGTGTTATTAAATAGTTAAGATGAACTTTACTGTTGAGGAAATAGTTGATCTGGCTGGATATTGGTGGAGTGCTATAAAAATGCGTTATTATTAGTAACAATCTATCATGAACATGAACGGTTCTCTGAAAGACGACAACCTGCAACAGCAAGCTTTGAAAGATTAAATGGTCAGTTTAATTGCCCTGGTTCAGTTACGTATAAAAAACGCGAACGTACAAAAACTACTGTAACAGTGGAAAACGAAATGAATGTGTTGCTGTCAGTTACTGAAAATCCACATACAAGTATACGAAATATTTCCAAGGAAAAAGAGCAAACTTTACTCTGTGCAAAAAATACTTGCAAATAACAGAATGCACCCTTACCGCGTTCAAATGCACCAAGAATTAATTCAGGAAGATTTTGAAAAGAGAATATTATTTTGTGAATGGGCCTTAGATAAACTCAATCAACAGATAGATTTCTTGGATAATGTACTATTTGGACCGTTTCATAAAAACGGTTCAACCATGGCTTATTGACTGAATATCTCGAAAACTAATAAATTTAGATATAGGAAATGTTATATAAAAATTAAAGTACAGCAGCGTTTCTCAACGTTTTACCATTTGCGACCCAATTTTTCATAATTATTTTCACCGCGCCCCCTCCCCTCGTTCAATAACAATATATCTATGCAATAATAATATACCTTAAGCAGCATGAAACCTAATAAACTAAAAAGACATTGGGAAACGCTTCATAGTGAGTACATTAACAAACCACAAGAGTTCTTCGAGTTAAAATTAAAATGACGTGAAAAGCAAAAATTATTTTTAATAAAAACTTTGACTGTGAATGAAATAGTTTTACTTGCCTCTTATAAAGTCTCACATTAAATAACCAGCTCTAAAAAGCCTAATACTATTGATGAATATCTTATATTACCAACTGCAATTCAAATTGTAGAAACTGTGTTTGGAGATAATTTTGCCAAAAATTTGGAGTTTATAACTCTATCAAATGATACTGTTGCCCGTCGAATTGGTGATAGTTATAGCTGAAGATGTACAAGATCAGCTAATCAGGAAGTTGCGTGAAAAGCTGTTTTCGATTCAGCTTGATGAGGCAACAGTAGCAATAAAGATGCTCATTTTATTGCCTACGTTCGATTTTATGATGGCAGATCAGTAGTAGAACTACATTTCTGCAAACCAATTGCAAGATGGTTATCCCGTGGGAAAT
Source organism: Diabrotica virgifera virgifera (assembly GCF_917563875.1). Classification (NCBI taxonomy): domain Eukaryota; kingdom Metazoa; phylum Arthropoda; class Insecta; order Coleoptera; family Chrysomelidae; genus Diabrotica; species Diabrotica virgifera. The sequence goes on from NC_065449.1 coordinate 147,177,030, forward strand.
TTTTACAACGTATTTTGAAAATAAATATCGCCATTTTTCTAGAAGAAGAAAAGAGACCGGAAGCCAAGATATTTGACGATGGTTTATTTTTGATGACATTGAGTTACCTGGTTGATATATTCGAAAAACTAAATATTTTGAACTTGCAACTTCAAGGGGCCAATACACATATATTTGATACGAATGATAAAGTTAACGCTTTCTGTAGAAAATTGAAATTGTGGAGCAGAAATTCAAAGCAAAAAACCTAGAAATATTTTCAAATCTGGATGAATGTTTTAAAACTTACCAGGTTGGAGAAAAACACGTGAAAGTTGTTTTTGTAACCATTGAAAATCATTTAGCAATGCTGACAAAAAATTTTAAAATATACTTTTTGCCGACGACCAATTAATACGTACCTAATAGTTATGAGTGGGTCAGGAATACATTTTAAATTACACCCGAAAGGCTCTCTACTGCAGAAGAAGAAAACTTCATAGACTTCACGGCAAATGCCGAAATTAAAAAACAGTTTAATAATAAATCCCTCTTTGAATTTTGGGCAGGGGTAAATGATGAGTTTTCTGCACTAAAAACCAGAGCGTTCCGTATACTATTACCGTTTTCACCATCCTACCTTTGCGAAACAGCATTTTCCGCGATGACTGCTTTAAAGACCAAATATAGATCGCAGCTCAATATAGACAAAGAACTGAGAGCGTCTATTTCTAATATTACACCCTGTTTCAATAAGCTTTGCTTTGCAAAACAGGACCAAGGAAGTCACTAATTTACATTAAACTTGTTGATTTAGTATTCAGTGCTCTTCATAACTATACTCGTATATGGCTCCTTATCAGTGTTCATGTGTACTTTATTTTTTATTTTGTCAGAATTTTGTTTTTCTTTGATTTTAGTAAATTAGTCAATGTTTTTGATGTTTTTTTTTTTATATTTTCATGCCCCCCATTGCTAAAAGCGCGCCCACCTAGGGGGGCGCGCCCCACAGGTTGAGAATCACTGAATTACAAACAGTAATGGTACTTTTCAATAGTGATATAAAATATAGCGTGTTCCATTTAAAATTACTGAGAAAATAATGTACTTGCATTTTGACTCGCCCTGTATTGATATAAAGAAAATTAGCATTATCAATCATGTTTGAAAATTTTGACAATACATAAAAAATATGGCATCAATAAACCATTGTTTTTTTGCTTATTTTTATTTATACAGGAAGTTGAACTTGTTACGATTTTCTTATAAAATTGGTTATAACTTTGTAAATACCCTGTATAACATAACAAACCTTTATATTTTTGTGATGGGACAGTTAGGGAGATTTCGAATATAAAATAAAATACAGGGTGTTCCTTTAAAAAAAAACATAAGTTTGGTCTGCCACTAGGTTATCGAACTAATTTTGTAATATAAATCTCAAAGTTGTCTACAATTTTTGTTATTAACTTTTATTGCTATCTATTACTATAGCGAATCTATTGAGCTTTACCCCACTAATCAATCACCCTGTATATATAAAATGTGCATATTTAATATAAACAAAACAGTAATGTTAAAGTGACAATCAGTAATTGGTTTCAACCAGAGGAAAAAGTAGGTAAATAGACATTCGGATTTCCGACGAAGTTTAATCACGATTTTATCCGTTATGGTTTTAAGAGTACCTACTAAGAGATGAAATCAAGGAGAGTAAAATATATGAAAACTGTGGGGCTTCCAGGGAATGAATTGTCTTGAGAAAACTGAATTTTCTTTTGTAAAGGAAATCGCATATGCTGCAACAATTTTCTTCCTTGTGCCATTTTACGAATCGATAGAGAAGTATTGATTCTATTTTTGAAAATTTTGACATCAGGACATGTATTTTAAGGGTGTGTCCGTGATTTTCTCTTTCATTCCACTAAGTTTTTTCAGTTTTGACGATAAGAAACCTGTAAAAATGCATAAGGGCAGATCGCGAAAACGAAAAATTTTACCTTGGAAAAGTTGCGGAAAACACTATTTAAAATTTAAGGCATCTTCACCGAATAACACTTTAAACTGAAAGTAAATAAATAATAGAAAAAAGTAAGTATGGCGGATATTAGGTAGTGTTGTTTTATAAAATATTTTAAGGTGGAGTTATAATTTTAGTGTCGTAGTACAGTGTTAGTTTAGATTTAGATTGTCTTTAGTTGTTAGTTTATTTTTGCTTAGATATCTTTTTCAAGTTGGTTGTCATCTGTGATTACTGCTCCCAAAAGCTCCTTTAATACCTCCAAGTTCTGATCATTAAGAATTATGTTCCGTCTAATTCTATTCCTTCAATTTTTGGTTCTAATGTATTTCACCTTTTCATCATTTAATCAAAAAATAAAATAAAATTTTATCAAAAATATAATATCGTAACATTCAAAAATAAAAGGGGCTATATACAGCAAAGAGTGCAGGACTACTCTCAAGGAGGAAATATATCACCATCGCTAGAGAACATAGTTATTGATGCTTTGATCTACCACCTTAGCAGTCAGGGAATATGGACCCAACGTTTCGCAGGCGATATTAGGGTAGAATATCAGTACTGTAGAGTATATAAAAATAGCAGTACACGCATGTATAGCTAGTCGCTAGTCTAACCACTACAGAGGCAGATTCTTCTGAATAGTGAAGAATCGTTGAAAACTACAGGAACGGCAATATTAGAAGCCATCAAATATTAATAGTTCTTGAAACCTACGAACAATTAAATTCAGTAAATGCTAATACCAGGACAACACTGTACGGTGTTCCTGTATTGATAACTTGTACCGATGCGATAATATCATTAGAGAAGTGGAGGGTTACAGTGCGTACAAAATCAGAACTTGCAAAAACGTACAAGGATGGGTGTCTGTGCATAAGTAGGTACAACTAACTCACGCCGGCAAAGTAAGGTTCTAGAAGAAATTTTAAAGACCACAGCATTCTGCACAATAACGAAAGTTGCCAGTAGACATGAAATTCAAGTGGCTGGAAAAAAGTCATAAAAACAAATTAAGAATCTTTCAGGGATAACCTTGTAAAAAAACATTAGTAATACTGACAACAAATGTTCATCTAGTCTTAGCATATAAGAGCGTAAGAAGTTCAGAGAAGACTGTCAACTAAAGAAACACGTTTAAAACATAGGTGAGGTGACCGAACCGAATAATGGTACTGGAAATGAAAAAAGGAGAGTCTTGAGCTACTAGAAATCCGTAAACTTCCACAACAACGTTAGTGGCTTTTATGAAGAATACAGAAATAGACCTGTTGTTGGTAAGATATAATGGAAACACAGGGTTTGGTACAAAGGTCTACTCACGACCAAGTACTAGAGACATGTGTCGCTCGCGTGATGTAAGAAAAATAATGAAAGAACGGAAAGAAATAAGAAAATACATCTAATATAAATAACAAGAAGACTATGTACATATTAAAAATTTATTGTCTAGGAAACACTTTTTCGGGTATTGATGCATATTGACTACATATCATATTATATTCTGTTCTTCCATTATATCTTTGCACATGTCTGACATTATTCACGAATAACTTTTTATACTACGTCTCTTTTTAACTCACAGAAACTAGTTAGTATCGAAAAAGTAAACAGCTTGTCCACAGAAACCACAATAAGTTACACAAGGATAAACAATACTTTGTATTTAATACCTTTTTACTATGAATTTTGACATTTATCATTTTCAGTGACAGTGACATTAGAGCATTTGTTGTGTTTATTGGAATTTATAACTTATATTGCAGGGGAGGCCAAGCTCCTTGATAGTCCGAGCCATTTTTCAAAATTTGAAATTTTTCGTGAGCCGCAATTAAACAATTAGGTACCTATCTAAAAAGTGTATAAAAGGTATTAAATTTTTCTCTTACCGTTTGGATTTCACGAATTTTAAAGTGAAATAAAATGGTTCACATCGTTGTTTCAAATGTGCAAATAATTCTACAAGCAGCCTTTGTTAATTCATGATACTTCGATTCTTCATCATCATTATAACTTTTTCTGGGATGGCCTATTGATCTTCTATCGCCTCTCAAAAAACATCGTCTTTAACACTATGTCTTCCTATGATCTACCACATGACCTGCCCATCTTATCTTAGCTTTTGTATGTCTGACGATGTTTTCAGTATCACTCTCCTATCAATTCATACCTTTGAGGACCAAATATCATTTTGAGGACTTTGCTTTCAAATACCAGCAGCTTATTTATTTCCCAGTAGCTTATTTATTTAATTTGTGACAACATAGCCGATCTTCAACAACTTGTCACTATACTCGGAGAATACAGTAAGATAATGGGATTAGAGATTAATACCAAAAGAACCAAATTCATTATCATCTCCAGAAACATGGATGCACTTTAAAACTCCACCATAACACTGAATACCAAGTGCATTGAAAAATTGAGCAAATTTAAATACCTGGGAACGTGGCTTTTTGAAGACTGGGCATCGGACAGGGAAGTAAAAGGTCGCATTGAGCAAGCTCGACAAGCTTTCGTAACATTCAGGAAGGTACTGACAGAGTTCGATCTTCAACTGAGACAACAAAAAGGCCAACAATAGTTTTGATCCTCGATTTGCAAATCCTCCTGTCAGCTCAGATGATATTTTACTTATTAGATATTCTAAGGCCAAACTGAACAGTGATAAGGGGTCTCCTTGGCCAAATCCTGATAGTCTTTTATATTTGTTGCCACATTTTAAAACAAAATTAACAGTAATTCAGGGACATTTATTGAGAGCCACAAATAATCCTTCAAAGAGCCACATGTGGCTCGCAAGCCACAGTTTGGCCACCCCTGTTATATTGTATCTGTTTTATAAAGTTATATTGTGTTAAATATATTATAAAATAGTTGAATATATTATAACATAGTTAAATTTACAATTTAACTTTATAAAATACGCCCACCGATAAAAGCCATTTCCTAATTATTGCATTGACAGTACATATCAATAATAATAACATATCGACGTACGTTTCACTCAATGTCTTGATTGAACTTATTTGCAAATGAATCATGACATTTGTGTAAAGATATCCTGGAACAACTTATAATATGCTAAAAATGTATAAACATTTTCAATTTCTTTGCAACACGAAAATGCAGCAGCTGCATAATACTCTGGTTAAATCGGAGAGTGCAGGAAGAGTCTATACCGGTTTCAGAGGTCTTCTCGCCCTCATCAGTAGTCCCATATCCTCTTCTCTCCGATTTCACCAGGTACCCTGCTTTGAGCAATTCCGAACTGCAAAGAAAGAAATGTCACGGATGCACTAGAGCCATCTACCGAAAAACAAAGTAAGTTATCAATCGAAGCAGCACAGAAAACGACAATAAATATCGTTCCCATACCACCAGATTGACAACAGGTGGAATACTTTCTTTGGTTACACCTCCTGAGATTTTCAAAATTTATAAATCAAACAGGATGCCGAGAAAATTAAGAAGAGAGAATTTTAAATAATTCACAACGTATCTGCTCAGCGTGGTAAAAGTTCCAACAAGAAAGATTCCTTAATACTCATACAAAAGAGTAAATGAATTAAAAATGTATAAACATTTTCAATTTCTTTGCAACATGAAAATGCAGCAGCTTCATAATACTCTGGTTAAATCGGAGAGTGCAGGAAGAATCTATACCGGTTTCGGAGGTTTTTTACCCCTCATTAGTAGTCTCATATCCTCTTCTCTCCGATTTCACCAGGTACCCTGCTTTGAGCAATTCCGAACTGCAAAGAAAGAAATGTCACGGATGAACTAGAGCCATCTACCGAAAAACAAAGTAAGTTATCAATCGAAGTAGCACAGAAAACGACAATAAATATCGTTCCCATACCACCAGATTGACAACAGGTGGAATACTTTCGTTGGTTACACCTCCTGAGATTTGCAAAATTTATAAATCAAACAGGATGCCGAGGAAAATTAGATGAGATAATTTTAGTTAATCTTTATAATACGCTACTTTTTTAGAGTATAATATAGAATATATTTTTTAAATAAATAGCAAATCTACTAGAAAACACGTTCAGTAAACGTAAATTTATTGCGTAATTGATACATTTCTTTCGTTTTTCCACCCTTCCATTTTTGTATCATACAACCATGCAAAAAATGTATTGTGTCTAAATAAATCTATCATTCAGAGGGTTATGGTCTGGTGGAGGAGATAGGATAAGGTTTTGACGTGTGTAATATTTTTTTGTTGATTTATTGATATCGATCCGGATATTTGGCGATTCGGATGAGTGGAGCTTGAATGAACGATTTCTACTATACGTGTATGTGACGGGAAATTTATGACCGTGTAGTAAATTCAGAAAAAAATATATCGCATTTTATTTTTTATGCAAAAAAATGGAAATTTATTAATTTAAATGTACGGTTTCGATGTAAAAAACCAGCAAAAAATATAATTTATTTAACAAGTGTATGAGAGAAAATTAAATATTTGTTATATCATAAGAAAGGATAAAATTACAAACGTCATACTTATTTATTTCATTGCTTAACGACCAGTTGTCCATTTCCTCACGGTAATTGCTCTAGATTTTTGAACCGCTTGGAATGACATGAAATTTGGCATACACGTAGCTAAAATGTAATGGAAAAGAAGAGATAGTGTACCGATGCGTGATTTTGTTCTGGGGTGACCACCTCCAGGACAGTGAGTATTTTTTATCGAGTGTGAAAAACATAAGTTCAAAATAAGTCTTAAAGTGGATAAACTGATTAGTTTTAAGCAACTTTTGTTCTATAGAGTTTTTTAACTAAGTCAATACCTTTCACTTTCAAGTTATTTGCGAGCGAATATGTTTATTTTTCAACAAAAAAAAAAACACGTTTTCAGACGGTTTTTCAAAATAACACAATTTAACTACAAAAATTATTTTATTAACGTTTCGACGCCCACATCGGATGTCGTTGTCAAAATACAAAATAGTAATAAATTAAACAAAAATGTTGTCTGTTAGTAGAAAATTCTTTTAATAATTTATTTTAATCTGACATATTTATATCGGCAATTCAGGCATATAATATACATTTTAAAGTAGAAGACTTTAAAATGATATTGCCAATATTTATAAGTTACGTTCCTGGGTCATATTAAATGAGTCAGGTTAAATTAAATTATTAGAAGAATTTTTTACTAAGCAACAACATTTTTGTTTAATTTATTATTATTTTGTATTTTGACAACGGCATCCGATGTGGACGTCAAAACGTTATAAAATCATTTTTTTAGTTAAATTGTGGCTTATTTCCCATTTAGAATAGTTGATTACAAAAATACCACAAGTAAATAGCTTCAGAACAACAGTAAGTATTTTATCGAAAAAAATATTCTTAGCAAAAATATAGTTTATAAAAAAGTGGAAAAAATTATGTACGTATGAAGTATCTAGACCCAGTAGAAGCAGAGTTGTAGCAGAGTAATGAAAAGTCGGTTTTTATTCGTCAAATTCCTAATCGAATATTTCAACCCGAGATAACCAAAAAATGAAGCACTTTTCCGGAAAAACTCATCAAAACTTTTTGTAAAGTGTTTAAAAAAGCTTTATTTTTATTTTCTAAAAAGTTTCTACCATCAAAAGTATGCAAATTACGCTCAAAATAAAGTTGGTCCCTTTTTTTTGGTAAAAAAAATCGTGAAAATCACCCCTTAATGTGCATCCCAAATGAAATTAATAGATGTCTCCGCTTCATAAGATACATTGCTTATGTGTTGTTCATATGAAACTTAAAGATCATACTATGATCTGTAAGTTTCATCGGTTCAAAGTGTTAATTTTTGAAAAAATTTGGTTTTACAGTAACAATTTTTTTCTCTTAAGTTTGAAAAAAATTCCTCTTTTTTAAAATAACTTAAAAATTAGTATGTAGTACCAAAAATCTCAAAGAGTAAAAAAATGCAGGATTTGCTGTTCTGAATATTATCCATTTTTTGTTTATGTGTAAGACAAAAGTTGATTAAGATATGGCTAGTCAAAATTTGCATCCACTCGCGATTAGTGACTCGTTCAAGCCCTTTTAAAAATAAGCACTTTGAACCAATGAAACTTATAGATCATATAAACAATACAAAACTTGCAGTTACTTTACTTATGTAAATATACTACTTGTAGTAATGGTTAATTTCATTTGGGCTGCTAATTAAGGGGAGATTTTCACGATTTTTTTACCAAAAACAAAAGAGACTAACTTTATTTTGAGCGTAACTTGTTTACTTTTGATGCTATAAACTTTTTTAAAAAACAAAAGTAAAGCTATTTTTAACACTTTGAAAAAGTTGTGATGAGTTTTCATTCTGAAATGAAAGTGCTTCATTATTTAGTTATTTAACGTTGAAATATCCGACTTAGAATTTGATGAATAAGAACCTAGAGTGTATAGATTCTAAAGGTGCCGGTGGGGGATAGCGTATATGCACAGTATTATATTCGGTGTATAAGAGAAAGTATTCGGAATAATGAAATAAAAACTGATATAAAATTTGTTGTTTGCTGTAATCTTGCTGAGAACATATCTCGTTAAAATTGGCCCCAAACTTATTTTTCAGAGCAGGTACAATTTCAATTTGTAAGTAGCATTTTATAATAATTATCTCTTGTTAAATTTCCTTTTTAATAAAAACGGCCTAATTAACTGAGTACCTTCTACACTCTACACCCGACTATACATTTAGTTTTTGTAATCTTTGAGTATGGTGTTCACGTATCCAATGTGAATTTATTTCACTCCAATACCTTCTCTTTTGGCTTTGGCGATTTACATTCCCATACAGTGTAAATATTGCTTCGTCGGAAAAACATATCTTGTTAACGAAGTTCTCGTCAGTAAGAAATTCTCTTCATCATTACCTCAGTAAACTGTAATTTACGCACGTAGTCATCTTCATTTAATTCTTCTTGCAACAACTGAATTTTGTAGGGTCTGCATCAATTGCCTACATCCTACATCATATATTTGGGCTACTCTGCGTGAGTATGTATGTGTATATTTAATGTAATTTTGCATTAAATCTAAAACCGTTTTTGTTTTGCCTATTCGAATGAAATCTTTGGCTCCTCTAGGTTCCTCAAAGAGCTTTACAATTTTTTGCACCGTAGCCTTATGGATAGGGGAGAATGGTGTGGGAAAGTATCGTTGTACATGTTGGCTACTTCACTATAAGATCGTTTTGTATCGCCTTATCTCCTCATCATTAAAAAACAGTAACTTGCTCCGTTTCGTTAAAAACCATATTTATTGTAGAGCTTTTAAAAACACATAAAACAATTGCCAGCTTTAGTTATTAATATAATTTATTTTACAAAATTATTCAATATACGTCAAGCTATTATTACTTATATGAATGAATGTCAAAATCACAGCATTCTGTGTTTACGGAATTATATCAAAATTATTTGAAACTGAGCAGTTTTGTTTATTTACAATCTTCGTGGCTAGATAAAATATTAAGTATTTGAACTCGTTATAAATAGGCAACTCCAGTTGCTACTTAACGTGAGGATCTACCCTCTGGACAAGCAGCCCACGTGGTGTGAGAAGTCCCGTGTAGGGATGGGAAAAACCTACCGGTTTAAACCTAAAACCGTTTTTTTTTCTTCGCAATAACCGGTTTTACCGGTTGTTTTTTGTCCCGGTTATAACCGGTTTTTTCTTTTTAAAGTAAAAACCGGTTATTAGGTTTTTACGGTGATTAGGATTAGGTTAGGTATTATTTTGGATCCTGTACGGATTTAGGATTTTGGTCCTGTACGGATAATGTATTTTCGTTAAAGCAAATCATCGAAAAAAAATTAAAACGGAATAGGCCAATACACCTAGTTTTTATAGATTTACAAAAAGCGTATGACAATATACCGATACCGAAACTAACAACATTAACTTTACTCTCATAAAAGCTGTCCAAAATTTATACAGTGACATGAAATCTGCAGTAAAATTAGGAAACAAAATAACAGATTTGTTTACAGTCAACAAAGGTCTACGACAAGGATGTTGCATATCACCGAGTCTGTTTAAGATTTATATCGCCAAAGCCCTTGCAATATGGAAAAGAAAACGCAGTGGAATGGGCATCCAAATCGACGACAACACCTGCCTGTACACCCTTGAGTTTGCAGACGATCAGATAATATGTGCAAACGATAAAGAAGATTTGGAATATATGACTCGCAAATTGAAGGAAGAATACGAAAAATGGGGATTGCAGATGAATGTAGAAAAAACACAATATTTATGCCTAGGTGAGGATTCAACTGATATTATATTGGACAATAATCAGAAAATAACTAGCTGTGATAAATATACGTATTTGGGCATTAATTTCAACAAGGAAGGTACTGACGATGCAGAAATTAAGAGCAGAATAAATAAAGCAAGAACGATAATTAAATCATTGAACGGAGTTTTATGGAGTACCGAGATAGGGAAACAAAGAAAAATGCGAATATACAACACCATAATTAAGAGCACATTGGTATACGGATCCGAAACATGGAGAATAAAGGAACACCTAAAACGAAAATTAGAAGCTACTGAGATGGACGCCCTAAGAAGAGCAAGTAGAACATCGAGATTGGACCGGGTTAGAAATGAGGAAGTAAAGCGAAGAATGAATTTACAAGAAACGGTTGTAGAATGCATTGAGAAGAAACAATTAACGTGGTACGGACATGTTCAGAGAATGGGGGAGAAAAGACTGCCAAAGAAAATTTTGAAATGGATACCCACAGAAAACAGAAAAAGAGGAAGGCCAAGAACGACATGGATACAAGGAGTAAGACGATCAATGAGTGTACGAGGATTAGAAGATGAAAACTGCAATGATAGAAGATATTGGAAACAAGGCATCGGACAACGTCGGAGGACGTTTTGAACCCGAATTTATATATATTATTTTGGATCCCAAGCATAATTATTATTCTCAAGTAATTATTCCAAACAAAACCATAATTCAAATTTTATTTTATTTTATAAAATACAGAAGCAAACTGAAAGTGCAATCTTACATCAGCCAGAAACAATTATTAAGTTTTAATATAATATTTCCTTGAAAAGGTATTTGTAATCATAATATTTACATAAGAAGTGATCTGGTTGAATTAGAAGCAAACATCAAACATCATCTATTTTTCACACTTAACTCTTGACATAGAAAGTGGGTGAATGACTTTTTCTGATTACCAAAAATAATGCTCTGACTATGAATATCGAATTACTGATTACGATTACGAATCTACAAGAATTTCCCTACGTTTCCAAAACGATACACTCATACAGGAAGTATTAAATGAGTTAAAATGTACCTATTCTACAAATATACTAACGAGTTAAAAGTAATAGGTACATATGTTCTTTCGATAGTACTAATTTTGATAATATTGATATCGAGTCGAATGGAGTATCGCAAACTAAAGTGTATTGTAAATGTAACTTTGTAACCTATTGGATTAAAAAAACCGAAAACCGGTTTTCCCAAAAAACCGGTTTTTTTGGCCGGTTATAACCGCCAGGTTAAACCGTAAGCAAAAAAAAACCGGTATAACCGAAAACCGGTGTTTTGTCAAAAACCGCCATCCCTAGTCCCGTGTTGCCTGATGGTGTTGCCTGATGTTAAATCTAGGATTATTTTAAACATAACATTCAATTTAATATAATAATGTAAACTTTCTATACTTGTACAACATTTAAATGGTTTTTTCACTCATATATTTTGGTGGCTCAAGCATGTTAAAAACCTGTTCGCAGTACAAATGATGATGACTTTTTAGTTCGAAAGCGTTTTGTGATGTTTTAAAAAGATTAGGCTTTTTGTTTAAAAAACCCTCTAAGGGATTTTAAAATAAAATATACCTTGTATAAAGGCTTTTACTATTTTCTTTAACTAATTTATATATTATAAATAAAAAATGTTAACGTATTGAAGCTCGAATACTGATTTCTCCTAATCAACAACATTAAAGAATAAAAAATATAAAATACGAGTATGGATATTAAGTGACATAATAGGTGTTACCTACTACAAAATATATTAATTTCATGAATTAAGTATTTGAATTATTCATATGTTTACAATACTACTTTCAACGAACTAAAACTAAATTTGTAGAAAACGATTCGGGCCTTGATTTTTACATTCTTTTTCCATTAAGTCTTCTTCGTTCGTTTCTTGTTTCGGTCGCTACTTATACACAAAACTAAATATGACCATTTCATGTGAATTACATTTTCTGATCCTAGAATTGTCACCGTTTTAGAATTCCAATACTTGTTAACTAATTTTATGCTTATTATTCTTAGTTCCTAATAATATACAAGGTGCCCGGACGGAAACGAAATGAGGCATTATCAAAAACTACTACAACATTTTGGAAAGACCCAGCGACAGGTCAATTTTTGATGAAAGGGGGACACCTTTTTCCGGTGTTTTCGATTATTTCACTTTCACCCCTAAGTCAGGGTAAGAATCATCTCAACATTTTTTAATGGCAATGGTCCAATACTTTATTAGACCTGGATCCCGCGTACAAAAAAAAATTATTAATAGCAAGCTGAAAATTTGTTAATAGCTTAACGGTGTCTGGTCGGACAAACTTTGATGTATAGAAACACAGGAACAGGGGAGATCTTAAGAGTGTAGCAGCAAATATTTTACAGCCATCCCTAATTTTTCTGCCTTTACACGGCAAATTACGTGTAGTAAAATTCTCACTGGTATGGATATGTAAACATTACTTGACAATGTCATCATTAACTTTAAAGAGATGGCTTTTGAATGTTCTTGGATAACTGTTACTTGTATAATAAATTGCTTAAATTATTAATTCAGTTAATTAATATTATAATTTTTTCACCAACTATGTATTCAGTGATTGTAATAATTTATATACTGTACAACAAAAACTAATACTCAATCGAGAAAAGAGGAAAAGTGATAAAGTGATTTTTGAAGTTATACTTCTTTAGGCGCGATTGAGATTGAGGGTGAATTTATATTGATCTGCGCGCATGCGCACACCGACAGTATGGTATTAGTCGTTATACGGGCTCTGATTGGGTGTTGAAATGATCTGTCAATAATAAATAATTGTTCAATATGAAGGTAAACAAATGTATAATATATTAGTTTTATTGTTGTGAGGACAGAAACAAAAAAGTTTATAATTGTAGTGACATTTAAATAGTTTTTAAAAGCAACAGGTACGTAATAATTGTAAATGTATCATAGGTACCTACCTATTTGAACCTACCAAAATACATAGTATGTAATACTTTTACTTACATAATTTGATTACCATCAAAATTTCTATCAATGTTCACCTAATATATTTTCTTACTCTATGTTTTGTTGTATTTTTTCAATTCTAAATCATTTCAATTCAAAATCAAAATAATTTAATTTAATTCAAAAATGTCAAAAGCTTAATCCGTTTAGTTAGTCGATCTTCGCACATAATGACACATTGCCTCCGTGGCGAAGCGTTTAAGGCGAATGAACCCCAATATACCAACCGCGCTGATAGCTGGTTCGAATCCCAATAAAAACTTTTATTTTTTTATTTTTTTTTTATACATTTTACGATTGTAAGTATATTTATTATTTAATTTACTTTTCAGAAAATACGTATTTAGTTAAAAAAAAATTTCGACAATTAATGTTCAGAAATCATTTGTGGCATTTTTAATGTGTTTGTGTGTGTTTTATTCTTTTATTATTTTAATTTTTGGCACTGTTTTAATAAAAATGTTTGAGAAGTAGTAAGTATAAATTAGTTTAATATTTAAATAAAATATAAATAAAAAGTATATTAATAGAAGTATAACTTCTTACGTGCGTACAAAGTACACACATTCTTTTTTAATAATATATTGTTACTATGAAACGTTTACAATTTTGAACATCTTTAACAACAAAATACTTGGATCACAGAATATATCTTGGTGTATTCTCTGCTTGGATCTTCCATAAATAATAAACAATAAATAACTTTTTATAGTTCACGTCTTAAATCAATTATTTATCAAATACACTATCAATATTATTTAATAAACAACTCAAAATATTCCCGATGTCATGTCAAATATTTAAAATTGTCACTGTCTTGTATTATATTCGACTCAGTGCGTTGTATGACAAAGATAGCGAATGTTCGATTTGGAAAATATCACCACGGACATGGTGTCATTTTGTTCGAATCCAGAAAAAAACTAATAACTATTTTTAAAAAATTTAAACGCAGAATGAAAGACTTAATTATTATCGAGGGCTGAAAGTCCCTTAGAATAAATAAAAAGTTTCTTTTGAATGAGATATTTAAAATTAGAAAGCACACTACATTTTCTCTTAGTTTTTCACCCCTGTAACTTATTAAAATAAACATTATAGAAGTTTTGCTGTATTTATTGACTATGAGAAGGCCTTTGATGAGTACAACATCACAAATTAATTAAAATATTAAAGGATAAAGGAGTTGATAGTCAAGATGTACGATGGAATGGGGTGTGAAAGTTAATGGAATTCTGATGAATATAATCAGATATGCAGACGATACAGTTATTTTAAGTGATGATATGAATGGATTACATCACCTTTTAAATGCCATTGACACAGTGGGAAGAGACTTTGGCCTAAATATAAACTGTTCAAAAACAAAATACATGGTATTTAGCCGTTTGGCCCATCAAGATTACCGGTTATATGTTGATGGTCATATAATTAAAAAAATACCCAGTTTTAAATATCTTGGTTGCCATATTACTGAACAACTAGATCCAGATAAAGAGATAAAATGTAGAATCGAGATAGCCGGCACGACATTTTTAAAAATGAGGTTATTCTTCTGTAATGATACCTTGCAACTTCAACTTCGAAAGCGCATGATTAAATGCTACATTTTGGTCAGTCCTCTTGTATGGTGTCGAAGCATGGACATTAAAAATATCCACCATTAACCGTTTGGAGGCCTTTGAAATGTGGCTGCACAGACGTATACTGAAAATACCATGGACGGCTATGCTGACAAATGTGGCAGTCCTTAAGAGAGGAAATGCTACCCGCGAGCTGCTTGATAACATCAAATATCTTCTTCTTTAAGTGCCATCTCCGTGGCGGAGGTCGGCAATCATCATAGCTATTCGTATTTTAGAGATGGCTGCTCTGAAAAGTTCATTTGATGTACATCCGTACCACTCTCTCAGGTTGCGCAGCCACGATATTCTGCGTCGCCCTATGCTTCTCTTTCCTTGAATCTTTCCCTGCATAATCAATTGGAGCAAGCTGTATCTCTCTCCACGTGAAATATGTCCGAGATATTCCAATTTTCTTGTTTTGATGGTATTTAGGATTTCCATTTCTTTATTCATCCTTCTCAGAACCTCTTTGTTTGTAACGTGTTCTGTCCACGATATTTTCAGAATTCTTCTGTACACCCACAGCTCGAATGATTCTAGTTTTTTCATTGATGTAGCATTCAAGGTCCAAGCTTCCATTCCATAAAACAGAGTCGAGAAAACGTAGCACCTAGCCAACCTAACTCTTAGCTCCAACTTCAAATCTCTTGTGCAGAGCACTTTCCTCATTTTGTTAAAATTTGCTCTAGCCTTTTCTATCCTGATTTTGATTTCTTGTAAGTAAACTCCTGTGGAGTTGATCATTGTTCCAAGGTATGCATATTGATCGACTCGTTCGATATTGGATCCGTTGATGACGAGATTTTCGTTATTTCTTTGAGTTTTCAAAATTCTCATAAACTTTGTCTTCTTGACATTCATTGTTAGCCCATATTCTTCTCCAAACTCTGCTATTCTGGTCACCAGCCTCTGAAGATCCCCAATATTTTCAGCTAAGATGACAGTGTCATCCGCATATCTAATGTTGTTAATGGGAACTCCACTTACCTTTATTCCAGCGGTTTCACCATCCAGAGCTTTTTTCAAGATCTCTTCCGAGCAGGCATTAAAGAGAACCGGCGACAACACGCATCCCTGTCTCACTCCACGTCTGATTTCAATTTCCTCTGACAGCTGATCGTTAACACGTACTTTTGCTCGTTGCTTATAGTATAAATTCGATATAATCCTGAGGTCATTGTAGTCCAGCTTCCTTGATTCCAGAACATGCATTAATTGTTCATGTCGTACTTTGTCAAATGCTTTATTATAGTCGCATATATATCTTGATTGACGTCCAGGCACCTTTGTATAAGTATGTTAAGTGAAAAAAGAGCTTCACGAGTTCCCAGGCCTTTGCGAAACCCAAATTGCGTATCATTAATGTCTATGTCTAGTTTATGATATATTCGGTTATGGATGACTTTCAGTAGCAACTTTAGCACATGGGACATCAAACTAATGGTGCGGTAGTCGCCGCATTCTCGTGCGTTTTTCTTTTTAGGGAGGCAAATAAAGATCGACGTCAACCATTCTTTGGGTAATGTGCCTGAGCTATAAATTTTGTTCAAGAGTACCACTAAAAGATCAATATGCTGCTCATCTATAATTTTTAAAAGGTAGATAGGAAGCATGTCAGGTCCTGGGCTTTTTCTGTTCTTCATTGCTTTTAAACACATGTATTATTTCTTCCGTTGTAATATATGGACCTATTTCTCCTGAAGTAAGTTCTATGTGTTCCAGGTACCCTCTTTCATCAACGAACAGTTCAGCGATGTATTCTGCCCAACGTTGTACTTTCTCATCGGTCTCTGTTATAGCGACCCCGTGTCTATCCAGAAGTGCACCAGTTAGATTTTGCTTTCTTAGTCCAGCCATTTCTTTGACTTTCTTATGTAGGTTAAATAGATCGTATCTTTTTTGGAGATCCTGGATCTCTTTGCATTTCTCTTCAAAGTGTTTTTCTTTTGCCTGCTTTATCATCTTCCTTATCTCGTGGTTAATCTCCCTGTATTTATTGTCATTTTTGTTCTTATATTGTCTCCGTTGTTCCATCATATTCAGTATCTCGTCATTCATCCATTCCTCTTTTCTCCTTGTGGAAGTCTTTAGTATATCTTTACAAGGTTCTAGTATGCAATGTTTTAGTTGCTCCCAGTGCTCGTCAATGTCATTGGTGTCTATGTTCAGATCTCTACAGTTCTTATGCAGTTCGTGTTGAAGACATTCTTTTACGTTGGGTTCTTTAAGCTTGCTTATGTCTATTGTAGCTATTCTCTGATTTCTTTTAATATTTTTAAGTGCGAGTGTAATTTTGGCGATAAGTGGGTTGTGGTCTGAGGCCACGTCTGCTCCGGGATATGCTTTTATGGCTTTAACAGCATTACGGTATCTTTCGTTTATCATAATGTAGTCTATCTGGTTCCTAACTACTTTCTCCGATGAATCTGCGGGCGATCGCCATGTATACAGTCGTCTGTTGGGTAGTTTGAAAACTGTGTTTGTGATAATGAAGTTCTGCTCTTGGCAAAATTGTAGTAGACGATCACCTCTCTCATTGCGATTACCCAGACCATATTTTCCTACACATTTTCCGCTTTGCCCCTTTCCAATTTTTGCATTGAAATCACCTAGGACTATCGTGATTTCTCTGCTTTTTGTTTTTTTTCAGTGCTTCTTCGATATGCTGGTAAAATAATTCTAGTTCTTCTTCATTGGCATTCGTCGTAGGAGCATATACTTGTATCAGATTCAACGTGGCGTGAGATGTCTCTAATTGTAGTAACATTACTCTTTCTGAGATGGGGACAAACCCTTTCACTGCTCTATTAGATATTTTATTAACAATTATTGCCACTCCGTGTCTATGTAGGTTGTCATCGCTACCTGAATAATATATTGTAAGAAAAGATAGAAAGTATATATCAAATCTAGAAATATATCATATAATATTTAATCTTTCTATATATCAAATATAGAAAGATATATATTTTGGACACGTAGTAAGGGAAGACCGGTATAATATTCTTCAACTTATTATGATGGGTAAAATCGAAGGACGCAGAGGAATTGGTAGAGAGCAGGCCTCTTGGTTGAAGAATATCCGGGAGTGGACAGGAATAAAGAAAGCAGAACACTTATTTAAAATAGCTCGAGACAGAAACAGTTTCGCCATGTTAATCGCCAACGTCAAGGGGACTTGATAGGGCACGTTAAGAAGAAGAAGAAGTTTTCAGGGATTTTCGACCCTCGGTAAGAACGTAATCTTTCATTCTGCGTTTAATTTTTTCAAATATACTTATTAGTTTTCTCAGGATTCGAAAAAATGAATCCCATTTAAATAGCATTAAAGTCGAAACTTTGTACCGATCCCCTTTTAATTGTGGAACGTGATTTTAATTGTGGAATTGATTAGTTTATGATTGTGAGAACTAGAAGGTTGTTTTTTAAGCTTATTCAAAAGCAAACTTTATATAATATATGAAGAAATGTTTGTCCGATAAATATGTTGGGAATTTTAATAAGTCCGACACGTAGAACATGTCAAATGACAGGAATTATGTTGGTGATAAATAGCAGACTGATTTTTGCATGAAAGTTTAATAAAAGGGTAACAAACCAATGGGAAGTTCTGTCCGACAAAATACATGGAACGTTTCCGTAGTCTGACGTTCGAAACCTGTAACTTGTTCCAAAATTAAAACTTCCCCTATTCCAGTGATGCCGTACATCAAAGTTTGTCCGACTTGACACCGTTAAGCTATTAACAGATTTTCAACTTGCTATTAATAATTCTTTTTTTGGTACACGGGATCCAAGCCTTTTTTTATTGATTAAAAAAATACATTTTAAAGTTAATATTTGTAGCCGGTTACTTATTTCTTAGTCAACTAAATGGTGAAACTGATGATCTATCTCGAAAAGTTTGTTAGAAACGTTCTCCCACATTTGATACACGAAAGATACACGAAACTATGCCAGCGCCCGTATTGGCGAAATATGACTTTGGCGAACAATGATTGAATAAAAATTTTTTTCAATAGATATTTCGCTTTCCTTATTATTGCCATTTTGATTTTTATTATTTATTTATATATTTTCATACTGACTTTCTTTCCTTCCCCGATCTGGTGGTATATTCTTATCGTCATCTATTTCCATTTTGTGTTAGACACACACAACAAAAGTAATAGCTCAAGAGAACCAGCTAATGTTAAAATCTGGTAATAATAATTCAAACTACCTAATTGCTTTCGATGTACACTTAATTAATGTTAACACAGACAACTAAACTATAACGAAAAAGTGAAGAAAAACACTTAAAATTGATGTTTTCTTCAGAGAACTTCAAAATATCCGCTTTTTAATTTGACGTTTATTTGACACTTGAACTTATTGTTTGTATAATACATTTTATCAAAAATAGTAACTAAAAATATTACATTAACGTCAAATATGTCATATGTGTATCATATGTGTAACGTCAAATTGTATTCGCCAAAAATTTCAGGCCACTACGCTAGGTGTCGCGTCAGTCATGCACGGAGCGAATAGATTTTACTTTTTTGGTGTACTCTCAAAAAAAACATGGTGAGGCAAATCTGGTGACCGAGTCGATGCTGACTCTTTTCCCAATCCAATGCCGTGGAAAATTTTGAAACAGTTCGAAAAACACCCGAAAGCTGAAAACCAGAAAAGCTGCAGATAAAGACGCAATATCAAACGCATTAATGAAATATTGTGGAGCAGTAATGACAGAATAAGTACCAACATTAATTAACAATATTATAAAACACAATAAAATACTGAAAGAATGAGCGAATCAATTCTATTATTCACAAAAGGAGAAAAAAACATCCAGAAAACTACAAAGATATCTTCTTCTTATGGTGCCTATCCGTTACGGATGTTGGACACTAACATGGCTATTCTGACTTTGTTGACTGCTGCCCTGAAAAGTCCGGTAGTGGTTAAGTTAAACCATTTTCGCAGGTTATGCAGCCAGGATATTCTTCTTCGTCCTGGACCTCTTTTCCCATGCCCTTTACCTTGAAGTATGGTCCGAAGTAGGTCATATCGTTGTTCATTGCGCATTACATGGCCCAGGTATTCCAGTTTGCGACGTTTTATGGTTACGACTAGTTCGCGCTCTTTACCCATTCTATGTAGAACTTCTTCGTTGGTAACTCTGTCTATCCAGGAAATCCTCAAAATGCGTCTATAGCACCACATCTCAAATGCTTCGAGTCTCTTCAGTGATGCTTCAGTTAAGGTCCATGACTCCACGCCATATAAAAGAACGGAGAATACGTAGCACTTAAGTAAACGAATTTTTATTTCCAATTTTATATCGTGGCTGTTAAAGATTTTTTTCATTTTGACGAAGGCTGATCTTGCCTTCTCGATCCTTATCTTAATTTCCGTCGATTGGTCCCACTGTTCATTTAAGTTTGCACCCAAATAACAAAGGTTGGTGATTTGTGTTATAGGTTGTTGGTTAACTAGTAATGGACCAGGTGGTATCCTATTTTTGCTTATAACCATGTATTTGGTTTTTTTGATGTTAAAATCAAGCCCAAACCTGCTACTTACTTCTGCCACCCTGAAGACAAGTGTCTGCAGACCTTCAAGACTGTCTCCAAAAATGACAGTATCATAAGCGTATCTTATGTTGTTCAATCGTTCTCCGTTTATAGTATTCCCTCGTCTATGTCCGTTAGCGCTAGGTTCATAATGTGCTCTGAATATGTATTGAACAATAATGGGGACAATATACATCCCTGTCGCACACCTCTTTTTATCTTTATGTCGTCTGTTAACTGATCTCCTACTCTAACAGCTGCAGTTTGTTCGTAATAGATATTGTTTATTATACGGCGATCTCTGCTGTCTAGACCAATTGAATTTAATATTTTCATCAGTTCGTCATGTTTTACTCTATCGAACGCTTTCTGGTAATCAACAAAACACACATATATATCACAATTCACGTCTCTACATCTTTGAAAGAGAACTTGTATTGCAAAAAGTGCCTCTCGAGTACCCAATGCATCCCGGAAGCCGAATTGTGTGTGTTTGTCATGTGTTCTTCACACTTTTTATATATTCTTTTATGTATAATTTTTAAAAAAGTTTTCAGGAGATGGCTCATAAGGCTTATTATTCGATAATCTTCACATTTGGCATTGGGTTTTTTAGGGATTGTTATAAAAGTTGATCATAGCCACTGTTGGGGTATTTTCCACTTTGGTATATTTTGTTGAAGATCAAGGTTAAGTCTTTTTACTTCGTCTTTATCTATAATTTTCAAAAATTCTGAGTAGAACTCGTCTGGTCCTGCGGCTTTTCCCTCCTTAATGTTGTTTATAGCAGCTTCTACTTCCGCTTCGAGAATAGGTGGTCCGGTATCGTCATTTTTATTTTGTGTGATGGTGACATTCCTATCGTCTTCAAATGTTGTTGTCACATAGTTCATCCATGTTGTTTTTGTTTCTTCAATATCAACTATTGGATTTCCTTGAGCGTCTGTTAAGTGTTCCGGCCTTTTTGATTTATAGATGCCTGCTGATTCTTTGATCTTTTTGTGGAGGTTGAAGGAATCGTGTTTACGTTCCAACATCTCGATTTCTTCACACTGTTCTTCCAGATTTCTGTTTTGAGCTTCTCTGACAGCTTTTTTTATCTCTTTGTCTAGAAACTGATATGCAACGTAGTCTTTCCGCTTGGATTCTCTTCTTGTGTCCATCATCTGTAATATACCGTCGGTCATCCATGGTTTTTTCTTTTCTGTCTTTTTCGGTCGCAGGTATTGGTCTAATATTTCCTTCCCAATGTTTTCTAAGTGGTTTATTTTTGTGTCAACATCATTAACTACTTCTGACTTGGATATGTTGTTCTTCAGATATTCCCGTACTTCTTGCTTTATGTCATCATCTCTTAGTTGTTTGAGATCGTATCTTATAGGATTAGGTTTGTGGATTTTTTTAAATTTCGGACGAAACTTACCGACAAGTGGGTTATGGTCTGACTTAATATCTGCACCAGGGTAGGCTTTCACTGATGTTATAGAGTTTTTGAATCTTTTATTTATTAAAATATAGTCAATCTGGTTTCTTATGAGATTTTCTGGCGTGTCACCGGGTGAGCGCCATGTGTATAACCTTCTGTATGGTAATTTGAAGAGTGTATTGGTGATTACCAACTCTTCTTCCGTAGCAAATGTGAGTAGGCGTTCTCCTCTCTCATTTCGCTCACCCAAACCCCATGAACCTACTACTTCACCATAACTACCCTTACCGATTTTGGCATTAAAGTCACCCATAACTAGCGTTACTTCATTGGTTTTTAACTTACTTAGGACTTTCCTTAAATCGTAATAAAAAGCCTCTATTACTTCGTCTGATTTGTCTGCTGTGGGTGCGTATATTTGGATTATGTTGGTTTTTGCTGGGAATAAATCTAAATGAATGAGCATGATTCTCTCGGATATTGGAACAAAATTCGTAACGTATTTTTTTATTTGTTTATTTAAAATTACTCCGACGCCATGCTTATGACGACCTTCTGTATTTCCAGAGTAATATACTTGGTGCTCGTTTATTTGACATTTTCCGGCATCACGCCATCGCATTTCACTGATGCCCATTATATCGATATTCAGTCTTTCCATTTCATGGATGGCATTATAAATTTTGCCTGCTTCGTACATGATCTTGACGTTCCAAAGATATAAACTTGGTTAACACTATTCTAAAACTTACAACTACAATTTTACAAGTACTAATAATTCAGAGGATAAGGTTAGCAGATGAAAACCGGGTTTTTGCTTTGGAAGATCGTGTACAGATGCAATATCTGTCATAAAGCAAATTACTGAGAAATCACTTGAGTATAAATAGACCAGCATTTCTGTGTCTGAGTGACTTAAAGAAAGCATTCGACAGAGTAAGACGCAAACATGTACTCCATCTATTGTATAATAGAGAAAGTCCCCTAAATATCATAAAACTATTGAAAACATCTACGACAAAACAAAATGGAAGTCAGAATAGATATTGACAACTTACAAAATCTATAGACATAGGTAGCGGAATAAGGCAGGCTCATTGAGTGCTATGCTCCTCAATTAAATCATGGATGATTTTCTCAAAAGTGTCAACAAAGGAAGAGTAAAATAAAAAAAGAATAATGGGAAACAAAGAAGTAAAAATATTCTGTTATGCAGATGAGATAATATTGATACCCAAGATAAAGACTAGTCTACAACCTGCAAATAATAGTCCACAGATTTAATATAAGAGCAAAATAATTTAATATGAGATCTCTTCTAAGAAAACTAAAACAATAATAATCAGCAAAGGACCAATCAGATGTAAAATAGAATTTATGGCATCTGTATTGAACAAGTAACGTAAATAAAATACTTTGGAATTACACTGTCCAGCTACGGAGACCTGGACAAAGAAGTGAGAGATGAGAGTTCAAGTAAAAAAAAGTTAATAAAATGATCAAAACAGACTGGCAGGATGCCTTATAACACTATATGGCGTAACCGACATATTAACACTGAGATGAAGTCAAGAATTTATAAAGCCACTGTAAGATCAATAATGACATATGCACCGGAAACAAGACCCAACACAGCCACAACACAAAGTCTACTGGAAACGGCAGAGCTGAGAGTACTGAGCAGAATTACAGGAAATACGCGGAGAGATCGAAAGACATCAGAAGAAAATGTAACGATAAAGGAACGAAATAATCATATGGACACTAAATAGAAAAAAATAATGGAATAACCACATAAGCAGAATGGCGGTATCCCTTGTGGCCAAAATAGCAATAGCTAAATAACCAATCGACAGAAGAAGTATCGGACGACCGCGCAAAAGATGAAGTAACAACCTTCCATAGAGGTAACAATCCGCCAATGAACAAACAGAATTGCTTATAAATAAAAGGAAGAAGAAAAAGAACAAATTGGTGATACTTGACAGAAAAAATGTTAATTATCGTCAAATTTACTTAGAAAAAAACCAAAGACAGTTTTTCAAGAAATTATTAAAATCACATTTAAATAGTCAACAGCAATGCCCGTAGCACATATAATAATATAGTCCAGTTAGGTTAGATGAATAACAGGCCTAACCTTGCATTATGATCTGCCCCAAATTTTATTTTTCTAATCTTTAGGGGGGGGTCAATAGTAGTGTAAATTTAAAATCTCGACTGAATTCTGCCGTTGCGTTAGCCGCCATCTTGATTTTAAACGAGAACCGTTTTTGTTCAATATCTCCAACATTTTCAGCGTTTTGACAAAAAGTATAAGAACCAAAATTGTTCAAAATATGATTTTCTATACTTTCTATTATTACAATTTTTATGGCGGAAAATAGTAACAGTTAGAGCATAATTATTGAATTATCTCGTTTATTATTAGTTTTACGACAAAAATGTCCCTATACAAAAATAGAGGGAATGAAATTCTACACAATTTTGATCTCTTTGATTTTTTGCTAAAATTAATTTTTAGGGTAGTACGTATGCGGTAATGGCGTGAGCGTTAGACTTAATTGATTTTATAGCAATTGTTTTTGTTCAATATCTACGCCATTTTTAACTAAAATTGTTCCAAATATGATTTCCTATAATTTCTTGTTAACAATTTTCTTCATGCGGTTGATATTTTCCGAATTAAGTGGAAAAATAGTAAAAACTGGCGGGGGGAGCATAATTATTGAATTGAATCTTGTTTCCCAGCTGCCTCAAATTATATAATTATATCCGTTAGGGGAGATCAATAGTAGTGCAAATTTAAAATCTCGACTGAATTCCGCGGTTGCATTAGCCGCCATATTGATTTTAAAGGAGAACCATTGTTGCTTTATCTCCGCCATTTTCAACTTTTCGACAAAAACGGTAGGAATTAAAATTGTTGGAAATGAAATTTCCTACAATGTCTTTTGCACAATTCTTTTATGTGATCAAAATTCTCCGAGTTAAGGGGGAAAATATTGGAAGCTGAGGGGAAGCATAATAATTATTGAATTTATTATTAACTTTACGACAAAATTGTACATAACTAAAAATAAAGAAAATTATATTTTATACAATTTTTGAAACTTTCAATGAAACACCAACCAAACTAAGTACATAAAAGACATAAATAATAACATAAATATGCATTAAGTTCACTTAATTTTATTAACTAGCGGGTTTTATTGGTTGAATTTGTCTGTCGATATTTTAAGTTTCATGTCAGCTAATATATTTTTAATATTTCAACAATTTTACCGCATACGTACTACCTTAAATATTGATTTTATCAAAAAAATTATAGACATCAAAATTGTACAAAATTTAATTCTCTTTATTTTTGTATGGGTACATATTTGCTGTAAAACTAATATTAAACGAGATAATTCAATAATTTAATAATTATGCTCTAACTGTCACTATTTTCCCCCCATAACTCGGGAAAATTTCGACCACACGAAAAAAATTATAATAAACTAAATTATAGAAAATCGCATTTTCAATAATTTCAGTTTCCACAGTTTTTGTCTAAAAGTTAAAAATGGCGGAGATATTGAGCAAAACCGGTTCTCGTTTAAAATCAAGATGGCGGCTAACGCAGCGGTGGAATTCAGTCGAGATTTTAAATTTTTTACTACTATTGACTCCCACCAAAGATTAGAAAAATAAAATTAGGGCGCTTTATTAGTGAAATGAAATTCTTTTAGTTCATCCCCTAGTTGAATGTATATTTTTGTATATAACTAAAATAACTAGGATACTGTAGACTAGTTTCTTAAGATGAAATATATATGTTTTTCATTTATTTCTACGACTATAAAGTAGTCTATACTAAATTTACATTCAAGATGCAGTAGAAATAAACAAACCAAGATACGTTAAATGCTGCTAGGAGCACTACCGAATCATAATTTACAATGTACATAGGTATATTTTAAATCCCAAATCATGATTTCCAAAGTTTATACATTGTTAATTATGATTCGGGAGTGCTCCTCCCGAATGTCTCGGTGTGTTTATTTCTACTGCAACTTGATTGTAAATTTAGTATAGACTAATGCCACAGTTGATGCAGTATTGTGTTTATTTTGACCATTGTTATTATACTTAGACATTTCAATCTGTGAATACGTTTTACTAGTGTTGCATTATAATTAGAACACGTATTTCATGACATTGAAGTTCTTTGCTTTTTTTTTTCAGTAATTATTAGAATATGATTTATTTTATTTATGTTATAAACACTCCTAAAATGATGTCATTTTAAAGTACTCGACTGAAGATAGAGGACTATATAAAGGGATGTACGAAGGCATGACATGGTGTTCTTTCTTTGAATGATTTATTTTGCAGTCACATTTTCACATTGCTCAAATGTATAATTGTTCCATCAGACGAGTTGTCCCAGAGTTTGATTAATAGACCAAGTAAGTAACGATTTCTCCAAGACACTCATTGATAGAGGTATCTAATAACGGCTTTTGATAAATTTGGTGACAACAATATGCAATAAACAAAATATGCAAAATACTAAACGTCACTGTTTACTTATAAACAATATACAGTCGGAAAAATGAAAGGTTACCCATGAACGATCACATCAATCACTTATTTTGTATTTGCTGTCATTTTCTATAACAAACGTTTGTTGTTTATAGAATAAGACTGCAAATACAAAAAAGACTGCAAATACAAAATAAGTGACTGATATGATGATCGTTCATGGGCATGGGTAATCTTTCATTTTTCCGACGTATAGGGCTTTTCATCGATTGTCATTTGTTTCGTGCTTCTGTCTTATAGATAGGGTAAGGAACAGAGCCAGACTTCTCAACCCTCTCTCAGGACGTGTTGGCAAGACACACAAGAAGACTCTCTTACACACTTACAAGACCTATATTCGACCTGTCATTGAGTACAAATCATGCCTCTACTCTCTATGCGCTAGAGCACAGAAAGAGAGGTTGTTGCGAGTAGAACGGAGAATCTTGCGTAGATGCAACTACAAGCACTGGAGATATCCCTCAAACGAAATCCATAACCTCTCAAACATACCCACAATTATCGAGAGAATAAACTCTCTGAACAGGAACTTCACAAACAAAATAATCAACGATCCCCCCTCCGACACACAAAAATCTCTCAAATGTTCCTGTTCATCTTCTGGCCACGTATTCTACCATGCAAAGCCCAAGCGAAAAAAGATTCACCCACCGTCTGCTCTAATGCAAACATGCATTGACGAACTCCCAGTAGAATACGAAAACATCCTCGAGGCTACCCCGTTAGCCTACCGCACCCACCTATAACATATCCTCTTCCCTACCCCGAACAGGGAGAAGTTGATTTTTTGCGGTTTCCCAACTTCATTGCACAATTATACCTGTTCGTCCCAAGAAAATAGCCGCAACTATTTGCATCACTCGAACGCTCACTGTCCACGCTGCGCTCAAAGCCACATCCTGACCGCCGACGAGGGACGCAGGCCTACCTGTCGTTTTACAATGGTTTCTATGGAGATTAGTGGAGAGCAAAGCACGGACAGTACACGTAAATGTCAATGGAACCAACATCAACTCCATCAAACTTTCTTCTCTGTTGTCTTTTGGCCTTCTGGACACCACCGTCCGGCATAACTCAGGAACACCACACTTGCCCCAGTGCGTTTTTCGGACTGTTTGCTTTTGCGATCCAACACAATACATTCACCACAAACCCTGAAGAGGACAAAATCCTAAACGGGGACACTCATTGTAAGCATTTCCACAAAGCATTTAATCTTTACACGCAAATCAATACAATGAGATGAATGATTTCATTTTAAATACTAAAGGAAGTACGCTAAATTATATGGAAATATACAATTTTACTGAAAAAGTATAGAAAATCATTTATATATCTCCGCGTATTTTCTGTTTATAAAGTTATTTCTGTTAATTCGCTGCTTAATTGTTGCAAAAATAGTTTCAAAAGCCTATTTTTTGAAAATTATTACTAACTTTTCTACAATTGCCCAAAAAACTTTAATTTCGTGTGAAAAAAGTTGATTAATAGCAAGCTGAAAATTTGTGAATAGCTTAAGGGTGTCTAGTCGGATAAACTTTGATATATGGGAACACTGGAACAGGGACAGTTTTAATTGTGGAACAGGTTAAAAATTTGGAACGGTCACACTACGAAAACGGCACATTTATTTTGTCCGACAGAACAGACTTAAACTCTCCGAACAGAGATTAAACTCTCATGCAAAAATCAGACTGCTATTTATCACCTGTCATAATTACTGTCATTTGACATATTCTACATGTTCCACTCATTAAAATGCCCATTTGGTGATAAATAGCAGTCTGATTTTTGCATGAGAGTTTAATCCCTGTTCGAAGAGTTTAAGTCTGTTCTGTCGGACAAAATACATGTGCCGTTTTCGTGGTCTGACCGTTCCAAATTTTTAACCTGTTCCACAATTAAAACTTCCCCTGTTCCAGTGTTCCCATATATCAAAATTTGTCCGACTAGACACCCTTAAGCTATTAATAAATTTTCAGCTTGCTATTAATCAACTTTTTTTTCATACGCTGGATTCAGACCTAAAAGTTTTTGTCTACAACATTATTATGCTTACAATATTGGGTGTGCACCAATTCTGAAAGCATCAAATTGAAGAGAAGACATTATATTTATTATCAAATTAAGTGATTTAACGTTTAAAAAGTTTGTTAATTATTGTTGTAAAATAGATTTGAAAAAGTACTGTGATTTTAAGCTTATAAACATTTAAAATAATTCACATGCATCAACATGTAGATATTTACAAAGTTAATTTTTTTATTCGAAAAATGGCATTGATACTCGAAAAATAAAACAGGTTGGTTCTAGCATGTAGTTTTGTACGGTTTGACACCAGATTATTGTACTGCTTTACTGCGCATGTAATCATGGGGCTGCGCATGTAAACATCCACAAACTGGTAAGAAACTGTTATTTGCTAGAACACTTTTTTATCGGAGAAAATACCAACGTCAAATGTGACTAGTTCATGTTTGTTTTTATTTATAATTTTGATTTTAGATTAGAAATATATTATTCTTAGTGTCCTATCCTAGTGTCTTAGTATCCCGAATAAAGTACGTGCCTCCTAGAGGCGTGATACGGGCAACAATACATTGGCTTATAGGGCAGTCCTTACAGTAGGCGGGTGTGGGTACCCCTGTACAGAAAAATGCAGGTGGGTGTGGGGTAATACTGCACTTTGGTTGCATTGGTGGTGTATTGGCTAAACGTGCAGGGCAGGGTATGGTGCTGATAGAAAAGGCATTCAGGCATCAAATATCCAAAAAATATTTTCAGGCCATAATAATGAAAAGACCTTCTCCAACGCAATAAAAACTTATACTAAAATTATGGCATCTCCTGAGGTAAAATATTCTGGAAGTAAAATGAACCTCCGTTCGGATCTCCGGGTGAGGACTATCTCAGGGGAAACACCATTACAGGTTAGAAAAATCAGGATAGGGTCTTGTAATCTTAGTAGTCTTACAGGTAAGAGTCTGGAGTTAGTGGATGCGATCAAACGAAGAAGAGTTCAAATTGCTTGTATTCAAGAAACTAGGTGGAAAGGACAAATGGCGAAAGAACTAGGTGAAGGATACAAATTGTGGTATGTAGGGAGTAGTGACACTAGACATGGAGTTGGTATACAAATGTAATTGCTGATAGTGAAATTAAAGATAACGTAGTAGAAAATGTAAGAACGAGTGATAGAATGATGTCAGTGAAATCTGTAATTGATAAAGAGGTATTGAATGTTGTGTGTGTGTATACTCCTCAGACAGGTCTGGGTGAGAATGAAAGAAGAGCTTTCTATGACCAATTATAGGAGACGTACTGAGTGACATTCCAGCAGAGGAGAAAATAATAATGCATGGGGGATTAGGCTTTGGAACCAGAAATGAAGCTGGAGATGACATGCTTGAATTAGCAACAGCATTGGATATGGCGATAGTTAACACATTCTTTAAAAAGAGAGAAACTCAACTTATTACCTACAAAAGTGGACAACATCAATCTCAAATAGACTACTTCATGATAAGGAAAGAAGACATACGTGAATGCAAGCACTGTAAGGTAATAGTTAGTGAGACAGTAAGCCAACAAAATAAGCTGCTTGTTCTGGACATCGAAGTAAAAAGCGAAACTAAGCAAAAATATCGGAGAGGACCACAAAAAATCAAGTGGTGGATGCTAACAGATGAGAAAGAAGGTATATTCAAGGAAAGAATAGTAGAAAAAATATGTTGGAATATGAAAGGAAGCCCTAACACAATTTGGAGAAAAATGGCCAATATTATTAATAGAGACACGGCGATTGAAGTACTTAAGAAACGTCAGGAAAGAAGTTTGAGGATAAAGAGACTTGGTGGTGGTCAAATGAAGTACAAGAAAAAATAAAAGAGAAGGGAAAATTCTATAAAAAGTGGCAATAAACCATTTCGGACATAGATCTTCAAAACTATATGGTCGCCAAAAAGAAAGCGAAAGTACCAGTAGCAAAAGCTAAAGCAGAAGCCTATTCAAACCTATAGTATCAACTTGAAACCAGGGAAGGCGAGGCAAAGATATATAAAATAGCCAAACAGAGAGCAAAGAAAGCAAGAGATTTTAATCAGATTAGATGTATCCTAGATGAAAATAATAAAATACTAATTCACGAAAAGGATGTCAAAAAGAGATGGAGAAAGTATTTTGATAGTTTATTAAATGAAGAATTTTACAGACAGCCTGTGGAGTTAACGGAGACAGTAGCAGCAATGGTTACCAGCATAACAAACGAGGAAGTGGCTTAAGGGCTGCAAAAAATAAAGAAAGAAAAAGCAGTCGGATCATATGATATTCCTGGGGAAGTATGGAGAGCATTGGGAGAGACAGGATTAAGTTGGCTAACAGGTCTATTTAATAGAATTATGGAAGTTGGACAAATACCACACGAATGGAGAAGCAGTATATTAGTACCTGTCTACAAAAACAAGGGAGACATACAACAATATACAAACTACAGAGCTATAAAACTACTTAGCAACACCATAAAAATATGGGAGAGAGTAATTGATAGACGGATACGTGAAGAAACCAAAATATCCGATAATAAATTTGGCTTTATGCAGGGCAGATCAACAACAGATGCAATTTTCATTGTAAAGCAACTGATGGAAAAAATACAGGAATAAAGAGACCAACGCTCATATGGTATTCATTGACCTTGAGAAAGCATATGATAGAGTTCCTCGAGAGATTCTATGGTGGGCACTCAATAAGAAAATAGTCCCTAGCGAATATGTAAAGGTTGTGAGAGATATGTATGAGGGAGTAACGACTAGTGTTAGGACAGGTGTGGAAGAGACTGATAAATTTCAGGTGAAAGTAGGATTGCACCAAGGCTCGGTGCTTAGTCCTTATTTATTCTCGATAACAGCGAAACTACAGGGTAGCATTCCATGGTGCCTAATGTATGCTGATGATGTAGTGTTAATAGGAAATAGTGAAAGAGACTTAGAACAAAAACTGGAATAGTGGAGTCAAGCTCTGGTGGAAAAAGGTTTAAAACTTAGTAGGACGAAAACAGAGTATTTGGAATGTTCATTTAGATGGAGATAATACAAATGAAATGGTATATTTGGATGGTGAAATGATTGTGAAAATCAATAGTTTTAAGTACCTAGGATCGGTATTACAGAGTAATGGAGAAATAGATGGAGATACATGCAGTAGAATTAGGGCTGGATATGGATGAAGTGGAAAGAAGCGAGTGGTGTGTTGTGTGACAGAAAAATTCCAATGAAGCTGAAGGAAAAATTCTATAAAACAGCCATAAGACCGGTTATGATGTACGGAACTGAATGTTGGGCAGTGAAAAAGAAAGAGGAACAACGAGTGCATGTGGCGGAAATGAGAATGCTTAGATGGATGAGTGGAGTGACAAAGAAAGATAAAATTAGAAATGAGTATATTAGGGGAAGTCTAGGTGTGGCACCAATTGATGCCAAAATGAGAGAGCATAGATTAAGATGGTTTGGTCATGTTCAACGTCGAGACGTTAATCACCCAATACGAAGAATAGCTGAAGTGCAGATTCCTGGAAGGAGTAGGAGAGGAAGATCAAAGAATACCTGGGGGGAGACGATAAGGCAGGACATGTTGGTAAAGGGGATTAACATTGATATGACCCAAGATAGAGTTGTGTGGATAAATGCAATTAGGGAAGCCGACCAGGCATAGGGATAAGGCGAAGAGAATGATCATGATTAGAAATATATTATTCTTATAAGCATCCAAATTTGCAAGATTTATGTTAAATATTAAAAATGAATGTTATATACGTAAATAATGGTAAGTGGTAGTCAAAACATATGAGTTTTATTTAAAATTTTTAAACCGCAAACAAATAATTCCATTGCGCAAGTCACAAACTGAAAATTCGAACAAAATCCGCAAACTCTTTTGACCGTTTCAAGCCAGTTTCCAAATCAAAATTTACTTTCGTTAGAACGCTCGACTACTAGTTTCAAACTATTAATTTGTGTGCTTGAACGCCATCAAAAAAATGCGCATACTTCTGATAATTTAGGAATTAGTCCTTTTTTTTAATTCATCGGGGCTTTGTTTCTAAACATGAAGAGATTTAAAAAGAACCATTTTAAAGATCAAAAGTTCAAGTTTTGACACAAAAATTCAAAACATGTGCTGTTCAGGATGCGCCAAAGATGAATGGTTTACAAACGAAGTGATTTGAACCGTCTCGATTTACTATTTCAAAAAAACTTTATAAAACCGCAATATTATCTCCGGTTCTTATTAACGAAAATTGAGGTTTTTTAATTTTGGTTACCTCGCTGTATAGATTGTAAAAACGCAATTAATTAATATGTGAATTGTATATTTAACCGACTAATTTGTTTAAACAATTTAAAAAAAATTAGTATTCTTAAAAATTGCTTGGATTTTTTAAAATTATATATTTTTAGATGATTGCAAAAAGAATCGTTAATACTTTTCAGCATAACTGAATTTATAATTACATACTTATATGATACATTGTATGTTCTATATGGTTTGTATAACGTTTACATAATATTTTAAATAATGCATATTTTAATGCTAAATGTCCTAACAAGGACATTTTAATAGTTATCTACTTTGTAAATAAACTTATATGGCTAATGTATGTATTAAAAAGCGCATAACTGTCACATAAACCACATGTCGCTTTCCATGTAGTTGTTCAAAACCAAAGGGTAAATAAAGTGTTCTTATCATATAGGTACGTATTAGAAATGTGACAGATAGAATTATAAAATTTTCAAACGAAGGAAGGCGGTACAAAAAAGTCTAAGAGCAGCCAAAAATCTGAGAACCGTTATTTCTACTTCAAATGACGCTTCAGCCCAAATTGAACATTGGTCTCTAATATACGTGGTTTTGCGTCAGTCGCCTTTATGTAGAGATGGCGGTTTTTGTCAAAACACCGGTTTTTTTACTTACGGTTTAACCTGGCGGTTATAACCGGTCAAAAACCGGTTATTCCAAAAACCGGTTTTCGGTTTTTTGAATCAATATTCAATGCCCAATAGGTTAAAACGTTAAATTTGTATTGCACTTTAGTTTGTGATACTCCACATGCCCATTTTTAATATAAAATCCCTAACAGTTTTCGATATATTTCAAAAAATATATTTTCATTTTGGAACTTCTAAGGGCAGTAACTTTTTTTATGTGCACTTCTGTTCTAAGGTAATTAGGTTCAATCGATATATTTTTGGTCGCAGAATATGTGATTTAATTTCTTACCTACCTTTTTGTTACGGGTGTTACAGCCTTTATAATAAACTAACGCAATGAAAACTTCGGTTCCAATTAATATTAAATAATTGCAAAATACAAATGGTGGTGAAATTAGGTATAAGACTATAAACGTAATAAATTATGAAGCAAATTATACTATAACGTGTAGAGGTATATACATATGAATTATAAAAAAGGTAACATTAAAAATGGTAAAACTTATAAAATCAATCTTAAAATTCTGAACTGGATGTATTATTATCTTCAATTTGTATGTGTATTGTATTTCCGAAAAAAAATCCTTTTTTCACAACATACACAACACAATTTTATTATTTTCATTTTTTTTAAGTGATTCCAGAGGAATGGTTTTTTCTCCTGGATTTATAAATATAAGTTTATTCTCGTTTGTGTAGGTATACAGGCAAGACATGCTTATTCTCAAGTTCATCAAAATAACCAATTCAGCTTATCACATTTCTTAAACATATTTCGGTGACTGCGAGAGTAATTAACGAATATGTATAAACATTAAACAAATCAAGAATTATTGATGAATTTAAACAAACAGTATTTTTTCTTCGAATTCCTTATTTTTTCAGAAGTAACTTATCCGGTTATTCACCGGTTATTACCGTAAAAGGAAAAAACTGGTTATAACCGGGAGAAAAAAACAACCGCTAAAACCGGTTATTGTGAACAAAAAAAACGGTTTTAGGTTATAACCGATAGGTTTTTTCCATCCCTACCTCCACGTGCTAACATTCAGAAAATTATGCGCATCCGTTATCAATTAGCTCTCCCATCTTTTACATGGATCTCCTTTTGGTCTTATGTATTTTACCATCTAGACTCAAGGCATCTAGTCAGGAGCCTATGATCATTCATCCTTACTACATAACCAGCCTTGGACTCTAGTGAACTCTGGGTTAGGTGGTTCTTTAAACCATTGGTATATTCTCCATATACCATTGGCGGAGATGGGTCCAAATATCTTCCTTAGAATTTTTCTTTTATTTTGTGTTGTTTGTCGTCACCCAAATCTCACATCTATAACAACATCATTATCGTCAACAACTATTACATCTATCGCCAGAAATACACCTCTCTTAGATGTGATCACTTATTTCTGTTCGTTGTTTTCTGCAACCTTTCGTGACCAGCCATTCGCTTGATGTCATCAGTCCATCTGGTTATAGGTCTACATCTACTTGTCTTACTTGCTCTTGGTCGCCGTTCAACAATTTCCTTCGTCCAAAGGTTGTCTTTCATTCTGTGTGTCTTGCCCAGTTCCATATTAATATGACAGTCTTTTGGATTACATCTGGTACTTTTGATTATCTTCTTATTTCGTCTTAGATATGCGATAGCTGGGCTTAATGTTGAGCATTCTCCGGTCAATAGCTCTAGGAATCTCCTCCCGTACCGAAGATATCCTATTACCGCAGATATCATATTAATCGCAGATGATTATTCTACTGGCACTATAGAGAAAAAGAAATGAAACGAATCATCAGTATACACGTGATTATCCGATTGTCCAGGAGTGGTATTAAAGATTTAACAAACAGAGAAAACGAATGATGATCCGCGACCAAATGCATTGAGTACTGCATTAGCAGATAAAAATGTGGAATGTGTAAACGGTATGATTAGAGGGAATCGTCGAATTTTCAGGAAGGTTTGTGCGCAATGGGTTCCTTGTCTTTTGTTAAATGTCCAAAAAACCTTGCAAATGGGTTTTTCTCTGTAACATATCACAATGATGACTTTCTTTGGTCATATCGAAGTATGAAGTTCAACCTTCTGCAAACAAGGTATCTTAACAACTTATTTTCGAGCATGAAGGGCTTGAAGGTAATTTTTCTGCTTGTTAAAGCTCGTCCTCATGTGGTTAAATTAGTGAAAGAAAATCAACAACGATAGAAATTAAGGATATTAAAGCATTCACCCTATAGACCCGATTTATTGTCTTGCAATTTTCACATCTTTGGACAACTAAAAAAGGCGTTCCATATCCATATCCATAATTTTGGTGTATTCTTTAAAAACTGCCTGTTTGCGGCGTAGGTTGAGTGACGCTATGTTACTAAGGGCACAGTATAAAGAGGGACAGTAAAACCTCTTTTATGTCGGCACTTTGATCTCAAGAAGTAATACCGGCAGTACTCAATTGGTAATTTCACCAGTGGTGGATGCGGGTTTTCCCTATTAAAACCCGTACGTTTCTATGCGAATAGCAATTCGAGAGTGGGGCAAAAGCGACTGGGAACATTGCGCGGTCGCCATGCGCGACTACAGATTTTACTTCCAATTTTTCGGAGAGTGGTTCTACTGTCCCTCTTTATACTGTGCTAAGGGCGTACATTGTAGGGTGGGCATAATTGTGCATGTTATCAAAGGTATAGCGCGGTTTAGTTGAGCGTCGACCAGGTTGTATGAAGTGTGCCTGCTATTTAACCACACCGGTGCACAGTATTCTGCTACCAGATATATCAGGCCAAGAGCAGAGTATCTTAAACTCTCATACAGTCGTAATTCTCTGTTTGCCAGCCTGTTGTTCAGATGAAAAGTTGATACTTTAGTTTTGTAGTACTTGGTAGTAATCTCCACTTCTTACAGTATTTGCTGAGGATGGGTAGGTTTTTCGTGAGATTGATTCTTTCAAACTTCCGAGATTCGGTTTGCAGGATTGTCAACAATGTAGAGGTTAAAAAGTAAAGGGGCAAGAACAGAACCCTGTGAGAGGCCATTATTAAGTTTCATCTGTCTACTCGTCTTCTTTTTCCCATTATTATTTGGAAGGTTCTGTTTGTCAGCATGTTAATGTCAATGAGGTTAATTATTTTGCAGGGGATAATACGGGCCAGTTTATATATTAATATTAATCCCTCTCTCCAAACAGTATCACATGCTGCTGTTCGATCTATGAATGCTGTTGCTGTTTTTTGTCTCTTTTAAAAACTAGCTTCTATAAAAATTGTTAGTAGCAAGACTTGGTTCGTACTCGAGAGCGAAGGCCTGGTTGTTCATTCTGGCTTATCGTTTGGTTAGCCCAGTTTCGGAATTATCATTATTCCGTTTGCAATTATCCTTGTTCGCTTAAGTGATAAAGAAATGTTGCCTGGCTAAAGTATATAAGTATATAACATTGCAAGCCACTGTTTCGTGTATGCACCACTGCATATCAGGAACTCAGAATGGATGCCGTCAAACCCAGGTGCTTTACCTGATTTCATTTCTTTCAGCACATGTGTGGTTTCACAAATAAGAATTCTTATTGAATATTCTGAGTCCGTTCTGCTCGATTGTTTTAATGCCCTTTTAAGTCTCTTTTCACCATGGTAGTATGTGTTCGATATCGTGGAGCTCTTGATAGAGTTATTGTAAGGGAGGCAACCTTATTAGGAGATATTTTACACTCTATGGATTCCAATAGGTTAGAGTAGCACTGATTAAGATATTTAATTATAGCAGTTTTACATTTCAATATATTCAAGAGATATACAAGATTAAGATACTAAAAATAGATGTAATTAATTTGTAAAGCATTGCAGATTAGACTAATTTTTATGTACGATTCTTTCCCAACCTTAAGAACATAATCAAGGAAATTCCGCACCTCTTCCGACTAATTATAGTTCATTTGACACTTGATTTTACATAAATACACTTGGAATATTAATCTCAGATGATTATTCTACTGGCACTATAGAGGAAAAGAAAACTTACGGAACGATCATCATTACACGTGAATATCATTTCTATTGCACTTAATTTTTTTTAATAAAGGTAATTAAATTTAATTGTTGATTGGATTACTATACGTGGCATCTAGTAATTATTTCTTTGAAGTAACGTTTTCCGTAAATGGACTAGAAAAATGCCATAAAATACCGATTGTATTACATAATACCAGTCGGAGAGGGATAACACTAAAAGTTTTTATACTGCGAGGAAGTTAAATCTACAGAAGAATGCTTAATGGGAAGCAAACTTTATACGGCGTGGAAATTAATTATGAAATAAACGTTATGGTGGATGCGATCTTTGCCGAATACGGTATTAACGAATCAATGGTTTATGATCACAGGAAAACCAGAAGGTACCTAATAAAAAGAGTAATCTAGATGAACGGGGAATTCCCGAGATAACCTTTTTTGATTTGTTTTATTTTACATACATATTATTGCGATCTATCTATTTTATACAAAAAAATAAACATTACATAATATGTGAGTGTTAAGAGATTCACACAGTCAGTGGTAGGTATTCACCACTAAGTACGATAATAATAATAAATTGTATTAATTCTGTGTTTTGGTTTAGTTTCTAATGTTGAGGTCAAGAGTGTCTGCTTTTTTAGTCTTCTGTTCTGTAGGGGTGTCAGAAGATTGGTGATACCAATATGTCTGGGTTAGGGTGGTCCCAAAAACTCAAGTTTTTTTTTAGAGACCTAGGGACACTCCCATTTTGTTATATCTAATAAAAGAATAATCTATGCCAAATCTTAACACTCTAGAACAAATGGAACGCAGTGCTTAACACCATTTAGTTTTCATAAATTTCCGTAAAACACTTAAGTTTGGAAAAAAAGTTAAACAAAGTTTTAGACGGTAAAAGCGAAGACGTTTCTGAACCAAAGGCTAAGAAGAGCCTTTTTGACATGAATGTGGCAGCGGCTTTAGACAGGAATACAGTTTCCGATCGTGAAGCTGTAAGGCTTATCATTCCTATTGCTGCTGCACTTGGACATGATCCTGCGAAATAACCGCTTTCAAGAAGTTCTGTAAAAAGGAAACGAGAAGCAGCAAGACAGAATTTTTCAACAGCGATTAAATCAAACTTAGACATCAAAGAACCAATTGTTGTTCACTGGGACAGCTGTCCTGCCCGACATTTTAGGTTCACAAAAGTTAGATAGACTACCAGTGCTAGTTTCCTATGCTGGGGGAAATGAGAAACTACTGGGGGTGCCAAAATTGGCTAGTGAACAGGTTTGAATACTGGAAACGCAATACTTAAAACTCTTAAAACATGGGATCTCGATGATAAAGTCATTGGTATGAGCTTTGACACAACAGCCGTCAAAATACTGGTCTTAAGAGTGGTGCATGCACTTTCCTTGAATATATGCTGAATAAAGAACTTCTATGGTTGCTGTGTTGCCATCACATAATGGAAATCATTTTGAGCAAAGTATTTGCATTATGTTTGGGACCTTCAAGCTCTCCTGAAATTCCCATATTTAAAAGGTTGAAGGAATCATGGAATGCAGTTGATCGATCAGATTACGCACCATTAATTTTTCTCCCTGGAGAAGCTGAGTTAAGAAACAGTGCCATCGAGTCCTTGCTACATCATCTTAGTAAGAAAGACCAGCCTCGAGATGACTACCGAACTTATTGAACTGAGTCTGTTGGTGTTGGGACAACCAAGAGAAAACATTCACTGGAGAGCACCTGGGCCTATACACCACGCTCGGTGGATGGCTAAGCTTATTTATGCATATAAGTTGTACCTTTTCCTAGGTCAAGGAGTTTACGATCTTACAAACAAGGAAAAAGAAAACTTAATACAGATTTATCCGTTTCGGTGCACTTTTTTATGTGCAAAACTGAGTTAAGGCTCCAATCAGCGCCAATGCAGCTTTCAACGATCTAATTTTTTGGAAAGAGGCTGGGAAATACAGCGTCGTTGATGAAGATAAAGCTAAAACTATCAAGTCTTGCAGCCACATTTGTGGTACCTATCTGACGAAATGGTCGGGTTATCACTTTTTTCCAATAAAGTGAGCCTTGAAAACAAAGTGAGCATAGTGAATAAGACATCTGTCCCGGCACCGCTAAGGATGATTAGAGGAAATGCCGATTTCCGAAGCGATGAATGTGAATTGGTAGATTTTTCTAATAGTAGTACAAAGTAAACATTATGCAAAGATTTTAAACAAGCACCCAAGTGAATGGGAACAGGACACAGAGTGTAAAGAGGCAAAAAATACAGTAAATAAAATCAAAGTGGTCAATGACATCGCAGAAAGAGGTGTAAAACTATTTCAAGATTTTAACAAACTCATAACAAATGATGAGGACGAAAAACAGCTGTTACTGCAGATTGTAGAGGCTAATGAAAAACAAGTCCTGACTGAGCCAACAAAGAAGGCCGTTCTAGAAAGCCTACAGAAACCATCCATTTAAAAAGACAAAATTTAAAGAGTTCATTTTTATTATGGTCGTCACAATAAAATGTACTTATTTTAAACATGGGTTCCAATGTAAAAATAAACAAATAAATTAAGTTTTTGTATCCTAACATGTCTTGTAATTTTTTCAAAAATCGATAAAAATACTCGCGTTTTCATTATTTAAACAGTATTAAGCACTGCCTTCCAAGTGACGTATGGCTTTCATATTTTGACTCCTTACTTCTTTTATCAATTAGAAAAGAATTGGGGGTCCCTTGGCTTTTACATTCAACTTGAGTTTTTCACATAAGATCTTGAACCACCCTAGTCTGGGTGATCTTCAGTCTATTGTGGAACTTGGAGCACACAGAAAATATTTCTTTTTTGACGGTTTGGACTTGGAGATCCTTATGCATAGTATTATTGGAAATGTACCAAGGAGCTCTGCAGAGTTGCCTCGGAACTTTTGATTGAAAGCTCCGAATATTGTGTAGGTTTGTTTCGCTGGCAGTTCTCCAGATTTGGATGCCATACGTCCAGATGGGTTTCAGTACACATTTGTAGATAAGTAGTTTGTTGCCTAGATTTAGGCATGATTTTTGATTCATCATAGTAAATCTTTCTAGATATGAGTCCCAGTTGCAGTCGTTTGTTCAAAATATGTTTATGTCATGTTAGGGGGCTGTTTAGGCAAATCCCGAGGTATTTGACGTCACTTTTTAATGGCAGTGGAGTGCTGTTAAATGTTATAGCAGGATTGATCCCCTTCCTTAGTGTAAACGTAATGTGTGTTGACTTGGAGCTACTAACTTTAACTCACCAGTTTGATCAGCTCACCACAGTTTGAACCATATTTCAAGTCTATTTAGGTGACTTTGTAGTATCTGAGAGGTCTGGGTCGGATTTTCGTGGCAGGCCATTAGGACAGTGTTATCAGCATATACATATATGATGTTGCAATTGTTGTACAATCTGAAGTTGGTATGTCCCCAGATAGACAAAGAATTATGGTTTCAAGTTTATTTTTGGAGTTTAATAGCAATGATATTATGCAAAAAATTATGTTGTATCGCAGATTTAAAATGCGTTTATATCGAAAACAGTTGAGTTTAGCGGGATGAATGTAGTATACGTTTTTTAAGTAAAAATATTAAGAGAATAAAAAATTTTGATCCAAAAAGTATGTAAAGTGGGGGATAAAAAAATTAAACGTATTAAATGAGCGCTGAAAGACGTATGTGGCGCCCTCTGGGTAATACCTACATCATTTTTGGTGGCGGATTTAGATTTCTCATCCCAAAAATCCCCGCTTACCAAATTTCGTGTTGTTATCCCATGCCTATCAGGAAATATTCAAGAATAAATAAAATAAAAGTTTAACTTTGACACCCTGTATTTTGGTTTATTATCAACTTTCGTACTAAGGTAAGTTAGCTTAAATCGACCTATTTTAAGCTCAGGTATCTAAGGTTAAGCTATGGCCCATTCTTTACCAAACACCCTGTATATTAGAATACAAATTAATTTTAACACAATTTGTGCGACCAGGTTACATTTTAAAGCTTGGTAACAGTAATATTAAGCTACAGTTACAAAGAACCAAAACCTTGTGCCTTTGTACAGGTACAGCAAAGTAGGAGTTAAATAAGATTTTGTGGTTGTAGAAGTACCTAAATAAAAAGATTACAGGTATAGGCCAGGGTAATAAGACAAAAATATACCCTGTTCGTGACACTTCAGCAGCCAGGGTACTGAAGCGTTTTTTCGACAAGTAATACCTATAGGAACAAATTGTAACTATTTACTGCGTAGGATCTGGCGGCCATTTTTATTTATAAACAATTAACTCTCAAAAAATGGCATTTCTCCCTTTTTTTCAAATCAATGGAAAACAGTGAAGCGTATGATTTTTTTAGTATAAATATCTTAGAGATTATGGAAAAAGCTTTAAAATGACATATTACAAAGTTTGATATATTCATTTATTGTTAATATAATTGCGAAAAAAAAACGGAATTGCAAAAAAAAAATATTCTCGCAATAACTGTTGTAAAAATTAGTTTACAGGTTTGAAATTTTTGTCAAATGAGGGTTCTTTGGTGCTTAATACGTGATAAAAATTTCAAAGCGATCCATTCAATTGTTTAAATTTTATTAGAATTGTTTATCTCAGAGAACATTTTTTGCAATAACATAAGTCAGAAAAAAATGACGTTAGAACCATTTCACAGGTGTCCAATGGAAGAGCATGAGCTATATTTTCAACTTGGTTTAAAAAAGCGAATAAAAAATGCATTTATTAGTAACAAATAATTATGCAAAAGTATCGTAAATATTTCCTTATAAACTTTTTGAATAACTTTTTCCAAAAAAATTAACTTTTTTACCCTGTTTTAAGCGCACAACTACCAAGTAATGTTATTTATATCATAATTGATAAAAAATTGTAATAAATATACATAATTTTTTATATAACCAAATAAAAATTTTTTAAGAAAAGATTTACGATACTTTTGCATAATTATTTATTACTAATAAATGCATTTTTTATTCCCTTTTTTTAAATCAAGTTGAAAATATAGCTCATGCTCTTTGATTTGACACCTCTGTGGAATTGTTATAACGTCATTTTTTCTGACTTATGTTATTGCAAAAAAACTTCTCCCTGGGATAAACAATTTGAATAAAATTTA
This sequence comes from Diabrotica virgifera virgifera, assembly GCF_917563875.1. Lineage (NCBI taxonomy): Eukaryota > Metazoa > Arthropoda > Insecta > Coleoptera > Chrysomelidae > Diabrotica > Diabrotica virgifera. The sequence goes on from NC_065449.1 coordinate 147,219,703, forward strand.
AACAATTGAATGAATCGCTTTGAAATTTTTATCACATATTAAGCACAAAAGAACCCTTATATGACAAAAATTTCAAAGCTGTACACTAATTTTTACAATAGATATTGCGAAATTATTTTTTTTGCAATTCCGACCTTTTTTCGCAATTATATTAACAATAAATGAGTATATCAAACTTTGTAATACGTCATTTTAAAGCTTTCTCCATAATCTCAAAGATATTTGTACTAAAAAAACCACAAGTTTCACTGTTTAACATTGATTTGAAAAAAAAAAAGGGAAAAATGCCATTTTTTGACACTTAATTGTTTATAAATAAAAATGGCCGCCAGATCCTACGCAGGAAATAGTTACAATTTGCTCTTATAGGTATTACCTGTCGAAAAAACGCTTCAGTACCCTGGCTGCTCGAGTGTCATGGAAAAAACCTTATTACCCTGGACTAGTAATGCTTGGTGGATGTGTAGTTAAGGTCAATGAGATTAAAATTAAATTGTGGGCTAGTCAATTTCGTGTTGTCCATTAAAAAAAATTATAATTTAAAATAAATCAATGAAGTATTGTATAAAATGCGAACCACTCGAATAACCAGTTGCAGATTTCGTACACATACACACTCACTCTCTCGCATACAAAATTATGTCTAGTTGAAGCAAGCGGTGTAGAATTACTTCGACGATATGCGAAGAATGCGTAGAATGCAAAGAAGAGGTATGTTCTTGTGATGGACGATTATTTATATTGAAATATTAACATGGATTTGAAATAGGTGTATATGCATACTTAGTAATACGATAATAAGATTTGATTTCATTAAAATTGAAACGTTTTAATCGGAGATAATTAATTTATTTTTATTAAAGTACCCTAAAGGATTCTAAAACTTATAGTCTATGTAAGATACGATATAAGGTTGACCTGCACCGACCTATTTAATGGATAAAAATTATTTGATATGTAATTTAGGTTAAAAATTATAAAAAAGTAACGGGTGCCCGATATAATTTTGTCCTGACTATAATTACTTATTAAATAACTAAAATAGTTATTTATGAAACAGTTCGTGAAGTATGCTTTTTGCGAACGCACGCGATGTTTAGAGCACGAGCGACAGCGGAGCGAGTGCTATACATCGCATAAGTTCGCAAAAAGTACTTCACGCACAGTTTCAAACAATATTTAATCTACGATAAACAAATAAAAAAACTGTAACTCTTCGTCACCGGAATTCATTTCTATTCTACAATTTTTAGAACTTTGACATTTAAAAATTCTAACTTCTTTCAATTCAAACCACAAAACTGTCAAAACATTTGTTGTAATTTATTGCTCACATGTCATCACCATGACAACGCGAAAGTTAAGGATATTTGATTATATAAAAGTGTGCCAAAAAACAGTGCGAAAAAGTCAATCCCATTTAAAATACATTGTTACTTCACGCACACTTTAAATCCTTCACGCACTGCTACCTGACACTTTTCACAAACTAAAAACGTATATATAATATGATATAGAGTAGATAAAATACTTTTATAAATTAAAAAAAAATTCTCGGCCCAGGCAGACACTTTTTTCAATTATCTGGTACCACCCGAAACCAAAAAGGGCTTCTGTAATTTTTCTCTTAAGTTGATCGATTTCGAGTTATAAACAATTTAAACCTGAAAAAATAATTAAAGAAGGTGATTTTCTAATGCAGGCCGAACCCCCGTCTTCACATAAGGAACCTTTTTCATTAACAACTAACAATAGTTATTTATGAAACAGTTTGTGCAGTATGCTTTGTGCGAACGCACGTAGCGGAGCGAGTGCTATACATCGCGCAAGTTCGCAAAAAGTGCAAAAAGTACCTACTTCACGCACAGGTTCATACAATTTTTTATTTACGATAAACAAAAAAAAAAACTGTAACTGTTCGTCACTGGAATTCATTTCTATTCTACAATTTTTAGAACTTTGACATTTAAAAATTCTAACTTCTTTCAAACCACAAAACTGTCAAAACTTTTGTTGTAATTTATTGCTCACCTTATGTCATCACCATGACAACGCGAAAGTTAAGGATATTTGATTATATGAAAGTGTGCCAAAAAGCAGTGCAAAAAAGTAAAACCCATTTAAAACACATTGTTACTTCACACACACTTGGGGCCGAGGGATGCGCTCTTTTTCTAATCGGCGTAAAGCTGAGCGGGAAAAGAACAAATCTCAGGGGACGAGTTTTGCACGGAGAGTCCTAGGACTTTGCACCTCCTTAAACCATCCCAAGACCGCTGGGTACTCCCAACAATGATTGGGGGTGTGTAATTAATTTTTGATTGTACCCTTCTCGTGGTGGCCCTGTCGAAACTAAACTCAGCGGATCTAGACCAGATAGTCGACAAACAGTCTCCAAGCCAAGCCGTGGGACACCGTGGTGAAGGATGTAAGGCACTGGGGTGACAGTGTCTCAAACGGTTCCTTTGGGGCAACAGGTCGCACCCCTTAGTATTTAGATCTTACCCTCGCAAGCGGAGCTCTGCGAGGGGTTGACTGTCCTTCCCTAGCTACTCGTGGAACCAATATGGAATCTCAAAATAAAACAAAAAAAGTCACAACTCAGAGCCAAAGGGTTCCCGAGGCCGAAGGCCCAGGGAACTCTAAAGCCAAAATCACAGTTCCTAAAGCCGAAAGGCAGAAAGCTTCTAGAGAAGATCCTAACGCCGAAAGTCCAGGAAATTCTACAGAAATCTCCCAAGCCGATAGGCAAGGAACAAGAAAGGCAGTCAGTGTAACAGCGTAGGAAGACGTTGATCTCATGACAGACGAAGAGATTAGGGCTGCAAAGCTATCTGGCATCTCTAAAGCCAAAATCAGTAAGCGGGTGAAACAAGGCCAAGATTATGTAGAAGCCAAAAAGGCTGTAATCAAGGCCAATTTCATCAAGGCTGCTGAAAGGGCAAAATAGATGTCGTTAAAGCCATTAGAGGCCATGATAAAACAAAACAAAACCCAGAAGGCCGAAGGCCCAAAAAGGCTAAGTTCAGACGGAAGCACACCGCCCGAAAGCCAACGCAAAGGGAAAAGGCCAAGAACCGAGGGTGTGACTTTCAGCGAAGCTGCCGCATCTGTTAAGGTCGCAGCAGTACTAACAGGATTCCCGAAAGCCAAGATGGATGTGGATAAGCTTAAGGCAGTCGAAATAGCCATCTTGGCTGCTTATAAAAAAATTCCGGAAGCAGGACCACAGGTTCGCTTCCTGAAGAGTACCTACAGACCGGGTTTCCTAGAATTAAATTGTGCGGATGACATAAGTGCACGGTGGCTAAAGGACGTGATTCCATCCGTGAAGCCCTGGGAGAGTGCATCTCTCAGGGCCGTGGAGGGGGAAGATATACCCAAGCCGCACTTATGCACTGTCTTCGTACAGGATGAATATGGGGAACGCCTTGAGTCCAAAAGGATCCTTAATAGACTAAGGATAAGTAACCATGGGCTCAAGACACATCTATGGACAGTCTGGGGTAGTAAACCTTCGGACAAAGGGCTGTTATGGACCTTCTCAATGGATTCTGAACCTCGAGAAGAGCTCCAGAAATTAAAAATATCACCCGTTTTCGGAGTAGGACGGTTAACTTTCCGACCCAAAGAAGGGAAGAAAAAAACACGGAATGAAAAGCCAGTAGCAACTCGTTCCAGTGAATCAGGGGAAACTTCCCTACCTATGGAGGTTCAGGAAGAGGAACAACCTTCTTCGGGTGGAACGGGCACACTCATAAGGACTAATGTCCAAGGGTGCGTCGGGCCCACGGAGGAAGGAACGTCCACAGAACCAGAACCGGACATCTCTTCGCAGTGAAGAGAAAAATAAGGCTTCTGCAGGCCAATCTTCAACACGCAAAAGCAGCATCGGCAACGCTAGTTAGAAGAGTGGAATAAGAAGGCATTGACGTGGCCCTCCTACAGGAGCCTTGGAGGATAGGCAAAAAGATTGCTGGCCTATCAACTAAACAAGGTAAGGTTTTATACACACCTAAAGCTATAAGGCCAAGGTCGTGTATAATTCACAGTAATAGAGAAGATTGTACACTAATCCCGGTGCTCTGCACCGATGATATTGCTACAGGTATTCTAACTGTAATCACGGAAATAGGAGAGAAGAAACTGGTCGATTTGTTCAGCCTACTTTCCCGGTGATGAGGCTCTGTGTCCACCAAGCATTATAAGCGACATAGTTGCATATTGTCTAGGTAAAGGATTACAGCTCATTATAGGATATTATGCTAACACACACCACACCATATGGGGCAGCACAAATATCAACGCAAGGGGTGAGTCTATTTTGAATTTTATCTTATCTGAAGGCTTGGTTATATCCAATACAGGAAACAAACCACCTTTTTTCACTAAGGCACGCAAAGAAGTGTTGGATTTAACACTCTGCACAAGCAAGATAAGTGATATACTAACAAATTGGGGTGTGTCTGACGAACCCTCATGTTCGGACCACAGACATATACGATTTGCCCTAGATATATTTCCATCAGAAATTAAATACAGAAATCCTAGAGATACAAACTGGGTAGGATATAGGGAGTAGGGTGGTGCGAAAAAAATCAAGTTGATAATTCCGTGTTGCTATAGTGCGGAAAAGTTGCGATTGGTAATTACAAGAAAAACAGAAAAGGAATTATTCAAATCGGACTTCATCTTCCGATCCAATTTCATTCATCCTTCGAGTACGTTTTATTAATCGCTATAGTAAAATTTATTTACAGTCTCAATGGTAGAGTAATAAAAAAAATAGATTTACGCATTTAACGAATATCTTCCGATCCCGCAAGGTCAATCAAAATCTATACAAATTTGAAATTTTTGATGATTTTGATAAATTAAAAAACATTTAGTTATCTCATTTTTCTGTTACATTGTGAAGCTCTTCGCTTGTTTAGATATTTTATGACAATATTTAAACAACCCAGAACTCAAAACGAGGAGGTGGTTGCAGTTCTAGCTCCACACGCACCCCTCTCTCCAAACCAACCAATGAGTGTGTGTTTTTTACATTATTTACATATTATGTACATTTCTTTTTCATCTGTTTGTGTCCAGCTCTTAAACATCAACTTTGTATTGTGATTCTTGGTAAAATCTGGCAGCATGGACCTTGATCTAAATGTTTTCCTGATGAATCCATCTGTTGATTGGGGCCCACATACATTAGCATTAGGCGATGCTTCCGTGAGAAACTTTAGACACCGCTCGTCAGTTTGCATGTGGCAGGGATAGTTTTTGTACATTTCAGTCTGGCATGTTTCCCGATGTAATGCAAGAAGTTGTATCTTCATTTGAAACTCTTCGAAGAACTGGTGGAGAAGATAGTTTTGTAACATCCCAGTCTACTTCAGTGTAGTCCTGTGCTTGAAAATTTAAAGTAGGAAGGATGAAATTTCTAATACTTTTGCCCTTGGCTTTAGTCTCTCCGGCTTTTAACACTCTCCTGGCCCTAGCTCTCTAATGTGTTTCCTTTCTCACTACTACTTGAAATTTTGAAGCACAGGACTAAACATAAATAATAGACTGGAATGTTGCAAAACTATCTTCTCCACCACTTCGTCGAAGAGTTTCAAAGATCTAAATAGGCTTATCTCAATGTCAATGGAGGACAAAGAGATAGCAATGGCCGCTTTTTTAGATATTGAAGGGGCATTTAATAATGTTACTACCAGCTCTTTGATAGGGGCTATGAGTAGACGAGGCGCACCTGCGGTAATTTGCAGGTGGATAATGGCATTTCTGGAGGTCCCCTAGGTGGAGGCTGTCCACAGGAAGGAGTTCTTTCACCTCTACTTTGGGCAACCTTGGTAGATGATCTTCTTAAAAATCTGTCCACAGAAGACTTTTACTGTCTAGGATACGCTGACGATATAGCAATCGTTGTCAGGGGCAGGTGTGCCCAGGTGATGTCTAGAAGAATGCACGCAGCCCTAAATATAGTTGACGACTGGTGTAAACAAAAGAGACTGATAGTCAATGCTCAGAAAACACAAATCGTCAACTCCACCAAAAAGACAGCACTACAAGGCCTAAATCCACCGGTGCTGGGAGGAAAACACATTTCATTGGCCAAAGAAACAAAATACCTTGGGGTTTATTTTGATCATAGGCTTACATGGAATATTCACATCCTAAAAACCACACAAAAAGCTACGGTGTCCTTAGGCAGATGTAGAAGAATGTGTGGTAAGAATTGGGGGCTCAACCCCAAAATGACTATGGTTATACACAAGGGTTATTAGACCCATGATAACCTACGGCTCGGTGACGTGGTGGACAAAGACGCAGCAAGTGGGAGCAATAAGGCTGCTAGGTAATACACAAAGGCTAGCATGCCTGTGTATTACTGGGGCCATAAACACCACTCCTACAGCAGCGCTGGAAGTCCTGCTGAATCTACCACCACTTCATATCTTTGTGCAAGGCGAAGCCAGATCAGTGATGCACAGATTAATCTATGGTCAGCCACATAAGCCAGGTACATGGTGCTGACAATAGAAAGCTAATCGAGGAGCTAAAAGCCGATATTGTGATGGGGCAACCTATCGATGCAACAGCAACGAGATATAGCTTTGACAATAAGTTCAAAATTAATATACCAGGCAGGGAAGACTGGAAGAAAGGTGTACCCATAGAGGCTGTTGCTACCTGGTACATTGATGGCTCAAAAACATCGGAAGGTGTGGGAGCCGGCATAGTAGGGACAAATCAAGGAATTCAGTTCCCGGTTAGTCTATCAAAGGATGTCACAATTTTCCAGGCGGAAATAACGGCAATCCATCACTGCGTGGAAGAAATATAAAGGCAGAAAAGAACGTTCCGTTCAGTTGCCATTTTCACAGACAGTCAGGCAGCGCTTAAGGCACTCAATTCTGTAGAGGTCAATTCTAAGCTAGTATGGGATTTTGTGAGTGCCCTAAATAAACTGGGAGATCGTAGCAAGGTTACGGTAGCCTGGGTACCGGGGCACGAGGGTCATAAGGGCAATGAAAAAGCAGATGAAATGGCCAAACAAGGCTCATCAATACCATTCGTTAAACCGGAACCCTTCTGCGGCGTTGCAAAGGCAGTTACAAGAACGGCTACAAGAAAGTGGGTAGCTCACAAATCTTTGGAATGGTAGAGGAATTCACCAGGTCAAAGACAGGCGAAACAGTTCACAGAACTTCGCCAAAATTTACGGCAGACCTAATAGGCAAAGACAGGAAAACAGTCAAAGCCATAGTAGGTCTGCTAACAGGGCACTGTAAGCTGAATAGGCACAAAAAGCTGATGGGATTGGCAGATGATGATCTGTGCAGATTCTATCACCTGGAAGAAGAAACAGCAGAGCACATTTTATGTCACTGTGACAGTCTGGCAAATGTGCGGTTCTTTGCATTAGGAGAACAAAATCCAACGGCAAATAGCTACATGGAAGGTTCAGTTTCGAAGCTATTATACTTTTTAAAAAGGGTCAGGCTAGAGAATGTTATCTAGGACTAGAGGACCACAATAGATCTGAAAAGGTCGCAGTGGAATAGGCCAGAAAGCCACCTCTCTAAATATATCTATCTATCTATCACGCACACTTTAAATCCTTCACGCACTGCGATCTATAATGACAGTTTTCACAAACTAAAAACTTATACGTATACATAATAATATGAGAAAGGAGTAGATAAAATATATTTTAGAATAAAACATGGCAAAAATTCTCATCGGGACCTGAAAGAAGGTTTAAACTTGGAGTTTGTACTTGTTGGTACTAATGGTACTTGATGATTACAAATATAATATTTTTGTAAATAATTGTGTTTTTGAGCCTTGAAAATCCTCATTTTTCGTTTTTTTTTTTAGTTTTCAATTGTTTATATCTCGATAACGATTAACTTAAGAGACAATTACACAAAAGACCTTTTTTGTTTCCAATAATCCAATAAATCTAAAATAATATCTGCCCGGGCTGAAATTTTTTTTATTATTTATTAAAAAAAGTCATTTTTTTTATTATTCATTAATTATAGTCAGGACAAAATTATATCGGACACCCCTTGTTTTTTATAATTTTTAACATACTAAATTACTTATCAAATAATTTTTATCCTTAAACACGTTGGTGCAGGTCAACCTTATATCGGATCCTCTATTAAAATCTCTTGAACTGTAAGTGTTAAGTAACAGTAAACAATTTGTAAAATGTCTATAAAAGTGTAATGTAAATAAACTGGTTTACCTTACAATAACAGGAAAAACATTTGCCTTTTTCTATGGAATCCACTGATACTTTAGCTCCTTCTATGGAACATGTTTTTCGATAACCAACTGAAACAAAAAATGAAATGGATTAATTCAAAAGTTATTTTATACCAAATAAATAAATTTGAACTATATTTTTGAAAAAACCCCCTACATCTAAATCTTCTGCGTATATTTACATTTTGTTGTTTGTATTTTTCAGGGTCAGATTTAATAGTATAGGCGTCTTGCAACCTGTAATTACCAGTTAGGCGCCATGTGTAACGATAGAACTCCAACAGATAGTTGACAGTTACGTAGAAAAATAAATTCCAACTATCAGAGCCTATAGTTGACGCTTCGCCTAGCTCAGTCTCTTAGATGCAAGTTCGTTTTGTCTTAATCGAAAATCTGAACAATGAAAATTTAAATTGGGACAAATAAAATACAAAATTAACGAATCATATTTATTTATCATAAAACAAAGTAAAATAATGATATTTATAAAAAAAATCAATGGGAAAATACCCAGTAGCTGGCTGTATACCATAATTAAAAAATCATACAGAAGTAAAAACTTCCTTTGTAGTAACAAATTCGCCAATTGTAACAAATAAGAAGGTACTTCTGTTGGAGTGAATGTAAAGAGAGGGATAAACTCCAACAGAAGTAGAAAAAGAAAAAAAAAACTTAATGTCAGCTAATGGAACAAAAATGAAGAGATGGGGTGGTAAGGGAAAATACTACTTTTTGCAGTAGTACTTGTATGGGGAATAATGATGAGATGATGATGAAGTTGAGGAAAGAGGAATTAAAAGGGATAGAAGTAGAAGTGTGAAGGGACAGAGGCAAATTGAATAGAATTGGCTAGCAAGAGATGCAAGAGAACAACTTGACACTCAAGGATGGATACGGCTCGTTTGCATGCGTCGAAAAACAGTAGCTCTAAGTAGATAATGATGACTAAAAAAGGTATATACTAAGATAAGAATAATGTTCTGAAAATGTATAAAGATGAATAAGTGCTAAAGAAGAACAAATTGAATAAACCTAACAAATCATGGGCGCCAAGAAAATGATCTTCGATCACTCTCCCAGGTATCTTACACTGCTGTCAAATATTAAATATATTAAATCAGTAATAATGAACATAAAGGAATAATAAAAATAAATGATATACAAAATAAGTAAAAATTTATTAAAAATAACTACTAGATTTTTGACAATCTCTGAGTTAAACAATGCATGTAATGTGACTCTAACATGACAAAAGTTATCGTTAAATATGATATACAATATAACAACAGTCCTGTTATATGTATGTACAAAACTTAAATACCTCTTACTTACATATAGGGTACCACTCACATGAGACTTCTACCAAATGGTTATAGGTAGTACGCTTGCTACGTACCACTAAATTGAAACCGACAAATATGGAAAATATATAAATAAATAGGCACAAGCCTGACTAAGAGAAAATACAATGATGAATTAAGCAAAATTAATTAATAAAAGTTATAGAAATGAAGCTAAGATAAATACCGAACGATGACCTAAATTAACTGAACAAATGGAATAAAGCGAATAAATAATAAAATATTTGGGAAACAAGCAAGTAATATTACAAAATAGGTAAATATCAAACCAATAATAAAATATAAAACCCTAATTTTCTAGGTCTGATTACCTGTTTTTTTTTATATACCATTGTACAAACGAAGTTTTTACTTCTGTATGAAATGATATTTATGTATGCAAGCAAACCCTGCCTGTAGCTTTACAAAAGATAGTATGATACTTATAGCATCGATGGATTACTTGCTTCTGTGTGGAGGTTGGAGTTGGATGTTATTTGCTCCAGATGAGTTGACCATGTTAGTGTCTAGAAGTGGTCGTTGTGTTTTTAATAGTAGCTGCAGATTTAACTAAACGTCGGCGATGTGAAAGTCGTTATGTGGTACCACGAGGCTAAGGAAATTCTACCCATATGGATAGGATAAGTCCCACCAAAAGATGGATAACAAAAATTGACAAGGTCAAAAAACCCAAGAGAGATTATAGTGGAAATAAATGAATTGTGCAAGGAAGCACTGCCTTCATTATCATAGGCTTTCCTTTGTTCTTTCCAGTGTTCTCTACATTGGGCTGCTTGTAGCCAGTTTCCCGCTACTCTTTTTATATCGTCGGTATATCTAGTCAGTCGGTGGTCGTTCTCGGCTTATTTCATACACACAACGAAAAAGGTACGTAATATTAATAAAAATGTTAATTCAGACAAAAAATGCAATACTTAAAATTTGTCCAATTCTTGGTTTTATTGGAACAACAAAGCGATGTTCATCAATTCATTATTTTCGTTAGTTGATCCAATGTATTACGTTTATTGAATTATGTATACCATAATATCACTTTATTGATATTACGAACACTGTTCACTGAGTCAACGAACACTATTCATTGAAACAACAACGTCGTTAATCGACCGAAGAAGACTATTCGTTGTGCCAATATCAGTGTTATTTCTCCTAACGTATACTGCTTCATGCATCCAATAAATTTCGTTTGTTTTTACAATTATTTCCATTTGTTCTTACAATTAATTCCGTTCATTCCCACAATAAATACGGTTATTCTTACAAGCAATTCTTTTTATTCCTACAATCAGTTTTGTTCATTCCTACTATGAACGTATTTTATATTAATAGTTACTGAATAAATGGACTAAACCTAATGGACTTTACACTGTATGAGTTCTTTTATACAGTGCGCTGGAATAAGTGTTAGCTCCCCCTATTAACTTATTTATTTTTAGCATATAAGCAAACCCTCGAACAGGTCGATTTTTAAATCAAAGTATATTATAACAACTTTGCTTTTTTTAAATGGGAAAGTACAATCATGTGACAGCTCATTTAAAAGCGTTTGAAATAGTGATTCCAAAAATGTATAACACCTTAATCTTTTTTGAGAGCGCAGGTGCAAGATTTCGATCGAATTATTTTTAAACGCATTCATTTTCTTCTTGGAATCCCGAGAAAACTAATAAGTATTTTTTAAAAATTTAAACGCAGAATAAAAGATTACATTATTACCGAGGGCTGAAAGTCCCTTAGAATAAACAAAAAGTTTCTTTTGAATGGTATATTTGAAATTAAAAATTATACTAAATTTTCTCTTTTTCACCCCTGTGACTTATTAAAATAATCATTATAGAAGTTTTCAGGGACTTCAGACCATCGACAATACTGTAATATTTTATTCTACGTTTAAATTTTTCAAAAATACTAATCAGTTTTCTCAGAATTCGAAAAAAATGAATCCGATAATAGACACACGAAAACTTCCTTCCAGTACGGACTACACTTGGAAAAGAAATGAAATTATTCCGCACTTCGGCAGAGGTAACAGCATTGTTTAACAAAGAATTCTTTTTTAAACAATGGTAACACAGAGAAGCTCGGGATATTACGACAAGGAAAAGCTACATTTCAAATGGTCAAGCAAAACAGTTATTGTTTCAACAACTGCGTTTATTGTTACATACCATGAACGCATTTATTGTGGTTATTAAACACAGTAGTAGATTGATCAATGCATTTGTTGTCACAACAATCAGTTTACATCTATGGAATAAACCAAGGTAATTGCTTATCATCTACGAAATCAAAAAGTGCTTGCTGCCAGAATAATCATTATTTAGTAAATATATGAAACTAACTTATCGGCTGAATAAATTGAGTGTTATTGATTAATGTACTCTAGTTATTTTCACAATTATTATTCAATCATTGTGACAATAACCAAATACATTGATCAATGTCTAAAATATTACGAACTACAATTTTTTTGAGTGTAGTATGTGGGTCTCCGTTCCATGATTCGTCTTGTCTACCGTCCATCTTGTGTTCTGGCTAAGTGCGCCCTGCTCATTTCCACTTAAGCGCCAGTTCAAGACGTCATCTTTTGAAGACGTCTTGAACTCCTGATCTTTGTCTGATTTGTTGGTTTGTTATGTGGTCTCGAAGGCTCACGTTTAGCATTGCACGTTCCGTGGCTCGTTGTGTAACTCTGAGTTTACTCGTGGATTTTTGCGTCAGTGTTAAAATCTCTGCTCGATAAGTTTGTACAGGCAAAACACATTGGTTATAAACATTTCGCTTGAGACAATGGAAATTGAACCTGTTGACAACACGAAAATATAATTTTATAAAACTGACAGCTGACCGTGGTCCTTACTATCGTCAAATATTTCTTATCATATCATCTATTAGAATGAAAGAAGTTGTCATCAAATGCTTTCGCCTTAATTTTGTACAGTTGTATCTATTTTTTTCTCTTTCGATTTGTGACTGTATTTCTGGACAAAATTTTGTTGTTGATCGATCCAGATTTCGAAACACTAACACTATCTCGGGTGAACTGTATGTCCATTAACCTGTTTAATTATAGTGAGAGATGTACCTTTTGCATCCTCTTATTGCTCTTTAGTCTTTAACATTGCATGGCTAACATTTTAATCTCTGGTCAATTCAAAATTTCACGTTTGCACACACAGCAATTCATACTTCTGCGATTTATTCAATATGTTTATATCATCAATGACAGTTACCATCAAACAAAACCATAATTTGTTTATTGTTATTCTAGTAAACATCAGATATCATCCAATGAACCCTCTCTCACCAGACGACAATTTCTTCTACTTGCATATGCTGTATCAACATCCGCAATTTTCTTCAACCCCGTCCATTCCCTAATTACCACAGTATCCTCTTCATCCAATAAAAATGCCCAACATCTTATAAAACCAATATCACAATAAATAATTTCTCCGCTGTTTAAAAATATAGATCCCGTCTGGCTATAATTCATTTCCTCTACCTACACTTCTCCTCGGACTAAACGTCTTCCGGCAACAGACGTCTCACTCGCCATCTTAATAACCTACAACAATCCCTTATCAGTCTTATGAACAAAGCATTATTTAATTCTGTCTACCGATGCTTCTAAAACTACCACTGGTGTTGTCTGTGCAGTCAGCACTAAATATGAACTTCTAAGATCTTCTCGATTACCTTTAACCTGTAGTGTTAACACAGAATATAGTATTCTGTTGACTTCTAAATACATCTTCCATCAAAACAAACATATTGCCATTTCTACGGATTCCCTTTCATATATCCGTTCAAACAATAGGTACAATTTTCACTGACCACCCATCAGTTTAAAACATTCATGACATCTACCAAAATCTCTCTGCTCAAGATGTAACAATCTCTCTCATATGGCTGCCTTCTCACACTAGAATTACTGGTAATGAAGCAGCAGATCATTTTGCCAAAGAAGCTACCAACCACAATACTGTAGTAACCACAATAATTGAACTAGCTAGAGATCTTAAATTATATTAAATAAATGACTTAATTCATCAAGTCCAGAACAGAGAGACATTTGCCATATTGAACGTCAACCTCAATAGAGAAGGCACTTAGGAGGACAAGAGATCTCAAACTCGTTTTCAAAAAGTCAGTAGAGGATACCTGGTAAAACATATGGCAACAAAATAAAACAGTTCTTCATGAACTCCTACCGTTTATTGGTCATCTGTGCCGGGACTTTCCACTATGAGAGAAACATCAGTTATTAGAAAATTCCGAATTAACCACACAAAAACTTACTCACGGTTTCTTGATGTTCTTAGGAACACGTCAAACTTGCCACCATTGCAATGTTTTCCTGGCCCTGAAACACATCCTCACCGACTGTAAATCATTCAGCAACCTGCATAAATAATTGGATTTGAAACGTACTTTTAATGAAATACTCAACAACCCTACAGATATCATGAAAACTATATTGTTTTTAAAACCGCTTGGTTCTACCACAAGATTTAATATAATAGACATTAGTTGAAGTTATATTATAATAATTGTTATTTATTCTCGTTATTTAATATAGAATGTTAGTGTTTCTGTACCAATGTCCATAGTTGTTGGGGTCCTTGATGTAAATAAATAAAATCGCGTGGAAATTTTAGTCTCCAAACTTATTTTCCGGATGCTACTATTTCGTATTTTGTATAATAATGTATACTAAGTACAATCACAAAAAAGATGCAATAGAAACAACAAACCAAGATACGTTGAATGTTACAAGGAGCACTCTGAAATCATGATTTATAATGTATATACAATGTAAATCCCAAATCATGATTTACAAAGTTTATAAATTGTAAATCATGATTCGGGAGTGTTCCTCGTAACATTCAACGTTCCTTGGTTTGTTTATCTCTAGTGCATCTTTATTATGGTTTTAGTGTAGAGACTCCCCCGTGTTTGCATTGATTTGTCATAATTTACTTTAATTATTTTAGTCAAAGGCATTGGTTTAATCCACAAAGTGAGGTTACATACTTATTGTATTCACAAGTACTTATAATTATAAATTATTCAACACAATAAACAATGAAGATGTGCTCAATTACTTTATAATGGTTCTGTGTTAGATCATTATCAATTCGAATTTATTGCCGTAAAATAAAATGAGGAAGCTATACTTTTTCCTACCTGTGACAAGTCTTTTGGAATTCCTATTAAAATTCTTAATTATTTAATAGTCGAGTTTATCTCGGTATATATAAGGCGAGGTATTATATAAAGAATTACTTATTTTTATTCTGCATTTCCTTAAAGGTTATGCTCAAGGTAAAAGAATATTGTCGTATTTCATTGATATTTAATCGCAGATAAAAATTACTGGTAATGTATTAATCATTACTAGTAGAATATAAACAAAATGTATTTCGTGCTCAACGAGATTAATTCTGACATATAATATAAAGATACTTCAGACATCTAAAAATCAAATACACTTTGAATACTTAGTAAGAACGGCATATCTTAACGGTTTCCCTGACCACAGCAAGAATTGTGTTTTAATATTTTACGGAGTTGTTTCATTTTCCGGTGAGTCTCTTTTTGAGGTTTTCAATATTTTGTCATAAGTAAACTTAGGCAAATATGCAAATAAAAAACTTCGCATATTCGAAATATTCGCATAAATATGCAGATTTTACATAAAATTATGCATGTTTATCTAGAAAATATGCATGTAATAGCAAAAAATATATAACAACTCAGAAAGTAGTATCAGATTTTGTACTATTTTTGTATCGAATTTCCACAAAATTCTAGGAAACGTCGCTCGTCCTGGTCATCAGGTGTCATGTAACGAGTAACGAGTCTGCAATGACTTTGTATCGAATACAAATATCATCATCATCGGTGACCACTTACAGCCCATGGAGGGCCATGGTCACCCATTGGGGTTACTAGGCTCTAAAGTTTTGCATGGTGTGGAGACCAGCTACACGCATAACTCTTCAAAAGTTCCAAACGATATTTATCTAAAATATTACTTTCTTGTTTCTTTTTTGAGGAGATCTTTTCGGCGTTGTGTATGTTTTGCTTGTTTGACTATAGCTGCACATGTCTTTCTTTCCTTTGCTTGTTTTTCCCATTCTCGTATTCCTAGGTCTTTTAAATCCTGGTTAATACCCTCAATCCATCTCTTTCTAGGCCTACCTCTCGGTCTCTTCCCATTTAATTATTTTCTAAGTACTTTTTTTGTATTTCTCTTATCATCCATCCTTTCTACGTGTCCTAACCAACTCAGTCGCTTACTTCGTATTTCTTTTATGATAGTCCGCCTGTTAAACACTCTATTTATTTCGTGGTTCATTCGTATACGCCATTCTCCATTATCCTGTATTGGTTCATATATTTTCCTTCAAATTTTTCTTTCCCATCTAAGAAGTTGTTCCTCTTGTTCACTAGTCAAAGTCCATGGTTCTGATGCATACATTACTACAGGTCTCATTACTGTTGTGTATATTTTTACTTTTGAAGTAGTAGATACTGATTTTGACTTATGATATTTTGTAGGCTGCAGATGCATTTGTTTCCAAGTGAGATTCTTGCTGTTACGTCATCACTGTTTTTATTTCCTTCTTTTATTGTTGATCCTAAATATTTGAAACGGTCCTCTCTTTCAAATATTTGCCCGCTCAGAGATATGTTGCCTTTCGTTTGTACTTTTTCCCGAGTTGTTATCATGTACTTTGTCTTTGAGACATTACCTTCTAGACCCATAGTCTGTACCGCTTCTTTAAAATATGTATAAATTTTTTCTAGGTCTTTTAATGTCCAGCTGATTATGTCTACATCATCTGCGTAGGCAACGACCAAATTGAGCTTTGTAAATATTGTACCATCCCTATCTATAAGAGTTTTCCTGATTACTTGTTCCAACGCAAGGTTAAAAAGTGTTGTTGACAGTGTATCCCATTGTGTTAGACCTTCATTAAATATACAAATATACTTATCGAGTTTTAATAAATCTCCAAAACACGAGACCCGTTCTGGGCACCTGGTACCTCGGACACCACTGCCGTCCTGATATTCGTGATGAGCGACCGCAAAAACCACCGAGTAACTAGTTTGCATTGATTTTATATTACCAGTCCGGAATAAGAATGACGTAACTGCAAAAAGCCATAATTCTCAGGAGAGCAAAAAAACGATTTTATAATATTTAAAATAGGGATTAAATGAGAAGTAATCGTCCAGGAGCGTCGGTATGGCGTTTATTATTAGAATGATGGTTTTTATTTTTATCTTAATTATTATCTTAATTTAATCCCCCCACTTACAACCCTTTTTACAGTTGCGTCATTCTTCATCTAAAAATTTTTAAATATTTAAAATAGTGATTAAATACAGAGTAACTGTCCGCAGCATCAGTTTTGCGTTTATTCTTACAATGGTGGCTTTTAGTTTCATCCCTATTGGTTCGAATTTCATTATCGTAATTTAATCCCCCCATTTTAAACCCTATCTACAGTTTTACGTCATTCTTGATCTTAAAATTTTTCTGTACAAAAAAAAACTATTTTTAAATATTTAGTATGCCGTTTATTCTTACAGCGATGGATTTATTTTTATCACTATTTGTCCGAATTTCATTATCTTAATTTAGTCGCCCCATTTTCAACCCTATTTAGAGTTGCGTCATTATTCATCTGAAACAAGGTCTAGAATGGTGCGTATTTCAATAACGACGCAACTACCCTGTAGTGGCTCAGCACATATATGTAGTTACAGTTCTGTCGCTTTTGTATCATCTGTACACAGTATTTTAGAAGTTAATTACGCAATAAACAGAAATTGATAAAATTTGCAGTTACGTCATTATTATTCCGGACCGGCGATATGAAATTTCAATAAAACAACAGACGAGGCCTCTCCTGGTCACCAGGTACCTTGGAGACTATCGTCGTTATGAAATTCGTGTTCAGCACGCCCAAAAACCCCCGAGTAGTAGATAATATTGAACTCATTTTCGTAAATTATTTCCGAATTACTTTATTATGTTTAATCACTTCGAAATGCACTTTGGAAAATGCATTTTCCTTGTTCAATATTGCAATGTTCATTTCGTCACACTGCACAAATTACTGCATCAAGTTTTCTAAAGCTCTTAGCCCGAACAAAGAACAATCTGACCCCAAAAACAATAAAGGTAGGATGAAAATTTGGGAATAGGTAATTGAAATTGTCTATTATTATATAATAAAAAGTTAACAATTCTACATCCACTCCACTTTACAAAAATGGAGGGGAATACCCCCTCTCGAATGTGAAAAATATACATTCAAAATAAGACGGTAATTGGATAAAATGACTAATTCTAAATAACTTTTGCTCCATAGAGTTTTTTCGCTAAGTCAATATTTTTAGAGTTATTTGCGAGTGAATATGTTCATTTTTAATAAAAAAAAACATGTTTTTGGACGATTTTTCGGAGATAACTCAAAAAGTAAGTATTTTATCGAAAAAAATATTCTTAGCAAAAATATAGCTTATAAAAAATTGAAAAAAATGGTGTATGCCTGAGGTCTGTAGACCCAGTAGAAGCAGAGTTGTAGCTAGTGAAAAGTAGGGTCTTCTTCGTCAAATTCCAAATCGAATATTTCAATGTGAAATAACCCAAAAACGGAGCACTTTTTGGGGAAAATTCATTTTAACTTTTTTAAAGTGTTTAAAAAAGGTTGGTTTTTGTTATTTAAAAAAACTTCTAACATTAAAAGTAAGTCAGTTACGGTCAAAATATTGTTGGTTCCTTTTATTTTTTGGTAAAAAAAAAATCTCGAAAGTCACCCCCTAATTAGCATCAAAAATAAATTTTATCATTACCACTTGACAAGTTACTTTGCTTATGTATTATTTATGTGATCTGTAAGTTTCATCTTTTCAAAGTGCTTATTTTTGAAAAAGCTGTAGTTAAAATGGCTTGAACGAGTAACTAATCACGAGTTTAGGAAAATTTAGAACAGCCATAGCATAACCAATTTTTGTCTAACAAGAAAAAAAATCAAAAATATTCAGAAAAGCGTAACGAACATTTTATTACTCTTTGAGATTTTTGGTATTACTAATAATTTTTAAGTTAATTCCATAAAAAATTCCATTTTTTTCAAAATTAAGAAAAAATGTTTTATTTTAAACCCAGTTTCTTTCAAAAATGAGCACTTTGAACCAATGAAATTTATAGATAATATAAAAAGTACATTTAAGTAAAGGAACTTGTGAAGCGGTAACGATTATTTTTTTTTTTAATTTATGTGTCTCGGCAGCAATGGCCATTGACACAAACAATATTGGTTATACAATAATTAATTACAATAAAGACTTAAAACTAATTATTATAACAGTTAATTTCTAAATCTTAAATAACATTAGGTAAAAATTATGAAGAAAATAAAATTGGAAATACAATCATTGGATACTATAGAGACGTACAACTAATTATAAAATTGCTTCGGTCTTCTTGGGATACTTCGGACGTTGTTTCGTCATAGTAGCAGTTGCATATGAACTAGTAAGATTACTGGAAGAATTGGGTCCAGACATGGTGATGCTAACAGTGGGGGAACATTGATTGAAATTGTTACTCATGTAGTCAAAAGTAACTTGAATTTGTTTATAGTACGCTTTAGATGTCTGCAAATAAGTGATAACCTTGAATACATCACTGCAATACTGGTTGCCTAACCGTTGGCGTCCGTTGGGACGGGATAGCAACAGTGAAAAACTATTGACAGTTTGACACTGAATGGGTTTAAGTTGGAAGATTATTAAGTAAAACATCTCTTACTGACTGACGTTACAGCTTGTTCTTGATGATTAACACGTCACTATTTGAGCGAAAACTAATTTTAATAACTAGTATTTACAGTAATAATTACAAATTTCGGCACCAATTTACAGATCGATACATACACGTTCTGACGTTAGTTTGACAGTCCAATTTTATTTAGGAAGCTAATTAGGGGCGATTTTCGCGATTTTTGCAGCAAAAAATAAAAAAGACCAGCAATATTTTGAGCATAACTCACTTACTTTTATTGTTAGAAGTTTTTTAAAAAAACAGAAATAAACCTTTTTTTAAACACTTTAAAAAAGTTGTAATGAATTTTCCCCGAAAAGAGCTACGTTATTTCAAATTGAAATATTCGATTTGGAATTTGACGAAGAAGAACCTACTTTTCATTGGCTACAAATCTGCTTCTACTGGATCTACAGACCTCATGCATACACTATTTTTTTCAGTTTGTTATAAGCTATATTTTTGCTAAAAATATTTTTTTCGCTAAAATACTTACTTTTTGAGTTATCTGCGAAAAACCGTCCATAAACATGTTTTTTTTGTTAAAAATGAACACATTCACTCGCAAATAACTCTAAAAGTATTAACTTAGTAAAAAAACTCTACAGAACAAAAGTTACTTAGAATTAGTCATTTTATACTATTTCGGACTTATTTTGAACGTATATTTTTTCACCCCCGAGAAAATATTTTTCACTCCGTATTTCTCAATTTTTGTAAAATTGAGAGCATGTAGAATTGTAAACTATTTCTTTTATAATAATAGACGATTTCAACTACCTGTTCCCAAATTTTCATCCTTCCTTTATTTTTTTGGAGGTTTTCGTAAAATTTTGTGTTCCCTGATCGGGCTATCTTACGAATCTAATGCAACAAATTTCATTAAGATGCATTAACCTGCCGAAAATTTGGGAAGTGTATTGCTTCACTGCCAAGCCTATAAGGGTTTTGTAACACGTGCCCGTCAGTCTTTTTTGCAACAGATTGGTTATATTTCAGGATTTTAATTGTGAATGTCTAGAACAACTGTCCAACCTATTTTCAGGTTACCGTCGTCCTTATACCATAACGTGTTAAAACGAATCCACGTTATAATCTATTTATTTTTATAATTTCGTGACTCTGCGTCCATCGTCACAATAACCTTTTCGTCGTCCCTTTGTCAAATTTTAACACTAATAAAAATTCCACTAGCCTAGAAGTTTCCTTTGATCATGACTCCTTATAAGATACCAGTTATTTCCCACAAAGAGTACTGTTATTCAACGACCATCCTGGTGTAAATTTAACCTTTGTTAAACGTAATCCCCAAAATTGTTAATTTGAAACTATAGTAGAATTATTTATGTTCAGTACAATTCAAAAAACATTAAAAAAGTGCAAGTCAAAATGTTAAAACATAAGCCACCGGTAGCAAATTTGACCCCCTCCCCTCTGTTCTGCGTACGTGCCGTACCATTTTAGTCTTCTCTCGTCTATATATTGCAGGGCATCTTTTTCCACTTGCATTCTTCTCCATATCTCTTCATTTGTTATTCTGTCTCTTCTGGTGAGACCACAGCATCTTCTTCAGTATTCCATTTCGGTTGCCATAATCGTCCCTTATCGGTATTCCCATACCCCTACATTTTGTCTTCCAAGTTGTTAGTGCGTGTTCTAAAAATATTTTAAATAGAGTTGGTGACGTTGGGCATCCCTGTAGTAATCCTTTTGTTGTTTTGAAGTTAGCAACTAACTTGTTTCCGATTTTCATATTTACTTCATTTGGACTGTATATGTTCTTGATTGCTTGTGTTAGGTTAGGTGGTATCCCTATTTAGTCATTGATTTGTACAGAGTTCTTTCCTTGGCATGGTGTCATATGCCTTCCTAAGGTCTACATACAAACGCCAAGTGTACATCTCTGTTCTTAGCTCTTTTCTTCTCTATTGTCTGTTGTATTGTATGGATATGAAATAATGTCTAGACATGAGTTCAGATTATATGGAACGTTTAAGTGGAAAGGCGCAAAATGTCGCCTATCAAAATTTTCAATGTGTTTTAAATGTATTCATTTTTTTCGAATACTGAGAAAACTAATAAGTATTTTTGAAAAATTTTAAGGCAGAATGAAAGATTACGTTATTACCGAGGGCCGAAAGTCGCTTATAATAAATAAGAAGTTTCTTTTGAATGAAATATTTGCAATTAAAAATCACACTAAATTTTCTCTTTTATTTTCACCTCTGTAACTTATTAAAATAAACATTATGGAAGTTTTCAGGGACTTTCGGCCCTCAGTAATAATGTAATCTTTCATTCTGCGTTTAAATTTTTTAAAAATATTTATCAGTTTTCTCAGGATTCGAAGAAAATTAATACATTTAAAACACATTGAAAATTTTTACAGGTGACATTTTGCGCCTTCCCCCTTAAATGTAAAAATTGGGATGTTTATGTTATAGGTCTGGATCCCGCGTATGAAAAAAAAACTTGATTAATAGCAAGCTGAAAATTTGTTATTAGCTTAAGGCTGTCTAGTCGGATAAACTTTGATATATGGGAACACTGGATATATGGGAACAGGTTAAAAATTTGGAACGGTCACACCACGAAAGCGGCACATTTATTTTGTCCGACAGAACAGACTTAAACTCTTCGAACAGAGATTAAACTCTTATGCAAAAATCAGACTGCTATTTATCACCAGTCATAATTCCAGATAAATAGCAGTCTGATTTTTGCATGAGAGTTTAATCTCTGTTCGAAGAGTTTAAGTCTGTTCTGTCGGACAAAATACATGAGCCGTTTTCGTGGTCTGACCGTTCCAAATTTTTAACCTGTTCCACAATTAAAACTTCCCCTGTTCCAGTGTTCCCATATATCAAAGTTTGTCCGACTAGACACCCTTAAGCTATTAACAAATTTTCAGCTTGCTATTAATCAACTTTTTTTTCATACGCGGGATCCAGACCTATTAAGATTAATCTGTAATTTTTTACGCGCTTGTGTAATCATTATTCATTGTTTTTCGTGTAGTTTTTCTCGATTTATTTCGTTGTGCTTATAACTCATGCAAAATTAAAAACTTGTATCTTAACCTTTTATTTCCTTCCTTATTTATTTCGAGAAATTTGTACTTTCAACGTCCATCCAAACACATGATTCTGCACATGGTGCTAAGGAAACTTAATACAAAAATCATATTTTTCTTCAATAAACTGCAAATTGCATATTTTGAGTTTAATAGATAACAGTCTGAAATCTTACTTCGTGCACATGTGGTAGTTGCATAATACCGTTTTCATTAGTTACTTTTTCAGTGCCGTGTTCTAGATAATTTAATAAGGGCTTGTCAAAAGAAAATAAAACAATTAACACTTCAGTAGGTTTAACGAATAAAAGATCAAATAATAAATGGCAAATAAGAAGCAATAATGAGTAAGTATTTTCTTAAGTTCTGATAAAACATATCACAATTACAAAGTAACTAGAATGTAAGCAATTGGAGAAAAAGCGAAGGACAAAAAAGACTGGAGGAAGATTGTAAACCAACCTATGAGGTTGCTTGGCTCGAAGTGCCAATATTAAACGAAAGTAATTAACTTATTTAACGATAAATGCAACAAAATGAAGATTAAAAATCTTCAGTTTGTTGCAAAGACTGCACTTCTTTAATTAAAAATGCCTATCGTATTTCTCATTAAAGATATACACACACCAAACTTATATGGAATCATCTGATATTTCTTATTATTTCCTGTGAATTTAAAAAAACGAATACTCGCAGTCAAACAATATTTATTTTAAAGCAATTTAATAACAATTACATAAAACAATAAAGTATTTAACAAGCAAATTGAAACTACTTGTTTTACAATAGCATAACAAATTTTAATGTAAAACGAATAATGTTTAAATTATTTTTATTATTTTTTTTGTTTTTTTTTTTTTGGTAGTCAGTGTTATAACCTCTAGTCCTTATGCAAGCTTATTTGCGTGGGCACGCTGCTAATGAAATTATCAACATTTTTGTGGTAGGTTGCTTCATTCTTCAAGAGCAGCTTGTACTAGCAGTGCGGTATTTTGTGGATTATCTCAGCGATCTCTAATTTTTATTTTAAGCATATCCCACAAATACTCTATAGGGTTAAGCTCGGATGAGCAAGCAGGCCACTCCAAACAAGGGATACCTTCTGCTTTAATGATGTCTCTAGTCACTCTAATGGCATGTGGAGGTCCATTATAACGCATGAAAATTAAATTTTCTCCTGTTCTCCTCCTCCTCTCCAACTCTCCATAGTCTAACTACATGTTATCAACATACCTGTGAGCAGCTAAAGTTTATTGGATGAAAATTATAGGAGTTTTTTTACGGATCACAATTCTTCTCCAGAACATTACACTTCCCCTTGTATATTTGTGTACAGACCTGACAGTTTTCGTTCTTGCTTGTCTTCCTCGACCTCTAAGGCTACGGCTCCACGGGCGAGAAATTGACGCTAGCAGTAGCAGTAAAATGAACTTAAGGTTCCGCGGAACGGAATGGGAGTAGCCGAACTGAACCGACTACGCACAAGTCCTGTAATCGGTACAGTTCGGCTATTCCCATTCCGTTCCGCGGAACCTTAAGTTCATTTTACTGCTACTGCTAGCGTCAATTTCTCGCCCGTGGAGCCGTAGCCTAAGTACACAATTTCGTGGGTAATCTGATTTTACACAAATCCCTACTTTTTCTGAAAATAGCAGATTTTGTCAATTCCCAATGTTCCAGTTTTGGTGGTAAAGACACCAATTTAGGCGACTAATCTTGTGCTGCTTGGATAACTCGAGAACCCATACCTACCTCCTGCTGTATACTTCTTGACACGAACTCTTCTTCTTATCGTTTCAACTGAAAGAGTTACACTTGTAGCTTCCAAAAGCTGCCTTTGGAACTGAAGGTGAGAAATGGGTAGGTGTCTTCCAGCTGATTGGATAATTAAACGATCGTGGCGAGCCGTTTTGGTGTTACAGAAGAATGTTGAAAATGCAGTGGGTTCAAAGGATTACCAATGTTGAAATGCTACGACGTTTAAGTAAGGAGTTAGAAATTATGAACAGTATAAAAACAAGAAAACTAGAATATTTGGGTCACATTACCAGAGGAGAGAAATATGAGCTGCTGAGAGTTATTATGCAAAGAAGGATCCAAGGAAAAAGAAGCATAGGAAGAAGACGCATCTTCTGGCTGAGGAACCTTAGAGAATGGTTTAACTGTAGTTCATTACAACTGTTCAGAGCAGCAGCCAACAAAGTGACCATAGCCATTATGATATCCAACCTCCGCTAGGAGATGGAACTTTAAGAAGAAGAAGGCGAGCCGTTATTACTTTTTGGCGACTTTCTCTTGCTTCATTTTTGAGCTTCCTAGTTTCTGTTACCTAGCATAGGATTTGGACAGAACGCGCTGTATTACGCCTAGCTCTACAGCTATGTCCCTCTGAGAACATTACTTGATCCACAAGACCAATAATATTTCCTCATTGTAAGTTCTATAATCCCTCATGAGACATATTTTCGTTTTTGAACTCAAAAGTTAGTTTATTTATTTTCGTTCAATTTGCAACTCGAGCAAATAACCTATACCGTACCGAGCTGTACGATCTGGTTGTCTTATCGATTTGTTTATTTTCAATAAAAACCCTTATTTTTCGCAACAATAACAAGTTTTTTCAAAAGAAATAAATATTGCTTTGAAATACATGGTGATTCCATATAAGTTTGGGTGTGTGTACAGTGTACATACCTAGGTATAGTATTTTTACTACAAAACGTTATTACGTAGGTCAAAATTTTTGACGTACGAGAACTGTCAAAACATTATAATGTGACTTTTCATTATTGCTATGTTTATTATAAACACGGCAATAATGAAAAGTCACATTCTAATGTTTTGACAGTTCTCTTACGTCAAAAATTTTGACCTACGTAATAACGTTTTTGTAGTAAAAATACTATATGTAATTATATGGCTTCCAGTCACTTGTGGTAAATATCTAGGAACAACGCTGAAGTCTAATTATTATTATAAATAAATCTATACAAAATGAGATTATTTATTGCTAATACTCTGTTGAATAAGAATTGCCCGATATATATCTTGAGAATAAGAATGACCCGATATTACTCCATATTATTATATGGCGCTGAAACTTCTTGAGAAGATCTAACACCGTAAGATTAGAAGCTTTTGACATGTGGACATATATACATTATTGAGGATTTCTTATACCCAATACTAAATATAAAACAAATATTCAGCATCATGCAGAAACCACGTGAGCTTATTTTTACCACCTAGAAGAGAAATTTGAAATAGTTTGGTCACAGAGGAAAGAAATATTCACCACTTCAGCTGATAATACACAGTAAAATAGATTGAAAATATCGGGAGGAAAATGAAGAATCTCATGCTAAGAAACTTCCGCGAATCGTTTGGCTGCACCTTCATTAAGTTGTTCAGGGAGGCAGCATTAACGATAAGAATGACTGTAATGATTGTACACCTCTATCAGATGTCATAAGAAGAAAAAGCAGAAAAGATCAAGTGCAACTTAGTAGGCGGCTTGAGCTTAAAAATAAAAATATACGGAAAATTTATTAATTCACATAACAATTTATGACTAAAAAAATCCCATTTTTTCCAATTATGTACGTCATTAAGATCACAAACTGTTTTATTGGCATTAGCTGCTTAAAGAACAGTAATTATAAGAATAAAAAAAGATAGTCTTACATCGAGAACAAATAATCAGAAGAGGAAGATAAATTTTTGATAACTTTTTTCATATAAAGCCGTGTCCTCACTGGTAAATTTTTACGTGCGAATTAAACTTATGGTTCATCGCAAGAATTTGCGTCGTAAATTTAACTGCTCGACCATCTAACATGTGTTTATCGTTCGTTGTGCGCCTCTGCTCAGGTTGTGTAGAGTGGCTTAAAAACTAGTAACAAAAAAACGTCCACACTGCAAACCGCATGCGACGCAAATCCTTTGATCTTCGCTCAGAAACCGACAACCGATGGAGCGCGTGCGTCGAAAATTCTTGCGTTCGATTTATGCGACGAGCAAGTCCACATTAGCACAATTTACCTAAGTCGAGCACGCAAATATTTGTGACGAAGAGCTGGTTCGTTACAAATTTTTACCAGTGAGGCCGCAGCTTTAGTAATTAAAAAACGCTAGTTGGAAGCTTTTAATACTATTATTATTAAGGGAGTAGGCGCAAAATCTTGGTCCAATGCTATTTAAACGCATTCATTTTTTCAAAAGTAATAAATATTTTTGAAAAATTTAAACGCCGGATGAAAGATTACATTATTACCGAGGGCCGAAAGTCTCTGAATAAAATATTTGAAATTAAAAATCACACTAAATTTTCTATCTTTTTCACCCCTATAACTTATTAAATTAAACTTTATAGAAGTTTTCGGGGACTTTCGGCCCTCGGTAATAATGTAATCTTGCATTGTGTATTTAAATTTTTCAAAAATACTTATGAGTTTTCTCAGGATTGGAAAAAAATGAATGCATTTAAATAGCATTTAAATAGCAAGGATTTCCTGGCTGAGAAATCTACGAACGTGGTTCAACACAACCACTACAAATCTTTTCAGAGCAGCAGTGTGCAAAGTGCAGATTGCCATGATGGTCGCCAACATCCGAAACGGATAGGCACTACAAGAAGAAGAAATAGCATTGGACCAAGATTTTGCGCCTACCCCTATTTTTCTTTAAGCTTTATATGAAGTATAGTCGTTCTTTTTTTTAGTATCTAGCTAATTGAAACTAATTTAGTAATTAATATTCAAAATCGTATACATAAATGAGTACCTTGTTAAACTGTCAATAATTGATAAATACATGATGATTCGAAAATCCAGGCATCAGATACATAAAACTAACAGAAAGTGGGAATTAATTAAAATTGATACATTCTTCTTTATCAAGATTGACATTAAAAATTTTTCAATAAAAAACAACACATAATAAGTCGGTTGTATGTGACTTAAACTTCACAGATGTATCAAAGAAAACTGGTTGTTGGCTGAGTACAAATATATCATACTTAATCATTAGTGATTTTTTAAAGAGACCCACCAGGGCCGGGCTCAACGGAGTCCAAGACAAAAATAAATATTTACACGTATAACGAATTTTAGTTTCAAAATTTACACGATAGCTTAAACTATATTTTTGGTTTTATTTTTCGATTCATTCTTTGTTTATATTATGTAACTTAACTTGACGGTACCTATACGCTTAAATAGTTCTCTTTTCTTATACATTTATTGGTTGTAATGAATATGAAAAGCGAACAGACTGGCAGGATGCCTTAATAACACTATATGGCGAAACCGACATAATAACACTCGAGATGAAGTCAAGAAATTTTAAAGCCAGTGTAAGACCAATAATGACATATGCATCAGAAACAAGACCGAATAAAACCACAAAACAAAAAGACTACTGGAAACGGCAGAGATGAGAGTATTGAAAAGAATTACGTTAAATACGCTGAGAGATCGAAAAAGGAGTGAAGCCATTAGAAGAAAATGACGTACAGCGTATAAACGAGGTTTCAGATTTTGGAAATAAGTGAAAATGAAACTGAAGATGTAGATCAGCGATGGAACTCCATAAAAACAACTATTACAGAAGCAGCAGAGAAATCTATTGGAAGAACGAAAAAAATAAAAAAGAAAAAATGGTTCGACGAGGAATGTGAAAGAACACTAAAAGAAACCAACAAAAGAAGAATTGATTATCTCTCGAACCCATCAGAAGAAAAACGTACACGATTCCACAGAGAGAGAGAGCCGCAGCTAGAAGAACACTTAGGCAAAAAAAGAAACAATATCTACAACAACAAATTGAAGAAGTAGAAGGAGAACACATTACGCAATAAAAGTAAAAATTTCTACAGAGAGGTAAGACAACATAAAAGAGACTCATATATAAGGACAACCAACTTCGTGAGAGATAAAAATGGAGAAATGCTGGCTGCCGAAAACAAAATAATAGAAAGATGGGCTGAATATGTTAAAGAGCTCCTGAATATCCAAAATTTCACTGATGAAAACAGTGAAAATGGTGGAAACAACGGAGAACATGAGTATCAAACGGCTGAATTAGAAATACCGTCACCAGGCATGGAAGAAATTAAGCATGATAAAAACGCTTAAAACGATAAATCCCCTGGTCTGGACAATATTGATGCCGAGCTAATTAAAACAGGCGGTCATAAACTCATAAGCAGAATCCATCAATTAATAGAAAAGGCCTGGCAACAAGAAATAATGCTGAAAGAATGGTGTGGTAGTAATTATTGTACCAATACACAAGAAAGGAAAAAAGGAATCATGCATGAATTACAGAGGAATCTCACTAATCAACACTACGTATAAAATATTGGCTTCGATATTTTTAAAAAGATTAGTACTATACGCCGAAGAAATAGTTGGTGACTACCAGTGTAGTTTGCCAGGCCTGGCAGATCGACTATTGATCAAATATTTACAATAAGACAAATGCTTGAAAAGTATTGGGAATATAATCAGGACGTTCATCAGATCTTTATAGACTTCAAACAGGCTTATGATTCAATTAATCGTGCAAAATTATGGAAGGCAATGATCGAGCTCGGCGTACCCAAGAAACTAGCTGCAGTAAAACAAATGTGTGAAGTAACTCCTTTGCACAAGTTAGAATAGGGGGGAAATATCAAATGCTTTTTGCGTAAATTCTGGACTGAGACAGGGAGATCCGTTGTCCCCATTGTTGTTTAACCTGGCCTTAGAATGTCATGCGAAAAATTTATCCAAAAATCAAACCAGACATAACTGCTCGGGAAGCAAAAATCATACTCGCCTTTGCCGATGACGTAGACGCAGTAGCACAATCAACATTAGAAATTAAGGATATTTTCTCGAGCTTTGAAGAAGCTGCATTAAACATCGGTCTAAAAATAAATGAAGACAAGACAAAATACATGGTCGTCTCAAAACAAGAACGACGGCGAATAAGGCAAAATATTACTATAAACGATCATAACTTCGAAGTGGTTAAAGAATTTAAATATCTAGGAGCAACAATTACAAATGACAACAAATTTTAGCGAGAAGTTGAAATGCGAATAATGGCAGGAAACAGATCTTTCTTTGCAAAGAAACATCCAATGAAGTCAAAACTTCTTTTACGAGGTGCAAAAAGCGCAGATACAATAACAAGCTAGAGTCTCTATTCGGAAAAGAAAATCTAGTCAGATATATAAAGGCTAATAGACTCAGATGGGCAGGGCATGTGTTACGCAGTAACGACAATCGCCTTATAAACAATTTTTTTTTTGGGAAAGGCCAGATGGAAGAAGGTCTGTAGGGCGACCTAGAAAAAGGTGGAAAGATGCAATCAAAGAAGATCTAGAGAAAATGGGAGTGCGACAATGGGAATTAGTGGCACAGGACCGACAAACATGGAAGGCAATAGTAAACGTGGCAAAGACTCACGAAGAGTTGTAGCGCCATTGATGATGATGATGATAAACGAATCGACACTAAATAGAAAAAAGAATGAAATAACCACATAAGCAGAATGGGGGAGACACGTGTGGTCAAAATAGCAATAATCACTAAACGGTAGAAGTATCGGCCGACAGCGCAAAAGGTGACAACCTTCTGTACAGGTATCAATCCGCCAATGAACAAGCAGAATTGTTTATAAAAAGGAAGAAGAAGAACAATTATTATTATGAATATCTTAAAAACCCCTATGCCTGGTGGATTTCGAAGACATTCATATAAAACTATGTTTTAAAATTGAAGAAAAAGATCTTCCGTGTAAAAGGTATATTAGTTTGAAAACCCCAATAAAGGGCTACATTAAAATACAGAACGTTTTCGCTCTAAAGAGAGCATTATCAGTATTCTAAGCCTAAAATAAGTACAACCATAATTAGTGAAGACAAGAGTAAAATTTTTTTTAAAGGATGGCCAAGATAAAAAATTAGGTTATACTTACAAGCTCTACATGCTAAGCCACCAAAAATACATGGGTTAAAACCCTTAAAATGCCGACCAAAGTCTTACATTGGCATTTGGTCGGCATTTTAAGAATTTTAACCCATGTATTTTTGGTGGCTTAGCATGTAGAGCTTGTAAGTATAACCTAATTTTTTATCTTGGTCATCCTTTAAAAAATTTTTTTACTCTTGTCTTCACTAATTATGGTTGTACTTATTTTAGGCTTAGAACACTGATGTTGCTCACTTTAGAGAGAAAACGTTCTGTATTTTAATGTAGCCCTTTATTGGGGTTTTCAAACTAATATACCTTTTACACAGAAGATCTTTTTCTTCAATTTTTGTAATTAATGGTATACAGCCAGCCACAGGAAAATTTTTCCTTATGGGTGTTTTAAAATATTATATTCATTTGTTATTTGAATTATATTTGTTTTCATGATTCTACTTGGTAAATAGTGTCTCTTACTTGGTTGAGTTATTAGATAAGACGGTCGTTCTCTCAGAACGTAAATGCACAGGTTATCATTACAATGAATCAATGGTGCTACAGCTCTATTGTATAACTTCGATATTTTTAATTCGTATTCGCTACAAGCGAATTTTTCCAATTTTCCTAGCATCATCATCCACAGTTTCCTTCCATAGAAGTTTTGATTTACATTTACTTCAGATCTGTAATTCTATGGCTTTTTTTCATAAGTTGATATTATGCCAAAATCACTCCTGTTCAATTTACCGATCATGACAATATCATTGTTTTCATTATCATTGTTACCAGCTATTTATATTTTTAAACTTTTTTAATTTGTTCCCCACGTGTTATTATGTTTTCTTCGCACTATTGGGCTTTGTAATCACCCTATATTTTATATTTTTTACGTATATGTTAAATGCATAGCATTGGACACAGGTTGTAAACTAAGGCCAAAAATGAAAATTTAAAAGACGTACCTATATTATGCCTTTTTTTTATTTACAACGAGCAAAAAATGCTTTCAACAAACGGAAAGAGTTATTATGTACAATGTACATTACAATACCTTTAAAGACATGAATTTAAAATATAAAACAAATTATGGGCCACAGTAAAATATCACAAGTACGTAGGGTGGATAGAGCCATGCATGTCGAGGGGATGAGAAAAATAGAAAAAGGGAAAAAGGTTTTAAATACAATTAAAATGGGAAAATTTCAACATCTGGGACATGTCACCAGTTATAACTCCCTGCAATTAATAACACAAAGAAGAATACAGAGTAAAAGGAGCCGAGGAAGAAGCCACATCTCCTGGTTAAACAATTTGAGAGCTTGGTTTAACTTCAATTTTTATTAATCTGTTTCGAGCAGCGGTATTGAAAGTGCGAATTGGGATGATAATTGCCCATCTTCTTATAGGAGATAGAATATAAAGAAGAAGAAGAAGCAATAGTTCTATTTGTTTATAGATCAGAATCCATTCCCAACAGTGGCGGCTCGTGATTTTTACAATAGGGGAGGCTATACCTAACTATAAAATATCTGAACAAATTTGCACTAGCAAAAAAATCCGCCAAAAAATCTAATTTAAGGCCCCCGTTTTTTGACCATTTTTTATTTGCATTTTATAATATCATCGAAGCACACAATTACGCCGAAAAGATATATATAAAGGAACGTGGATTTCCCCTGATAAGAAGACAGTAAATCAGATAGACCATATTTTAATAGAGAAGAAGCATGCAAACAATGTAATAAATGTAAAGAGCATGAGAGGAGCGGACTGTAACTCTGACCACTACCTGGTGAGAGCAGAATATAAAATCGAGCATAACATAAAGCGAAACAATAAAACAACAGAAAAAATTGGAAAACAATTTAACATAGGACTACTAAAAGATAACAACACACAGAAGAAGTATGAACAGGGAATAACCAACAGACTAATCAGGGAACAAGAAACGTCAAGCCCAGACAAACAATGGCAAAATATCAAAGAAGCAATCTTGGACACAAGTAAAGCAATCCTAGCGAAAACCAAAAGAAAACACAAAACAAAAGATTGGTATGATGAAGAATGTCAAGAAGTAGCAGAAGCAATAAGAAAAGTAAGACTCAAAAATCTCACAAATGACGAAGAAAGCACTAGAGAAGAATACAGAGAATTGAGAAAAATCATGAAAAGAAAATGTAGAAGCAAAAAGAGAAAATACAACGAGAACAAACTGAAAGAAATAGAAGAAAAATTTCAAAAAAAAGAAATAAGATCATTCTACCAGGAAGCAAAAAAAATGGAAAGAGGATATCAAAAAAACAACCCATATATGAGAGATGATAAAGGGATGTTGCTAAATGAGCCTGAAAAAATAATGGAAAACTGGCAAAACTATTTCACAGAACTGCTAAATAAGAGCGAAGTACAAAAGGAAACAAACCATGAAATTGAAGATGATCAGATAGCAATAGAAGAACCCACAGAACAAGAAATAAAGAACGAAATAAAGAGCTTGAAAAATAACAAAAGCCCAGGAATAACAGAAATATCGGCCGAAATGATAAAATCAGGAGGGAAAAGACTACAGAAAGAGATATATGACCTGATAAAAAGAATATGGGAAGTAGAAAAAATGCCAGAAGAGTGGACCATAGCAAGAATATGCCCTATACATAAAAAAAGGTGATAGAATGCGATGCGAAAACTACAGAGGCATCGCACTATTAGAAATAGTTTATGAAATCTTGGCACAAAGTATAAGAAAAAGGCTAAATCATTATTCGGAAAAAATACTGGGGGAATACCAGGCAGGTTTTAGAAACAACAGATCAACGACTGACCAAATATTTGCCTTAAAAGAAATACAGACTACCTGTTACGAACATAAAACAGTACTATATGCTTTGTTCATAGACTTTAAGCAAGCTTACGACACAGTAAAAAGATAGCAGATGTACGAACTGATGAAAGAATTGGGGATACCAAGTAAAATTGTCAGGATGATAAAGATGACGATGGAAAACACAACAAACGAAATAGCTTGGAAAGGGTATACATCCAAAAAGTTTGAAACCAAGGAAGGATTACGACAAGGAGACCCACTATCAACAATGGCATTCAATCTAACATTGGAAGGAATAATCAGGAAAAGCAGAATAAACATGCAAGAAACGATATTTAAAAACGGCCACCAATGCATAGCATTTGCAGATGATCTGACGCTATTAGCAACAAGCAAAAAAGAACTACAAAAGTTAATGAAAAACATAATAACAGAAGCCAAAAAATTCGGACTTAAAATAAATGAAGAAAAGACAAAATATATGATAATGGGAGAGATCCAAAAAGAAAAAGAGAATAACATCATAGTACAAATAGATGGAGAAAAAACATACTCGTTTAAAAGAGCCAAAGAAATTATTTACCTGGGAGCCAAAATAGATGAAAATGGTCATGAAGAAGGGGAGATAAAGGCAAGAATAGCTATAGGAAATAAAAAATATGGAGCATTACGCACATTATTGAAATCCAAATACGTATCAAGAAAAACAAAAATAAGAATTTATAAGACTGTTATCAGACCTACAGTAACATACGCAAGCGAAACATGGGTGCTCAAAAAGTCAGAAACAGACCTGTTAGAAAGATGGGAGAGAAAAATGCAAAGAGCAATATATGGAGGTGTGAAAATAGAAGGTCAGTGGAGAAGAAGAACCAATAAAGAATTGGAAGAACTATATCAAGAGCCAACGATTACGACGACGATCAAAACACAGAGAATACGATACTTGGGGCACATAGAGAGAATAGGAAGTAAACGAATGCCAAAAATGGTACTTTCACGAAGACCAATACAAAAGAGGAGGAAAGGCAGGCCAAGGAAAAGATGGAAGGACAGTGTATATGAAGACTTGAAGAAAAGTAACATTGAGAGATGGAAAGAACTAGCATTGGACAGAAGGAGAGGGAGAGAGGTTGTGAAGGAGTGTATAAAAAGACTGAAGTGTATTTAAATAAAATTTATAAGTTATGTAAGTTATATTACGTTATTTACTATATTATTTATGTAATCAGAAATGTAAACATTTTAGCCCTAGGCCTACAAGGCCTGTTGCGCTTAATAAATATAAATATAAATATAATATCATCATAATTCATAATTTCATAATATCAAATCATTTTAAAAATAGTTAGTATAATTGTAAAAGTGTATTACCAAAGTTTGTGTCGTTTATTTGTTA
Source organism: Diabrotica virgifera virgifera (assembly GCF_917563875.1). Taxonomy (NCBI): domain Eukaryota; kingdom Metazoa; phylum Arthropoda; class Insecta; order Coleoptera; family Chrysomelidae; genus Diabrotica; species Diabrotica virgifera. Next base: position 147,254,442 of record NC_065449.1, read on the forward strand.
ACAATTCTATCTCTGTAAGTAGATATGCATATCAAAATAAATACAGATTTGAAGTTTTGCAGTCCATACAGGTTGAAAGTTCACATTGTTTAAGATACTCAACTGATTTTTTTTAATTCTAAAAGCGGCTTTCTCTGCGAATCCAAAGAACACGGTAAATTACCGATATTTGGCTTTGCATTACAGATATCGGAAAAAGTTATTTAAACAAATTATTTCAAATATTATTCCAATCCCACATACCAAATTTCATCACAAAATTCGCACTTTTAGTTTTTTCAATATTTGTAGTCAGGATCCTAAAATCCGCAGAGGAGGCTGCTGGCGGGAAAATCTCACTTGCCCGATCTCCGGGCAGCGTGTGCGTTAAGCGATGTGCAGTGTGCACTAGTGTGCAGCTCTTCCGGGTCTCCTTAAACCATCCTTAAACGCTGCTGGGCTACGCGGAGCATTAGCAAGTGAGATTTTCCGGCCAGCAGCCTCCTCTGCGATTTTAGGATCCCGACTGCAAATAATGAAAAAACTAAAAGTGCGAATTTTGTGCTGAAATTTGGTATGTGGGGTTAGAATATTATTTGGAACAACTGGTTCAAATAACTTTTTGCAATATCTCTAACGTGAAGCAAAATAGCGAAGTAAACAAAACAGTGTAGCGTGTGTAAAAAATTTATGGGGAGGCTAAGCCTCCCTTTCCTCCTCTGACCAGCCGCCACTGATTCACAAAATAAAACACAAGTTTCTGGATGTGGGTAATACTAGAATGGAATGTGATGCAGACCATGTAATGCATAATTGAGAATGCCAAATAATCCTCACATAATATTGAAATATGGATACCTATTGACTGGCACCAGATTATCAGAGCTGTCTTCTGAAAAAAGCGTTTCCAAGTGATAGAACTGCACAATTGCACAAAGATCTTCTAGCTGATTCAGAGCTTTTTTTCACAATATCTATGTAAAGTGAGACAAAAGAAAGGCTTACTTTTTCTTCTACAATATCTTGACATATTTTACCATTTATTTTTAAAAGAACCCAAAAACAGCAAGAAGGTAAATGATGTAGTTTATTGTTTAGTTAATAAAGATGTGTTTTCTTTTTAGTTGTTATTATTTTACTTGTACCTAGGATCTTTATTTTTAGAACTATTTTCACATTTATTACTTCGCTACATCAATATATACATATCTATAATATGTTGAACAATGTCAATAAAATTACTGTTCAAAGTAGAATTTTTAAAATCAAATCATACTTTCATTTAAAGAATGGTTTAAGCCATTAATGTACAAAACTTCATTTAAATCTAATAAAAATTGAGCGAGCAAAAAATAAAAATAAAGTGTAGTGAATTTCTTATTTGGCACATAGCCACATAACTACTGTATTGCATAGTTGTGCCTCTATTCATATATGCCACCAAATATTTCCGTTTTGTACAAACACGAGACAAAATAGAGGGCCGTAAATGTATAGGAAGAAACATTCCTCATAAAATAATTTCCATCATAAAGTCACTGTACACTGATGCGACGTGCAGCGTGACACACAATGGGATCAACAGTGACGAATTTGACGTACTTACTAGAGTCAAACAGGGTTGCGTGCTTTCTCCGTTTCTGTTTAACATAGCTCTAGACCCATTGAGAACCTGCAAGGGGTGTACGTGGGCGAAAATAAGCATTGGGGGTCTACGAAATGAAAATGGGGGTCAATGTCAAGAACCGCAATTGATGATCAATACATTTGGTGACATTGAAGAAACGAATGTTACATTACAAAAGGGGTTGATTGGAATAAGTACAAACGAAGAACTTAAGGTAGAGATTAGAAATGGATATCAACAATTCTGGCTTCAAAAAGACATACTTGTTACTTATCCCGTATTATGGAATACCGCGAGAAAGTTTTTAATTGCTATTCTATCTTCATACCTAGTAGAAAGGTGTTTCTGCGTATATAATTATAAATCTCACAAAAAAAAAAGAAACAAACTGGACATCATTAACCGAGGAGATTTGAAATAATTATATCTATCTAAATTAATGCCAAATGTTGATAATTTGTTATTAAACCATCAAGTTCATCATTCCTATTAAATAAATGGTTTTCTGCATGAAATAAATGAAAATTCTTGCTTAGTTTTCTTCATTTAATTGTTACTATATTTTGATTTAAATTTAATTAATTAATTTGTAAAAATGTGTTGTTTTTTTTTACTTTGTCACACTAAAAGTACCTCACTACTGTTAGCAATTTGAATCTTTAAAAGTGAATAGCAGGGGGTCGATCTAAAATTGAAAAACATGACAAGGGGTCTACGAGAAAATAAAGTTTGGGAAACTCTGCTCTAGACTATGTTCTCTCCAAACTAGACTTCGACACAAAAGGGATACAATGGACGTTAACCACATGCCTAAGTGATCTAGAATACGCCGACGATATCTGCCTGTTAGGACAAAGGTTCCAGGATGTGGCCGACCAATTGGAAACACTATCCACTGAGGCCAATAAAATAGGTTTGAAAATCAATATTAGTAAAACCAAATCCATGAGAATAGGGCTTTTCATTCACAGTCATTTGTTTCGGGCTGCTGTCATGTGTCACGTAATATTAATATATCTACGTCATACGTTATTGGTATATATCAATGATACAAACCAAAGACGTATGACGTAGATATATTAATATTATGTGACACATGACAGAAGCTCGAAACAAATGACAATCGATGAAAAGCCCTATAAATGCAAGGAACAACACGCTATTTAATATCGACAACATGCAGATTGAAAATGTGGAAAACTTTACGTATCTTGGAAGTGTCATAACAGAAAGCGGAGGTATAGAAGACGATATTCGTATGAGGATACGAAAAGGTCAACAAGCATTCAACATGCTTAACCCTGTTTGGAGGTCTGGGGAATATACTACAAGGACAAAGATCCGAATATTCCAGTCACATGTTATGTCATGTCTGTTCTACTCTATGGATGTGAAACCTGGAAAGTGACAAAATCCCTTACAGACAGATTGCAGGTCTTTGTTAACAAATGACTACGAAGAATTGTCCGTATTTTCTGGCCAAACACCATCAGAAACGAAGATCTGCTACACCTGACCCAACAAAAGAGGATAGAAAATGAAATAAAGTCCAGAAAGTGGGGTGGATAGGTCACCCCGAAAAGATAGTTCCAGTATTGCAAAAACTGCCCTAGAGTGAAATCCCCAAAGAAAAAGAAAATGAGGTCGCCCAGCAGAAACTTAGAAAAGATCCATCATGGACGAGATAAGAAGTCAAGGAAAGTCTTGGAATGAGGTGAAGGCCCTAGGGCAAAATAGAACCCGATGGCGGGTTTTCACTGAAGCTCTATGCTCCACTTAGGAGTTCAAGAACATTATACATAAAGGTATAGGAAGAAAACAAGTTTCTTGGTTAAGAAACATTCGTGAATGGACTTAGATATCAAATGCAGGACAATTATTCCATATTGCAGAAGATCGAGAAGTCTTTGTAATGATGATCACCAACGTTGGATAATTCTGATATGGCACGTGAAGAAGAAGAAGAAGAAGAAGAAGAAGAAGAAGAAGAAGAAGAAGAAGAAGACGAAGATGACTAAAAGGTTTTCGGCTATCTCAGTGTGTTTTTTGCAAAGATGAGTAAAAGGTTTTCGTCTGTTTTGGAATGGTTCATGTTTCGCATTGGAGTGCAAGGAATAGTGAAACAAAACTTTGGAATAGTGATTGTGGTATTTTTGTTTTCTGACTTGCTAGACTTGCTGATAAACTATGCTAGGCTTTCGCGAATTACTCTGTACATTTATATTTATATTTAAAAATTGCACACTTAAATTTAAAAGTTAACGTTTCTTAGCGTTCTAGACAAACAAGAGCCCTTGTTTGATTTTAAAGTCCTCTGAGACGTTTTTACGTCTATTGTAATCAAGCTAATCAATTTTTTGGAAATTTTTAATTCTTTCTTAAATTAGCTCTAGGAGTGCTATAATTTTCACATGTTTGTTTATCTCCTATTTTATGTATGAGGCAGATTCTAGCCAGCATCCAGTAATTTGGCATTTTTTCCTCGTCCCATATTTTTTCACCAGCCCATACAGTTGCTCGTACAGTTGTTCTCCTCCTGCCTTTAACATATCAGCTGTTATTTCTGTCGCTCTTGGGCTTTTCTTGTTTTTAAGTTGGCTGATTATGTGCATTACCTCTTGTTTTGTTGGCGTCTCCACTATTGGATCGTTTTCTTCCATGTTCTGTATTATGTCCATCTCGTCCTCTTCAACGTTATTTATTAGCTCTTCAAAATAATTTTTCTCTCTTTCTAGCACCTGCGCTGTTTCGCTTATTAGTAAACATTCTTCATTCTTAATATAGATGCTTCGGCTCTGATATCCTTTGTCCCTTCTTTTAACCTCCTGGTAAAATGACCTTATTTCTTTAGTTTGAAATTTTTCTTTAATTTCCTTTAGCTTATCTTCTTTGGATATTCTCTTCTTTCTCCTACATTGTCTTTTCATTTCCCTTCTACACTTTTCTGTTATTCTCATTTTCGTTTAATAGCATTATTTGTCTAGCTCTCCTCACTGCTTCAGCTGGTTTGTTTAATTGTTTTTCCGTCGGGCGACTTCCATGTCCCTTTGTGAATTTCCTTCCGGCGAAGTTGTGTACTTCTTATTACCATGTTTCTCTCCATTGCAAAACACACTGCTCGGCGTCCGATATATTACGTTATATCACGTTTGCTATGCTTACCTACTATGTTCTCATAATATATCCTCCTTTCCAATCTTTGAGTTGAAATATGTTGTTGTTACTTGGACACATTGTCACGTAAGTAATGACGTATATCTGTTTTTATTTTCCGAAAAGTAAAAACGACGTATGACGTAAAATGACGTATGGGCCACTCCACGAACATAAGCCTGTTTTGGATTACTTCGACAACGAATATTTTACTGTGCAACATAAGAAGTACGAAAGTAAATGGCGCTAATAATTATTCCAATAAACAACAATGTAATTTGCAATTTACTTTCGTTCTTCTTATTTTGCACAGTAAAATATTCGTTGTCGAAGTAATCCAAAACAGGCGTATGTTCGTGGAATAGGGTATATATCTGTTTATTGACGAAATATGTTTTATATTGTTGTTACTTGGACAAAATGTAAGCTACATTGTCACGTAAGTAATGACGTATATTATCTGTTGTTATTTTCCGCCAAATGTAGATACATACTTCTCATACTTTAATTTACAGCTGTAAATTCACATAAAACAAAGTGTATACATGAATCAATAGAAGGCAAACCACATTTATTTAAGAGCACTTTTAAAAGAAAAACTCATTTTAATTATAGAGTGTGTAATGAAATACATTCAAATGTTCAAATCCGATAGATATCAAAACTCAGCACACCTTAATGGTCCGAGAGCTGTTACGACATTTTTGAGTAGGTATTTTAGGCAAACTGAAAATTTTTCAGGTGACTCTTCCATGATAGCCTAATACAAAAATGCCGGTCTGGCTGGAGGGTAGTGGTTATTTTCCCCAAAACTCCGGGTGGCTCAAACAAAATATCTGTGTATTTTAATAGAGTCTGCTCCTACAAATGTTGCGATTTTAAGACTTTTACCTGTGACCACCATGCCGGTATTAAGTTAAGCAACCATCGCTAAAGCCACTCTGCATCTAAAAATACGTAAATCAGGGATAACTTTAATGTAATAAAAGCGTTTTGGTAAATTATTGTGGGTTGTGGATTAGGCCACCGTTGCTCTGAGCGCCTCAATTGAGAATCATGTAACTCTGCTGGACAGCCTACCTGTTTCCCCGATGACGGAAAAAAAGTTCCAATCGTATCGATTTCTCAAAGATTCTCTCACTCTCTTCTTCTCACTCAAATTTCTCATTCCTCTTTCTTCACAGAACTGCAGAGCCGCCCAAATTTATAATGTTACTCACTCTTTAACACTTTCGAATACAACAACAAACAGGAACATATTTGGGCAGTCACATATATTTTGGGGCAAAATAAAAACATTAACTGAAACTTAAAATTGGTACTGACTCACATCAATACTTTTATAGCATCAATCTGAAAATTTTTCAGGTAACTTTCCCATGATAGCCTAATACAAAAATGCCGGTCTGGCTGGAGGGTAGCAGTTATTTTCCCCAAAAATCCCCCCAAAATTAAAAAGAGGGTAAAAATTTTAATTACAAAAAATATCATTGACGTGACTTTAAAGTAAATTTAATTATTCAAATATAAAGAAAAAAACAGCCAGGCGATTTGCGAGAGATCTGCAAGATGTTTGCATGGGCGCCACAGGATTATTTTCAGGGGGCGCATCTGAACTTCAGAAGATTGCATCTGAATATATACGTATAAATAAAACAACAATATAAAATATACTACTATACCTGCATAGCTATGTAGATAGTTTCTTTCCGGACAGGGTGGTGCAATTGATATTTTGACAGGGTATTTTTTAATATTAAAAATACCTATTCTAAAAAAGACAGGATTCTTATTTGGTGAAATTTTCTAACTGCCAGGTGATCAAACAAATTACACGAAAAGCGCTATAGGTAAGCAGCAGTGTGAAATATTGCTGAAGGTAATGTTCTTTTTATAACTGAAATATATTTTTTTAGTTAATTCAATCTTCTGCTTCTTCGTGTGCCTCATTCTTTCAGGACAATGGCGAGCATCACGGTCCATTTTATTGTTCTGCAGCGATTGTGAAGAGTTCTATTGTTGTTTTTACACTCCACTAATTTAAATTTTTCAACCAGGATATGCATCGTCTTTCCGGTTCTCTTTTTTCTTGCACTTTTCCTTATATAACCAATCACATTTTTTATTTCTTAGTAGGTGATCAAGTTAGCTCATTTTTCTTTCCTTCGTAGTGTTGAGTATTTCTTTTGCCTTTTTCATCTTTCTTAATGTTTCCGTGTTTGTTACGTGTTGTGTTCATGATATTTTTTACATTCTTCAGAATGTAAAATGAATAATTTAGCTCAGATGAAGAGTTTAAAGAAGAAGTACAAGATTCGGGCACAGAATTAATTTAGTTTATATTTTTATAATTTTCTACCTAGGTATATATTTATAATAAAAATTTTATCTTTTTCTATCATATTTGCAAAATATATTGTATAATATCGTATTATTTTCCTTCAATTAATAAAAAGGTATTTAAAAATTTAAATATAATAATTAGTCCAGCATTTTGAGGCACGACCACATAGGTATTGCCAGGTCACGTGATTTTGCTTGAGCGGACGGACTCGCTGCGATAGGGGACGCAAACAGCTATCGATACACGCTTTTCGCCAAAACAAAAACTGTCTTTTTTAGAATATTTATTTTTAATATTAAAAAATATCCTGTCAAAATAACAATTACACCCCTCTGTCCGGAAATAAAATGCATATACAGTTGCATATGTTAGACTGGTTAATAGTATCTACAGATTCAGATGCAATCTTCTGAAGTTCAGATGCACCCGTGAAAATGATCCTGGGGCGCCCATGCAAGCATATTGCAGAGTTAAAATCTCTCGCAAATCCCCTGGTCTGTTTATTTTATTTATATTTGAATATTTAAGTTTCCTTTAAAGTCACGTCAATGATATTTTTTGTAATAACAATTTTTACCCTTTTTACATTTTGGCTGAAAATTTTTCAGATTGCCTAAAATACCTACTCAAATATGTCTAACAGCTCTCATGCTATAATATCTTATGTCACTGTTCCGACCTAGAAATTTTAATAAAATCCTTGTGCAAATTTCACTTTATACATGTTTGAGATTGATATCGCATGACCTAGTCAACAAAAACTGTATTAATAGCTGTATTTAAAATGGTCAAGTATTTATTAACACTTTCAAATATATGAGTTTTACGCTAAATTTAAAACGGTGAGGAGTCAAGAAAAATTATGACGAGCTTTTTATTGATCACCAATAACAAGAAGGATCAACGTATTTAATAAATAAATAAAAATACTCTTAAAATAAATAAAAGAATTTACACAAAAGAGATTAAAAAAATTATGTACTGATCATATATTGTAGTTCACCCTCCATAGTCACTGGAGACCGCAACCATAGTTTTAAAGCAATTTTTTATTAAGAATACCTACTGTTTATCATAATAATACAAAGTACTTATTTTCCCCAAATCTTTTACACATGTTTACTTCTATTAGGTTTTGTCTAATATTTTGTAGCTTGTATAATTCTACTAAGAAAGTCACAAGCCACAATACGCTACCTTTGGGTCTTTGAGTCACAAGTGACTTCCTTATTTATCAAAGAGAGCTATTTTAGGCAAGGCGAAAACGGCGGGTTCGTTGGGAAAAATATTTTTTGCATAATCGCATTCGTGAGACATCCCAGAATAAAGTTCAAGGAGTCGCCCACGTGAAAAGTTGTCCAATTTTAAAAAAAAAATTTTTTAATCAAATTGCAAAAATCAATATTTTTGGCCCCTACAATTTTTTTTAGGTTTTTTGGACTATTCTAGACAAAAAAGATCTCTCATAATTTTTCTGTAAAGTTGATCGTTTTCGAGTTATAAGTAATTTAAAATAAAAAAAATGGCGATTTTCAAAGCTTAATATCTCGGTTAAAAGTTATTATTATGAAAGTCAGAAAGTGACTAGATCAAAGTTTAAAGTCTCCCCTACAGGATCCTGAAGAAATTTTTGTCATTATTTTATTACTAAGCTGTTATTTTTAAGTAATAATAATGAGCGCCATGCAAGTGTTAGCCGGCCGTAAATGCTGAGTGCCAGAGAGATGCCATTCTGGCAGTCCAATTGTGTATCTTACTCGCACTCACATTTGCAGCCGCGTAATACTATCTAGCCGCTTATTGTTATTAATTAAAAATAACAGCTTAGTAATAAATTAATGACACAAATTTCTTCAGCATCATGTAGGGGGGCTTTAGGCTTTGATTTAGTCACTTTCTAACTTTCATAATAATAATTTTTAACTGAGTTATTAAGTCTTAAAAATGGCCATTTTCGCGTTTTTCAAATTTTAAATTGCTTATAACTCGAAAACGATCAACTTTAGAGAAAAATTATGACAAACTTTTTTGTCCAGAATGATCCAACAAATCTAAAAAAAAATTGTCTGGGCCCAAAATATTGATTTTTGTAAATTGATTAAAAAAATTGTTAAAAAAAATTTGGACCACTTTTTACGTTGGCGACTTCTTGAACCTTATTCTGGGATGTCTCACGAATGTGATTCTGCAAAAAAATCTCATGCGAATATTTTTCTCAACGAACCCGCCGTTTTCATCTTGTCTATTTTGTTCAGTTTGTTTATGATGTGTTATGTGCTGCAATTATGTTCATAATTTACCCTCTCTTAAACCGCACGAACACCTATGTCCGTGCTTTTAGACCAAGGCATTTAGGAAAAAATAAATCGGTTTTTAAATACAGTACCTATCGACTTGCAACTTTTTGCATTGTGTTCGGGATGACGTCAGGAAAAAGTCTACTATACAAAAATGGGTGGAAATAATTGCATTTACAGTGCACGTCAACTGGAGTTTCAATGGTTTTTGGCACTAAATTTATGCAAACAGATTACTCGTGGGTTTTTGAGATCGCTAAATATAAATACGTCATCAGAACCAACACCCGGAGCATGGTGCCACTGCTGAGGTATTATCTTCTGAAGTTTCGAGGGTTTTCAGCACTTAATTGTATGGCTTATAGAATATAACCAATATAACTGACACTCGGAGCACCTAGTGGCCAGAGTGACTGCTATACATGTCATTTTATAAAATTTCGAGACTTTCCGACACTAAATTGATGCATAGTAACCGGGGGTATAAAATGATGGCAAAAACGCCCCAAGTAATCTATTTACATCAATTCAGTGCCGAAAACCGTACAACGTGTAGATCGTGTAGATCGCAAAGCTTTATGGAAATTGCTAGAGAAATACGGAATGCCTCCCAAGTATATCAGAATTATAAAACTGTTCCATGAAGGGTCCACAGCATGCATAGTCAACGAAGGCAAGTCAACAGAACAAATAGATATTGGTACAGGAGTAAGGCAAGGCTGTGTGCTCTCCCCGACCTTATTCCTGATAGTAATCGACTGGATCACGTCTCCTCCTCCTCTGTCATTTATCCTTCGTAAGGATGTGGTGACGTTATGGTATTTGACGAATGGTTGCTATCCATTCTTCTCTCTCCTGGGCGCGGTGTGCTGTCTCAGACAGAGAGTAACCGGTGGCGCATTTTATTTGGTCTGACCATCGGAGTGGCGATCTTCCTCGAGTTCTTTCACCCTCTACCTTGCCTTTAACCACCGACCTCTCCATGCCTTCTCTTCGTCTGGTAATGTGTCCAAAGTACCCCAATATATTTTGGTTGATGACGGTGGTAAGCCTAGTGTTGATGTCGAGTTCTGATAATATTGAGATATTTGTGCGATGTGCTGTCCAGGGTATGCGCATCATTCTATGATATACCCACATTTCAAAGGCCATTATACGTCGTGAGTCGGGCTTTTTAATGGTCCAAGTTTCTGAAGCATAGATAGCGATAGGAAAGATAAGCGTCCGTACCAGACGCAGTTTCGTGTTCCTGGTTATGGCCGTATCTTTCCATATTTTAGTGAGTTTGGCCGTTCCTGATCTGGCCATTGTAAGGTGTCGGCGTATTTCTTCTTCGCATCCACCATTGTTTGTGATAACAGAACCTAAGTAATTGAAACGGCTTACCACTTCAAACCCCGCTACGTTTCGTATTTTCGGCTGGTTATTTCTAATTCGATCGATTATCATTACCTTGGTCTTCTGTGCATTAATTTTAAGTCCATATTCACGACTAATAGTATCTAGTCTGTATGTATTCAAGTTCATTTGTTGATGATGCTAGTACTAAAGTGTCGTCAGCATAGCGGAGATTACTGATTTTTCGGCCTCCGGCTGATATTCCTCCTAACCATCCGTCGAATACAATGCGCATGATGTGTTCGCTATATATATTGAATAACGTGGGAGAGATAATACATCCTTGACGAACACAGGATTTTAGTTTAAAATTATCGGAGTATGTGTTGTTGACTCTTACGTTTGCTGTGTTGTTGATATACAGTTGTTTCAGCAGGTATATTAGATGTTCGGGGGTACCCATATCTCTCAGTATTCCCCACATTTTATGCCACTGTACATTATCGAACGCTTTCGAGTAGTCGACGAAGCACAACTATGTTTCTAGATTAAATTCTCTAGATTTTTCTATAATTTGTCTGAGATTAAGAATTTCTTCTCGTGTGCCTCTTCCAGGGACAAATCCACATTGTTCTTGTGGGATCTGTGGTAAAAGTATTGATTTTAATCTCTCGTTAATTATAGTTAAAAGGACTTTACTTGCGTGGGAGATCAGGGCTATAGTGCGGTAGTTATTACAATCAGTTGGTGAGCCTTTCTTATAAATGGGTATGAAAGTAAGCTTACACCAATCATCTGGCCATTTTCCTGTGTTCCAGATTTCATTACACAGTTTGAACATCACTTCAACTCCTATGTCTCCCATTTATTTAAGTGCTTCCGCCGTGATTCCGTCTTCTCCTTGAGATTTTCCAGTTTTCAATTTTTTTATTGCGGTTTCTATTTCCGATCTTAAAATATGTGGTTCCTTTTCGTCATTTATTTCTTCTGGGTTCACATCTTCATGGTCACTATGAAACAGCATTTCACAGTATTGTTTCCATGTCGCTGCTATGCCCTCTGCATTGGTGATGATCGTTCCCAAGTTATCTTTAATGACCTGTGTTTGTGGTTTAAACTCTTTAGTTAAGTATTTCACTTTGGCAAACAGTTCTCTAGATTCTTGACGGTCGGCGTGTTCTTCTAGTTGTTTGCATATTTCTTTAATGTGATTATTTTCGTCTCTTCTACTTGATGATTTTATGCGTCTGTTTACATCTGCTATCTTGTTTTCAGTTTCTGTTGGATTTGCAGCGTTGTTTCTAATATTTCTTCGTTCTTCTACTAGGTTCAGTGTCTCATCAGTCATCCAGTGTTTTTCTTTCCGTTGGGTTTCTTTGGGGTTTGTAATATTTATTGCGTCTATAATTCACGTCATTGTATGTTCCCATGTTTGATTGGGATCGCCAGTAATGTTTGGTGTGTTACTATGTCTTAGTGTTTCTTTGTATTTTCCAGGCTCTTTAGGAATATATTTAATTGTTCTAGTTGTTTCAATTTTCTTACAAAATTTGATACGAAATTCGGATTGTAACAGTTTATGGTCTGTTCCGCAATCCGCCGCTGGTTTTGTCTTTACGTTTACTACCGAACTTTTCCATCGTTTGTTGACAAGAATATAATCTATTTGATTTTTATATCTTCCCCCTGGTGAAGTCCAAGTTGATAGTCTTCGCGGGTGATGTTTAAACATGGTGTTCGTGATACTAAGTTCAGTGTCGATGGCAAATTGTAATAGCCTTTCTCCTCTCTCATTTAGTTCGCCTATTCCAAACTCACCAAATGTTCCTTTCAGCAGCTCTTCTGATGTTGTTTTGCCTATTTTTGCGTTCCAGTCACCCAATATTGGATCACGTCTAAGGCTACTAGTAATAAGACTGGAATAAGATGGAATGTTTTTAACTAACTTGAGGACTTGGAATTTGCAGATGACATATGCCTTTTAACAGAAAACAGACAACACATGCAACGCAAAACTGAAAAAGTAGCAGAGGCAAGGAAGAAGGTCGGACTTAACATAAACGTCGGAAAAACTAAAATAATGAAAATAAATACACCAAGAGAAATGGGAATATCACTGGGAGGCACGGAATTAGAAACGGTAGAGAAATTTCACTACTTGGGCAGTATTTTGAACAGCAAAGGAGGGACGGAGAAGGACGTAAAACGGAGAATAGGAATAGCTCAAAACGTATTCAATATGCTAAGGAAAATGTGGTCTTCATGTCAGATGACAAGTAGAACCAAGATAAGATTATTCAACAGCAACGTGAAGACTGTGTTATTATACGGAGCAGAAACTTGGAAACTGTCAAGAAAATGTATCGGACAGATGCAAGTGTTTATAAATAAATGCCTAAGGAAGATTCTTAACATTTTTTGGCCAAACCGCATATCAAACCAAGAGTTATAGACAAGAACTAACCAGGAACCTATATCTAAGACAATATGCAAAAGGAAATGGAGTTGGATGAGGCACACACTAAGGAGACCTGATACAGATATAGCGAGGCAAGCCCTATAATACACACCACATTGCAAGAGAAGACCAGGTAGACCCGTAGAAACGTGGAAAAGAAGTGTGGAGAAAGAAATTAATGCTATTGGGAAAACCTAGGCAGACATAAAGATTAGTGCAAAGGATAGAACACAATGGAGGCAGACAGTTGACGCAATATGCTCCGCATGGAGTGAAGAGGAATAAGTAAGTAAGTGCCGAAAACCCTCGAAACTTCAAAGGATGAAGTGATTTAGCTGTAACCCTGAGCACCAGATGCTTCGGGGGTCGGTTCTGATGGCGTATCCGTGCTCATTGATCCAAAAACTCCCGACTAAACTGTTTGCATCAATTTAGTACCGAAAACACTAGAAACTTCATAAGATGACGTTCCTTAGCAGTGATCGTGAGCACCAGGTGCTCGGAGGTCCGTTGTGATAGCGTATTCATGTTCAGTGACCCCATAACAACCCCCCAAGTAATCTGTTTGATTCAATTTAGTGCCTAAAACCCTCGAAACTCCACAAGCCGTTCCTTAGCAGTATTAGTGTTTCTGCCGCGTATGTCATTATTAGTTTGAGGACTGTTTAGGTTTTGTAAATTCTGCCTTTTATTTCTTTTCTGATATTTTTATTTCTCCATATTATTATTTCATTCAGGCAACCTGCGCTGCGGCTCAGTTTGTTCCATTCACTTAATCTTCCACTTCTGTTTCCAGCTTTTAGTAGTTAGATAGTGTGATGCCTAGATATTTAAACTAAATGACTTGATCTATTATCAATATGTCCCTCCAGCTCTAACTTACATCTTAATAGATTTGTTGTTATAACGATGCATTTTGTCTTTTGTGAGGAAATTAACGGATTAAATTTTCTGCCGGTTGTTTCGAGCTTTCCGTAGTTAGATAGTGTGATACCTACATATTTATGTATTTAAACTACATCACTTTGTTCTATTTAGGGATTGCAATCCAGCAGCATTTTCAATCCAGCTGGATTTTTGCACGATTGGCCTGAATCCAGCTGCATCCAGCGCGGATCCAGCAAAATGTGTAATCAAAATAAAAACACGATTTCAATGTTTTTTTGTCTGTGTTCTAAAGTTCTAAACAACAGAAACATGAATTATTTAGTCTTTTAGAAGTGAGACCTTAAAAAACATACGCCTAACCTACTGCGCACAGAACTGTACATATTGCGGAGAAAGACCTTTCGGCCTCTATATACTGGTCGGTTTTAAGATCATTAAATAGTCATAGACCGTGGACAAATGATCGCCTTTCACTCCTTCGGTCTCATAAATGGCCATTTCCTTTTCCAAAATCTTTTCGTAATCTTTTTGAGAATCAGTTTTTTTTGGTTATAAAAGTTTTCTCTTTCTCGTTTCAATTCAATGTTAAGTTCTTGTTCCAGTAAAATTCATGGGCCCTGGATTAGTTGGCCCCTCTTCTTCCATTATGTCCTCTTGCACTGGTTCCACAATCACTTGTTTATTTATACGACTCAACAAATTTTTCATCTCTTGTCGCATTGCATTCTTTTTCGGCATGAGGAAATAACCAGGATTGTTTAGTCCTTCGCCATACTTTTTTGGATTTTGTAAGTCCACTAATGTACCTGTAATTTCAGAGAGGCACCGTTCCGCGATTCTGTTGCGTAGTGCTTCAGATATATCGTCACTAAGGCTAGAGTCCTGGCTATTTAGTTTGTCTAAGGCAAATTTCATGGTTGTGTCGGCCGTTATCAAAGTCAACTCTCATCTGCAAAGAGCTTTTATAGCCAGTTTCACAGGTTAAAAAGTGGCGATTAACTCACTGATTATTGACTATTCGTCAGCAGATAATTTATCTCAGAATCAATGTCTATCAACGCTTTATCGATGCAAACTTTTAGGCTGTAGAAGCTTTTCAGCATACTGAGCTACTGCTAGCGTCATAGAATGGCAAGTTGCGGACTCACGACTTTGAATAAAGAGGCTAATGAAGACATTAAGTAACTTATTTCGAATTTGACATGTTTGCGGATCCGCGCTGCTGGATCCAGCACGGTTTGATGGATCCAGCATGTAAAAAAGCGCTGGAGCCATTTCTGGATGCTGGATCCATTTCTGGATGCTGGATCCAGAAATTGCAATCTATAGTTCTATTATTTATCTGACCCTCCACCGCTAATTTATTAGTAAATTTGCAGTGCTAACCATAAATTTTGTCTTTTTTGGGTAAATTAACATAATATATTTTCTGGTGGTTACTGGTGAGTATGGATTTTTTACAGAAGTTACAGAAGAAGGCCAGAAAAACCTTGGCAATTTAAAACCTGCGTAAAGATACAAAAATGAATGCGAAAGGATGTATAACAACTATTCTTTTAATTCTTTGTATCGTTTGTTTCTATTTCTAATTCCTAAGCCTTTCTTCCGTTTGTGTAAGGATTCACAATAATATAATTAATATTTAAGAAGAAATTAAAGTTGTCTAGAAATATTGTTCGTGCAGATATTAATTTTCAGCAAACGTGATGATAATAAATAAACATTCTATGGTAAAGACAGGCTTTTACATATTCATACCGGCAAGTTTTAAAATTGAAAATGTGCCTTGTAAAACGCAACATGTTAATAATTGTTGCTATTATTATTGCACGGCAATTATACTATTAATTATTTATTCACGTCCATATATGCGGTGAGATTTTTATATTATCTACATACTTAGCCATGAAAATGACAAGCTGAACCGACATGGTATTGTAAAATTCCGTTGATATTAGAGAACTTCATTAATATTCAAGTATCTGAATTCATCAGGATAAAATTAAATACTGGGCGCCGGATTATAGTCCACGTACTCACGGTTTTTGCTCCAAATTTTAAAGAACAGCTTGGATTGACATGTAATTTAGCATACACATAGCTAACCTGTCAAAGAAAAAAAGTTATATTTTGCCGATATGTGCCTTTCGCTGGTGGCGCTCCTAGCGGATTACTGGAATTATCTTTCACCGGTAATTTTTAAATTTATTATTTAATTGTTATCGCTTAACATTTACAACGCAAAAAATTAATTAAATTGTAATCGATTTTTTTAAGATTTTGCTAACCATTTTGACGTTCTATTGATAAAATATGAATTTCTTACTTCGGATACTTTCACAATTATCGTGTAGATGGCGCTAAGATTTTTAGATTAAATTATAATTACATACTACGGAACATTAAAAAAACTTAAATTCAGTATTTAAAACGTAAGTATATTTAAGGTAAAAATATATACCACAGCTTTGACCAACTAATATTTTTTATAATTAATGTTTTTAATTTTAATTTTACATTAATCACTTTGACATTTATGTCAAAGTTCCGGTAAACGTTTACAGACTTGCCACTACTGGCGCTCGAGAATTTGTAAATATCCCCTCTACGTACGAGCTCACAGCGGATATGTGAGTTTAATCCCTTCTCAGGGTGAAAAAATATACGTTCAAAATAATAAGTCCGGAAATAGATAAAGTGAGTAATTTTTAGCAACTTCGGTTCTATGGCGTGTTTTTACTAATAAGTTAATACTTTTCGAGTTATTTGCGAGTCAATATGTTCATTTTTCAACAAGTTTTTAAACGGTCTTTCGTAAATAAATCAAAAAGTGAGTATTTTACCGAAAAACACATTTTTAGCAAAAATATAACTTATAAACTTATAACAAATGAAAAAAATTGTACCTATATTTGGGGAAAATTATTATTATATTACTTTCCTAACTAGTGCGGAAAGTGATACTTTCACGCACGAGACTGCCGTTGACCCGAACGACGTGATAGCGGAGTTCGGGCAAGCAATCAAGTGCGGGGAAGACACTTTCCGCATGAGTTAGGATCAATATTTTTTTCTAGGGCCGTACGTTTGTAAAAAATCAGAAAAAATAGAGTTATATCAATTTTTATTTAGGAGTGAAAATACACAAAATACATTCTTTGACAAGGTTGTCAAAACCAAACTTTTACTAAAATTGGTTACCATGACGACGATTCAAAACGATTTTATTGTCTACTGATTTGACTTTTGAAGATTATATCAAAATAATTCTATTTCAACGAACTATCGCGTTAATCTCATTAAAACGTGAACAAAATAAGATAAATTTGAAATAAATTAGTAAATAATATCTAAATATTAGTTTATTGCATGTATTATAACATATTATAATGCCATATAACAAGGTATTCTACTTTCCCGCACGCCGTGCTGGAAAATTTACTTTCCCGCACGCCGTTTATTTTTGTTCTTTAAAAACGTTTCTTGCATTAAAAGTAAACAAGTTACAGTCAAAATAAAGTTGGTCCCTTTTTTTGGTAAAGAAAAATCGGGGGAAATCACCCCTTAATTAGGGGCTTATTAATTATCCCTTAATTATGTTGCTTTACTTATGTATTATTTATATGATCTGTAAGCTTTATCGATTCAAGTTCTTATTCTTGAAAAAATATTATGTTTTTTCAGAATAACTTAAAAATTATTAGTAATACCAAACATTTCAAACAATAAAAAATGCAGGTTTTGCTTTTCTGAATATTTTGGATTTTTTGTTTTTCTCTAAGATAAAAATTGGTTAAGATATGGCTGTTCAAAATTTGCATATACTCGTGATTAGTGATTTGTTCAAGCCCTTTTAACTACAGCCCTTTCAAAAATAAGCACCTTGAACTAAAGAAACCTACAGATAATATAAACAATACATACACGAGGAAATCAACTTGTAAAGCGGTAACGATTAATTTCATTATGCATGCTAATTAGGGGGTGATTTCACGATTTTTTTACCAAAAAAAAAGGGAACAACTTTATTTTGAGTGTAATTTGCTTCATTTTGATGCTAGGATTATGAAAAAAAAAGAATGTGTGTGTACTTTGTACCCACGTAAGAAGATATTCTTCTATTATATAATAGGTAATTTAAACGAAGTAAATATACTTAAAAGGTTATTTGTACTGATTTTATTTAAAAATCAAACCAACTTTCTTATCTACCACTTTCAAAAAAGAAGAATATCTGCAAAAATTATATAATAATATACTTACAATCATAAAATCTATAAAAAAAAATAAAAAAATAATAACTTGCTTGGGGCTTGAACCCACATCAAGTGGCGCCAAAGTTGACGCCATTTCAAACTACACCACATTCGCGTATACGTCATGTGGGAATATACACAAACTAAACGTTTACACCATAAACTTATATGAATTTAATAAAATTATTAGTTTGATTTTTGTCGAAATAAAATACAAAAAAATATAGAGTAAGAAAACGATATATGAGATGAAGATTTGTAGAAAGTTTGTTCGTAATCAGATTATGTAAATTAAAGCATTGCCTACTAATAGGTAACTACATTATTTTGTTTACATTTTCCAAATAGATAGGTATTGAAACTATTAGGTATTTCCAACTAAAACATTTAGAATTACGTACCTGCGGCTTTTCAAAACTATTTAAAAAGTCACTATAATTATAAATTTGATTTTATTTCTGTCCACACATCCATAAAAACTAATATATACAATATTTTTGTTTACCGATAACCTCCATATTGAACAATTATTGACAGATCATTTCAAAATTTCAACACCCAATCAGAGCCCGTATAATGACTAATACCATACTGTCGGTGTGCGCATGCGCGCGGATCAATCAAATTTTACCCTCAATCGATTCGCCGCTAAAGAAGAATATCTTCAAAAATCAAAATTAAAGCTTTTTTAAACATTTTTAAAAAGTTGTAACGAGTTTTTCCAAAAAATGCTTCATTTTTTGGTTATTTCACGTTGAAACATTTGAGTTGGACTTTAACGTATATGAACCTAGTTTCCATTAGCTACAACTCTGCTTCTACTGGATTTAGAGGCCTTGTACATACCTACACCATTTTTCACTTATTTTGTAAGCTATATGTTAATTATAACTGTTAATTATAACTTGTTATAAGCTGTTAATTATAACAAATGTGATGGAGTTCAGACGATTAATACTGACCATGCAACATGGGATAAATCCTCATGTCATGTATTCAAGCATACGCTGGACTCATTTAAGGCTAATATACTTGACATTAAATAGCAACCACAGAAACAATTTATTAAGCCCCAGGTGAAGAATAATGGAAACCCAAAACTAAATATTGAAGTATATTACCAAAACTGTCGCAGTTTGCTAGGTCGGACTCAACTGGTTTACACTAACCACGGCTCCGTTCCTGGTACCCATAAAATTTTTGCGTTCACTGAAACTTGGTTAAATTCTAGTGTGTATGATTCGGAACTTTTTGATCCTGAATTGTTTACTGTGATTCGTTCAGATCGGGATTTTTTAGCCACTGGGACAACTAGAGGTGGATGTGTACTATTAGCAGTTAATAAAGCATTAAATGTTATTCCTATTGATGTCTACTCTATATGTGCTGCTATTGCTGAAGTCTAATTAATTGATGTAGTCATAAGCAAAGTTGTATCAAAGAAAATAGTTTTTTATCTCGTGTTAGTATATATACCTCCGCAAACACCTCTAGCTGAACTAGAATTATTCCTAGAGTGTTTAGAAACAGTTGAATGTCTTTTTAACGAAACAGTATTATAGTCTTGGGTGATTTTAATATACCGGAATATACTCAAGGCATTACTACCGGTAAATCAGTGGCCGTGCAGAATGTTGCAAATTTCTTTAATCTATCGCAATATAATCATGTAGTTAATCATAATGAACGAATCCTAGATTTGGTATTTTCTAATATATTTTGTAACGTATATCAGGCAATTGACTATATTGTTCCCATGGATAACCATCATCCAGCGCTCATCATTGATTTTAGTATTAAAAAAGAATTTAATGAAATCAAAATCGACAGTAAGCAGAATTTTAACTTTAAGAGAGCCAACTTTATAGAACTTTATAATGAACTCTATTTATCTGACTGGTCTTTTCTTTCCACTGATCTTGATATCAACAGCAACCTAAATGCCTTTTATCAGTATATTCACAGCATCTTCTCTAAACATATTCCTCTTAAAAAGAAGCAAACTAAACGTTATCCGATTTGGTTCAATGGTGATCTGATTAATCTTCTGAATACTAAAAATAGAGCTTGGAACGCGTACAAAAAATCTCGTAATATTCAAAATTACACTGAATTCAAGAGAATTCGTTCAGAATTCAAATACTTTAATCAAATAATATACAAGCGTTATGTGTCTCAACTAGAACTCAATCTTAAACAAGATCCTCGTAGCTTTTGGTCGTTCATAAACTCCAAGAAAACAAATTGTTCTATTCCTGAAACTATATATATATATATATATATATATATATATATATATATATATATATATATATATATATATATATAATAGCACTAAAGGCCTTAGAGGCCCATGGCTTGAAAAGTTTGTTTGTTCTTCATTTTTACTTTTCTTTAGGTACCTAGATCTTCTCTGGCTTGGTATGTGATTTTTCTCCATTCCTTCCTGTTATTCATTTTTCTTCTCTGACCTTCTAACCCCATTTTTTCCATATCTTTTTCGACCTCTTGCTTCCATCTATTTTTCGGTCTTCCTTTTCTCTTTTTTGAGGCTATGTTGTAGTTTAGTACCCTTTTTGGAGTCCTCGCGTTCGGCATCCTTTCTATGTGACCTCGCCATCTAAGTCTCTGTGCCTTTATCACTCCTATTATATTAGGTTGATTGTATAATTCCTTTAACTCATTATTTGATCTTCTTAACCATAAACCGTCCCTTATTATTCCTCCATATATCTTCCTCAGGATTTTCCGTTCCCAGATCTCCAGTAAACTTTGTTCATTTTTTGTCATTGTCCATGTCTCACTGCAGTATGTTACTATTGGTTGGATAGTTGTTTTGTATAACTGTATTTTTGCCTTTCTTGATAAAAACTTGCTTTTCAGCATTCCATTAAGCGCATGTACACTTTTGTTGCCTGCCATTATTCGAGCTTGTATTTCTTCTTTAATATTCGGTTTACGTGATATTATTGCTCCTAGGTATGTAAATCTTTCTACCATTTCGAATTCGTATGATGTTCCTTCTTCTACTTCTACTTTAAGCTTTTGTCCATTCCTGAACTGACCATCTGTCCATTCCATACATTTTGTTTTAGTTTCATTTATATGGAGTCCCATTTTCTTCGCTGCTTTTACTATTCTCTGTACTATTGCCTGTAGCTCTTTTGTTCCTCTTGCAAGCAACACCACATCATCCGCAAATGCCAAAACTTGGTGCCGTTTTTGATATAGGAGTGCTTCTCTATTGATTTTTGCTTCTCGCATTATTTTTTCTAGGCATAAGTTAAAGAGTAATGATGACAAAGGATCGCCCTGCCTTACTCCTTCATTTACTATAAATGTGTCTGATGATTGGTTGTTTATTTTGACTCTATTTTCTGTATTTTCTAACGTAATATGTATCATGTTGCGTAACTTTCTGCTAACTCCCAATTCCTCAAGCGCCTGCTTTAAATTCTTCCTCTTTATTCTATCGTACGCTTCCTGGAAATCGATGAATAGCGCTATCGTTGGTAGGTTGTGTTCATAGCTTTCTGCTTGTAATTCTCTGATTACGAATATTTGGTCCGTTGTGCTTCTTCCTCGTCTAAATCCGCACTGATATTCACCTATTATATTTTCAGCTTCTTTTTCAAGTTTATCTTTTATGGATTTTGATAAGATTTTATATATGGTATTTAGTAATGCTACTCCTCTGTAATTACTACATTCTGTTTTGTCTCCTTTTTTGTGTAATGGGCAAATAATTGCTTCCTTCCAATCTTTTGGTATCCGTTCTATTCTCCATATCTCTTTTATGATCTTGTATATCCACTCATGTAGCAATTTTCCACCATATTTCATCATCTCTGCTGTTATATTATCGCTTCCAGGACATTTGTTATTCTTCAAATCTTTTATGATTTCCTCGATTTGTTCTTTGCTGGGTGAATTATCTTCTATGTCTTCTAAGTTTTCATTTCCTTCTTCTGCTTCCATGTATTCTCTTTGGTTTGACTTATTCTTGCCATTTAGTAACTCGTCAAAATACTCTTTCCATCTCTCTACTATTTCTGCTTCACCGCTTATATTATTCCCCGCTTTGTTTTTAACGAATATTGGTTTTTGTTGGTATCCTCTTTTCTCATTTCTGGCACCTTGATACAGGTTTCTTATTTCTTTATTTCTGTAGTTCTCTTCTATTTCTTTTAGCTTATTTTCTACGTGTTTTCTCTTCTTTTCTCTCAGCAATCTCTTTACTTTATTTCTTTGCTCTATATATTTATTCTTCGTCTCTGTCGTTTCTTTCATTATCATTTCCATCCTTAATGATTTTCTTAGTTTTATTTCGTTTTGTTCTTTTTACACTCCTTTCTCTTTTTATTCTCCTGTTTATTACACTCTTTTGCTGCTTTGTTCATTACTTGCTTTATGATGTCCCAGTTGTTTTCTGTTCGTTCTTCTATTTGTATCTTTTTTAGTTCTCTTTCCATTGTTTCCCCATACGTTTCTTGCTCTTTCTTTGTTGCTAATCGAATTGGTTTATTTATATGTTTCTTTATCTTTATTTTGTTTTTGTTTTCTGGTATCAGTTGTTTCATTTTGATGCCCACCATGTAATGATCGGAGTCGGCATCTGGTCCTCTGTATGTTCTTATCTTCTTTATACATTGCTGTTCTTCTTTTTCAATCAGCACGTGATCTATTTGGTTTTTAGTCTTTCTATCTGGCGATATCCATGTTTCCTTATGTATTTCTTTTCTTTCAAAATATGTGCTCATTGTCCGTTCTCATTAGTTTCATTGTGTTTGCTATGCTTTCCTATTGTCGGTCTAAACACTTCTTCCTTCCCTATTTTGGCATTAGCGTCGCCTAAAATAATTTTAATATCATATCTGGGTATACTTTCGATTGTTCTGTTTAGTTCACTGTAGAAACATTCTTTAACATCATTATCTTTTTCTTCGGATGGAGCGTGAATATTTATGAGGGTGATTTTTTGGTAATTTCCTTTGATCCTGATAGTACATATGCGGTCTGATACCGGTTTAAACTCTACTATTGCTTCTTTTAGTTCTTTTCTTATCATAAAACCCGTGACTAATATTCGATTCTTTCCACCGCTGTTATAAAACAATGTATCTTCTATTTCTAATATATCATTTCCCAGCTGTTTCGTCTCCTGCAAGGCTACTATGTCAAATTGGAACTTTTCGATTTCTCTCGCAAGATGTTTAAGTTTACCTTCGCCATATGTGCCTCTTACATTCCATGTTCCTAAAAGTAAGTATTCTTTTCGACATGTTTTCTTGTTTTTTGGTCCGGTTTTTGTTTTTTTCCTCTTGTTTCCTTTTTTTGTATTATCACTATCCTTTTTCTGTGCTTGTTTCGTCAACGTTATTCCTATGGTACAGTTATTTGTTAGTTTTTTGATGCTGTTTTGATCATTGTGCCCTCTTTGTCGTTCCACTTCCAGTCGATGTTATTTACCCATATTTTTTTTACTCCAATTTTGACTTCATTTCCTTTATTTCTTTCTTCCTGGGCAATGTTTCTAATTGTTTTCTGTATATCTCGTTCTTTTATGGTTGTATCTTCGTTGATATATACCTTGTGCTCTTTAATTTCTTTTAGCTTGTACTTTTTTTCCATTAGTTTTCTTTTTTCCTCTTGATTTTCTAATTCAATTAGACATGTTTTTTCGCCTAGCTTGTGAGCATTTCTTATTTTCACCTCTATTCCTAAGTGGTGTTTGATGAAATTGTTGATTTTTCCTTTTAACCGTGCTTGCTCATATGTGTCTATTGTTAGGCCGCTTATAACTACGTTGTTTATTCGTCGGTGTTTTTCCATAACTTCCATGTTTTTTGTTATTTCTCTGAGTCCCTCCTTGATCTCTTTATTTTCTTCTTTCAGTTCTGCATTTTCTTTTCTCAGCTCTCTGTTTTCCATAATGAGCTTTTCTATTGTTTCCTTACTTTCTTTTTGATTTCTTTTTATTTCCTTAATGTCATCGGTGAGGAGGCTCATCATTATTATTAATTGATCAATTTTTGACCCTCCTTCTGGATGTGTGTCATCACTCTCTAATTTTTCCATTTTCCGGCGCCAAACACTGTCTTCCACCTCAACCCTCAACCCACTGTTGTTATTTTCTGTGGTTATCCCGAAATTCTGCTCACAACGGCAACGTCGCAATTTCAACGGTCAAGGTTTCGTTTCTACGCTTTGATGTTAGACAAGCTTATCAATTATAGCGATCTTACTTTTTATAGGTCCTTGGTATTATTCCGATGCTATTTCACCGATTTTAAAGTTTTTTCTTATCACTGTCCTTAACTTAATGTCTTATATTATTCACTAGATACTTCCAATAATTTATTTCCCCTTACAACTCTCAGAAATTGAGTTTATTGCAGACGACAAATAAAATATGTGTTTACGTTTTGACTACAGTGTTGCCAAATTGTCGTATTTCCTGAAACTATGTCGTATAATAATATAAAGCTAGAGACTTCACAGAATATTGCCTCATCATTTGTCGATTTCTTCTCAAAGTCATACACCGATATTTCTCCTCCCGACCATATCACTTCCAAATTAAATACATATATTGCCGAACAATTGCACATTCCCGCTTTTACAAAATCTGAAATTGAACAGGCCATAAGGAAGATTAAGCCGAACATGACGATGGGACCAGATAATATTCCTGCATTTCTCATAAAAGTTTGTGCCCACGTATTTTCAACTCCTCTGTGTACTTTATTTAACTGCATATTATCCAGTTCGGTCTTTCCCACACAATGGAAAGTTTCTAAAATTGTCCCTGTGTTTAAGAAAGAAAATCGAACTTCTATCCAAAACTATAGGCCTATTGCTATCATATCCAACTTTAGTAAAATTTTGGAGATATGTATAAATAAACACCTTTACACCCACATTTCACCATTCATAGTTCCCCAACAGCACGGATTTATCAGTGGTAAATCTACTTTAACAAATCTTGTTAATATCACTCAATTCCTGTGTGAAGCATTAGACAGAAATGCTCAAGTCGACGTCATATACACTGACTTTTCCAAAGCTTTTGACCGCTTAAGTCATAAAATTCTACTGAATAAGCTCAGTTCTATTTCAATCACACCTACGCTGTTACAATTATTTAACTCTTATTTTACAGATCGATGGCAATATACACAAATTAGAGGTTTTAAATCAACCCCTTTTCCTCAGTTATCCGGAGTACCTCAAGGTTCAATTGTAGGGCCGCTATTGTTTGTGATATTCGTTAATGATATTGTTGATGACCTAGATGTTCATTCACTAATTTATGCGGACGATTTAAAATTATTTTTTGAAATTAAGTCACCCTCCGATTGCATTAGACTTCAAGAAAATTTAAATGAAATCAGTATATGGTGTGACACTAATTGTTTGCAGCTAAATGCGTCTAAATGTAATGTTATGTCTTTTTCTAGAAGCCCTTCTCCAACACACTATGATTATCATATACATAATACTTCCATTTGTCGCCCCTGCTCTGTTAAGGACCTGGGGGTCATATTTGACTGCAGACTATCATTTGTTCCACACATCACTAATATCGTTGCGGGTGCGTTTAGTACTCTAGGTTTCATTTTACGAAATGCGAAAGAACTTACCGATATTGACACTTGCAAATTTTTATATTCATCTCTTGTTCTCCCCAAACTCGATTATGCATCGATAGTTTGGTCTCCAATTTATCAAAATCACACAACTGTTTTGGAATCAGTACAGAGGCGGTTTTTAAAAAGTATGCACTTTAAATCCACTGGCATTTATCCTGCTAGGGGATTTTCTGAAGAGCTACTTCTCGATAAATTTAAGATGCAAAGTCTTCAGCGTCGTAGAATAACTCAATCTTTATGCTTTTTATTTAAAATTATTAACAATCAAGTAAATACTCCTGAGTTATTGCAACTTCTTAATCTCCACGTACCACGTGTTGCTTCTCGTACTTCACAAACGTTTTATGTTAACAGAGCCAGATCAAATATTTTGGTGCAGTCACCTCTAGTACAAATGCAAGCTCACTACAATGCGAACTCTGATCTCTTTGACATCTTCAATTCTAATTTACGCATCATTAAGAATACTGCTAACGATATTAGGTTGCAACCAGTCACTTTTTAACATCTTGCTGTTATATTATATATTTATTCTGTATTTTTGTATTTAATTGTTTTAAATACTATGTATTTTCTGTTTTTCTTTAATTACTTTATAAGTTTTTGTTCGTCGTTGTTCGTATGTGAGTGTGTTTTTCTCATTTTCAGTTTTTTCACACACTTACATATAAACGGCGTTTATGTAGTCTATGAATTTTATACTGTTTTGTTGTTATGTTTATGATCTGTAAACGGTAAATTTACTAATACGCTTAATACACTAACCCAGATTGTAATTGGTCCAGTACTGTTATTTGGGTACTAAATAAATAAATAAAAAATAAATAAATAAATATTTTTGCTAAGAATATTTTTTTCAATAAAATACTTTCTTTTTGAGTTATTTGAAAAAATCCGTCTAAAAACGTGTAATTTTTTGTTGAAAAATGACCATATTCACTTACAAATAACTCGAAAAGTATTAACTTGGTGAAAAAACGCTACAAAACAAAAGTTACTTAGAGTTAGTCAGTTTATTTCAAGACTCGCTTTGAACATATATTTTTTCACCCACGAGAAGGGGTGAAATTCACCCCCTGTGCAAAAACACACATTGGCACAATATCAGTTTTTTTCTTTGATATGTTTAAGCTACGTGTATGCCAAATTTGATCTCAATTCAAACGGTTCTTTAGAATTTTGAGGTATTGTAAATTTTACCGTAAGTGAATGGACTTTGATATGACGGATCTGCCTTTTTCACAATTCCAAATATGTGTTTTCTCCAATATTGTATTAAAAACATAAAGCGCCTAACTAAAAAAGTCAAACTTACAATATTTGTTATAAACTATAATTGAGCAATAGAAAGTTTTGAGGTGGAGTTTTAGAATCTGGAATGTCTTTCTTTGGAAAAACTATTTCGAAAGTCTGCTAGCAGAGAAAGTACAAAAAACACAGCCTATTCAGTACCGGACAGTAACAGAGTAATGAATAACATATCCACCCACAAGACAGAAAACAATGCATGCTATTAAAGCACTGAAGAATAATAAAGCCCCATGTACAACATACCAGCTGAAATTCTCAAAATTGGAGGACACACATTGATAGATACATTTTATAAACTAATATCAGACGTATGAATATACAAGAAATTTCAATCTACAAAAAGGGACACAAACTCAGCTACAAAAACTATTAGAGGCATATCCTTACTCTTTGTGAGTTATAAGGTGTTTACGTGGATCATAAACCGGAGATTAAGTCACTTTACAGAGCAAATCATAGGAGAATACCAGGCCGGAAAACATCTTAACACGCATTTTTCATTTCTTTAATGAATTCTGACAAACAACCTAATAGAATAACATTAAACCAGAACAATAACAGAAAGTACCTCTAAAATTTTAAATAGGAGCAAAGCAAATACAAAAAATGTTCGAAATGACTCCATGAAACTTGACACAAGATTCAATTCTTAGCCTCATAGAGCTTCAAAGTGTCGATTTTAAGCTCATTTTTCAAAATCTTCAATTTGGAATCGTTCCGTCCCACACATTCAATATACGCCATCTAAGTCTCAATAAACGCGACTATGGTATCAAAATAATATTTCTTGTTTCCCTGTTAAAAAAAATCATATCCCATATTTGTATTTATTGAGATTCAGATGCTGTAGACTGAATGTTTGGGACGGTACGTTTTCAAATTGATGATTTTGAAAAATTGACTAAATACCGACACTTTGAAGCTATATAACTACTGACAAACAATTGATTTCTGTAAATAAATTAAACTATTTTTATACTCTTTTGTTTTTTTTTTCTTAATAATTTGACGATAATTTAAATTGTTTGTGTTTAGTATCACTATTTTCGTTGTTATGAAATTTAAATCAATTTAAAACTATTTAAAATTTAAAGCATCTACCTAAATCCTGTTTTTAAGTGGATTAGTTGACTCGATGCTTATTTACTGAATCGGAAACCCATCATCACTGAATATATTTTACTAGAATTTTCACTTTAAAGTCTGCAATTAAAGTATATTTTGTAAATATTGAGCAAATATTGTTGTACTGCAACGGGTCCGTAATTTATACGATAAAGTATGTAACAAACTGCGTTTATTACATACTTTATTGTATATGTATATATCTAACAAAATGCGTTTGTAACATACTTTATTGTATAAATTATGTCTCGTCAATACAGTTATGCGTTTTTTGGGCAAATTTCTGTAAATATCCTGTTATTAGAGAGCATTTGGGTATTATAAATCTTTTATTTTAGTATCAATATATAAAATTTACTATATTTTACAAACGCAGATTTACCAAAATTGTTTGGGGTTAATAAAAAATTAGCGACTCAATACAATCTATTTTTAGGAAATATAGATGAGTCTATACAGCTTCTGTTCATATCTAACCTCTTCATTGACATTTCACAAAAATAATTTGCTAGTGGATAAATATTGGAAAACAAAAGTTTGCATCTGGCTAAACTTTTATTTAACTTCTTAACTCCCTGACAAAATCAAAATCGTGGAATAGACCAGGGCGTATCTATAAAAATATTAGTACATGTGGACGTTGAGAGGTGACTTAAATTGTTTTGCAGAAATTGCTTGAAAATAACTCAGATAATAATATTTGAGTTATCCTCCCACTCAAAATGGCCCGGAACATTGTTTAAATAATCAAAATGTCAAAAAATGAAGAAAAAGTTCGATTTTTTTCTTCGTTTTTTGATTATAACTTTAAAAGTATTCATTTTAGAGAAAAGTTGTATTGACATAAAAGTTGCGTAATTAAATTTCCTACAACATAGAATTGGTTAAAAATTTAAAAAATAGTCAACCTTGTTGCAAAATAGCAATAATTGCGAAAAAAACATACAAAAACAAGTATTCGCATTTTACGTTTTTCAGCCAATTATTCTACACTTAGGACCTTCATATTTCACCCAAAAAAACTTTATGGTACAGTAAAACAACACTGTAAATTTCATTAAGATCGGTTCAATAGATTTTGCAAAATAAATTTTGCAATCCAGCTTTCGCAAAAAACATTCATTTTTTCAAAATGTTACAGGACTGAAAATAAAGCAGATATCAAGTTAATTTTTTTTTGCTTATAGAAGTGTACTGTACCTTTCATTTGCAGTTTGCAACACTAAAATCGATTAACTACCACGGCGTCATGAATTTTTTTAAATAAAAATTAATTATTGGTGCTACGCGCAGGACAGCGGATAATTTGCTCTGATTGGGCATTCAAATGACCTTTGATAATGATTGATACACTTTAATTTTTATTACATTTCGATATAAATAAATAAATTTGTTTATTGCAAAATAAAAACACATACTCTATCCTTTGAATAACACTTTTTTAGCAAAAACTTTCTTTGTTCACATAACAATAATAAAATTAGTTTGATTTTTGTGGTATTAAAATATTAAAATACAACAAAATATATAGTAAGAAAATAATATATTAGATAAAGATTGGAAGAAATTTTGGTGGAAATCAACTTGTGTGAATCGAAAACCGCTATCCTGCGCGTAGCACCAAAAATTAATGTTTATTTAAAAAATTTCCTGACGCCGTGGTAATTAATCGATTTTAATTTTGCAAATTGCAAATGAAAGGTAGAGTACACTTCTATAAGCAAAAAAAAATCAACTTGCTATCTGCTTTATTTTCAGTCCTGCAACATTTAAAAAAATGAATTTTTTTTGCGAAAGCTGGATTGCAAAATTTATTTTGCAAAATCTATTAAACCGACGTTAATGAAATTTACAGTGTTGTTTTACTATATCATAAAGTTTTTCTGGGTAAAATATGAAGGTCCTAAGTGTAGCATAAATGGTTGAAAATCGTAAAATGCGAATACCAGTTTTTGTATGGTTTTTTCTCAATTATTGCTATTTTGCAACAAGGGTGACCATTTTTTTAATTTTTAACCAATTCTATATTATAGGAAATTTAATTACGCAACTTTAATGTCAGTACAACTTTTCTCAGAAATGAATAGTTTTAAAGTTATAATCAAAAAACCAATAAAAAAATCGAATTTTTCCTTCATATTTTGACATTTGGATTATTTAAACAATGTTCCGGGCTATTTTGAGTGGGAGGATAACTCAAATATTATTATCTGAGTTATTTTCAAGCAATTTCTGCAAAAGAAATTTGAGTCACCTCTCAACGTCCATCTCAAAACAGATGCGCCCTGGACTAGAATGCGTTTTGTCATTTCAAAATGAATATAAATCGTTGTTCTGAAGCTACTTCCTTTTGGCATTTTCGTAATAAACTATTCTAAATGGGAAATAAGCCACCATTTAACTAAAAAAATGATTTTATTAACGTTTCGACGTCCAAATCGGATGTCGTTGTCAAAATACAAAATATTAATAAATTAAACAAAAATGTTGTTGCTTAGTACAAAATTCTTTTAATAATTTAATTTAATCTGACTCATTTATATCGGTAATTCAGACGTATACTATACATTTTAAAGTAGAAGACTTTAACATGATATTGCCAATATTTATAAATTTAAATCGGATGGAAATCGGGTGGAAAACAACAATAGAGCTCTTCAGAATCGCTGCAGACAAAAACTTCTTCTTCTTCTTGTGTCGACATGACTGTTTGTTTTTCAATGTGCCTCCAGTATGTTGTCATTCGATTGTTTTCGTGTTCTTACTCTCCGTCCTTATTACTCTAATTATTGTTGTCATTCGGCTTATGTGGTTATTCTATTCTACTCTTCTGTTGTTTTTTAGCCAGTTATTAATGTTGTCCACCTTGTGTATCCGTCGTATATCTGCACTTCCAGCTTTATCCCATAATGTCTTGCCATCGATTTTTCAAAGGGTTTTCATCTCTGCTGTTTCTGGCATTCCTTTTGTCCATTCTGTATCAGGTCGTGTTTCTGCCGTATATGTCATTATTGGTCTGATGACTATTTTGTAAATTCTGCCTTTCACTTCTTTTTCGATATTTTTATTTCTCCATATTGTGTCATTCAGGCACCCTGCGGTTTTGTTTGCTCTATTCACTTAATCTTCTACTTCTGTTTCGAGCTTTCCGCAGCTAGATATTTAAACTCCATCACTTGTTCTATTATCTGACCCTCCAGCTCTAATTTACATCTTATTAGATTTGCTGTCATAACCATTCATTTGGCTATGACAGAGAGAGTAAAATGGGTTATGATGACCGTCAATGTCCTTAAAGGATAAGGCAGATAAAGAAAATAAATCAGAGTTATCGGTTGGTAAATTAGTTGGTAACATTACTGGTCTGACGACTGTTTTGTAAATTCTGCCTTTCACTTCTTTTCTGATATTTTTATTTTTCCATATTGTTTCATAAGGCAATCTGCGGCTCTGCTTGTTTTATTCACTTGATTTTCCACTTCTGTTTCGAGCTTTCCGTAGCTAGATAGTGTGATGCCTAGATATTTAAATTCCATGACTCTAATTTATATTCTATTAGATTTTCTGTTATAACCACTCATTTGGTGTTTTTTGGGAAAATCAACATTAACAGACAGAGCAAAATGGGTTATGATGACTGTCAATGTCCTTAAACGATGAGTCACATGGAGAAGATAATACGGAGTTATCAGTTTGTAACTTTTTCTTCGTATGGCAATATGAAATGTGCGATTAATGAATGTGTACTCAATGTAGTCAATGCCTCAATTTGGAAGCAACTCAGTACGTTCCGTGCTGAGCAACAGAATTTGGTAACCTAACAAGTACTAAAGAAATACCATGCATTTGAGTAATTAATTATAACAATTAAAGCTCGGATTATAAGCAAAATTCTTCTTTGTCTAGTTTTCCTATTCTAGATGTTTTTTGTACATTTTGACTTTTTTCGTAAATTAAGCCCATTTCTACCTTTTTTGAAGTTATACTTCTTTAGGCGTGATTGAGAGTGAATTTTTATTATTCTGAGCGCATGCGCACACAGACATTATGGAGTTCGTTGCTAATCTTTCAAGTTATGTATGTATCAGCGCCAATAAGTTATTAAAAGAATATATTAGTGTTTTTAGTAAATATATTATTTATTATAATTTTTGTGTCTCTGGATTTGTCTTCCTCGGGAGTAAGATTATAAGTAACTACTATAGGATCTTTATGGTATGGGAGCAAAGTATGCTAAATGTGCAGTCACTCTAGCGTTATGGGGACCTGTTGGGTTGTGAATAGTAGGTCCTAAAACCAAAAAAAGTTAAGTAAAATTTTCCGTTTTAGTGGGGATTTTCCATTTTTAATTTAATTTTCCATTTCCAACAATCGTTTTTTTAGATTATAGCGCCATCTATCCATAATTCTAAAAAATGGCTCGAATAAAAGATACTTATTTTTACGTAAGGAAGCCAAATCTGCAATAGAAAATGGGGCTTCTATTTAAGATTTTAAAGTAACCCCCCACCCCACCTCTATGGGGGGTCGTCCTTGGTGCCATTCGATAGATTTTTCAAAAATATTGAATAAGTGCATTTTTCATTTTTTCGATCTGACGTTCATTTCGCGAAATATCGCTGTATTCGTATTTAAAATTTTAAATTTATCCCTCCCCCCTCTCCATGCGAAGTCGTGTTTGGTATCATTCGATAGATTTTTGAAAAATATTGAGCGCGTATTTTTTAGTTTTTCGATCTGTCATTCATTTCGCGAATTATTCGCTTTTTTCTTGTGAAACTTTTGGACTCACCCATTTCCATAGGCCCCGCTCAAATCGTCAGATTTTTTAAATATACACTGTTTTGCATGTACTTAACTTGCCTTATCTTAATCTGACGATTTTGAATTTTTCCAAGGATAGATTTTTTTTCGGCCCCCCCTTAACGAACTCCAATGCATTAAGAGCCAATATATGGTAGAGGTACATTTTCAGGGTGCAAAGTTTCGTCCCATGTAATAATCTGATGCGCTCGAGTAACTGCAAAAATCCCCGCTTGGGCCCCCCTACCATTATACTTCACTTGATCTATTTGTCACCGTGATTTGTAATTGGGGGATTAGTTGCTAAGGGGTACAAGTGACAAAATATTGTAAACTAGTTTAAGTGCACAAAACTACTGGTGGCGGCATATCGCAGGTTCTAGTTTGACTACTTACAAAATATTTAAAAAGAGTTTGCGGCAAACAGGTATAACTACACTTGCATCCATTTGCCTGTAGGGTATTAGATATAAAAAAAGGGCCAATGTATTAAGTGGCAAAGAGAATCAATTGCAAAATTTGAAGCAAACGGGTACAAGTGTGAACGTTTTTTCAAAATTTCAAATATTTTAAATGAAAATAAATACATACTAACTTTACAAATGATTTCACAATTAGATAAATCAAATGTATAAAATTAATTCAAAAAAAGTCCATAAGTGATTAATATGCTGTAAAATTTACTATGTAAATTTAACTTTGACTTCGTTTTTCTCAACTAAACCATTTTATCACTTGTGCCCCTTAGTATCTAATCCCCCCAATTATGTCCGAGATGTCACGTAAATAGAGCGATGATGGTTTCGTTGGTAAAGCATTCAACCACAGATCGAGAGGTACCGGTTTCAAATGTGGACGATTCATATTCATTATTTTTTTTTTATTTTTGGTATTGTTTTAATAATTTTTTTTTGAAAATAGTAGGTAAGTATTAAAATTAGTTTATTATTTAAATAAAATACAAATAAACTGTTTAGTATATTTATTTCGTTGAAATTATATAATAGAAGTATAACTGCTTACGTGCGTACAAAGTACACACACATTTCTTTTTTTTTAAATTGTATGCTGCTAACCATGATGATATTATTAATACTGTCATTACTAAACCTCTGTATAATAGAGTTTTGGGTCAACAATTAATCAATGATTTGTTTCCTTTTTTCTAGAAATATCCCTGCGTGTTCTGGAAAATTTCTAGAAGTATTAAGAAAAGCACTGCACTATGCACAATTAAACAGGGAAAAACGGCATACCTGGGGTACCTAATTAGAAACGAAAGATACCAGTTTCTGCAAACCTTAATTGAAGGAATGATCGAAGGAAGAAGGTGAGTGAGCAGGAAGAAAATGTCATGACTCCGTAATGTCAAACAATGGACAGGACTAAGAAACATAGGAGACCTAATACATACTGCAAAGGATAGAGAAAAATGGTCAAACGTGATCGCGAACATCCATTAGTGAATTGCATAGGAAGAAGAACCACCCTCTATAATTTGGTCCCTATAGAAAATCTAAAAATATGTCAAAATACGTCAAATTTGGAAACGGGGTTGAGTGATACCTCATTTTATTCTTTTAATTACCTTTTAAAAATACCACATAGATTATATTTCTTTTCAGTACTTTTGGAAAAATCTTGGACTCAATACTCCAAAATATTTTGGAGTTCTGAACTCGATACTTAATACCTATAAGGTTTAAATTGATTTTCCCAAAACTACTCAAAAAAAATACTCAAAATACTCCAAAAAAAATTAAATTTGGAGTTCGATACTCCAAAAAGAACTTTGAAGTTCGATACTCCAAAAAGAATTTTGGAGTTCTGAACTTGATATTTAATAAATACCTTTTATCGCCAACCGTCACTCAAGTCATTCATTATTGTACTCATTTGCCCTCATTTGCGGCAGTAAAGTAACACTTTATTGTACTGAAAGAAGAATTTTACTTTACCTGCCGCTATTAATCAAATTAAACAAGATTGAATGTAAGTGGTCGATGGCAGTAATCGAATGGCGAGTGTTTGAGTGAACTTTAAATTTATTTACTTAATTATTAAAAATTTGTACACAATTTGCGATATTAATCTATTAAATTTATGTCAAAAAGTGAAATTCTGTAGTATTTTGTAATTATTTTCATATAAAATAAATTAAAACTTTACCGATTTAGTAATTATTCAACTATCGATTAAAAATCGAAAGCGGCCATCTTGCAAAAGTTATCTGTGATCACTTGGTCATCACTGTCATGAAATTAGTATGACGTCTAAAATTAAAAAAGTTCTTAAATTGTAAATTGCAGGTAAGTGTTAAAACCAATCTCAAATTATTTAAGAAAGTGAAATTGTAGATAATAGTTATTTTCCTAACAAGTGCAGAAAGAATTGGTAGTAATTACAAACAAATGCGACCTGAAATTCCCATTAAAAGATGGTTTCATTCTGTATCAAATCGCCATTTCATAAGAGTTATAAATAGATTGAGATGTAATCATGCTCTTACCCCCCTTCATATGTACAGTCTGGGTCTCACAGAGTCACCTAACTGTGAGTGTGGAAAAGAAGGTAATCTACTACATATTCTTCTCGAATGTTCACATCAATCAGTAAATATAAACAAATTTTATGATAATCTTAATATATTAAAAATTCCACTTCCCGTCTACCTGAACAATTTGATTTTTTCTGAAGAGATTAATATATTAAAAACAATTTACGAACATATCAAAAATTGTAAATATAGATTGTAGCAATAAAATTTACCCTGTATTTAAGAAATTTTGTTAAAACAAAGCAGGCATGTTTGTTAAAACAAAACAAACATGTTTGTTTTAAATCCTGTAGATTTAAGTAATTATTGTATATTATAATTGAAAAAAGAAAAGAACAAAAAAAAGAGAAAAAGAAAAGAAAAAAAAACAAAAAAAAATAAAAAATGCAAAAAAAACTATGAAGATGTAAACCTCCGCGAGGATGAATCGGGTTTACGTCTTAGCGTAGTAAAAAAAAACAATTTATAAAAAATAACAATAAAAAAATTAATAAAAAAAAACAAATTAACAATATAAAGAAATGCAAAAAAAATACAAAAAAAAATAAAAATTTACAAAAAAAAATGAACAACCAAAACAGAGTATTATTTAGATAATTGTAGATAATAATGTTAGTTTGTTATGTATTTTGAGTTAGAAATACAGAAAAAATTCCTCTGATTGAAAAATCAAATTTGTTTGTTTTTAAAATAACAAAATGTCTGGCTAATTGGCTCGGCCAAGGCCATCAAATTCACTCAAAAAAAAAAAAAAAAAAGTGCAGAAAGTCATTCTTTTCCGCACGCGACTGCAGTTTGCCGAACGACGCGAAGCGGGAGTTCGGCAAGCAGTCGAGTGCGGAAAAGAGACTTTCTGCAAGAGTTAGGAACAATATTTTTTCTAAGAGTCTTTAAAAAATTACCAAATCTTAATCAATTAATTTAATTAATATGAAAATACATACACAAATTAATTCTTTGACAAGGTTGTCAAAACCAAACTTTCAATATAATTAGTTAGCATGACGACGATCTTGGTTTCCATGACGATTATTCAAAACGACTGTTATTGTCTACCGATTTGACTTTCGAATATTATGTCAAAATAATGTTATTTCATCGAATTGTCGCGTTAATTTTACTAAAACAGGAACACAAAAGATATATTTGAAATAAATTAGTAAATAATATCTAAATATTAAAATTTTGAATGGGTTGCATGTGAGAGTTCATTTTAAATGAAGAAAAAGGCAGACGTACTCTCAATCATTACTCTCTCAAATGATTGAGAGTACGTCTGTCTTTTTCTTCATCTAAATATTAGTTTATTGCATGTATTATAATTACTTTAAGGCCATATTAACATATCTAAATTAACACGCGTGCGGAAAAGTAAAAACCGCGTGCGGAAAAGTAACACGCGTGCGGAAAAGTGAAACTTTCTAAACTAAAATGCGTGCGCGAAAGTAGACATTTTTGCACGCTCGTAGAAAAAATATATTTTGGCATTGTCCAAGCTGCCAAGCTTTCAGTAGGTACTTCATTCTTCAGTGTTTTCATTCAGGGATTATTAAAATTAAAGATGATTCATTTTATGAAATAATGAAGATAATCAAATTAAAAAAAAATGTTAAGTGTTAATGAGATTTTAAAGAAGTTTAATAAACGGCAGATTATTATTCAATTTTTTTTGTAAATTTTATATTATTTTTAAATGATTATTGAGCCCGTAATCAACTTTAGGGTGCGAATCATCGGAATTGAAATTCCAAGTTGATTTCGAATCAAATTATGTTGGCGATAAAATTTTGTATGCACCACGTCAGTACAGACTCTTTATCGTACTCGTCTGTTACTCGCCTTGCTCTCTACACTCGCTCTTCTCGTAATATCAGGCTCGTTCGATAAATAGTCACTTTACTGACTTGGTACATAAATAACTATTTTCTACAGCCACTATTCAAAATGCACTTTTCTGCACAGTTTTATGTTAGCAAACTTGATATTTTCTCACAGTATAAGATATTTGACATTAGTGTGCAGAAAAGTGACATTTCTGTGCCGCAAAGTTCTTTTCTGCACAGTTGACTACCTCATTCTGAGTAACGTCATATTCTGTTTACATCCGTGGTTAAAGTTTAGACAAATATTTAACCTATAAGACAATTATTATGTTTAACTATAGAATAGAAATTAAATTATGGATGTTAGAACTATTTTATTTTACAATTTTATTCTTAATAAACATTTTATAATTATGAATTAAACAATAAGGATTTAGCAACCTCAACAAGATACGTCGAATAAAGTAGGTTTGGTGGAACTCCATGGCTGCATAAATGTAACGTCAAATGTGACATTATTTTGTAATAATCACTTAATAGTTATTAAGGTACCAAGAGTATTATAAGGATAATAACGCTTGAGGTCAATGGTGTATAGACCGAGGGTCTTCCGCCCGAGGTATATACGTTGACCGAGCGTTATTATTATAATACCCGTGGTGCCTTCAACGTTTAATGTCCGACTAAATTATTCTTTATATGCAAAAAATTTGAATGAATTTTGAATTAATTAGTTTTCAAATAAGTACATTTACCAGAAATAGTCGTAACGTTTTTGTGGTAAACATAGTTTTACTTAGAGTTTTATTTGTCAACTTGACAGTATTTAACTCGTTATTTAAATTTAATAGGGTTATTATATTTATAGGGTTATTATATGTTATTTTTCAATAACACGCCCTTGGGCGTTATATCGTACTTAAAAGACTTCGAAATAATGTCATTATTTGTCAAATAATAAACCAGTCGGACATTAAATAGTTTAATTTCAAACAAATTAAGGCACTTCATTAATATTTTAACTGATTCCTGTGTAATTTGTTTAGGTATAATGAATTTAAATTGTTTAGTAGTAATTAAATACAGTTTAAAATTTATAATTTATTTTTATAATAAATCTTCGTTTGGAAATTGTGATTTTTATTTTTAGCAAAAACTGCGGTTGTAGAAAAAGTATAGTGTGTAACACGTGCAGACAGGTAATTTCTCACTCGTTTGAATTGCGGGACTTGCTTGCGCTCGTACCGCAACTTTTCAAACTCGTGAGAATTTAGTACCTTTCTGCACTTGTTGCACAATATACTATACCTACGGCTTACTTGATTTTTTTTTTTGAACGGCCATTAACATGACGTATCACTCAACGCTCTATTAAAGATTTTGGTGGTTGTGTCGGCCCCCCGCTAGAGGTTTGATGTAATTTAATTGAAAACTGGTCTATACAAAATGTCCCCCTCACCAATAAACTTTACGGGTTTTTGCATATTTTAGATTTTTTATAAGGACCAAAATAATAAAGGGTGGTACCTTTCCAAATTGACACACTGTATATTTACATATATCTAATTAGCCAAAATCATCTATTTATAAGAATAGTACATATTCATAACATTATTAATGTTATTTATTATAATCACCACCATTTATTAGGGATCTTCAGTGTAAAATTTTCCATTTGACGACGTTCTGTCTGATAATATGTTCAGCAAACCATTTAAGTTTTCCATATTTTTCTTTGATTTTACTACGAATCAAGCTATTCCTTTTTCTCTTTGACAGTTTGACATCTAAGAAACATTTAAAACAAATCATACCTAATTGTATATTTTTTTCATATCATCAGTTAAAAATATTTTTCAACTTTGTTTCTTATTTAGCCTTTTGATAGAACATAAACGTCTTATTTAGACATTTGAGAAAAAAATGGTTCAAACATAACTTATCGATCATAAAAAATTCTTTAATTTTGAGAGTTTCCAAAGTTGTGGTAAATTTTAAACAGATCGAATAGTTTAGAAGTTATTCAATTTGATTATCACGGAGAGCATTTATTTAAACAATTGTACTTGCGCAAACAGTCACTCTAGAAGTATTTTGTAAATTGCAATCAATTCTTTCAGTTTTAGTTTTTAGGGTATAATATTAAAGAAATTAATATTTGTCGGTTTGCTAAACTCAGACACAACTGACTCACTCATTAGCGGTAAAAAACTATAAAACCGTGGAATTTTGAGAATCAACACCGATTTAAATGAAAATTTGGGTTTAAGTTCTGTTGATACTTTTCTTCAAAATCTACCCTATGCCGAACTGCGCTTTGCCCTGGGGGTGAAGACAACCCCATCTAGGGGATGAAAATTTTTAATCAAAATAACTATGGAAATCGGTGGAATGACTAATTCTGAGTATTTTTTTTGCAAAATTGACACTTTCCAAGATATTTGAGATTAAAACTATGCATTTTTCAATAAAAAAACTCACGTTTTATAACCGTTTTCCACGAATAACTTAAAAAATTTAATATAATGGAAAAAATCATTAAAAACAAAATTGTGGCTAATAAAAACACAAAGAGATTGGCGTCGAAAAGACCTACAGTCCATTCTTTCACGGTTTTTGCTCTAAATTTTAAAGAACCGCTTGGATTGACATGAAATTTGGCATACGTATAGCTTACATGTCAAAGAAAAGAAGTGATATTGTGCCGATGTGTGCTTTTGCCCTGGGGGTGACTTTCACCCCCTCTTGGGGGTGAAAAAATATATATCCAAAATAAGTCCGGAAATGGGCAAACTGACTAATTTTAAGTAACTTTTGTTCTATAGAGCTTTTTCGCCAAGTAAACACTTTTCGAGTTATTTGCGAGTGAATATGTTTATTTTTCAACAAAATAACCAAATTTTTAGACGGTTTTTCGCAAATAACTCAAAACGTAAGTATTTTTTCGAAAAAGACGTTCTTAGCAAAAATATAGCTTATAAAAAAGTAAAAAAATTGGTGTACGCGTTAGGTCTCTGGATCTCTTAGAACCAGAGTTATAGCCAATGAAATATAGATTCATATTCACCAAATTTCAATTAGAATATTTCCACGTGAAATATCCAATAAATTAAGCACTTTTTGGGGAAAACCCATTATAACTTTTTTAAAGTGCTTAAAAAAGCTTTATTTCTGTTTTTACAAAAAGTTTCTAGCATTAAATTTGAGCAAGTTACGCTCAAAATAAAGTTGGTCCCTTTTGTTTTTGCAAAAAAAAATCGGGAAGACCACCCCCTAATTAGCAACTTAAATAAAATTAATCGTTACCGCTCCACAAATTATTTTACTTATTATATGATCTCTAAGTTTCATCGATTCAAAGTGCTTATTTTTGAAAAAGTTTGGTTTCAAAGTAAAATTTTTAAAAATTTAAATTTAGAAAATTATGCTTTTTTTCAAAATAACTTAAAAATTATTAGAGATACCAAAAATCTCGAAAACCAAAAAAAAGTCAGATTTGCTTTTCTAAATATCATTATTTTTTGTTTTTCTGTTAGACAAAAATTGATTAATATATGGTGTTTCTAAATTTGCATACATTCGTGATCAGTGACTCGTTCAACCCCTTTTAACTACAGCCCTTTCAATAATAAGGACTTTGAACCGATAAAACTTACAGATCATATAAACAATATATACACGAGTCAAGAAACTTGTGAAGTCGTAACGATTAACTTCATTTAAGATACTAATTAGGGGGTGATTTTCTCGATTTTTTTACCAAAACCAAAAGGGACTAACTTTATTTTGAGCGTAACTTGTTTAATTTTGATGCTAGAAATTTTTTTTGTAAAACAAAAATGAAGCTTTTTTTAAACACTTTAAATAAGTTGTAATGAGTTTTCCCCGAAATGTGCTTCATTTTTGGTTATTTCACGTTAAAGTCTTTCATTTGGAATTTGACGAATATGAACCTATTTTTCATTAGCTATAACTCTGCTTCTACTAGGTGTAGAGACGTGATATACACACCATTTTTTTTTTAATCTTTACAGGCTATATTTTTGCTACAAATATTTTTTCAACAAAATACTTACTATTTGAGTTATTTGCGAAAAACCGTCTAAAAGCGTGGTTATTTTGTTGAAAAAATGAACATATTCACTGCCAAATAACTCGAAAAGTATTGAATTAATGAAAAAACTCTATAGAACAAAACCTACTTAAAATTAGCCAGTTTATCCATTTCCTGACTTTCTAAGGACGAATATTTTTTCACCCCCAAGAGGGGGTGAAAACTACCCCAGGGCAAAAGCACATATCGGCACAATATCACTTTTTTTTTACTTTTAGCTATGTGTATGCCAAATTTCATGTCAATCCAAGCGGTTCTTTAAAATTTAGAGATTTTGCAATATTTTACCGTTAAAGAACGGACTACTAGGTAAACCCAATAACGACGAGTTATTGTTCTTTAAAGGATAGTTATTTTCGAAGAACCTCGAAATGGAGAACCTTCAATCTCAAATAACTCGAATGTGGTGCAAT
This sequence comes from Diabrotica virgifera virgifera, assembly GCF_917563875.1. Classification (NCBI taxonomy): domain Eukaryota; kingdom Metazoa; phylum Arthropoda; class Insecta; order Coleoptera; family Chrysomelidae; genus Diabrotica; species Diabrotica virgifera. The sequence continues at coordinate 147,296,580 of NC_065449.1, forward strand.
TTTTTGGGAAAACTTAAGAGACATCTTTTAAAGCTCGTTAAAAAATATTTCAAACAAACTCTGACAAAAGTTTCTTGCATAAGAACTGACTGACTTATGACGAAAATAATGTCGCTCTCCGCTTTTTTCTTTTTGATATGTAAAAATTAAATCCTCGTCGTTACAATCCTAATAGAAATGAATAGCTTTCCACTTGAAATTAATTTTATTTGGGTATAATTGATACGATCCATGTAATTCGACTAGTTTGCAATGCTTAGTTTAGCTTTAGACTAAATCGAAAATGACATTATTATTGTAATTTAAAAAAAAGTGCATTTTTCTTAAATAAACCTAAAAGTATTCATGATACAAAAACAAAAAAATCAAAATTTTCAGTAAAAGAAATTCTACAATAATTAATATTAAAACATTTTTTTATATTATGAATACTTTTAGATTTATTAAAGAAGAATGCTCTTTTTTTAATCTTAAAAATGTTAATTTCTATTTAATCAACTTTTTTTTCTAAACTAAGCATTCCAGACCTGTCAAATCACATGGATCGTATCAATTATACCTAAATAAAGATAATTTTAAGTGGGAAGCCATTCATTTCTATTAGGATTGTAACGACGAGGGTTTAATTTTTACATCTCAAAAAGAAAAAAAGCAGAGAGCGACTATATTTTCGTCATAAGTCAGTCAGTTCTTATGCAAAAAAATCTTTATCAGAACTTATTTGAAAGTTTTTTTAATGTGCTTTAAAAGATGTGTCTTAAGTTTTCCCAAAAAAAAATGCACCACATTCGAGTTATTTGAGATTAAAAGTTTTCCATTTCGATGCTCTTCGAAAATAACCATCCTTTAAAAGAGCAATAACTCAGTCGTCATTGGGTTTACCTGTCTTTCTGACTCGAATCTCTTTGTTTTTTATTAGCTACAATCTTGTTTTAAATGATTTTTTCCATAAAATTAAACTTTTTTAAGTTATTTATGAGAAACGGTTACAAACCGTGAGTTTTTTCAATGAAAAAATGCATAGTTTCAATCACAAATAATTTGGAAAATGTCAAATTTGCAAAAAAAAATTTTTGGAACAAAATTTACTCAGAATTGATTACACTATTGATTTCCGTAGTTATTTTGATTAAAAACATTTTTATTCCCTTAGATGGGGTTGTTTTCACCCCAGGGCAAAAGCGCAGTTCGGCATAGGGTAGATTTTGACAAAGGTTATAATTACTACCTAAATCCAAATTTTCAAGGAAATCGACCGTGGTTCTCAAAATTCCACAAAAAAATGGCTGTTGATTAGACTACTAGTGATTTTAATAGGTATTTTTTTGTTTTCTGCTAATTTTGCCAAAATTGGCAAAATTACTTACTAAAATCATAGTCCTGTCGCCAGGGGGGGTACAACGGCCTCCTTTATTCAGATGGACTTACCCAAATTTTTTTATGTATTTTGGCCCGTAGAACACGAATTTTTTGGGTAACAGTTGATCCGGATGTCGATAAGATTGTTATAAACAAAGAAGTTGAGGAATTACATAACAGCGATTTGTCGCAAAACAAAACATTTTTTTGTATTTTTTGGGCCATTCTAACCAAAAAATGTTCCTACAAATTTTTTCGTAGGATGCATAGTTTTCGAGATAAACGCGGTTGAACTTTCAAAAAATCGAAAAATTGAAATTTTTTAACCTGAATAACTTTTGAATAAAAAATAAAATAGCAATTCTGCTTACCGCATTTGAAAGTTTAAGTCAAATTATATCGGTTTTCAATATTTGCATTGCTAAAAATTTATTTTTTTATTGTTAAAAAAAGCTATAAACACATAGTGTTTCCCGTGCCTAATACATGCGTTTTAACGCATGCTACGTAGAAATAGCCTCGCACTCACTTTTACCTACTCTACCTACTCGTTCGATTTTAAATGAGAAATCATTGAAAACATCACTCAACACTAGGTGTTTATAGCTTGGTTTAACAATAAAATAATAAATTTTTAGAAATGCAAACAATTAAAACCGATATAATTTGACTTGAACTTTCAAATGCGGTAAGCAGAATTGCTATTTTATTTTTTAATCAAAAGTTATTTGGGTTCAAAAATTGCAATTTTTCGATTTTTTAAAAGTTCAACCGCGTTTATCTCCAAAACTATGCATCCTACGAAAAAAATTGTAGAAACATTTTTTTGTTAGAATGGCCCAAAAAATACAAAAAATGTTTTGTTTTGCGAGAAATCGCTGTTATGTAATTCCTCAACTTCTTTGTTTATAACAATCTTATCGACATCCGGATCAACTGTTACCCAAAAAATTCGTGTTCTACGGGTCAAATTACATAAAAAAAACTTGGGTAAGTCCATCTGAATACAGGAGGCCGTTGTAGCCCCACTGGCGACAGGACTATCACTAGCCAGTTGTGTCTGAGTTTAGTGAACCGACTATATTATTTTTTTTTTTTATTAAACGATAGGTTGACGGGGAAAGGGTCACTGACTGACCTTTTAGCTTATAAACATTTATAATAAATTTGACAATTTTCATATTACGCTTGTAAGTAGGTTCAAGGAACAGCTGGAAAAAACACCGAAAAAAAAACAAAACATTCACAAAAAAATTTTTTACAACTCATTCAAATGCTGAACTTTTCTGTGTGTAAATTTTAAATAAAATATATTTTTTAAAAGGCTGTTTTTTTTTCTTGGAGTTCTTAAGGGTTACAGATTCCTCTTTAGTGTTACCAGATCTTGTGTCAAAACTATCTGTATTCGCCGGAGCATACATTTTTAACATTTTTCGAGGCCTCGAGGTCTAACAATGTTTTTTTCCAGGGTACGGTTGTTAGCCCTACGCCCAACCCCTAGACTCGTAGGACCAGGGACTCGTCTTTTAGGGTTACCATACTTTATTCTGGTTTGATTCGCGGGTAGTATGTATTTTATTTCCCACCTACCCGACGGTCCTAGGACCGGTTAGGTTAGGACATTCCTCTATCCATCACCTGGGATGCGTCCTATGCCAGACAGACAACTACACGCGGAGGGTCTGTGGAGAAGGCGATATAATTTTAAACTCAGACTTATAAGAGATATAATATGAAAGTTATCCTACTAAAATAATTCTACTAAGTAGGCCGGTCGGAGGAAGAAGGGGGCGACCTAAACTCAGATCTCTGAAAGATGTACAGAAGGATTTAAGGAAGATTGGAGTAAGGGACTGACAAAGACGAATTAAGCCTACAGCTAATTTTATTTTCACCCAATTTTGAAAAATGTGAAAACTTTGAATTATCCACGTCCGTCCGTCCGTCTGTCTGTCTGTAAACACAACTCCTCCGTCATTATTCCAGATAGAATGACAAATCAGGTGTCAAATGAAAGCTTATAAACCAAGGATGGTACTAAAGGTGAGAAATTTTACCTAGGCTGTCTGTCTGTCTGTCCGTCCGACCGCGAATATAACTCCTCCGTCACTATACCAGGTAGAATGGCAAATGAAGTGTCAAATGAAAGCTTATAATCCAAGGATGGTACTAAAGGTGATCACTTTGACCTAGGCTGTCTGTCCGTCTGTCCATCTGACCGCGAATATAACTCCTCCGTCATTATACCAGGTAGAATGACAAATGAGGTGTCAAATGAAAGCTTATAGTCCAAGGATGGTACTAAAGGTGACAAATTTGACCTGGGCTGTTTGTCCGTCCGACTGCGAATATAACTCTTCCGTCAATATACCAGGTAGAATGACAAATGAGGTGTCAAATGAAAGCTTATAATCCAAGGATGGTACTAAAGGTGAGAAATTTGAACTAGGCTGTCTGTCCGTCTGTCCGTCCGACCACGAATATAACTACTTCGTTATTATGTCTACCAGGTAGAATGACAAATAAAGTGTCAAATGAAAGCTTATATTTCGAGCATGGTACTAAAGGTGAGAAATTTGACCTAGGCTGTCTGTCCGTCTGTCCGTCCGACCGCGAATATAACTTCTCCGTCACTATACCAGGTAGAATGGCAAATGAGGTGTCGAATGAAAGCTTATAATACAAGTCTGTTACTAAAGTGAGAATTTTGACCTAGGACTTCTGGTTTTAGAAATGCGACTAGAAGTACTACTGTTTTAATTTCAGCAGAATAGTACAAGTGATATATTATTCGAAGCGATTTCGCAAGACGAGAACAAATATATACTTCCGGTTTCATGACAATACGGTTTCAATAATACAGATATAATGACAAATGAGGTGACGAATTAAAGCTTACAACCCAAGTATGGTATTAAAGATGAGAAATTCGGACTTCCGGTTTTAGAGTTGAAACCGTAAGTACTGTTTTAAAGTCACCAAAAGTATAAGCGATACATCATTCGACGTGCCTTATCAAGATGAGAACAAATGTAAAATTTTGGTTTTTATATCATTTCCAGTTAAAAAGTTATAACCAGGAGTGCCATTATGGTCGCAGAAATAGTACATGTAACACATCAATCGAAGCGTATTGAAAAGTTGAGTTTAAATATTTAGTGCCGGATTTGAAGTCATTTCTGTTTAAACAATGATGACCCAAAGTTTAGTAAAAATGACTCAAAATTAGTAAAATCGAATGCCAATCAACTCAAAGTTACACGAAGAGTTCAAATATCGACTTCCAGTTCTACTTTCGATTACTTTGGGTGAAAACCTAGGACTTACGAAGTCCAATTAGGTACTTGTTAAACAATAAACTCAATCGGCTTTCGGGTTCAAGCGCGTCGTTTTTTTTTTTCGCACAGAGTTCTCGACATTCTCTCTCAGTTTCCCAGTCAGTCTCCTTAGCCACAAGATCTCTTCATTGCACTGTTCACTGATAACTGCACTACGGTTAAGTGCAGTGCAGTGTAGTGCGGTGATCATTCAACAGTGCAGTAAAAAGTTCTGGGAATACTAAGATCCTGAAACCCTAAACAAAGACATAGACAGGATGTCGAGAGCTCGATGTGGAAAACAACGCTGAACAACCCGAAAGTCTGGTGAGTTTAATGTTAATTTTTGTAATAATATTAATCTTACATTTAGGTTTATGCATTATATAGGCATTGGATTGAACCAATATTGCGTTTTAACCAGATTTTCAATATTGTTTAGCAAATTTAAAAACGATATCAACGATAACAATAATAGGTCTGGATCCCGCGTATGAAAAAAAAGTTGATTAATAGCAAGCTGAAAATTTGTTAATAGCTTAAGGGTGTCTAGTCGGATAAACAACTTTGATATATGGGAACACTGTAACAGGGACAGTTTTAATTGTGGAACAGGTTAAAAATTTGGAACGGTCAGACCACGAAAACGGCACATTTATTTTGTCCGACAGAACAGACTTAAACTCTCCGAACAGAGATTACTCTCATGCAAAAATCAGACTGCTATTTATCACCTGTCATAATTCCTGTCATTTAACATATTCTACATGTTCCACTCATTAAAACGCCCATTTGGTGATAAATAGCAGTCTGATTTTTGCATGAGAGTTTAATCTCTGTTCGGAGAGTTTAAGTCTGTTCTATCGGACAAAATACATGTGCCGTTTTCGTGGTCTGACCGTTCCAAATTTCTAACCTGTTCCAAAATTAAAACTTCCCCCGTTCCAGTGTTCCCATATATCAAAGTTTGTCCGACTAGACACCCTTAAGCTATTAACAAATTTTCAGCTTGCTATTAATCAAATTTTTTTTCCATGCGCGGGATCCAGACCTATAATGATGTTATGCTAATATAATGTACTACTGGGCATTTTATAATATATTATAGGCAATAATTTTGGTATGACCGTTCTTAGTTGTTTGGTGACTGAATTCCCACCATATTTTAAACAGTTTGAATATTTTTCCGGACAACTATATTGTATTTTCTTCAGTTTCTCTAATGCTTAGTTGATTTTTTCTTTCTCCATGTTTGCACTTTTCGTAATTATCTCTTGATATTTTGATAAAATTCGATCTTCGTTTGCACTAGACAATTCCTAGAGAGCGCTGTACCTTGTTGAGGGTCCAGGTACTAGCTGGTACTAGCACCTATTTTGTTTATTTTTAATCTTATGTATACTATGTCTTTTCACGGTGTTCTAATAAATCTCAATATATTGGTCCGTAAAAGTAGGTTTCCATTCTTGAAGAAAACTGGTCAGTACCTATTCGTTTTTATTTTCATTATTTTTCCTTCTTCTGGCATATTTAGTTTAATTTATTATACTTAATTCTAGCGTTCTTGTAAACATTTTCTAATAGTTCTTGGTAATTTGTCAGTTATTTTCTTTCTCTGTTTTCAATTAATTTTTGTATATATCAATATTGTGTATCTTGTAGATCTTAATTTTATGTTTGAGAGTTAACTTGAAATATTCTGATCGCAAGCTACGTTAGCATTAATTCAATACTGCTGGAATTAAAAACTCGCTCTATACAGGGTGTCCCGAAAAGATTGGTTATAAATTATACCACAGATTCTGGGGTCAAAAATATGTAGATTGAACCTAACTTACCTTAGTACAAATGTGCACATAAAAAAGTTATAGCCCTTTGAAGTTACAAAATGAAAATCAATTTTTTTCAATATTTCGAAAACTATTAGAGATTTTTTATTGAAAATAGACGTGTAGCATTCTTATGACAGGAACATCTTAACTAAAAATTATAGTGAAATTTGTGCACCCCATAAAAATTTTATGGGGGTTTTGTTCCCTTAAACCCCCCTAAACTCTTGTGCATGTTCATATTAAATTATTGTTAAAGTATTATTAGTTAAACACAGTGTTTCTAAAACTTTTTTGCCTCTCAGTACTGTCGCGAAAAGATAGTTTTTATCGAGATATTTTGAATATTTGTCAAATCCACCACCTATTTGTATATGGTTAAGTACGATTATAGAGACCTGGTAATAATATGAAAAATCTGTAATTTACATTTTTGTAATATGAAAATATACTAAGAGGCAAAAAAGTTTTAAAAACACTGTGTTTAACTAATGGTACCGTAATAAAAGTTGAATTGGAACGTACACAAACATTTGGGAGGTTTAAAGGAACGAAACCCCATACAATTTTTATGTAAACATATTAAAAAGAAGCCGCATCTCGATAAAAACTGGTTTATCGAAAAAAGACTAAGAGGCAAAAAAGTTTTAAAATTATTGTGTCTAACTATTGGTATCACAATAATACTTTAATTGGAACATACACGAAAGTTTGGGAGGGGTTTAAGGGAACAAAACCCCATAAAATTTTTATGGGGTGCACAAATTTCACTATAATTTTTTGTTAATATGCTCCTGCCATAAGAATGCCACAGGCCTATTTTCAATACAAAATCTTGAATAGTTTTCGAAATATTGGAAAAAATTGATTTTCATTTTGTAACTTTAAAGGGCTATAACTTTTTTTATGTGCACATTTGTACTAAAGTAAGTTAGGTTCAATCAACATATTTTTGACCTCAGAATCTATGGTATAATTTATGACCAATCTTTTCGGGACACCCTGTATTGCATAGTACAGAAAGATATAATATGACTACTTTCCAGTATAGACCAGGGCATTTAGGAAAAGACAAACACATCGATTTAAATACAGCACCTATCGACTTGCAACTTTTTGCATTGTGTTCGGGATGACGCCAGGGAAAAAGTATAAAATAAAAAATATGCCACAGTCAGTATATTAAGGGCTTATTTTGTTACTCGGGGGTTTTTGGGGTCACTGAACATGAATATGCCTTCAGAACAGTGGCGGATTAACCATTAGGCGGACTAGGCGGCCGCCTAGGGCCCGGGCACTTAATGGGGCCCGCATCCCACACAAATGCATTAATTAATATTCAATTATTTAAGCAGTAATTAAAAAAAATGTTAAAAAAATCAAGTAGGAGTAACTGAGACAAAAAAAAAAGAGAATGGTTAATTTATGACTTCCAATCAAACTCAGTTTTTTGCTTTGTCTTCTGTCAAATATCAGGAATATACAACCGACTTCAAGACAAATTAAGCAGTTATCTTCAAAGGCATTTTTATATTCCATGTTCTAATCATTCCCGCAATTTTTTTTTTTTTTTTTTTTTATTAACTCCCAGTATATTTACAATCTGTCACATATATAATATTGAAGGACAATAAGTAAATGGTCGGATATTTACATTGGACATGTAGGAAATATTTCCAGTGAATTATTTCCTTTACATAATTAACCTATTTATTTAAAACCGTTATTTGTTTGTTATTCTGAGTACACTTAGTTAAACCTGCTTATCAGGTCCGTTGGTTTAAATTTTTTTAAGCGGCGCACCTCACCTACTGTGTTAAATAGATCACTCGCGAGGGGGTTCACATGCGTATTTGCTCTATCCCGATATTTTTCACTATGTCGTTTTATTTCACTTTTGATGGTGGGGATTTCCAAGTCTCTTTCTATTGCTGTATTTGGCACGTACCAAGGGGCATTGACTATTATTCTTAAAACCTTATTTTGGAACCTTTGAAGTATTTCTAAGTTTGAATTTGACGCTGTGCCCCATAGCTGGATTCCATATGTCCAGATTGGTTTTAGAATTGATTTATATACAAGTATTTTGTTTTGAATGGTCAGTTTTGATTTCCTGCCGATAATCCAGTATAGTTGCTGCAGTCTAAGTCCTAGTTGTTTTCGCTTGTTGAATATATGTGTTCGCCATGTAAGGCGTTTGTCTAGGTGCATGCCTAAGTATTTCACACTATCAGCTTGTGCTAATTGGCTGTTATTTAGTTTCACTGGTGGACACTGATCTCTTTTCATCGTGAAAGTAACGTGAATTGATTTGGATTCATTCGCTTTTATTTTCCACTTTTTTAACCATACTCCTATTTTGTTCAAGTTTGTTTGTAGGTTTCTTGTAGCTCCTGCAGGATTGTGATGGGAGGCTAGTATTGCTGTATCATCAGCAAATGTTGATACTGTTGTTTGTTCTGTAGTGGGACTATCTGCCGTGTATAATAAATATAATATTGGGCCCAAGGTACTACCCTGTGGTACTCCAGATTCTATGTGGTAGATGTTAGTATATTCAGACTGCTGTTTTACTAAGAAAAATCTGTTAGTTAGGTATGATTTTAATAATGGATAGAAGTTGTGAGGTAAACCTTTTTTTATTTTATACAATAGTCCAGGATGCCACACCTTATCAAAAGCTTGGCTAATATCTATGAATGCGGCTGAACAATACCTTTTCTTTTCTAAGTCATTGCTAATTTGTTTAACGACTCTGTGGACTTGTTCTATTGTGCCATGTTTTGCTCTAAAGCCGAACTGATGATCTGGTATGAGCTTTTTTTCCGTTAATATTGGCTGCATTCGCTTGAGTAGAAGTTTCTCAAATATTTTTGATAAGATTGGCAAGAGACTGATGGGTCTGTACGAGCATATTTCATTAGGGTTTTTACCTGGTTTGGGAAGCATTATTATTTCTGCTACTTTCCACTGATTTGGAAAGTAGCTCAGCCTTAGCATTGCGTTAAAAATTTGTAGTAATGCTGTGATTCCTTTTCTAGTGAGTTTTTGCACTATAATGCCGGTTATTAGGTCATAGCCCGGTGCTTTTTTTGGTTTAATTTGGTGTACAATTACATCTCTTATTTCCTTGTATTTAAAGTTGCTTATGGGCTGTTCCATTTGGAGAGGTGACTCCAGGTAGTTTTGTATGTCGTCCATGTCTTCTTGTGTACTCTCTACTTCATTTGGTTTAAACACATTTGATAGGTGAAGTGCAAATGCATTGGCCTTTTCTTTGTCGTTTCTGGCCCATTTCCCCTGTTGATCTTTTATAGGGGGAATATGTTGTTGTGGCCTGTTAAATTTTCTTGTTGCTCTCCAGAGTGAGTAGTCTGTTGCTTCCGTTGGCGTTAGGTTTTCAAGATATGCCTGAACCGAGTCATTTTTCATCGTTAACAGAAGTTTTTTTAGGTCCTTACTTGCTTTATTGAGGTTTTTCTTATTTGCTGCTGTCCTTGTTTGCTGCCATTTCTTGCGTAGTCTTCTCTTTTCAGCAATTTGGTCTTTTATTATGATTGGGTTTTCGTCGATTTTATCACTGTCTTTTTGTATCGGGGTTGCAACCCAACCCGCAGTTTGAATGGAAGTTGTTAGTTTTTTTAATGCTACTTCTATGTCCTCGGTTGTTTTAAGAGGAATTTTAAGATCTATACATGCATCCACCCGTTCCTGAAAGGTGTCCCAATTTGTTTTATGATTGCATACTATAGGTTTTTTTGGTCGCCCTACTATTCCCTCAAACATGGTTAAGAGTATTGGTGAATGATCAGATGACAGATCAAAGCTGGACTGTATTTTGAGTTGTTTAGTATTAATGCCTTTTGTTACGAAAAAATCTATGGCATCTGGTGTTTTCTGTGGATCACTGGGCCAGTATGTAGGTTCTCCTGTGGCGAAGTGATTTAAGTTACTGTGATTTATAGTTTGAAGTAATTCTCTACCTTTCGTAGTTATTAGTCTGGAGCCCCAGGCTTTGTGTTTGGCATTATAGTCTCCTCCTGCTATGAATCTGTTTCCAAGCGTTTCGAAGAATTTAGAGTATTCTTGTTTTTTATTGTTATGTTTTGGAGGACAATAGACTGCAGAAACTTTTAGAATACCGCTTCCAGTATTTAGAGCAACTGTTGTTGCTTGCAGGTGATCTTTCGCATAGTTTGTTTCTTCGTTGTGGTTTATATTGCTGCGAATTATAATTGCAGTTCCACCATGGGCTGCTCCATCTGGGTGATTTGTTTGGTAGATATTATATTTTGCGATTTTCATATAAGACTTTTTAGTAAAATGCGTCTCTGCTATTAACATGATGTCTATTTTGTTTTCTTTGAGAAACGTCTTTATTTCTTCTGCATGTTGGCTCAGTCCGTTTGAATTCCATTGAGCTATTTTTAGTAACTGTTTCATTTCGATAATTGGTTAACTAGGGCTGTGATAAGGTTCATCATGGTCCCCATCTGTGTGATTAGGTCCTTCATCATTCCTTTTAACTCGGTTATATCGTTTTGCTGTGGAGGTATCATTTGTAATGGTATCTGAGTTTGAGTATTACTTACTTGCTGTATTTGTTGCTGCTGTTGTCCCACTGTTGCTTGAGCATATGATATTCCAGGTCTGATGTTTGATTGGTTCTCTCCATTGGTTTTTTCTCGTAGCTTCGGGTAAAGTTGTTGTTGTAACTGTTTGTGCACTACACAACCCCTGTAGTTAGCGGGATGGTTTTCTAAGCAATTCGCGCACTTCACTGTGTTGTCTCTTGTTTTCCGGAGGCACTCTGCTGTATTATGTGGACCCGCGCACTTCACACACTTATGATTTCGCTGACAGAAGTTTTTTGTGTGACCGTATTGTTGGCATCTCGTGCACTGGGGTATTATCCGTTTCTTGCGAGGTGGTTCAATTATAACACTGCAGTTCATGAGCTCTTTTATTTCATAAATGGTTTTATTGTTGTCCTTGGGTTTCAAGTCCACAAAAAATAGTGGCAAAGGTTTTTTTGTACGACTTTGGAGAACGTTGTGTATATTTACAGTTTCGTGTCCTAATGCCATTAAAATTGTTTTGATTTTTTTCATGTCAGTGGAATGATGCAGATTTTTTAACACGACTCTGTAGGTTTTATCAGTTTTCGGCTTATACGTGTAGAACTGGGTTTGTTTTTCTTCCAAGGCTTTTATAATTTTAGTGTAGGCTTCACCTACTTTAGGTTGTACTCTGACTTTCTCTTGTCCAACCGTTTTGATGAGATACTGCTCTTTAACGATCTCTTCTAGAAGTGATATTAATGGATTTATGTCAGCTACACCGTCTATATAAATTGGTGGAGGTTTTGGTTCTTTTTGGTCGTTTTTAGCTTCGTGTTCCTCTTCTTCTTGTTCTTTTGGTAAATTTTCAAATATATTTGTTTGTTTGTTTGTTCCTAACCAGTAGTCATCCAATTTGGTTTGTTTTGAGTGTTTTTGGATATCATCGGGACTGCGTATTCTTTTCTGATAGGTTACTGTTTTCCATTCATTTGGCGCTTGTGGTTGTTGTTGTGGTAACAACGTTGTTTGCACAATGTTTTGGTTTATGTTGGGTTCGTTTCCACCGATCTGCATGTATGTAGGTGCTGTTTGTTGTATCATTTGAAGTGGTGTTGGTTGATATCCAGGTAACGGTTGACTATTGTACATTTGACTATTTTGGTACATTTGTCCGTTTTGATCTAAGAACATTGCTGGGTTTGGTTGGGATAGTGGTATCCCTGTATAATTGTAATTGAAGTTACTAGCCATCGTTATAAATTAGAATTATCATTTTGCCCATATCTCCCCTACTAATACATATATTTGTAGTACTGGTTTCGTACTGGATAATTACTTCAACATTTATCACAACACAACACTTTTTGTTTAAATACAAAACATCGCACCGGTTGTATTTCAGTTTTCTAATGTCAAATTAATTACCATACGATAATGATTATAATAAGGTAATTATACTAGTTATTTCTTTGATACTTCTTAACTGCTTGAAGGTTCGAATGAGACTCAATTTGGTATTCAATTTTGCAAGCAAATTTTGCTTAGAAGCTGGTAATTATTTTGGTATGGTACGTTTTTTTTTCAATTTCTACCCACCGAAGGGCATTTATGTCCATTCACTCACGGTAAAATATTGCAAAACCTACGGATTTTAAAGAACCTTTGGATTTGAAACAAGAGCTTGGATTGACATGAAATTTGGTATAAGCATAGCTAACGTGTCAAACAAAAAAGTGGTATTGTGGTATTTGTGTTTTTGCTCTACGGTTGAGTCCACCCCTTCTCGGGGGTGAAAAAATATACCGTAAAAATACTTCCGGAAGTGGATAAACTGACTAATTCTAAGCAACTTTTGTTCAATAATGTTTTTTCATCAAGTCAATACATTTCGAGTTATTTGTAAGTGAATATCTTCATTTTTCAACAAAAAATAACATGTTTTAGACAGTTTTTCGCAAATAACTCAAAAAGTAAGTATTTTATCGAATCAATATTCCTAGCAAAAATATAGCTTTTAAAAAATTGAAAAAATGGTCGATGTGTGCAGTCTGTAGACCCAGCAGAAGCAGAGTTGTAGCTAATGAAAAGTAGGTTCTTATTCGTCAAATTCCAAATCGAATATTTCAACGTGCAATATTTAAAAAATGAAGCAGTTTTCATGGAAAACTCATCATAACTTGTTTAAATGTTTAAAAAAGCATTATTCTTATTTTTTAAAAAAATTCTAACATAAAAAGTAAGCAAGATACGCTCAGAATAAAGTTGATCCCTTTTTTGGGTAAAAAAAACTGGTGAAAATAACCCCCTAATTAGCATCCCAAATGAAATTAATCCTTACCGCTTCACAAGCTACTTTACTTATGTATTGTCTATATGCTCTATGAGTTTTATCGGTATAAAGTGCTTATTTATAAAAGGGCTGTAGTAGAAAGGACTTGAACAAGTCACTAATCACGAGTGTATGTAATTTTTTTATTTGGCTCAATGCCTCGACAACTAATGGCCATTGGCATGGTACAGTGGATTTTTCCAATCAGGTACCTAGTGTAATGGGTAGTGTGTGTGTTGAGTAAATGTCTTGTTACTGCAAAGTCGTCATTGTTTTTGCAAAGAGACGCTAATTCTATCCGAACGTCTGCGGTTCCTCCGGTGAGTACCGGATAGGATAGAAACTATTTTCATTTATTACAATTTTTAATAAATGAAAAATTTTCTACCCAGGGTATGCAAATTTTGAACAGTCATATCTTAACCTTCGGATGACCAAGCGGGGGAAATTGTGACCCCAGCGTATGTTTTTCTTTAACAAATTCAAAAGTATTTTCAATTTTTAACTCATTATTTTTTTATTTGACTTTAATATCATTCTAGATATCCTCATATTTTGAAATAAAAAAATTCCCTATATTTTACGAATAAAAAATATATTCTGAAGTTGATGTTTAGTAAAATACCGTCTATTATGTGTAATTCCAAGTAGTTTTACGCTAATGACGTCGACTTTGCAAAGTAACAAGACACTTACTCAACATACACACTACACATGACACTAATACTCATGTTGTGACTGGCTGAATGACATAAAGTCCATGCCATAAAAAAAATAAAAAAAATTAAAAAACTTCATTTTTTTGTTAATTGACATTTTTGACCTGGGGTCATTTTTCCCTCCCTTGGTCATCCGTGTAACTAAAAAAGGCTGGTCATCGGAAGGTTAACCAATTTTTATCTTCCAAAAAAAGCAAAAATTTGAAATATTCAAAAAAGCAAAACCTACATTTTTTACTCTTTAAGATTTTTGGTACCACTAATACTTTTTAAGTTATTTTGAAAAAAAGACATTTAATTTCAAAAAAATTTGTTTTATTTTAAATCCCAATGTTTTGAAATATAAGCACTGTGAACCGGTGAAACTTACAGATCATATAAATAATATACTTATAAGTTTTTTCAAGATTTTCCTAAATTTTCAAGATTTTTTTGGCAAAAAATAATCAACAATATTTTAAGCTTTACTTGCCTAATTTTGATACTCGAAACTTGTTTAAAAAAAAACAAAAATTAAACTTTTTTAACACTTTAAAAAAGTTGTGATGATTTTTCACCGAAAATGATTCATTTTTTGGTTATTTCCGTTGAAATATTTTATTTGGAATTTGTCGAATAATAATCGACTTTTCATTAGCTCCACTTCTGCTTATACTGGGTCTACATACTTCATACATACACCATTTTTTTAAATTTTGTATACGCTATATTTTTTCTAAGAATATTTTTTCGACAAAATACTTAATTTCGGAGTTATTTGCGAAAAACCGTCTAAAAACGTGTTTTTTTTTTTTTTGTTGAAAAAGGAACATATTCACTCGCAAATAACTCAAAAAGTATTGATTTAGTGGAAAACTCGATAGAACAAAAGTTACTTAGAATCAATCAGTTTATCCATTTCCGCACTTATTTTGAATGTATGTTTTTTCACCCCCGAAGGGTTGGCACTCATACCCAGGGCAAAATCACATATCGACACAATATCCCTTTTTTTCTTTGGTATATTAGCTATGGACTATTAATGAGAAGTTGTTGCGAAATGCAAAAAAAAAGAAAAATGATCTTTTTTACATTGTCTTAATTTATTTTTGGAGTAACTACTTCCCAAAACAACATAAATATCTGTAAATTTGTTTTAAGTAATTGGTCTCTATAAAGGGGCCTACTTTTTATGGCCGCCTAGGGCCCCATGATGCCTTAAACCGTCACTGCTTCAGAACCGACCGTAGCACCTGATGCCCAGAATTACTGCAAAGGCACGTCAACTGGAGTTTCGAGGGTCTTTGGCACTAAATTGATGCAAATAGATTACTCTAGGGTTTTGCACTTATCAAGTTACAACCTTTTTTATTGTTTCCGTGATGATGTCACACTGGGGTTCCAAATGTCGAAAGGGTGGTAATGAACCTTTAAAAGCGTATATTGTTCATAAACTTTGGAATTACTTTCGTACATAAGGGTTTTTGACATCGCTGATTACGAGTCTGACATTATTTTTTGTTTTTGAAAAACAAAGTGGCGGATCCAACATGGATGAAAGAAATTGAAAATATTAATCAAAACGCAAAATCCTTTGTCAAATTTGGTAGTTTAAGGTCGCTTATTACAAATCTAACATTATTTTTTTGAAAAACTTCCAATATGGCTAAAACACATTCGAAAATTTTATTTTGAACGCATATTTTTTTAAAATTTAATATTGTATGGGACTTTTGAAAATTCTGATTACCAATACATTTTCTTTGTGAAGTACAATATTTAGAACCTATTACTTAGATGCAATAACCCATAAGTACACAACAATTGCCAGAATCATGTAATATGCGTCATTTCAAACAGCTGCCATTAATGCAAATGCACTTAAAGGCAGCTAAACCAATGTTATTCTATATCTTCTGACTGTACATTTTAAGATTAATAAACATTATTCGCAGAATTCTGCAGAATTATGTACGTTTTAAATGTATTTTTAGGAAATGTTGATTATTTCAAGTATATTTTTACTGTTTATTCATTCACAAAATTTATGGATTTATTGTTATCGAATCTTTAGTCAACTTTTATCTTACATTCATACATACTTGAAAAAGAAGAATCTGATTTACAGCAATAAAACTGATAAACTAATAATACACTGCCGCCGGCCAAAATTAGGTCGTACATGGCTCACTTGTCCCGGAGTTATGAATAAGAATAGATCCGGTCTGATCCTTATACCTGCTTATTACGACTCTACAATACCTAGTATGAGAAAACAACTTACTGTAAACATGAAAATACCTAAATAGGGACTTTTATTTTACTTCATGACCACGTCTTCAACATTTGGAACCATTGAGCGTCAGGAAAAAAGTCTACAATAGAAAAATGGGTGGAAATGCCTAATTGCATTTACAGTATATAAAATCCAAAAGTGCATAAACATCTAAAAATCAGTACATATATTGAAGGCCAGATTTTGATACTACGGGGTTTTTGAGGTTGCTAAATACGTATACGTCACCGACCCTCGGAGTACCTGGAGCCCAAGGTCACTGCTGAGGGGTTTTCGGCACTAAATTGATGCAAAAAGATTACTCTGAAAGATTACAGATTACTCAAAAACCATGAGTAATCTGTCTGTATCAATTGAATGCCGAAAACCCTCGAACCTCCAGATGACGTGCCTTAGTAGTAACCTGGGTATCAGATGCTCCGGGGGCCAGTTCTTATGGCTTTGGTCCTTAATACACTGACTTTTACATGTTTATGCACATTTGGATACATTTTGTGCACTGTTAATGCAATTAAGCATTTCCCATTTTTCTATTCTAGACATTTCTCCTGACGCCATCCTGAACACAAAAAGTTGTAGATCGATAGGTGCTGTATTTAAACATCGATCTATTCCGATGGTTTTTGTTTTAACTGCTCTGGTCTAGTAGTATACCAGTATAACACAGTATGTAAAATTTTCTTGCTATTAAAAAACAAAATCTACATCTTTCTATACTTCCGTCATATTTATATCGTTAATATCAATAAAAAATATATTTTATTGTTACATAAAACCGCATGTGGTGTTTGTTAATCCTGGCCTATATATTTTCTTACGCCTTTCTCGATCTCGCACACCTGCTACTTTAAGATCACATTCGTAGGTATTGTAAGCTAATTTCCATTGTATGAAGTATGATAGTTGTCCGTTAGTCCGTATATTCTGTAAAGGTGTCAACATGAATATGATTGGTTAGTACCGTTATTTTGGAACGACTATGCTATTACAAAGAACTATGCTATTACTTAGGTATTTCATAGAAATGGTTATTCTTAAATACCTATTGTTTTCACGCTGTTATAGAAAATTTACTGCGTAAAATACCTATGTTAAATAAATTCAAAAGATTATATGTAATAAACTAAGGAATGTCGGAATTTTCTGGTAGTACGTAGTACTCACCAGAGATTTCAAGAATGGCTTTAAAAAATATGCTAAGTAATACGCTACAAATTCAAATGACGACTATCAAACATCTTGATGAGGTTAAATGCTCAGAAATCTTTCATTTGTAGATGAATGTTGGTTTGAGACAAAACTCCTGCTCTGAACTTAAATGAATAATAGTATGGTATAACTAGACCCAAACCCAGACATCCAAAGTGAAAGTTATCCTCCAACACCAAATTGTTCTATATGGTCCACATAATGTTCAGAAAAAAGTCACATCATTTTGAGCGTCGGGTTTGGGGTTACCAAACTATGCGGTTTAGCACGAATAACCTTCTATACAAAAATGTTCTACATTACATTTGAAATAAAAAAGGGCCTATGCATAATCATTCTAAAATGAACGGTTCAAAAGTTACGGAGGTAGTATAGTATAATTGGTCCAAAAAAAGGCCTAATCCAGACATCCAAAGTAAAAGTTTTCCTTCAACACCAAATTGTTCTATATGGTCCACATATTGTTTAGTAAAAAGTCACACCATTTTGAGCGTCCGGTTTGGGGGGGAGATGAGGGAAAAGCCGGTAAATTAGTAGTTTTTTTAAGTTTTTCGTCAATATTTCTAAAACTATGCTTTAGCAAAAACAATGTTCTATAAAAAAAATGTTCTACGTGAAATTTAAAACAAAAAAGGTCCATACATAATTGTTCTAAAATCAACGGTTCCAGAGTTACGGAGGGTGAAATGTGGAGGTTTTCGATACTTTCTATATTCTTTGGGCAATTTATAGAAATTTTCTTTAACAGGATTGTGTTTCGTAAATAAAATTTGCTATTTCAGTGGCCGATGATGTTAGTGATAAGCCCTTGAAGAAACGTCAACCTCACCACCCAAAATCATCATCAATTGCCCAGATAATATAAAAATAATCGAAAACTTTCACTTTTCACCCTCCGTACTTCTGGAACCGTTGATTTTATAACAATTACGTATAGAACCTTTTTTGTTTTAAATTTTATTTAGAACATTTTTGTATAGACCATTGTTTACGCTAAAGCATAGTTTTAGAAATATTGACGAAAAACCTAAAAAAACTACTAATTTACCGACTTCTCCTCCCATCTCCCCCCAAACCGGACGCTCAAAATGGTGTAACTTTTTACTGAACAATATGTGGACCATATAGAACAATTTGGTGTTAGAGGAAAACTTTTACTTTAGATGTCTGGGTTGGGCCTTTTTTGGACCAATTATACTATACTACCTCCGTAACTTTGGAACCGTTCATTTTAGAAGGATTATGCACAGGACCTTTTTTTATTGCAAATTTAATGTAGAACATTTTTGTGTAGAAGATTGATCATGATAAACCGGATAGTTTTAGAAATATTGACGAAAAACCTAAAAAACTACGAATTTACCGATTTCTCCCCACTCTCCCCTCCAAACCCGACGCTCAAGATGGTGTGACTTTTTTCTGAACATTATGTAGACCATATAGAACAATTTGGTGTTGGAGGATAACTTTCACTTTGGATGTCTGGGTTATGCCATTATTTGGATCAATTATATCATACTATAAGGAGAAATGTCTTATTTACATGTAAAGAAAAACAAACAGCACAGGCAGCGGTGCATTATGTCACAACAACCTATTATCCAAAAAGTCGCTGGATTTGTTTCCATATTTTCAAATATTGTAAACCATGAAGAAACTAAGCAAATTTACATAAAAAGTAATATCCGTGGAGTGTTTTAATACAACGTGAGCACAAAAGATCTCATTTATCCTCACTTCATACTCACTCCCTCCAAAATGGCAAGACGTGAGCAAGTAAGCGAGAAATAGTGTTTAACCCGGCCTGATAGACTTGGACCACACTTAAGAATGACACTGACAGCGTGGGGATCTCTATTTCTGCTATCTATAATGACTTGTCATACGATCTGTATTGCATGCTTGGGTCTCTAGTCCCCTCTCTGGGCTACGTCCCCTCTTGTCCGTTTTTTAGGTTTTGTTAGAATTTCTTCATCTTCTTCTTTTTGTATAGACATGACTGTCTGTTTTTTCAATATGCCTCCAGTAAGTTGTCGTTTCATCGTTTTCGTGGTCTTCGCACGGTTCGTATTCCTATTGGGGAACCGTTTCTCGCCGTCCTTACTACTGTATTTGTTGTCGTTCGGCTTATGTGGTCATTACTTTCTACTCTCCTGTTTCTTATCCATCTATTAATGTTCCCACCTTTCATCTCCGTCGTAAATCTGTACTTCCAGCTCTGTTCCATAGTATCTAACCATCGATTTTTCGAAGCGTTTTTATCTTCGCTGTTTCGAGCTATCTTTTGTCCTCGCTGTGTCAGGTCGTATTTCTGCCGCATATGTCATTATTGGTTTGATGACTGTTTTGTACATGCCTTTATTTCCTTTACTGCCTTTTAGTTCTTTTCGATATTTTTATTTTTCCATAATATTGTTTCATTTAGGCAACCTGCGGCTCTGTTTGGCTTATTCACTTTATCTTCCACTTGTTTTGAGCTTTCCGTAGCTATATACATGGGCGCCCATATACAAATTTTCAGGGAGGGGTAGACGTGAAGATTTTGAATATTACATTTTGTACACTATGGATAAAAATATATAGTTTAAAGCACCCGAAATGCTATGGGGGGGGGGGGGCACGGCCTTCCTCTGACATAGATAGCGTGATGCCTAGATATGTACACTCTATCACTTGTTTTATTTCTCCAGCTCTAATTTATATATTATTGGATTTGCTGTCATTAGATTGCTTTTTGTTTCTTTTTTTTGAAGAGTGGGGGGGAATTAGCATGTTGAATTTTCTGGTGGTTATATTAAATTTCATCTTTATTTTGAGAGATTGTATTGCATCGTCTGCATAGCAAATTATTTTAAGTTGTTTATCTCCCATTTGGTATCCTTTTTACTTTTTTTATCATTTCATCCATGATTAGGTTGATAAGAACTTACGGAATCCCCTGTCTTAACCTAATTACTGCTTTAATTGGATCAGTTAGTTCATCTTCTACTTCTAATTTTAGTTTGTTGTTCTGGTAGATGTTTTCAATCGTTTTAATTATTCCTATCGTATTTCCTATGAGCCAAATTGACACGCAGTTCTTCCCTTCAGAATAACTTCGTTATAGGTACATCAAAATAGACATATGTTGGAATATATTATATTATACATATTATGCCATTTGAGAGAAGCTGTTTAGTTTTTGGTATTTTATTCAATTTTGTTAATTACAAATTGGTATCTGTTACAAAACACTTCAGCCACTGATCAAATACTTCCATCGCTAGTTCAGCCGCACTTTGATCTCCATATGCAACATGTGGGGTGCGTACACCTATAAAGAATGCTTTATTTGCATGATTATTGTTTTCAATGATAATCTAGACACACAATGTGTGATTGTCTCTACAAAAAATAATTTAGGTTTCATTGTACATAGTTTCTTTTATAATTCAAGATTATGCCTTAATATATTTATGAAATAATGTCACGCTTATACTATATTCACAGGTATTCTGTACGGTGTGAATGAAACTATCGAGAAATATAGCAAATGAACTATGGTAAGATGAAGATGAATGATAATTAGATATCTGCTATGTTCTTCGTTTTTCTTTGGATGTACTGTATTTTTTGTGTATATATCGGCTGTAAATTGTATATTTCTATAAAATTTATTTCATTTGATTTTACATGCATACATACTACATACTTTAGCTCCCGTTATTACTTTGTTCATATTACTTATTTATTCGCTCCGGGCATGACTGACGTGACACCTAACGCCTTCACCTGACATTTTTGGATCTTACAATTTGACGTTAAAAAGCTACATCAGCGCGTCATGAATTTTTTTTTCGAATGTTCTGCGAACTTTTAACAGTGCAGCAGCAGTGCGTTGGTAGTACGACAATGACAGTGACACTATATGTACTAGCAAAAACGAAGGTGCAATATTGTGATAACAATAATTATTATACTAATGGGCGCGCTAAGTGTTGTCAAGTCAGTCAAGTTCGATTTCTTGTTATACACTCCGCCAAAAATGTATCGCACCACCTTAAAAATGGGACATTTTTAATGTCTCATATTTCCTAAACCTGTTGTTCGATTTTAGTGATTTTTTTAATATGTTATAGCTTTATTCTTCAAAAATATCAATGTAATACAATAGTGTTTCCAATGGGAAGGTTAGGAAATCGAGTGAATGTGCGTAATGGAAATTGACCGGCATAAACTATATATTATTTTTATTATTTTACTGTATTTATATGTATATATTATTATAAAATGTAATTTTTTATTTATTAATAAATTGTCTGGCTAAATAGGTCTTGAACCTAAGGCCAAAAAAAATCGATGTAATAATATTGTTGCTAAACAGATAAGTGTCATTGTATACCGGGTGTAACAATGATAGTGTGTTTTTTCCTCAAAGTTTGGAACACCCTGTGGAATATTCAAGCGTATAAAAAATATTGAAATTAAAACTCAACTGTAACCTTAAGCCATCTAAACATTTTGCTTTTTGATTCGTTTGCTTATGTTGGATAATAAAAAATTAGGTACTTTAACAACTAGCAACGTTCTTCATCAATACAGGGTGTTTCTAAATAAGTGCGACAAACTTTAAGGGGTAATTCTGCATGAAAAATTAGTGACAGTTTACTTTATACACATATGTCCGCATACAATGAAATTTGGTAAGTTTTAAGAGGTAGTTATTGCGCATTTTTTTGGCATACAATTAAGAATTTTATATTCACCATTGGCGTGCGTACGGGTAATATGACCGGGTAATATGACCCGTATGCACGCCAATGGTGAATATACAATTCTTAGTTTTATGCCAGAAAATGCGCAATAACTACCTCTTAAAACCTACCAAATTTCATTTGCATATATCAACCGGTTTTAGAGCAATAAATAAATCGTCAGTTTGTAAGAAAAAATACAACATCCCGTATCTCGGAAACGAAGCATTTGCGGACACATGTTTATAAAGTAAACGGTCATTATTTTTTTATGCAGAATTACCCCTTGAAAATTGTCGCACTTATTTAGAAACACCCTGTATTGATGAAGAACGTTGCTAGTTGTTAAAGTACCTAACTTTTTATTATCCAACATAGGCGAATGAATCAAAAAGCAAATTGTTTAGATGGCCTAAGGTTACAGTTGAGTTTTAATTTCAATATTTTATATACGCTAGAATATTCCACAGGGTGTTCAAAACTTTGAGGAAAAAACACACTATCATTGTTACACCCGGTATACAATGACACTTATCTGTTTAGCAACAATATTATTACATCGATTTTTTTTGGCCTTAGGTTCAAGACCTATTTAGCCAGACAATTTATTAATAAATAAAAAATTACATTTTATAATAATATATACATATAAATACAGTAAAATAATAAAAATAATATATAGTTTATGCCGGTCAATTTCCGATATTCTCGAAGAATAAAGCTATAACATATTAAATAAATTACTAAAATCGGACAACAGGTTTAGGAAATATGAGACATTAAAAATGCCCGATTTTTAAGGTGATGCGATAATTTTGACGCTTAGTGTATATAATCAATTTTTAGTACTTCCAATGTGACACAAAATCTAGGCATGATATAAAAAAAGTATTTAAAGAAAGTATATTTTTTATACTTCTCAAAATGCGCTCTGTACCGCCATTCTTTAGATACTATATTACGAATATGTGTGCAAAATATCTTGACAAAATATTCAAAATTAAAGCTGCAATCTTGGAACGCGTTTACCGCGCGCTGATGTTGTGTCTTAAGCACTGCAACACAAAATTGAGACATCTTAAATTTCTAGAGACGATCTCAAATAAAAGTGAAACATACGTAAGAGGGTTTATGGTCCTCTCTGAATGAACTGAAATATAAAATGTCTCTTAATTTCGTGTTGCAGCGAATTATTTTATATTAGTTTTACTCCTAACTAGAGCTTCACGATACGATACAATATCGATACTTTTTTAAGTATTGAGTATTGTATTGGTTATGCCAATGAAGTATCGTATCGTGTATCGATATTGGCAATACTATCTTATAAAAATATCATATTGATATTGATTTCGATACGATATCGATACAATACTCGATAAAATATCGATATAAATTAATAAAAAAAAGCACTTCTTTATTCATTTCTAACTATATTCATCAAAAAATCTCTACAAAAAAAATATACAAGAAATAGGGATAAATTACATTGTAACCTCATAAAAAATGTTATCCTTTAAAGAGGTCTTCATCTATCTGTTCACACAAATGAGTTCTTTGATACTTTTATCTTTTAAAGAGCAACTTTTATTTGTTAGTGTCAGCAATGCCAGCGCTGCTTCAGAAAAAAGCCGCTTGACTGGTACGGACGTCGCTTGGACATAAAAATATCCCTAGCTAACCGAGATAAAACATGGAGAACACTACTATAATATGATTTCCACCATCATAAACTATTTGGGTTCATCGTCCTTCTCTCTCGCCCTAATGGAGAGCATACGCGCTTGTGCCTCTTATAACTCTTGTAATAGTTTAACTGTTTAATAGCAAATAGGCCATATGCAACACTCACGTGGCGTTTTGTTTTTTTTTTTTCTCGATATCGATATTTTCAATAATATCGAGGCAAGCGTATCGACAATACAAGAGTATTGTATTGATTTCAGATAATGAGTATCGTATTGATATTGCTAAGGTATGTATTGTATCGGTATCGTATTGATTTTAGATACGATATCAATACAATATCGATATTTTTATCGAATATCGTGAAGCTCTACTCCTAACTAAGTATCGAAACCAAGTTTTCGTTGAAATTTGACCATGATGAATAGACAAGAAGTGAGGTGCAATTTTTAGACTTCCCCATGTCTTCTTTTAATTCCTCATTGGTTTGGTTTGCAAATAATAGAAACCACGAATTGGCGTAATCAGAAACTTTGTCCGAATAGATTTTTATTTCTCCGGAAATAAAACTTCGAATTAAATTATTAATAAAATAGTCTTGTCGCCAGGGATGGTACAACGGCCTCCTGTATTCAGATGGACTTACCCAAATTTTTTTTATATATTTTGGCCCGTAGAACACGAATTTTTTGGGTAACAGTTGATCCGGATGTCGATAAGATTGTTATAAACAAAGAAGTTGAGGAATTACATAACAGCGATTTTTTGCAAAACAAAACATTTTTCTGTATTTTTTGGGCCATTCTAACCAAAAAATGTTCTTACAAATTTTTTCGTAGGATGCATAGTTTTCGAGATAAACGCGGTTAAACTTTCAAAAAATCGAAAAATTGCAATTTTTGAACCCTAATAACTTTTGATTAAAAACTAAAATAGCAATTCTGCTTACCGCATTTAAAAGTTCAAGTCAAATTATATCGGTTTTAATTATTTGCATTGCTAAAAATTTATTATTTTATTGTTAAACAAAGCTATAAACACCTAGTGCTTGAGTGATGTTTTCATTGATTTCTCATTTAAAATCGAACGAGTAGGTAGAGTAGGTACAAGTGCAAGCGAGGCGATTTCTACGTAGCATGCATCAAAACGCATGTATTAGGCACGGGAAACAATATGTGTTTATAGCTTTTTTAACAATAAAAAAATAAATTTTTAGCAATGCAAATATTCAAAACCGATATAATTTGACTTAAACTTTCAAATGCGGTAAGCAGAATTGCTATTTTATTTTTTAATCAAAAGTTATTCGGGTTCAAAAATTGCAATTTTTCGATTTTTTGAAAGTTCAACCACGTTTATCTCGAAAACTATGCATTCTACGAAAAAAGTTGTAGGAACATTTTTTGGTAAGAATGTCCCAAAAAATACAAAAGAATGTTTTGTTTTGCGAGAAATCGCTGTTATGTAATTCCTCAACTTCTTTGTATATAACAATCTTATCGACATCCGGATCAACTGTTACCCAAAAATTCGTGTTCTACGGGCCAAAATATATAAAAAAAGTTTGGGTAAGTCCATCTGAATAAAGGAGGCCGTTGTACCCCCCTGGCGACAGGACTAAAACGGTAGTTTTCAAATTTTAGTATAGTATAGTTGATCCAAAAGATGGCATAACCCAGACATCCAAAGTGAAAGTTATCCTTCAACACCAACTTGTTCTATATGGTCCACACAATGTCTAGAAAAAAGTCACACCATTTTGAGCGTCGGGTTTGGGGGGAGAGGGGGGAGAAATCGGTAAATTCGTAGTTTTTTAAGTTTCTCGCCAATATTTCTAAAACTATGCGGTTTAGCATGAACAACCCTCTATACAAAATTGTTCTACATTCAATTTGAAATAAAAAAGGCCCTATGCATAATCTTTCTAAAATGAATGGTTCCAAAGTTACGGAGGTAGTATAGTATAACTGGTCCAAAAAAAGGCCTAACCCAAACATCCAAAGTAAAAGTTTTCCTCCAACACCAAAATGTTCTATATGGTCCACATATTGTTCACTAAAAAGATACACCATTTTGAGCGTCCGGTTTGGGAGGGAGATGGGAGAGAAGCCAGTAAATTAGTAGTTTTTTTACGTTTTTCGTCAATATTTCTAAAACTATGCTTTAGTGTAAACAATGTTATATACAAAAATGTTCTACATGAGATTTAAAACAAAAAATGTCTATATATAATTGTTATAAAATCAACGGTTCCAGAATTACGGACGGTGAAAAGTCGAGGTTTTCGATACTTTTTATATTTTTTGGGCAATATTTATGATATAATACCAAAAACCCAGACATCCAAAGTGAAAGTTATCCTCCAAAACCAAATTGTTCTATATGGTCCACATAATGTTCAGAAAAAAGTCACACCATTTTGAGCGTCGGTTTGGGGGGGAGAGGGGGGAGAAATCGGTAAATATAAAAAGTAGCGAAAACTTCCACTTTTCACCCTCCGTAACTCTGGAACCGTTGATTTTATAACAATTATGTATAGAACCTTTTTTGTTTTAAATTTTAAATGTTGTAGAACATTTTTCTATAGAACATTCCTTAAGCTAAAGCATAGTTTTAGAAATATTGACGAAAAACCTAAAAAAAACTACTAATTTACCGACTTCTCCCCCATCTCCCCCCCCCCCCTCCCCAAACCGGACGCTCAAAATGGTGTAACTTTTTACTGAACAATATGTGGACCATATAGAACAATTTGGTGTTGAAGGAAAACTTTTACTTTGGATGTCTGGGTTAGGCCTTTTTTTGGACCAATTATACTATACTACCTCCGTAACTTTGGAACCGTTCATTTTACAAGGGTTATGCATAGGGCCTTTTTTATTTCAAATTTAATGTAGAACAATTTTGTGTAGAAGGTTGTTCATGCTAAACCGCTTAGTTTTAGAAATATTGACGAAAAACGTAAAAAACTACGAATTTGCAGATTTTTTTCCCCTCTCCCCCCCAAACCCGACGCTCAAATTGGTGTGACTTTTTTCTGAACATTATGTGGACCATATAGAACAATTTGGTGTTGGAGGATAACTTTCACTTTGGATGTCTGGGTTTGGGTCTAACTATACCATACTAATTTATGTATAACATGGATATAGTATTAAGCACTAGGTTTCTAAAAATTCATCATAATCTTCTCAACCCCAAACAAAACAGACAGGGAAAAATCTGGTACTGGCAAATCACGTTTGTCATATGGACGAGCATGTTAATAAAGACACTACACGACCCCTATTCTCATTTAAAAAATCATCGATTATGTCATCACGCCCAGATGGATGACGTCACTAGTATGATATATATTCCAAAAAGTCATAGTTTAAAAATAAAAATTGACTTGTTTCGGGATATTTCTTTGTCGCCGGCTTACGAAATATCGAATTTATTCCAAACATTTGCACCATACTATATTAGCTGTATTATTCTGTTCTATGGACAAGGTCCTCGTAACTTAAGTAATTCGACAGGAATATTCCAGGGAATAGGCCATCTTACATTCTGGATAATGCAGTTCTAACTTCCTCTAGTATAATAGTGCGACTTTTCCATTTGCATATGTATGTTTTTATGAGAAAAATATCTTGTATATAAAAATAAAAACTTCTTCGTATTTTCGTATATCGTCATTTTTATGTGAGCCAACAGGAGCAATGCAATCATCTCATTATAATTATCAATGGCGTTACAACTCTTTGTGACTCTTTGTCGCGTTTACTATTGTCTTCCATATTTGTCAGTTCTGTGTCACTATTTCTCAGTGTCTCACTCCGATTTGGCTCAGATCCTCTCTGACTACATCTTTCCTCATTTTTCTTGGTCTTTCTTTGTCTTTCCCAACACACATTGTTTATAAGGCGATTGTCGTTACTGTCTATCGCATGTCCTGTCTATCTTAGTCTATTGGGCACTTCTTTCACCCTTCTCTCTCTCTCTCCTATTTCTTCCTCCAACAATGTAAAAATACTTAATACTCCCTCTTAATTCGAAAAAGTTTAGATAAATGTATTTTATTGAAAAATTATGTTAATTTGAATCCGCAGAATGAGTTTTATGTTTATTTTTGTCATTGTTTATATTGATTTATCATTCGAGATCAACTTAAATAATCTCGGTTATGGTAACAAAAATGCAAGAAAAAGCTTTATGTCATCCAGTTACGTAAGTCATAATTCGCGGTAATAATATCTATCATAGTAGATCATGACAAATTATTGTCAATATTATACTCTTAAAATTCTTAAATATTATGCTTATCAATCCTTAAGTCAAAGCTAAAACTAGATTTGAAAAAGATTTTTTCTAGAGCGTTCAAAAATGTCTACTTTCGCGTACGCATTTTAGTTTAGAAAGTTTTACTTTTCCGCACGCGTGTTACTTTTCCTCACGCGTTTTACTTTTCCGCACGCGTTTTACTTTTCCGCACGCGTTTTACTTTTCCGCACGCGTTTAGATATTTTAATATGGCCTTTAAATAACTATAATTCATGCAATAAACTAATATTTAGATATTATTTACTATTTTATTTCAAATGTATCTTATTGTGTTCCTGTTTTAATGAAATTAACGCGACAATTCGATGAAATAAAATTATTTTGACATAATATTCGAAAGTCAAATGGATAGACAATAACAACAGTCGTTTTGAATCATCGTCCTGGAAACCAAGATCGTCGTCATGCTAACTAATTATATTTAAAGTTTGGTTTTGACAACCTTGTCAAAGAATTAATTTGTGTATGTATTTGCATATTAATTAAATTAATTGATTAAGATTTGGTCATTTTTTAAAGACTCGTAGAAAAAATATTGTTCCTAACTCTTGCAGAAAGTCTACTTTCCACTCTCGACTGCTTGCCGAACTCCCGCTTCGCGTCGTTCGGCAAACTGCAGTCGCGTGCGGAAAAGTATGATATTCTGCACTTGTTAGGAAAATAAATATTTTCTACGGCCGTGCTAAAAGAGCCACCTTCACGCACGCATTTCGTTTCCGAAAGTTAAAGTAAATTTTCCCGCTTCGCGTCCTTCGGCAAACTGCAGTCGCGTGCGGAAAAGTATGACTTTCTGCCCTTGTTAGGAAATAGTTATTTTCCTAACTAGTGCGGAAAGTGATAGTTTCACGCACGAGACTGCCGTTGACCCGAACGACGCGATAGCGGAGTTCGGGCAAGCAGTCGAGTGCGGGGAAGCACTTTCCGCATGAGTTAGGAACAATATTTTTTCTAGGGCAGTACGTTTGGAAAAAAGCCACAAAAAATAGAGGTATATAAATTTTTATTTAGAAGTGAAAATAAGTTAATTCTTTGACAAGATTGTCAAAACCAAACTTTCAATATAATGGGTTACCACGACGACGATATTGGTTTCCATGACGACGATTCAAAACCATTGTAATTGTCTACTGATCTGACTTTTAAATATAATGTCAAAATAATTATATTTGATCGATTTATCAGTAGTAATTGCACAAGAGCTCTAAAATTCTATATTAATTTTAGAGATCGAGTGCAATTTGTTGCGATTATTTCATGAATAAAACTGTTCAAAACCAAAATTGTATTGTAATTTATTTATGTAAGTACAAATTAGTACAATTAAATACACAGTTGTTATAAATATTTTACGGTTGAAAGTCATCACTTTTATAATTTTTTAAAACATTAATTGTAATTAATGTCACTGAATGTATTTTTTCATAGCAACGTAGGGCATCTGACGTAATATACTTGACGACAGGAAATTATCAAAAATTATCAATTTAATTTAGATTTCCGCAGCTTTCTATTGGTCAGAATATCCTATTAATGAAATAATCGGGTATAATATCACAAGAGAGTGAGAATAAATTGAAAATAATGCGACAGTTTTTCGAAAATTTGTTGTCTGGCAATAGACACGAGAGCCCAAAGGGCTCGAGTGGCTATTGTCCAATGACAACAAATTTGAGTAAAAATGAAGCATTATTTTCTTATTTATTCTTACTGTCGTGTGATATTCGTAAGATTATTTTTTAATACGTATATTATGGATATTTTCTTAAATGTGACAGTTGTCAAAACTAGGAAACTGGTTGCCATTAAGCAGAAACAATCTACTTAAAAAATTCTATCTAATCGGTAATTTTCTACAGTAGATAATTCTCAGTATAATTTTAATCTGATTGGACAGAATTAAACACGTGATCAAATATCTTACTATACGATTGGAAGTTAAAATCATTAAAAAATAATCGCGCTAATATCATTAAAACATGAACACAATAAGATAAATTTGAAATAAATTAGTAACTAATATCTAAATATTAGTTTATTGCATGTATTATAATATATTATAATGCCATATTACAAGGTATTTTACTTTCCCGCACGCCGTGCGGGAAATTGCAACTTTCGGAAACGAAATGCGTGCGTGAAGGTGGCTCTTTTAGCACGGCCGTAGAAAAATAACTATTTTTACTTTTTAAGATTGTTTATAAAAAATAAAGCAAAATCAGCAGTACGTCTTCATAGTTTTTTGCTATAACTTTTAAAACCTTCAACTTCAACTATCTGTACAAGATTTTTACGTGAAATCAAGGATTTTTCCGATAGGCTGGTGTATCATAGATAATTGTGTTAAGCTTCGAAATTGTAACATTATTTTTCTAAAACGCTCAGCCTTTCCGTGATGCATGCTACATACAAATTAAAATTGCGTACCTATGGCTGGCGCTGGTGTGGTGAGTCACATGGCAACGAAGGTGTACATAATAAATAAGATATGTCTACTCTATTTTAATTTGCATGGGAGGATTTTTGCACACGCATATTATCACATGAATTTTTAAAATACACTGCGCTACAACTTTAATATATTGCTTTAATGAATGACTTTTTGTTTTGTAATCGAATCAGGCTCAACATGAATATGGATCGATTGGGAGCAACTTCTTAGCGAATCTCATAATACATGAAACTCTCTGAATAACTCATAACATTACATCCAGACCTTACAAATTATTAATATAAATAAGGTGCTTTCCTTAAATCAATTTATATACAGGGTGTCCAGAAACTCTACCGACAAACGGAGACAGGATATTCCTCAGATTATTTAATTCATAGAAGATTCTGACCAATAGAAAGCTACATAAATGTGAATTAAATTGATTATTTCATTCATAGGAGATTCTGACCAATAGAAAGCTACAGAAATCTGAATTAAATCGATAATTTTTGATAATCTCCCGTCGTCAAGTATATTACGTCAGATGCCCTTCGTTGCTACGAAAAAATACATTCAGTGACATTAATGACAATTAATGTTTTAAAAATTATAAAAGTGATGACTTTCAATCGTCAAATCTTTATAAAAACTGTGTGTTTAATGGTACTTACATAAATAAATTACAATAAAATTTTGGTTTTGAACAGTTTTATTCATAAAATAATCGCAACAAATTGCACTCGACCTCTGAAATTAATATAGAATTTTTGCTCTCGTGACACTTTGACATAATTCAAACTAAATTTAAATTAAAACCGTCAAAGTGTCACTCGGGAAAAATTCAATAATTTCAGAGCTCTTGTGCAATTACTACTGATAATTTTTTATAATTGCCCGTCGTTAAGTATATTACGTCAGATGCCCTTCGTTGCTACGAAAAAATACATTCAGTGACATTAATGACAATTAATGTTTTAAAAATTATAAAAGTGATGACTTTCAATCGTCAAATATTTATAAAAGCTTTGTGTATAATTGTACTAATTTGTACTTACATAAATAAATTACAATAAAATTTTGGTTTTGAACAGTTTTATTCATGAAATAATCGCAACAAATTGCACTCGAACTCTAAAATTAATATAGAATTTTTGCCCTCGTGACACTTTGACATAATTAAAACTATCAAAGTGTCACTAGGGAAAAATTCAATAATTTTAGAGCTCTTGTGCAATTACTACTGAGATTTTTAAGACAATTTAACCCAATTCATCTAGTCCGAAAATACTTCCTAAGGAAGCTAGAGCTCTTTGAAGATGGCGTCTTGTAGTTAGTTTTTCTTAAATACCTCCATAAAGCTTCTATTTAGAAAAACGAAAAATGGTGCGCATATTTATCTTCCAGAGATAAATCGATTCCATTCATTGCGAATTTCTAGTACCGGTCATAGGCGTCCGTTTTGGGTAGGACAAAGGTCATTTTATCGCATAAATTTTTTATCTTTAGGTTTTAAGCATTTTTGACTCTGTATTATTAAATTGTGAGATATTCTAGTACTAAAATGTACTCTTGCTTTAAGTCAGTAGGACACACCGTTTTCTAGAAAAACCGATTTGAAAATTTTTCGTTTGTTGAATTTGAAAAAAAAAATTGAAAAGAATTTCCAAAAAAAAACGGTGTTTTTCCAACTTAAAGCAAGAGTAACTTTTAGTACTAGAATAACTCATAATTATTTAATCTAGGGTCAAAAATGCTTCAAAATTAAAGACAAAAAGTTATGCGATAAAATTATAACCGTAGACCTACCCACAACGGTCGCATATGACCGGTACTAGAAATTCGCAATTAATGAAATCGATTAATCTCTGGAATATAAATAAACGTACTAGTTTCCGATTTTCTAAATAGTTTTTTTTTTATTGTTTTTATTAAAACAACGAAAAAATTTCAAATCGACTTTTTTAGAAAACGGTTTATTCTATCGACTTAAAGCGAGAGTACATTTTAGTACTAGAATACCTCACAATTTAATAATCCAGAGTCAAAAATGCTTAAAAATTAAAGAAAAAAAGTTATCCGATAAAATATTCGTAGCCCTACCCAAAACATACGCCTATGACCAGTACTAGAAACTCGCAATGGATCGAATCGATTTATCTCTGGAAGATAAATAATATGCGTACCAATTTTCGTTTTTCTAAATAGAAGCATTATGTAGGTATTTAAGAAAAACTAATTACAAGCCGCCATCTTTAAAGAGCTCTAGCTCCCTTACGTGCGCTCACTACGGAGACCAAAGGATGGTATCCTAGCCTAGAGCATGGTATCTTACTCTTCATATTCGTGAATTCTCGCATTTAAAATAATGTATTTATTTTACCTGGCGATCGAAACTATATTATCGATCGCTATGTAAATAAATAGTCCAAGTAATGAAGCTTAAAATAGGACAAAACCTCGCAATTTTTACAGAATGTATCGATTTGCTTGAAAATTTGGGAATAAGTAGTGGATAGTCCAAAGATCAAAATCTATATGATGCGGAAAGGAACTTTTACCATGGGGGTGGTTGCCACCCATGTCGGGGGTGGAAATTTTTTATTATATTTTGACCGCAAACGTTGGTAAAAACATTCATTCTAAGCAAAAAACGTTCTATACATTTTTTTGATAAAATTAATAGTTTTCGATTTATTCGCTATCGAAAATGTTAGTTTTATATCGAAAAAATCAATGTTTTTAATCAGTTTTCTGCAAATAACTCAAAAAGTTTTCGTTTTATCAAAACAACTTTGCTTAACAAAAATGTAGGTACCTTGTGAAAAATCAACAAAACCGTTTTTTTTTTTAATTTTCTTTAAGACCAATAGTAATTGAGCTATACTTTATTATATGTTAGCTCTTCTTCGTCAAATGCTAAATATTGTAGTATCAAAGTCAAAAAACGGGAAAACTATGCATTTTTCACGGATAAAATGTTTAAACTAATTTGAAGTATTTAAAAATATCTATCTCCAGAAATAAAAAACAAGTCTTTAGCTCAAAAATTAAGTTGCCTATAATGAAAAGAATGTCAGTCCCTATTTTTTTCAGCGAAAAAGTGATCGGAAGCAAACCCCTAATCACCACCCTAATTAAAATTAGTCATTGACCTTATTTGGTCTTTTTATTTTTGTATTATTAATAGGTTCTAGAAGTTTAACCGGCTTAAAATAATTAGTTACTAAAAAATGAAGTCAAAGGCGAATAAATATAGGCATCAGAGATACGAAAAAATGTTTAATATGAAATTGTAGCTTATTTAATTCCCAAAAACTTGCTTTGCAGAAATTTTTTCTATGGTAAAAATTGAGTGAGCTATTGACAATTAAAACTGGTAATAACATGCAAAAACCACCTTTACCAACCCTTTCAAAGTTACCAATTTTTAC
Organism: Diabrotica virgifera virgifera; assembly: GCF_917563875.1. Taxonomy (NCBI): domain Eukaryota; kingdom Metazoa; phylum Arthropoda; class Insecta; order Coleoptera; family Chrysomelidae; genus Diabrotica; species Diabrotica virgifera. Next base: position 147,330,786 of record NC_065449.1, read on the forward strand.
GACTGAGGATTTTAAAAGGATTTAATATTAATAGCCTTATAGACCTTGTAAAAACCTATAAAATTTTTTTTCAACAAACTTTCTATGATAAAAATTAAAAAGGTTACGGTTAAAAATCAATATTTTTTTTTGAAAAAAAAAAAGGAGAAATCCAATTGGAAGCAAAATACTGTAAGTTATCGGTGTTTTTAGTCATTGGCCTTATTCATTCTTCTTTATTTATGTATTATTAATATATTCTAGAAACTTGACTGGCTTAGAATGATTAGTTTTTTAAAAAATTGAAGTTAAAAGTGAATAACGACTTTTTATATTTTGGTAAAAAATGCCATTTTCTTCAGAATAGAAAGATTAGCATCAGATATACGAAAAAATGTTTTATATGAAACTGTAGGTTATTTAATTCCCAAGAACTTGGTTTCAAAAAATATTTTCTACGGCAAAAATTGAGTGAATGGTAAATGGGTATTATCGAAAAACATTGATTTTTTCGATGTAAATCTAACACTTTCGAAAGCGAATAAATCGAAAAGTATTAATTTTATCAAAAAATTGTATAGAACATTTTTTACTTAGAATGAATGTTTTTATCAACTGTTGGAGTCAAAATATAATAAAAAAATTTCCACCCCCGAGATGGGGTGGCAACCACCCCCATGGTAAAAGCGCCTTTCGGAATCATATAGATTTTGATCCTTGGACTATCCACTACGTATTCTCAAATTTTCAAACAAATCGATCCATTCTGTAAAAATTGCGAGGTGAAAAGCTTCGGTTTCTGGACTAAAATGCATTATTTTGAATTCCAGATTTCACGAATATGAAGAGTAGGATACTATGCTCTAGGCTAGGATACCATCCTTTGGTATCCGTAGTGAGGACACGCTTAGGGTGCGTTCACTACGGAGACCATCGCATCGTATCCTAGCCTAGAGCTTAGTATCCTACTCTTCATTTTGGTGAACGCTCGCATTTAAAATAATGCATCTGGCGATCGATAATAATATGGTACGACCAGTACCATACAGTGTGAGCACAACTTTAGGAAGCATTTTCGGGCTAAGTGAATTAAGTTAAGTTGTCTTAAAATTATCTAAGGAATCTCCTGTGTTCGTTTGTCGGTAGAGTTTCTGGATACCCTGTCTAGTATTATATAACTAAGACACATAAAATTACATGAAAATTAAATCTTGCCTGTTTCACTTATTCCTTTAACATTTGGGGGAAGTCAATAGAAAAGGTGTAACATCCCGTAGGAATCGAAATTTTTACTACGTGCGTCGTGTTTGTTTATTAACATTTAAGCAAAAAAGCGACTTTTTCATTCATTCATTTCATTCAAAAACTACGCATTGTAGATGAAAATGTTCATAGAGGACATTTTTGAAAGTACCTGCTCTTTAAAATGAGATTTTCTGAATTAAAAAATGTTTATAAACAAAAAAGCTATTACAAATTAAACCCGAAAGTAAGCATGTTCTTCAATTGTTTGTAATATTGAACTAAAATCACAAAATAACATAATTTAAAATATATATCAAAGAAAAAAAAGTTGTTTTTGTCTTTCGGTTGGCTCCCAAAAACGATTAAAATCGGGAGAAAATTCAAATTATTGCAGCCAGTCCAAAACGCGTCCTCACTGGTCGTGACGTCATAAAGTTGCAGTTCAAGTTCCGCGCCATTAATTCATTACGTTTGATATTTGTTTACTTGTTGTAATCATTTTATGGTGTATCTCAATTTTATAAATCTTTAGGTAGTTGCTGTGAACTATATATTATTTCATAATAATAATTTAAGTTTTAAATGTGTTTTTTTAAGACAATTTTTTTAAAATGACCGAAGAGGGTTTTTCTAAAGGGCAGTATCACCATCCGACAGATTATGAAAAAAACACATTTTAAAAAAAGACATTTGTACGACTCATAAAACCGGAGATAATTTTTTTAATCACAGCGCAATTGATTATAAAATAAACATTATTATATATGTGAAATTTGGGCAGTTTGTCAATAAATTTTCAGGTTTCAATTAAAATTTAATATATATATATATATATATATATATATATATATATATATATATAAAATTAACACTTACAACTTAAGTTAGTAAAACAAACCAAACAATTTTTAAACAAATTATAAAATATTCATTTTTCGCTTCGAAATCACTGTTTTTAATAATTTGGGTTATAGTCCTGGTTCCCGCGTACCATAAAAAAGTTTTTTAATAGCAAGCTGAGAATTTGTTAATAGCTTAACGGTGTCTAGTCGGACAAACTTTGATGTACGGGAACACTGGAACAGGTGAAGTTTTAATTGTGGAACAGGTTACAGGTTTCGAACGTCAGACTACGAAAACGTCGCATGTATTTTGTTGATTTGTTACTCTTTCATTAAACTCTCCTGCAAAAATCAGACTGCTATTTACCACCGATATAAATCCTGTCATTTGACATGTTCTACGTCTCGGACTAATTAAAATGCAAAACATATTTGTCAGACAAACATTTTTTCATATATTATATAAAGTTTGCTATTGAATTAACTAAAAAACAACCTGCTAGTTTTCACAATCATAAACTTGTCAGGATGACACGTTCCACAATTAAAACTTCGCCTATTCCAGTGTTCTCATACATCAAAGTTTGTCCGACTAGACACCGTTAAGCTATTAACAAATTTTCAGCTTGTTATTAATCAACTTTTTTTGTACGCGGGATCCAGGCCTATTATTTTAAGACAAAAAGAGTATTGTTTTAGTTTTTTTCGTAAAATTCTTACTTCAAGCGTAAAGGCACAAAAATAATTAAAATGCCGAAAAAACGCCAGTTTTAGCGTTGTGGGGCTATTTTTCAATAGGTTGGATATCGAATTTAAAAAACAACAAATGGGATGAAATCTACGTCCAATAAACTTTAAATAACTTAAAATAATCCAAATTATGAAAAAAACCATTTCGAAGCAAGAAATAGTTATTTATGAAACAGTTCGTGAAGTATGATTTTTGTGAACGCACGCGATTTTTAGAGCACGAGCGACAACGGAGCGAGTGCTATAAATCGCGTAAGTTCGCAAAAAGTACTTCACGCACAGTTTCATACAATATTTTATCTACGATAAACAAATAAAAAAAGCTGTAACTATTCGCCACTGGAATTCATTTCTATTCTACAATTTTGACATTTAAAAATTCCAACTACTTTCAAACCACAAAACTGTCAAAACTTTTGTTGTAATTCATTGCTCATATTGTCATCACCATGACAACGCGAAAGTTAAGGATTGTCACCATGACAACGCGAAGGTTAAAACAGTGCGAAAAAGTAAATCCCATTTAAAATACATTGTTACTTCACGCACACTTTAAATCCTTCACGCACTGCTATCTATAATGACAGTTTTCACAAACTAAAAACTTATACATAATATGACATAGAGTAGATAAATTACTTTTTTATAATTTGTTTAAAAATTGTATAAATAAATAGGTTGCCATGGAAAATTTTCGGTAAACTTTTGAACATGGCAAGTATCATAGATATTGATAACATTGTGCTGGTCAGTGTATTTCGGATAATCCTGATCCGGTATTAATAAATCAGGCTGTTTACCTGTTACAATTTATTCGAAACCGGTGCACTCATTAATCATTTTCAGTTTGAAATTAATGAAGAGATTGAAAATAAATCTCTAATGTATACTTTCATAACGAACGTGTTTAAAAATCAAGCGAATCGTTTATAAGCATTTTTATTACATCCAATCCAACACTAATATATAATAAATGCCAAACCCTGCACTCGTATCCAGTTTTGGTTGCATGCAGAAAAATGGGACACATTAAAACTTTTGTTCTATAGTTAACTATACAAATTGGTATCAAAGTTCTATTTTTATTCATATTTCTCGTTTTTCAAAAAATATGTATTATTAAGAAATTGTGTTTAAGAGTGTATAACCGCGAAGGTGTTGAGGAGGTTATGTCTTATCAAAATTGAGGTTGACATACTTGGCCATGGTGTTGTAGGCAACTTTGGCTGCAAAAATCTGATGGTGGATGTTTTATGCCCTCTATGACACATCAAATTCTGATTATTTTGTGTGTTTCTGCATTATTTTTATGTGCTTTATGCGATTTTGTGTATGGGAGTGTATGATTTTGTGTTGGTGTACTGTGTGATGCATACAGTATGTCGCAAAAGTATGGAATAAATTCAATATTTCTGAAACGGACCACTTAAAGAAAAATCTTAAAATACGTTCATTTTAATTTTTGAATGGCAATCAATTACTGTATAAGTGTTGGACATCAGTGTTGGTGTAATGACGTAATCGACGATTTTTTTAAATACAAACCGAAGACGGGATACCTCATTTAAAAGGTCTCCTAACCGCTTTTGCAACGATGTATTATTCGAATATTTCTTTATACAGTTTGGTACTTATCTAATTATAATGAATTCATGATTCCAGATACAGACGACTTAAAAAACGTCAATGTTAATGCTTGAATGGCCATCAATTGCTATAAATATAGATATATGTTAGACATTGCGTCATCAGTTTAAACAATTTTTTTAAACAAATTGTACAAGTCAATTTTTTAACCAGTACAAACCCGTTTTTGAAGTTATACTTCTTTAGGCGCGTTGGGAGTAAATTTATATGTGCGCGAAATCATCAAAATCTTGGTACCCGGCGCAGTTTAAACGTTATACGTCCTGTGATTGGGTAATTACAATGACCTGTCAACAATTGGTCAATATGTCGGTTATTTTGTTAATACGTCAATGGTTATGGGTAAGCAAATTGTATGTAGTATATTAGTTTTTATTGTTGTGTGGACAGACACAAAAAGCAAGTTTATAATTTTAGTGACTTTTTAAATAGTTTTTAAAAGCAACAAGTACACTTCGCGTCATATAAAACTGGTACACTTTTTTTCCCAATGTGAACCTGTGTTCAGACTGACAATTATTGTTCGTGAATCACGTCGTTGTTGCCATTACAGATAACGGAATTGCACTAAATCTAAATACAAAAAAATAACGTTTACAATGTATATTTCGAATTGTAATACATATATTTAAATTTCACACTTGTTCACTGTAAAAGTCATTCATTTTGTATTAATTTCAAATTAAATTTTTAATTTTTCCAGTGTGTTTTATTTATTCTACACAACTTAATGCAATTTTGTCCTACAATTTACGAGAAGCAAATCACACCTCTCGATTTGACGTTAAACATAATAATTTAAAGTCATGTCAAGATTTATTATCTATCAATATTTTTGAATTGAAATATTTTCATAAATTATAATAAAACACGAATCAATGTATGGATCCTTAATTGAGATGACGGAAAATTACAATTGTACTTTGACGCGAAGTGTACATAATTTTAAATGTTTCAGTATTGTAATAAAAGATTAGGACCTACATGCTTTGATTTGCATAATTTGATTACCAATACAATTTCTACCAATCTTCATATCTAATAAATTGCTTTTTTGGTCAATATTTTGTTGTATTTTAATATTTTAATTCCGCAAGAATCAAACTTATTTAATTAAACTAAGAGAATAAGCAACTGTCAAAAAAGTTTAAAACGTTTAGTTGCTATATTTTCCCACATCATTCAAATGTCTCGCTAGCTAAGTTCTGCATGCGGTGAGTTCAAAATTTAACAACCTTATAGACGCAGGTTCAATTCCCAATGCAAATTTTTATTTTTTTTTTATACATTTTATGATTGTAAGTATATTTATTATATTTTTTTTTTTCAGAAAATACGTATTTAGTTAAAATTTTTGTCAACAATTATTGTTCAGAAATCATTTTTTTGTTTCATTTTTCAATGTGTTTGCGTGTGTTTTATTCTTTTATTTTTTTTTAATTTTTGGAATGTAGTGAGTATTAAAATTAGTTTAATATTTAAATAAAATATAAATAAACTGTTTAAAGTACATTGATTTCGTTGAAATCATTGTATAAGTTCTTACGTGCGCACAAAGTATACACACATTCTTTTTTATCCTTTTTGGATCATTTGGATAAAACTGAAAAAACGAAAAATGACGATATTCAAGGTTCAAAAACCCAATTACAAAATATTAGTTCTGAGTTATTCACCATGTCCCTAAATTCGAGTTCAGATCTTGTTCTGTCAGTCAGTTGTCGATTAGTATTTTGGGCTTATTTTATTTTAAATATAAGTCCAAAATAAATAAAATTTACATTAAATTAAGGCACTTGATAATTGCTAACATATTTTTTACTTGTGTTTTACATCCTTGAATATCGTCATTCTTCGTTTTTTTTTTGTTTTAAATTATTTTTAACTTGAAAACGATTAAATTTAGAAAAAACTTTAAAGATACATTTTTTGTTCAGAAGGATCCAAAAAACATAAAAAAGCGAAATTTTCCGAGGCTTAAAAGTTGACTTCTACAATTTGTTTTAAAAAAATTGTTTAATGAGCGACTTCTTGATCCTTATTTTAGGGTATATTTTAGGGGATCGAAAATTCGTTCGAATGGACGCGAGCTTTCCATCTTACCTAATAAGCGCTTCATTAACAATTAAAAAACAATGTTTTAAAAGTTTTAAAATAAAATAAGCTTCATACATATATTCGTAGGAATCTGATATACAGGGTGTCCCAAAAAGATTGGTTATAAATTATACCACAGATTCTGGGGTCAAAAATATGTTGATTGAACTTAACTTACCTTAGTACAGATGTGCACATAAAAAAAGTTATAGCCCGTTGAAGTTACAAAATGATAATCAATTTTTTTCAATATTTCGAAAAATATTAGAGTTTTTTTATTGAAAAGAGACGTGTGGCATTCTTATGGCAGGAACATCTTAACAAAAAATTATAGTGAAATTTGTGCATCCCATAAAAATTTTATGGGGGTTTTGTTCCCTTAAACCCCCCAAAACTTTTGTGTATGTTCGTATTAAATTATTGTTAAAGTATTATTAGTTAAACACAATGTTTTTAAAACTTTTTTACCTCTTAGTACTTTCTCGAAAAGCCAGTTTTTATCGTACGATTATAGAGACCTGGTAATAATATGAAAAATCTATAATTTACATTTTTATAATATGAAAATATACTAAAAGGCAAAAAAGTTTTAAAAAAACTGGCAAAAAAGTTTTAAAAATATTGTGTCTAACTATTGGTATCACAATAATAATTTAATTGGAACGTACACAAAAGTTTGGGAGGGGTTTAATGGAACAAAACCCCATAAAATTTTTATGGGGTGCACAAAGTTCACTATAATTTTTTGTTAAGATATTTCTGCCATAGGAATGCCACATGCTTATTTTCAATAAAAAATCTCTAATAGTTTTCGAAATATTGGAAAAAATTAATTTTCATTTTGTAATTTTAAAGGGCTATAACTTTTTTATGTGCACATTGGTACTAAGGTAAGTTAGGTACAGTCAACATATTTTTGACCCTAAAATCTATGGTATAATTTATGACCAATCTTTTCGGGACACCCTGTAGATTTTAATACAAGTAATATAATTTTACTTGTACCTTGAAAATCGTGATTTTTTGATTTTTTGTTCAGTTTTAAATCATTTATAATTTGAAAACGGAAAACGATTAACTTTATAACAGAGAAAAGTTATAAGAGACCTTTTTTTATACAGAATAATCCAAAAAAAACTTCAATTTCTTGAACCTTATCCTGGGGGTCTCATGAAAGTGATTACGCAAAAAAATCTCATGGGAATATTTTTCCGAACGAACCCAAGTCTATAATAAAGAATGAATACGTTTTTAAACTAGCAAGTAACGAAAATTGTAAGGACGCAATTGGTTAGGTATCAATTTATTCTGACTTGTCTAAGAAAAAAATTGTGAACAAAGCGCTAATATACAGGGTGTTTCATTAATAATTGTCCATGTAGTAACTGGAGAAACCTTAGCACAAAACACGAAGATTTAACCTAAAACACTTAAATAAAATGTTTTTGCTCAGAATTTTAAAACTATTCGACGTATTCTTTTCATACTTGGCAAAAAGTGCGACTACTAGACACCCTACTAAATTATGATAAACAAACGTTTCTCGCTACTACCAGAGGCGTACAACAGGGGATGGTTAATGTTTGACCCTTCTCAAATTCTACGCCACTGGAGGAATTACTATTTTAGTGACTTTTTAGATTCTCGAATACTTTCGACGTAAATAATATTCTCTTCATTGGTAACGATAAAGTCATTAGTTTTCGAGATATTTGAAGTTAAATATGAAACGGCACGGTTATTTTGATTAATTTATGATATGATTCATATGATTAAAACTTAAAAAATATTTGTATCCAGTACTTTAAAACTATTTGGCGTATCCTTATCATACTTGGCATAAAGTGTAGGTACTGTACACCCTACTAAATTAAGATAAATTAACGTTTCTGGCTACTACCAGAGGCGTACGAGAGGGGATAGTGGCTGGTTGACCCTTCCCAAATTCTACGCCACTGACGAAATTGCTATTTTAGTGTAATTTTTTGATTTTTCAATACTTTTTATGTAAATATTATACTCTTCATTCGTAACGATAAAATGATTAGTTTTCGAGATATTTGAAATTAAAAATGAAGCGACACAATACATTAATCAAAATAACCGTGTCGTTTCATTTTTATCTTCAAAGATCTCGAAAATAATGACTTTATCGTTACGAATGAAGAGTATATTATTTTCATAGAAAGTATTGGAGAATCCAAAAATTGGACTAAAATAGCAATTTCGCCAGTGGAGTAGAATTTGGAAAGGGTCAACCATTCACTTTCCCCCGTGGTACGCCTCTGGTAACAGCCAGAAATCTTTGTTTAACATAATTTAGTAGTTTGTACAGTACCTATACTACGTGCCAAGTATGAAAAGGATACGTCGAATAGTTTTAAATGCTGAGCAAAAATAGTTTTTAAATTTTTGGATAAAACACCCTGTAACTCAGTAAGGAACCACATTTTATTTAAATGTTTTAGGTTAAATCTTCGTATTTTGTGCTAAGGTTTCTCCAGTTATTATATGGACAATTATTAATGAAACACCCTGTAAATACGGAAGTTTTTTATATACGAAATACTAATTACTGCATACTGCCTACCATCATAAATCAACAATGCAGCAAACTCATTAAAATCATATTCCTAAATTGAAACAACGAAAATTAAAATAATAGGGCGGCTTAAATGAACCGAAAAAATAGTTCCCATCGTCTCTACTCATGTTTCGGAAATACTTAGTCACTGGGGATTTTCTACCTGTCATCGCTCATTCACTGCCAGTGAAGAGGTCTCGTCGTCGGGAACGCATTTGTGTCAACTATTAAAAATAACTCATACTCTGGGCAAATTAGGAAACACCAAGGAAAAGTTATTTACCAGCTATTTTATCGCTGGAATCGAATCTTAGGATTGCATTTATATTAGTAATACTCGTTTACTCGTATAGGTATGCAAAGTCCCCAGAAAGTGTGCTATTTTGTTTATAAACAAATTAGCGCTCCGAAGTCTTACTTTTTCAATTATTGCTCTGTAACTTCGAAGATTTTAACTGTAAACCAAAAACACCCAAATAAAAATTCACCGTAATTTAATTCTGCACAGAGATATTTCTTTCCGATTTCCTTCGATGAAAATTTTCCTCGGAAAATCCGGGTTTCCCAACAATATCTTTAATTTTCAACTAAAATAGCGAAATAATTATTTATTGTTCGTCCGCTATAACTTTTCCCATGCGTTACGATTCATTTTCAAACAAATTAAGTCAAGACATAAAGTGAAACGTACGCCGATGTGTGTAGTATATTATAAACTTACGTGCATAGAAATCGGCCCACTTAAAAATTTGGTCATTTTTGATGTCTCATATTTCCTAAACCTGTTGGCCGATTTAAGTGATTTTTTGAACATGTTATAGCCTGATTCTTTAACAATACCACTCATATAATATTGTTGCTAAACAGGTAAATTTTCATTGCATACCGGGTGTACCAATCAAACTGTGTTTTTTCTCAGAGTTCGCATCACCCTGTGGAATATTCAAGCATTTATAAAATACTGAAATTAAAACTGAACTATAGCCTCAGGATTTCTTAACATTCTGTTTTGTTATTCATTCGTTTATGTAGGATAATAAAAAAGTTAGATACTTTAACAACTAGACATGTTCTTCATCAATACACGGTATTTCTAAATAAGTGCGACAGACTTTAAGGGGTAATTCTGCATGAAAAAATAATGACCGTTTGCTTTTTAATGGTATGTCCGCGAATGCTTCGTTTCCGAGATATGAGATGTTGAATTTTTTCTTACAAACTGATGATTTATTTTATTGCTTTAAAACCGGTTGAGACATGCCAATGAAATTTGGTGAGTTTTAAGAAGTAGTTATTGCGGATTTTTTGACATAAATCTAAGAATTTTATATCACCATTAGCGTGCATACGGGTAATATGATCATATGAACATAAACGAATGAATAAAAAAACAGAATGTTAAAAAAACCTGAGGCTATAGTTGAGTTTTAATTTCAGTATTTTATAAATGCTTGAATATTCCACAGGGTGATGCAAACTCTGAGAAAAAAACACAGTTTGATTAGTACACCGGGTATGCAATGAAAATTTACCTGTTTGGCAACAATATTATTAAAGTAGTATTGTTAAAGAATCAGGCTATAAGATGTTCATAAAATCACTTAAATCGGCCAACAGGTTTAGGAAATATGAGACATCAAAAATGACCAAATTTTAAGTGGGCCGATTTCTATGAACGTAAGTTTAGTATAGATACAGTATACAAAATGTATATACACATCGACGTTCATTTCACTTTATGTTTTGACTTAATTTGTTTGAAAATTAATCGTGCCGCATGTGAAAAGTTATAGCGGACGAACAATATTAATCATTAAGTAGCTTGGTGATATAAAAGCTTCTTTATAGTAGATTGTATTTCCGGAAGACGGCGACAATCTAACAAAGAGTTTAGCAACAATTAAATTGTTAATTAAAAATGTATGGTCGCAATAATAACCAGAATAATTACGATACACTCTAATAACTATTGTTTTCGCATAAACAGGCACTATACCTATCTAACGTACTTCACAGAATTGAAATTGGACTGTTTGAGCTGCCTTAGGAATGTTTTAAAGTTACCTATAAACATTTTTTTGGCTTATAAATAAATATAATATCTCTAGAATTAAATGAAGGAAACGAAATTGGAAAGGACGCGGCCGGAAAAGAAAAAAAGTTGAATTGCGAGGAATGGTTAGATAGGCACTGATAGAAAACGTAAGTATATGTAAGAAATAAAATAGAAATGAAAGTCGATGGAATAATAACAGAACTAAGGATGGGAAAAACCTACCGGTTTTAACTTAAAAACCGGTTTTTTTACTTCGCAATAACCGGTTTTACCGGTTGTTTTTGTCCCGGTTATAACCGTTTTTTTCTTTTTAAAGTAAAAACCGGTTTTTTCTTTTTAAAGCATAAACCGGTTATTAGGTTTTTACGGTGATTAGGATTATTTTAGGTATTATTTTGGATCCCAATCATAATTATTATTCTCAAGTAATTATTTCAAACAAAACCATAATTCAAATTTTATTTTATAAATACAGAAGCAAACTGAAAGTGCAAACTCACATCAGCCAAAAACAATTAAGTTTTATTATAATATTCCGTTGAAAAGGTATTTGAAATCATAATATTTACATAAGAAGTGATCTGGTTGAAGTAGACGCAAACATCATCTATTTTTCACACTTGACTCTTGACATTGAAATTGGGTGAATGACTTTTTTCTGATTACCAAAAATAATGTTGTGGCTATGAATATCGAATTACCGATTACGAATACGAATCTCCAAGCATTTCCCTACGTTTTCAAAACGATACACCCATACAGGAAGTATTAAATGAGTTAAAATGTACCTATTATACAAATATACAAACGTGTTAAAAGAAATACATGATAAATTTATTTTGATGGTAGTAAAAATAAAAGATAAATTGCTTTATCCAATTTATTTTTAAGTAAAATATTTATGTTGATATTATTTTTTTTAAATACCATTTGAAAGAGTCTCTGAAATTTTTTATAAGTTGAAATGGTTGGGTTAAATTGTATATTATTGCAATATGTATACAGTGCTAGTCAAAAGTCCGTACCCCCTCTTATCTTTTGAACGGTTATACCTATAATAGTGAAATTTAGAGGTAGGAAATAAACGGACGTAAACTTCTTAACTAGTCATGACAGGTGACGTAATAGTTACAGATGACGTGACAGAGCCACTGTGACCGATAATTTTAAATGGGACCTTATGGCAAGTGATACCTCGTTTGAAAGGTATTCAAAATACCTATTCAGTCATACTATTTTTTTTGGGTTTAAGTTGATTTTGATTTTGGTAAATAAATTAAATAAATATAATATTGTAGTTTCGCATTTAATTAATAAAAATTCAAATGTCCGCCTATGGTTTTTTTGTCAAAAAAGTTGACGTTTTTCAATTCTCTAGTAGTTTTTACGACAACATCAACCTTTTGACAAGTAATCATAGGCGGAATTTAGAATTTTTATTAATTAAATGCGAAACTACAATTTTATATTATTGTATTTATTCATCAAAATTAGCTTAAGCTCAAACAAAATTAGTATGTCTGAATAGGTATTTTCAATACCTTTCAAACGGTGTATCACTTGTTATAAGGGCCCATTTAAAATTATCTGTCACAGTGGCGCTTTAAAGTAATCTGTCACTATTACGTCACGTGTCATGACTAGTTAAGAAGCTTACGTCCGTTTATTTCCTCCCTCCAAATTTCACTATTATAGGTATAACCGTTGAAAAGATACGAGGGGGGGTACGGACTTTTGACTAGCACTTTATATTTATCTTACGCTATATTGTATTTAATAATAATCAATAAATATATAATAATAATAATAAAATAATAAATAAATATAATAATTAATAGAATAAAATGGTTTTATTAAAAATTGTGTTTTATTTATATTGATATTGATGTTCTTTCGCTAGTACTAATTTTGATCATATTGATATCGAGTATCGAGTCGAGTGGAGTATCGCAAACTAAAGTGCATTGTAAATGTAACATTGTAACCTACTGTATTAAAAAAACTGAAAACCGGTTTTTAGAAAACCGGTTTTTTTGGCCGGTTATAACCGCTAGGTTAAACCTTAAGCAAAAAAAACCGGTATAACCGAAAACCGGTGTTTTGTCAAAAACCGCCATCCCTAAACAGAACCCATATAAGCACATACAAGAATCAGGCAAGAAGATTCACTAAGTCCTCTACTGTTTAATATAGTGTTGGTTGGATGCAATAATAAAACAAGTGAAGGGCGATACAGAGATAAAAATACTCTGTTACGCTGATGGCACAGTGTTAGTTGAAGAGTGCGAAGATGACCTACAAAGATTACTGCACGAATTCAACATTAATGCAAAAGAAATGAATATGAAAATATCAGTGCAAAAAACAAAAAGTTTAGTAATAGCCAAAGAACCAAGATGCAAATTAGTAGGTATTAGACAATCAAATTATACAACAAGTAATGATTTTCAAATACCTGTGAATTAATCTATCATCCGACAACAATATCGAAGAAGAGGTAAAAGACAAAATAATTAAAACCAGTAGAACGGCCGGATGCCTAAACGACACAGTTTGGAAAAACAAACACCTAAGAGTGGAAACAAAGATCCGAATATATTATATAAGTCAGTTATTAGGCCAGTGACTTACACGGCCGAAAAAAGATCAGACACAAGCAAGACACAAAAACATCTGGAGACCAACGAAATGAAGATCTTAAGAAGGATTGCTGGAAAAGCACTACAGAACAGAGTAAGAAGTGAGGTTGAGAAAATCAGACGCATATGTGGGGTAGACAATATAAATACCTGGGTAAAGAACAGAAAAGAAGAGTAGAATAAACACATAAGCAGGATGTCTGAATCAATGATAGTAAGAATAGCCAGGGACAAGTCACCGTTATGCAAAAGAACAGTGGCGCACCCAGGAGGGGTTTGGGGGTTAAAACCCCTCCCAGTTCATATAACAAAGATATAATAGGGTCGGCGAAGCTGTAAGAAGTACCTGGTGCCAGGAATCTACGTCATCTCCTGGAGTTTTATAGAAATTCGTTATTGAAAATAATTTAGGTATTCTCTCGGGGTTTTAAGATCGCTGAACACGAATATTGCACCGAAGATGCTGTACGAGATACCTGGTACCCTGTATCTACGTCGTCTCTGTATGAAAATTCCTAATAAAATTTGTTGCAATTTGTTATTCCGGGGTTTTTAAGGTAACTGAGAGTTTTAATCATATACCTACTCGAGGTTCTGGTTCTGACATCTCTATATCTAAAAAAATTATTATTAATAGTTAAAAAAAATTTTTAAAAAAAGATTTTTTTTTTCATAATTTGCGCTCTGAACTAAAATAACTTACTGTTATTGTTACTCACCGTTGAATTTTATAACGAATTTCCATAAAACTCAAGACGAAGTAGAGTCCGGGCACCAGGTAACTCATACTTATACAGGATCTTTCATGCAATATTTATTGCAAAACTCCAGTTTTAAGTTTCAATGATTTTCGTAATGAATTTCCATAAAACTCCAGGATACGACGTACCTACTGCGATACCGGGCACCAGGTACCTCTTACAGCTTCGTCGAACCCATATTCCTGTTTAGCGACCTAAAAACCTCCGAGTATAAAAATATAACTCATTTCCATGATTATTTTCTGAGTTGTGAATTTTTATTTTTTGACACTAAGAAGCATTTTGGAAAATACATTTTCCATTTACAACAATGCAATTTTTATTTGTCCCTCATGCCGAGCATTCAAGAATTTTCCTAATGCTCTCTCAAATCGAACGCAAAAGGTTTCATAACGTAATGCTTTATATCCTGGTCTACAGGAAAATGTAACTTGTTTTTCACAACCAATACAAAAAAATTGGGTGTCCAAGCCAACCCCTCCCAGAGGAAAATTCTCGGTGCGCCACTGCAAAAGAAGTATAGGACGTCCGAGGAAAAGATGGAACGATTTATTTAGGGGCAGAATAAAAGCCACTGTTGAAGAAAAACAGGCAGCACTACCTATATAAAAAAAGAAGAATAAGAAAAAGCACAAAATAGCACACTTTCTGCGGACGTTGCATACCTATATTACTAATATGCAATCTTAAGATTCGATTCCAGCAACAAAAATAACTTTATCCCAAAAATGGCCCTTTTTTCGATAATTTTCCCGAACTATAATTAGAGAGAAAAGTTCGTTTAACGGGGAATAACGATTGTGTCACTATGTTAGGGGAACATCTGGACCGCTACTATTATTTTTGTTAAACTACTTAATGACATCTCTTTTTATGATAATTTCAGATTTCTAGACTTTGACGATTGAAATAACTGAAAAAAATTATGAGTCGTTACAGTTCTCTCTTCTCTTTTCACACAAGGATTTAATCTACGGTTAGTCCAGGCGGTAATTTGTTCTAAAACACCCTCGATTGGGTAAATCGGGTATGATTTTTTTGCTTTAATCATTTCGAAATATTATTAGAAATGACAATTTCACTAAGCAGGTACTTCAAAAGGTAGGCTTAAATTTTTTTATGAAATAATTTGTGAAGAGAATTAGAAAAATTAAATTTGTTTCTTGTTTTTGTTGCTATAATACAAAATAGAATTGAAAAATTGATTACAAATTTAAAAAATAATTATAATTATTGCAAAGTTAGCAAAAGCCAATAAAAAAAAGATCAAAAATCAATGTTTTTCGATAATTTTTTTCCGGTATTTAAGCGTCTTCAAAATTTGCCCAGATTATTTTTTAAATATTTTAATTTCCAATTGTGTACTGTAAGATTTTTCATCGCGTGTTTTTAATTCTGTTCAATCAGAGTGGTATTATAATGGGAAAAATCTATTTATTTTATTAGACTGATTATTTCACTCATAGAGATTAGGATCAATAGAAACCTACAAGAATAAAAATTACAGCGGTTATTTTTTAATGATTTTAAGTTCCAATCATGTGTTAAGATTTTCATCACGTGTTTAATTCTGCCCAGTCAGATTATTATTATACTGGGAATTTTCTACATACATTATTATAGTGGGAATAATTTTTGGGTAATTAGGATTGTTTCTGTTTAATTACGAGTTTCCTAGTTTTGAAAACTGTCACATTTAAGAAAACTAATCATAATAAACCTTTAGTTCTGCACTTAGGACAATAAAAATCAGAAATTTTAAGCGCTCGAGTGTACTTTGGTAAGATTATTTCATGAATAAATCTGTATTTATAAATAATTTTAACTAATATGTTATTGGTATTTTCCTCTGAATATTTGCTAAGCTATGCTGTTCATTTTGACAAGTTGAAAAATGGGTGTCACATTAACCATAGAAGGACCAAGAAGGGTTAAAAAGTATCCACAACATTGCATTACATTCGATTTTCTAAATGCCTCTGTTCCTAAAAATCTCAAATAATTAGTAGTTGTCGGCGTACTACTGCCCTATTAGATGGCATAATTAGCATTTCTATAATTTAATTAATTTCCTCATACTTTAATAAAAACATGACAGTGCACTATAAATAATCCCTTTGAATACCTTCAACACCATCCCAAAATGGAAAGGGACGATATCATGCATGTGTCAAATTAGCAAAATCTAAAAGAAAAACGGCCAATAAGTGGGCAAAAACAACCATAGTTTGTTCAAAATACAAGTATAGCCCAATAAAATAAAATAAAAACCAAAATGTAATTCCGTACAGGTTGGAATAAATTTTTTATTAAAGTTTAGGTCAAAACAAAAGATATTTTCAAGAAAGTATATGATTCATATGAGGGGATCATTGTTTAAATAATTAAAAATTGGTAATTTTTGCAAAAAATTTACTTTTTTAACTGCTGCGGCAATTTTTGTTTTTATTAAGGATTCTACAATTTTTTTCTGCAAAGATGAAGAAACAGTCTTTTATATGAAACTTACTAAATTAAATTTGACCCTTAATTTATTTAAATAATTATAAATCAAAATTGAAAAACAAATTTCCAAAAAAATATTATTTGCAATATAAATAAGCACTATAAAATATTTTGTTTTGCAGAAAAAGTTGCGCTATGATATCACTATAAATTGACAAAAGAATTTGTTGATAAATATTGAGCAGTTTATGAGATATATATATATATATATATATATATATATATATATATATAAAGGGTTGTCTACAGCTAATGCCGTTTCCCTTCCGTCAGCCAGGACTTCCATTTTTTTCGATCTTCCCAGTCTCCGTCTTCCAATCCTTTCTTAGACATGGCTTCGTCGACTTCATTTTTCCAAGATCTTCTAGGTCGTCCTCTTCTTCTCGTTCCTCTTGGGCTCCATTCTGCAACCTTGTTTATCCAAGTGTTTTCTGCTCTGCGTACGTGGCCGTACCATTTCAGTCTTCTCTCGTCTATATATTGCAGGGCATCTTTTTCCATTTGCATTCTTCTCGGTATCTCCTCATTTGTTATTCTGTCTCTTCTGGTGAGACCACAGCATCTTCTCCAGTATTCCATTTCGGTTGCCAGAATGCTTTTTTGGGTTTTTTTGTTTATGACCCAAATTTCTGCGGCATATGTCATGATGCTTCTTACTATTGTTTGGTATATCATTCTTTTTGTTTTTCCCTTGATGTTTTTATTCCAGATTACATTATGGAGTTGTCTGATGTAAGATCTTGTTTGTCCCAATCTACTTTTTATTTCTGCTTCTGTTGTTCCGCTTTTCGACATTATAAAGCCCAAATATTTAAAATTTATGAGATATTTAATTTGTTTATAAAAAATTACCATTTTTTCAATTGCAAAAACGCTGTTGTTGCCGACAGAGTATACAAGTTTTAAAGGTCTCATTTGGTTTGCTTTTATGTGTATTTTCGATAAATGTATTGATTCGTATTTTAAAAATTTAATTAAACACCCCTTCAAAATGGCGTTTGAAAATTGGTGTAATTTGTTTAAAACTTGTTTTTTTAATAAAATCACCAAGATTAAAAATTTTGAAATTATTTTTTGATATTCGTGTTTCTGGTAATTTTTGACACACTTACAAAAGAAAAAAAATGTCTAGATCCATTTTTTGCCGAGATAGCTTTTCCAAGTTTAAAAATTCATAATTTTTTTCTCTGATTCTGGCTTTGGTTTAGAACTAAAACCTTTAGCCACGTAATTGTATAACTTATCACTAACTTAGGTGTAATGTGTAGTGTGTGTGTTGAGTAAGTGTCTTGTTACTTTGCAAAGTCGACGTCATTGTCTTTGCAAAGAGACGCTAATTGTATCCGAACGTCTGCGGTCCCTCCGGTTTATTTATCAATATTAACATTTTAAAGTGCGTGATTACATATATCAACCCTACTAGTTGACAATATCATTTACACATAGAGTTAAAATTTTAGAATATTTAAAAAAATAATGATTTTCGTAGCGACCTTAACTGAAAACTTTTTGCATGAAGAGTGATGCAGTAGTACTTTGCAATATCTTCGTTAATAATGGACCAATTTTAATGTTTCTTTTTAGTTTATGGTAGTTTATAAAGATAGTACGTCTAAATGACACTTTTAACAATAAATATTCGTCAATTTGTTATAAACAATTTTTTTTCTCTAGATGTTATAAATAAAAGTTGGCACAAAAGATTTTTATAAAAAAAATAATACTGAATTAGCATTAAAATTTGTAAAAGACTTTTTCCTTTGTACAATATTAAAATATACAGGGTGAGGCATATAAAGAGCCTATTAGAAATATCTCGAGAACTAAAGGTAAGAAAATCATGAAAATTGTTATACAGGGGTTTTGAGGTGTGAGCTATTTAATGAAAATATTTTGGTCTCTTTGCTACTTCCGGTTATACCGGAAGTTGATTGTAACTTCGTTTTTTTAAATGGGACACCCTGTATATTTTTACATTTTTGGATTCTTCTCGATTTCTTTTTTCTTTAAATATAAGGTTTTGTAATATTATACAGGGTAGGTTAAAAGATAATTACGTTTTCTTATTAATTTCGTAGCAATATTCACACCCTGTAGGCTTGTAGTAGTTTGACATAATAAACTCTATTTATCTTCAAATGATTTTTAATATAGTCTTCTATTGTTAACAATTATTAGTATAGCTAAATTTTTCGTTTTAGTGTACAGGGTTGGTCGAAACACGGAATGAGTGTTTTCTGAGTTTTCTTAAATGGAACACCCTGTATTTTAGTATTGTAATGAAATGTTATTTTATGGTACATTTTAATTACTTAAGCACTCCCTATAACTAACTGCTTTAATTTGTGAGTTATTGGTGATTCAACAAAACATTAATTGCAACACAAAATATGTGAAATTGTATTAGGTTGGCCGTGAAAATATTCAATCACAAATAATTTTTTGGAAATAAATACATATTAATCTAGACTGATACTTAAAATTGCCAATAATGGTTGAACTGTCAAAATATCATCGAAGTTAAGATTGTTGGTGCGATTAACAATTAAGCACAAATTAAAGCAGTTAGGTATAGGAAATGCTTAAGAAATAAAAAAGTACCATGAAATATCATTTCATTACAATACTAAAATATAGGGTGTTCTATTTAAGAAAGCTCACAAAATACTCATTCCGAGTTTAGACCCACCCTGTATACTAAAATTAAAAATTTAGCTATAATAATAATTGCTAACAATAGTAGACTATATTGAAAATCATTTGAACATAAATAGAGTTTACTATGTCAAACTACTACAATCCTACAGGGTGTGAATATTGCTACGAAATTAATAAGAAAACGTAATTATCTTTTAACCTACCCTGTATAATGTTACAAAACATTATATTTTAAGAAAGAAGAAATCGAGGAGAATCCAAAAATGTCAAAATATATAGGGTGTCCTATTTAAAAAAACGAAGTTATAAGCAACTTCCGGTATAACCGGAAGTACCAAGTAGATGAAAATATTTTCATTAAATAGATCAGTCTTCAAAACCCCATTATTTCAATTTTCATAATTCAGTTACCTTTAGTTCTCGAGATACTTCTAATAGGCCCTCTACCTGCCTCACCCTATATATGTATTTTATAATTAATTTTATAATCTTTTTAACAGGTAATACACTAAAAATTGTGTATATATTTGTTAATTTTTATTCACTTATATATGTATATCTATTTATAGAGGTTTGTCCTCTATATATGTATTTTTAGAGGTTGTCCTCCATTTTTTTATATACTTATTTAATTTTCTATTTGTAGGTATTCACATTATTTTTGCGAGATTTTGGCAATTATTTGTAAAAAGAACAAAGTTTTTGTGATTCTTTAACAAAATTTTACTATTTTGTTAAATTTTTAAAATAAAAATTTGTTTTAATGCTCTTTTTTAATTATCTTTGGTGCCAACACAATACAAGACAAAAAAAAATTTTTTAAAAAAAAATTGTTTATAACTAGGTAATGATTATTTATGGCAAAAAAGGTCATGCAGATGCCATTATTTTTATATGCTACCTCAAATTAATAGAAAATATTGAAATTGGCCCAATATTAATGGAGATATTGGAAACCACTCCTCCGCCAATTTTCAGACAAAAAGTTTTCATTTAAGGTGCTAGGAATATCATCTTTTTCAAAATATTCTACAATTTTTAGTATGTGTATAAATCACGTTGTTAAGTATTAAGGTTAATAGATGTACTCACGTACTTTTAAATGTCAACATTGCTAAATAAACAAATTATGAATTTTTAAACTGGGAAAAGCTATCTCGGCCAAAAATGCTTCTAGAAAATTTTTATTCTTTTGTGGATATGTCAAAAATTACCAAGAATACGAATATCGAAAAACAATTATAAAATTTTTAATCCCTTCGATGTTATTAAAAAAATAAATTTAAAACAAATTACACAAATTTTCAAACGCCATTTGGGAGGGGCGTGAGAATAAATAAAAAATAAAAATAAAAAAATAAAACAATAAAAAATTCAGAGATTATTTTTTAATGATTTTAATTTCCAATCATGTAGTAAGATTTTTCATCACGTGTTTAATTCTGTCCAATCAGATTATTATTATACTGGGAGTAAGATACTTAGATACATTATTATAGAGAGAATATTTGTTAAGTATTTTGTTTCTGTTTAATTACAGTGAGTTTCCTAGTTGTGACAACTGTCACATTTAAGAAAATGAACCATAATAATTTTTTAGTTCTGCATCTAATGTCAAATTGTCACGAGGAAATGACAATTACAAATCGGCAATTTTAAGCGCTCGAGTGTAATTCGGTAAGATCATTTTATGAATAAAACTTTATAAATAATTTTGACTAATATTTTATTGACATCTTCATCTGAATATTTGATAAACTATGCTGTTCATTTTGACAAGTTGAAAAACATTAATTGTGATAAATGTCACTGTTACGCATTTATTATGTAATTAAATTACCGTAATCCCTTGACCGAGTACTCCCCTAACTTGTGTGTACCAATCCATGTTCCTCCTAAATAAACCGGTATTCATTTAGACCTCTGTATTTTTTAAGTTTTTTTAAAAGAAAATATATTTTTGGTTTTATGTATTATGCATTCCATCCCTAGAGACGACGCTGTTAGTGACGTCACGTTTCCTAGGAAATTTTTAAATATCGTTATTTTTATTATTAGTTTGACATTTTCGCTAAATAACTCTAATCGTGTTCTTTTGATTTGAAAAAAATTAGTGATAAAAAAAA
Source organism: Diabrotica virgifera virgifera (assembly GCF_917563875.1). Lineage (NCBI taxonomy): Eukaryota > Metazoa > Arthropoda > Insecta > Coleoptera > Chrysomelidae > Diabrotica > Diabrotica virgifera. Next base: position 147,352,675 of record NC_065449.1, read on the forward strand.
TAATTTATAGTTATAATTGTCTTAAATAATTGTTACTTTGTTATGTTAATAAAAATAAAACAGTAATTTCCCAACATAAAAATTATTACTTAATTACAAATAGTCGTAGATCCTATGTGTGAGAATTTAGATTTTAACACGACAAAAACCTTCAGAAAGCTTGGCTCTGTACTATACATCCCATGGGGATAGAGTAAGTTGTAAGAGTCAATTTTACCATTTTTTTATTTTAATCATTTGCATAATCTCATATAGTACATTTTCTCACGGTTTTTGTTGTAAATTATAAAGAACCGCTTGGATTGACATGAAATTTGACATATAGCTAACATGTCAAAGAAAAAAAGTGATATTGTGCCGATGTGTGCTTTTGCACTGGGAGTAAGTTTCACCACTTCTCGGGGGTGAAAAAAAATACGATATAAATAAGTCTTAATTCGATAAACTTACTAATTTTAAGAAGCTTTTATTGTACAGAGTTTTTTTAATACCTACTTCAACACATCAAAGTCAATATTTTTCGAGTTATTTGCGAGTGAATATGTTCAGTTTTCAACAAAAAACAAAACAAACACGTTCTTAGACAACTTTCCGCAAATAATTCAAAAAGTAAGTACTTTATCGGAAAAAGTAATCTCAGCAAAAATATAGCCTGTAAAAAAGTGAAAAAAATGGTGTATGCATGAGGTTTGTAGACCTAGTAGAAGCAGAGTTATAGCTAATGAAAAATATGTTCATATTCACCAAATTCCAAATAGAATATTTCAACGTGAAATAACCAAATAATTATGCACTTTTCGGGACAACTCGCTACAAATTTTTTAAAGTATTTAAAAAAGATTTATTTTCTGTTTTTATAAAAAAAAGTTTCTAGCATCAAATGTAAGTAAACAATACTCAAAATAAAGTTGGTCCCTTTTGTTTTGGCAAACAAAAACGGGAAAATCACCATCTAATTAGCAACTTAAATGGAAGTAATCGTTACCGCTTCACAAGTTGCTTTAGAATAGAAATATTTTTTTTATTTTACACTGAAAATTTTTACAATTTTATGGACAAAGCTTACATACAGTCAAAAGAATAATAATATCAATAACAAATAACAACTACAATTTACTAAAATTAGATAAATCGTCAATATATAGTATATAAGATATAAAAGCAAACACAAAAACAAGTTATTGCACAATTTATATAAATTGCAAATTGAACATACATACTTACAACAAATAAAATACAAAATTAGGAACTGACAAGTTTAAGCTAATGCGTATGAAACCCAATTTTCTTAGTTATTCATTAAGAAATTCTTCTATTGAATAATATTATGGTCTTTTAGATAGATAAGCTTTTGTCATTTTACGGAACTTTGGGAAGCTGTGGGTTGCCTTTACTTATGTTGCGTTTATATGATCTGTAAGTTTCATACATTCAAAGTGTTTATTTTTGATAAAATTTGGTTTTAAAATAAAAAGTTTAAAATTCCTAATTTAAAAAAAAAATGCTTTTTTCAATATAACTTAAAAATTATTAGAGACACCAAAATCTAAAGCAATAAAAAAGTCGGTTTTGCTTTTCTGAATATTTTTATTTTTTTGTTTTTCGGTAAGACAAAAATTGGTTAAGATTTGGTGTTTCTAAATTTGCTTACACTCGTGATTAGTGACTCGTTCAAGCCCTTTTAGCTACAGTCGTTTTAAAAATAAGGACTTTGGACCGGTGAAATTTACAGATCATATAAAAAATACATACATGAGTAAAGCACATTGTGAAGTGATAACTAAGTGGTATATTTGAGATGCTAATTAGGTAGTGATTTTGCCGATTTTTCTACCAAAAAAAGTTACCAACATTATTTTGAGCATAACTTGTTTACTTTTGATGCTAAAAGTTTTTTATAAAACAAAAATAAAGCTTTTTTAAACACTTCCCCAAAAAATGTTAGGTATCATGTTTTGGTTATTTCACGTTAAAATATTCGATTTGAAATTTGGCTATTTTTACAGGCTACATTTTTACTAAAAATGTTTTTACTGGGTTTATAGACTTCATTAATACACCATTTTTTCGCATTCGTTTCCCATTCACCATTTTGCAATCTGCATTTATGCTAAGAATGTTTTTTTCGACAAAATACTTACTTTTTGAGTTATTTGCGAAAAATTATCTAAAAACGTGGTTATTTTGTTGAAAAATGTGAAAAGTAATTTCGAAATTTTGCGAAAAGTATTGACGTGGTGAAAAAACTCTATACAACTCTCCATGTATTTTTTCACCCCCGAGAATGGACTTGTTAGCTATGTGTATGCCAAATTTCATGGCAATCCAAGTGGTTCTTTATAATTTAGAAGTTTTGCAATATTTTACCGTAAGCGAACCTACTAATATGCACCAAATCTTTATGACGTATTTATTAGGGTTTGGAGATATGTATTGGATAAATTAACATCAATATCGAAAGGGAATCAATTGTTGATGGACGCTAAAGAGCAAATGTCTATTTTTCTTATTCTCTCTTCTGAGCATTTTGCGTTATCGTCGAAATGCCTGAAAAGCTGATCAAGATCTTAAATTTACATAATCTATGATGTGATTTTGTTTTTGGTGACCTCTACATTTCAAACAAGAATGTTTAACATTTGTAAACCTGGCTTTACTGTTAGCGCAGTTAACAATAGATTAATGTTTCTATCTACAAATAAATTCAAAGCACCATTTGAGTCGTCTAAAGTAGTACTGAGATGTAGTAGTAGTACTGTTTTGATTAAAACACAAATCTATAATGCAGGAAAAGTATTGTTCATAATCAAATATTTTTCATCTTAATCAAAAGTCTAGGCAATAAAGCCTGTAGACTTAATAGGGCCAATAGCATTTACTAGTAATTGTAAATACAATTAATAGCTTCTTATTCTTCTTAAAGTGTCCTCCCCTCAATGGAGGTTGGCTATTACAATTGGAAACTCTTGTCTATCTTCAGCTCTTCTTATTACCTGTTCAAAATTTAGCTCTGTGCCATTTTGATAAATGTAGTGAAATTTCGAGTTTGCTTCGAGAGTAATAATGTAAAATACATCAACGTTAATACGCCTAATTCATCATCATCATCATCATCCAGCTTCTTCTCTTATCCACCGCAGGACATAAGCCTCCTCAGCACGTCTCCGGGAAGTTCGATCTTGTGCTAATTGCATCCATCTATTCTTTTTATGTCGTCTGTCCAGCGTGTTGGTGGTCTGCCTCTGCTTCTCTTCTCCATGCGAGAACTCCATTCTAACAGTCTTTTTGTCCACGTGTCATCCTGCAGTCTCGCTATATGTCCGGCAAAACTCCAGTCTAAACTGGTAATTATTTATATGATATCTTTCACACCCGTTCTTTGCCTTATTTCTAAAGGACCCCGCAGAAACCTTATGGGAAATGGCTCTCTGTCAAATGCTTTGACACTTTGGGTTTTGGTAGTCCTTGATGTATAGAACACAGTGGCGTGCGGTGACTTTTTCGAAAGGGGAAGCGATTCAATAAGGATATAAAAATATTTTCTTAAGGGTCGACGGTCGAGCAACTTTCCACCTGATAACACTCTGGTGCGCAGGGGCTCTCTATCAGCAAAGTACTTAATTATGTGAGACGTCCTGCGTACAAGGACTCACACACTAAATCCGTGACGCGTGAATGCGTGAGGCACTCTATTCCCGCTATTTCTAGTGACTATTGACCTATCATTGATCTGTATTGCTAGCTCGGGCCTTGAGTCCTCGCGCCGGGCTTGGTTTTCTAAAGAAGAATCATATTTAAAAAAAAATATACTCCGAGGCATTTTCCACAACACACAACTTTCACTAAAATGACACTTATTTATACTCGAGGTCTATTCTCCTATCAACTTCTGATAATTGTTGAATGCAGTCTTTTTTAATGGATAATAGGGCTAACTTTCAAAGTCTGTCTTCGCTTGTTGAATTTCTTTTAAACTCCTAATTTGAAACTTTTAATGCATCTTAATACTGCAAAACTTCGTTCAACTGATGCACTTGTGGCTGGGATAGTTAGTAGTACTAATTCACACAACTTGACCACTTCACACAGCGACTTGTTTAAACCAGTAGTTATAAATAAATCCCAGATTTCTGGGTATTTCTTTATCATTCATGTCAGTTGTTTCATAAATGATACTTAACTGAGAATGCAAAGCTGGGATATCAAAAAATTTTCATTATTTAATCGTAATGACATAAATTCCTCTGTGGGAAATTTTGATGAATTATAATTAGAAATATTAAGATTATATATAATTCTACAAATTTTAAATCGTTAAAATTTTAAAAGCTAGAATTCATTTGTTGTAGAATATTATCAAAAGGTCTCTTTGTTTCCTCTGTTTTCTCTGTCTCTCTGTCTCCGAAATTATCAATCTTCATTATTTTTCTTTCATGTTCAAACCTCATATGTTCAGTTTTATCCCAAATATTTTTAAACTGCTCTCGTTTTTTTAATTATCGTATTAATAAAGTCATCAATTTGTCTTTACAAAATGCAGTACCATTTGATTTCTGTAAAATGTCAAATAAAAGATCAGTAAAAGGAAATATCTCTGCAAAAAATTGAAATCGAAATATTCTTTAAGCGAATGTATGTAATACCTAAGCACCCCTTAGCAGCAGTAACAGTCGGAGCATCTCACTTTCGGGAAGGCGATACGACGAGCGCTTCCATGGCATACCAAAATTCGCGCGACTAGTGGCTGCGGTCATTGAACCCTGACCAATTTTAAAAGGGACAACTGCATGACAAGCGGCGATTCTGAGATGCGCTTCTGCCAGGAGTGGACCAAATAGTTGAATTGTGTGCATATTGAGTTCGTTCGTACGCGATTAATTTTTAATATTTTTCAATACCTATTGGCTAGGTAATATGTAGATTATTTGGATTAGGGAAAAATTTTTATTATTAAATATTGTACCAAGTACATTGCCTCAAATCTTTTGCCGCTCATCGATGAAGTTTTTCATAACTTTTACCGAAATTTGCCCACTACAGATATGCAAGACTTGGGCCCTGATTTGGAAGAGTTTGATGCAGATAATCAGTAGTTTTTTAGTTTCTTTTTCCAATTAACGTTGATGTTACTTTTTATAAAGAAATAAAGTATAAAAAAATGTTGAATTTTTTGTCCTGGAAATTTACACTAAGTACAATAAGTCGGTAACTCACTAAGACCACAGAAATTTGGCGTGAATAAGTGGGTAAGTTAGATTTTTTTTAAAGTAAGTGACATGCTCAAAGCTCATAATTATGTACGTCATTCGTTGCATGATTACCCACCAATTTCTACGAAAACGAAACTGAATTTAAATTTTTTATTCTTCAAAACTAATAAAATGTTTAAAATGGCTATACTGAAAAGTTTGTATTTTTGATTTATAGACTTATTCACAGATGGTACAGATTTGTAGTAACTCCATTTTTAAATGAACATTCCAAATACTCTGTTTTTGTCCTACTAAGTTTTAAACCTTTTTCCTCCAGAGCTTGTCTCCACTGTTCCAGTTTTTGTTCTAAGTCTCTTTCACTATTTCCTATTAACACTACATAATCAGAATACATTAGGCACCATGGAATGCTACCCTGTAGTTTCGCTGTTATCGGGTCCAAAACTAATGAGAATAAATAAGGACTAAGCACCAAGCCTTGGTGCAATCCTACTTTCACCTGAAAAATATCATATACAGGGTGTTTGGTAAAGAATGGGCCATAGCTTAACCTCAGGTTCCTGAGGTTAAAATAGGCCGATTTAAGCTAACTTACCTTAGTACAAAGTTTATAATAACCGAGATACAGGGTGTCAAAATTAAACTTTTTTTTTATTTATTATTGAATATTTCCTGACAAGTATGAGATAACAACATGAAATTGGGTATGTGGGAGTTTTTTGGGTCGAGAAAACTAAATTCCCTACCAAAAATTATGTATTGCCCAGAGGGCGCCACATACGCCTTTCAGCGCTCATTTATTACGTTCAATTTTTTTTATTCCTCACTCTGTGTAATTTTGACATTAAAATTTTTATTCTCCCATTAGTTTTACTTAAAAAAGGTATACTTCTTTCATCTCCCTAAACTCAACCGTTTTCGAGATAAACGCATTTTAAATCTGCGATACACCATCATTTTTAGCTTAATATCATTGTAGTTACACCCGAAAAATAACTTAAAACCATAAAATTATCCAAAAATGTATCGCAAATTTCTTCAAATGGAATTTGCGATGCAACGACATAAATTTGAGAACTGGTACAATTATTATGTTTTTTAGTTATTTTTCGGGTGGAACTACATACAATGATTATGTTAAAAATGATGGTGTATCGCAGATTTAAAATGCGTTTATCTCGAAAACGGTTGAGTTTAGGGAGATGAAAAAAGTATACCTTTTTTAAGTAAAACTAATAGCAGAATAAAAATTTTAATGTCAAAATTATACAGAGTGAGGGATAAAAAAAATTGAACGTAATAAATGAGTGCTGAAAGGCGTATGTGGCGCCCTCTGGGCAATATATAATTTTTGGTAGGGAATTTAGTTTTCACGACCCAAAAAACCCCCACATACCAAATTTCATGTTGTTATCTCATGCCTGTCAGGAAATATTCAATAATAAATAAAAAAAAAGTTTAACTTTGACACCTTGTATCTCGGTTATTATAAACTTTGTACTAAGGTAAGTTAGCTTAAATCGGCCTATTTTAACCTCAGGAACCTGAGGTTAATCTATGGCCCATTCTTTACCAAACACCCTGTATATCATACTTCACTCGTATGATATATATGCCAAAAAATTATAATTTAAAAATAAAAATCGACCTGATTCGTAATTTATCTCCAGAGTCGCCCATTCTCGAGAAAATGAATTTATTCCAACTCAAACGTCCTCACTGTACCTATAAATTCAGAGGCTTATATGTTAAAACCATGATTTTTTGGAGTTACGCGCCCATTGAGTCTTTTGTTTTACACATCAAGGACTACCAGAACCCAAAGTTTCAGAGCATTTGACAGAGAGCCATTTCCCATAAGGTTTCTGCGGGGTCCTTTCTCACTCGATACGCAAGTCTCATTTCTAGAATGGATATTTCCATTTTCCGGTGTGCTATTCTAAGCTTTGACACCCTTGCTTTGGTTAATGTTGGTGTTTCAGCTCCGTACGTAATGACTGGAAGAACACATTGATTGGAATATGGCTTAAAGGAATTTCACTGCTGAATATGTCTTTTAATCTTCCATATGCTGCCCAGCCTATAGACCAATCCTTCTATCTATCTCTTGGGTCTGATTGTCTCTAGAAATTTTGATGTCGTGTCCAAGATATCGATATTGACTATTTCTTCTATGATATTATCTTCGAGTGTCACTGATCCTCCAACACCAAGTTAGTCATCATTTTGGTTTTGTCTTTAAATACGCCTAATTGCGGCTTCGAAAATGTCTGACCAATTCGTGTCTGTACGCAAATCGTTTCAAATTGTTTGATTAAAATGGGCCCAATAGCGACATCATTATAGTTTCTTTATTAGAAAACTGCACTAACATTTTTCGATGTAATATAATTTTCAAAATATTTTTCGAGACAAACAGTATATTCTTTGACATTATGATCTTCAAAACAGGTACCTTCACCAATAAAGGATAAGCCTCACTCTATATTTCACAGTGGAATTAAATTTTTTAGAATGTCGTCCTTTTACTTTTATCAGTTTAAGTAGGTAAGGTAAAGATAACACAAATACTTTAAAGGTTTACAGAGATTGGATTCTTCGGGTGTTAGAAATGGGACCAAATTAATACTACTTGTGGTGAGGGTAGTTTATTTTGGGAAATATGAGATAAGTTTTCTAACTTAATATGTATATTTTTTTAATAAGGAATTGAAAGTATTTTAATTATAATTATTTTATTATTATCATATTTATTATAATTATTTTTTATAATTGTTTGTTTGATCAATCAATTCTCTTACCATAAATTCCCCAATAACAATGCGGATTCGTCCTAGATATAGTCTAAAGAGCTAGCAACGTTTTCGAGAAACTATTCTAAGACAGCTGATTCTTTCATATATTGTTCCCTATGCTTCCTCGAACACCGTACCGGCCATCTGGCTGCTGATACAGGTTGCGTTCATTACTGCGCAGCACACCTCCACAGGTAAATACAAAATCAGGGTGATTGATTAGTGTGATAAAGCTTAGTAGATCCTCTATAATAATAGATAGCAATAAAAGTTAATAACAAAACTTGTAGCCAACTTTAAGCTTCACATTACAAAATTAGTTAGAATGTTACAGGGTGTTCGATATCATAGTGGCAGACCAAACTTATGTTTTTTTAAATGGAACACCCTATATTTTATTTTATATTCGAAATCCTGTTAACTTCTCCATAAAAAAAATATAAAGGTTTGTTATGTTATACAGGGTATTTACAAAGTTATAACCAATGTTGTACGAAAATCGTAATAAGTTCAGCTCCCTGTATAAATAAAAATAAGCCCAACAGCAATGGTTTATGGGTGCCATATTTTTTTGTTGACTGTCCAAATTTTATAAAAATGGTTGATATTACTAATTTTCTTTATATCGGATACAGGATGAGTCCAAACGCAAGTACATTATTTTCTCAGTAATTTTAAATAGAACACCTTAATTAATAACTTTCTCTGAAAAATGAAAATATCTCGAAAACTAACAAATTTAGGCATAGGGAATAGTATACAGAAATTAAAGTACGGTAATGATACTTTCCGATGGTGTTATAAAATACAGGGTGTTCCATTTAAAATTTCTGAGAAAAAAATGTACCTGCGTTTTGACTCACCCTGTATTCGATACAGGGTGAAAGTTTGGAAAGTTTGGAAAGACAGATCTGTCTCTCAAAATATCAAGATGAGACTAGTGAATGCCCTTGTATTCTCAATATTTCTATACGGACAGAGACTTGGACTCTTCGCGCATGCGAGCGCCAAAAAATTGATGCCTTTGAGATGTGGTGCTGGAGAAGAATGCTGCGCATACCATGGACAGCTCATAGGACAAACGTTTCCATTCTAAACCAACTCAATATTAAAAAAAGGCTGTCCACAATATGTCTGCAACGAATTCTGCAATTCTTTGGTCACGTGGTTCGCAGAGGTGACGACAGTTTGGAGAGATTAATCGTTTCTGGAAACGTTCCGGGGAGAAGATCAAGAGGACGATCACCAAATAGGTGGTCCGACCAAATAAAGAATTCATCTGGAAACTCATTCTGCGAAGCTCTTAGAGCAGCTGAAGATAGAGACCAATGGAGAAACATTGTTAGGAATATTGGAAGAAATCACGATCCTCAGTTTCACAAGAGAGAGAGAGAGAGAGAGAGAGAGAGTATTCGATATAAGGAAAATTAGCATTATCAACCATTTTTATAAATTTTGACAAGCAACAAAAAAATATAGCACCAATAAACCATTGCCGTTGTGCTTATTTTTATTTATAGAGGGAGCTGAACTTGTTACGTTTTTCATAAAAAATTGGTTATAACTTTGTAAAAGTTTAATAATCTGAAAAATGAAAATATCTCGAAAACTAATAAATTTAGGAATAGAGAATGTTGTATAAAAATTAAAGTATGCTAATGACACTTTTCAATCGTGATATAAAATACAGGGTGTTCCATTTAAAATTACTGAGAAAATAATGTAGGTACTTGCGTTTTGACTCATCCTGTATTCGGTATAAAGAAAATTAGCAATATTAATCATTTTTCAAAATTTTGACAACCAATAAAAAATATGGCATCAATAAACCAATGCTGTTGTGCTTATTTTTATTTATACAGTATGTTGAACTTATTACGATTTTCATATAAAATTAGTTATAACTTTGTAAATACCTTGTATAACATAACAAACCTTTATATTTTTGTGATGGGAAAGTTAAGAGAATTTCGAATATAAAATATAGGGTGTTCCATTAAAAAAAACATAAGTTTGGTTTGCCACTATGTTATCGAATACCCTGTAACATTCTAACTAATTTCGTAATGTAAAGCTGAAAGTTGGCTACAATTTTTGTTATCAACTTTTATTGCTATCTATTACTATAGCGGATATACTGAGCTTTATCTCACTCATCAATCACCCTGTATATTGAATTTAAATTATTTTAGGACAAAACATTTTTTTGTCATTACTTTTTAAACCACAAAAATGTCTAGCAATTGTAGTTCATATTTCTAATAATGTTTAAAAAGGAATGACAAAATAATTTTTTGTCTTACAATAATTTTAAATTCGATATGTTTACCTGTACAAATGTGCTGCGCAGTAATGAACGCAACCTGTATCAGCAGCCAGATGGCCAGTACGGTGTTCGAGGAAGCATAGGGAATAATATATTAAAGAACCAGTTGTCTTAAAATAATTCTTTTTTCCGACGTTAAACACTATTTCACATCATTAATACGCATCCCTAATAATATTCATCAAATTATCGAAAAATCTAGAGAGTTTTAACATAAAAACATATCTGTACTTGTTGACTACTCCAATGCCTTCGATAACGTAAAATGGCATAAAATGTGGCATATAAGTATTAAGAGAAATGGGTAAGCCAAAACATCTAATCTATTTATTACAAGAAAAGAATTGAATGTAAATAATACCACTAATGTAAGAGTTATAATCTGGTTTCGAAAAACTTCAAATTAAAATCTACAGTTCGACAGGGATGTATAATATCCCCCATTCTATTCAATATAGTGAACGCATTATGCGTCAAGTTTTTGAGGAATGGCAAGGTGTAGCAACTGTAGCAGGAAGAAAAATCGAAAACCTACGTTATTCTGAAGACACTGTTATATTGGCGTCTTCACCAGAACAACTGGAACAAATTATGAATAGGCTAGGCACGGTAAGTGCGGAATAAGATTTAAAAAATATATAGAAAACCAAAGTAATGATCTTCGACAGAATCAGAAACAATCAAACAGAGATAAAAAACATGTTACGTTACGAAGTGGTCAGTGGTCAGACAATTTAATTACTTAGGCTCCGCTAACAACAGTGGAGGATTCGAAGATAAGATCCGTCTACACGCACAATGACCAGATCGGCAACAGCCAAACTCACAAAAATATGGAAGAACTCTGACATTACAAAAAAAAACAAAATTATGCGTTTTCGAGCATTAATTTTATCTATCGCCACTTAATCTTCGGAAACTTGGACATCAAAAAAGCCGATTCAAAGCGTATAATGACATTTGAAATGTGGTTGTACTGTTGAATGCGCATAACATAGAGCTTTTCACTCACAGTGATTTGTTTCGAGCTTCTGTCATGTGTCACATAATATTAATATATCTACGTCATACGTTATTGGTATATACCAGGGGTGGGCAAACTTTTTTTAGTAAGGGCCACAAAATATTTTTGGTCTATTACCGAGGGCCGCCATATTTGTTAACTTAACATTCTAATTTTTAACTTTTTACTAATTTTGTTTACGGGTGGGAGGGGGGGGGCATGGTTAAATTAAATAAATATATTCAGTACAATTCAAAGATTATTTAAAAAAAATGAAGACCAATTGTTGAAAAATAAGCCAACGTCGCAAAATTTTTCAGGCAGTTCCAAGAATAAATGGATTTTGCAGTATAACTCGTCAATGGATCATATAAAACAAAAAATTCAAAAATATTTTATTAGCTTATGAGTTTCTCGAGGTAACGCTGTTGAGTTTTTTAGTTTTAACGATTTTTGAGTTTTGATATCACTCAAAATACCAGTCAAAATAAGGAAATTTTTGTAAAAATGGTGAAAATCAACATATTTATTATTGTAAACCAAAACATATCTAGACAGAGTTACCTCACGAAATATCCAAAGAAAATCTATGAAAAATTTCAGGTGGATCTGTCAAGTAGGTAGTTTTTGAGTTACAATATCCACTGCCTTTGAAAAAAGCAGTTTTGAGAAAGACGCGTTAGATTTGACAACTTTTAATTTAATTTGTTTTTTGTCTGACAAATCGTAAAGTGATGCACGCTGGAATATATTTTTGAATCGTAGGGTAATTTACAAAAGAGACGGGAACAGCTGTGGAACGTTTCTCACTACGCTCAAGCTACTGCAAAGCGAGTCGAAGGTAGGGATATTAAACATGCTTTACTTCCGGTAATTTTACTACGGTCAAGCTGAAAATTTTAGAAAATATTCTTGAAGTTTATTTATTTATTTACTTTCATTTAAAATAATAAAAAAAATCAAAAATTTCAAACAAAAAAATTTTTCAAACCGTACCGCTCTCCCCTAAACAGCATTCGCACTTAATTAGGCATGGTATTTCCCTCAAAATATATGTGTATCTATATATTTATTTATTTTTATTTTATGTCTGAACCTATTTCGTTCTTCCCTAATATTGTTCTGAAGCTATTTCTTTGTGAAATCTGCAATTTACTATTTTATTTGGGAATAAGCCACAATTTAAGTTTGAAATTAAATTTAGTTGACGTTTCGATTTCCACTTAGAAAATCGTTTTCAAAATACAAATCATTAATAAATTAAGCATTTATTTAATTAGTTTAATTTATTAATGTTTTGTATTTTGATAACGATTTCCGAGGTGGAAGGTTATGTTGGACACGTCAAATAAATTTATTTTCAAACTTAAATTGTGGCTTATTCCCAAATAAAATAGTGAATTCTATTTTCACATTGCAATTAGTTACTTAAATATTTGAAGGGAAATTCCGTGCTTAAATAGATGCAAACACGCATCATAGGTAATATGCAACACGCGTCATTTAAATCAAAATAAACAAAGTTATACATTTGAAAAATCTTAGATTCCCTTCATTGTTTTTGTTTTCTTTGAAAGAATTAAATAATATAAAAATATGCACGATGATTTAATCCTATTACACGAATATAACAATATTAGTTATAACTGAAATGACGTTGGCGTTGACTACTTGTAGAACATTTTTGCACAATACCTGCTCATGGATTAAGCAATGAAAAATAATAACTAATGTTCTGAAAATTGTCCATGGACGTAATCTTAAGTTTTCTCAACATTATAATATTTGTTCCTCTTAAATTTGGTGCTCCGTCAGTTGTTACACTTACTAGGTTACAGCGTTAATTTAAAGTTTTTCAAACAGTTCCAGACTACTTCAAAAATACCGTTTCCATTTGTTGAAATTTCGTGGATTTCATTCAGGGAGCCGACAAAACTCTGCCGGAAACCCAAATAATTACCCGCGTTATGTTGAAAATTTGCGGAAAAATCACCCGCTGCGAAATTGTTAATTAATAGCTGCATTATCTATATTTATCTATTAATATAAGCACTAATTAAAAAAATCTTTAAATGAAAATAATTCACTTTTTTTCCGCGGGCCGCAAAAAAATGTATTAAGGGCCGCATGCGGCCCGAGGGCCGCACTTTGCCCACCCCTGGTATATACCAATATTGGTATACAGGGTAGCGTAAAGTATGAAAACACGGTAATTTCTCGGAAACCGCTAGAACGATTTTTATAGATTTTGGTGGATAAGGGTCTTCTAATGAGGCCGATATTATAGTGGTAATTACATTGTTGTCAAATCTTCCGTTTTTCTGGAAATCTAATGAACTTTCTTATTTTAAATGGAACACCTTGTATGTTTTTTGCGTTTTGAAGTCCTTAAGAAATACTGATTATTTTTCATGTTATATTTCCTATACCTAAATGCTATAATTTCGGAGTTATTGCTATATTTATTTAAAAAAAAAATTAAACAAATTATAAAAATCAATTGTTTCGGCCCGTGTAGACATTATTTTAGTATCTTTGGTACATTGAAAAAAAAAAGGTCTTTTGTCATTTTCCTCTAACGTTAATCGTTTCTAAGTTATAAACAATTTAAAACTGAAAAAATTCGAAAAATGACGATTTTCTAGGTTAAAAAACACAAGTAAAAAGTATTATTTTTGAAACTATGAAGTGCCTAAATTCAAGATCAAAGCTTATTGTATCAGCTGGCGATAAGTGATTTGGTCTTATTTCATTTTAAAACATCGTTTTTAGTTGTTAATGCAACCCGATCGCCCGTTCTCACATATGTGCTTCATTAACAATTAAAAAAATAATGTTTTAGAATAAAACTTGCCAAAAATTATTATAGGGAGCTGATAGAAGAAGTTTTGAGCTTGAATTTAGGTACTTCGTAATTTTAAAAATTATTTTTTTTGTACTTGTGTTTTTGAACCTTAAAAATCGTAATTTTTCGATTTTTTCAGTTTTAAATTGTTTATAACTCGGAAACGATTAACTTTAGAGGAAAATGACAAAAGACCTCTTTTGTTACCAATGATCCAAAGAACCTAAAATAATATCTGCTCGGGCCGATAAAAATTGATTTTTATAATTTGTTTAAAAATTATTTAATAATAAATGTAGCAATAACTCCGAAATTATGGCATTTAGGTATAGGAATTATAACATGAAAAATAATTAGTATTTCTTAGGAACTTTAAAACGCAAAAAATATACAGGGTGTTCCATTTAAAATAAGAAAGTTCATTAGATTTCCAGAAAAACGGAAGATTTGACAACAATGTAATTACCACTGTAATATCGGCCTCATTAGAAAACCCTTATCCACCAAAATCTATAGAAATCGTTCAAGCAGTTTCCGAGAAATTACCGTGCCTCCATACTTTATCGCTACCCTGTATACTATATTGGTATATACTAATATTATGTGACACATGACAGAAGCTCGAGATAAATGAAAATCGATGAAAAGCCCTATTGGCCGCACATCGCACAAATAATTCAATACTAGCAGAATTTAACATAAAAACTAGATTCACCACAATAATCAACCAGAACATACTGCGATATTTTGGACATTTAACTAAAAGAAGAGGAGACGTGGAACGAACGATAGTTGAAGGCAACGTAGCGGGCAAAAGATCCAGAGGAAGCTCTCCACCATTATGGTCGAATCAAATAAAGGACATGACTACTTACTCATTATCTGAAGCAAAACAACACGCATAGGAGAGATAAATTGGACATCTTGGAAATTAGTGCACTTTATGTAACGCACAGCTGAATCTTATGTTTGTGCGTCACAGTGTTGCCATGCCATTTCTTTCATAATTTCAATGAATTTTAAATGTACCTACAAGAATAATAGAATAAGAACGTTTACTTCTCCGTCATTATACTAGGTAGAATGACAAATGAGGTGGCAAATGAAAGCTTATAATCCAAGGATAGTACTAAAAGTGAGAAATTAGACCTAGATTGTCTGTCCCTAAAAAAAAGCGTTATATTGGGGATTTCTAATGTCCACATTAAAAGTTGCACTATTTTTTTTCTATAAAACATTTTGATCTAAAACTTACCAGAAAACTTCTTTGTACTCTCTACTTTCAAATAAACGTAATTAAGAAGCTAAATTTTAAACTTCGTCACACAACTTTTGTGATTAAACTTTGCAATGCACAAATCCGCAAATTTTTCTTTGAAAAATTCATAACCTTTATCATGATAAGAATAAAAACTTGAAGCAGGTACCTTTTTCTTCAGAAATGTTAGAGCTATATACTGTAAAAATTTCAGAAAAAAATATTAAAATGGAACAGAGTTGTAGCGAGGTAAACGCAAAAAAACGTGATTTCATTTTTTTTTATTTTTAGGTTAAAATTGCGATTTTGACAATGTTCCCCCACATAAAATTCAAAATAAACCTCATTTCCGTTTTTAGCACCCTCGAAAATATAAAGTATGAATAAAATTAGCCATTCACCCCTCCGTGGTCAGTATCTCGAAAACTAAGCGCTTTTTTGAGGGTGTCCCGCTCGTGTATAATATCACAAAAAATTGTAACGTGATAGTATGAAAAAATATAGGATACGGCAACGGTGTTACAAGTGATGGTCGGATCCAATGCCAAAATCTACACAGACATATTAGGGTGCACTAATATCCAAGAGGTCCGAGGATTTGTTTGTAGTGCGTATAGTAAAATCCTAATTAGTGTTTAACATTGATTCGTGAAAGTCAAGAAGTATCATTTTTTTATCCCTGACTTGTACGCCAGTCAATGGGTGCAAAAATAGGATATTACCTCCGAATTCTATCCTACTGCATGGATTTTAATGAAACTTTGGGAATAGCCTCTACTTATCTCCTAAATTCAATGTCTACCCTATGCCTTTGTGTGCTTTTATCTTTGGGGTGGTTCCCACCCCTTCTGAGGGGTGGACAATTTTTTGGTTTAAATAACCATGGAATTCGCGAGAGAATCTAATTCTAAGCAAAAACTGTTCTATAATTTTTTTTAAACTTAGTACTTTTTGAGTTTAAAATTGGCCATTTTCATTGAAACATAACACCTTTTCTAACGGTTTTTTGCGAATATCTTAAAAACTATGCATCTAACTAAGACAACTCTATAAAACATTTTTGTAGGTTATAAAAAAAAACAAAGAGATAGTTAAATATAATTGATGGATTCGACCGTTACTTGATGGAAGTTCATTTTATCTAACAATAAAACACTGAAAACGTTTGTTTTCTATACTTCCACAAAATTTATTACAACTATGTGACTACAGCTGTTTCGGCAGAGTGCCTTTCTCAAGTGATATAATTTACAATGTGTTTGCCTTTTTAAGTCTCTAACTGAAGAGGTTGAGGAGTGGGGAGCTGTTTGTCTCGAGTTGGTCATTCAGAATTATATCTGTATTTTTCAGTTTATTAATTTCCATAGATTCTAAAAAAGATAGCTTAAGGCCTTTATTTTGGATATGCAGAATTCGAAACTCTTCATTGAAAGAATGATTATGATCTAGAAGGTGAAGTGCATATGTAAAAGTGTCTGTTTTTCTATTGTTGAAAGCCCTTTGGTGTTATGCTATCCGTTTGTCAAAAGTTCTGCCAGTTTGACCGATGTACGTTTTCGGACAGTCACCACAAGTTAGTTTGTACACACCACTCCGTAGTTGCTTTCTCTTTCGGCTTTTATTGTTCTTAATATATTTGCTTAAGTTGTTGTTAGTTCTGAAAGCTGGTATTATTCCTTTCTTTTTTATGTATCTGGCTATTTTTGTTGTTACTTTGCCAGTATATGTGAAAGAGCAGAAGGTACTGGGTTCTTTCTGTGGTGGTGGATACACTAATTTCAGGGCTTTCTTATGGAGTTTTTGATTTAAAATTTTGTTAACTGTTTGTTCGTTATAGCCGTTGTTTACTGCTATTTGTTTAATGATGTTTAGTTCTATCTCGAAGTTATACTAAACATCATTAAACAAATAGCAGTAAACAACGGTTATAACGAACAAACAGTAAACAAAATTTTAAATCAAAAACTCCATAAGAAAGCCCTGAAATTAGTGTATCCACCACCACAGAAAGAACCCAGTACCTTCTGCTCTCTCACATATACTGGCAAAGTAACAACAAAAATAGCCAGATACATAAAAAAGAAAGGAATAATACCAGCTTTCAGAACTAACAACAACTTAAGCAAATATATTAAGAACAATAAAGTCGAAAGAGAAAGCAACTACAGAGTGGTGTCTACAAACTAACTTGTGGTGACTGTCCGAAAACGTACATCGGTCAAACTGGCAGAACTTTTGACAAACGGATAGCATAACACCAAAGGGCTTTCAACAATAGAAAAACAGACACTTCTACATACGCACTTCACCTTCTAGATCATAATCATTCTTTCAATGAAGAGTTTTAAATTCTGCATATCCAAAATAAAGGCCTTAAGCTATCTTTTTTAGAATCTATGGAAATTAATAAACTGAATCAACTCCTCAACTCACTCCTCAACCTCTTCAGTTAGAGACTTAAAAAGGCAAACACATTGTAAATTATATCACTTGAGAAAGGCACTCTGCCGAAACAGCTGTAGTCACATAGTTGTAATAAATTTTGTGGAAGTATAGAAAACAAACGTTTTATTGTTAGATAAAGAGATAGTTGCCTTCATAAATCTTCTAGTTATAATACAAAAAGAAATATGGTAGGTGAAAAGAGTTTCTTTTTAGCACATGATCAAATTGGTGTTTTCAACTTGAAATAACAGAGAAACGGTCAATTTTAGGTGTATAATGCTACCGATACCTTTTGTAGTTCTTGAAAATACCTTTAAAATGGGTAATCTTAAAGGTCCATTACATTCAAACTAAGCGAGATATGCTGCAAACAAAATTGATAACTAATGTATTTAAAGAAAAAATGAGACGCAATTTTAACCCCCATCCACCAGAATCTAAATGCACCGTTTTCCTTCTACAATACCATTTAATATAGTGTTATTTCTATGTTTAAAAAAGTTGGACGGCTTTAAAATGAATGGTTTTTGAAAAAAAAATAAGATCAAATTATAGAGCGCATTTTTAAATTTTATTAAAAATCTTCCTTTTTCTCCATGTAACTTGAAAATGATAAGAGATGCGGTAATGAAAATTAAAAACGAAATTTTTATCTAAAAAAAACCCTACATTTTTGTGTGGAATATTTTTTGCGCATCTCTTAGCATTTTCTAGTTACATGGAGAAAAGGAAGATTTTTAAGAAAATTTAAAAATGCGCTCTATAATTTGATCTTATTGTTTTCAAAACCATTCAATTTAAACCAGTCCAACTTTTGAACATAGAAATAACACTATAATAAAAAGTATTGTAGAAGGAAAACGATGTATTTAAATTCTGATGGATGAGGGGTTAAAAATATACTTCTCATTTCCTCTTAAAATACATTAGTCATCAATTTTTTTGCAGCATATCTCGCTTAGTTTGAATGTAATCGACATTTAATATTGCTCATTTTAAAGTTCTCTTCAAGCACTACAAAAGTTATTAGTGTCATTATACACCTATAATCGATCGTTTCTCTGTTATTTTAAGTTGAATATACCGATTTGAGCATGCAAGAAAAAAACAAACTCTTCTCACCTACCCTATCCCTTTTTGGATTATAACTGGAAGATTTCTGAAGAAACGAATCTCTTTGTTTTTTTATTAGCTACAAAAATATTTTATATTTATAGTTTTTTGTAAGATGCATAGTTTTTAAGGTGTTCGCAAAAATATGTCCGAAAAGGTGTCTTTTTTCAATGAAAATGGCTATTTTCAACAACGAATAACTCAAAAAGTATTGAGTTTTCAAAAAATAATTATAGAACAGTTTTTGCTTATAATTAGGTTCTCTAGCCTCTTCCGTGGCTATTTTAACCAAAAAAATTGGTCACCCCCAAGAAGGGGTGGGAACCACCCCAAGATAAAAGCGCACATCGGCATAGGGTAGACTTTGTTCCTTGAGCTATTCCCTACTTACTGTAAAAATATCATTTAAACCGATTTAGTAGGATGGAATTCAGAGCCAAATACCCTCATTGACTGCCCTATTGGGTTTTCGTAAGTTTTTAGATAGGTAATATACATTATCAATTCATTAAAACAAGTTAATGCTAGAAATGATAATAAAAAAAGAATAGAATGTGAGATAAAAAAGATAAAAAAATTAAGCACGACGAAAAATTGATTATTAGTCAATTTCATGATATACCTATCAAAAAACTGATTCACGAATTAAACCTGATTATGAAAAAGCTTTTAGGAAGCAGCCATTCAGAAATCAAACATCAAAATCAAAATGCTTTTAGAACTTAAGGTAACATCATCTTTCGTTACATTGTTGAACTAAGGCTCAGATGAGAAAAAAATTACTTTATTTCTTTTAGCATTACAGATTACCAAATATCCTACTATTAACATCGTTAAGTTCATTAAGTGAAGTCAGAAAAAAAGTCTTAGGACAAAAACAACAGACGCTGTCGAAAAAATTACGTCGCTAAAATGGAATTGGTGAAGACACGTCGCGAGAATATTTGACAAAATCTGGATAAGACTGATTGTAGAGACCAAGAAAAGAAGTCCTATACAGTATACAGAGAGGCCTCCCGCCAACCAGATGAACTGACAACAAGAAGCGCAGTAGCAGTAACTGGATAAAGTCGCACAAGACAGAGGCAGACGGAAAGAGCTGAGAGAGACCTATGCCCAGCAGTGTACGCATAGTTTAGGATGATGATTAAGAAATATTAGGTGTCAAGCTGTTTTTAAAAAATTGCTTAACTAAGTAAGCAAAATAAATACAAAATAATTTTTGTATTGTCATATTTTTTAAATTAGCCTCAATATGAACTGAGATCTACATAAGACAAGAATATACTCAATTCGATAACAAAGGCAGAGAGCTAGCAAAAGTTATCCAGGATAAAAGCTACTCATTCCTATCGACGGGATTACCGACATATTGGCCAACCGATCCAAATAAAACACCAGACCTATTGGATTTCTTTATTACAAACGGAATATCTCAATCATATACAGATGTAGTACCAAGTTTTTGATTTATCATCAGATCATAGTCCCGTAATTGCCACAATTAGCACAACGGTGATAATAAAAAACCAACAACTCGACTGCATAACTTCAAAACAAACTGGGACACATACCGGCTAATCATAGAACAGGAAGTAAATCTACTAGTGAGATTGCAAACTCCCGAACAAATAGAAACAGAAACTAATAATCTAATCAACTTACTTCAAAATGCTGCCAAACAGTCTACCCCTCAACCTGGACAAAAAAAATTTTCAACCAACATTCCTCTTGAAATAAAAAGACTAGTAGCAGAAAAACGAAAAGCTAGATCAATTTGGCAAAGAACTCACAGACCAGACGACAGGACAATTTATAATAACAAAACAAGAAACTTAAAAACAGCTCTAGAACAGATGAGAAACAACTCATTTGAAAACTATGTATCAAACCTTTCGCGTCAAGATAACTCTATCTGGAAACCAATCAAAAACAAAAATAAACCAATAAATACTTCACCTCCAATTCGGAAAAACTCATTACCACCAGGACCATGGGCAAAAAGCAACAAAGAAAAAGCTGATTTATTTGCTGAACATCTAACTGAAGTCTTGAAGTGAAGCCACACGACAATGACCAAGTACAAGAAGTAGAGCAGGAACTAGCCTTACCAATTAATCAAAGAGAGCGACTAACTTTAATTACACCGAAGGAGATCAAAGATGAAATTAATCATTTGAATGAAAAGAAGGCATCAGGCACTGATCTCATAACAGCAACAATGCTAAAACAACTTCCTAAAAAAGGTATAATGAAGTTATTGTACATATTAAATGCAATCTTAAGACTTAATTATTGGCCTATATCACTAAAAATTGCCCAAGTAATTATGATACCGAAACCTGGTAAAGCTTTAACGGATGTTTCATCATACCGCCCAATAAGTCTACTGCCAATAATGTCAAAACTTCTTGAAAAGCTGTTACTTAAAAGAATTATGAGCGACCTAGAATTCCAAAACTGGATCCCAGAACACCAATTTGGATTCCGGCAAGGTCATTCTACAGTGCAACAATGCCATCGCATATCAAATGTAATTAATAGAGCTTTGGACAATAAACAGTATTGCACAGCAGCCTTTCTGGACATCAGCCAAGCATTTGATAAGGTATGGCACCCAGGATTACTTTATAAAATCAAAAAATCCCTACCCAACAAATACTTTGACTTATTAAAATCATATCTAAATCACAGAGAATTTGAAACTAAAGTGGAGGATGAACTATCAAACCGTAACAAAATTCAATCAGGAGTCCCACAAGGTAGTATATTGGGTCCACTTCTTTATGTACTGTACACATCCGATTTACCAACCTCTCCACAAACCACCATTGGAACTTTCGCTGATGACACAGCAATATTTGCAACTGAAGAGGATCCAAGAGCTGCAGTATTAAAACTTCAAGAACACCTAGACCAAATTGGACAGTGGTTAAAGAAATGGAAGATAAAAGCTAACGAAACTAAGTCAACACATATAACTTTCACACTAAGGAAAGACCAATGCCCAAATATCAGCCTTAATCAAGTCAACATACCACAACAGAACATCGTCAAATACCTGGGGCTTCATCTTGATTCTAAATTAAACTGGAAACAACACATCTTAAAGAAGAAGAAACAAATTGAGTTGAGAGTGAAAGAAATTAATTGGCTTATAGGTAGAAAATCTCGACTCTCAATTGAGAACAAACTGCTGATTTATAAAACAGTCATCAAACCTATATGGACGTACGGTATAGAACTATGGAGTTGTGCCAGCAAATCAAACACAAAAATTATCCAAAGAACTCAATCAAAAATTCTACGCACCATCGCAAATGCCCCGTGGTACATTTCCAACCAAACCCTTCATACAGACCTAAACATCCCGTTAGTCAGCACAGTAATTCAAGAAAGAGCCAACAGACATCACGAGAAATTGGAAGACCACCCCAACCAATTAATATTACCATTACTACAGCCACTAAACAACAGAAGATTATGGCCCATAGATCTTCGCTGAAACTGAGGTGAAACCGCTGGGTGATGTACCTCATAACGCCATTTTAGTGTACAATAATACATTGATATATGTTATTGTACTTGTTATCAAATTAGCTTATAGAATATGTAATTCTGATTGTTAATAAATGCTTACAAAAAAAAAAAAAAAATTCGATAACAAATAAGGCGTGTAGAAGCCAAGGGATATAAGTGCGGTTTTGGTACTTTTAAGAAAATCAAGTTTGAAGTTTAACACCTTTCCTAAATTCGACCGCTTGTTTTTTAAAATAGTTAGTGATTGGCTGGTCTTTTTAACTTTGAGAACTTTTATGTAATAGTATATTTATATCAGATTGAAAAAAACTTAACATTTTATAAGATATTTTAGGATAAAAAATACCCATTGTCTTCCAATTACATACCTGTACTGTACTTGTATCTTTATTCTTTTAAATACAATTTAATTTACAAAACACCAGATTTTTGTAAAAAGTAAACAATTGGCATATAATATGTAAAAAGTAGGAAGCAAACTAGAAATAAACTAGTCATCATCGCTTTCAAAGCAGTTAACTGGGTCGCCGGGTTCTTCCTGAATATTATCCTGAGTACCTTGATCTGGGTTTTGTTGTCTTTCCCGTTGTTGGTAAGGCAAATTTCTGTAGAAGTGGTGATAAGATTAGCATAATATGTTGCCTGTTGTAATAATGGCTTTCTGGTTTCACACGGTAGATTATTTTGTAATATTTGAGGTTTTCCCCGACGATTCGGTTTCATGCCCAAATTTTCGAAAAGAGATTCAGTTCCTACACTGTTCTTGAAAAACAATTTATCAGGATGATCTTTATGTATTATATATTATTAATCAACGTAAGATTTTTGTTATTATGTTTGTTTACTCTTAATATTGGCTATGAACACGTGTGCTTGGTTGTATAGTAGTTTTCAGCCACGTCTAAAATGTAACTAACTTCGCAAAAATATAATTACTAAAATTACTAGACAAGTTTAGACAATATATTATTTAGTTTAGAATTACTAGACAATTACTAACAAATTTATTAACGAGTTGGTTGCCAAACGATATAACTAACACTTGTTTGGAGACCAAGGGATATAAGCGTACTCATATCCAGTGGCTGCCAAATGATAAACAAAGTATTTTCGGGATATAAGTGAAATACCCATAGATGTCACTACCGGTTTTAAATTCACTTGTATCCTTTGTCCACAACATTAAAATTGGTATTAACTACCTATTACTGTAATTATCTCCAACTTGACCAAAATTGCACTTATACCCCTTGGCTTTTAGACGCCTCAAATAATATCTATCAATTATTAAATAAAAAAAGATCCTACGTCATATTAGCGAAATATGATATATTTACTGTCTCCTAGTGATACTTAATCTTACTTAAAGTAGGTGTAACTAGGTATAAAATTATAAGTGTAGGTTGACATTAAAAATTAATGAAAATGCAATATAAGTAGTTATTATCTCGTGTAAGATATATGTAAATCAGTTAATATAGAGCGAACAATGTAGAAAACCGAATAATCATTTGTATCTGCATACACTTTATTGACTACCATAATATTATATGAGTTTCTTACATTCACTACTGAATATGTGCCATCTCTGTTGAGGATGGCGACTATGTCGGCAAATTCGTTTCTCACAAATGAATAAGCATTTTCAATTTCGTTGCAAAACGAAAATACAGCCGAACCATATTCTAGTCCAATCAGAGAGTGCTGCAAGCACCCCTACCGGTTTCGAAATTTATTAGTCTCTCATCAGGAGGCACATATGCTGCTCTCCCTGGGTGTAGAATAGCATTATGTTGTTTTATATGCCATTAGAGTGAAAACTTAGTCTTTTGCTAGCAGTTGCCGCTAGGGCATCTATACCATTTCGTTCGTTGCAATCCGGGACTGCACGCTGGGGTTTGTTTTGGTTTGATCAGGGAGAGCAGCATGTGTGCCTCCTGATGAGAGACTAATAATTTTCAAAACCGGTAGGGGTGCTTGCAGCACTCTCTGATTGGACTAGAATATGGTTCGGCTGTGTTTTCGTTTTTCAACGAAATTGAAAATGGTTATTCATTTTTGATTTACATTTACTCTGTGTGGAGTATGAAGGGAACCATTCTCGTTGGAACTTTACCGCGCTGAGCAGATGTGACGTGAATTGTAAATTGTAGAATTCCCTCATCTTCCTTAGTCTCAGCATCCGTATGGCTTGCAAATTGTGGAAGCCTCGGAGGTGTAACCAGAGAAGGTTCCCATTGTTTTCATTCTGGTGGGGTCTAGAATAGCATTATGTTGTTTTATATACCATTAGAGTGAAAACTTAGTCTTTTTGCTAGCAGTTGCCGCTAGGGCATCTATGCCATTTCGTTCGTTGCAATCCGGGACTGCACGCTGGGGTTTGTTTTGGTTGGATCAGGGAGAGCAGCATATGTGCCTCCTGATGAGAGACTAATAAATTTCGAAACCGGTAGGGGTGCTTGCAGCACTCTCTGATTGGACTAGAATATGGTTCGGCTGTGTTTTCGTTTTGCAACGAAATTGAAAATGGTTATTCATTTTTGATTTACATTTACTCTGTGTGGAGTATGAAGGGAACCATTCTCGTTGGAACTTTACCGCGCTGAGCAGATGGGACGTGAATTGTAAATTGTAGAATTCCCTCATCTGCCTTAGTCTCAGCATCCGTATGGCTTGCAAATTGTAGAAGCCTCGGAGGTGTAACCAGAGAAGGTTCCCATTGTTTTCATTCTGGTGGGGTGTAGAATAGCATTATGTTGTTTTATATGCCATTAGAGAAAAAAAAATTCGTTTCTATTCTGGCCTGCGTGTATTAGGTTATTTCGGTTGGTGTTCGGCCAATCTGGTGTGCCGTGGTGTGCCGTGTGCGCGTCGTTTGTGCGCCACTTGAAAACACGTACAAATCTAAAAAACGCGCCGCGCACACACGGCGCTAAATGTGCGGCGCGCATATCTATACGTACCTTTCTATTTGTCAGCCACAATATATTCTTCCGACCTATACCTTTCCATCTTCCGACCTATGTTATAGATGTTCGTACTCAGTGCTGCACATGATAATATAACTGACGTAAGCCGATTTTCTTATCTTAATAGTTCGATATAGTTGTGGTTGGGTATTCATTTGTCTTAAGACTTCTACGTTAGTCGTTCTCTAAAACCACATTTCAAACATTGCATCTCTTTTAAACCTTCCTGCTTCATTGCCCACGTTTCACATCCATGCCAAATGTAGCGATTTGATATCCGAAGTCTCATATGCATGGCTAACTTCGGGAGGAAAGAAATTTTTCATGTTAATTAAGCCAGTCCTGGCGATTTCAGTGCATCTCCTGTTTTAGTGCGATTCCCGTGGTCCAGCTGTTTATTTACATGTTTAAATCCAGTAGAGACATACTATACTGGATTTATAATATGGTGGTAAAACCAACAATTACATATGCATCAGTGGTATGGTGGCAAGAGGTGTAGCAAAAAGTACCATTCTTAAACTTAGCAAGGTGCAAAGACTAGCTAGGGTGGGGCGAAGGGGGCGGTCCACCCCGGGTGTCACCCGTTCGGGGTGACACCCGGGAGACACGATCACAAAAGAATGAATCGTTAATTTGTAACTTTACTCACTTTACAATCAAAATACAATTCGATATTATTTTGTGAACACACGAAACCGAGAGAACTCGAGGTCAAAGAGCATTTCTTGGATTTTTTACGATAAAAGCAAAAATGTAGTTGATCTAATTAACGAAATTGTCAAGAAGCTTGAAATTGATGATTTAGATATATAAAGCACCGTTCACAGAGATACGATAATGCAGCTGTTAGGAGCAGCGTACATGGAGGAATACAAGCTATTATTAAAGAAAAAACAAAAAGGCTATTTTCGTTGGATTTATTGATCATATAGTTAATTTATGTGCACAAAATACATCTAGTGTAACATTTTCCAGAACACTAGAGGTAAGTTTTAATTTTTCTTCTGCTTCCACTAGCTGCTGGGAAGTGGTTATTAATATTAAATACAGCAAAGCATCTGTTAAGCGACTATCTACAACGCGTTGGAGTGCTCACTATGCTGCAGTTAAATTATTGACAAACCATTTTGATAATGTTGTTGCTGCAATTGAGGAATTATTATATCATCACATAACCTTATGCCCGCTTTGTGTAATATCACATTTCTTTGTTATCTTTTCTTTTGGAATGATGTACTAAGAGAAATCAATTTATGTCAGATTGAATGCAAAGTAAAGGCATAACTGTTGATCAATCAGCGACCAAAATAGGAGAACTTCGTCTTTATATTGAAGAAAATCGTGGTCATATTATGAAGCAATATATTTTGCCACGAAAAGATATGAGGACAAAGACATTCCCACCGAAAAACTCACACTTCAAGCCGAACTTCAAAAGTATATGTTGAAATGTTTTGACCTATACAATGTTGAACTCGAAACCAGATCAAAGTCCATTCAAGATGTGGCTTCATTGTTCGAGGTTGTGCAAACGCACACTTTGCTTTTCACAAACAGTGAACAGTTGTAACTAGCTGTTTCAACATTTTGTGACTTTTACCATGAAGAAGTATTAGAAGGAGGCTTTCTGCTAGAAGCATTAGTGAAGACATTTATCTACAAGCGGCCCATATTACAGCCTCTAAACTAAATGGTGATCTGTAGACTTTTTAAAATTCATTGCGGAATGGGATTTCATGGAATCCCTCCCATACTTAATGATCGCATTAAAATTGTTTGTAGCCATTTGTGTATTGGTTGCTTCATGTGAGAGAAGTTTTAGTAACTAAAATTAATCAAGAACTACTTGCCAGCAACAATAACTCAAACACGGCTAAATACCCTCGGTGCAATTTCATTAACCCGGGAGCAGTCGCGCCGTTAGAAAAAAGCTCAAGTTTTATCCTTTTCCGTGATAACTTAATAAAAAAATGTTTCAACATTGCTTTTCACTCGTAAGTGCCTCGAGGACGACCGTAGTAATGCGTGGAAATTTTTTTAATTTATTTTTATTTTTTTATTTTTTTTTTTGTGGAATTTATGGCTTTGGTGAGAACCAATTTTCTTTAAAATGGTTAGAAATAGATATTTTTAACATAATAAGTAAATAAAAATATTATAAAATAGAAATTTGATTTAAATTCGTATTTAAATCTATATTGTGAGATTTTTTCATTATTCAAAACATACATTTATCGGATTTTCGTCAATTTTCACAATCTTTATTTTTTGGATTTGGGGTGACACCATCGATTACCGCCCCGAGTGTCACCCTTGCTAGCTACGCCACTAGCTATGAGTGGCACATCAACGTCAGATATAGAGGCCATACTAAACTTCCCTCTTTACATACAAATTTTAAAGAGGGAAATCGGGAATAGAATATTATAGACTGCGAAAAAACTGACTAAAGTAAACTATCTTTCTAGATTTACTGTTATAATTGGGAAATAAGCACAATTTAACTTGAAAAATTATTTTATTGACGTTTCGACTTCCACTTCGGACGTCGTTATCAAAATATTAATAAATTAAACAAAACTGTTGTTGCTTGGTAAAAAAGTTTTTCTAATAATTATTTAATTTAATCTGACTCATTCATATCGGCAATTCAAACATATATTATACATTTTAAAGTATAATACTTTTAAATTATATTGCCAATATTTATTTTATTGAAAGACAGTTCATTAGATTACATGAAATCAACTTTAACTCAAGAATATCCGCCAGGATGTGATATGTCTTTAAAAAGACAGATCACATGCAATGGTGACAGTATGATATGTCATCATTGCATGTGGCTGTCTGAAAACTGAAGGGGCGAAAGCATATTCGGTACTGATGACAATTTAACCGGAATGGGACGTTTCGGCGTCGCCGTTTCGGCGTGGCCATTTCGGCGTGGCCGTTTGGGCGTAGAGCCGTTTCGGCGTAGGCCGTTTCGGCGTAGGCCGTTTCGGCGTCGGCCATTTCGGCGTCAGAAATTTTATTTTAGTTGACTAAATACCTACATTGAGGTTTATTGGTCAGGCAATTTTTTGGAAAAAAATCTTTTAATATAGTTATTTAAATACATTGGAGTTCATTGGTCACACTAGCACATATCTAATTATAACATGTAAATAATAACTAAAATAAAATATTCATTTTTCCAAAATCTTGTTTATTCATTTATTTATATATAATATCTACAGCTAGAAGCCAATTACAGATATTACATTAACTATGAGCTAAATAACAAGCACACACACATAAGTATAAAATTGACATATACAAATCTACCATTAATATTAAAATTTTGTGATCAATGGACTCCAATGTATCTATTTAAATAACTATATTAAAAGATTTTTTTCAAAATAATGTCTTACTAATAGACTCCAATGTAGGTATTTAGTCAACTAAAATAAAATCTCTGACGCCGAAATGGCCGACGCCGAAACGGCCTACGCCGAAACGGCTCTACGCCCAAACGGCCACGCCGAAATGGCCACGCCGAAACGGCGACGCCGAAATGTCCTAGACCCCAATTTAACCCTCTAACGGGCAAGACCGTCTTAAGACGGTCTTTGCATTTTAGCTTATAAAACTTATACCGAATGGTTTTTGCTGCCACAGTAACGACATGCATCTTTAAAAAACATTACTTGACGTTATTCGGTACAACTAAACACATTCTGGCATCGCGATAACGTTATTATCGCCATATTAGTCAAGTGCTAACATCCCATAAAGTGGCAATGAAAATTATTTCTTCATAAACATTATTTTTAAATAGTCAAAAAACACGTTTAGATCAAAGTGATCAACTTGATAATTTTATGGTAAGTAGATTGTATTTCATGTTTCAGTAATATAATAAGCTTTTAGTAAAAACTATTGTGTAAATAGGCTTTATAAACAAACATACCAAGACAGTCTCAAGACGGTCTTGCCGGTTTACGTATAAAAAATATCCCCTTCAGTATGAAATTTCGTTATCTTTTTGTGCGTAGGAACATGCTTATTTTCCTGTTGTTCTATTATTTTTCTTTTCTCTGATAGATGCATCGTCTAAATCGTAACCATAAAACAAAATCAATTTGGAAGAATTGTCTGATGAACAATTATTCGACTTTATTGACTCCGTTGAAATCGACGATAGCATTTATAGTAGTGACGATAGTATTGTGGAACCCGACTATGTTGATGCTAGTATTGAGCCTGAAAAGCCTTACAGTCTATCCGAGGTATCAGAGGCTAAATCAAAAGTTATTGACGAATGCATTCAGGAAATTCTTGAAGCTTATACAACTGATGCGGATATTCTGTCATTTTGTCGACATGGCCGCCACAAATGCATTCATACTATACAAACTTATACGTGCCGAAAGTGACTGTTGAGAAGAGGAGAGAGAGGCCTCTATCTCTTCCACAATTCCGTGAAGAGATAGCATCTGGTCTTGTTTCTTTCAAGGAAAAACGAAATGTAGGTCGACCATCATCAGCTCGAAATGGTGAACCTGGTTCTTCTAGTAAAACTAGTTCATCTGGTGTTGGAAAAATAGCGGTTAATCAAGTTGCTGATGTACGTTTTGATGGTGAAAACCATTTTCCAGTTTGGGTTGATCGAAAAGGCAAGAAGAGGTGTAAGCTGTGTACAAAATCTGATACGCAGATTGTTTGTTTCCAATGTGACCTCCATTTATGCGGCACAGTCGGTAAAAATTGTTTTTGGGATTACCACCATCAAAAATAACATGTTATATACTCATTTTTCTTAATAAATCTTGTCTTATAATAAACATTACCAAATTTATTGTTTACTCATAACCCGACAAGACCGTATGTAGACGGTCTTCACTATTTCTCACCTAGCACTTATTCTAGACAAGATTTTTAGCAGAAAATTTAAAAATAAGTTATTATTGCCTATATTTACTTGAAAAAAAATATCAACTTCAACAGATAATTTTTACGATTTGGCCTGTTAGAGGTTTAAATATTTATCTTCCACTAGAAGAATGTACATGTGTATTTCAGGCAATGAGTGTTTTGAAATCTTGCAGTGTGCAAGAGAAATTAAAACAATGGCTTTCCAATTGAAGTAGATCAATATATGCACAAATAGCCAAGCAACCATGGCGGCACTTATAACACATAAGGCAGACTCTATGCTAATGTAGAAATTTCGAGAGGAAACCTGGAATCCATAACAGTTTGACACTGTTATGTTGACGGGGGGAACACTATCAATCTATGTAGTACGGATTCCAGCACAGCCTATTTTACTTCAAATTAGGCCCGACACAATTTTCGGGCCCCTAAATATGATTTAATAATAATAATAACTTTTTTAAATAAATTAATTATTTAATAGAAATATAGTTGCACCAAAAATTTAAATTTTAAATAAGTTTAAATTTTTATTAACAATAAATAAAATTTATAA
This sequence comes from Diabrotica virgifera virgifera, assembly GCF_917563875.1. Lineage (NCBI taxonomy): Eukaryota > Metazoa > Arthropoda > Insecta > Coleoptera > Chrysomelidae > Diabrotica > Diabrotica virgifera. Next base: position 147,383,658 of record NC_065449.1, read on the forward strand.
GCAGTTAAACGTTGTTTATTATTATAGTAGGAAAGCGAAGTATGCTAAATGTGCAGTCACTCGAGCGCTTTGAGGACCTATTGGGTTGTGAAAAGTAGGTCCTAAAACCAAAAAAAGTTAAGTAATGTTTTCCATTTCAGTGGGGACTTTCCATTTTTAATTTAATTTTCCATTTCCAACAATCGTTTTTTCAGATTATAGCGCCATCTATCCATAATTTGAAAAAAAGTTTCCAATAAAAGTTGCTTATTTTTACGTAAAGAATCCAAATCATGAATAAAAATTTGGGGCTCCTATTTAAGATTTTAACATAATCCCCCACCCCACCTCCGTGGGGGTCGTGTTTGGTACCATTCGATAGATTTTTCAAAAATATTGATTAAGTGTATTTTGCAGTTTTTCGATCTAATGTTTATTTTGCGAAATATCGCGGGATTTGTATTTAAAATTTTAAATTTACCCCCACCCCTCTCCGTGTGGATCATGTTTGGTATCATTCGATAGATTTTTGAAAAATATTGAACATGTATTTCTTAGTTTTTTGATCTAACGTTCATTTCGCGAATTATTCGCTTTTTTTGTGAAACTTTTTAACTCAGCCATTTCCGTACGCCCCGCTCAAATCGTCAGATTTTTGAAATATACACTGTTTTGCATGTCCTTAACTTACCTTATCTTAATCTGACAATTTCGAGTATTTTTAAGGATAAATTTTTTTTTCGGGTCCCCCTTAACGAACTCCCTGTGTTAAGAGCTAATATGTATATTATTGTGTTTCAATTAGTCCAGAAAGCCACTGCGCATCCGCTAGGAAAAATATTCTAATTCGGATTTTTTGCACAATCTTACTCAAAAAGGACTCCTTTTAACAAATTTGCATGTTGCCAGGACCAAAAGGTGGTCAAAAATTTTTTAAACGTTTTTTTTTTTGTTTTTTTCCTAAAATTTTTTTTTTTTTGCATGGAACAAAGTTTTTTTAGGTTTTTTGGATCATTCCAAACAGAAAAGGTCTTTAGTGACTTTTCTCTAAAAATGATAGTTTTTGACATATAAGCGATTAAAAATTGAAAAATTGCGAAATCGGCCATTTTTAATCCGCAAAAACTATGTGAAAAACGGAAAACTTGAATGTTGCCAGGGTAGGTAGATATTCTTTAAACATCGATTGATGAAATCCCGAAGAGTTTTTTGCAATATAATATTCAAAACTCCTTTGTTTCTAATTTCTAATCACGCGTGCGCGACACTATTTTCCACTGTTGCATGTGTATACAGTATGGTGCAAATGAAAGGAATAAATTCGTTATTTCGTAAACCGGCTACTTTAAGAAAAAAACCCGAAACAGGTCGATTTTTATTTTTAAGTTGTGATATTGTGGCATGTATGGTATACTAGTGACGTCATCCGTCTGGGAGTGATGACGTAATAGATTATTTTTTTAAATGAGAATAGGGGTCGTGTGGTAGCTCATTTGAAAGGTTCTTCAATTCTCTATTCAGTAATGTAAACATTTACATAATTATTTATACAGGGTGTCCAAAAAATTTTTATTAAATTAAATTATTTGACAAAAAAAGAAGTAGAAGGACACCCTGTATAAATAATTATATAAATGTTTATATTACTGAATAGATAATTGAAGAACCTTTCAAATGAGCTAGCACACGACCCCTATTCTCATTTAAAAAAATCATCGATTACGTCATCACGCCCAGATGGATGACGTCACTAGTATACCATATATGCCATAATATCGTAACTTAAAAATACAAGTCGACCTGTTTCGGGATTTTTCCTTAAAGTCGCCGGTTTACGAAATAACGAATTTATTCCTTTCATTTGCACCATACTGTCGTCGGTGGAAAATAGTGTCGCGCACGCTTGATTATCAATTAAAAAACAAAGGAGATTTGAATATTATATTGCAAAAAACTCTTCGGGATTTCATCAATCGATGTTTAAAGAATATCTGCCTACCTTGGCAACATTCAAATTTTCAGTTTTTCACATAGTTTTTGAGCGTTAAAAATGGCCGATTTCGCAATTTTTCAATTTTTAATCGCTTATATGTCAAAAACTATTATTTTTAGAGAAAAGTCACTAGAGACCTTTTCTGTTTGGAATGATCCAAAAAACTTAAAAAAACTTTGTTCCATGCAAAAAAAAATAATTTTAGGAAAAAAACAAAAAAAAACGTTTAAAAAATTTTTGACCACCTTTTGGTCCTGGCAACATGCAAATTTGTTAAAAGGAGCCCTTTTTGAGTAAGATTGTGCAAAAAATCCGAATTAGAATATTTTTCCTAGCAGATGCGCAGTGGCTTTCTGGACTAAATTTATCAATCAAAGATAGAATAAAAATTTTAATTTTTTTAATATAACGCGGGCACATAAATTTGATACACCCTGTATATTGATTTGTAAATATTTATTAGAAGTTAGCTTTCAACGTAAAGTGGTTTGTCCTTAATGAATTTTTCCATGAAGAATATTAAAAAAATTTTTGTAAATAAAAGTGAAGTGAAAGTTATTTAGGATTAGTATTTTTAACCGATTGTTTATTACGGGAAAGATAGAAGCCATAGGTAATTAGTTCTTAGAAAATTAAGATAAAGAAAGTTTGGAATTTTAAACTTTTTGTTTAACCCCGAGTAAATTTTGTAGAATTTCCCGAAAGTAATTAGTATGATGGTAGGAATAATTTTTGAAAGTATGAGTGGGTGTTTCGAATGAAAAAAAGAAGGGGGAAGAAGAAATGTCTCTGACTGGCTTGGAAAATAAAAGATCATTGAGTTACCGGTATCCGAAAGGGGCAGTCAAAAGTTTTCGTGAGTAGTTCAGCAGCAAGTACTAGTGTTTTGTTTTGATAGTGGGAGTAGCCGAAAAGTGGTACGAGAGACAAATCAAATCGAGAAGAAATACCTCTTTGATTATGTACAGTCCAAGAGAGTAAGTTACAAGAATTATCATTATAAAAATTATTTGTGACACCAAGTAAAAAAGATACTTGGGTCTCAGGAGATTATTGTTGAGAGAAAGAAAGGAGAGAGTTTTGGAGTTTATTGAACGAGTACTGGCAAAAAAGAGGCCTGGCTTGTGTTTTGGAGAAATAGTTGCTGGTATCCTGCTGGATTGTTTGCTGAGAACGGAGAGGGCTTTGATTGGTAGCCTAACATAATCAACAAGGAGGAGCTGTTTGGGTCAAGAGGAGACATCATTGTGTGTGAATCAAAAAGGTCAGTCAATAAGCTATGTGATATTTTTTTTTAATTTGAAGTTGAATTTTTTACGTAAAAGCATATGCATTTTAAGATTCCAACATTTCAAAAATTTAATAGGAAGTACCTGTAAGTAATTTGCGAATACCAAATTTGTTTGTTTAGCTTGTTTTATTAATAGTATCAAGAACAAAGCGATAAATATTTGTTTGAATTAGATTAATTTATATGGTAAAAGTTTCTTTTGGACAGTTATGCCCACAGGATTTAATTAATAAATTTACAGAGCATTGCTTTTGATAATAAAGGTATTTGTATGTGTTTATTTATGATTTTTCTATTTATTTCCTTTTCCTATTTTATCCCGATAAGGATCAACTAAGAGATACTGAAACCACGAGAGAAGATAAGTATAACATAAGATAATTTAGACATTTTTTTATATTATAAAAAGGCACCCCGAGATTCTTTTTTAATTTTTATGTATGATTTGCGCTAATTAAATAATTGTTCAAGTAAATAATAATTAATATCAAAGTAATAAGAAGCAGATCATAACAATATGGTAGAGGTACATCTGCAGGACACCACGTTTCTCCCCATATGTTAATCTGACGCGCTCGAGTAACTGCAAAAATTCCCGCTTGGGCTCCCCTACCATTACAGTCATACAGGTTAAAGGTTCACATTTTTTAAGATACTCAACTGAAATTTTAAATCGCGGCCTACTGCGTATCCACAAACACGGTAATTTTTCTATATTTTGCTTCGCGTTAGTGAGATATCGGAAAAAGTTATTTGAAAAAGTACTTGTCAATCTTATTCTAACCCCACATACCAAATTGCATGACAAAATTCACACTTTTAGTTTTTTCAATATTTGTAGTCAGGACCCTAAAATTCGTCTGTCACGTGATGCATCTCGGGTCCACCAATTTTAAGTTTTAGGATCCTGACAACAAATATAATAAAAAAACTAAAAGCGCGAATTTTGTTATGAAATTTGGTACGTGGGGTTAAAATAATATTTGGAATATCTTTTTCAAATAACTTTTTCCGATATTTCTAACGGGAAGCAAAATATCGAAAATTTACCCTGTTTGTGGAGTCGCAGTAGGCTGCGTATAAAATTTAAATTTCAGCTGAGTTTGATGGTAGCTCAAAATATATGGCTGTCTTCATCTTAAATGCGACACACTGTATATGTTATTTCCTTTTGTAAATAATTTGGTTGTTGAACCATAAAAGGATAGACCATTCTTGGACAAAATTTAATGGTTGCTATTGCTGTTATTCGTTGAAGAAGGTTTCTCCAATGTGCCTTTTCTTCTAAATAACTTTTTCCATTAATGTTAGAATTTTTCCTGCTGTACTACTTCTCTTGAATAACGTACCAATTGATGAAATATATTCAGAAGATCGCGCGCTCATGTTGAATAGCTGTCCTATTGATATTTTTTCAGTCATTAAGTTTCCCATCGAAAGTTAGAAAAATAATAATTTTCGTAGAAATCAGTTTACAAACATAACAAGGCTACATTTAGGAATTTACACTAACCACTCACTAAGAATTAGCTTTCATTTTATAAAAAATTGCATTTTGCAAATGTCTGGTTTTATTATTATCCAGTTGTGTTACACATTCACTAATTTTATCAGCATATCAATTAATTCGGCCGATAATTTATATTTACAAGATATTTAATTGTTGAAATTCCAGATTTACCTAAATGTTTTGGTCAATCCCCTATATCGCTAGGAAAAGAGTTATTGACATTGTCGTTTTCTATAGGAGATGACGGAGATGTACTTGTGACAGGTGAAGTCGCTTGAAAATCAACAGTGGAGTCATCATTTATCATTTTCTGTTCATAAAATGAAAGAATTTTGAAAATTTATTTTGTTATTGCAATAAAAATATAAATTTTTTGGTGTTCATTCCGAGCCCCATTAAAATGCGGGCCTGAGGCAGGTGCCTCACGGGCCTAGCGATAAAATAGGCCCTGGATTCCAGGTCACCGGGGAATATACGGTAATGAAAGAGCTGATGTACTTGCCAGAAGAGCAATATGCAAGAAGAGCCTACAAAATATTTCGGTCCAGTGCCGGCAAAGTGTGTAAAAAAGCATCGTTCGTGACCGAAAAAAAGAATGAGTCGAAAGGTAGAATATTTCTTACTCAGAAAATATACCCGGTCAAACACAGGACAAATATAAATATATTAGAAGGACATGTGCTAAGAGGGTTAAAGTACTTCGGAAAACAAGAAGAAATCGGCTCAAAGTCATAAACACTCAGGCAAACACATTTTGGTGACAAATTTTTACCGCGACTATACTGTACAGATTGGTGAATGTGCCAGTCATAACAATGAACAATTTAGATAACATGTCAAAGACAGTAAAAACTGCACCTTTAGTTTTCAAATTACAAATACTATTATACATAATATGTAAGTAAATTGCAAAGAGAGTTTATTATTTCTTATAAATAATTATAATAAAGTTTAAGGTATACTTTATATAAAATTTAAGATTTATATGTGGAAAAACTGTATAATTACCTGATTACCTCTTAGTTTCATGAGATTGTGTATCATTTCTCTCTTATTGACCAGTTATTAAATTTAACCAACAGAACCAAAATAAAATACTGAAAGAAATCAGGTTCAGATCATGATTATAGTTAAATACGACTATAAAATGTTTAAGAAATAAACTTTTTTCCATAAAGAAAGAAATCAGGTTCAGATCACGATTATAGTTAATTACGACTATAAAATGTTTAAGAAATAAACTTTTCTCCATCAATTAGTTTAAAAAAGTGTGTTCTTAATAGAAGCTTGTTGACAACAATAAAAGATACCCGAATTGAGCTGCCAGGGGGTCCGTCATTAAAGATAATGGTCCAAATGGCATCTCTTTTTGATCTCCGAAACATTACGACCGAATAAAACAAACACAAGGTGTGTCTGGTCAGGTATATTAACGAAAAATTAAATTGTAACCTCCCAGAGTGGCTAGTAAATCATAGAGACAAATGGGCGGCATAAAGAACTGACAAGTCCGATATGGAGGGTGTAACAGCTGGTGCCAACAATTCCCTTGGAATTGTACAAGATTGTTTGCAATTCATATTGATGATTATTAGACTTAGCTGTGCTTGCTCTGTTGCTAATATGTGTATGCTTTCCTATCATCTTGTTATCACATTTTCTCTTTTATCAAACCCAAATAGCTAAATATATACTTTATTCAGAAATAAAGTGACCAACTAATGATATGGACCATCTTATTAATACTTCCTTATGTTGTATGGGAATTTTATCTGAAATTAGTTTTCAAATCACACAATCGATAGTGTTCCACGATCCATTGATTTTATTTAAACTTCTGCCAACGTATTTTTGATTCGCGTTTCATCTATTATTCAGCACACTCTTCAGCACCAGCCATGGACCCATCCTCGACAATATTATGTTTCAAGATGTGCCTATCCGTGACGAATGGTAACGATCATCGTGGAAATCTTTATCTTATCCGCAGGAGCGCAAAGAAGCTGAACAGATGTAATGTTGAACCAGGTTTGGTTCTGAGGTTATTGAACTAGGATGTTCTTCTTCCTGGACCTCGCTTTCCAAATATTTTTCCTTGCAGAATGGCTTGTAAGAGGGTATATCTGGATTCATTTTGCATAATGTGTCCGAAGTACTCTAACTGTCCTCGACATACAAGCACACTTTTAAGCCATGAAATTCTCCTTTTTCCAGGCCTTCGTATTTGCCTTCTCTATATAGTGTGTCAATTTGAAAAGTTGCCACCCCCTATAATTTGGTTCCTATAGAAAATCTAAAAATATACAAAAACACGTCAAATTTATTTGTGAGGGGGATGTTTTATAGACCAGTTTTCAACTAAATTACATTAACCCTCTAACGGGGGCGGACACAACCCCCAAAATCTTTAATGAAAAGGGGGGTTGAGTGATACCTCATTTTAAAGATCGTTCGATTACCTTTTCAAAAATACCACATACATTATATTTATTTTTAGTACTTTTGGAAAAATCAAGTGCAACCATACAGATATTAAGTATCGAGTTCAGAACTCCAAAACTTTCTTTGGAGTATTGAACTCCAAATTGAATTTTTTTGGGTATTGGAGTATTTTTTGGAGTATTTTTGGAAAAATCAAGTAAAACCGTAAAGATATTAAGTATCGAGTTCAGAACTCCAAAATTTTTTAGAGTATTGAGTCCGAGATTTTTCCAAAAGTACTGAAAAGAAATATAAGGTATGTGGTATTTTTGAAAAGGCAATTGAATGACCTTTAAAATAAGGTATCACGCAACACCCCTTTCCATTAAAGATTTTGGGGGTAGTGTCCGCCTCCGCTAGAGGATTGATGTAATTTAGTTGAAAACTGGTCTACAAAATGTCCCCCTCACAAATAAATTTAACGTGTTTTTGCATATTTTTAGATTTTCTATAGGGACCAAATTATAGAGGGTGGCACCTTTTAAAATTGACAAACTATACAGGGTGTCTAGAAACTCTACCGACAAACGAAGACAGGAGATTCCTCAGATAATTTTACGACAATTTAACCCAATTTACCTAGTCCGAAAATGCTTCCTAAGGGAGCTAGAGCTTTTTGAAGATGGCGTCATGTAATTAGTTTTTCTTAAATACCTCCAGAACGCTTCTATTTAGAAAAACGAAAATTGGTATGCATATTTACTTTCCAGAAATGAATCGATTGCATCCATTGCAAATTTCTAGTACCGGTCATAGGCGTCCGTTTTGGGTACGGCAACGGTTATTTTATTGTATAACTTTTTTGTCATTAACTTTTAAGCATTTTTGATACTGGATTATTAAATTGTGAGATATTCTAATAGTAAAAGGTACTCTTGCTTTAAGTCGGTAGAACACACCGTTTTCTAGAAAAATCAATTTGAAAGTTTTTCATTTTGGGAATTTGAAAAAATTTTTTAAAAAAATTAAAAAAAAACGATGTATTTTACCAACTTAAAGCAAGAGTAACTTTTAGTACTCGAATACCACATAATTTAATAATCTAATGTCAAAAATGCTTAAAAATTAAAGATAAAAAAGTTATGCTACAAAATAACTGTTGACCTACCCAAAACGGACGCCTATGGCCGGTACTAGAAATTTGCAATTAATGAAATCGATTCATCTCTGAAATATAAATAAATGTACCAGTTTTCGTTTGTCTAAATATTTTTTTTTTAAATTCAAAAAACCAAAAATTTTCGAATCGATTTTTTTAGAAAACTGTGTATCCTATCGATTTAAAGGAAGAGTACCTTTTAGTACTAGAATACCTCACAATTTAATAATTCAGAGTCAAAAATGCTTAAAAATTAAAGACAAAGAAGTTAGGCGATAAAATAAGCGTTGCCCTACCCAAAACGGACGCCTATGATCGGTACTAGAAATTCGCAATGGATGGAATAGAGTTATCTCAGGAAGAAAAATACGTGTACTAATTTTTGTTTTTCTAAGTAGAGGCGTTCTGGAGGTATGTAACTAAGAATATGTATTCGGACTGAGCGAATTTAGTTAAATTGTCTTAAAATTATCTGAAGAATCTTCTGTCTTTGTTTGTCGGTAGAGTTTCTGGACACCCTGTATATACGTTCTCATTGTCAACAGATGATCTGATGGACTATATCCTTTGAGGAATTTAGCCTGTTCTACCGGTTGGTAATTATCCATTTTGTAAGTCAACTGGTTGTTAATAAATCCCATAAACAGTTTGCACATTTCACTGAGCAAAGGTACTTCAGGTCATGTCATATTTATCTCATTTTTTGAGTAGAAAGTATTACTCTCTTTCTAGAATTCTAGACTCTCGTTCCAGTCTTCTGGGATTTGGCTATTATCGAGGCATCTATTGAATAGCTCTGTTAGTATTGGGATTGTTATTATCTTGCTTATTTTCAAAAGCTCGGCAATTATTCGTGGCCTGGAGCTGTTTAAAAATTTATAAGGGGAATATTCCCTATACGGATACAATAAGAGCAACGGTCACCAAAATAACAAATGAATAAAACGAGGAAGTTGCTCAACTGACTCAAAAAATAAAGGGTAGGTAAATCAGTTGTTTCTGGAGAAGTGTTGACACCTTTACGAGTGACAAGAACAATGTAGCTAATAGGTTTATTTAATAGAATATTGAAGTGACAAATGTCAGATGAATGGAGAAGCAATATCACAGTATAATGCTACAGAATCAGTAAGGTCACTCCAGGAAAATCCTTTGTTTTCTATGTTCCATTTTGGTGATGGCACATCAAAAATTTTAGTCCTTCGCGCAGATAAATGACAGCTAACGGCATCCTACGTTTGCTGTGATTGGTCGTTATTGTCGCGAAGTCAAAATTTTGTCTCAGGAAAGGATTGCAATATTGGAACCGTCAAATGAATTAACTGATTCTTTATCACAAAACTGTGGCAATGGTAGGGGAGCCGAAGCGGGGATTTTTGCAGTTACTCGAGCCCGCCAGATTATCATATGGGGAGAAACCTGGTACCCTAGGCAGATGTACCTCTACCATATATTGGCTCTTAACACAGGGGAGTTCGTTAAGAGGGGCACGAAAAAAAAATATATCCTTAAAAAAATCGAAATTGTCAGATTAAAATAAGGTAAGTTAAGTACATACATGCAAAAGAGTGTATATTTCAAAAATCTGACGATTTGAGCCGGGCGTAAGGAATTGGTTGAGTCCCAAAGTTTCACAAGAAAAAAGCGAATATTTCGCGAAATGAATGAGAGATCGAAAAACTAAAAAATATGTGCTCAATATTTTTTAAAAATCTATCGAATGATATCAAACACGACTTCCCACGGAGAGGGGTGGGTAAATTTAATATTTTAAATACAAATCACGCGATATTTCGCAAAATAAACATTAGATTGAAAAACTGCAAAATACACTTAATCAATATTTTTCAAAAATCTATCGAATGGTGGGGTGGGGGTTACTTTAAAATCTTAAATAGGAGCCCCACATTTTTATTCTAGATTTGGATTCTATACGTAAAAATAAGCGACATTTATTCGAAACATTTTTTCAAATTATGGATAGATGGCGCTATAATCGGAAAAAACGATTGTTGGAAGTGGAAAAATAAATTAGAAATGGAAAGTTCCTACTAAAATGGAAAACTTTACTTAACTTTTTATGGTTTTAGGACCTACTCTTCACAACCCAATATGTCCCCAAAGCTCTCGAGTGACTGCACATTTAGCATACTTCGCTCCCCTATTACAATATATTAGTATCAATTTACAAAAACAAGGAAGCGATAAAACAAAACAATGCACAATCTACAGGGTGATAAAACTTCTTAGATAGATACAACTCCAATAGTTTAATAAGATGCAATATTATTAATATTAAGTACAATACTAAACCTTTTCAGAACAAATTATAAAATCTGCAGAAAGATAATCATAAGTAGAAATGCACTATATTTGTGAATGAACTATATATTCGCAATATATTAACTTTACAGTACCAATGTTTTTTTTGGCTGTCACTAAACCCTATCATTCTCTGTAAATATGTTGTATCTCTAAATTATAAAGTCATTATTTTTCTTTTTGAAAACGAATCAGGTGGTTAGTGGTACATTATACAGTCTTGGCCACCCATGAAGAACCCCGGGCCGCAGGTTTAGAATTAAAATGTCTTTCTTTGTTTGTTTGATGGGTGCATGCTATTCGAAACAATCGATAGAGATTCTTGCATAAAATATATGATATATCTTGGTTGCGAAAATGTTCCCAATTGAAAAAAAGGAGGAATTAAATTGGATAAAAAAACAAACAAAAAATTTTTATAATTAACTCATAATGAATAGATGATAGATGAAACATTCGGCATAATGAACCAAAAAACATATAATTTTGAGAAAAAAAAATAAGTACAAGAGAGTCAACAGAGATTTAAAAGAAAGTACTTTATTTTTTGATTATTTCATGTTCAAATATATGATTTGAAATTTGACGAATAAAAACATATTTTTCATTAGATACAACGCTGCTTCTACTGGGTTTACGGACCTCATACTACATACACTATTTTTTTCCCTTTTTTTATGAGCTTAATTTTTTTATGAGCTTAATTTTTGCTATGAATATTTTTTCGATAAAATACTTATCTTTTGAGTTATTTGCGAAAAATCGTCTAAAAATTGTGTTTTTTTTTTGTTGAAAATTAACATGTAGATACACTCGCAAATATCTCGAAATGTATTGACTTAGTGAAAAAATGCTACAGACTAAAATTTCTTTAGAATTATGTCAGTTTACCCACTTCCGGACTTATTTTGAACGATTTTTTTTTCAACACCTCAGGAAGGGGTGAGTCTCACCCCCAGGCAAAAGCACATAAGATCGGCACAATATCACTTTTTTTCTGTGGCAAGTTAGCTATGTGTGTGCTTTTCATGTCAATCCAAGCGGTTTTATAATTCGGAGCAAAAACCGTGACTAAATGGCTTTTTAGGAAGCCTACTTACAAGCTTATGAAATAAAAAATATCAAAGGTATTAGACGAGCGGCACACCCCCATAAAAACGCTTATTTCTCGAGATACTGACCATGGTGAGGTGAATGGCTAGTTTTAGTCATACTTTATATTTTTGATGGTGCTGAAAACGAAAAGAAAATTAGGTTTATTTTGAATTTTATGTGGGGGAACATTGTCAAAATCGCAATTTTACCCTAAAAATAAAAACAAATAAAATAATGTTGTTTTGCGTTTACCTCGCTATAACTCTGTTCCATTTCAACATTTTTTTCTGAAATTTCTACAGTAAATAGTTCTCACCTTTCTGAAGACAATGGTGCCCGTTCTAAGCTTTCAGTCTTATTCTAATAAAAGTTATAAATTTTTTAAAGCGAAAAGTACAGGTTCTTGAATTTCAATGTTTAGTCGCAAAAGTTGAGCGACGAAATTTGAAATTTCGCTTTTTAATCACATTTATGTTAAAACATAGGATCCAAAGAAGTTTTCTGGAAAGTTTTAAACCAAAGTGTTTTGTAGAAAAAAAAAATGGTGCTACTTTTAATATTGTTGTTATAAATCCTCAAAATACCGCTCATTTTTCGAGTTGCTTACCATTGGTGGTGACTGGCTAATTTTGGTTTCACTTAATATTTTTTATGGCGCTGAAAACTAAAATGAAGTTTATTTTAAATTTTAGGTGGGGGAATATTGTGAAAATCGCAATTTACCCTAAAAATAAAAAAAGAAATCACGTTTTTTTGCGTTTTACTCACTACAACTCTGTTCCGTTTTAATATTTTTGAAGTTATACTTCTTTACCGGCGATAGAGGGTAATTTTTTATATGTTAAAACCTATCAGCCCGGCGCATGCGCATTATAACTTTGTTCTGATTGGATGTTCAAATGACATGTCAAAAATTATCCGATATGGCAGCTGTGGTTTGGAGGTAAAGGTAAAGGTAAACAAATGTATAATATATTAGTTTTATTGTTGTGAGGACAGAAACAAAAAAGTTTATAATATTGTAGTGACTTTTAAATAGTTTTTAAAAGCAACAGGTACGTAATAATTGTTAATGTATCATGGGTATAAACCTACCTATTTGATCTGCCAAAATACATAGTATGTAATACTTTTATTTATATAATTTGATTACCATCAAAATTTCTATCAATATTCACCTAATATATTGTTTTTTTTTACTCTATGTTTTGTTGTATTTTTTCAATTCTAAATCATTTCAATTCAAAATTAAAACAATTTGATCAATTTTCAAAATATCAAAATATCACAAGTTTAATCCGTTTAGTTAGTCGATCTTCGTAAATAATGACACATAGTGTCCGTGGCTAAGCGGAGAAGGCGAATGAATTCCAATACCAACCGCTCTTATCAGCGCTGGTTCGAGTCCCAATAGAAACTTTCTTTTTTGTTTTTTTTTTAATACATTTTATGATTGTAAGTGTATTTATTATATAATTGTATTTTCAGAAAATACGTATTTAGTTAAAAAAATTTTCGTCAATTAATGTTCAGACATCATTTGTGGCTTGTTTAATGTGTTTGTGTGTGTTTTATTCTTTTATTATTTTAATTTTTGGCACTGTTCTAATAAAAATGTTTGAGAAGTAGTAAGTATAAATTAGTTTAATATTTAAACAAAATATAAATAAAAAGAATATTAATTTCGTTTAAATCATATAATAGAAGTATAACTTCTTACGTGCGTACAAAGTACACACACATTCTTTTTTTTCTAAAGTTTGTACAGTGTATTTATTGTTCACCTTTCTAAAGACAATATACCTGTTTCAAGCTTTTACTATTGTCATAAGAAAAGTTATATATTTTTTAAAGTAAAGGTGCAGATTTATGATTGCAAAGTTTAATCGCAAAAAAGACAAACTTTTAAATTAAGCTTTTTAATCACGTTCCTGTTAAAGTATAGAGTACATAGAAGTTTTCTGGAAATTTTTAGATCAGAATCTTTTATAGAAAAAAAAATGGTGAAACTTTTAATATCGACATTATAGATCCCCAAAATAACACTTATTTTTTGAGATATTGACCATGGGTGTCGAGTGGCTAATTTTATCCTTACTTTATGTTTTTGGTGGTGCTAAGAACGAAAATAAAGTTTCTTTTAACTTTTAGGTGGGAGAACATTGACAAAATCGCAATTTTACCCTAAAAATAAACAAACATGAAATTACGTTTGTCTTAAAATTAAAAGTTGCACCATTTTTTTTTTCTAGGGCACATTTAGATCTAAAACTCCCCACAACACTTCTTTTGGACTCTATGTTTTAACATAAATAATGTGATCAAAAAGATGCATTTTAAATTTTGTCACTTCAATTTTGCAATTTAACTTTGCAATTCACGAATCTGCACATTTTATTTTAAAAAATTCATAACTTCTACGACAATAAGACTGAAAGCCTACAACAGGTCTCATAGTCTTCACAAAGGTGAGCAATATAATATACTATAAACGTTTCAGAAAAAATATTAACATGGAACAGAGTTGTAGCCAGTTAAACGCAAAAGGACGTGATGTTTTCTTCATTTTTAGGTTAAAATTGCGATTTGGACAATGATCCCCCACATAAAATTTAAAATAAACCTCATTTTCGTTTTCAGCACCATCCAAAACATAAAGTAAGATCAAAATAGCCATTCAGTGCCCATGCTCAGTATCTCGAATAATAAGCGCTATTTTGGGGATGTTTGTTTAACGTTGATATTAAAAGTTGCAACATTTTTTTTTCTATAAAACACTTTGATCTGAAACTTTCCAGAAAACTTCTTTGTACTCTATGTTTTAACATAAACGTGACTGAAAAGCTAAATTTGAAATTTCCTTACTGAACTTCTGGGATTAAACTTTTCAGTTCACAAATCTGCACCTTTTACTTTAAAAAAGTCATAACTTTTATTGGAATACGAGGAAAATCTTAAAACAGGCACCACTGTTTCAGAAAGGTGAGCAATATATACTGTATATATACTTTAGAAAAAAATATTAAAATGGAACAGAGTTGCAGCGAGTTAAAGGCAAAAAATCTTGAATTCTTCTTTTTATTTTTAGGGTAAAATTGCGATTTTGACAATATTAACCTACCTAACATTCAAAATAAATTTCATTTTCGTTTTCTGCACCATAAAAAAACATAAAGTAAGAGCCATTCACCACCCATGGTCAGTATCTCGAGTTGGGGATTTAGAATGTCGATATTAAAAGTTCCACCATTCTTTTTGCTATAAACCATTTTGATCTAAAATTTTTCAGAAACTGTCTTTGTACTCTATATTTTAACATAAACGTGGTTAAAAAGCTAAATTTAAAATTTCGTCACTCAATTTTTGCTATTAAACTTTGCAATTCACAAATCTGCACCTTTTACTTTAAAACATTCATAACTTTTATTAGAATAAAACTGCAAGAGAGCTACCACTCTCTTCAGAAAGGTGAGAGCTATTTACTGTAAAAATTTCAGAAAAAAGTATTAAAATGGAACAGAGTTGTAGTGAGGTAAACGCAAAAAACGTGATTTTATTTTTTTTTTTAATATATAGGGTAAAATGGCGATTTTGACAATGTTCCCCCACATAAAATTCAAAATAAATCTCATTTTCGTTTTTAGTACCATTAAATACATAAAATATGACTAAAATTAGCCGTTCACCTCAACGTGGTCAGTACCTGGTCATTTTAGGAGTGCCTGCTCGCCTATATTACAAATGTTCGAATGCTAAAAAGTCAATCCTTCTTCATACTGTTTTTTAATAGCAAATTTAATAAAATGTTTTAAAATAAAAGTTTTTTTTAATATACGATTTACAAAATACCTCTAGAGACACTCTAACTAGAGTGATTGTTTGGGCAAGTTCATTTGTTTAAATAATCACTCTACGGGGTAAACAAATTGAATTAGGTACTTATAAATTATTTGGTCGTTCTGTTTGAAATTCAGCGCACTTTAATAACTAATTAACTCTAAAAATTTTGGGTGATTATGTACATGGCATTATACAAAAAACAAAGTTATTAACATTTTTACAGTTGACTCCAGGATTCGTTGCCCGTGCGTCATTAAGACCTGGCGAGATAAAACACATATCTAGCATCATTCTCTTCCACGCATGAAACTAAAGACAAACCAGCTATCGCCTGTTATTAAGTAAAAACGCATGCTATTTTTTTATGAATGCTCCAGATTCAGTACATCGAAAAGAGATAGGTACAACAAAAGAGTCGTTTGGGGATGTTTTCAGATTTTAAGTACAATTTGTGACGTTTCTGGTTTGTTTACTTTTGTGGCTGTCAGTATGTTGAATTTTTTGCTGTTTTTTGTCGAATTTTTGCATTTTGAATCTTTTTTATATCACACAAATTTTACTGTAAGTGTATTTTATTTTGCCAATTTTTGCAACATACAAGCTAACCTCATTCACACATTTAAGGAATGGTAGTGTTTAAGTTTCCGCCAAAGTGAATAAAATGACAAAAATAAATTATTAATTATATTTTTTTATAAAGCGTTTATTTATTTATTAATCGCTAATGAAATTATAGTTATTTATGTATCAAGGGCGTAAAATAGGCGTTTATGAACCGCGACGTGTAAGTAAGACACGTAACACGTAAGGTCCATAAACGCTCTTTACGCCCGAAATACATACAAATGTTTATGCGCGACTGTTTTAATGATCATTTATTAATAAAGATACAAAATCCCTTGCACGATCGTCTTAGTGATTATTTTTTAATGCGTCTTTTTCTTTCCACCTTTTGCGAGCAATTTATTATAAATACCCTTTCAAAAGTTGCATGAATTTTATAGCTCAATTTATTAAAACTCATCCTGTATAACAATTCACTGAATCATTTGTATTGGTTAGTTAATAAAAAATGTCATATTGAAAGAAATATGTGTAAGAAATAATAATATGATAGAACAGTAATCTCTATAGCTTTGTTCGCGTTACTTTAGCAACAAAGTAAATAAGTCAAGAATAGTAAGTCGCCATTATTTATCGTAATGAAAGTTTCATAACACATTTCTTAAGAAGTTCTTTTATAATGGAAACTAGTGACGATGAAACATTTTCTGGAACACCACCGGAAATTTTTAAAGCAGCAGAAGATGCAAAATTAAGTTTACTACCCGCTAAATCTAAGAAAATATACGATAAGGTCTACGATGAATTTGTTAGTTGGTGCAAATTGCAGAATGTTAAAGATGGTAATTACATATACAGAAAATGTATTTCTTGCGTATTTTCTGGAGAAGTCTAAATGCCGTAAGCCGTCGTCTCTATGGTCATATTATTCGATGTTAAAGGCAACTGTAAATTTGCACAATAATGTAAACATCGGAAGATATTCAAGATTGATAACACTCCTAAAACGGATATCAGATGGTTATAAACCAAAGAAATCTAAAATTCTAACCAGAGAAGAAATAGAATCGTTTTTGGTAAATGCTCCAGATAATTTATATCTCATGACAAAAGTAAGTTACTTGCTATTTTTTTATATTTTAGACTATTATTTTAATTGAGTATTTATTGTAGGTTGCACTAATTTTTGGTATTTGTCGTCAAAAGGAATTAGCTAATATTTCAATAGATGATATTCAAGATTTAGGAACAACATTGCTGGTAACCATTCGAGCATCTAAAACCAAAATTGACCGTATTTTTAGTGTACTTGACAAAGAGCAGAAGTCACCAAGTTATCTCGACTTATATAGAAAATATGCTGCACTACGTACCTACTACAAATATCAACCACCGACGTTTTTTTTGTGTATTACAATAATGGAAGATGTTCCAGTCATGTCGTTGGAAAGAATACGTTTGGTCATATTCCTTGTAAAATAGCGACTTATTTAAAATTACCTACTCCAAAAGATTACACGGGCCATTGCTTTAAACCAGTGGTTCCCAACCTTTTATGTCTCGCGACCCACCTTCTGATGTTTTTCCATATTCACGACCCATTCTTCACCCATGATGATACGCTATTCCGTACTCTGTACGCTATTTAGTTACTGTAAGAGCCACGCCGCGGCCCACCTGAAATGTGCCCGCAACCCACTAGGCTGTTCAACGATCCTCAGCAACTTTGCTGGCTAACGCAGGTGAGAATATCCTTAACATAAAACGACATGCTGGTTGGAAGTCTACATCAGTAGCGGAAGGATATATTGAAGATTCCGTGTCAAATAAAATGAAAATCGCCCAAAAAATTGTCAATGCTGATATGCCATCTACAAGTTGCTCAGATTGCAGTCCAAATTTATATGGTGATTCTTTTGAGCAAGCACCTTCCACAAATCATACGGAGTTATTGGAAGTTCATAGCAACTTACAACAGAGCAAAGTAGCAAATCCTAACATTTCTATAAAAAATTGTTCAAAGTGGCACTTTACGCCCGCCAAATGTATATATAATATGGACTTTACCGCCCGGTCGTGCATAAAAAGAATTTATTAAGCTACTTTCAATGTAACTGTAATTTTGCACCAAAATTTTGAAGCAAAACATACATTTTGACATTCTATTTATTTGTTAACGTCAAAATTTATAATATAACCCATGATCGGAGCAGTACCCACTTTCTGTGACTTGCTGTAAACAGGGTTCTTTACCCCGTGACTCAGGGGTAAAGAACCCTGGACTCAACGTATATCACTGTAAAAATAAGGGTTTTTTTTATTTCGGTCAATTGTTTATATATTTTAATTTGTAAACACAACATTAAAGATCTTTTTATGATCTACAAGTTTGCTTGAACCATTTGAACCGTTATTCACTAAAATGTACAATAAACGTTTTACAGGCCAACATTGATTTTTTGACTATTTACGATTGTTTAAAAAAAATAAAGCATAATTAGCTGTATGTCTTCATGGAATTGTCATTAGCTACCCTCCAAATATCTTTTAAAATCTTCAATTACCTGTATAATATTCTTTCATGTTTTTGGTATTGACTGGCTTACCAACAAAATAAACCAATATTAAAAAGTTAACAAAATATGTTGTGAAGCCATTTTGAAATTATAAAAGTAAGAAGTAAGATTTTGTAGTCTTGATATATTATTTATTTAATTAATACAATATATGTACAGGAAATTATTAATCTTGGATGTATTCGTTAATGCTTATCCGGAAGCGGACATTATTTAGCGATAAGGAAAGTATGGTGCAAACATCAAAATACGAGACAAATATCCGGAGTAGGTAAATATTTTGGTGTAGGTATAACGAAAAGGTAAAGCATATAAAAAAAACCCTCATTGCAGTAAATAAATCGTATCATAATTAGTCCAGGAGAGTTTTTCTAAGGGCATCTCAATAGTCAAGTACTTGTCGAGTTTTTCTGATAATATACAGGGTGTAACAAAAAGCCCGGCCATAAATTAAATTACATATTCTGGGAGCAAAAATAGTTCGATTGAACCTAACTTACCTTAGTACAAATGTGGACATAAAAAAAGTTACAGCCCTTTGAAGTTACAAACTAAATATCGATTTTTCCAATATATCGAAAACTATTCAAGATTTTTAAATGAAAATGAACATGTCGCATTCTTATGGCAGGATAATCTTAAAAAAGCAACAGTGAAATTTGTGCACCCTATAAAAATTTTATGGGATTTTGTTCCCTTAAGCCCCCCAAACTTTTGTCTACGTTTCAATTAAATTATTATTGTGGTACCAATAATTAAACACAATGTTGTTAAACCTTTTTTGCCTATTAGTATTTTTTCGATAAGCCAGTTTTTATTGAGATTCGCCTTCTGTTTTAATATGTTTACATAAAAAATTAATTGGGGGTTTTGAACCTTTAAACCCCCCAAATGTTTGTGTACGTTCTAATTAAATTTATTGTGGTACCATTAGTTAAACACAATGTTTTAAAACTTTTTTGCCTCTTAGTACTTTTTGTATAAGTCAGCTTTTATCGAGATATTTTGAACATTTGTATATATTCGATGGGGTAGAATATACGAATGTTAGTATGAGAATGCTTAGATGGATAAGTGGAGTGACAAAGAAGGTTAAAATTAGAAATCAGTATATTAGGGGAAGTCTAGGTGTGGCACCAATTGATGCCAAAATGAGAGAGCATAGGTTAAGATAGTTTGGTCATGTCCAACGTCGAGACGTTAATCACCCAATACGAAGAATAGCTGAAGTGCAGATTCCTGGAAGGAGTAGGAGAGGAAGACCAAAGAAGACCTGGGGGAGACCATAAGGCAGGACATGTTGGTAAAGGGGGTTCACATTGATATGACCCAAGATAGAATTGTGTGGAGAAATGCAATTAGGGAAGCCGACTCCGCATAGGGGTAAGGCAAAGAGAATGATGATGATGATGACAAAAGAAATTCTTGTCACAGAAGCTTTGACATAATTTTAAAATTGTTCATTTTTTAAGTTTTATAAAATCTGTACTTACCTAATTGAGATTTTGTTGACGAGACCATTAAATATAATGCTGTGAAGATGAAAAATCCAAACACTTTTTGTAAAGCCATAGTAACCACCTGTAAGTAAAAATAGAGTCAATTATTAATGGTGTTAGAACAACATTGTTTTTAGTGATAGATTTTTCAGGTTTTTAAGCCTTGGTCTAGAATTATTATAAGTTTTGACTGCAACTGCAACTGACATGAGCGATGTAATAAAATACTGCCTAAAACCTTTTTCCACTATTAATCAAAAATAGAAAGGACGTTATTAATTTTGTTTACATCATTAGTTACAAAACATTTACATATTTAAATATTTTGCATAATTCTACTCAGAAATTAAATACAACCAAACTTATCAATATGGAATCACCAAGTATTTGAAACCTGCAGCTTTTGGAAGTTATGGTTGTAATTCAGTTGAAACGATAAGAAGAAGAGTTCGTGTGCACAAGAACTATATGCTGAGTCACAACCAGGAACTTCATCTGGAGGTGGGCGTGGTCGTCCAAACAAAGAATTTTCTGCGAGTAGGTAGAATCAAAAGGAAGATCAAAACGTCGAAAGACTTCAAAGCTGTTATCGACGTTCGAAACCGAGGAGCTTACTTTAGCTGCAAGGAGAAAAGTAAAGACTGAAGGAAAAGACAATGCCGTAAAACTTGTCTCTGAAGCACTTTTGACGACTTTGACTCGAGCCGGTAAAATTTGGGCAGCTTGGCAGAAAACTCAGAAGTCAAAAGAAATAATTCCACTCACCCCAGATGAAGCGCTATCAGTAATGATTGAATCAAAAGATACCAAACATTCATATCTTGTTCACAGACGAATAGCAAAAGAACATTTTGTCGATATACATCCGTCTTATCACAAGCTTCGAGAAGCAAAATTACGCTGCTATCCCCGAAAATAAGTACAAATTGTAAGTGAGTCATGTGCAGAAATATTATTACAGGGCCTCTTATATCATACAGTTAAACGGTTAGTAGAATTGCAGAAACTAGTTCTTCGTTCATTATCAACTGATCTTCTAAAGAATTTGAAATTGTTGCTGAAATGGGGATGCGATGGAAGCACCGGTCATTCACAATACAAGCAACTTTTCTCCGATAATAATCTTTGTGATGGCGATTTATTTCTTACATCCATAGTGCCATTACAGTTATATGCGGAGCAACCTGGACAAGATAAAATTATTGTGTGGCAAAATCCCCGCCCATCGTCAATTCGATTTTGTAGACCTATACGCTTTCAGTTTAAGAAAGAAACGAAAGAGCTGACGGTACAGGAGACATCATATATAGAAAATCAAATTTCAGAACTTCAACCCAATATTTAGTCCGTTCTTTAACGGTAAAATATTGCAAAATCTCTAAATTTTAAAGAACCGCTTGGATTGACATGAAATTTGGCATACGCATAGCTTACATGTCAAAGAAAAAAAGTGATATTGTGCCGATGTGTGCTTTTGCCCTGGTGGTGACTTTCACCCCCTGTTGGGGGTGAAAAAATATAAGTCTAAAATAAGTCCGGAAATGGATAAACTGACTAATTTTAAGTAACTTTTGTTCTATAGAGCTTTTTCGCCAAGTCAACACTTTTCGAATTATTTGCGAGTGAATATGTTCATTTTTCAACAAAATAACTACATTTTTAGACGGTTTTTCGCAAATAACTCAAAAAGTAAGTATTTTGTAAAAAAAACGTTCTTAGAAAAAATATAGCCTGTAAAATAGTAAAAAAAATGGTGTACCCGTTAGGTCTCGGGACCTCGTAAAACCAGAGTTACAGCCAATGAAAAATAGAGTCATATTCATCAAATTTCAAATAGAATACTTCGAAGTGAAATATCCAAAAAATTAAGCACTTTTTGGGGAAAACTTATTATAATTTTTTTAAAATGTTTAAAAAAAGCTTTATTTTGGTTTTTATAAAAAGCTTCTATCATTAAATTTAAGCGAGTTACGCTCAAAATAAAGTTGGTCGCTTTTGTTTTGGCAAAAAAAATCGGGAAGACCACCCCCTAATTAGCAACTTAAATGAAATTAATCATTACCGCTCCACAAAGTATTTTACTTATGTTGTGTTTATATTATGATCTCTAAGTTTCATCGATTTAAAGTGCTTATTTTGGAAAAAATTCGGTTTTAAAATAAAATTTTTAAAAATTTTAATTTTGAAAAATATGCTTTCTTTCAAAATAACTTAAAAATTGTTAGAGACACCAAAAATCTCGAAAAAGAAAAAAAGTCGGCAATGCTTTTCTGAATATCATGTATTTTTTGTTTTTCTGTTAGACAAAAATTGATTGAGATTTGGTGTTTCTAAATTTGCATACATTCGTGATGAGTGACTCGTTCAACCACTTTTACCTACAGCCCTTTCAAAAATAAGGACTTTGAACTGATGAAACTTACAGATCATATAAACAATACATACACGGGTCAAGAAACTTGTGAAGTCGTAACGATTAAGTTTATTTGAGATACTAATTAGGGGGTGAATTTCCCGATTTTTTTACCAAAAAAAAGGGACCAACTTTATTTTGAGCGTAACTTGTTTACTTTTGATGCTAGAATTTTTTTTTATAAAACAAAAATGAAGCTTTTTTTAAACACTTTAAATTAATTGTAATGAGTTTTCCCCGAAATGTGCTTCATTTTTGGTTATTTTATTCCATTTGGAATTTGACGAATATGAACCTATTTTTAATTAGCTATAACTCTGCTTCTACTAGGTATAGAAACGTGATATAAACACCATTTTTTAAATTTTTTTACAGGCTATATTTTTGCTAGAAATGTTTTTTCGACAAAATACGTACTGTTTGAGTTATATGCAAAAAACCGTCTAAAAGTGTGGTTATTTTGTTGAAAAAATAAACATATTCACTGGCAAATAACTCGAAAAGTATTGACTTACTGAAAAAACTCTATAGAACAAAAGTTACTTAAAATTAGTCAGTTTATCAATTTCCGGACTTACTTTGGACGAATACTTTTTCACCCCCAAGAGGGGGTGAAAAGCACCCCCGGGGTAAAAGCACATATCGGCACAATATCACTTTTTTTCTTTGACTTGCTAGCTATGTGTATGCCAAATTTCATGTCAATCCAAGCGGTTCTTTAAAATTTAGAGGTTTTGCAATATTTTACCGTTAAAGAACGGACTATGAAGAAATTGCAGTTTCTCATGTTTGTGTGATGACGATGATAGAGAGCAAAGTGTGTAATGCAATAACGGAAACAGCTTCTTTACAAACATGTTATATATGTAAAGCAACGCCCAAACAAATGAATGACATCGAAAAACTATTAAAGAGGGAAGTTATCCAGGAAAATTTGAAATTTGGATTGTCAACTCTACATGCCTGGATCAGGTTTTTTGAATGTTTGCTGCACATTTCCTATAGATTAGAATTTAAAGTTGGCAAATTCGAGGAAGTAACAACACAGCAGTTTTTGAAAACAAGAAACGTACCATACAACAAATTTTCAGAGACAGAACAGGTTTGCTTGTGGATATACCTAAGAGTGGAGGTAGTGGAACTACAAATGACGGCAACACAGCTTGACGATTTTTTGCTGACCCCTCACGTGAAATTACTGGCATAGATAAAGATGTCATTATGCGATTTGGTGTTATATTACGCACCTTATCTTGTGGCTATGCAATCGATGTGCGAGCTTTTGAATAGTATTGTTTGGAAACCGCAAAACTGTATGTCGCTAAATATTCATGGTATTATATGCCTTCTATCTTCGTGAATAAAATATGACTCCATGGAGCCATAGTAATCAAGCAGGCTATTCTGCCTATCGGTCAATTGTCAGAAGAAGCCAAAGAATCAAGAAATAGGTATCTCAAAAGTTTTAGGGAGAAACATACACGAAAAATTTCGAGAATATCAGGAAATCAAGATTTGTTAAACAGGCTCCTTATAACTTCAGATCCAGTAATTTCATCTTTGCGGCAGTACCCACTCCGAAAAAGTTCAAACATATCTTCTGAAGTTGTATCCTTGTTGACGGCTCCCTCGTTAGAATCAATGGAAGCAGATTCTCTACAACTTAATATGGAAAGCCACCAAGTTTCTTCATCCGACGAGGAAGACGACAGCGCGAGCGACGTAGATTTTTAGTGGTAAGCATACTATTGTATTTACAAGGGCGGATCTAAGGGGGGCCCAGGAGGCCATACCCCCCCTTGGGATTGAAATATGTTCACATTTTGAACTGATTATAAGACAGTTCACAAATGTTCAAAGACTGTTGTATGGTATATACAGATGCATCAAAAAATATTGAAGGTGTGGGGTGTGCCTATTGGGATAGCAGTAATAAAATTAGCAAAATGTTCAAAATAAATTCTATTATGAGTATATACACAGCTGAGTTAATAGCGATAATGGAAGCACTAAAATATTTATCTAGTATAAATCATTCAAATTTTATAATTTATAGTGACAGTAAAAGTTCTCTAAGTAAAATTAGTGCTATAAATGCTAAATCAAAAGTGAACTACATTGCATTATATATAATAAATAAAATTAAAGAACTTCAGCAACAAGGAAAGTCTGTTAAGTTAGCATGGGTTAAAAGCCACTGTGGAATAACTGGAAATGAAATGGTAGATGAATTGGCTAAAAACGCGGTGACAAAAGGAGTATTAACACATTATCTTTGTACGTCTGGAGATATTGAATCAGATTTATTCAAGGAGCTTAAGAAAGAATGGAAAGAAAGGTATATTGATGAGAACATAAATACAGGAAATCATTACAGATCAATCAGAAACTATATCACAGATAAACCTTGGTTTTCTAAAATGGAGTCGACAAAGGATATGACAAGAACCATATATGCAGAATGAGATTTAACCACTGTCTTACACCATCATATACAGCGCTAGTCAAAAGTCCGTACCCCCCTCTTATCTTTTGAACGGTTATACGTACAAAAGTGAAATTTGGAGGGAGGAAATAAACGGACATAAGCTCCTTAACTAGTCATAACAGGTGACGTAATAGTGACAGATGACGTTACAGAGCCACTGTGACCGATAATTTTAAATGGGACCTTATGGCAAGTGATACCTCGTTTGAAAGGTATTTAAAATACCTATTCAGCCATACTAATTTTTTTGGATGTAGGTGGATTTTTATTTTGGTGAATAAATTAAATAAATATAATATTGTAGTTTCTCATTTAATTAACAAAAATTCAAATGTCCGCCTATGGTTTCTTTGTCAAAAAATTTGACGTTTTTCAATTTTCTAGTAGTTTTTACGTAAACTTCAACCCTTTTGACAAGTAATCATAGGCAGAATTTTGAATTTTTATTAATTAAATGCAAAACTACAATTTTATATTTATTTCATTTTTTCATCAAAATTAGCTTAAACTCAAACAAAATTAGTATAAATGAATAGGTATTTTCAATACCTTTCAAACGAGGTATCACTTGCCATAAGGTCCCATTTAAAATTATCTGTCACAGTGGCGCTGTAAAGTCATCTGTCACTATTACGTCATCTGTCTTGACTAGTTAAGAAGCTTACGTCCGTTTATTTCCTCCCTCCAAATTTCACTATTATAGGTATAACCGTTCAAAAGATACGAGGGGGGGTACGGACTTTTGACTAGCACTACTGTATATTTAAACTTAATATAGCTGATAGCCCTCAATGTATTTGTGGTCAGTTTGGTAACCTATAACACAAAATTTTGACCTGTTCTCTTATTTCTAATAAAGTTAATATGTTTTTAAATTCACTGTATTCTTTGACTGATGTCCACCATCCCATTAATTTAAATTATATATATTAACATTAGAAAATAATGAGTTGGTATATCGACTATTGTATAAACATATTTTAGATATTAAACTTAAGTTGTAATTGTAAAATATAGTTTAAGTATTTCTTGTAAATTGTTATATATTAAAAGAAAAAAGAAAAGAAAAAAAAAAGAAAAAAAAATACAAAAAAATATATAAAAAAATATAAAAAAAATAATAGAAAAAAAATATATAATAAAAAAAATATATAATAAAAAAAAATATATAATAAAAAAAAATTAATGACTGACTTGGACAGTCCATAGTAAAAAGCTTTCGAATGAAGTAGAGGGCTAAAGAAGAAAAGAAGAATGTTGCAGTTTTTACTGTGGAACTCTGAGAACATCATTTAGAAAAAATAAATAAAAAAAAATATAAAATAAAAAATTATTAAAAAAAATACAAAAATAATTATTTATTAGTAGAATTGTTTATTAGAGATTAATATTAGTATTAGTTTTAGGATAAGATACGAAAAAATGACTAATAAAATAAAAAATAGTAAAATTGGCGAATGGATTTAGTGTCCGTAGTCATATAAACCCAAATAAACAACAACAAAAGTTAAAGATTAAATTTTAGTATTTAAGTGTGTCAAAGTAAGTTATAAGTATAATCTTTTAAGCACTATTATATTAGATTTTAAGTAGACTTTATTTCATGCAATTTTTTACCCCCTGACTTGCTAGATTTTTCTATCGCTATGCCCCCCCCCTTGAGATTTTTCTGGATCCGTCCTTGTTTGTTTATTTAGAAGCTAATAAACTTGTTACAGAGCGGAATTTTTATTTTTATACCTATTACCAAACATATTTTGATAAATTTCTCTAAGTTTTTTTCGAATTTTTACCTAAATAATTTATAATCTTACTATGCTTAGTAATAAGTAACGTATATTACGGTAATTCATTTTATTTTGTTAATATTTTTTAACTATATAAACAGTTCATTGCATAAAGATCGAAAAGTCTACTCAATGTAATTATTAACCTTATAGCACCCTAAAAGTTACGCCTGGCTAGTTTAATTTTTTTATTATTTTTTCCTTTAAAAGACTACAAAATTAAAGCCCTTCAGCCCATTTTCAGATTTTTGGCCGCTTTTTGCATTTTCTGGCCCACTGTGCGTATTTGAAACCTGCAGCTTTTGGAAGCTATGGTTGTAATTCAGTTGAAACGATAAGAAGAAGAGTTCGTGTGCAAAAGAACTATTTAGCAGGAGACAGTTACACGATCCTGAGTTACCCAGGCAGCACAAGATTGATCACTTAAATTGGTGTCTTCAACACTAAAACTGGAAGATTGGAACTTGGCAAAGTGTGCTATTTTGAAACGAAAGCAGCATTTATTAGTCTAGGCGCCAGAGGGGTCACCGTGTCATATTCAATTCTGATGGACAAACTCAACGGTTTCTTATGGATTTTTGGCTTCTGATTACGAATTTCGAGGGCGGATTTCGATCCGAGTGGTCAAAAAATTGTTATAAACAATTTAATTGTTTATACATTGTTTACATTTAAGGCTCTGGCTCATAAACTAAAAGAGATAAAAAAAATGTTTCAAATACAATTTGTTCCCTAATAAAAAACGAACAAAAAACCGTTTACTAAACTTAAATCTAACGATTAGAACTCAAGATATTGTAAAATTAGTGCACAATGCAAATTGCAAATTGCAAAATAAGTATTTTTCGAAGCTTTATCGATCGTAACTCGGCTTTTACGCATAAAAATAAGTTTTAGAAGGTGTCGTTTTAAAGCTTACGTAACATGCTTCCAAACAAAGTTTGTTAAATTACTTGATCTTCATTTGTTTTAAAGTTATACCCGTTTGAAGTTACAATTTTCTTAAAAATATTGTACATTCATTTGTTTATAAGGGTTTCAAGCAAATTTGAGCTATAAACATTTATACTTTAATGAACAATTATGATAGAAAAACTCAAAAGAAACAATTTGAGGTTATGAAAATGTTCATAAGTTTATTTTTGGCCAAGATGTCGATATTTTAATGGCGCGCGCTATGAGGCGCAAGATCGGCTCACCGCGTAAAGGTTCACGCGCTAACTTCTCGATGCAAATTATAATTTCTATGTATACATACGTTATCTTCATTTTTCATTTTTGAAGATCCTAATAAAATTTTATCATATAATTCTTATAATTAAATCATCATACTGTACCTCGTATCACCTTTCATTCTATTTACATTGTCTTCTATTTTTTGCACTAAATGAGAAAAAAAACATTAAAAACTAATATTTCAGAAGTATAACTAAAAAGTAAGTTGATATTATTTATTAATACTATTTTTACAAACTTTTTGTTCATGCATCTGCAAATCTGCATAGAGATATAGAGGGAATATCAGCTTTTTTACATCTGCATAAGTTCTTAGCGAAATTTTAACAGTTACATGGTGGTACAAGTCTGTTCTTGTAGGCAGTAAAACTAAAACTTTTTGAGGCTTCAGAGTCTAATTATCTAATATGATATCCATATAAAGTGGATCTAGCTCTTTTGCAGCATCATCAAGGCCCGTCAATTGTGTGTATTCCGCCACATCATAAATGCTCGTTTTATATGCAATGATGATGCTGCAAAAGAACTCGATCCATTTTTATATGGATATCATATATTCGCTCATTTTCATGCGTAGAAGCCGAGTTACGATCGATAAAGCGTCGAGAATACATACTTACTTGACTGTGAGCCAATCTTGCGCCTCATAGCGCGCCATTAAAATATCGACATCTTAGCCAAAAATAAACTTACGAACATTTTCGTAAGCTCAAATTGTCCCTTTTGAGTTGTTTTATCATTATTGTTAATTAAAGTATAAATGTGTATAGCTCAAGTTTGCTTGAAACCTTTATAAACAAATTAATGTACAATTTTTTTAAGAAAATTATAACTTCAAACGGGTATAACTTTAAAACAAACGAAGATCAAATAATTTAACAAACTTTGTTTGGAAGCCTCTTAATTAAGCTTTAGAAGGACACCTTAAAAGGCTCATTTTCATGCGCAGAAGCCGAGTTACGATGGGTTAAGCTCCGAAAAATACTTATTTTGCAATTTGCAATTTGCATTGTGCACTAATTTTACAATATCTTGTGTTCTAATTGTCGGATTTAAGTTTAGTAAACGGTTATTTCCTCATTTTTTATTAGGGAACAAATTTTAATTGAAACATTTTTTTTATCTCTTTTAGTTTATGAGCCAGAGCCTTATAAACAATTTATAAACAATTAAATTGTTTATAACAATTTTTTGACCACTCAGATCGAAATCCCCCCTCGAAATTCGTAATCAGCAGCCCAAAATCCATAAGAAACGGTTGAGTTTGTCCATCAGAATTGAAAATGACACGGTGACCTCTATTTGGCGCCTAGACTATATGTAGAATTAGATGATCAACGAATTCGTGTGCTTAGAGGACGAGGAAGCCGAACAAAAACGGAAACTTCCAGATCTGTTCACAAATATAAAACAGGATATGTCATGTTCTAAGTAGGCATTATGATTGGTAAAAGAAATCCTTTCATTTTCATCAAACCAACTTTAATAGCTCGCAGGTCGCAGGTATGTTGATTTTGGTACTATAACCTGTAGTTGGGCTCCGGAGAGGTGCAATGAAAGAAAATTTAATTTAGCTTTAATAAGCTTAAAATAATAAAAAATATCACATAATTCCATTGAAGTTTCGTTGTGTGTATGATCTGGCTATTATTTTAAATCAAACAGAGCCTTATACACATCTTACAGACCATTTTTCAGGCTCCTTATAATCAAAATTATAGTCAAGGTACATTCGACATACATATTATTATGTATTATATGACGTCGGAAGTCAAACACAACTTCTTTTTTTTTTCTTCCTCCTCCTCTCTCCCTTGGCCTTGATGAGGATGTGATGACGTTATGGTATTTGACATATCGTTGCTACCCATTCTTCTCTCTCCTGGGCGTGGTGTGTTGCTTCAAACAGAGAGTAACCGGTGGTGTCCTAGTAGATGTGCTCTCACTATCGGAGTGGCGATATTTCTTAAGTTCTTTCACCATCGACTTTGCCTTCAGCCACTAAATCTCTCCAACCACTAAAAGTGACTGTGGGTGCATTTGCACATCACAATCACTTTTCCAAAAAATCACGTAAACGCCATGAGTTTTAAATACTGTAACGGGTGGAATGAGTTTAGAATTAAATTTATTACGAATAAAAAAATTGACAAAAATCAAAAAAATATATTAAAAAAGACAGGTGAGAAAAAGAAAGTCTGGGGTTCAGCTGCACCCCGAACCGCCTTACGAGGGTTAAAAACTGAGTTAGTGCAGCCGATATGTGAAACAATTGTGCATTTAATGATAGAAGCATTTAGACCATATATGTATACTACACATATAAAGGTTCAAATTTAGATACGAGGCCATCTCAGATTTTGTCTTTTACAAAAATGGCGGGCATTCAAAATGGCAAATATATAAATGTGACTAATATCAATATAACTTTTGAACGAGACGTCAGATTTCAACCAAATTTGGTATATAGGTTATCTTTTTGATGTGTAAGTTCGAAGTCTTGAACCGGAGGAATCGGTTTACCAAAAGTTGTATTTTTGCTGGTTTTTATGTAAAAATATGTTGTTTTTTATTTCAATTGTTTCACCCTGTATATATTAATTTTTTAAAAAATTAATGACGCCGTTGAAAATAGCGCGAAAATATGTTTTATTAAATATTTTAAAGTTTTTAGTTATGTCAATTACCATTTAATAAATGCATAACGTATCTTCACATGTACCTATGTTGTACGGCAGAACCGTGCAAATATTATAATAATTATTCTGCATTTAATCATAGAAGCATATAATTTGGACCACACATACTACATATATAAAGGTTCAAATTTAGATATAAGGCCCTCTCAGATTTTGCCTTTTTCAAAAATGGCAGGCATTCAAAATGGCGACTATACATATGTGACTTATAGCACGATAACTATTAAACGAAAAGTCCGATTTCAGCCAAATGTGGCATCAAGCTTCTTTTTTTGATAAATAAGATCGAGGTCTTAAACCGGAAAAATCGGTTTACCAGAAGTTGTGTTTTTACTCTTTTTATATGTAAAAATATGTTGTTTTTTTCCAATTCTTTCACACTGCATATATTAATTTTTCAAAAAGCTAATACCGCCGCTGAAAAGAGAGTAAAAATATTTTTTAGGAAATATTTTGAACTTTTTAATTGTGTTAATTACCATTTAATAAATGCATAACGTATGTTCACATGTACCTATGTGCGGCAGATTCATTTTGAATGCCCGCCATTTTTTTTAAGATAAAACCTGAGATGGCCTCATATCTAAATTTAAATCTTTGTATATGTAGTGTGTGTGGTCCAAATTATATGCTTCTACCATTAAATGCACAATAATTCTTATATAATTTGCACGAATCTGCCGCACATAGGTTCATAGTTACATGTGAAGATACGTTATGCATTTATTAATTGGTAATTAACATAACTAAAGAGTTCAAAATATTTTCTAAAAAATATATTTACGCTCTTTTTAAAACCGGTATTACCTTTTTGAAAAATTAATATATACAAGGTGAAAGAATTGAAAAAATAAACAACATATTTTTACATAAAAAATCAGGAAAAACACAACTTCTGGTAAACCGATTCTTCTGGTTCAAGACCTCGATCTTTTACGTCAAAAAAATAACCTACATATGTACCCAATTTGGTTGAAATCGGACTATTTGTTTAAAAGTTATCGTGCTATTAGTCACATATTTATAGTCGCCATTTTGAAGGTCCGCAATTTTTGTAAAAGTAAAACCTGAGATGGCCTCATATCTAAGTTTGAACCTTTGTATGTTTAGTATATGTGGTCCAAATTATATGCTTCTTCCATTAAATAATGCACAATAATTCTTATAATATTTGAACGAATCTGGCGCACATAGGTACATGTGAAGATAAGTTATGCATTTATTAAATGGTAATTAACATAACTAAAAAGTTCAAAATATTTCTTAAAAAATATTTTTACGCTCTTTTTAAGCCCGGTATTACCTTTTAGAAAAATTAATATATACAGGGTGAAAGAATTAAAAAAAAACAACATATTTTTACATAAAAAATCAGAAAAAAAAACAACTTCTGGTAAACCGATTCTTCCGGTTCAAAACCTCGATCTTTTACTTCAAAAAAAGACGAAGTTGAAATCGGACTTTTCGTTCAAAAGTTATCGTACTATTAGTCACATATGATGTATTATCGCCATTTTGAATGCCCGCCATTTTTGTAAAAAGTAAAATCTGAGATGGCCTCCTATCTTATTTTGAACCTTTATATATGTAGTATGTTTGGTCCGAATTATATGCTTCTATCACTAATTGTACAATTCTTATAATATTTGCACGAATCTGCCGACTGAGTTTAGTTTTCTTATTTTTCCGTATCGTATTTATGTTAGTCTATTATTTATGTAATCTAATATTGTTCTAATCTTCTAATCGTAAAATTGAGGTCCCCTTCATCTTGATCATCAGCGGAGCTTAGAGGTATACAGGGTGATTCATTAACAAGGTCCAATCTCTGAGTTGTAGATTCTAGACTTCAAAATATTAAGATTTAACCCAAATCACTTAAATAAAATGCGGCCTGTTACTGAGTTACAGGGTGTTTAATTTAAAAATTTAATAATTATTTTTACCCAGACCTTTAAAACTGTTTGACATATCCTTGTCAGATTTCGCAGAGAGTGTACGTACTGTACACCCTCTTAAATTGTGAAAAATAAACGTTCCTGACCATTACCAGAGGCATACGGCAGGGGAAAGTGAATGGTTGACTCTTCCCAAATTCTACGCCACTGATGAAATTGCTATTTTAGCGCAATATTTCGATTTTCCAATACTTTCTATGTAAATTATATACTCTTCGTTCGTAACGATAAAGTAGTTCGTTCTTGGTGTTCTTCTACAATGTATTGTGTCTCTTCACTTTTAACTTCAAATATCTCGAAAACTAACGATTTTATAAGTGTATTATTTTCATAGGAAGTATTGGAGAATCGAGAGCACTAAAATAGTAACTCAGCCAGTAGTGTAGAATGTGGGAAGAGTCATCCATTCACTGTCCTCTGTCGTAGCCCTGTCGTCCCCCTGGTAGTAGCCAGAAACGTTTGTTTAACATAATTTAGTAGGGTGCACAACAGTATTTATACTTTTTGCCAAGTACGATAAGGATATTCAAATACTTTTAAAATACTGGATACAAATAGTTAATATTTTACCCAAATCACTTAATAAAATGTGGCTCCTTAGCGACTTAATTAATTTGAAAATTATTTGTACCCGGTAGTTTAAAAGTATTTGACATATCCTTATCATACTTTCCAAAAAGTCTCAGTACTATACACCCTACTAACATATGTTAAATAAGCGTTTCTGGCTATTACCAGAGACGTACGACAGGGGAAAATAAATGGTTGACATTTCCCAAATTCTACGCCTTGATACCTTCCAATACTTTCCGTGTAAATAATATACCCCTCATTCGTAACGATAAAGTCATTAGTTTTCGAGATATTTGAAGTTAAAAATGAAGGGGTATAATAAATTAATCAAAATAGATGTGTCGCTTCATTTTCAACTTCAACTATTACGAAAACTAATGACGTTACCGTTCCGAATGAAGAGTACATTATTTACATAGAAAGTATTGGAGAATCGAAATATTGCGCAAAAATAGCAATTCCGCCAGTGGTGTAGAATATGGGAAGGGCCAATCATTCACTGTCCCCTGTCGTACGCCTCTGGTAGTAGCCAAAAACGTTTATTTATCATAATTTAGTAAAGTGTACAGCACATAAGCTTTCTGCCAAGTATGCTAACAATATGTCAAACAGTTTTAAAGTACTGGGTAAAAATAGTTATTAATATTTTTAATAAAACACCCTGTAACACTGTAACAATTTTATGGTAAATCAGGAGGAGGGCCAGAAACAAGTAGTTAATTTGGCGACTTCCTGTTTTTAAATAAAAAATTATATTTTTTATTTTACATTTATCATATATTTATTTTTGCGTTTACTATTCTACTAAAGTTAAACTTACATTTTTAAGAAAATCTTTTGAAATCATTAATGCGGCTGATTACAAAATATTCTACTGTAACCTTTCTCATTTTATAGATATTAATTGTTTGCAGATGAATTCAAGCGTAATTGAAAATTGCACCGCCACTGCCGAGATAGTTTTCAATGACCTTTTCACATACACCGATGGTATACCGTTTAAAGTATAAAACAAGCTACTTCTGATTACGCCGAATAATACAAAATGCATTTAATTCTATGAAAACGTTTAATGTCTGCTGTTGATGATAGCATTTTTTATTTTTTCTTATTTTTTTACAACGTATTCACAATTTCACTGAACTCTGTCCAGGTGTACAAGAGCGCTGTAAAAGTTTTCGACAAATTTTCTTCTGAATTTTTCAATCTGTATGAAAGAAACGATTTTAACAAATAATATTGCCGAGACATTATTACACAATGAAAACTAACAACAATTAACGTTTTGAAATATTTAACATTGAAATTTTTCCCTCGGACACAAGTTATTCGAATGAATTTATTTTACGTACTCATTTATATTGAAAATATGAAAATTTATTATTTTTTAAAAACTAGAATGCATTGAATCGATGTTTTTTCTCTCTTACTAACAGTAGAGTGAACAGGAACTGTTCTCTCTCTCTCTATAGGAACAGTGACCTTCATAGGGACCTAGAAATGCCTAGGTACCTACTGTTAACAAGAACATTATAAAATTTTGTAAAACAAGAGTCACGAACAACGACTTGTTCCAACACGTTAATGTTGAATCCATCCAGCTCATCGACAACACGGATCTGGCTAGAAGACCCAAGAGAAAGGAACTGTTCAAGGTTTTTAAGTATAGTTGAAAGTATAGTATAGTATATTGCAAAGTATAGTTGAAGTGATGGTACAGGTTAATATGTGTGCAATAAATTAACAGAACCTAAGTGATACCAGTGAGTTTGTCCTTAGTCTTAAGTTTTTAGTAGGTACCTAGTAATTTAGACTAAAAAAAGTTGCTTATTGATCACATTGTTTGATCAGATTGTAATGTTCTTAAGCATCTTATTGGTGTTTATTAAATAAAAAATGGATAATCTCAGAACTCTTTATGCAATATATTAGTAGAAAAATTATTAGATAATATTTAGTACAAAGACAACAATGATGCTCACATGCGCTTCTTGATATTAGAAATAAATTCGACACAATAACATTCATGTAAATGCCTATGTTTTATTTACGAGATCAAACGTATTAGTGCAGAAGACATAATATATCGCACCTCCGCTCAAAGAGTGTCATAAGTCAAAAAAGCAAAGTTTCTAGAAAACCACGTTTAAAGTTTGTCCTATTTTTGGGTTTAATTCAAAAACTATTAAAATTAGAATAATAACTATTATATTAGTCAGTTACAATGGTTTTTGAAGCTCTATAAAATAGAGTATTAAGTATATTAAAACTATTTAAAAAAATAATTTTTTTGAGGTTGTGACACTATACAGATAAAATAACGGAAAATTTGCGAAATATTATTTATCAAAAGTGACACGTGCAGTAGGTGCAGAATATAATATCATTATTATTATCTGGTTAACAGACATACTTTTTATTGATGTTTTTTTTAAATATGTACAAGTAAGTAACAACATTAAACACAAAATACTGTAAAAAGAAAGATAACTAAGTGATAAATGTGTCACTTTTCTTGAGCAGATTGTTTTGAATAAAGTATAATCACATATACAGTATGTCCCTCTAAGTTGTATCCATATGGAAAACTTTTTTATTATTAATTTTACGAAAAAAAGTTATTCTTTATCAAAAGCTCTGCATGGTCCAAAACCTAAGATTTAATCATCAAATATTAATTTTTTTGAATATTATACGAGGTATGTCAAAAAGTTTGAATTTCACTCAAGAGTAAAGTAGCTTTATTTTTCGTAATATTGGAAATTGCTATTATGAAAAGTTGTTTGGAATTAAAAACTATATTCTAATATGCAATTACATCCTTCTAATTGAAAAAATTTTTTTTTGAGAAATTATGGATAACAATCATTATTTTTTCAGTTATTTCAATTCTGATAACTCTTTCATTATTAATTTTACGAAAAAAAGTGACCATCTTATATCACATTTTATCAATTTTATACGAGGTATGTCAAAAAAGATAAATTTAGATCAAAAGTAAAGTACCTTTATAGTTCAGAATATTTCAATTATAGGCTATTGATTATGTACTATAGAAAGGAACTACAACGTTAACGGGGTTTTATTATTTCATATGGTCA
This sequence comes from Diabrotica virgifera virgifera, assembly GCF_917563875.1. Lineage (NCBI taxonomy): Eukaryota > Metazoa > Arthropoda > Insecta > Coleoptera > Chrysomelidae > Diabrotica > Diabrotica virgifera. Next base: position 147,420,162 of record NC_065449.1, read on the forward strand.
ATGAATCTCTATATATGAAAAAACCGCGGAGTGCTACCATTTAAAGGGGAGCGTTTTTGAGAAATAGGTGAATTAGTCCCTGGGCACAGGTTACATTAGGTTGAGTTCTATGCACTTTTGGTACAAACACGTCTACATAAAAATTGTTCCTGGTTAAATTTCTTATCTAAATATAACTTTTTAAAGTCAAAGATACTTTTTTTTACAAAAATATATTCAAAAGAAAAAGCGCGAAGAAACACAAAAGAAAGAAATTTTGTTTTTTGTCCCATAACTTTTGTCCACGGGCATATAGGTATAGACATTGCTTCACAGAAAAAAAACTTACATATTTTCTCTTTAAAATGGTGTTTAGTAGAGGTCATTAGGAATTACCGTTTTCTAAATATGATTTTTCAAAGATCGCCACTCACAGCAATTTTGGGCAATTTTCCTTGTTATTTCGCAAATATTGTTCTGTAACTTTTTTCTACGTAACTTTAGGCATATGCAATGGTACATGTGAGAGGAACAGAAATCAATTACCTTTAAAATGTTCTACTGTATAATGTTGTACGACTTCTTTTAAAGAGGTTATCTTTTTCAAAATTTTATACTTTTAACCAGTTTTTATATTTTTTACGATTATTTTTTAAATTTCCGATTATAACTTTTTTCTGCATTTAGGTATATGTATATCATATATTAAAAAACAAATCTTATTCTGTTTACTTTAAAATGGTGTATTATAAAAATTCTAGGATTATTTTTGAATAAGATATGCTTTTTCAAAATGTATTAAGTAGGTACTTGCAACGATTTTTGATTTTATAATTATTTTTTAAATTTCGCATTATAACTTTTTTATGTGATTGTCTGTTATGATTTAATCTTATTTTTTATAGGTAATACTTTGGATCCACTTGACTCGGCCGGGCAAACTTCAAAATATGGATTAATTCCAATATTATTGTAAAAGCTTCTGTACCACAAGCTTTGCTTGAAAAAATAGAATGTAAATGTACCAAAGGATGTACAAAAAACTGCGGTTGTAGGAAGATAGGAATTAGTTTTTCAATATTCTGCAAAGGGTGCATGTGCATGGGTACTAATTGTGGGAACTCTAAGATAACTGTGGTGTCAGAGGAAGATATTGAAGCTAATGCTAACGAAGAGATGGCCTTTGATTTTGAAAATTTTTTAAATGTCAACGTTTAAATAATTTTAACTAAAGTGATTTTCTAAAACTAATGTTTATGTAATTTTTGTAAAAGAAATATTTTTAAATAATACAGGTAAACAAATATCAAAGAATCACTCGGTTTCCATTATTTAATTATAGTTGATACACCATTTTAAAGAACAGAAAGTAAGCCCTCTTTATTGAGCAATATATAATATAGTCATGTACAAGAAAAAAGTTATAATGAGAAATTTCAAAAATAATGTTAGGTATTATATAATAACATATAATATATAATCTAATATTATATAATATATTATATAATAATATTATTTTATTTTTATATTATATTATAAAAAATCGTTAAAAGTATAAAAGCTTGAAAAACCATAATCTCTTTAAAAAAAGTCGTAGAACGTTATACAGTAGACCATTTTAAAGGTAATTGATTTCTATTCCTATTACGTGTACCATTGTATATACCTAAAGTTACGTAGAAAAAAGTTACAGAACAATATTTGCGAAATAACAAGGAAAATTGCCCAAAATTGCTGTGAGTGGCAAACTTTGAAAAATAATATTTCGAAAACTTTAAATCCTAATTACCTCTACTGAACAACGTTTTAAAGAAGAAGTATGTAGGTTTTTTTTCTGTAAAGCAATGTCTATACCTATATCCTCGTGGACAAAAGTTATGGGACAAAAAACAAAATTTCTTTCTTTTGGGTTTCTTTGTGCTTTTTCTTTTAAATATATTTTTGTAAAAAAAAGTATCATTGACTTTAAATAGTGATATTTAGATACGAAATTTAACCAGGAACAATTGTTATCTAGATATGTTTGTATTTTTCAAACGCACTCAAAACGCATTTCTCAAAAACGCACCCCTTTAAATGGTAGCACTCCGCGGTTTTTTCATATATAGATGTCCATTGACCATATGAAATAATAAAACCCCGTTAACGTTGTAGTTCCTTTTAGCCACCTTATTTTGAATATAATCAATAGCCTATTAGAAGGATGTAATTAGATACTGAGACATACTTTTTAATTCTAAATAACTTTTTATAATAACAAGCGAATTTTGCTCTTGAGCGAAATTCATATTTTTTGACATACCTCGTATAAAATTGATAAAATTTGACAAAAGATGGTTGTATTTTAGATTTTAGACCATGCAGAACTTTTTATTAAGAATCACTTTTTTTCGTAAAATTAATAGTAAAAGAGTTATCTGAATTAAAATAACTGAAAATAATGTTACGTTATCCATAATTTTTCAAGAAAAAATTTTTCAATTAGAAGGATGTAATTGCATACTAGAATAAAGTTTTTATTTCCAAACAACTTTTCATAATAGCAATTTTCAATATTGTGAAAAATAAAGCAACTTTACTCTTGAGTGAAATTCAAACTTTTTGACATACCTCGTATAATATTCAAAAAATTTGATATTTGATGGTTAAATCTTAGGTTTTGGACCATGCAGAGCTTTTTATAAAGAATAACTTTTTTCGTAAAATTAATAATAAAATTTTCCATATGGATACAACTTACAGGGACATACTACTAGTCAAACCCCGATCAGCTATTAAAATGTCGTAATTTGTTAGAATGGGTTTAATAGAACGTCATTTTTTATTGGTAATGTTTATTACTTTTATATTGTCGTAATTAAAATAAAAAAATTAGTGTTTATTCTCGCATGTTGAGGCATTATGGCATTTAGAGTTGCAAAATACGTTAGACCTTTTACACTTACATGGTTTTGAAGAGCACTTCTTATTGCAGTGGTATATTATAAATCCTTGTCCTCCAAATTTAAAATCGTTTGTACTAATTTCTCTTAGAGACAGCTTAACGTCTGGAACACCTTCGAAATTAGGAAAACTCTCATTGGATTCATTTGATTTCTTGGAAAAAGTGTGTTTATTGTTCCATATTTCGTACCAACTCTATATAAACCGTCAATTATTGTTTTATCTTGTATGATACCCAAAAAATTTCGAGCATCTCCTTGGCACGCGTTCGAGACGCGTTTGTGCACAGACAGAAAAGATTAAAATAAATAAAGGAAATGCGATTGAAGGTCTTCATGCCCAGGCTAATGCCATGAAACAATTATTAAGTGAAAAAAAACTGTACAATACCTATCCCCAGTTTTGATAGAGCCAAAGAGGATGCTCGAAAAATTTTCAATATCATACAAGATAAAATAATTGACGGTTTATATATAGTTGATACGAAATACGGAACAATAAACACACTTTTTTTCAAGAAATCTAATAAGAGAATGCAAAGAGAAATTTCCTAATTTCGAAGATGTTCCAGAAGCTGTCTCTGTCTCTAAGAGAAATTAGTACAAAAGATTCTAAATTTGGAGGGCAAGGACTTATAAAACGCTACTGCAATAAGAAATGCTCTTTCAAATTACGTAAGTGTAAAAGGTCTAACGTATAGTGCGACTCTAAATGCCATAATGCCTCAACATGTGAGAATAAACAGTATTTTTTTTATTTTAATTACGGCAATATAAAAATAATGAACATTAAAATTAAAAAATGACGTTTTATTAAACCGAATCTAACAAATTGCGACATTTTAATAGCTCATGGAGTTTGACTAGTCAAACCCCGATTTCATAAAATTAAATTTCGACCTTTGCCTGACCAACTTAGTCTCTCCTAGGTTTGACTAGTCAAAGGCCGAAACTGTAATTTATTTCGGACTTTGACTAAGACCGTCAGTCAGACTTGAGGATTGCCTAGTCAAACCTAGGAGTGCCTGAAATTCGGGCTTTGACTATAACACTTATACCAAAAAATTAATAGTTTTTATGTGAGACCGTGTATTTGTTTATTTTTTGTATTTCCTTTTGTCAAAATAAGTATGAACTTATATCCTTATAAAATTTTTTTTATTAAAATAAGTTTACTCTTTCTCCATAAAGGTTTTGTTTTAGGTAATTGCTGATATACAAAGTGCTATTAACAAAAAGAAGAAAAAATGAAGAAGTTGGATTTGCCTCTCCATCCTTTTATTATTGTATAGAAGCCAGTGGTTTAAGAGTGGAGAAATTATTTGTATGTATTAATATTTAACGTTTTATATCCTGTTTTTATTATCTAATAAAGAATAATTTTACCTTAACAGAATGATTTATTTCGCCGTATGTAATATCACTTTATTTTTAAGAAATGTAACTTATTTCTGAATATAAAATTAGGTATATCTGAAATAGTATATTAAGTATGGAGAACGGTAAGAGTTTTATACCGATCGAAGACAATTGTTTGGAGGAGGAGCGGAGCGACGACTCCAATTATTGTCTGAGATCGGTTACCCTTAACGTTCGACATGCTTATAACGTTTTTTGCACGATTGATACCATTATAAATTATAAAATTAAACATTTTCGTCATATTGACTAGTTTCATTCATTTTATCAAGATAGATACTTTGGTTGTTAGGTAGTAACTAGGGTGCATAACAACAATGGAGAAATGAGTTTTTATTTAGTTGTCAATAATTTTAAGTACAATTTTGATTATTATAAATTAAAATATGAGCGAAAGTGAATTTGAAGAAATTGAACGGGATTGGGAAGAAGGGTGTTCCGCAATTATTCCCGAAAAATCCAAAATCCGTTATCAAAATACCTACCAAAAGTATATAAAACTTCGTCCATTACAAGTAAAATCAAATCATTTGTTCTTAAGATACGCCAAAGAAAAATGTTGTGCTCAAGTAATAGGGAAAGGGACAATCGGGGCTGGCCTTCTCAAATTGCCAAATTCTTAAATTTGCCTAATCCCGAGAACTATACTGGCCATTCGTTCAGGAGGACATCAGCAACGCTTTTGGCTAATAAAGGTGTTGATGTCCTCGGATTAAAGCGTCATGGAGGTTGGCGTTCATCGACAGTGGCAGAAAGCTATGTAGAAGATTCTCTTCAAAATAAAATAGATTTTGCCGAAAAAATATTGTGCAATACTAGTAGTACTACTAATGTATGCGATTCTGCAGGAGTTTCTGTTAGAAGTGAAACCACAGCCCAAACAAGTGGGATTTCATTAAATAATTTAACAAATTGTACCATAAGTTTCAATATTAATAAATAATTCGTTAGTTTTCTTTATTCTTTCAAAAAATAAATTAAAATTAAGAGATTTTTTAACTCGACGGTAAGTGAATTACTTACCGTCGAGTTGGAGTACTTACCGTCGAGTTGGATTACTTACCGTCGAGTTGCTAGTAAATGTCACCTACTGACGTAAAATCTGTCACGGTAAACAGTCAAAAATGATCAATCGTGCAAAAAAATATATTCCCTAAATTTAAATATATTAATTAATAATGGTAAGATAAGAATATTCCTTACTAAGAAATATTATTGCTCAGAAAGAAGAGTTTTGTAATGCCAAGAAAATATATTCTTATTACAAATATAATTTCTTTCGGACAAATGGGTTTGCAGTTTGCAAGAAAGTGATAGTTCAATCATGTTTAAGATATATTTCTTTGGGTATATTAAAATTTATTTGAAATATTTTAGAAAATTATATCTTACATACAAAGATATATTCTTTATGTCAAGGATTTTTTTCTCTCGGTGTAGAAACATCAGATATGAAAACTCTTCGAAAAGTCGATGGTAACACACTATGGGACAGAGCTAGAAGTACATATATACGACGTAGACTCAAGGTGGAGAACATTAATAACTGGATAAGAAAACAGAAGAGTAGAATGGACTACATAAGCCGAATGACAGCAAATAGAGTAAGTAAGGACGGCAAGAGATTGTTCATCAATAGGAAAACGATCAGTGGGAAGATCACGAAAACGATGGAACCAAAACTTACTGGAGGCACTTTAAAAAAACAAACAGAGGTATGTCTACACAAAATGAAGAAGAAGAAGAATAAAAAAATATATAATATATAATTATAAATGTTATATTTATCCGAATAAATTAATTATTGAAACTATTACATTTCAATATTGATGAAAAATATCGAGGAATATTTTTGTAATCAAAAATATACAGCATGCTTTATAAAAAATCTTTATTAGTCTAGAAAGCCACTGCGCATCCGCTAGGAAAAATATTCTAATTCGGATTTTTTGCACAATCTTACTCATAAAGGACCCCTTTTAACAAATTTGCATGTTGCCAGGACCAAAAGGTGGTCAAAAATTTTTTAAACGTTTTTTTTTTTGTTTTTTTCTTAAAATTATTTTTTTTGCATGGAACAAAGTTTTTTTAGGTTTTTTGGATCATTCCAAACAGAAAAGGTCTTTAGTGACTTTTCTCTAAAAATGATAGTTTTTGACATATAAGCGATTAAAAATTAAAAAATTGCGAAATCGGCCATTTTGGACCCTCAAAAACTATGTGAAAAACTGAAAATTTGAATGTTGCCAAGGTAGTTAGATATTCTTTAAACATCTATTAATGAAATCCCGAAGAGTTTTTTGCAATATAATATTCAAAACTCCTTTGTTTTTAATTTCTAATCACGCGTGCGCAACACTATTTTCCACCGTTGCATGTGTATACAGTATGGTGCAAATGAAAGGAATAAATTCGTTATTTCGTAAACCGGCTACTTTAAGAAAAAAACCGGAAACAGGTCAATTTTTATTTTTAAGTTATGATATTGTGGCATGTATGGTATACTAGTGACGTCATCCGTCTGGGCGTGATGACGTAATCGATTATTTTTTTAAATGAGAATAGGGGTCGTGTACTAGCTCATTTGAAAGGTTCTTCCAGTCTCTATTCAGTAATGTAAACATTTACATAATTATTTATACAGGGTGTCCAAAACATTTTTATTAAATTAAATTATTTGACAAAAAAGAAGTAGAAGGACACCCTGTATAAATAATTATATAAATGTTTATATTACTGAATAGAGAACTGAAGAAACTTTCAAATGAGCTAGCACATGACCCCTATTCTCATTTAAAAAAATCATCGATTACGTAATCACGCCCAGATGGATGACGTCACTAGTATACCATATATGCCATAATATCGTAACTTAAAAATACAAATCAACCTGTTTCGGGATTTTTCCTCAAAGTCGCCGGTTTACGAAATAACGAATTTATTCAATTCATTTGCACCATACTGTCGGTGGAAAATAGTGTCGCGCACGCTTGATTATCAATTAAAAAACAAAGGAGTTTGGAATATTGTATTGCAAAAAACTTTTAAGTTTTTCACACGGTTTTTGAGGGTTAAAATGGCCGATTTCGCAATTTTTCAATTTTTAATGGCTTATATGTCAAAAACTATCATTTTTAGAGAAAAGTCACTAAAGACCTTTTCTGTTTGGAATGATTCAAAAAACCTAAAAAAAAAAACTTTTTTCCATGCAAAAAAAATAATTTTAGGAAAAAAACAAAAAAAAAACGTTTAAAAAATTTTTGACCACCTTTTGGTCCTGGCAACATACAAATTTGTTAAAAGAATTCCTTTTTGAGTAAGATTGTGCAAAAAATCCGAATTAGAATATTTTTCCTAGCGGATGCGCAGTGGCTTTCTGGACTATATTATGTATTGGAAAAACTGAAAATCTGGTAACAATGTACATACGATGTGAATCTTGGCCATGTTGCACAATTCATATCAGATAAATTTCATAAATGTTCCCTGCATTTATCTTAAACCAACCCTATATGGTATTTTCTGTTTCTTCTTCTTCGTGTGCCTCATCCGTTAAGGATTGGCGATCACCACGGCCCATTTCACTCTGTCTGCAGCAGTTCTCAAGAGTTCTGTTGTTGTTTTTCCACTCTTCTGCTTTGCATTTTTCTACCAGGGCGTGCGTCTCTCCCCTGTCCTATTTTTCCTTCAACTTTCCCTTGTATAACCAATCGCATAAACTCATACTACTACTCTACTAGTACTTATCGTATTATAAAACAAGAAGATCTATTTAAATAGACCAACAACCGTATAGACCAGCAACCGTATGCCGGAGCTCTTAAAGTCAAATACATATAAAATATTTCCGTGACAGGCGTTTGTATGTCGTACACCTCTCGGCTAAAATTAATAAAAATTACCATAATAATTTAAGTTTAAGCAATTTTTATAGGGAATTCCATATTAAGATATTCAAACTATTTGGTTTTTGACCTTGCTTATACAATACAATATATATACAAAATGTAAAACATAGTTTACATACCCACGTTTACACAGTGTTAGTGCCGACAAGATTCTAGAAATATCATAAGCAACAAAATAACAAGGACAATAATATTTTAATCTAAAATGCTTATTATTATTTAAAATCTAAGAAACTGTAGGTACAAATAATAACTGTAGAAATAAGGGGGGACGATTTTACACAACTACTATGAGATAATGTGTAAGGCATATACACATACATTCAGATACAAGAAATAAATAAATAGAATAAGATACAAAAAATTATAGAATAAAAGGAAGCAAGAGAAGAAGAATTAACAGAATCAAAAGAAATATGATTATTTAAAATAAAAAAGAACAGAAACGAACAAACCAGATGACAGTACAAAACAAATACTAATACAAAACGTAACGACAAAGAAAGGCAGTTACAATACTAGATATAAATTATAAAAATGTGTAAAAGTAAAGACAAAGAAATTGATAAGTTAAGATAAAAATATACATGTAATATTTCGTAAGAGTATAGCCAACTATTTTCTGAACCAAAATTAGGGAGACTTTCGTCAGGTTTGAGAAAGAAGCAGAGAAGATGGGGCCCCTAATCAATGAAAATAAAACGCAATATATGTAACTGAGCCGCAATAACCACAGCAGAGACAGGATCATCAGAATATCACCATTAATGACTATCTTTGAGCGCATTAGAGAATTTAAGTATCTTGGAACAACAATAACTGACGACAATAACGGATCAAAAGAAATAAACAATAGGACACAAGCCGGCAACAGATGTCTTTATGTCCTTCAAAACCTTATAAAATCGAAACAACTAACAAAACGTACGTGTCGTTAGATATGCATATGCATATGTGCCTCCTGATGAGAGACTAATAAGTTTCGAAACCGGTAGAGGTGCTTGCTGCACTCTCTGATTGAACTGGAATAATGATGTGGCTGTAGTTTCGTGTTGCAACGAAATTGAAAATTGATATTCATTTTTGATTTACCTGTTTACTCCGATTGGAGTACGAAGAGAACCATTCTCGTTGGAACTTTACCGCGCTGAGCAGATGGGACGTGAATTGTAAATTGTAGAATTCCCTCATCTTCCTTAGTCTCAGCATCCGTATGGCTTGCAAATTGTAGAAGCCTCGGAGGTGTAACCAGAGAAGGTTCCCATTGTTTTCAGTCTGGTAGGATGTAGAATAACGTTTTTGGATGTTGTTTTGTGTGATATTAGATTGAAAACTTAGTTAAAAAAAAAGAGCTTCACGCGTTCCTATGCCTTTGCGAAACCCAAATTGTGTATTATTAATGTGTACGTCCAGTTTATGCTATATTCGGTTGTGGATAACTTTCAGTAGCAACTTAAGCACATGGGACATCAAGCTAATGGTGCGGTAATCGCTCAGTGGCGAAGCGTCCATGTAACCACTGTTACCATTGGTAACAGTTACAAATCTTGCAAATAAATATTTTATGACTACTACGAAATAATTCCATTTATATTTTTTACCAACAGAAATACTTGTTATAGTACCTAATTCAGTAAATACCCAACTAGACGCACGAAAATATTGGCGAGATATGTGAATCCATGACACGTTATCATATGCCGTTACCAATACTGGCACTGGTAACTGTAACGCAGGAGAAACCTCGCCATCGCTCGGGACTAGCTCTGAAAATTTTGAAGGACCGACGAGTCTAGAGACGGCGCGCGGGCACGCGGTGCATATCAGTATTGTTACCATTTTGAAGATTGGTAAAACGTTGGTTTAGTATGTTTAGTACCTATTACAGATTACAGTGTGCGTGCATTTAAACATGGAAGAGTGTTGCTACGTATTGCGTAATTGATCAACTACAGTAGAGCGTCGATTATCCGAACTAATTGGGGGACATGGGTGTTCGGAAAACCGATTTGTTCGGATAATCGAACTATATTGAGATTGTCATATATATTTATCCACAAGTGAATAAAAACCATATTTATATAACTGTATATTTGTTTATACCTTGATAATGACAAATAGCAATTAAACAAAAAAGTGCAGTCATTGCAACAACATATTTTTGGATACCCAATTAAAGAAAATTGAAGATATTTTAAGCGTTAATTATTAACGCTTGCTCAGTACTCGAGTGCGAGGCGCGGGAGTCGGGAGTTCGGATAACCGGTCGTTCGGTTGATCGACGTTCGGATAATCGACGCTCTACTGTACTTGAAAAGTCATTCTACTTGTATATTTTTTATATATTATTTTAAAGAAAAAAATGATATTATTGAAAATGGAAGAATTAAAATATAAACAATAGTTTTCAATATCTGTTCTTTTTCCTACTTGTTCATTTTTTTATGTTAATTTTATGGTAGAATAATATGTTTAGTTTGTTTATTATTTATTGTTTTACCTGTTACATACATAATTACATACATATAATTTGGGCATAGTGATTTGTTTAATTTTATCCCACAGGATTGAAAACAAAAACTTATAGTTGGGAGGTTCAAAATATTTTTTTAAATAGGATTTTTTTTCATCTGGTTTTGGTAACACTTTAGAAAAAGTCACGAGTCGCCACTGTAATCGCTGCATTATCTTTTTGGGGAGACAAATAAAGATCGAATTAACATTTATAAAAAACCTAAAGTCCAAAAAATCGACAGCCCATGTAGTACTGGACTTTGGAACTAGAAATAAAGCTGGAGATGATATGCTTGAATTAGCAACAGCATTAAATAAGGCGATTGTTAACACATCTTCCAAAAGAGAGAAGCTCAACTAATTACTTGCCAAAGTGGTACAAATTACTCCGAAATAGATTATTTCACAAGAAAAGAAGATTCACAATGAATGTAAGGACTGCAACGTAATAGTTAGTAAGACAATAAGCCAACTATCCAAGTTACTTGTGCTAGACATCGAAGTAAAAAGAGTTGAATATTTTTCAAAAATATGTCGAGTGATACCTACCAAACACGGTCCCCACGGAGGTGGAGGGTTACTTTAAAATCTTAAATAGAAACCCCATTTTTTATTCCAGATTTTAATTCCTGACGTATAAATAAGTAACTTTTATTCGGTACATCGGAAAGAACAATTTTTGGAAATGAAAAATTAAATTAAAAAATGAAAAACTTAAGTTTTTTTGGATTTAGGACCTAATCTTCACAACCCAGTAAGTCCCGATGACGCTTCAGTAACAGAAAATTTAGCATCCAATGTTCACCTACTATTATTAATTATACAGAACTTGACAAAAATAATAAAGTATGTTATCCAAATTTCTTTGATGGATTTTGTGCGTGTGTCTTTGTATGTGTATGTATGTATACTCGTTTGTGTAAACATACCCGAATTAAATAATATATTGTTTACATTAATTGTCCGCCGTATTAATGTATGCTGTCATAAAAAATAGGCGCCATTTGTAAGTTTGAATACGTCCGTGAATAATAGTTGAAACTAGTCGAGGTGTGTCTTCAGTTGCCGTTACTAAAAAATGAACCACCATCTACGTTCAAAATAACATATTTAACTCTATGCAAAGATAAGATCCAGATTGATTTCAACTGAGGTACAGGACTATTATTATAATATTAATGACCAAAACTAGAAAATATGTTGAAATTTGCATGATTTTTTCATTAGAATGTTTAAATTATCTAATAGTAAACTTAGATAATCAGTTAGTAATCTCAGTTAGTTTAAACCTTCAATACCACCGTGTAGATACTTATTACTTTACTTTCCTCGCTAGATGTACATAATGTACCTACTTTTAAGTCCGTTGTACTTTACAAGGTAGAGAATTAAGTGAGATATTGTCTATTATATCCTAATTTCTGTTGTATAAAAAAATACGGAAATGCTTCTCACAAACCACATACCTTTAGATTTTTTTAGACAAATATCCGCACAAAATTAAAAATCGGAACATTTTCTTCCAATACGTAAAAACTATGATAACCACGAGGAAAAATTTTCCTGTAGCTGGCTGTGGGGTGTATTCTGTAACACTTCCGTTAAATTTTAGAGGGCTCTAAAATTTTAGCGCCCGCTAAAAATATTTTGGTATTCTGTAAATCATATATCCGTTAAAATCATAACCTAAACCGTTAAAACTCCCTCTAAATAAAAATATTTTAGAGGATGTCAAAACGTACCCGCTAAATTTTTAGCAGTCCGTTAAATGTGGTTTGATTATTTTTGTTGGGTTATGTTTGTATGAATAGTAGTTTGTTATTCTTGTATTATACTGGAGATAAATATTTAAACATGGAAAATGGCTTTTTATAATGTATTTGGTGAAGAAGTACTTAATAAATAATAATGAAAGGTAAGTCTCATTTTTACTTTACAATTGACACACTACACCTATAAGTAACAAAATTCAAATGTTTGTTTCTTTTTGTAGAGCTGATTTCAGATTACAGCATAAACACAAAGTAAATAATTGACCTGAAAGTAAATAACTACAATTACCATTTCAAAGGAAGTAGGTACCTTACCTAAGACTAAGTACCTAGAGATGTTATTGAAAAAGTGTTGGAAGTCAAAGATGTTTGTCAAAGCAATTAAATCCTATTAATGCAGGTAAAATTATTTAAAGTTATTGTGGAACATTACAAAACGTACCAAATGATTACAAAGGTAAAGTTTCAGAAGGTTTATAACCAGATGCAGATTAATAAGATGACCTTAATGTTATTGAAAATAGACCATTTGACCAAAATTAGTGTCGAAGGGGAGAAGAAATAAGATATGCAATTTTTCAGCAATATTTTAATGTATAACTTTATATATTAAAAATGTTTAATTGGTAAATATGAGTTTTACTAAAAAATAATTAAATATAATAAATATTATTTTCTAGGAAACTGTCAATTTCTTCTTCTTCTTAAGGTTTTTGGCCTCTAACCTTCCTCTAACAGTCAGTTTTCGGTCAATTTCTAGGTTAAAAGTAGTTCAAAACGATCAACGTGCGACGTTGCCGTATTTGTTCCAAAACCTTTTAGAGGATTCCTCTAAAATAATATTATTTTAGCGGTCCTTTATAATATGTGTTTACAGAATGACAATCTAACCGAAAAGTTTTAGAGGACCGTTAAAAGTTAAATTTTAGAGGCCTCTTAAATTTAACGGAAATGTTACAGAATACACCCCTGTATACCCTTAATAACAAAAAAATTATAAAAATCCTTTATAAAAGGTAAGTATTTATGTTTAGATGTTTAGAGCACGAACGACAACGGAGCGAGTGCTATACATCGCGTAAGTTCGCAAAAAGTACTTCACGCACAGTTTCATACAATATTTTATCTATGATGAACAAATAAAAAAACTGTAACTGTTCGTCACTGGAATTTATTTTTATTCTACAATTTTTAGAACTTTGACATTTAAAAATTCTAACTTCTTTCAAACCACAAAACTGTCAAAACTTTTGTCGTAATTTATTGCCCATTATGTCATCACCATGACAACGCGAAAGTTAAGGATATTTGATTATATGAAAGGGTGTCAAAAACAGTGCGAAAAAGTAAGTCACATTTAAAATACATTGTTACTTCACGCACACTTTAAACACTTCACGCACTGCATCTATAATGACAGTTTTCACAAACTAAAAACTTATACATAATATGACATAGAGTAGATAAAATGCTTTTATGTTTTTCCACTTATTCCTTTATTCCGCTTATTCTTTTATTCCTTTAGCATTTTAATAAATATATACATACTATTTATGAAGGATTTTAATATTTTTTTAACTATGAGTTATCTGTTCATAACTCTGGAACACTACTTTCCTATATGTATTATAGAAAAGAATTTTGAGGATTCATATGATTAACAGCAAAATAGAAACTATGGTGCTTGAAATTCTAACAACATAGTCAGTAAATATTTATCTATTTCAAAATATATTTCTATCTTTATGGCTAAGTATACACGGCCGCTAATTTCAGAGAAGTACACTGACCCTGTATATTACACCGATCCGGCTTTGAAAAGGCTTTCGATCGAGTCGATAGGGAACAAATGTGGAACATTTTAAGACTGTATGGACGAACAACAAAAATTATTAACCTGATCAAACAGTTTTATGAAAGGTACAAAGCTAGACTAGAATACGAGGGAGTAATCACAGAACGAATGGGTATTGAAAGCAGTGTTAAAAAAGGTTGTATCTGGTGTCATACGTTATTCCTAATCTTGGTAAGCTGTGTTATGAGAAAAATAATAGATGATCGGACAGGCATTAGATGGAACATCTTTAATCAGCTTGAAGATCTTGAATTTGCTGGTCACGTATGCCTGTTAACAGAACACCAAAGTATCATGCAAACAAAAATCGATAAGCTAACATATTATTCCGGCATCATTTGTCTCCAGATAAATGCAGTGAAGACAAAAATCTTAAAAAACGATAACCCGCAAGTTAATAAAATAAAAATAAAAGGTATAGAAAATAAAGAATTACAGAAAGTCACTTATTTGGGATTAATCGTGAAACAAAACGGCTGCAGGAATGACATATAAGCAAGAATAACGAAGACACGACTCGCCTTCAATGCGTTAAATAAAATCTGATAAATAAGTGAAATATCAGAAGCAACAAACATTAGTGTATTCAATATGTGCGTCAAAAGCGTATCATATTATTCTGCGAAGCAGAGACTTGGAAACACGACGAAAGCACAACAAAGAGGCTACAGACTTTTATAAATAGGTCCTAAAGGAAGATCTTAAAAGTTAACTGGCCTAATAAAATAACGAATGTAGAACGATGGAAAAGTACGAAACAGACCAGAATAATAACAACAATTAAGCAGAAGAAATGGAAATGGATTGGCCATGCCATACATTAAAGAAAGATCCTAATAACATCACAAGACAAGCACTCGAATATGAACCCGAGGGGATAAGAAAGAGGGGGAAAACTGGATAATACCTGGAAGAAAACACTAACCCGAGAACACAACAGAATTGTCTTAAGGATGGGGGAAGTGAAAAACAAAGCAAAAAACAGCGGATAATGGAAGGAACTGATACGCAAATTAACCAGAAAATAAACACAAAAAAGATGCGCTGAGCTGACCATCAGCCTTCTTACACCACCGGCAAAGAAACGCAGACGCGCCCAATAATACTCCACTAGGAGTGATGTTCCAAGAGAGAGAGAGAGGAAGAGTTAATGGAAAAACTCATTATTATAAAATATTTTTTTATATTATAATTACATTTTGTTGTTACTTCTTGTGAAATCTTGCAAAACATCAGTAAGATGTCCTTTGGAATTCAGATTCTTTATTTTTTATTTCCGGTAGAATGCAATTTTTTCTCACAGTCTGCGTTTTATTAGACAAACACGTGAAAGAGATATGTTACATAACGAAACCAAGTTATAGGAAAATACCTTATTGTGTCATGTAAATGTAGTACACCATTAAACAGCTGTTCAAAGCGATAATCTACATTGAACACAAAAACCCCATTTTTTGTATGTACTGTAACTATGTTTATCCAACTTTTCTCAACCTGATATTAAAAATAAGTTGAACGATTAGAATGAAGGCAAGTCTTGACCTCTTGACTATTTTAATTGTCAACTTATCACAACGTTGTGAAACATTACCCATCTACAACTGCCGGCAGCGATGACATGATTTAAGACCTTTTAAAGGTTTTAATGAATAAAACATTAGAAGAGAATCCAAAGTTTGATAAGGTTTAAGAAATACTCGTATATTACCTAGAAGTGTTTTCAAAGCGACACGAATTCATTTTATAATTAAAATAAATTTAAAGATTTTGACTAAAAAATTAAAATACATCAACAAAAATTTTTGGATTAAAAATTTTTATATTCTCCTTATCGATTTTTATAAAAATAAACTCAGTAACGAATTAATTATTTACATAAAAAAATTTATAAACTTCCGAGTGTAAAAAAGTTTAGCATGCATAAACGTTACGTTATGTACGGCATCAATGCATATTTATGTAAGGATTCTTTTTAAGGCTATGGGTACATAATTCGCAAATATTTTACGTGTATCCCTACTTTTTCTGTCTTTACACGGCAAATTACGTGTAGTAAAATTCACACTGGTATGGATATGTAAACATTACTAGAATATCATTCTACTGGAAAATGTCATCATTAATTTAAAGAGATGGGTTTTGAATGTTGTTGGATAACTGTTATTTTTATAATTGGAAATTATTAATTCAGTTAATAAATGTGATAATTTTTTCACTAACTATGTATTCAGTGATTGTAATAATTTATTTGTACAACAAAGACTAATACTCAATCGAGAAAAGAAGAAAAGTGTTAAAGTGATTTTTTAATAATATATTGTTATGGAACGCTTACAATTTTGAACATCTTTAACAACCAAATACTTGGATCACAGAATATATTATCCTGATGTATTCTCTGCTTGGATCTTCCACAAATAATACACAATAAATAACTTTTTATTAAGTTCACGTCTTAAATCAATTATTTATCAAATACACTATATTTCAATAATATTTAATCAATAACAACATATTCCCGATGCAATGTCAAATATTTAAAATTGTCAGTGATTGTCAGTGTCTGACTGAGAGTATATGCTGACAATATTATATTCGGCTGAGTGCGTTGTAAGACAAAGATAGGTTTGGAAAATATTACCACGGCATTGTGTTTATTTTTTTCGAATCCTGAAAAAACCAATAAATATTTTTGAAAAATTTAAACGCAGAATGAAAGACTAAATTATTACCGAGGGCCGAAAGTCCCTTAGAATAAATAAAAAGTTTATTTTGAATGATATATTTGAAATTAAAAATCACACTAAATTTTCTCTTAGTTTTTCACCCCTGTAACTTATTAAAATAAACATTATAGAAGTTCTCAGGGACTTGCGGCCCTCGCTAATAACGTGATCTTTCATTCTGCGTTTAAATTTTTCAAAAATACTTATTAGTTTTCTCAGGATTCGAAAAAAATGAATCCCCATTTGAATAGCATTGCAGTCGAAAATACGTACCGATCCTCTTAATGAATTAAATAAAAAAGAAATAGTATTTTGAAATTTTTACAATAGAGGTGCTTTTCGAAATGGCGTTTAAAAATGGCGCAATAAAATATACCTATTTCAAAAAAGAGTACAGGTCATATTAGACAAGACGAAAACGGCGGGTTCGTTAGAAAAAATATTCCCATAAGATTTTTTTGCATAATCACATTCGTGAGACATCCCCGAATAAGGGTCAAGAAGTCGCCCATGTGAAAAGTGGTCCAATTTTTTTTAACAATTTTTTTAATCAAATTGCAAAAATCAATATTTTTGGCCCGCACAAATTTTTGTTATGTTTTTTTTGGACCATTCTGGACAAAAAAGGTCTCTTGTAATTTTTCTCTAAAGTTGGTCGTTTTCGAGTTATAAACAATTTAAAATTGAAAAAAACGAAAACGAAAACGAAAAATGGCGATTTTCAAGGCTTAATAAATTGGTTAAAAGTTATTATTATGAAAGTCAGAAAGTGATTAAATAAAAAAGCCCCCCCCCCCCCTACAAGATCCTGAAGGATTTTTTGTCATAATTTTATTACTAAGCTGTTATTTTTAGTCCAATGACTCGCACTCACATTTACAGCAATAAGCTCAATACCCTCAATACGCTCTTACGTCTTATTGTTAATAATTAAAAATTGCAGCTTAGTAATAAATAAATGACACAAATTTCTTCAGAATCATGTAGGGGGGGCTTCAAACATTGATGTAGTTACTTTCTGACTTTCATAATAATAATTTTTAACCGAGTTATTAAGTCTTAAAAATGGCCATTTTTGCGTTTTTCGAATTTTAAATTGCTTAAACTCGAAAACCATCAACTTTAGGGAAAAATTACAAGAGACCTTTTTGTCCAGAATGGTCTAAGAAACCTAAAAAAAATTGTCCGAATCAAAAATAATAATTTTTGCAATTTGATTAAAAACAATGTTAAAAAAAATTTGGACCACTTTTCTCGTGGGCGACTTCTTGAACCTTATTCTGGGGTGTATTACAAATGTGATTATGCAAAAAAAATCTCATGGGAATATTTTTTCCAACGATCCCGCCGTTTTCGCCTTGTCTATATTAAATATAGCTGAGTATTAATGAAACACATTATGCAAAGGGCCGCCTCGGTAAAAGGGCAGGCTCCGGTAAAAAGTAAAAAAAAAACGGAAAATATTACGTCTTCGTCGATGCCGGGCCCCTTACATTGCCAGGTCCCGGTAAAATATACCGGCTCTACCGCCCTCGAAGCGGATGGAAAGCTAGAGATGGAAAAAACCTGCCGGTTTTTTTACTCCGCAATAATCGGTTTTTCCGGTTGTTTTTTTTTGTTCCGGTTATAACCGGTTTTTTCTTTAAAGTAAAAACCGGTGAAAAACTTGACACGTTACCACTGGAAAATAAGGAATTTAAAGAAAAATAGGAGAAGTTTTTTTATATAAACGGACGAAAATATTTTGAAATTAACGTGTGAAATAAAATTGTGCTGCCTCCAGTGTCATAGGAATAGGATTTATTTTCCGAATGTGACGTTTTGAGGTATTATATAATGGTATATTCGGATTTAAATTTGATTTGGGCTATATGGTGGCCAATATAATTTTTAGATTAAATATCATCAAGATACCTAAGTAATCACTATTCTACCGAGATGAAGACTTGCGTCATGGTGCATTAACACGAATTTGTTATCCAATATGGCTGGCAAATGACAAAACATGATCTGCTAAAATGTTTTTAATGTACATTTGTACATTAAAAATTGTCATCTGTCATTTGCCCAATCACCTCCACAAATTCGGTATCTCCTTTCCAAGAAATACCACTCCATAACACTAGGCCGCCACCACCAAAATTAACACTCTGTATGAGGTTACTTCTGGCATACCGTTCACCATATGGAAGCAAGAATTACAAAACTTCGTCTACAGAAGAGTTGGCGAACAGTATGTCAGTTATAAACTCATACAGAGCGTTAGTTTTGGTGGTGGCGGCATACTGCTACGGAGCGGTATTGCTTTGAAAGGACATAAGTACAGAACACGTGGAGGTGATTAGGCGAATGCCAACTAATATGTACCGGGTGTCCCAATAAGAATGGCTCTCGGCCATATCTCAGGAACGGTTTATAGTAGAGCTTTGAAATAAAAAAATTTATAACAAAAGTTGCCTCGGGAAAAGCCTGGAAATTATTTTCATAATTGTGGGTCCACCGCTAGAGGGCGTAATTGAATATCAAAAATAAAAAAATCTAAATTTTACAAAATTTTCCTAATGAAGGGGCACTGGAAATCCGATTATTGTATTCTTCATCAAATTCTGCGCATATTTGATTTAACAAGTTTAACTCTACCTTTGCAAATACGAGGTGGGGGTGAGTGGGAACCTTGTTATGAAAAAATGGCTGTAAGTCCGGTTCTGCTAAATCAAATTTTGAAAACTGGATCTTGTTGAAGACAGATATTTTTCTTCAATGTAAGCGTGATAATTTTGAACCATCCTAATAAGTAATAAGCCAGCTGGGAGGCGTTATTTAATTTTTTTCAGAAATCTAGTTTTCTTTGAAAAATATTAAATACAAGTATGCATTTTTAATCATACTTTATAAAATTAGATTAAATTAGCAATAGAGTAGCGAAAACCGCATGTCGATACCTTTTGTCTATCTCAAGATATCTCGAGAAACGTGTAAATTTTATACATAACTGTTACTATCACCGGTAAACTAAGTTAATGAAAAGTAGTGTGCTGTGGAAAAAAACAAAATGACATTTTCCAGATGTCAACGTATAAAAATATAATTAATTAAAACAAAAATATAAAGAGAAACAATATTATTAAAATTAAATCTAACACAGAACAAAAAGAACTACTTAGTGACGACCTAAATATTCAAATTGTTGCCCATCATACACTACTCTAGAATACATTATCCAGAGAATACTAAACGCCATTCAAAGCATATCGAGAGCAGAAATTAACACTGTTGTTCAATCTACTCTTGAAAGAGTAAATGTTTGCAACGAAAATGATGGGCAAAAATTTGAACGTTTATGTCATCACTAAATAGTTGTTTTTATTTCTTTGTAATAGGGCTTTTCAACGCTTCTCATTTGTTTCGAGCCTCTGTCATATGCCGTATAATCCGTGTATAATATTAATATACGAGATATGAACGAGGCTCGAAACAAATGAGAAGCGTTGAAAAGACCTAATATACGTTGACAGCTGGAAAATGTTTCTTTGTTGTTTCCATAGCACACTACTTTTAATGAATTATTTCGTTTACCGGTGACAGTAACAGTTATGTTTTTAAATTTACACGTTTTGTAAGATATCTCGAGATAGAAAAAAGGTATTAACATGCGGTTTTCGCTATTCTGTTGTTAATTTTATCTAATTTTGTAATATGTTATTAAAAATGCATGTTTGTATTTAATATTTTCCAAGGAACACTAGATTTCTGAAAAAAATTAAATAACGCCTTCTAGCTGGCATATTACTCAGTAAGTTGGTTCGAAATCATAACTTTTACATTGACGAAAAAGATCTGTCTTCAACAAGACCAAGTTTGCAAAATTTAATTAAGCAGAACCGGACTCACAGCCAGTTTTTCATAACAAGGTTCCCACTCACCCCCACCTCTTATTTCCAAAGGAGACCTAAACTTGTCAAATCAAATATGCGTAGAATTTTATGAAGAATACGACGATCGGATTTCCAGTGCCCCTTCATTAGGAAAATTTTGTAAAATTTAGATTTTTTAATTTTTGATATTCAATTACGCCCTCTAGCGGTGGTCCCACAATTATGAAAATAATTTCCAGGCTTTTCCTGAGGCAACTTTTGTTATAAATTTTTTTATTTCAAAGCTCTACTATAAACGGTTCCTGAGATATGGCCGAGAGCCATTCTTATTGGGACACCCGGTACATTAAAAATATTTAAGATCATGTTTTACCATTTGAAAGCCATATTGGATATGACATATTGGTGTTAATGCACGTCATCATGTCGCTAGCATAGTGAAGCCTCACCTTGATAAGATTCAATCTCTTCATCAGTGTGACAATATGATGGATTACTGTAAATATAAAGCACAAAGCTCATAATAATTATCAAGAAGAAGATAGCAGAAGATCAAATCTACGCCAACCAAACCTCAGTAGGAGTGATAAACTACAACTACCTCGAAACCGTAACTAATACGACTGGACCAACCAGGAGAAGAGCGCTCATCGGAAAAGCTAGATCCACCCTCAACCAGAAGAGAGCCCCATTCAAGCACGACAACGTCGCTATTGGTATAAAAGTAAGAAAGCGGCGATGTGTTTTCTGTCCGTTTATACGGTGTTGAATCTTGGATCTTAAGCGAATATATTATGTGCGTAATATTGGAATGATGTAAGATGTTGCTATATCGGAAATTACTTAAAATCTCCTGGATTGACGAGTCGTAAATGAGGAGGTTCTTATAAAAATAAAGAACAACCGAGACCACCATCGAATCTCTAAAACTACAATATTTCGGACACATTATGAGAAATGAATTGAGATATGCCCTGCGACAAACCATCCTGAACCGTTTCTTTATAGATTGATTATCTGAGTATCGATATATTCATTTAATAGTATCGTCATGGATAATATTATTGATACCGATTTCAATGGAGTATCGCACACTAAAGTGCAATGTTAATGTAATATTGTAACCTAAAGGGTATTGGCTACTGATAAAAAAAACGAAAACCGGTTTTTGGAACAACTGGTTTTTTGACCGTTGATAACCGCCAGGTTATATTCGGTATAACCGAAAACCGGTGTT
The DNA here is from genome assembly GCF_917563875.1 of Diabrotica virgifera virgifera. NCBI lineage: Eukaryota > Metazoa > Arthropoda > Insecta > Coleoptera > Chrysomelidae > Diabrotica > Diabrotica virgifera. The sequence goes on from NC_065449.1 coordinate 147,442,389, forward strand.
TTGTCAACAACCGCCATCCTTAGCCTGTGCAATATTAAATAAACAGACAGTCGAACTAACGGCGGTAAATTTCTGAAAAAAATTAAAAGATCTATCAAGTAAGTTACAGAAAAAAAACAAGAAAAAAATACTCATACTGGAGTACAACAAAAGTATCTTAGCCCGATCAGAGAACGCACAATTTTACGAAAACCTCCAAAAAAATTAAGGAAGGATAAAAATTTGGGAATAGGTAGTTGAAATTGTCTATTATTATATAAGAAAAAGTTTACAATTCTACATCCCCTCCACTTTACAGAAATTGGAAAATACCGGGCGAAAAATTTTTTCTCGTGGGTGAAAAAATATACGTTCAAAATAAGTCCGGAATTGGATAAAATTACTAATTCTATGTAACTTTTGTTCCATAGAGTTTTTTTACTAAGTCAATACTTTTCGAGTTATTTGCGAATGAATGTGTTCATTTTTAACCAAAAAAAAAAATGTTTTGGGCGGTTTTTCGGAGTTAACTCAAAAAGTAAGTATTTTAGCGAAAAAAATATTCTTAGTAAAAATATAGCTTATAAAAAATTGAAAAAAATGGTGTATGCGTGAAGTCTGCAGACCCAGTAGAAGCAGAGTTGCAGCTAATGAAATGTAGGTTCTTCTTCGTCAAATTCCAAATCGAATATTTAAATGTGAAATAACCAAAAAACGGAGCACTTTTCGGGGAACATTCATTGCAACTTTTTTAAAGTGTTTAAAAAAAGGTTTATTTTTGTTTTTTAAAAAAACTCCTAGCATTAAAAGTAAGTGAGTTACGCTCAAAATATTGTTGGTCGGTCCCTTTTATTTTTTGGTAAAAAAAAAATGGCGAAAATCACCCCTTAATTAGCTTCTCAAATAAAATTAATCGTTACCGCTTTACAAGTTACTTTACTTATGTATTGTTTATATTATCTATAAGTTTCATTGGTTAAAAGTGTTCAGTTTTAAAAAAAATTGGTTTTAAAATAAAAGATTTTTTATAATTTTGAAAAAAATCCTAATTGTTTATGGAATTAACTTAAAAACAATTGGGAATACCAAAAATCTCAAAGAGTAATATAATGTACGTTTTACTTTTCTGAATATTTTTGATTTTTTGTTTTCTTGTTAGACAAAAATTGTTTATGCTATGGCTGTTCAAAATTTGCCTAAACTCGTGATTAGTTACTCGTTCAAGCCATTTTAACTACAGCTTTTTCAAAACGAAGCACTTTGAACCGATGAAACTTACAGATCATATAAATAATATATAGACAAAGTAACTTGTGAAGTGGTAATGTTAAAATGTATATGTGATGCTAATTAGGGGGTAATTTTCGCGATTCTTAATATTGCCTCTTCTCACAATTATTCGATGTAAAGATATGAAAACATATTCAAAATAAACTGCATGTTCACATGAGGAAGAAATAGATGCTATCCGGAATTGGTTAAAGAGAATGTGCCATAGATATATGAATATCATTCACACAGAAATAGATTTTAACTATGTTGAAGATTGTGCTTTTGGTACGTTTATAGATAATAAAACTTCGCAACAATGAAAAATCTATTAATAAATATCACACTGTCCTTGTACTTGTGATATGGATTTAAAAAAATTACATCTTTTCAGTTCTATTAAGTGAAAAACTAACGAACAAAGTCATATTCTATGGATGTCAAACAAGTATAAAATATTTTGTAGATAAAACATAATGGAGTGTTCAGGGACCTGTCAGCTTAAGACAACAAATAGTACATATTAATTAATTAGTGATAATATTATTTCTGGCATTTCATATGCCCCCTCTGTGGCTCTGTGGTAAGAGTTGAGGGTAAGAGGAATCAAGCTATGTGAGTTCGAATCCCAGCTGGGTAGGAAATTTTTCTTTATTAAAAATTTAATAAATAAAAATAGTTGTGGGCTCGGTACTCACCTGAGGGACCACAGACGTTCAGATACAATAAGCGTATCTTTGTAAAGACAATGAAGTCGACTTTACTAAGTAACAAGATATTTACTTACCACACACACTACACATTACACTGTAAACTGATTGCGACTGGCTGAATGATTAAATATGTCATTAAAAAAGACTTTTCACAGAAAAATACCAACACTTCTAACGGTAGAAAATACAGCGAATAAAATAATAATCCTCAAATACATACCTGCTGACTTTACTTGAATCATGGTAGGGGAGCAAAGTATGCTAAATTTGCAGTCACTCGAGCGTTATAGGGACCTATTGAGTTGTGATTATTAGGTCCTAAAATCAAAATAATTTAAGTAAAATTTTCCATTTTAGTGGGGACTGTCCACTTTTTAATTAAATTTTCCATTTCCAACAATCGTTTTTTCCGATTATAGCGCCACCTATCCATAATTCGAAAAAATGTCTCGAATAAAAGTTGCTTATTTTTACGTAAAGAATCCAGATCTGCAATAAAAGTTTGGGGGTCCCATTTAAGATTTTAAAGTATCCCCCCACCCCACCTCCGTAGGGTGTCTTGTTTGGTACCATTCGATAAATTTTTCAAAAACATTTTGAAAGTGAATTTTGCAGTTTTTCGAACTGATGTTCATTTTTCTAAATATCGCGGGGTTTGTTTTTAAAATTTTAAATTTACCCCCCACCCCTCTCCGTGGGGGGGTCATGTTTAGTACCATTCGATATATTTTTGAAAAATATTGAAGACGTATTTTTTAGTTTTTTGATCTGACGTTCATTTCGCGAAATATTCGCTTTATTTTGTGAAAATTTTTGACTAAACCATTTCCTTTATTTTAATCTGACAATTTCGAGTATTTTTAAGGATAGATTTTTTTCGGACCCCCTTAACGAACTTGAGAAAAGAGAAAGAAATTGTGAGCACTAGTAAACAAAGAAAAATTACATATCTAAGCCAGGAGAATATTTTCGTGGCTCCAAAATATGCGTAAGGAAAAATAATAACCGGGCTCACTTCAGTCGAGGTATTCAGAAGTGCCGTATAGTAAGCAATATCAGAATTGCCATGTTATTAGTCAAAATTCGAAAAGGACAGGACACTTGAATAATAAGTATTAGAAGTATATATTGTAACGATTAACAACAGCATGAGAAAGAAAGTACAATGAGTAAATCTCTAGTATTGTTCTAATTCCCAGCATTTCCTTGATCTTCTACAATTTTCTTCAGTAGCTTATTTTCACCAATCGTTATAATATACAGAGTGGGCCAAACAAAAGAGTCCACCTCGATATTTGGCAGTATTTATTAGATTTTAAGAAAATGACGAAACAGGTAGATTTTTGATCTAAGGGGGACACATTTTTACGGTACATACATCTGTCATTTGTCAACTTCTTCCTTTCCACTCCCCCCCCCCTTATTTTCAAATAGGGAATAGGGGTCATGTGCTAGCTCATTTGAAAGGCTATTCAATTCTCTATTCCGTAATATCAATATTAACATAATTATTTATATAGGGTGTCCAAGAAAAAAATATTTTAATTAAATTAATTGACATAAAAAGAAGAATGTATGTAATTTATTAATTTCAAAATACATTCTACTGCTGTCACAAAACAAAAAAAAAATGTTTTTTGATAAATAGACATTGCTTTTCGCTTAATTTGAATAGGTTGAATATTGAATTTAAGCAACAAACAATGTTTATTTATCAAATAACCATTTTTTTGTTTTCTGTCCCAGTAGAATGTATTCTGAGTTGAATAAATTACATACATTCTTTTTTTTGTCAATTAATTTAATTCAAAATAATTTTTCTTGGACACTCTGTGCAAATAATTATGTCAATGTTAATATAACCTTTCAAATGAGCTAGCACACGACCCCTGTTCCTTATTTCAAAATAATGGGTTTGGGGAAGGGGAAGGGAGGGAGTTGACAAATGACAGATATATGTACCATAAAAATATGTCGCCCTTAGATCAAAAATTGACCTATTTTTTTATTTCCTTAAAATCTGATAAATACTGTGAAATATCGAGATGGACTCTTAGTCCAGGGTAATAAGGTTTTTTCCATGACACTCGAGCAGCCAGGGCACTGAAGCGTTTTTTCGACAGGTAATACCAAATACTATAGAAGGGTATTATAGAAGGGTATAGAAGGGTAACCCTTCTATAGTATTTGGTAATACCTATAAGAGCAAATTGTAACTATTTCCTGCGTAGGATCTGGCGGCCATTTTTATTTAATTAATTAAGTGTCAAAAAATGGCATTTTTCCCTTTTTTTTTTCAAATCAATGGAAAACAGTGAAAGTTATGGTTTTTTTAGTACAAATATCTTTGAGATTATGGAAAAAGCTTTAAAATGACATATTACAAAGTTTGATATATCCATTTATTGTTAATATAATTGCGAAAAAAGGTCGGAACTGCAAAAAAAATTAATTTCGCAATATCTATTGTAAAAATTAGTGTACAGCTTTGAAATTTTTGTCATATAAGGGTTCTTTGGTGCTTAATATGTGATAAAAATTTCAAAGCGATTCATTCAATTGTTTAAATTTTATTCAAATTGTTTATCCCAGAGAGCATTTTTTTACAATAACATAAGTCAGAAAAAAATGACGTTAGAACCATTCCACAGGTGTCAAATGAAAGAGCATGAGCTATATTTTCAACTTGGTTTAAAAAAAGCGAATAAAAAATGCATTTATTAGTAATAAATAATTATGCAAAAGTATCGTAAATCATTCCGTATAAACTTTTTATTTTGTTATATAAGAAATTATATATATTTATTACAATTTTTTATCAATTATGATATAAATAACATTACTTGGTAGTTGTGCACTTAAAACAGGGTAAAAAAGTTAATTTTTTTGGAAAAAGTTATTCAAAAAGTTTATAAGGAAAGATTTACGATACTTTTGCACAATTATTTATTACTAATAAATGCATTTTTTATTCGCTTTTTTGAAACCAAGTTGAAAATATAGTTCATGCTCTTCCATTTGACACCTGTGGAATGGTTCTAACGTAATTTTTTTCTGACTTATGTTAGTGCAAAAAAAATGCTTACTGAGATAAACAATTCGAATAAAATTTAAACAATTGAATGAATCGCTTTGAAATTTTTATCACATATTAAGCACCAAAGAACCCTCATTTGTCAAAAATTTCAAACCTGTACACTAACTTTTACAGCAGTTATTGCGAAAATATTTTTTTTTGCAATTCCGACCTTTTTTCGCAATTATATTAACAATAAATGAGTATATCAAACTTTGTAATATGTCATTTTAAAGCTTTTTCCATAATCTCAAAGATATTCGTACTAAAAAAATCATAAGTTTCACTGTTTTCCATTGATTTGAAAAAAAAAGGGAAAAATGCCATTTTTTGACAGTTAATTGTTTATAAATAAAAATGGCCGCCAGATCCTACGCAGCAAATAGTTACAATTTGTTCCTATAGGTATTACTTGTCGGAAAAACGCTTCAGTACCCTGGCTGCTCGAGTGTCACGAACAGGGTATATTTTTGTCTTATTACCCTGGCCTATCTTGTCTTTGGCCCACTTTGTATTATGTCATGTCCAAACTACTCAAGTTGTATTAAGTATTATGAGTTTAGTTATTATACTTTTTTGTTTAGTTGTTGTTTTAATAAGTTCTTTCTTCTTTATTGTCTCACATTATTTTCGTGGGACAGAACTGTCATCAAAGATATCCGTCTTGTTATTTACATTATATTTTATATTTGTCAGATAGCCAAGCAAGCAAGGTGGCCGAAACGCATTCACTTCACTGTGAATGATCTAGTCGACTGATGGTTCAGACCCTGGCCAGAAAACAAAAAACCTAACAGTAGTAGTATACAATCAAAATGGATCTGTTATTTAGACTAGAATACGCTGATGTATCGGATCGACTATCGGATCACTACTTTTCGCAGATGACCAAGTCATTTTTGCACAAGGTAGGGAGGACATGGAAGATATAATAAGGTAATAAAAGGAAGAATATGAACTATAGAAACTGACGATAATTATATGTGAGGCCGAATATTTATGTATCGGATCCGATGTTGTAGATATGAACTTAACTTTAGAAGAAGAGCTTTAGAACTTTAGAACTATTAATAGTTGTAAGACCTTTAAGTACTTAAGCTCAATGGATAAGCCGAGATGGTATTGGTATGAGATATATAGAAATAAAGATATCACGGAGAAAACAACATAAGAAAGCACTCCATGGAGTGATATAGAAAAACACTCTAATCAAAGAAAACAAAAAAGGATCTTTCAGAGTATAATGATGAATTTTGCCCTATATGGAGCGAAAGTATGGCCAATGACAACAACAAAATAAGAACAGATATATTGGACTTTAGAACATTGCCAGATAGAATAGAAAGTGTTACATATTAACATGTCGTTCCTAGAAAGTATTACCTATTAATAAATCATTTATCTGACACAATTCAAGCATTTTTTGTCCATTTCTATTTTTCTTGTTTTCTTGATGGTTTCCTGTATTTTTTATATTCTGCATTTCCTAATCGTTACCTCTTCATTGATTCCAATCTCCCGTTATTATTACGTATTCGCGTTTTCCACTTGCTTTGACAAAACTGTGCTTTGTTCTTCGTAGTAAAAAGTTGTCATACTATCAATGTAATTACAGTACCTTATTAAAAAATTAGTTATTATATTTAGCAAAAACATTGAACAAAAACTTTCTCTAAGCAATCTAGATTTTGTAAAAGAATACTTTTTTTTAAGATATCGCTACTATGGCACCGTGCTCACATGGTCTAATCGTGGTTAGATTTTTTTGCAAAATCTGCTGTGGCTTTCTAAATCTTTGAAAACCTTCATAATAATCACTATTCATGTCTATGAAAAACAATAACAGTTCCTATATCACTATTTTTCTGGCTGCTTGATGGCGATAACACTTTCCAAGGACACTAACATTTTTTATTTACTAGAAATAATGAAGGGAATACCTAGCTATTTAACAATGAACACATTTATTTATCTTTTCAAGCTACTTCCTGTTATAAATCTGAGTTAATTTTTTATTGATGTCCTTCAATGGATTCTTTTCATTCATTTATTATAATGAGAATGTTTGACTTTTCAATCGTTCAATTATCGCTTTCAAATTTTCGTTGTATTTTATTAGGTTTCTTAAAGTAAATAGCAAGATCACAATAGTTATTGGTATTATTTGTTAAATAAAAAATTCCATTTATTTCAGTCTTTGGAATGCATAAAGTATATTTATTACATAGTTAGCATAGTGGGGTCATTATCACACCCAAATTAAGTAGATGATACATTTTTTTTAAATTTACGCAAACGGAAACTTTAAAAAATATTCGTATTCAATTTGACTTTGTTAATTTAGATATCTGTAATCTCTAAGGTTCTATGAGACTGGTGCTAATAGCAACAAAATTACTAGCAATAATCTGGAATACCAACCTAAGAGTACTAACCTAAGAATAGGTACTTTTCATCCATGTGGGAAGGATATAATATTCATCTCAAAACCTTCGAAACCACTAGAACAAGTTAGTTCATAATCTTATAAACTAATAAGCTTTTTACTGATTATTTCATTAATACAGATTCTGACCAATAGAAAGCTATATAAATAAAAATTACACCGATTATTTCATTCATAGGAGATTCTGACCAATAGAAAGCTACATAAATCTAAATTAAATCTATAATTTTTGATAATTTCCCGTCGTCAAGTATATTACGTCAGATGCCCTTCGTTGCTACGAAAAAATACATTCAGTGACATTAATGACAATTAATGTTTTAAAAATTATAAAAGTGATGACTTTCAACCGTCAAATTAATATTTATAACAACTGTTTGTTTAATTGTACTAATTTGTACTTATATACATAAATAAATTACAATAAATTTTGGTTTTGAACTGTTTTATTCATGAAATAATCGCAACAAATTGCACTCGATCTCTAAAATTAATATAGAATTTTAGAGCTTTTGTGCAATTACTACTGATTATTTCATTCATTGGAGATTCTGACCAATAGAAAGCTACAGAAATAAAAATTAAACTGATTATTTTTTGATGATTTTAACTTCCAATCGTATAGTAAGATATTTGATCACGTGTTTAATTCTGTCCAATCAGATTAAAATTATACTGAGAATTATCTACTGTAGAAAATTACCGATAGAATTTTTTAAGTAGATTGTTTCTGTTTAATGGCAACCAGTTTCCTAGTCTTGACAACTGTCACATTTTAAGAAAATGTCCATAATATACGTATTAAAAAATAATCTTACGAATATCACACGACAGTAAGAATAAATAAGAAAATAATGCTTTATTTTTACTCAAATTTGTTGTCATTGGGCAACAGCCACTCGAGCCCTGCGGCTCGCAGGGCTCAAAATATTAAAATTTAACCCAAATCGCTTAAATAAAATGTGGCTCTTTACTGAGTTACAGGGTGTTTTATTTAAAACTGTAATACTTATTTTTAACCAGGGCTTTAAATATCCTTGTCATACTTGGCAGAAAATGCAGGTACTAAATTATGTTAATTAAACGTTTCTGACTACTACCAGAGTTTTCTATGTAAATAATACACTCTCTATTTGTAACGTTAAAGTCATTAGATTTCGAGATATTATGAAGATATTTGAACATGAAATGGTACAGCTATGTTGATTAATGTATTGTGCTCCTTCATTTTTACCTTCAAATATTTCGAAAACTAATGATTTTATCGGTACGAACGAAGTGTATATTATTTACATAGAAAGTATTAGTTGAGAATCGAAAAACTGCACTAAAATATAATTCCGCCAGTGGCGTAAAATGTGGGAAGGGTCAACAATTCAGTTTCCCCTATTCCCCTACGCCTCTGGTAGTAGCCAGAAAGGTTTATTTAACAAATTTTAGTAGGGTGTACAATACTTACACTTTCTGTCAAATATGATAAGCATATGTCAAAAACTTTTAAGGTACTGAATACAATGGTAGGGGACCCCAAGCGGGGATTTTTTCAATTACTCGAGCGCGTCAGATTAGTATATGGGGAGAAACCTGGTACCCTGCAGATGTATCTCTACCATATATTGGCTCTTAACATAGGGGAGTTCGTTAATGAGGGCACGAAAAAAAACTATATCCTTAAAAAACTCGAAATTGTCAGATTAAGTAAGTTAAGTACATGCAAAAGAGTGTATATTTAAAAAATCTGACGATTGGACGTAAGAAAATGGGCGAGTCCCAAAGTTTCACAAGAAAAAAGCGAATATTTAGCGAAATAAAAACAGATCGAAAAATTAAAAAATGTGTGCTCAATATTTTTTAAAAATCTATCGAATGATACCAAACACGACTTCTCACGGAGAGGGGTGGGGGTAAATTTAATATTTTAAATACGAATCCCGCGATATTTCGCGAAATGCACATCAGATCGAAAAACTGCAAAATACACTTATTCGATATTTTTGAAAAATCTACCGAATGGCATCAAACACGACCCCCACGGAGGTGGGGTGGGGAGTTACTTTAAAATTTAAATAGGAGCCGCCATTTTTATTGCATATTTGGATTCCTTACGTAAAAATAAGTAACTTGTATTCGAAACATTTTTTCGAATTATGGATAGATGGCGATATAATCGGAAAATACGATTGTTGGAAATGGAAAATTAACTTAAAAATGGAAAGTTCCCACTAAAATGGAAAACTTTACTTAACTTTTTTTGGTTTTAGGATCTACAATTCACAACCCAATAGGTTACCATAACGCTCGAGTGACTGCACATTTAGCATACTTTGCTCCCCTACAAATATTTAATATTTATGTAATAGGAATGTTTGATTTAAAAATTTAAAAATTATTTGTATCCATTACTTTTAAAGTAATTGAAATATCCTTATCATGTTTACAAAAAATTAGAGGTACTGTACATTCTACTAATTTATGTTAAATAAACGTTTCTGGCTACTACCAAAGGCATACAGGGAAAAGTGAATTTTTGATCCTTCCCAAATTCTACGCCACTGATGGAATTGATTTTTTAGCATAATGTTTGTATTCTCCAATACTTTATATGCAAATAATATACTCTTCATTCATAAAATCATTAGTTTTCGAGATATTTGAAGTGAAAAACAAAAGAGCGCAATACACTAATCAAAATATCTGTGCCGTTTCATTTTTAACTTAAAATATGTATGTCGAACACTAATAACTTTATCGTTACAAATAAATAGTATATTATTTAGTAGAAAGTATTGTAGAATCGAAGTATTGTGCTAAAATAGCAATTGCGCCAGTGGCCTAGAATTTGGGAAGGGTAAACCATTAACTGTCCCCTGTCGTACGTCTCTAGTACTTACTTACTTACTTACTCCGTGGCGTTACAACCCTTCGTGGGTTTTAGCCGACTCGACAACATGCCTCCACTGTTTTCTGTCTTGAGCAACCTCCATCCAATTCTCCACGCCCATCGCGCTTAGGTGCTATATTATCTCGCCACCGGAGTCGAGGGCGTCCGCGTGGTCTCCTTCCAATTGGGACTTCCTCCCATACCGGTCTTACTGTTCTTTAGTCTGAATGTCTTGTGATGTGTCCCGCTCAATGGAGTCTTTTGGACATTATTTCTTTTATGATGTTGGCGTCTGAGTAAAGTTCTTCGAGCTCTTTTTTAGTTCTTATCCTATATTGTCCGGATGCTTCATCCAGCACAGGACCAAAGATCTTCCTTAGGATTCTTCTTTCCCAAACAAGTAGTTTCTCTTCGTTTGCCTTTGTTATCGTCCATGTTTCGCTTCCATACATAACAACGCGTCGTATGATTGTTTTATAGACTTGTATCTTCGTACGTCTTGTTAACTGTTTTGATTTTATAAGGTTTTGGACAGCAAAAAGACATCTGTTGCCGGCCTGTATCCTGTTGTTTCTTTCTTGTGATCCGTTATTGTCTTTAGTTAATGTTGTTTCAAGATAATTGAATTCTCTAACGCGCTCAAAGTTAAAGTCATCGATGGTGATGTTCTGACCAATTCTGTCTCTGCTTTGGTTGTTGCGGCTCATATACATATATTTCGTCTTGTGTACGCCTCTGGTAGTAGCCAGAAACCTTTATTTATCATAACTTAGTACGGTGTACGATAACTACACTTTCTGCAGAGTATGAAAAGGATATGTCAAATAGTTTTAAAGTACTGGGTAAAAATAGTTATTACCTAAATTTTTAAATATAACACCCTGTAACTCAGTAACGAGGCACATTTTATTTAAGTGATTTGGATTAAATCTTAATATTTTGAGGTCTAGAATCTACAACTCAGAGATTGGACATTCTTAATGAGTCACCCTGTATATGTATAAACCGCAACCGATTGGAGCGCTAAGGCGGAGCGCGTACCGTTGCAAGCTCCGGGGATTAATCAAGTAACCAAGTTTAACTTTTAAGTTTGTAAATTGTTTTAACAAATTATTTTATTACTATGCCTAAGTCAATTCTACTAATGCAACTAATAACAATTTAAATTAACATTGGGTTTATACTTAAATAAAATACCCCTGTAATAGAGAATATGTTTATTGCGGTAAATTGTTAACTGTAGATTACAACTACATTAGAGAATTACACAAAAACATTTGCAATTATACGAACAAGTTATAAAAAAGGCCAATACGTTTATCCCAGACGGCATCAACAACTTCACAAAGATTCCGCCTCCAAGAAGAGCTCAGAATGTATAAAGAAAAATGGTGCGGTATTTGTTTAAGTACTGATATGTCATTTTCTCTGACTTTTTAAGCTTTATGCAGTCAATAAAGATCTATATACAAAAAATGCGTTAATACAACAAATCCAACAGCTTATACTCTTATACCAATAAGACCAACAAAGTGACACAAAAAAAAAGCAAAGGGAGGAACATTTTTAAACAGCAAGAACCATGAGATTGATGTTAATACATGTTAAAAATAATTAGATTGTAGTCGATAGTAGTAACAATTAGTATATATTTATGTTACGGTAAAAGTAAATAATTGGTAATTGTATACAATTACCGGTATTTCTATACAATTACCAGAGCCGACGGTAAATGTAGGAAATTATTTCCAATTATCTACTTTTACTGGTAATTGTATACAATTACCAAGGACCAGTGGTAAAAGTAAGTAAAATGATGAATAAAAACAATAAATTCCAAGAGCTATTCAAGAAGTTTGATTTTTGAACTTAATTAAATACAAGAGACATTTTGTTTAACCTGAATTGAGCTATTTTGCCTGAATTAATACTACTACTTTACTTACTTACTATTTATTGTGACATGGCAAACTCTCATGGAACTTGGAATTAAGCAACTTTCCAGTTTTTCTAACATACCCGCGCAATGAAAAATGTTTAGTTTTGAAACTATGTCTAAAGAAATGAATGATTCTTTGCAGATGGTAAATTGATTACTGCTATGCAACCGTAGCAGTCGCCCTTCTTTGGTACCCAATTCATATAATTCATTTTAAATACTCATAAAAACAGCCAAAAGTTTTTGATGTCTTAAGCATTTTCTTCTCTTACTATTCAAGGTCTTCCTTTGCCACATGTCCATTTAATTGCAACAGAATCTCGCCTCTCTGAAATTTGATTAGAAAATACTTCTTCTAGAATCGCATTAGATTCATTCACTGATGGTTGCTCAGGTTTTTCTAGTTCTTGTGCTATTAGAAGTTCATTTGGTTCATCCACTTCTGCTTCTGCACGTTCTTCACAATCAAGACCTGACTGGGTTTTTTTATACTTGTTCTTCTATTTCCAAATCTTCTTCAGTTGAAATATTTTCTAAAGGATCTTCTGGCAGTGATGAAGTTGTGATACTAATTTTGGCAGGTAACACAAACATAGCTTCATGCCGACTGCACTTGATGCCATAAGGGTAAGCTCGGTCCTTGGTGAATTTTACAGATCGAAGACCCTCTGACAACTTGTTTTTGTTTGAATGCTTTTCAACTTGGAACTTAGTATATTTTCAATGTCTTTATTCGCAACAGATCCTTGTGACTGACTGTTTCTTGGCTAACCGTGTACTATCTTTAAATCTTTTCACGTGTAGCACAGTTCTTCTATAATAATTATGTTCAAGAATTCTCATCCATTGTCGCTTTGAAGAATGCTAGGAGCTCCAAAGGCACACAATATTTCAAGAAGAACTAACGCAACTTCTTCTGCACGTTTAGTTTTCAACGGTCGTAATTGTACAAATTTTGTTAACTGATCTTGGTAGACAAAAATGAACTTGAATTAATTATCTGCTTGTGCTTGCATAGATATCTATCAAATCTATTTGACCTCTACTATTAATTTTTCTGACAGTATAGGTTTCACTACTAAACCTTTTTTGGAACACTTAGATTTTTTTCTGGCATGTTTCACATGGATCCAGATAGATCTTTATGATTTCTACAGTTATGTATTATGGCATTCAGCTTGATTGTCAATAGTTATAATTTGAATTTCTTACTTTTGCCAAGATCCTCTGGGAAATGTATACAATTACCGGTACAAGTAGGAAATAAAGGGGTTTTAAAGAATATTTCCTACATTTACCATCGACTCTGGTAATTGTGTACAATTACCAGATTATCTACTTTTACCGTAACATATATATTATATAAAGTAAATACTTTAATATTTTCTTTTCGTTTAAAATTTTGGCGATCATCGAAATCTTGTCTTCTTCTTGAATTATTATCTAATATATTATTTCCGATTGCATCAGTTACATAATTCCAGGATAGATTAATAACCGATCCTATTACATCATTTCACACTGATATATTAAGAAAAATACGTATATGTCTTTTATTCCTTTTAATACCTTATTTGCATATAAAGTAGTGTTTCCATTTGGTGCACTATATATTATCATATCATGATTTATATATTGTCATTGCATTGTAATCCTATTACAGTTTCTACATTTAGAAGACATATCGGGATAACAGCAACACATAAGTATAGTAGAAATAACACTAAATTTACGAAAATATATCATAAATTCCAGTATAATATTTCAGATGTTCCAAAAGAGCAAAATGTATTCGGAAAGAAAGAGTACAATAAAAAGCTCTCTGTCACTCTATTTTACTCCATTCCACGTTCATAAAAATTGCTTGAAGTTATTTCGACTTGCTTTAAAGCTGACAACAATGAACTATTTTATACAATGCGGGCCACTGCGATCATAAGGCCTTGGATTGCTTCCAAATCTTTTGACTAAAACCACCGGATTTAATATGTAAAAATTATTTTTATTTGTATTTTCTAGACAGGCGGCGCTCTAGCTAAAAGCTGCTAAATTGTTCGATATTTAAAAGCAACAAAACGAACGAAAAATTATAAAATAAGAGATTTTAGAAAGACTGGCAAAGGATCTGGAGCGTGACTTCGACAGTAAAAAATCACTTATAGAGCAACATGTATGGCATTGCCAAAATCTAATAAGCGTAAAACATTAGGAAAGTTTAACATAGAAATAAATTTTATAGAATATTTAAAAAAATACTATTTTAAAGAAGAAAGCAGCAAAAACAAACATTGTTTCCAAACAACCAGTGTAAGAAAGTAAATAAATGGTTTTTGGTACTTGTATGACACCTTTCATAAATTCTTTTTCACGTGTTACAAGATTGATGATTTTATTATTATTAGCAATAACACTTTCTCGTTCAACCTAATCGTCTCTTAAATAGTAATCCTGCTCTATTCAGAAATCCTATCCAATAAAAAGAACAATTAAAACGCTTCTAAAATGAGTCATAACTGGTTTTTCACCTCATTCAATCCGTCTCGGGAAGTCTCTAGAGATGACAGAATCACATGGTTTCTCCTGTAACCTTATCGAGATTGTAGTTGTATGAAAATAGCAAGGGACGATTTTCGCTCCGCACCAATAACTATGCGGATTGCAACAGACTAATGACTGCAAAGACTGGAGATCGGTGTCTTTCAAGATTTCTTTCACTATATTTCGTACAACCCTCCAATCTAATTGGCGGTATTCTATCTTTGGCATACCTAACTTTTACACGTAGGACTCCAACAAGTGCTCTCTTAAGTAAATTATCTTGGTAGGTAGGTAGATTGGTCATGCATAGTGTGTTTTGTTACCAGATAGAAAAGGTAACGTGGTGCATTTCGCAGTTTTAAAGCTTTGTCGTGAGTTGGCAGTTGGCAAGTTCTGCAACTCGACCAAACTTCCTTCGAAAGGCGGATGCCAACCCTCGTGCGTCTTTAATACTGACCGGGATGGTATGAGCCAGTGAAAAGTAATTGGGAAGTATGACAGTGCTTCAGTCATTGCTTTTTTTCAGTGGCAACACCATGTCTTGCTTTACCAGTACCTCCATAGGCCCCCATGAATTCGTCAAACGTGAGGTCAGGTACTTCTCGGACTTAGTATACTTCCACTTCTTCATCTACGTCGCGGTTTCCCTCGAACGGCGTCAGTTGGTTATGGTGTGCTGTCGTGGGTTTCCGCCTAGGAATCTTGCTTATTCGGTAGATAAAACATCATCAATCTTCTTCACAATGAGGTAGGACCTTTCCAGAACTGCTACAACTTGGGAGAACAACCGTTGCGCCTCTTTGGATTGTAGAGCCAGACTTTGTCGTTTTTCTTAAAACTTCCCTTTTTGGCTTGGGTATCGTACCGTTTCTTCATTTGGTCGCTAGCGATGTAAAGATGGGAGCGGACCAACTCGTATATATCGTCCATCCTTCTTCGCAATTCATTCACATAATCCTCACCAGCCTCATCTTCTCCAGATCGACGTCTAAGTCCAAATTTTAGATCACAGGGTAGACGCATCTCGCGTTCCAATAAGACTTTTGCTGGTGTTTGGCCAGTTGATTCATTAACAGCGGATCTGTAGGCCATGGCAAAGAATGGAAGATACTGCACCCAGTCTCGCTGGTGATTGGACACCATCGTTGTCAAATACTTGACGTCTGCCTTATTCATTCGCTCTACCATTCCATCCGATTGCGGGTGATAGGCTGTGATCACTGCGATCATAAGGCCTTGGATTGCTTCCAAATCTTTTGACTAAAGCCACCGGATTTAACATTTTTATTATTTTTGACGTGACTTTAACAATAAAAAATCACTTATAGAGCAACATGTATTGCATTGCCAAAAATTAATAAGCGCAAGACATTAGAAAAGTTTAACGTACAGATAAATTTAAAGAATGTGTTACGAAATTAATATTTTAAAGAAGAAAACAGCAAAATACCAGGATTGATTCCAATCAATCAGTGTAAGAAAGTAAGTCCGATGGTTTTTGACACTTGTATGACATTATTCACGAATATTTGTCTAATTACGTCTATTTTCTACTATAATATAAAACCAGGAATAAGTTTCGTGTTCATCTATAAGACGAACATAAATATTGGCAATATCATTTTAAAGTCTTCTACTTTAAAATATATAATATGTGTCTGAATTACCCATATAAATGAGTCAGATTAAATAAATTATTAGAAGAATTTTTTACTAAGCAACAACATTTTCGTTTAATTCATTAATATTTTTTGTATTTTGACAACGACATCCGATTTGGACGTCGAAACGTTAATAAAATAATTTTTTTAGTAAAATTGTGGCTTATTTTCCATCAAAACTAGTTAATTACAAAAATGCCACAAGAAAATAGCTTCAGAACATCGTCTATAAGACATTATTTTTTAAAACGCAAAAAACATTATGACGAATATCGGTGATTGATCCTGGCAATTTTTAGATTAGGATAGAGGGATTAGGAATAAAATTGGAAAAAATCCTTTGTAAAAGGTATAAAATTATATTAAAATCCCTTTAAAGGGCTACATCACAACAAAACGTTTTCGATTTTTATAAAAAATCATCATCAGTGTTAGATAAACTGGATGATAGCTGAGCCACAAAAGAAAAATATCCGGGTAAAAACCCTTTAAATACAATATCGATCCGTTAAAAGTGCATACTTCAACAAAAAGCCTAATGATGGTCACATGGCAACTAGGATAATACCCTAAAGGTAATGTATTGAAATTTCCCAACACGTGGGATCCAAATTGAGTTATTTACATTTCAATGACTTAATGGCAACTGAAATGGCAGTCATTGAAATGTAAATAACTCAATTTGGATCCCACGTGTTGGGAAATTTCAATACATTACCTTAGGGCATTATCCTAGTTGCCATGTGACCATCATTAGGCTTTTTGTGGAAGTATGCACTTTTAACGCATCGATATTGTATTTAAAGGGTGTTTACCCCGATATTTTTCTTTTGTGGCTCAGCTAGCATCCAGTTTATCTAACACTGATGATGATTTTTTATAAAAATCGAAAACGTTTTGTTGTGATGTAGCCCTTTTACCCTCGTAACCCGGTGCTTAGATTCTTACGTAAACAACGGTTCGGGGTGCATTTGCACCCCATCTGTATATCCATTTTTCTATATGTGAACGTCGGGGAAATTAATTTGAAAGATAATTAGGACTTATCTATTATAATACGAAATATAATTGTACAAAAAAGTACTCATTTCTTCTTAAAAAAAATTATTATCGTCGCAAGACAAGCACATAAAATGTTGCACAGACTGAGCAACACAAAGTTTTTACACACAATACAGTTATACCGGGACTTTCGGTCTTTTTTCTCTGACATAAGTAACACCGACCTTGTCCCGTAACTCTGTTAGCTTCAGGTGGAACATCAGAAACGTCCAATTCAGGATTCGAAATTTTCATCATTTGCACCCAAAAGTCATTTTTTCAAAAAAAGCACGTAAACGCAAAGAGTTTTAAATGCTGTAATGGGTGGAATACGTTTAGAATTGAATTTAATACGAATAAAAAAATGGGCAAAAATCAAAAAAAAATTATTAAAAAATATAGGTGAGAAAAACGAGGTCTGGGGTGCAGCTGCACCCCGCACCGCCTTACGAGGGTTAAAGGGATTTTAATAAAATTTTATACCTTTTACAAAGGATTTTTTCCAATTTTGTGATTGATGGTATACAGCCAACTACAGGAAAAACATTGTATTCTCCTTGTGGATTTAGATTAGGAATAATTAAAACACTTCCCCTGTTCCAGTGTTCCCATACATCAACGTTTGCCCGACAAGCTATTAACAAATTTTCAGCTTGCTATTAATCAACTTTTTTTGGGTAGTCGGGATCCAGGTCTATAATTATTATAATGATTAATTTCTCACTTTTTTCGTATTAATATATGATATTACAACTTATTACTTATCGACCATACTAACTGGTAATTTTAGGTAATCGTATGCACTAATATATATTTTTTTTGATAATGTATACAAAAATGTTCGTCAGTAAAGTAATCATTTCACATTTCATCGAAACTCAGTTCAAAGAAGCTAAAATACCCAAAACGAAATTTCAGGAACCAAAACAAGGCAAGGAACGTCTTTCAACAGATCCGAACGTCTGACGATTTTGTTAATGTTATGACGTGAGATCATGGCTACACCGTGCAATAATAATAATAATACACGCGAACGAGTAGTTTAATTTAGTCTAGCAGTTTCGGTTATTACCTAAACATTGGAGCATACTCTAATTAATGTATAATTAATGTAATATGAACTTATCAATCTATGTTTAGGAATGGACTGTATGTGTTTATTTTATGTCTGCACAGAGGCTATGTTTGTAAAGGATCATTTTGGAGTTGAATTGACGGAATATCCAGGGTTTAGTAAATTGCGTAAAATGTGTAACAGAAAAATCCTTAAATCATTTCTTGTTATTAATTTATCAGTTCCTTTTGGCTCTTTAACTTCGTTTATAATTAAATGTCTGTATATATTTTTGTCTTAGGTCCGTAATGCCTGGTTGCACCAACAAATCAAAAGCTCCAGCACGTTAGTCCAGAAAGCCACTGCGCATCCGCTAGGAAAAATATTCCGATTCGGATTTTTTGCACAATCTTACTCAAAAAGGAACCCTTTTAACAAATTTGCATGTTGCCAGGACCAAAAGTGGGTCAAAAATTTTTTAAACGTTTTTTTTTTTTGTTTTTTTCCTAAAATTATTTTTTTGCATGGAACAAAGTTTTTTCAGATTTTTGGATCATTTCAAACAGAAAATGTCTTTAGTGGCATTTCTCTAAAATTGATAGTTTTTGACATATAAGCGATTAAAAATTTAAAAATTGCAAAATTGGCCATTTTTAACCCTCAAAAACTATGTGAAAACCTGAAAATTTGAATATTGCCAAGGTAGGTAGATATTCTTTAAACATCGATTGATGAAATCCCGAAGAGTTTTTTGCAATATAGTATTCAAAACTCCTTTGTTTTCGTACGGCAGGGCTTCCCAAACTTATTCGTACTGTGACGCCCTTAGGACTTTGCTATTTTTTGCGACTCCCCTCAACCCAACCCCCAATAATACTTACCAATTTTAGTACTAGCCCAGTGACAGGTTATAGTTATAACAAAAAACACTATTTTAACATAATTTATAATTTTTATTAGAAACTATTAGATTTTATATATTTAATTTAAGAAAGAACTAGAGATTTGACTTTTCATAAAAACTGCTTTTTATTTATTTAACAACTACTACTTTCATTTTTTATCAACAACAACCTACTTTTTTTATATACATTTTAAATAACAACCTAAAGGGTGGTTTATACGAACATTACAAAAACATATTCCAATACTCCCACCTTTTTGTTAAGTTGTTCAACCCATAAACAAACCATTTAAATAAAAAAAAATATAACAAATGTCCACTTTATTGCACTCTGATTGTCTATCTCTTACTTTACTAATTAATGATTAAGATCATTTTAATGTGGTTCTGAAGCTATTTCCTTGTGGCATTTTTATGATTAATTATTTATATGGGAAATAAGCCACAATTAAAATGAAAAAAAATAATTTTATTAACGTTTCGACGCCCAAATCGGGTGCCAAAAGATCATTTTAATATTGTCTACATGTCCAGTATAAACACACTGATTAGCTGATGATTTTTGAAAACCGTAGTTAGCCAAAAACGAGTGGAATTTTCGATTCCAATACCGTGGTGATTGTTTTAAACCGTACAACGACTTATGTAACTTGCACACTAGTCCGGGTTCACACTTTAGCCCCAGAGGTGGTGACATAAAAATGTCTTCGTCAAGATGTCCATATAAAAATGCTGTTTTTATATCGAACTGCATGATTTCATAGTCATTTATTGTGGCTAGAGCTAACAAGATTCTTATGGAGTCATACCTTGTTGTTGGTGCAAAAATTTCATTGTAATCTATTCCTTCTTTCTGGGCATATCCTTTAGCACACAATCTAGCCTTATATCTTTCTATTGAGCCATCTGGGTGTCTCTTGACTTTGAACACCCATTTTGAGTCTATAATGTTTTTATTGTCTGGCTTCTTAACCATAGTCCATGTTTCATTTTTCAATAGTGCATCAAACTCTTCATTTATGGCAATTTTCCATTTTTCTTCGTCTATACTTGACACTGCTTCTTCATATGTCTGTCGTATATCAACTTCAGTAAAATTTACCTCAAAATCATTTAATCTGGCTGGCAAACGTATATGTCGTTGTGGTCTCAAGTTGATATTATCATCATGTTGTAAAACTTCTGTTTCATTATTAACGTTTATTTGTTCTTCTTCTTGTCTCTCTTCAAGTTCATTTTCTTGTATTTCAAAAATTGTCACATCATCTTCTGCTGCTATCTTGATCACATTGTCTTTCTTTGCACTGTACATTTTATCAGTGAAAAACACATTTCCAGATATCACTATTTTCTGTGTTGTTGGGTTGAATAATCTATAATTTGTGGAGTTTTTGTCATATCCAACAAATATAACCTTCTGACTCTGTGCCTCTAGTTTCCTTCTTTTCTGGTCAGGAATATGTACATATGCATCACACCCAAACACTTTCATGTGGTCAAATACAGGTTTCTGCCCTGTCCACTGTTCATAAGCTGTAGAACCTGGTGTCTGTTTGCTTGTAATTCTGTTGCAAATGTAGATGGCAGTATTAACTGCCTCTGCCCATAGTCTCTTATCTACTCCAGATTGGTATAACATACATCAAACCATTTCTACAATTAATCTGTTATCTCGCTCAGATCTGCCATTTTGCTCTGGAGTGTATGGTGCTGTGGTTTCTGACTCTATACCTTCTTGTTCTAAATACTCTTTGAAAGTATTATTTGTATACTCAGTACCATTATCTGTATGCAGTTTTTCAACAGAATAGCCATACTTTGCCTTAATTTTTCTATTATATACTTTGAAACAATCTAGTACATCTGCTTTATGTCGAATAAAATATGCTACTCTATACCCAGTGTACTCATCTTTGAATGTTACAAAGTAACGTGCTCCTCGTACAGATTCAGTTTGCATAGGTCCACAAACATCACTGAATATTCTTTTTCCAGGAGGTAACTTAGTGTGTGGTCTCTCTTTAAAAGTCTTCTTATGTTGTTTTCCCATCAAACAACCTTCACACACAAAATCTTGTTTCTTTTCTGTAACACCTTTGATTAAGTTCATTTTTACCATTTCTTCTAAATATTTCTTATTAACATGTCCCAATCTTTCATGCCATATCTTTAAATCATCTACTGTAGTCACACATGCATTATATATTATTGTGCGAAACATAATTTTATATGTGTTGTTTCTATCCTTTATACCAACTGCTGCTAGATTCTCATTTTCATATACTTTGGCTTCATTGTTAATCTTAATTACACTCATACCTTTGTTTGTCAAAACACCTTCTGAAAATAAATTTTTTCTCAACTGTGGGATATATAGCACATCATTTATAGTGGATTTAAACCATTGTCCATTGATCAACTTCTCTATTTTAATAGTTCCCTTACCTTGTACTGGTAGTGTTTGATTATTGCCAAGTGATACCTGTGATGTAAAAGTTCTGTCAATATTAAAAAAATATTCTTCCCTGTAACACATATGTGCTGATGCACCACTGTCCATAATCCAATCATCACTTGTATCCACTTTTTCTAGCTGTTTTTCTTCTATGTTGAATGCACTCTCATTATTAACATTATAATATGCGCTACTCGAAGAACCACCACGCTGATTTTCTGTAGAGTTGCCAGCTTGTGCTCTGTCATTCTTTTTATAACCTTTTCTGTAGTTACTAAAGCCACCTCTGCCTCGATTATGACTTCTATATGACCTGCTACTACTGTTTTCTTGTTCGTTCTTTTTCTCTCTGCAAAATTTGACAATGTGCCCCCGCTTTCTACATCCAAAACATATTACACCCCTCTCTTGACCTTTCTGATCATATTTTCCTTTGAATGACATTGTTGCCAGTGCTTGTTCTGTCTCTTCATATGCAGTTAAGTTCATTTCTTCATCTAACAGTCTTGCGGTGAGGTTACCTATATTTTGTTTAGCACTGTCTACGGACAACCATGCCTGTCTAACATTTCTGTACTTTTGGGGCAATGTACTCAGTATTTTTGTCATAATAGCAATATCACTCACATCATCACCTGCTTCTTTAATTTGCTTAGCAAGATTCTGCACTTTTGCTATGTGTTGAGCGATAGTATCTAGGCTACTCATCTTATATTGATGAAACCGTTCATGCAACATCATTTTATTTGATTCTGATTTCTGCTCATAAATAGACTCAAGGGTCTCCATAATCTCTTTAGCAGTATTACAACTTTCAATTAAAGTAATCTGATTTAAACTCACTGCAGATGTTAAAGTGAACATAGCCTGGGCATCCTTTTTAAACCATGCCTGTAATTCGTCTCCTGCTACTTCTGGTTTGATTAACGAGCCATCAATAACTCCATATATACCTTTCGCCCTTAAGGCACATTTCAGTTGGAACTTCCACTGTTGAAAGTTAACGCCATCAAATTTACCAACTGTGGATATATCTATTTTGTCATCCATTATTTTTTTTTGCTTCAAATTTCCAGCGACACACGCCACTCTAGTTCTTTGTTTGACTGGGTCTAGTTCTTTCTTTCAAACCCTTATACTTCGGACACACCGGCAAAGTCTTTAAATATACTTTCTTGCTTTTTCGGACACACAGATACTTTAAAATAAATATACGCAGTAGTTAAGTATGATCTGGGGCCACATAACCTATTAGATTTTATATATTTAATTTAAGAAAGAACTAGAGATTTGACTTTTCATAAAAACTGCTTTTTATTTATTTAACAACTACTACTTTCATTTTTTATCAACAACAACCTACTGTTTTTTTTTATATACATTTTAAATAGCAACCAAAAGGGTGGTTTATATGAACATTACAAAAACATATTCCAATAGAAACTAAGAACGAAATCAAAACATAAGCACAAAAATAAAAAGGGATATTTATTTATGTAACTGGCTGGTTAATGTGAGGGATGTGATTGCTTTTTTGAGCATAGCTTATGAAACCGGGGGCTCCAGTTTGGAAATTGCCACTCTCATCTCTTTTTTTTCTAAGTTTATGTTTGACCTCTACTTGTTTTTAATTACTGCAACTGCAGAAAAGCCTGTTTCGCACAAGTACGAAGTCGCAAATGGTAATAAAACCTTTAATGCAGCACTGCTGATGGCTTGATATTTATGAGAAACTGAGCTAAAAAATTTAAACAGTTTGTCCTTGTCGTATTGAAGCTTTAGGCTGCAATCGCATGACAATTATGTCAGTTGTTCTTTTTCCTCTGTTGAAATTGTCGATGGTGTGGATGACTGGAAAGGGTTTCTGACCCAGATCTTCTGGAAAATATTTCTCAAAGTGTTCGCTCAATGATAACATGTGTTGTGTAAACATATTTTTTAAAAAGGGATCGAGGATTTCTATCGTTCTTTCTTGTAGAATACCTTATAAAGCAGGGAAACAGTCAATTTCTTGATCTTCGAATTTTCTCTTCCATAAGAGCAACTTCTTCTGAAACCCAGTAATTTATTAGGATTACTCACAACAGAATACGGAATGCCCTCGACTCCAGTGTTGCCACTGTCCGGATAATTATCCAATTTTCGGATTCAACAATTTTTTGAATAATTTCGGTAACTCAAGGGTCTATCGATTTGATGTTATATTTTTATTTGATTTATTTTCAAATCAAACAAAATCAAATAAATATATTTTCTGTATTAAAAGTCCGCACTGACACGCGACGCCCCTGAGACAACGTCGCGACGTCCCAGGGCGTCGCGACGCACAGTTTGGGAAGCCCTGTCGTATGGTATACTCCACCGACAGTATGGTGCAAATGAAAGGAATAAATTCGTTATTTCGTAAACCGGCGACTTTAAGGAAAAATCCCGAAACAGGTCGATTTTTATTTTTAAGTTATGATATTGTGGCATATATGGTATACTAGTGACGTCATCTATCTGGGCGTGATGACGTAATCGATGATTTTTTTAAATAAGAATAGGGGTCGTGTGCTAGCTCATTTGAAAGGTTCTACAATTCTCTATTCAGTAATGTAAACATTTACATAATTATTTATACAGGGTGTCCACAAATTTTTTATTAAATTAAATTATTTGACAAAAAAGAAGTAGAAGCTACAAATGAGCTACAACACGACCCCTATTCTCATTTAAAAAAATCATCGATTACGTCATCACGCCCAGAATGATGACGTCACTAGTATACCATATATGCCACAATATCATAACTTAAAAATAAAAATCGACCTGTTTCGGGTTTTTTCCTTAAAGTCGCCGGTTTACGAAATAACGAATTTATTCCTTTCATTTTCACCATACTGAAAACTTTTTTCTTTTTTCTTTTTTCTAATTTTCACCATTAGAAATTAAAAAACAAAGGAGTTCTGAATACTGTATTGCAAAAAACTCTTCGGGATTTCTTTAATCAATGTTTAAAGAATTTCTAATTACCTTGGCAACATTCAAATTTTAAGTTTTTCACATAGTTTTTGAAGGTTAAAAATGGCCGATTTCGCAATTTTTCAATTTTTAATCGCTTATATCTCAAAAACTATCAACTTTAGAGAAAAGTCACTAAAGAACTTTTCTGTTTGGAATGATCCAAAAAACCTAAAAAAAACTTTGCTCCATGCAAAAAAAAATAATTTTAGGAAAAAAACAAAAAAAAACGTTTAAAAAATTGTTGACCCACTTTTGGTCCTGGCAACATGCAAATTTGTTAAAAGTGGTCCTTTTTGAGTAAGACTGTGCAAAAAATCCGAATCGGAATATTTTTCTTAGCGGATGCGCAGTGGCTTTCTGGACTACGTGGCAATTCATTGTGGCAAGCTGAAAATTGATCTAAGACTCAATGGTTCAACGCGTATGTTTCGTAAGCTGAACTTAAAGAACGGCTTAACCAGGCATAAATGTCATTTTCTTTCGCAAAATATTTCTTTCAGCTATCTTCTAATACACCTTTCGCATCTCTCCTAATTATTTTTCAGTAATGTTTTGAACGCAACCCTTTTTATTTATGATTTTTCTGATTAAAAATGGCATACTCTTTGCCCTACATCATGGTATAAATCCTTGCCTATGCCGCAGAGAACCTGGATCGCTTCCGTCTCCGATCAGTTTATCCCCAAGATTTGTTCTCACTGTGGCTGATTGGTTTCAGTATAGATTATTGTCCAGATTTAGCCATTTCTACGGCTCACGCTCCCGATAAGGGGAAAATTGACTCATCCCAGATACGTACGGTATCAAAAGGATTAAGCTCTGGTGGGACTCTTTCCGTGTTATCGAGCTCTAGGTGACTTGGTATGCTGGAGTATCTCCCAAAAATTTTCGTACACATCTGGCCGTCGAGAGTAGTACAGCTTTCTGTGTGGTCTTATAAAGATGTTCATTTAGACCAAGCTTTTTTATGTTTTCGAGGAGGTTCTTCGGAATGACTCCAGTAGTAGACATAATAATAGGTATCGTCCGGATGCTTTGCATTCTCCATTGTCTTCGTATTTGAATTTCCAAATCTCTGTACTTGGCGATCTTTTAGGTAAATTTAGTACGTAGATTATTGTTGTTAGGTATCACCACATCAATTAGTCTTGTTGTTTGTCTTGTCTGTCGTTTATCTTGTTAATTTTTAGTGCGAGATCTGGTCTATTATGTGCCACTGTTTGGTCTGTGAGCACAGTGCGGTCCCAGTATAGCTTGTAATTGTCATTCTCACGCATAATCTCAGGGACGTATTGATAATATGGGAAATGGTCCGTTTGGAGAAGTCTCAGCTTGATAGCAGTCATAGCTTGAAGTCTCTTGAAGAAGGATATTTCCTACTGCGTCATGCTGTTCCTTATATTCAGTTGAAGCAAACGCCTGGCAGCCCTCTGTAAGATGTTGGATGGTTTCTTGAGCTTGAGATCCATATCGGCATTTGTCTTTTTGGACCTGAGGGTCTTTGACGATATATTTCAGGTAATCTTTGGTTGGTATAACCTGATCCTGAAATGGCTAGTAATGAACATTCTGGTTTTCAGGGAACATCTATCCTGATGTCAGCCAATATTGCGACGCTGTATTGTCGACATAGTCATGGCTGACCTCATTGGGATGTTGCCCGTGCAGAGGTTTACCCATCCAGGTACGCATTTTTTCGTCCTTTGTAAGGTGGTTTATGCGCATTTCGGGTTTCCTCAGTTTAATCGACGTTGTGTCATCTACTGCGCAAATAGCGCGATGTAGAGTAGATGTCTTAGCTCGTATCTGAAAATAAGTTCTTAAATGAACAATATGTTTATCTAATTGCTCACCTATATCCATAACTCGTCGTCCTCCTAAATACCGGGGTAGTGTCGTTCTTTCTACTCCACTTCGAGGATGGTGTTTTTGTGCTTTTCGTTGAAGATTTTCCATATGGGGTTTTGTCCACGTAACAATACCAAATGAATAGCTAAGCGCAGAACAAGCTTAGGTGTTTAGTGATAAACAAATTTTACTGTTAAGCTGTGAACGAAGCAGCTCTTTTACCCTTCGTATAGAGTCAGTAGTTATCTCAGTTTTCATTTTCTTATGGTCAATTTTCCGCGCCTGCTTTATTCCAAGATATTTGTACATATCGTTTTCAACCATGGCCTCGATAATTTGGCCATTTTGCATATCCAATCCACCGGGCTGTACCTTTCCTCTGACTATATTTAGACACGGTACTTGTCTAGTGCGAAGGGCATACTAATATCATTAGAGAATGTTTCTACAGTTTTTAGCATCTGTTCTAGGTTGTCTCGAAGGAAATCATCCATATACAACAGATGATTAAGCTTAGCTACTACAGCATTGTTGTTTTTAATGCTAAAACATGAGTCAGTGGAGTTTAATAGCTGGAATAGGGGTTCATAGCTACAGTTGAGTCCGCGAGTCTTTACCCGTGCGTCATCATTTAAAGCATACGAAATAAGTCGGAAATCTATTTCACGCAACAACAACTGACAGAAAGTGGCTACTGTTCCGATTACGGGTTTCATTATAAAATTTGACGTTATCAAATATATAGAATGTCAAATGTAAGTTTTGCTTCAAAATTTTTGTGCAGAATTACAGCTACATTGGAAGTAGCTTAATAAATTCTTTTATTATTATTGATTAATAAATAAATAAACAATTTATAAAAAAATCCAACAACATATTTTATTTTTGTTATTTTATCCACTTTGACGGAAATCTAAACACAGTCATTTCTTTACTGTGTGAATGACGTTAGCTTTGTATGTTTTAAATATTAATTGCCAAAATAGAATTATCTACCTTAAAATTTCAAAGCCCAATATAAAATTAGTTGTGAAAACACCTGTTTGTGTAATTTAAAGAAACTTCAAAACGCAAAAATTCGACAAAAACCGCAAAAAGTTCAACTGACTGACAGCCACAAAATTAAACAAAGCAGAAACGTCAAACAAATTGTGCTTAAAATATGAAAACATACCGAATCGTCTTTTTTTGTACCTATCTCTTTTCAATGCACTGAGTCTAGATGGTTCATAAAAATAACATGTGTTGTTACTTAATAACAAACGGCAGCTGGTTTGTCATGAGTTTCATGCGTGGAAGAGAATGATGCTAGATAAAAAGTATGTGTTTTATCTCGCCAGGTATTAATGACGCACGGGTAAAGACTCGCGGACTCAACTGTAAACATAATCACAATGGACTCAGCGTGTCTCCTTGAAACAGGCCCCTACGTATAGATTATTGTTACTATTCTATTGTTGTATGTTGTTATTATTAGTATTGTATTATACGCCGCTCTTTATAATCCATTTGGGTTTTGGCTGTTGAACCGTGTCTAATGCTTTTTGGTAGTCCACAAAGCAGATGTAGATATCGCAAGCCATATCTCTACATTCTTGGTATAATACGCCTTTCATTAATCCAAACTGAAGTTCTTCTATAGATAGAAATTCATCCACGATTTTCTGAATCCTGCCCTTTGCAATATAATCCAGGGCCCATCTGTTTTGAGATGGACGTTGAGAGGTGACTCAAATTTTTTTGCAGAAATTGCTTGAAAATAACTCAAATAATAATATTTGAGTTATCCTCCCTCTCAAAAAGGTCCGGAACATTGTTTAAATAATCAAAATGTCAAAAAATGAAGGAAAAATTCGATTTTTTTCTTCGTTTTTTGATTATAACTTTAAAAGTATTCATTTTCGAGAAAAGATGTACTAACATAAAAGTTTCGTAATTAAATTTTCTACAATATGGAGTTGGTTAAAAATTTAAAAAAGAGTCATCCTTGTTGCAAAATAGCAATAATTGCGAAAAAACCATACAAAAACAAGCATTCGCATTTTACGTTTTTCAACCATTTATGCTAGACTTAGAACCTTCATATTTTACCGAGAAATACTTTATGATACAGTAAAACAATGCTGTAAATTTGATTAAGATTGGTTCAATAGATTTTGCAAAATAAATTTTGCAATCCAGCTTTCGCAAAAGAAATTAATTTTTTCAAAATGTTACAGGACTGAAAATAAAGCAGATAGTAAGTTGAATTTTTTTTTTTTCATATAGAAGTGTACTGTACCTTTCATTTGCAATTAAGTTGCAAAATTAAAATCGATTAACTATCACGGCGTCAGGAATTTTTTTAAATAAACGTTAATTATTGGTGCTACGCGCAGGACAGCGGTGTTCGATTAACACAAGTTGATTTCCACCAAAATTTCGTCCAATCTTTATCTAATATATTATTTTCTTACTCTATATTTTGTTGTATTTTAATATTTTAATTCCACAAAAATTAAACTAATTTTATTATTGTTTGTGAAATATTGTTTAAACAATTGCATATGTTTAAAAATAATAAACTTTTATTCTCTAAGTTAAAATATATGAACAAAGAAAGTTTTTGCTAAAAAAAGTGTTATTTCAAAGGATAGAGTATGTGTTTTTATTTTGCAATAAACAAATTTATTTATTTATATCAAAATGTAATAAAAATTAAAATGTATCAATTATTATCAAAGCTCATTGGAATGCCCAATCAGAGCAAACTATCCGCTGTCCTGAGCGCAGCACCAATAATTTATGTTTATTTAAAAAAATTCCTGACGCCGTGGTAGTTAATCGATTTTAATTTTGCAAATTGCAAATGAAAGGTACAGTACACTTATATAATCAAAAAAAATTTCAACTTGCTATCTGCATTAGTTTCAGTCCTGTAACATTTTGAAAAAATGAATTTTTTTTGCGAAAGCTGGATTGCAAAATTTATTTTGCAAAAGCTATTGAACTGATCTTAATGAAATTTACAGTATTGTTTTACTGTATCATAAAGTTTTTCTGGGTGAAATATGAAGGTGCTAAGTGTAGCATAAATGGTTTAAAAACGTAAAATGCCTATACTTGTTTTTGTATGTTTTTTTTTCGCAATTATTGCTATTTTGCAACAAGGGTGACTATTTTTTAAATAATTAACAAATTCTATATTGTAGCAGATTTAATTACGCAACTTTTATGTCAATACAACTTTTCTCGAAAATGGATACTTTTAAAGTTATAATCAAAAACGAAGAAAAAAGTCAAATTTTTCCTTTATTTTTTGACATTTTGATTATTTAAACAATGTTCCGGACCTTTTTGCGAGGGAGGATAACTCAAATATTACTATTTGAGTTATTTTCAAGCAATTTCTGCAAAAAAATTTGAGTCACCTCTCAACGTCCAAATGTACCAATATTTTTACAGATGCGTCCTGGTCTAATACTGGAAGGTGAGAGGGGGTATTTACAATTTGCGGAAAAATCCACGGGTGTTCTGTGACATTGTCTGTGAAAATTTTTTCTTAGGGCTTCCTCATGGAAAATCTAATTTTCATAGTAAAATGTCACAGGAAACCCGTGGATTTTCCACAAATTTTAAGTACCTCCTCTAACCTTCCATCATTGTCAAAGATTAGGACTAAGAAAATCGTAGCTTACTTCTATCTAATATCTCCCGGTCTCATAGCTTATATATCCTGCGATGTTTAATTTTAGGAAAAAGTTTTAATGCTTGGCTCGTTAGACTCGATAGCATTAGTCTATCTTATGGAATAGTACCATGTCATTACCCTTCTGTTAAGAGATGTTATGGCTGCCCTTCTACCACACCAACCTGTCAGGTTCTACCACTAGTAGAGATGGTCCGGTTTCCGTAATTATTGCGAACTGGTTCTCTATCTCATAAAAAACTTATTTCGGATGTAATTTTTCCAGGTCTTATCAATACTCTCTTTGTCCACGATTACTTCTTCACTGTAAAGCTGAACATTGAAGCCAGGACACACAAATAAGTTACAATCATTTGAAATGTGGTGTTATAGAAGGATGCTTAGAATAGCATGGACACAGAACAAAACGAACACGGAAGTATTGCGAGAAACGGGCAAATAATGCGAAATAATTAACACAATCAAAATAGGAAAGTTAAAATATCTGGGAAACGTAATAAGGAACAATGATATGAAATGCTAAGACTAATAGTGCATGAGAAGATAAGAGACGTAAGGAGTATAGGAAAAAGAAGAGTGTCATGGTTAGAAGTTTAAGAGATTGGTTTAAATGCAGTTCCATAGAACTCTTCAGAGTAGCGGTAGACAGAGTAAAGATAGTGATGATGATTTCCAACCTCTGATTGGGAGATACCACTTAATGAAGACGAACCTGTTCATTGTCATTTACTTCCTCTTCTCTTTTTGCACTTGCTTGCTATTTATTTTATTTTTTTTATGTAGAATTTTTTGTAGAATTTCAATTTCTTGACATCTTTTCTCGAGTTATTTTTATTTAGTTTCTCTGTTCTTTCTCTGTATCCTTCGCGGTAATGTTTTATACATGTAATTTTCATTTTCCTTCTTTGTTCCTTCAACTGCAGAATCTCTGTCGTCATTCATGTTTTAATTTTACTTTCTTCCTTCTTCACAAAATTGTCTTTGATATCCTCTATCATTTTATTAAGGGATTAATATTATCTTCTCTTCGGTACCTTACGATGTACCATCGATTTCTTTGAAATTTTTATTAAATGTTTTGCTAACTATTTCTTTTACTTCGCTACATTTCAGTTTCCTTATGTCATGATTGTTTACAGTTTTTCCGCGTACTTTCTTTAACTTGGGTTCTGTACACGATCTCTAGAGGATTGTGGCCGTATTGAATATAAGCGGCTGGGTTGGTTTTACCACTCTTGAAACTATTTTGATACTTTTTGTTAACAAGTATATTATTATGTATAGTCGATTTATGATAATAACGTCTTCGCCGTTATCTCTAGGTGATTTCCACGTATATAGGCTTTTACTGTTTGTATTTCTGCAATTTCTTCATCATTGTGGTTATGGGTGCATAGACTTGTATAATGTTTGTGTTGACCGGTAATATATTTATTTTTAACAAGAGGATTCAGTCTTTTACTAGTGTAATGTTGTTGACACGTTTGGCATATTTTTATTTGTGATTATACTGACTCCATTTTCATATTTACAATCTTTTGTATTTTTCTATATCACATAGCTGGAGTCAAGATTTCGCTTATATCCATTATTGCTATTTTCATCGGTTCCTTTTCTGTTACTGCACATTGATTTTTTTCTTTTTGATCCTACTATAGCCTCGAATACTTTAGTTAGAGGGTAGCTGAAACTGTAAACTTGCTAAAATTTATCTATCTTATAACCCTGGATTAAGTTCCATACCCAAATTTTCATCCATTAGTGAACGATAGTTATCTCCAATAACATAGGTTACTTTTTTCTTACACAGAATTATCTTATAATTTTTTTAGTGAAGATAAGTTATGGTATAATCTGAAAAGTTAAATAGCGCTTGTTTCCCTAGAATAGTAAGGCTAGCTCAACACATTTGAACTAACGTTTTTTTTTCACCAAAATATTTATCCAACCCTTTACTTTAAAATGTATATTAGCAACGAACATACAGTGATGAGCGCGCTAATAACCGGCAGAATAACGCAAAAGATGGAAAAGATATTAAGTTGTGAGATAAAAAGAAATGAAACTATTAGATATGGGAAATTTGGCGATAAAAACCTATAAATTTACATTCTATTTATTGTTTCCCATCTTTAGACGTATCAGAGGAGTCTGTCAACTAAAACTGTCACTGTCAGATGCCGATAGATGGCGCTATAATTGGTAAAAACGATTGTTGGAAATGGAAAGTTAAATTAAAAAATAGAAAGTCTTCCACTTTATGGAAAACTTAACTTAACTTTTTTTGGTTTTAGGACCTACTCTTCACAACCCAATAGGTCCCCACAACGCTCGAGTAATAGGGCTTTTCATCGATTGCCATTTGTTTCGAGCTTCTGTCATGTGTCACATAATATTAATATATCTACGTCATACGTCTTTGGTACATACCAATGATACAAACAAACGACGTACGACGTAGATATATTAATATTATGTGACACATGACAGAAGCTCGAAACAAATGACTGTGAATGAAAAGCCCTATTGCAAATATAGCATACGTTCCTCGGCTACTATTAGGAAAATAATATTTTATATTTTTACAACCATTTACAAAATAATATATGGGATAGATTTTACAAATGTTCAAAATATCTTAATAAAAACTGACTTATCGAAATAGTACTAAAAGGCAAGAAAGTCTTAAAAAAAATTGTGGTTAAATAATGGGACCACTTGTGATAATTTAATCGGAATTAAGTATTTTCTATGGGAAATAAGCCACAATTTTACTAAAAAATGAATTTATTAACGTTTCGAAGCCCAAATCGGGTTTCGTTGTCAAAATACAAAATTCATCCATCCAATGGCACTACAGCCCAAATCGAGCCTTGGCCTCCTTCAATAAGCTTCTCCAATCATTTCGATTTACCGCTGTTCTTTTCCATGAACGCGTTCCCAGGAAGACGAAGTCGATGAGGATGCCAGGAAAATACAAAATACTATTAAAATAAACAAAAATGTTGTTGCTAAGTAAAAAAATTCTTCTAATAATTTATTTAATCTGACTCATTTATATTGGCAATTCAGACGTATTTTATACATTTTAAAGTAGAAGACTTTAAAATGATATCGCCAATATTTATGAGTTGCGTTCCTGGGACGACTTTACTAAAAGATAGTTCATTCGATTACATGAAATCAATCCCAACTCAAGAATATCCGTCGCAAAAAATCAAAGCATGTGATCTGTCTTTAAAAAGACAACCAAATGCAACGATAAATAATAAAATTCTCGCGTTAGAGATTCCATAGTAAATCACGAGGGAAAACCAGGAAAAAACCTCGTGATACTATCCCGACATCGTAAGTATATATATATAGTATCACGAGGTTTTTTTCCTGGTTTTCCCTCGTGATTTACTATGGAATCTCTAACGCGAGAATTTTACTGTCATCGTTGCATTTGGTTGTCTTTTTAAAGACAGATCACATGCTATGATTTTTTGCGACGGATATTCTTGAGTTGGCATTGATTTCGTGTAATCGAATGAACTATCTTTTAGTAAAGTCGTCCCAGGAACGCAACTCATAAATATTGGCGATATCATTTTAAAGTCTTCTACTTTAAAATGTATAATATACGTCTGAATTGCCAATATAAATGAGTCAAATTAAATAAATTATTAGAAGAATTTTTTTACTTAGCAACAACATTTTTGTTTATTTTAATAGTATTTTGTATTTTCCTGGCATCCTCATCGACTTCGTCTTCCTGGGAACGCGTTCATGAAAAAGAACAGCGGTAAATCGAAATGATTGGAGAAGCTTATTGAAGGAGGCCAAGGCTCGATTTGGGCTGTAGTGCCATTGGATGGATGAATTTTGTATTTTGACAACGAAACCCGATTTGGGTTCGAAACGTTAATAAATTCATTTTTTAGTAAAATTGTGGCTTATTTCCCATAGAAAATACTTAATTATAGAAATGCCACAAGGAAATAGCTTCAGAACAACATTTAATCGGAACGTACACAAAAATTTGTAGGGAACAAAACCCATAAAATTTCGCTGATATTTTTTTAAGATGTTGCTGCCATAAGAATGCCGCATGTCTATTTTTAATAAAAAACCTCTATTAGTTTTCGGTATATCGGAAAAAATCTATTTTCATTTTGTAACTTCAAAGGGCTGTAACTTTTTTTATATGCGCATTTGTACTAAGGTAAGTTAGGTTTAA
Organism: Diabrotica virgifera virgifera; assembly: GCF_917563875.1. NCBI lineage: Eukaryota > Metazoa > Arthropoda > Insecta > Coleoptera > Chrysomelidae > Diabrotica > Diabrotica virgifera. The sequence goes on from NC_065449.1 coordinate 147,477,109, forward strand.
TCGAACTATTTTTGGTCCCAGAATATGTGATTTAATTTATGACCTGCCTTTTTGTTACACCCTGTATTTATCATTATAGATGATAATTCAAGGCACAATATAGGAAAAGAAGACTATTGGAACTGGAAGAAGACGCATTTTCCCCTAGTTAAATAATCTAAGAGAGTGGTACCTATAAATGCAGTTCTTCACAGTGTCAAAAGTGAAAGTGGCCATGATGATGAGACTAACCTCCTTAAAGGAGACGGTACATAAAGAAGAAGATATTTAACGTCACTTGACATCCAAAGTAATTTCATATTTTACAGATGCTATTTCATTTATACTTATACTTACATTTACATATTCGTTGTTTTAATGCCTGATGATATAGAAATATTTTATGTTCGTTTATTTTACTCCTTGTTTGTTCTGCTTCGAAAGTTGATTATTACATTCTTAGTCAATTTACTCACGGTTTTTGCTGTTAATTTTAAAGATTGACATGAAATTTGACTTGCACATAGCTAGCAAGTCAAAGGAAAAAAGTGCTATTGTGCCGATGTGTGCGTTTGACGTGCGGGTGAGTTTCACCCCTTCTCGGGGGTGAAAAAATATAGGTATGTTAAAAATAAGTCCGGAATTAGATAAACTGACTAATTCTAAGCAACGTTTGTTCTATAGAGTTTTTTCACTAAGTTGAGTTCACTTTTTGAGTTATTCTCGAGTGAATAAATATGTTCATTTTTTTAACACAAAAGGTACGTTTTTAGACGGTTTTTTGTAATAAAATAACTCAGAAAGTAAGTAGTATCTTGTCCAAAAAAGTATTTTTAACAAAAATGCAGCTTATAAAAAAGTGAAAAAAATTGTGTATATACAGGGTGTTTCATTAAGAATGGCCAATCTCTGAGTTGTAGGTTCTAGACCTCAAAATATTAAGATTTAACCCAAATCACTTCAATAAAATATGGCTCCTTACTGAGTTACAGGGTGTTTTAGTTAAACATTTAAAAACTATTTTTACCCGGTACTGTAAAACTGTTTGACGTATCCTTATCATACTTGGCAGAAAGTGTAACTACTATACACCCTACTAAACTATGATAAATAAACGTTTCTAGCTACTACCATAGGCGTACGACAGGGAATCGTGAATGGTTGACCCTTCTCAAATTCTACGCCACTGGGGGAATTACTATTTTAGTACAATTTTTCGATTCTCCAATACTTTCTATGTAAATAATATAGTCTCAATTGGTAACGATAGTCATTAGTTTTCGAGATATTTGATAAGTTAAAGATGAAACGGCACAGTTATTTTGATTAATGTGTTGTGTCGCTGCATTTTGAACTTCATATATCTCGAAAAATAATGATTTTATCGTTTCGAATGAAAAGTATATTATTTACATAAAAAATAATTAGAAAATTTAAAAATTACACTAAAATAGCAATTCTGTCAGTGGTGTAGAATTTGAGAAGGGTCAACCCCTTACTTTCCCCTGCCGTACGCCTCTGGTAGTAGACAGAAACGATTATTTAACATAATTTCGTAGGGTGTGCAGTACTTACACTTTCTGTCAAGTATGATACGGCTAATAATATTTTACGTCAAATAGTTTTAAAGTGCTGGGTACAAATAAATTTTAAATATTAATCATATGAATCATATTTATTATATCATTAATTAATCAAAATAACTGTGCCGTTTGATTTTTAACTTCAAATATCTCGAAAACTAATGGCTTTATCGTTACCAACGAGGAGTATATTATTTACATAAAAAGTATTAGGGAATCGAAAAATTGCGCTAAAATAGTAATTCCCCAGTGGCGTAAAATTTGGGAAGGGTAAACCATTTACTATCCCCTGTCGTACGCCTCTATGATAAGGGTACGTCAAATAGTTTTAATGGATAAAATTAGTTTTAAATTTTTAAATAAAACACCCTGTAATTCAGTAAGGAGCCACATTTCATTTAGGTGATTTGGGTTAAATCTTAATATTTTGATGTCTAAAATCTACAACTCAGAGATTGGACACCAATAGAGAATTCTTAATGAAACACCCTGTATATATGAGGTTTGTAGACTCAGTAGAAGCAGAGTTGTAGCTAATGAAAAGTAGGTTCTCATTCGTCAAACTCCAGATCTAATATTTCAACGTAAAATGACCAAAAACAATTTTTGAGAGAAAACTTTTTTAAAGTGTTAAAAAACTTTATCGTTGTTTTTAAAAAAGTTTTTAACTTCAACAGTAAGTAAGTTACGCTCAAAATAAAGTTGTTCCTTTTATTTTGGAAAAAAATCGTAAATATCGCCCCTTAATTATTAGCATCCCAAATGAAATTAATCGTTACCATTTCACAAGTTGCTTTACTTATATGTATTTTTTATATGAACTGCTCGGTTCATACTATCGGTTCAAAGTGCTCAGATTTAAAAAAAACTTTGGTTTAAAGTCATTTTTCTACTGTAAGATAAAAATTGGTCAATCATAAATAAGGCTGTCCACAATTTGCATACATTCATGATTAGTGACTCGTTCAATCTATTTTAACGACAGCCTTTTCAAATATAAGCACTTTGAACTGATGAAACTTACAGGTCATATAAACAATACATAAGTAACGTAACTTGTGAAGCGGTAACGATTAATTTCATTTGGGATGCTAATTAAGGGGTGATTTTCGAGATTTTGGGACAATTATTTTGAGCGTAACTTCCTTTTATTAGAAACTTAAAAAAAAAACAAAAATAAAACTCTTTTAAACACTTTATAAAAGTTGTTATGATTTTTTCCGGAAGAGTGCTTGATTTTTTTGTTATTTCACGTTGAAATATTCGACTTGGAATTTGACGCATAACAACCAACTTTTCATTAACTACAAATCTGCTTTTACTGTGTCCACAAACTTGTATACACCATTTTTTTGTCACATTTTTATAGGCGATATTTTTACTAAGGGCTACTATATTTTTACTGGATAAAATACTTACTTTTTGAGTTATTTGCGAAAATCCGTCTAAAACGTGGTTTTTTGTTGAAAAATGAACATATTTCCTCGCAAATAGCTCGAAAAGTATTGGCTTAATTAACTCAATAGAATAAAAGTTGCTTAGAATTAGCCAGGTTATCCAATTCCGGACATATTTTGATCAAATATTTTTTCACCTCCAAGAAGGGGTGAAACTCACCCCCAGGGCAAAACCACACATTGGCACAATATCACTTTTTCTGTTTGACACGTTAGCTATATGTATGCCATATTTTAATGTCAATCCAAGCGGTTCTTTAAAATTTGGAGGTTTTGCAATATTTTACCTTGGGTGAATTGACTATCTACAATGTATTGCCGGTCCCTGCTTTCACTGTATTTCTTAATTTTATTATGAATTGTTTTTCTTGGTATGTTTCTTAAGGTGCTTTCTTGTGGCATTTTACGTTTTAATTGTAATATTTTTTTGGGAATCGACCACATTATATTGTCAACATTTTATTTGGACTTCTCAGAAATACTTTCGTATTACCTTCCAATACCTTCGTAATCTCCAAAAATATTAAATTAATGATTGTTCTTTGTAGGTGGATAGATTATCACGTCTGCGTATTTTTTAATAGAGCATTGAACATTATCAATGAATGGTTTTATTACAAGTACCATTTTTGTTCTACATAAATAGTGTTAATGAAAGTAGGAATCGATAAGTGTTATATAATCGTTTTTATGAGATCAAAGGTTAAGGGGAAAGTGTCTTAAATCTCTATCTGGTTTGACATAACTTTAAAAATACTTATTAATAATTTTATAACTTAATTTTATTTGACTCATTCATATTGATAGTACATTCTTTTACGGTTTTTGCTCTAAATTTTAAAGAACCGCTTGGATTGACATGAAATTTGGCATACGCATAGCTTACATGTCAAAGAAAAAAGTGATATTGTGCCGATGTGTGCTTTTGCGCTGGGGGTGAAAAAATATATGTTCAAAATAAGTCCGGAAGTGGGTAAACTGACTAATTTTAAGTAACTTTTTTTCTAAGGAGCTTTTTTGCCAAGACAACACTTTTCGAGTTATTTGCGAGTGAATATGTCCATTTTCAACAAAATAACCACATTTTTAGACGGTTTTTCGCAAATAACTCAAAATGTAAGTATTTTGTCGAAAAAAACGTTCTTAGCAAAAATATAGCCTGTAAAAAAGTAAAAAAAAATGGTGTACGCGTTAGGTCTCTGAACCTAGTAGAACCAGAGTTATAGCCAAAGAAAAATAAATTCATATTCACCAAATTTCAAATAGAATATTTCGACGTGAAATATCCAAAAAATTAAGCACTTTTTGGGAACAACTTATTATAACTTTTTTAAAACGTTTAAAAAAAGCTTTATTTCTGTTTTTATAAAAAGTTTCTAGCATTAAATTTAAGCAAGTTACGCTCAAAATAAGGTTGGTCCCTTTTGTTTTGGCAATAAAAAATCGGGAAGACCACCCCCTAATTAGCAACTTAAATGAAATTAATCGTTACCGCTTCACAAATTATTTTACTTACGTTGTGTTTATATGATCTGTAAGTTTCATCGATTAAAAGTGCTTCTTTTTGAAAAAATTTGGTTTTAAAATAAAATTTTTAAAAATTTTTATTTAAAAAAATATTTTTTTTAAATAACTTAAAAATTGTTAGAGATACCAAAAATCTCGAAAAACAAAAAAAGTCAGCATTGCTTTTCTGAATATCACGTATTTTTTTGTTTTTCTGTTAGACCAAAATTGATTAAGATTTGGTGTTTCTAAATTTGCATACATTCGTGATCAGTGACTCGTTCAACCTCTTTTAACTACAGCCCTTTCAAAAATAAGGACTTTGAATCGATGAAACTTACAGATCATATAAACAATACATACACGAGTCAAGAAACTTGTGAAGTCGTAACGATTAAGTTCATTTGAGATACTAATTAGAGGGTGATTTTCCCGATTTTTTACCAAAAAAAAGGGGCTAACTTTATTTTGAGCGTAACTTCTTTACTTTTGGTGCAAGAAATTTTTTTTATAAAACAAAAATGAAGCTTTTTTTAAACACTTTAAATAAGTTGTAATGAGTTTTCCCCGAAATGTGCTTCATTTATGGTTATTTCACGTTAAATTATTCCATTTGGAATTTGACGAATATGAACCTATTTTTCATTAGCTATAACTCGGCTTCTACTAGGTATAGAGACGTGATATATACACCACTTTTTAAAAGTTTTTACGGGCTATATTTTTGCTAAGAATGTTTTTTCGACAAAATACTAATGTATTTGCGAAAAACCGTCTAAAAGCGTGATTATTTTGCGTGATTGGTTAAAAATGAACACATTAATTCGCAAATAAAAATAACTCGAAAAGTATTGACTTAGTGAAAAAACTCTATAGAACAAAAGTTACTTAAAATTAGTCAGTTTATCCATTTCCGGACTTACTTTGGACAAAAATTTTTTTCACCCCCAAGAAGGGGGTGAAATCCTGATCTGATCTACATCCTCACTTTCCTTTTCATTTATCTCCAAAATCTGAAACCTATTTCTTTTTCTAGTTCGTATTATCTTTTCTTATCTTATTCTTCCAGCTTTACCACATTTCACCATTAGGTATTTGTCTTTTTATTTACTGTTTGTGCTGAACTTATTTTTCTGAGTTTGGCCTGCACAAGAAAATGGTCCGGGTCGGTGGCCCTCTCATAGTTCTTACGCGTATTATGCTCCTAGAATGTCTCCCAGCAATCAATACATGATCTATTTCATTATATGGTCTTCCACCTTTTGATCTCCATATTGGGTGCGTTTGAGAGCTAAGTTGCAGCCTGCCGCAAAATCAATTAATCGTGATCTATTGTAATTTGTAACGTCATGTAGACTATATCTTTCTGTCACTGGTATTACGTACGTACTCTTCTGTGCCCACTTTTACGTTTGTATCCCTTAGTATTATTTTGATATCATGGCCTGGAGCTTATGTGTATAGTTTATTTAGAGAGTCTTGGAATTCATTTTTATCATCCTCTGATGCTTCTTCGAAGCCACATCAATTTTCATGTGGAGTTCATGACTAATGACTTCTCTGAGATTATTGTTCCAGATTTTGTCCATCTCATTTCTTGAATGGCTACTATATGATATACCTCAGATCTTCAAAGTTGTTCGATCGCTCTTGTGGCAATTCCAAGTCAGTACTTTAATACGTTCCATGTTTCTAATAGAATATACTTTATGGTAGGGGAGCCCAAGCGATGATTTTTGCAGTTACTCGAGCGCATCATAAAACCATATTGGAGAAACCTTATACCCTGTAAATGTACTAAATGTACCTTTACCATATACAGGGTGATTCATTAAGAATGTCCAATCTCTGTGTTGTAGATTCTAGAACTCAATATATTAAGATTTAACCCAAATCACTTATATAAAATGTGCCTCGTTACTGAGTTACAGGGTGTTCTATTTAAAAATTTAATAACCATTTTTACCCGTACTTTAATACTTTTTGACCAATCCTTGTCATACTTTGCAGAAAGTGTAGTTGCCATATACCCTACTAAATTATGATAAACAAACGTTTCTGGCTACTACCAGAGGCGTACGACAGGGGACAGTGCATGGTTTATCCTTCACAAATTCTACGCCACTGGCGAAATTGCTATTTTAGCACAATATTTCGATTCTCCAATACTTTCTATGTAAATTATATACTCTTCATTCGTAACGATAAAGTCGTTCGTTCTCGAGATATTTGAAGTTTAAATTGAAACGGCACATCTATTTTGATTAATGTATTGTGCCCCTTCATTTTTAACTTCAAATATCTCGAAAACTAATGATTTTATCGATACGAATGAAGAGTATATTATTTGCATAGAAAGTATTAGAGAATCTAAAAATTATGCTGAAATGGCAATTCCATCAGTGGCGTAGAATTTGGGAAGGTTCAACCATTCATTTTCCCCTGTACGCCTCTGGTAATAGCCAGAAACGTTTATTTAACATAAATTAGTAAAGGCGGAGATACATATGCGCTCTGCTCGGTGTGCGAGCCGCTCGCGCGCAGCGTATTCGTCAGATTAGTACGTGTTTTCAAGTGACGCACAAACGGCACGCACACGGCGCACCACGATCTAAATTCTGTCGGTTTTTCAACAAACGCTTTGATGGTTCGCAATACGTATTTGGACGGGTTTGCGAGTGGTTTGTTGGTTTTGGCGCGCATGAGTTGAATATTTGTTAGTAATGGAATAGTCGGAACTGTCGGAAGGAAATTGATGTTTACCGTGGAAAATCATTATTGTGGGATCCTCAATAAAGAACCATTTAATTTAAAGAAACAACTTAAATCCGATCTGAACGGAAATAGAAGCTGAAATAAAAAAATGTACATGCGGACCTTTTTAAAAAATGTTAGTTCATTGTTGTACTAAAAATAACATGTATTAAAAATAAGATTTACTATTTTATTTGTGCATAAGCCACAATTCGAGTTTGAAATCAAGTTTACTTGACGTTTCGACTTTCACTTCGGAAATAGTTATCAATATCAAAAAAACATTCATAAGCAGATATATATTATGTGTCACCGGAAAGCGAAATAGGTAATGCACGACTTGGAGAACCTATAGTTTTCCAACTTCGTGTCTGGTGAAGCAACGCAGTTGAAACATGCGGATATATTATAATTGTGTCACCGGAAAGCGAAAAAGGTAAGGCACAACTTGGAAGACCCAATAGTTTTCTAACTTCGCTTCTGGTGAAACAACAGAGTTGGAACAAGCAGATATATTATAATTGGGTCACCGGAAAGCCAAAAAGGTAACACACAACTTGGAAGACCCAATAGTTTTCTAACTTCGCTTCTGGTGAAGCAACGGAGTTGGAACAAGCAGATATATTATAATTATGTCACCGGAAAACGAAAAAGGTAACGCACAACTTGGAAGAGCCTATAGTTTCCTAACTTCGCTTCTGGTGAAGCAACGGAGTTGGAACAAATAGATATGTTATAATTGTGTCGTCGGAAAGCGAAAAAGGTAACGCACATCTTGGAAGAGCCTATAGTTTCCTAACTTCGCTTCTGGTGAAGCAACTGAGTTGGAACAAGCAGATATATTATAATTGGGTCACCGGAAAGCCAAAAAGGTAACGGACAACTTGGAAGACCCAATAGTTTTCTAACTTCGCTTCTGGTGAAGCAACGGAGTTGGAACAAGCAGATATAATATAATTGGGTCACCGGAAAACCAAAAAGGTAACGCACAACTTGGAAGACCCAATAGTTTTCTAACTTCGCTTGTGGTGAAGCAACGTAGTTGGAACAAGCATATATATTATAATTGGGTCACCGGAAAACGAAAAAGGTAACGCACAACTTGGAAGAGCCTATAGTTTCCTAACTTCGCTTCTGGTGAAGCAACGGAGTTGGAACAAATAGATATGTTATAATTGTGTCGTCGGAAAGCCAAAAGGTAACGCACATCTTGGAAGAGCCTATAGTTTCGTAACTTCGCTTCTGGTGAAGCAACTGAGTTGGAACAAGCAGATATATTATAATTGGGTCACCGGAAAGCGAAAAAGTTAACACAGGGCTTGGAAGAACCTATAGTTCTCTAATTTCGTTTCTAGTGAAGCTACGCAGTTGAAACAAGCAGATACATTACAATTGTGTCACCGGAAAACGAAAAAGGTATCGCATGACTTGGAAGTACCTATAGTTCTCTAATTTTGTTTCTGGTTGTAGGAACAAGCAGATATATTATGGTAGGGGAGCAAAGTATGCTAAATGTGCAGTCACTCGAGCGCTTTGGGGACCTATTGGGTTGTGATTATTAGGTCCTAAAACCAAAAAAGTTAAGTAAAATTTTCCATTTTAGTGGGGACTTCCCATTTTTTAATTTAATTTTCCATTTCCAACAATATTTTTTCCGATTATAGCGCCATCTATCCATAATTCAAAAAAACGTTTCGAATAAAAGTTGTTTATTTTTATACAAACAATCCAAATCTGCAATAAGAAACGGGGTCTAGCATTTAAGATTTTAAAGTAACCCCCCAACTCACCTCCGTGGGGGTCGTGTTTGGAACCATTCGATAGATTTTTCAAAAACATTGATAAAGTGTATTTTGCAGTTTTTCGATATGATGTTTATTTTGCGAAAGATCGCGGGATTTGTATTTAAAATTTTAAATTTACCCCCCACCCCTCTCCGTGGGGGTCAAGTTTGGTATTTTTCGATAGATTTTTGAAAAATATTGAACACGTAGTTTTTAGTTTTTCAATCTGACGTTCATTTCGCGAAATATTCGCTTTTTTTTGTGAAACTTTTTGACTCACCCATTTCCGTACGCCCCGCTCAAATCGTCATATTTTTGAAATATAGACTCTTTTGCATGTACTTAACTTACCTTATCTTAATCTGACAATTTCGAGTATTTTAAGGATAGATTTTTTTTCGGGCCCCCCTGAACGAACTCCCCTGTGTTAAGAGCCAATACATGGTGGAGGTACATCTGCAGGGTACCACGTTTCTCCCCATATGATAATCTGACGCGCTCGAGTAACTGCAAAAATACCCGCTTGGGCTCCCCTACCATTATATTTGTGTTGCCAGGAAGCGAAAAAGGTAGTTCCCGAAATGTTCCCAAACTGTGGCTTATTACACATAAAATAGTAAATTGCATAAGATGACACAAGAAAATAGTTTCAGAACAATACCAAAATAAGATGTAGTAGAAGTACAGGACAGAGACATGATTATCTACAATTACTAAACGTTCGTAAGTTTCCTCTGGTTCGTCAAAATGAAAAATTTTAACGAACAATAACCGCGCCACGAACGCGCGGCGCACACACGGCGCGGAGTTCGTGGCGCGGATATCTGTGTCCGCCTTAAGGTGTGCAGTACCTACACTTTCTGGCAAGTATGATTTTGGCAATTTCAAATACTTTTAAAGTAGGTACTGGGTACAAATAATTTTTAAATTTTTAAATCAAACATCCCTATTACATAAATATTAACTATTTGTATCCAGTATTTTAAAAGTATTTGACATATCCTTATCATACTTAGCAGATGGTGTAGATACTATACAACCTACTAAAATATGTTAAATAAAACTTTCTGGCTAGTACCAGAGGTGTACGACAGGGGAAAGTGAATGGTTGACCCTTCCCACATTCTACTCCACTGGCGGAATTACTATTTTATTGAAATTTTTCGATTCTCCAATACTTTCTATGCAAATAACATACTCTTCATCCGTACCGATAAAATCATTAGTTTTCGAAATATTTAAAGTTAAAAATGAAGGAGCACAATACATTAATCAAAATAGCTATTCTTGTTCTCATGATCATTTTTCAGTGCGTCATTAATTATGACGTCATATACTGTATTGGGTGTGTCGAGACTTATTTCATGTAATTATTGACGAATCTGACAGATGCCAGAATCGTACTTCGCCATAGGTGAAAAGCTTGTGGAATTAAACTAATTAGTAATTTAGTAGATTTTATTTTTACACAATATGTTAACATGTAGGTATTTTTTATAAAGGGGAATAAAATTAAAAAGTAAACAATATTGTTAATTGAATTTATAAATATGGAAACATTCAAAAATGACACAAAACTATCCATAAACTGTATTTTTATCTTCTTGTCTAGGTGCTGTCTCCGCTTCAAAAGTTGGTAATCATCAGAGCGATCTTTATTTCTAAAACCGCGGCTCTAAATAATTAATTGTTATTACATCCAAACCAGTTCCTAAGGTTCTTGAGCCATGAGTTACGTCTCCTTACTATGGATATTTTTCTTGCATAATAACCTGGAGTATAAACTAACTTCTAACGAATTAAATTCTAAACCAAAATACAAAACTAACTTTTAACGAACTAAATTCTAAACCAAAACACAAAATAATGCACAAAAACGTTGTGAAACACAAGGGAAGTCGAATTCGAAATTTCAAAATGATAGGTACACAAAATACTGACCTGAATAATAACCGTCACTTGACTCTTTGACACTTCTAAAAATTGGCCAAAATGGACGAAGTTTTCGTCAAATGTTCGTAATACGTGTATTTGATTGGTTAGAAAAAACGCGCATTCTAAATATCAAAGAATCAAACGTAGGTTAGGAATAGACATCTTATGTATATAACCATTGTAATGCTGCATTATTTTTGTGTTTAATCACGGAGCTACCGCTTTTTCCGTCTCATCAAACTTAATGCATTAGAGAGAAATCGAAAAACTGTGACGCACTGAAAAATGATCATGAGAACAAGAATATGCTGTTTCATTTTCAATTCCAAATATCTCGAAAACTAATGACTTTAACGTTACGAATGAAGAGTATATTACTTACATAGAAAGTATTCGAAAATCGAAATATTGTGCTAAAATAGCAATTTCGCCAGTAGCGTAGAATTTGGGAAGGGTCAACCAATCACTTTCCCTTGTCATACGCCTCTGGTAGTAGCCAGAAACGTTTATTTATCATAATTTAGTAGGATGTACAGTACCTATATTTTCTGCCAAGTATGACAAGGATATGTCAAATAGTTTTAAGGCCCTGGGTAAAAATAGTTATTAAATTTTTAAATAAAACACCCTGTAACTCAGTAACGAGCCACATTTTAATTAAATGATTTGGGTTAAATCCTAATATTTTGAGGTATAGAATCTACATCTCAAAGATTGGACATTCTTAATGAATCACCCTGTATATTGGCCTTAATACAGGGGAGTTCGTTAAGGGGGGTCCTAAAAAATATATCCTTAGAAAAACTCGAAATTGTCACATTAAGATAAGAATCTGATTTAAGAGGGGCATAAGGCGAGAGACAAAGTTTCACAAAAAAAAGCAAATATTTCGCGAAATGAACGTCAGATCGAAAAACTAAAAAATACATTTTTAATATTTTTCAAAAATCTTTCGAATGCTATCAAACACGACCCCCCACGGAGAGGGATGGAGGGTAAGTTTAAAATTTTAAATACGAACCCGCGATATTTCGCGAAACGAACATCAGATCAAAAAACTGCGAAATACACGTATTCAATATTTTTGTAAAATCTATCGAATGCCACCCAACACGACCCCCCTACGGAGGTGAGATGGGGGTTACTTTAAAATCTCAAATAGAAACCCCCATTTTTTGTTGCAGATTTGGATTTCTTACGTAAAATAAATAACTTTTATTCGAGATATTTTTTCGAATTATGGATAGATGGTGCTATAATCGAAAAAAAACGATTGTTGAAAATGGAAAATTAAATTAAAAAATGGAAAGTCCACACTTAAATGGAAAATTTTACTTAACTTTTTTTGGTTTTAGGACCTAATCTTCACAACCCAATAGATCCCCATAACGCTCGAGTAACTGCAAATTTACCATATTTTCCTCCCCTACTATTATGAGTAGTTTTCATCGTTTGTTTTGATAATATTATGTTCTAACCCGAGGCAATAATATTCGTTTCGTAACTTTAGTGTTGTACATGTATGGCTCGCTGGTCAGTAGCAAAATTATACTTTTACTGTGATTTATATTTTACTGTGATTCTATTACAATTCTTCTTAGTCATTAATAATTGTTTAACTTAAATGACTATTGCATTTACAATTTAATTTTCCATTCAAATATTTAATATTCAAAAACGATTTGAAACAATAGATCGAAGTAAATACCTACATAAATACCTAAAGGTCAAAAAATCATTAACTGTAAAGAAAATGAGTGTATAATTCCAACAATAGTTACTATTGAGTCATAAGACTGTCTACAAAATATTCATATTCTATTCTATTTTATGCAATTCAACTTAATTCTATTCTTGTATTATCATATTTTATTGTTATTTTGTATTTGATCTACTTTTGTCTCGTATCTATTTTGAACGTATTTATGATTTTTCAGTACTAGGTATGTACTGCTAGTCTCAGAAGAGAAGATAAACGCAGTAGAGGAGGGCCGCCTACTCGATGGACATATGAAATCAAGCAGATTAGTAAAAACTGGCAACGATCAGCACAAAATCATGAAGTGTGGAAACAATTGAGGGACCTATGTCCAGCAGTTGACGTAATTTGGTTGGATGATGATGCTGATTATATTATATTATGATGATAAATAAAATTATTAATAAAATTAATATAGGGGAGAATGGGGGAATGGGAGCCATCGGGTAATGAGAGCCACCCAGTTTTATTTAAATTACGCGCTTTTAAATACTTGCTGACACTGGCGACACGTTACCGACAATGCAGAGATGCAGCGACATCGTTGCAGATGTTTATTCAGTGTTGTTTGAATGTTGTGTGAGCATAGTAGACTTTTTGCAGTAATCGTTATAATACACGTGGTTTGCAAAATTCACGGTAAGTTAGTCCCAACATGTTTTTCTTAAAAACTATTTTATGCAAACTAAACTTAACTACCTAAAGAATAATTGCATGTGATTTGTTTTTTTAATCACCTGGTTTTGGTAATTTTTTTCATAGGTTAAAATTTTCTAAACAAAACGGGTAATGGGAACCATTATGAAGACTCATCAGATGGGACTCATCGGATGAAGAAAATGTCAGTGATAAAGACCTTTGTGATGATAACTCGGATAATGAAGATGAAACAGATTTATGTTTGATCTGCTATGATTCTGGGAAAAGTGGCAGAACTGTGGTATCGCTGTACAGCTTGTGGTCGATGGGTACATGCAGATTGTTCGGGGGTTGACACAGCTAAAGATTATCTCTGTGACTTTTGTTTAAACAAAATGAGTTAAAAACAATGTATTACTATTTTTGTTATGAAAATTAAAAACTTAATACAGATAAAACTTAAAATAAATTGTGGTTCTTATTACCCGACCTATTGGGGCAATTGGAGCCATTCACTATATTTAGTAATTTCATAATAACTTTAACATAACTAAATAAATTTACGCAATAATAATAGCGAAGGCTATTATAGCCTTCGCTAGATATTCCTAGATATTCGCTAGATTATCGCCTTCGATAGACATTTTAAAGTAGCTCTTAGCCTGGACCGATTTTTTATATACCCTAAAATTTATTTTTTATTAAAGAATATAGTTAAGTGGTTCCCATTCCCCCATTCTCCCCTATCTAAAACCCAGATGATGACAAATCTTGTAGTCAGCGAAGAGATATACGATTTAACGTACATGAGGAAGAAAAAAACAATAAAGCACTAAAGAAAAATATACTGAGCTAACCATAAAAGCAATGTTTAAGAAAAAAAACATAAAATCCTTTATAAAAGGTATATTTGTTAAAATCCCTATACAGGGCAACATCACAGAACAGAACTACTTTTCGATCGGTTGACCATCATCATCAGTGTTTGCTTGAATCTAACATGCTAACCACCAAAGTAAAAAATATTTGGGTAAAAACCCATTACAATAGGAACATAGAAAAATGATGTGAATTTAAACATGGATGTTTAAAATATTATGCAAAAATTTAAAAAATTATGCAATGGGTACCACCAAACCGCAGAAAGAGAGGAAGACCCAAGAAATCTTGGAGAGAGGGAGTAACGAAGGCGATGAGCGCAAGAGATCTTAAAGAGGACCAATGGGATGATAGAGTGTCATGGAAATTAGGCATCGGACAACGTCGCAAGACGTTTTAAAACCGATTGATATATATGTTTAAAATATCCAATGTTTCATGCTCGAGGTACCATTGAGCTCAATTTGACTTGTTCACATCATGGCTGTATGCAAGCAAGTCTTGCTTCCATACAGCCATGATGTTCTTGGATAACTGTTACTTAATTGCCTCATAATTAATTGCCTTAATTATTAATTCAGTTACCTAATTAATATGATAATTTTTTCACTATGTATTCAGTGATGGTAATAATAATTTATCTACTGTACAACAAAAACTAATAATCAATCGAGAAAAGAGGAAAAGTGTTAAAGTGATTTTTTAATAATATATTGTTACTATGAAATGCTTACAATTTTGAACATCTTTAACAGCAAAATACTTGGATCACTGAATATATCCTGGTGTATTCTCTGCTTGGATCTTCCATAAATAATAAACAATAAATAACTTTTTATTAAGTTCACGTCTTAAATGAATTACAAAAAATACAAGATCATTTGTAAGAGGTATATTTAAAATACCCCAATAAGGGTTACATCACAAAACAAAACGTTTTCGGATTAATAAGTAATCCATCATCAGTGTTAAGCCCTAAAATAGCAAGTATAACCTAATTAATAATAGAAAATGTGATAAAAGTTGACTAAGGTTAAGAATTGACACAGGCCATACTTACAATAGCATGCATGCGTGAGAAACCAAAAAGTTATGGGTGAAAACCCTTTGAAAGTTGTAAGATGTTAAATGATACTACATATTAATGATAATGATGATCGATGTTGCAAATATTCCTGGATATAACCCAGGGCAACACAGGACTCTAACCCACGTGGATATGATTTTCAAGGAATGAACCTTACATATTGAAAATTGAGTGTCAACTGAACTGACAGGTAAAAGAACTTCAGAAATATGTCAGTGGCAGATTAGATTAAATTACAGGTAAAAGAACTTCAGAAATATGTCAGTGACAGATTAGATTATCTAATCTGTCACTGACATATTTCTGAAGTTCTTTTACCTGTCAGTTCATTTGACACTCAATTTTCAATATGTAAGGTTCATTCCTTGCAAATCATATCCACGTGGGTTAGAGTCCTGTGTTGCCCTGGGTTATATCCAGGAATATTTGCAACATCGATCATCATTATCAATAATATGTAGTATCATTTAACATCTTACAACTTTCAAAGGGTTTTCACCCATAACTTTTTGGTGGCTCATGCATGCATACTATTAAAAGTATGGCCTGTGTCAATTCTTAACCTTAGTCAACTTTTATCACATTTTCTATTATTAATTAGGTTATACTTACTATTTTAGGGCTTAACACTGATGATGGATTACTTATTAATCCGAAAACGTTTTGTTTTGTGATGTAACCCTTATTGGGGTATTTTAAATATACCTTTTACAAAGGATCTTGTATTTTTTGTGATTTATGGTATACAGCCAGCTACAGGAATTTTATTTTCCTCGTGGATTAAATGATTTATTTATCAAATACACTATTAATATTATTTAATCAACAACTCAAAATATTCCCGATGCCATGTCAAATATTTAAAATTGTCACTGCCTGACTGACAATATGCTGACAATATTCTATTCGACAGAGTGAGTTGTATGACAAAGATAGATTTGGAAAATATTACCATCGACATTGTGTTCATTTTCTTTTCGAATCTCCTAAAAAAACCAATAAATATTTTTGAAAAATTTAAACGCAGAATGAAAGACTAAATTATTGCCGAGGGCTGAAAGTGCCTTATAAGAAATAAAAAGTATATTTTGAATGAGATATTTGAAATTAAAAATCACACTAAATTTTCTCTTAGTTTGTTCACCCCTGTAACTTATTAAAATAAACATTATAGAAGTTCTTAGAGACTTTCGGCCCACGCTAATAACGTATTCTTTCATTCGGCGTTTTAATTTTTCAAAAATACTTTCTCAGGATTCGAAAAAAATGACCATTTGAATAGCATTGGAGCGTACCCATACGTACCCATCCCCTTAACGGAATTTTATTTTCTTCTTTTTTATGCAAATTACCTACTTTATCTTCATACACCTGCACCGTTCATAGATCTCTTCCGAGGACTGCCCGATTTGTAACTAATTGCGAGCGATTCTTGCCACTATCCCTTATTTCATTCTGTTTCTGTTTATTCCACTTTGAGAGTCTTCCAGTTGTTTTAACCCATTCGCAGACACGACTGCATATGCAGACACTTCCAAAGCGAAATGACTACCTGCATATGAAGACGTGTCCACGAATATGTTAACAAGTATGTTCATTTTTGTGGTTTCCAATAGTATTTTGGTTGTTAGTGTTTCTGGTCTAATGTCTGAATTATATGTCTTGAAAGGTAGTATAACTAGTTCTCCTCTCGTTTTTAAACGCTTTTCTTTACTTTAATAGTTTGCATCAAATCTTTAGACGTTAATTTGACTGACTTTTCATTAATGCAAATGAATGAAAAGGACCCCGCACAAACCTTATGGAAAATAGGTCCAAGTGGATTTCGTTCATTCTTTGGGAAAATACTCTTTGAAGCATCCTGATAAAAAAGTCTCATGGGCACAACTCAATCGTATGAAGGATTTTCAAGATATAGATGCCCAAACTCGGAAAATTATAAGATTTACGGGGTATTCCAATTCCGTGAGTTACTGGGTATTTGGCAACAAGTAGAAGTTTGGATCAAAGAAAAGTACTAGCAGTCTATGATTTTTTCCTGGCTATCCAATGGCGACCTTTTCTTTGACCTTGACCTTCAACGGACGTCTTCTTCTAGAGTTTCGAGGGTTTTCGGCATTTAATTGATGCAAATGAATTAATGGAGGATTTTTCGGGGTCGCTATACACGAATATGCCAGCAGAACCGACTTCCGGAGCACCTGATTTTCAAGGTCAATGGAAAGGGGCTCCTGGAGTTTTGAGGGTCTTTGATACTACATTAATGCAAACGGATTAGTTATAGATTTTGGGGTTGCTGAACATGAATACGTGATCAGCACAGACACAGGAGCACCTGGTGCCTAAGACAGGTTATCTTCTGGAGTTTCGGAGGAATAAAATGGATTACTCTTAGGTTTTTGGGGTTGCAGAACATGCATACACTATCAGATCCGACCCACACGAATCACATTGTGCCTATCACGTATTCGTATTCAGCAACCCCAAAAACCTATAATTAATCCGTTTTCATCAATGTAGTACCAAAGACCCTCGAAACTCCAGGAGCCTCTTTCATTGACCTTGGAAACCATGTGCTCCGGGAGTCGGTTCTGGTGGCATATTCGTGTTTAGCGACCTCATAAAACCCTCCAGTAATTCATTTGCGTCAATTAAATGCCGAAAACCATCGAAACTCTAGAAGATGACGTCCCTTGCAGTGGCCCTGGCCACCACGTCATCCGGAGGACAATTCTGATGGCATATTCGTGTTTTGCGAAAACTTGAAATCATAAAAACCCATGAGTAATATGTTTTTTCATATCAATATTTCATTTCAATATCAATTTAATGCCTAAAACCCTCTAAACTATAGAGATGACGTCCGTTGAAGGTCAAGGTCAAAGTAAAGGTCGCCATTGGATAGCCAGGAAAAAATCCTAGACTACTAGTACTTTTACTTGATCCAAACTTCTACATGTTGCCAAATAACCAGTAACTCACGGAATTGGAATACCCCCTAAATCTTATAATTTTCCGAGTTTGGACCTCTATGTCTTGAAAATCCTTCATACGATTGAGTTGTGCCCATGAGAACTTTTTATCAGGATGCTTCGAAGAGTATTTTCCCAAAGTATGAACGAAATCCACTGGGATCTATTTTCCATAAGGTTTGTGCGGGGTCCTTTGCAGACATATGCATTCGCGGGAACAAAACACGAATAGTCAATAAAAAAAATGTTTACGTTTATTAATTGTTTAAATAAAAAAAATAATTTTAATGGAAAATGCTTAAATTCTCTTGTTTTTTACAATGTAGAAACTTCAAACTTTTACGGATTGTAGCTTATGATATGAACTATAGACTACCTATACATAATTTCACTTTTTACATTAATTGTTTACGTTATGCTTCATAAATAAACAATAAAGTTTCAAATTTGAACGCTCATATATTTGTTTATATATAAATCGGCGTTTATTCGTGTCAAATTTCAATACGATACGAAACAAAACTTCAACCATAACTCGAATTCAAAAAATTCGTGTTTTTATCGTAGTCTTAGAAAAACCACCAATAGAGACGTTTTGTGCTACAATTAACATTAGAATTCGATTTGTCGTATTAATTAATTAAACGCTTTTCTTTAGTTCAATCGTTTGGGTCAAATTTTTGGAAGTTAATTTGACTGCCTTTTCGTCAATGCAAATGACTAAAAATTTGCAGACATAATATGCATTCGCGGGAACAATACACGAATAGTCAATAAATTTTTTTTGTTTATTAATTGTTTAAATAAAAAGCGATTTTAACGGAAAATGCTTAAATTCTCTTGTTTTAATTCTCATTTGTCAATGAAGAAACTTGAAACTTTTACAGATTGTAGCTAATTATAATATGAACTATACATAATTTCATTTTTTATGTTAATTGTTTACGTTATGCGTTATGCTTCATAAATAAACAATAAAGTTTCTAATTTTTTGCCGATTTCGACTACTTTTCATGTTTGTACATCATATTATGTTTTATATATATTTTAATAAACATGACGATATATTTTAATGTTTGAAAAGTGTAAGACTAAAAAGTAAAAAATAAAAAAATATAAAAAAAAATATTTTTAAGAAACGCTTTTCTTTAGTTACGAGTGACTAAAATGAAACATATTATAAAAAACCAACTAAAAAGCAAAAAATAAAAAAATTGAAAAAATCTAACACATTCCTTAAATAAAAGCGTGGTGGGAAAACCGTTTATTCGATAAGGACGCGCCACGCTTTTCTTTGACGAATCTGTTAGAATTTTAATTTTTTTTTTATTTTTTGCTTTTTAGTTGATTTTTTTATAATATGTTTAATTTTAGTCACTCGTAACTAAAGAAAATCGTCTCTTAAAAATATTTTTTTCATATTTTTTTTATTTCATTTAGTCTCAATGTGTTGGTGTCTCAATAGGGCTTTTCATTCATTTGTTTCGAGCTTCTGTCATGTGTCGTCTAATACTAATATATCTACGTCATACGTCTTTGGTTTGTATCATTGGTATATACCAATAACGTATGACGTAGATATATTAATGTTAGACGACACATGACAGAAGCTCGAAACAAATGACAATGGATGAAAATCCCTATACAGTATGGTTTAGACAGCTGTCATTTTGCTGCTCTTATTGATTGTTCTCGTAATTTAGTCTCAATATTATCAAAACCTAATAGTTCTACACATCAATATGTAGATTTCATTGTACTTAATAATTACTCTACTACTACTCTCCTAATTTACTTCAAGCTTACATGCCAAAGGTATATTTTTGATGTTGTCATGCAGTTTGGTTTAGAGTCGGATATTACGATGTTGAAAGATTTGGCTGTAATAATAAATTGGTGTAACGGTAGTTGCAGATCGTTTTCATTATAAGCTACTGGTATTGCTTATTGCTTCGTCTGCATGGCATGCAAGGTTAATCTTATTTTCTCTTATTTTATTTGAAATCTCTCATGGCATGTTAAACATGATGATATTCAAAAGGAAGATTCCGCTCCCAGTAAGTATTGATTCAGTTCCTCATTTATATTCGCATTTATCAACAGAATAATTGATATCGAACACTATTTACAATAATGCTAAACCAGCAGGAACAGGAAACATTCATCTAACTACAACCTTTAGAAACCAGGCAAGAAGTGAGTGACATACAAAAAAAACATTCCCAAAACTTTTAAACCAGAATGTAGAAGACCTATTAAACGAAAAACGTTGTCACTCGAGAGAAAAAAAAAAACAAAATATTACAGTAACAATCAATAAAAATAAAACAAATATACTTTCACCAAGAATGTATGCCTTTTTGACACCGTATTTAATTAACAATAGTCCATTAATTCGATTGTGTATCCCAGAGAACGGTAGTTCTCGCCAGTGACACACACGCCTCTACATATACGCTATATATGCTTCTTTTCATGAGCATTTTTCAGTGCGTCACAAATGATAGAAAAAAAGGTAAGTCTGTGATAATATACATTTTAGTGACATGACATTTTAGTTAAATTTGACAGTTGTCACATTTTATTTGCAATTTGGCATGAAATCAAATCAATTGTGTTTATTGCATTTATAAAATGGTATTTTCTTTGATTTGTACCTATAGTCTTATAAATTGAACAGATTATATTCGTAGATATATTATATAATTAGTAATTAATTTTTTTTTTCGATTATAGCGCCATCTATTGACAACTAGAATAAATGTTATAAAAATGTCACCGACGAAATGTAATCACCGACGTGCCTTTTTTTCTGTCACATACAATTTAATGCGTTAGAAAGAAATCGAAAAACTGTGACGCACTGAAAGATCCTCATGAGAAAAAGCATTCCTACCTACGCTATACACTATATACCTACGCGAATTTTTCGACTCTGGCAACTTGACCGAATTGAAAAATGGGCCAAATACCATCTTAAAGTTTAGAAAAAGACCCGTTAATCCATATATCAACCATTCATTTTAGTCTAAGGGTATGAGTTTTACAGCTAGAGATTGCAATCCAGCAGCTTCTATTTTCAATCCATTTTCAATCCAGCTGGATTTTTGCAAGATTGGCCTAAATCCAGCTGGATCCAGCGCGGATTCAGCAAAACGTGGAATCAAAATAAAAACACGATTTTAATGTTTTTTTTTGTCTGTATTTTAAATTCCTTAACAACAGAAACATGATTTAGTTTTTTGGAAGTGATACCTTAAGAAACATATTATCTATCACACTATTCACACCTACTTCGCACAGAAATTCACATCCAGCCTATTGCGAAGAAAACCATATCGGCCTCTATGTTGGTCGGTTTTAAGGTCATCAAAATAGTCATAGACCATGGACAAATGATCGTGTTTCACTCATTTTGTCTCATAAACGGCCATTTCCTTTTCCAAAATCTTTTCGTAATCTTTTAGAGAACCAGTTTTTTTGGTTATAAAAGTTTTCTCTTTCTCGTTTCAATTCCAGCTCAGGTTCTTGTTCGAAATTAAAATTCACGGGCTCCGCATTAGTTGGCCACTACACATTTTTCATCTCTTGTCACATTGCATTCCTTTTCGGCATGAGGAAATAACCAGGATTATTTAGAACTTCGTCATACTTTTTTGGATTTTGTAAGTACACTAATGTAGGTACCTGTAATTTCAGAGAGGTGCCGTTCCGCGATTCTGTTGCGTAATTCTTCCAATGGATCGGCACTAAGGCTAGAATCCTGGCTATTTAGTTTGTCTAACGCAAATTTCGTGGTTGTGTCGGCCGTTATCAAAGTGGACTCTTTTCTGCAAGCAAAGAGCTTCTACAGCCAGTTTCACCGGTTAAAAAGTGGCGATCAACTCATTGATTATTGACCACTCGCCAGCAGAGAATATTATCGCAAGATCAATGTTTATCAACGCTTTATCGATGCAAACTTTTAGGCTATATAAACTTTCCAGCATAATGAGCTACTGCTAGCGCGGTAGAATGGTAAGTTGCCGACTCACGGCTTTGAATAAAGACGCTAATGAAGACATTAAGTAACTAGTTTCGAATTTGACACTTTTGCGGATCCGCGCTGCTGGATCCAGCATGTAAAAGAAAGCGCTGGATCCACCTGGATTGCTGGGTCCAGCAATTGCAATCTCTATTTACAGCCTTCCCCGTTTGGGGTCTGTTTTCCTTTTCGTCCCCAAAACTTCCAAAAATTTTAAAAATTTAAATCAGATCTCTACGCCTTCTGATAGTACTCATCATTACCTTTCCAACGCATGTCTAATTTTGAAAATCGGTTGTACCATTCAAAAGTTACCGAGCTCAGAAATTTTACTCAATTTCTATTTATAAAGAAAAATGTTTGTACATAGATATGTATGTATATGTGTGGAAAAGTTACACCGATTTGAATTTTTTTTTTTTTTTTCGATGTTTTAAGAGGGTGCAGGGCCGATTCAGAACCGGTGTAGTTTGTGACTTTTAACCCCTTAAGACAACACTGGGTACGTAAAATAGGACATTTTCTTGGGTGAATGTATTTCAGGTTCAAAGAGGGATAGGAAAACCGTAAATACATTAGCTTTCAAACGTTAGCTTTCAAATTGTACCTAAGTGGTCAAGATCAGACATGGCTTAGTATAGTAGAAAAACTAAAAAATTGAACTTTAAAAATTTTTGGAGATTCGACAAGTACTCAAAATTTCCAAATACGAATTGCATCAATAACTGAGAGTGTGTAGGAGGATACCTAATGCGTCTAACGATGTATATTTCATATCTGGGAAAATTCTAGTGTTTAAGGTATAGGTCTCATAAATATGATCAAATCAATTTCCGATAGAAAAAACGGTTTTCTAAGCTCACTAAATCTTATGATACCTTCAGATATCATTATTTGATATTGGACGCATCAGATACTACTTATTAATACCTGTCAAAGTCATGTTTAGTTATCAAAATCGGTTAACCCGTTTAGAAGTTATTCAGCTTTAAAATATTACCCATTTAACCGTTATCACCGAAATGATCTATAAAGTTAGACCGACATACATTTAAGTGGTTGCGGACATACATTTGGGCGATAATGCGGCAAAGGCATTTATAACGCTTAACGTGTAATCGAGAAACATTAAATCCAAGTTGATACATTTAATTTATAAAAAACTTTGAATAACTTCCGATACAAGAATTAAAAACTGCTAAACGCCGTAAAAATGAGTGGCGCACACAATATTCCAGCTACAAAGGAGCTGATGTGAATATTACGTGACGCAAAAATGTATTTTGATTTTGATGGAAAATAAAATTAAGGTTTTAAAACGCGCCAAAAATGAGTACCTTTGATAAAGTTTGCAGTTTGAGGCTCTTTTGTGGCGCGTTTTACTTCATATTTAGCAAATATTATGGAAAAAATCTTTGAAAATAAAACTAGAATTTTATTTTCCATCCAAATGGAAGTACATTTTTGCGCCACGTAATATTCATATTATCAGCTCTTTTGTAGCTGGAATATTGAACGCGCCACTCATTTTGACGGCGTTTGGCAGTTTTCATTCTTGTTTGATATACATAAATTCATTTTCATTAAGTAAGGAAATAACAACTAAATTTTCAAAAAAAAAATAGACTACACTTACAATTTTTTAGGTGCCAACGTGAGCGTTTCACTGTCATCAATTTAATAGTTTTTTTGAACATTTAGAAAATAATAATTGTAGTTTTATTGATTGTGTTGTTCTTTGTGTTTTAAATAGTTTTACTAATTTTGATTTAATTTGCTACTTATCAGAAGAATTCCATAAGTAGCGAAAAGAATGCATGAATGCGTGTATTTCCATGGTGAATCGTACATACTATGCTTATAAAAGATTGATGACATCGAAATTATTACACAAAAGAACCAAAATGACTATCTACAGAACATTAATTAGACTCGTAGTAGACCTGGATCCCGCGTACCAAAAAAAAGTTTATTAATAGCAAGCTGAAAATTTGTTAATAGCTTAACGGTGTCTAACCTAACGGTAATAGGGGAAGTTTTAATTGTGGAACAGGTTAAAAATTTCGAACGTCAGACTACGAAAACGTTCATGTATTTTGTCGGACAGAACTTCCATTTGATTTGTTACCATTTCATTAAACTCTCATGCAAAAATCAGACTGGTGTTTATCACCATCTGGGCATTTTAATAAGTGGAACACGAAAAACGTATCAAATGAGAGGAATCGTGTTGGTTAATAATAGCAGTCTGATTTTGCATGAGAGTTTAATGAAAGAGTAACAAATCAATTGGATGTTCTGTCCGACAAAATACATGGGACGTTTTTGTAATCAGACGTTCCCGATTTTTAAACTGTTCCACAAATAAAACTTCCCCTGTTCCAGTGTTCCCGTACATCAAAGTTTGTCCGACTAGACTCCTCCTCCTCCTCAGTCGTTTCCTCAGTGCTGAGTGTCGTGATTCCCTATAATACGAGCAACTATTTCTTTCCATCGGCTTCTGTCCTGAGCTTCCCTCATGGATTCAGAGAATGTTTTTCCACTGGCTTTCTGTACTTGATCCGTCCATCGAGTAGGTGAGCGACCTCTACTTCTGCGCCCTTCAACGTTTCCCGAAATTATAAGTCTCTCAAGATTATCATCACTTCTTCTTGCAATATGGCCGAAAAATTTTAAGACGGTGGAAAGGTAAATAGAGGAAAGTCGAGTCTGAACATTAAGCTCTTGGAGGATTGAGTGATTTGTTCTGTGTTCCGTCCATGAGATCCGAAGCATTCTTCTCCAGCACCACATTTCAAAGACGTCAATCCTTTTTCTGTCGTCCGATTTCATTGTCCATGTTTCGGATCCGTAATTAAATATGGGAAAAATTAAGGCACGTACTAATCTTATTTTGGTGTTTTTCGACAAGAAGCGATCTTTCCAGATTTTCGATAATCGACTCATAGCGTTTTTGGTTATGCCAATTCTCCTACATATTTCAGTTTCACAAGATCCTGTATTACTGATGTAGGATCCTAGATAATTGAACTCGTTAACCACTTCAAACTGGTCTAAGGCTCCTGTTGTCTGAAGTGAATTTGAATAATCTACTATCATAATTTTTGTTTTTTGTTTATTAATCTTGAGACCACATCTACTGCTTTCGGCTTCCACTAGCTGCAGCAGGCTGGACATTTCTTCTTCGGATGCAGTTATTAATGTTGTATCATCTGCATATCTGAGATTTGAGATCTTCTGTCCTGCGATAGAAATACCGCCATTCCATTTGTCGAGTGCTTTTCTCATTATATATTCCCCATAGAAATTAAAAAGACTTGGAGATAGAATACATCCTTGTCGGACTCCTTTGCCTATTTTAAAAGGTTCAGACTTATGGTTTTCAATCTTATTCTGGTTTCACTGTTCTCATATAGGCTTTTCACCAGAGCTGACAGATGATCAGGAACCCCCATCTCATGTAGAACTTTCCACAAAACTGTCCAGTCTACACAGTCAAATGCCTTCTGATAATCCAGAAAGCAGATGATCATCGGAATTTTGAATTCTCGTGCTTTCTCAATGAGTTGTCGCATATTAAGAATTTGCTCCCTTGTGCCTTTACCCTTCACGAAGCCTGCCTGTTCTTGTGGTATTTGTCGATCCAGGTATGTCTGCATGTGACACTTGATGATTCTCAACAAAATTTTACTTGGGTGTGAAATTAGTGAGATGGTTCGGTAGTTACTACATTTTGTGGTTACGCCTTTCTTATGAATGGGAGTAAATAGTGCGGTACACCAATCACTGGGCCATTTGCCAATTCTCCATACATGATTTCACAGTCTCCACATTAATTTGAGACCATGTTCACCCATATTCTGTAAAAGTTCGCCGTGATGTCATCGCAACCAGGTGATTTATTTCTTTTAAGGTGTTTTATCGCTTCATCGACTTCAGACCTTAGAATATCTGGTTCTAGGGTTGTTGTTGAGACTTGCAGTGCTGTTATATGATTAATGTTAGAGGTTTCAGCTTTATAGAGTTCTGTGCAGTACATATTTCTTTCAAGTCTCCAGAACCGCATCCATATCGCTTACCATATTACCTGTATCATCCTCTATAGCGTAATTTCTGGGTTTGAATTCCCGAGCCAGTAACTTTACTTTCTGAAAGAGATCTCTTGTTTTATTTCGATGTAAGTGGATTTCTACTTCCTGGCAAATGTTAGACACATATTTGTCTTTATCTTTCCGGCAATTTCTTTGGATTTCTCTTGATAAGCTTCGATAGTCGTTTAAATCAACGACTAACGATCAAATCGATCCGACTAGACACTGTTAAGCTATTAACAAATTTTCAGCTTGCTATTACTCAACTTTTTTTGGTACGCGGGATCCAGGTCTATAATCTATGGTTGTGAAACCTGAGTAATGCGAAAAAAGATGAAACTAAACTCAAGACATTCGAGCGAAATATATATATATATATATATATATATATATATATATATATATATATATATATATATATATATATATAATCGATAACCCTTCTACCCTAAGGTGTTGGGCATAAAGTCTAAAATAAAGTCTGTTTTTATGCTTCGTACACAAACTTCCTATAATCCTTCTTATTTCTTGCCATTTTCTTCGCTCGTTCTTTAGTGACTCCTCTTTTGTCTAGGATGGCAGCGATTTCATCGTCCCAGGTCTTCATGGGCCTGCCCCTCGGTCTTTTCAGGTTTCTTCTCGCTTCCCAAACTTGTTTTACTGGCCTTCCTTTATCCATCCTAACCATGTGGCCGTACCATCTTAACTGGGCTGCTTCGATTTTCTTCTCTATTGGTTGGACTTTAAGGCGTTCTCTTATTTCCTCATTCCGTATCCTGTCCATCCTGGTCACACCTAGTACTCTTCTTAAATACTTCATTTCCATGCTTTGCAGTTTCTTCTTTAGTCGGGTGGTGAGCGTCCAGCTTTCACATCCAAATGTTAGGATAGGTACGAAAACTGTGTTGTAGGTTGTTATCTTGGCTTTTTGGGATACTTCTTTTTTCGATAGAAATGTGCTCTTAATTGCATGGTATATGCGGGCTGCGCTTGCTATTCTGTTGTTTATCTCAGTATCGTGTGCACCCCTACTCTCTATTTGAACTCCCAGGTATTTGAAAGTTTCAACTTGTTCTAGGGTGTCGTTATTGATTTTAATTTTTGTACGTTTATCTGTTTTCCCACATATCATGACCTTAGTTTTACTTTCCTTAATCCTCAGATTACGTTTTTCAAGTTTATCCCTCCATATTTGGAGGTTTCTCTGTAGTGCGGCCTCATCTCTTCCAAACACAACGAGATCATCTGCAAATGAACATTCTGCTATCTGTATCATTTCGAGATTTCTATGTCCAACATACATTTTCGATGTTTCTTCTCTGGTTTCCTTCATTACATCATCTAGAACAATATTGAACAAGATGGGGCCTAGTACACCTCCTTGTCTTAAGCCATCATTAACTATAAACTCGTCCGATTCCATATTATCTGTTCTTACTCTATTTCTTGTGTTTTTGTATAGGCTCATAATAGCTTTTCTGAGTTTAGTGTCTACTTCCCTGTTCATTAGGCTTTTGTCGATTTCTATCCTTGGTGTTCTGTCAAAGGCTTTTTCTAGATCTATAAAAGCTTGGTGTAGTTCTGTGCTTGTATTTCGCGTATTTTGTATTAGCTGCTTGAGTGTGAAAATATGGTCATGAATGCTTCTTCCCTTCCTGAATCCGCTTTGTGACTGTTCCAGTTTGTGGTCCACTTCTTGTAATAATTTTTTCTCTAGTACTCGTTCGTAGACTTTGGAAGGAATACTCAGGAGGGTTATACCTCTATAATTACTGCAGTCTCGTCTGTCTCCTTTTTTGAAAATGGGTAAAATAATCCCCACTTCCCAGTCTTTTGGGACCTTACTCTCATTCCATGCTTTATTGCAAACTTTTCTGAGCATTTCATTTCCATTTTCTCCCATATTTTTTAGCATTTCCGCGGATATCTTATCGTAGCCAGCTGCCTTTCCTCTTTTAAGCTTACATATTATTTCTTTTATTTCATCTGTTGTTATTTCGGTTTGATTTTGGTTTTCAAGTGCATTTTCTTCGGTGTTATCTGATTTATTATTGGAGTCTTCTTGGGTCAAGAGGTTTTCAAAATATTCTCTCCATCTGTTTATGATTCTTTCGTTCTCGCAGAGAATGTGGCCATTTTCATTTTTAATTTGTTTTGGTGTTTGTTGTACCTTCTCTGCTCTTAGACTTCTCAGGGTTTTGTAAAATAATTTTTGATTAGTGTGGTAGTCTTTCTCCATTTTATTGCCAAAGTCCTCCCAGCTCTTCTTTTTCGCTTCCATAACCATGTCTTTTACTTTTGCCCTCTGCTGTTTATATTTTTGATAGCTTTCTGGGCTCTGCTTCCCTAGGTATTTCTTCCACGCTAACTTTTTTAATTTGACCTCTTCTTTTATTTCATTACTCCACCAATTTGTGCACTTCTTGTTTTTATTAATTATAGTCATTCCGCAGACTTGCTTGCCTCCATCTAGGAGTGCTTCTTTAAGTTTTTGCCAAGTTTCTTCTAAGTCATAATTCTGGTTTAAATGCTTTTGAAGACTATTGTTTACATAGTTTTTGTATTTCTGTGCTATTTTCTTATCTGTTAGCTTATATGACTTAATAGCTGCGTTTGTGAGATTTTTTGGGGTTTTGTCTCTTTTTTTCAGTTTCCTTTGAGTTAGTTTTTGTTCGTTTCCTATACTTGTTCGGGACACTACCAAGTAATGGTCGCTATATATTTCTGCTCCCCTTCGCACTCTGACATCTTTAATATATTGTCTTAGAGATCTGTTCACCAATACATAATCAATAATAGATCTTTCTCCTCTGCTTTTAACTTCTCTGGTGAATTTATGCACATCTTTATGCTGAAAAAACGAATTCATTATTAAAAGATCATTCTCTCTGCAAAAGTCTATAATACGTTCTCCATTATTATTTCTTGTTAGTTCTCCATATTGCCCTAGTACATCCGAGGAGTCGTTGTCTTTTATGCCTACTCTACCATTAAGATCTCCCATTACTATTGTGTTCCCTTCTGCGCTGTCTATAATCTCTGTCGCCTTTTCCCAAAAAATGTCCTTGGTCTTCGCTCTTTCGGTATCATTTGGTCCGTATATGACAAATATGTTAAGTAGCTTCTTCTCATCGGTTGTCATCCTTATTTTCAGGATCCTTTCGGTGATACATTCCCAATCCTTAATGCTGCTAGTCAAGTTTTTATTAATTAGTCGAGCGAAATATACTGAGAAAATTATGCGGCCCGGTGCAAGAGAAAGACAGTACATGACGTATCCTTCATTTAATTCATTAATTTCGATGTTTCTCCTGATTCTACATGTACCTACTGTCTTTCTCTTGCACCGGGCCGTATACTTTTCTCAGTATCTTTCTCTTGGATGTCTTGAGGTTTGCGTTATCTTTTATTCTCATTACCCAGGTTCTATATTGTAAGATTTATAAAAAGTCAAAACTGTCATGGCTGGGACATGTCCAGTGAGAAGAAGATACAAAAGCACCTAAGAAAATATTACAATGGAAGCCGATATGAAGACGAAAAAAAGAAAGGCACAGAATGATATGTCTGGATGATGACCTGAAAACTATGAATATAAGATAATGAATGAGAAGGGCCCAAGAGAGATCTGAATGGAAGGACATAGCCAGACAGGCAAAGACCCATCCAGAGTTATGATGTCAAAAGAAGAAGAAGAATTGGAGTATTATTAATTGTGTTGTCCTTTGTGTTTCGAATAGTTTTAGTCATTTTGGTCTAATTTACTACTTATCATAATTTCAAAAAGAGCTAAATACCTTAGACTCGATAATAAAGTTTTTGCTTCGAATTTGGAACAGTATTACACTTGTAAAACATAACACTGGATTGGAAACTGCTATTTATAAATAAAATAGGAACATAAAGCAAAGCAAATCGAGAAAATATATTGCAATTCGTGTATTAAATATCGTTACAGCTATAGTTACAGACGATACATTTTTGCAGAAAATTTACAAGATCTTCAGACACTACCTACTAAATCTAGTCACTACCTACTAAATCTAGTCAGTATTACACTTGTAAAACATAACACTGGATTGGAAACTGCTATTTATAAATAAAATAGGAACATAAAGCAAAGCAAATCGAGAAAATATATTGCAATTCGTGTATTAAATATCGTTACAGCTATAGTTACAGACGATACATTTTTGCAGAAAATTTACAAGATCTTCAGACACTACCTACTAAATCTAGTCACTACCTACTAAATCTAGTCAGTATTACACTTGTAAAACATAACACTGGATTGGAAACTGCTATTTATAAATAAAATAGGAACATAAAGCAAAACAAATCAAGAAAATATATTGCAATTCGTGTATTAAATATAGTTACAGCTATAGTTACAGACGATACAGCCATTTTTGCAGAAAATTTACAAGATCTTCAGACACTACCTACTAAATCTAGTCAGTGAAGCAAGTTATCGGAGAGGCCTTAAAATCAACATTTCAAAGACAAAGTGGATGGCAGTTGGAAAGATTAATATAGATCAAGGTCTGACTTCTCTTAACCCTCGCAGGACCAACCTTTTAGTAGAAACAGCAAGGACCAAGGAGGGTCAATAAATGTCCACACATAAATTAATCAAAAACGTGCTTCTTTATTTAAACTACATAATTTAAAAATAACAGTTTTATATTATTCCTAGAACTTAATGGAACAGTTAAAAGATACGAATTTTTAATTTACCCGGAGTCTTCGGCTTCAGTGGAATTGTCATCATAGTCCAGGGTAATAAGGTTTTTTCCATGACACTTGAACAGCCAGGGTACTGAAGCGTTTTTTCGACAGGTAATACCTATAAGAGCAAATTGTATCTATTTTCTGCGTATGAGCTGGCGGCCATTTTTATTTATAAACAATTAAGTGTCAAAAAATGGCATTTTTCACTTTTTTTCTCAAATCAATGGAAAACAGGGACAATTATGGTTTTTTTAGTAGAAACATCTTCGAGATTATGAAAAAAGCTTTAAAATGACATATTAAATAGTTTGATATACTCATTTATTGTTAATATAATTGCGAAAAAAGGTCGGAATTGCAAAAAACATTATTTTTCTACGAGCGTGCAAAAATGTCTACTTTCGCGCACGCATTTTAGTTTAGAAAGTTTCACTTTTCCGCACGCGTGTTACTTTTCCGCACGCGGTTTTTTTACTTTTCCGCACGCGTGTTAATTTAGATATGTTAATATGGCCTTAAAGTAATTATAATACATGCAATAAACTAATATTTAGATATTATTTACTAATTTATTTCAAATATATCTTATTGTGTTCCTGTTTTAATGAAATTACCGCGACAATTCGATGAAATAAAATTATTTTGACATAATATTCGAATCGGCGAATTGACGAATATTTCGACATAAGTCAAATCGGTAGACAATAACAGTCGTTTTGAATCATCGTCATGTAAACCAAGATGGTCGTCATGCTAACTAATTATATTGAAAGTTTGGTTTTGACAACCTTGTCAAAGAATTAATTTGTGTATGTATTTTCATATTAATTAAATTAATTGATTAAGATTTGGTAATTTTTTAAAGACTATTAGAAAAAATATTGTTCCTAACTCTTGCAGAAAGTCTCTTTTCCGCACTCGACTGCTTGCCCTCGAAAAGAATGAGTTTCTGCACTTGTTAGGAAAATAACTATTTCTCAATAACTGTTGTAAAAATTAGTGTACATCTTTGAAATTTTTATCAAATGAGGGTTCTTTGGTGCTTAATATGTGATAAAAATTTCAAAGCGATTGATTCAATTGTTTAAATTTTATTCAAATTGTTTATCCCAGAGAGCATTTTTTTGCAATAACATACGTCAGAAGAAAATGACGTTAGAACCATTCCACATGTGTGAAATGAAAGGGCATGAGCTATATTTTCAACTTGGTTTAAAAAAAGTGAATAAAAAATACATTTATTAGTAATAAATAATTATGCAAAAGTATCGTAAATCTTTCCTTTTAAACTTTTTATTTTGTTATATAAGAAATTATACATATTTATTACAATTTTTATCAATCATTATATAGATAACGTTACTTGGTAGTTGTGCACTTAAAACAGGGTAAAAAAGTTAATTTTTTTGAAAAAAGTTATTCAAAAAGTTTATAAAGAAAAATTGACGACACTTTTGCATAATTATTTATTACTTATAAATGCATCTTTTATTTACTTTTTTAAACCATGTTGAAAAAGTAGCTCATGCTCTTTCATTTGACACCTATGGAATGGTTCTAAGGTAATTTTTTTCTGAGTTATGTTATTGCAAAAAAAATGCTCTCTGGGATAAACAATTTGAATAAAATTTAAACCATTGAATGAATCGCTTTGAAATTTTTATCACATGTTAAGCACCAAAGAACCCTCATTTAATAAAAATTTCAAAGCTGTACACTAATTTTTACAACAGTTATTGAGAAAATATTTTTTTGCACTTCCGACCTTTTTTCGCAGTTATATTAACAATAAATGAGTATATCAAACTTTGTAATACGTCATTTTAAAGCTTTTTCCATAATCTCGAAGATATTTGTACTAAAAAAATAATAAGTTTTACTGTTTTCCGTTGACTTAAAAAAAAGAGAAAATTTTTTGACAGTTAATTGTTTATAAATAAAAATGGCCGCCAGATCCTACGCAGGAAATAGTTATAATTTGTTCCTATAGGTATTACCTGTCGAAAAAACGCTTCAGTACCCTGGCTGCTTAAGTGTCACGAACAGGGTATATTTTTGTCTTATTACCCTGGCCTATCATCGTAGGATACAGAAACATTTTTGACTTCTTGCTGTGCTTACCGCATACATACTTGCATTTTGAACGAACTATGGTTGTTTTTGCCCACTTATTGGCCTTTTTTCTTTTAGATTTTGCTAATTTGACACATGAATGATATCGTCCCTTTCCATTTTGGGATGGTGTTGAAGGTATTCAAGGGGATTATTTATAGTCCACTGTCAAGTTTTTATAAAAGTATGAGGAAATAAATTACATTATAGAAATGCTAATTATGCCATCTAATAGGGCAGTGTACGCCGAAAACTACTAATTATTTGAGATTTTTAGGAACAAAGGCATTTAGAAAATCGGATGTAATGCAATGTTGTGGATACTCTTTAGCCCTCCTTGGTCCTTCTAGGGTTAATAGAGAGGAAATAGAACGGGTAAATCATTTCAAATACCTTGGCAGCTAGTTAAATGTAAATTGTGACTCTAATGAACAGTTAATAACCAGGATCGAAATATCAGGTAAGGCTTTTATGACCTGGAAACCAGTTTTACGTAACAGAAACCTGTCGATGAATATTCGCAAGAAGGTCCTGAAATGTTATGTGTGGTCTATCCTATTGTATGGTCGTGAGACATCGACATTAAAAACCACAATGTTAAATAAATTATAAGCATTCGGCGAGGCGTGGTGCTATCGGCGAATCCTAAGGATAACGTGGGTTTCGCACAATTCCAATGAAGATGCTCTTCAAATGATGAATTCAGAACGCCTGGTCATAAGCATCATAAACAGGAGAAAAACAGAATAATTCGGCCATATAATTCGAGGACCTAAATACCATTAGGGCCTAAGCAGTTTAAAGGAAGAATTTACGAAGTTATGCAAAGAAGCATCCAAAAGGGGTTTAGAAATAAATCAAAACAAAACAAAATACCTAACATGCTTAAGAAAAAACTCAGTTAATGTAATAAGCTTAAATATTGGTGAATATGAATTTGAAAAGGTAAAACATTTTAAATATTTTGGAGTCTCAGTTAATGGAACTAATGATAGAAGTATCGAAATTAATGAAAGAATCCAGGCAGGAAACAGAACCTACTGGAAATACAGTAACTTCCTCAAAGATAAGAAACTTACTCAGAATACAGAACTGAAAATTTACAAAGCAGCAATTAGACCATTAATCACATATGGTGCTGAAGTAATGTGTCTGACACAGAAAGAGGAAGAAAGATTGAGGATGCTAGAAAGGAAAATAATTCGGAGAATGATAGCAGGACCACTAAACTTAAGTAATAATAAATTTAGAAAACTCATAAACCACGAAGTAAGAGAACTTTTGAAAGGAGAAGACATCGTCAGATTTATCAAGGCACAGAGACTCAGATGAATGGGACATATAGAAACGAGGAATCCAGAAGCCGTTATACAAGAAAATTTCCAAATGGAGACATGTATCAGACAGACCACGAGGAAGACCCAAAACTAGATGGGAGAATCAGATAGTAGAGGGCCTTAAGAAGATGGGAGTCAGAGATTGGGTAACCAGAAGCAAAAACAGGAACGAATGCAGGAAAACTGTAGAAGATGCCAAATCACACAACCAATTGTAAAACCAAAATGTTAATGCGGATTGATTCACCGCGACAAACGAATCGGAAGAGCCCAAAGAGGGCGGCAAAGACTCCGCTAGGAGTGTAGATGCCATGATGATGATGATGCTCTTGATGAAATACCATCTGCTTCGCCTTATAATACAAGGAAAAGTGGAGGGAAAGAGATGGATTGGTCGAAAGAAACTTTCATGGCTGCGTAATATTAGACAATGGTGTGGCTCCACAGCAGTGGAAATATTTCGCGCAGTAGCCGATAGAGAAAGGTTTCAGGAAATTGTAAACATGATGACGGCCAACGTCTGAATACAGACACAACACCTAAATAAGAAGAAGAAGACGAAGAAGACAGCTAAATAACATAAGCAAAAAAAAGAATTTTGAATAATATCGATTTCAATAAATGCCAATTTAAATCATTAGAGGCCTCTGAAAATTTCAGAAGTATATTAACACTATACAAAGAATAATTTCACCTATCCAAACAAATAAAGGGCTAAATAAGAACAATATAAGTAATGGCCCTTGCGTCAATTATTTAACGACAAAATGTTAACTTAATTAAGTTTTTACCAGGGAACGGGAAATTAATCTTATGGTTTCAGACTTTATGACCCCATATAGCACGTTGTTTTAGTTCGAATGGACTAGGACTATACAGGGTGTTTCATTAATAATCGTCCATATAGTAACTGGAAAAACCTTAGCTCAAAATACGAAGATTTAACCTAAAACGCTTAAATAAAATGTGGTTCCTTACTGAGTTTTTAGTTGACAGGGTGTTTTATCTAAAAATTTAAAAATTATTTTTGCTCAGCATTTTAAAACTATTCGACCTATATTTTTCATACTTGGCAGGAAGTATAGGTACTGTACAACCTATTAAATTATGTTAAACAAACGTTTCTTGATATTACCAGAGGCGTACGACGGGGGATAGTGAATGATTGGCCCTTTCCAAATTCTACGCCACTGGCGGAATTGCTATTTTAGTTCATTTTTTGGATTCTACAATACTTTCTATGAAAATAATATACTCTTCATTCGTAACGATAACGTCAATCGTTTTCGAGATCTTTGAAGTTAAAAATGAAACGATATGGTTATTTTGATTAATGTATTGTGTCGCTTCATTTTCAATTTCAAATATCTCGAAAACTATTCATTGTATCGTTACGAATGAAGAGATTATTATTTACATAAAAAGTATTGGAAAATCAAAAAATTACACTAAAATAGCAATTTCGTCAGTGGCGTAGAATTTGGGAAGGGTCAACCAGCCACTATCCCCTGTCGTACGCCTCTGGTAGTAGCTAGAAACGTATATTTATCATAATTTAGTACGGTGTACAGTACCTTTATTTTCTGACAAGTATGATCAGGATAAGCCAAATAGTTTTCAAGTACTGGGTACAAATAGTTTTTAAATTTTAATCATATCATAAATTAATCAAAATAACTGTGCCGTTTCACACTTAACTTCAAATATCTCGAAAACTAATCACTTTATCGTTACCAATGAAGAGTATATTATCTAGTAGAAAGTATTGAAGAATATAAAAATGGTACTAAAATAGTAATTCCTCCAGTGGCGTAGAATTTGAGAAGGGTCAACCATTCACTATCCCCTGTCGTACGCCTCTGGTAGTAGCTAGAATCGTTTGTTTATAACAATTTAGTAGAATATATAGTAGTCGCACTTTTTGTCAAGTATGAAAAGGATACGTTGAATAGTTTTAAAATGCTGAGCAAAAATAGTTTTTAAATTTCTAGATAAAACACCCTGTAACTCAGTAAGGAACCACATTTTATTTAAGTGTTTTAGGTTAAATCTTCGTATTTTGTGCTAAGGTTTCTCCAGTTACTATATGGACAATTATTAATGAAACACCCTGTATAGGTAAAGTACGCAGAAATGTAGATACTGTGCAGTAATGTAATATGTACCCAGTACCTGCCACTAGAGGCATTTCAAAACAAAATGACGGTGAACGAAAAAGAACTAGTAATTTCTGAATAAATAATCAGATCTACCATGATACCACGGTTTGTTGGATCCTGGAAGGTAGAGATTTAAAACCAAATAATGAATTGTATGATATGGATTAACATGTATCGAGTACCTACTTTGGAAACAACACAAGGAAGGAATAGGGAACGTCTGACACAATTACCAAAACTTTCTAAAGAAAGAACAACTAGCGATAGTTAACAGACAAAAATAAGTCGACTATCGCCTAGATTCATAGACAACTAAGAATACGTTTAATCACATCACCAAATGTGTTGTTAAATGATTAAAGAGTGATCTTAAGTGAATTTAGTTGAAAAAATAGATGAGAAAAACTCATAATAGATAACAATAATTCGCTATTTTTGTTGTACAAAAGTCATCCTACTAAGAGCAGACGTAATATTAACAAATCAAACATGTACAAAAGACAAGTATTAAAATTGATCTGTAAAATATTAGGTTATTTTAATAATAAAGACTCATTGATAATATTCAATATTTTGCGGCTGTTTCTGTAGAGAATGAGGATGAATTTGAAATTACACAATACATATTGCCAAATTAATACGTACGCAATGGAAGCTATTGGAGAAGTGGATAGTATGTATAAAGATTAGAAATGAAAGCTGGAATAACGAAATAGATCTTGTGGGGAAGAAGAAAGGTATATATAATAAATAGCTATCAACAAAGGACCTTTACGACCGACAGCAGTATAATTCTTTAAACAAAGAAGTAAAAAAGGAGGTAAATAAAGAAAAAATTAAATTTGGATTAAAAACTGGGTACCTACTTGGAAAACAACACAATGAAGAGATAGAGAGCATATCAAACGACACACAACTAGTGATATTAAGAGACAAAAATAAGTCAACTGGATTCACGGACAACTAAGAACACATAATACATTTAATAAACTAATTATAGAACACAAAATAAATAAAAACGAATGTCACATTATCAAAAGTGTTGTTACATGAGTGAAGAGTAAACCTAAGTGAATTTAGTTGAAAAGATGGATAGAAACAGCTCATAACAGATAACAATTCGCTATTTTCATTATTCAAAAGTCATCCTAATAAGAACAAACGTAATAGTAAAAAACAAGAGAACAAGAAGCAACACAATGAAGAGATAAGAAACGTCTGAAACGACACAATTACCAAAACTTCCTGAAGAAAAAACAACTAGCAATAATTAAGAGGCAAAATTAAGTCGTCTAAATTCACAGACAACTAAGAACACATTTAATAAAATAACTAAAGAAGACAAAATAAATAAAAACGAAGATCACATTACCAAAAGTGTTGTTAAATTAGTGAAGACTGAACCTGTGAAAATGAATTTAGATGAAAAGATAAAGAAGGACAGCTCATAATAGACAACAATTTGCTGTTTTCGTGGTACAAAAGTCATCTTAATAAGATCAAACGTAATGATTGTCTGTAAAATATTAGGTTAGTTTAAGAGGAAACAGTAGCGATCAACAGGTAGCAAAAACGCGTTCCAAGATTGCGGCTGTAATTTTGAATATTTTTTCGAGATATTTGGCACACTTATTCGTAGTATAATAAAGAATGGCGGTACAGAGCCCAATTTGAAAAATATATTAATATGTGGAAATTACTCTGTAATTAAATAAAATATTAAAAAAACGAGCCTGTACCGCCATTAAGAAGAACAAAAAAATACACTTTCTTCAAATAAACTTTTTTATCCGATGCCTAGATTTTGTGTCATTTTGGAACTACTAAAATTTTTTATTTCATTAGTAGTTCCAAAATGATACAAAATCTAGGCATCGGATAAAAAAGTTTATTTGAAGAAAGTGTATTTTTTGTTCTTCTTAATGGCGGTACAGGCTCGTTTTTTTAATATTGTATTTAATTACAGAGTAATTTCCACATATTAATATATTTTTCAAATTGGGCTCTGTACCGCCATTCTTTATTATATTACGAATACGTGTGCCAAATATCTCGAAAAAATATTCAAAATTACAGCCGCAATCTTGGAACGCGTTTTGGCTACCTGTTGATTGCTACTGTTTCACCTTAATACCAAAGACTTCTGGATAGTTTAATATTTTTCCTCTATCTCATTATCAAATGAGGTTGATTTTGAAATTATCTACACAATTAATACGTACGCAATGGAACTTATTACTATTGAAAAAGTGGGTAGTATAAAGATTAGAAATGAAAGGTGGAATAAAGAAATAGATCTGGTGGGGAAGAAGAAGTATATGTATAATAAATAGCTATTAACAAAGAACCTTTACGACCGGCCACAGTAGAACAATTTAAAGAAAGAAGTAAAAAAAGACGCAAATAAAGATAAAATTAAATGTGAATAAAAACCGGGTACTTGAGAAACAACACAATGAAGAGATGAGGAAGATCTGAAACGAGACAATTACCAAAACTTCCTAAAGATCCGGACCAGAAAAAGAACAACTAGCGATAATTAACACAAAAATAAGTCGTCTAGATTCACAGATAACTAAGAATACCTACGTTTAATAAAACTGTAGAACACAAAATAGATAAAGACGAAAAGCACATCACCAATTGTGTTGCTTTTTTCTCCTTTTTTGGCACAGACATTTGCTATTCAGTCACAACTTTTTTAGCAATGTGTTGTTAGATGAGTGAAGAGTGAACCTAAGCGAATTTAGTTGAAAAAATCGATAAGCACAGCTCATAATAGATAAACATTCGCTATTTTCGTTGTAGAAATGTCATCTTAATAAGAGCAAACGTAATAATAAAAAATCACATGTACAAAAGACAAGTAGTAATGATTATCAGCTGTAAAATATTAGGTTATTTTAATATTAAAAACTCCTTGATAGTTCAATATTTTTCGGCTATCTCAGTATCGAATGAGGTTGAATTTGAAATTACACAATTATACGTACGCAATGGAACCTATCGAAGAAGTGGATAGAATAAAGATTAAAAAATGAAATGTGGAATAAAGAAATAGATCTGGTGGGGAAGAAGAAGTATATGTATAATAAATAGCTATTAGCAAAGGACCTTTACGACCGGCAACAGTACAACAATTTAAACAAAGAAGTAAAAAAATACGCAAACAAAGAAAAAATTAAATGTGAATAAAAACCGGGTACTTGAGAAACTACACAATGAAGAGATAGGGAAGATCTGAAACGACACAGTTACCAAAACTTCCTAGAGATTCGGACCAGAAAGAGAACAACTAGCGATAACTAACATACAAACATAAGTCGTCTGGATGCACAGATAACCACTAAGAATACGTTTAATAAA
Source organism: Diabrotica virgifera virgifera (assembly GCF_917563875.1). Taxonomy (NCBI): domain Eukaryota; kingdom Metazoa; phylum Arthropoda; class Insecta; order Coleoptera; family Chrysomelidae; genus Diabrotica; species Diabrotica virgifera. The sequence goes on from NC_065449.1 coordinate 147,517,263, forward strand.
CTAATAATTGTAGAACACAAAATAGATAAAGACGAAACGCACATCACCATTTGTGTTGCTTTTTTCGCCTTTTTTGGCACAGACATTTTTGCTATTCAGCTAATCACAACTTTTTTAGCAATGTGTTGTTAGCTGAGTGAAGAGTAAACCTAAGTGAATTTAGTTAAAAAATCGATAAGCACAGCTCATAATAGATAACAATTCGCTATTTTCGTTGTACAAATGTCATCCTAATAAGAGCAAACGTAATAATAAAAAATCACATGTAGGTACAAAAGACAAGTAGTAAAGATTATCTGTAAAATATTAGGTTATTTTAATAGCATATCATGCAACGAGCATTTAATGATGGTCATTATGAAGCGAGTATAAGGGATACGAAACGAGCCGTATGCGGTGAGTTTCGTATAGAGTAAGAGCTTCATAATGATAATTAAATGCTAGTTGTATACACTATTTTTTCTATGATCATTCACAACAAAAAATATATTCAAATTTATTAATTTTGTAACGCAAACAAATTAAGTAGTTTGTCAGTTTGACAGTTTGTTTACATATTGAGAACTGTCAAAGCGTATGTATTTATCGCGAATGCCATATCGCCATTCTATTGGTTAAAAATCTGTATCTTAATGAAAATCTGTATCATAATGAAGTTCATTATGATACAGGTAGTGGCATCATAATTGATATATTTAGTCCAGAGAAATAAGATTTTTCTCGTGACACATCCCCCTCCAGGCCGAAACCAAATTTTTTGAGTAGTATGGACATCTATATTATTAACCTATATATTTCCTGCAGCCGATTTTGATGGTATACATAGTTATAAACAAATGAAGATCAAAAAACGCTAAATTTTCGCTTTTTAATTCGCAAATTTGTTTGTTCATTTGTTTATGAAAGAAGAACATTAATACTATTACAGTAAAACCTGCCATATCCGGCCCAATGTGGCGACAGACCGATCCGGATATGAAAAAATCCGGATATCAAGACCATTTCTTTTTTAGTCTTTGAAACGTTTTCCTCCTTAATTCTTTCCAGTAATCAACGCCTTCAATACCTTTCGTCGATAGGCACGTTTTATAGATTCTACAATACATTATTTCGCCATCTTTTAGTTCTTTTGAGTCGGGATGAGAGTGCGTTGTCCGACAGCAGGACTGCCTATCTCGTTAGATTTCGGTAGATCCGGACGGCAGAACCGTCCGGATATGGGGAGGTCCGGATATGACAGGTCCGGATGTGGCAGGTTGTACTGTACCTTAATTAAAAATAAATGACAAAAAATAATTTTAAACAGTTGAAAATTATTTTGCAAAAACATGTCGATTTTTTGCTTACTTATAAACAATTAGAATAACTATTTAACCGTTACCCGTAGAAAATTTATTTTTTCATATTTAGAAGACTGAATTTTTATACACATTTAGAAAGAAAAACAACTGTCCTAGGACAATTAGGGACAAAGTTAGCCCCCCGCCCCCCATTTTTTTAATTCACATGTTTTTGCAAAATTATTTTGCAATATTTATAATTATTTTTTGTAATTTTTTTAGCTTCATCATTTTCTGACTTAGTGTTGCAAAAAAAATTAATTTGGGATAAACAAATTAAATAACTTTTAAACGATTTGACCAATTGCTTTGAAATTTAGAATACGAATTAAGCACCATACATCTCAGCAGTCTGTGTAATAAGAAGGTTCTAAGTTAATTTTTACATAAGTTATGAATATTTATAAAAACTCAAAATGTATGATTTATTTTGCAATTTTCTAAGCAACCAATAAGGATAGACATATAAGCGAACGCCATGTTAAAGTTTTTTATACGGTTTATGAATTTCTTATTCTCAAATTTGTTTAAAATGCTTATTTTTTTAGTAATAGACGAAAAAAGCGAAAATTTACCGTTTTTTGATTTTCATTTGTTTATAACTATGTATATCATCAAAATCGGCTGCAGGAAACATATAGGTTACTATTATAGATGTCCATACTACTCAAAAAATTTGGTTTCGGCCTGGAGGGGGTTGTGTCACCAACAGGATATTTTTTTCCTTATTTCTCTGAACTAATTATTATAGTATGAGAATAGAAAAATATTATTAAAGACTCCTTGATAGTCGGCTATTCCAGTATCGAATGAGTTTGAATTTGAATTTACACAATTATACGTACGCAATGGGAGCTATTGGAGAAGTGGATGTTATAAAGATTAGAAATGAAAGGTGGAATAAGGAAATAGATCTTGAGGGGAAGAAGAAGGATATGTATAATAAATAGCTATCAACAAAGGACCTTTACGACCGGCGACAATACAACAGTTTAAACAAAGAAGTAAAGAAAGAGGTAAATAAAATAGATAAAATCGAAAATCCCATCACCAAATGTGTTGTTAAATGAGTGAAGAGTTGAAAAGATAGATAAGGACAGCTCATAATAGATAACTAAAGTCAGCCTATCCTAATAAGAGCAAGATAATAATAAAAATCACATGTACACAAGACAAATATTAATAATTTTCTGTAAAATATTAGGTTATTTTAATATCAAAGACTCATTGACAATTCAATATTTTTCGGCTTCTTAACTACTTAAAGTTATGCAAACGGTTTTTTTTTTAAATGGATCTAACCTTTCAAATTTATTGAAATTGTTAAATGTTATAGGAATATTAAACTTTAAAAATCCGTTTAAATGCCAAAGAATTTAAATTTCTATCACGTTGATAACTGAAGATTGCTATTAACTGGACTAAAATGCATTTTAGAAATTCCCAAAGTGAAAAAATCTGTTTAAATAACATGAACTTAAAATTAATATTAGTAGTTATAAGAGAAACTACACTTACCAAGACAGCAACAGTATCGGGTCCACGCTGAAAACAGTTCTTGGGTTTCGAAAACCGAGAAAACTGACTAAAACAAACTCACACGCGCTCGTCTTTTCCGGCAATAATAATTGTGACCTCCATGTAAACAAATGAAATACGTCGTAAATAAAGTTGATTAGGATCGGACGTTGATATCCGCATACTACAACAGTTGAGACGACACTGACTGCACTGCACTTAATAATCTAGTGTTGATATTTGAACGAACGCAGAGTTTCTGTTTGCTGTCTACTTGCGTGCGAATCATCGAGTGGACCCCCTTCCAAGATCTAAGGTGGTCTTAGGAAAGGACTCAGTTTTCACTGTTATCCTTGCTGTTGCCGAATGGTCAGCGAGTAATGATGGTTTGTAAAAGATGAAAGGAATGAAAAGAATTCAATACTAATTATTGAAGTTTAAGTGATATTTAAAGGACGGGTTATTAGGAGGTCAGTTTTAGGGACCTACTGAATTTTATATTAAAAACGAAAAAGGCAGATTGAGGTAGGTACTTAACGTGAATTTCAGTTTGAAAAAAGTTTTGTCTTAAAATTCCATTGGAGCAGATCGTTTGATTACCGGCAAATCGATTCGTTTCTTTCTTTTTATTATTATAATTTTTTGAAGTTCCGATCGCGCGGTATGCAATTTCGACGGGACTAAAATTGTATTTGGTGTCACTCAAAAATCGTGACGCGAGTGGTAACCTTGCGGTATACCGTAACATACATATATCTATACATATTCTTAGTCAACTAAGTACAGATCCCGAATTATCTATTGTTTGATTGGTTTCAGGGTGATTTCAATTATAAATCCCGAATTTGACATTACTCGCTGGCCTCGGAGTGGTCTCAACCCTATAGAGGTGATTTGTTCAATTTTATAAAAAAAAAATAGTGCAATAGGTTCATGTTTTTATTGTAAAACTAAGTAAGGATCCAGAATTTGATATTATTGACTGGTTTCGGCGTAGGTTAAACTCTATAGGGGTCAGTGGCGAATTTAGGGTACTTGCGGCCCTAGGCCAAATTACCCCGAGCGGCCCCCGATAACTTCACGATTATGTAATTAAAGCACAAATACTTAATAATAATAGTAATAATTACAACTTTTATTTTAATTTTACTTTTTAAATTTCGTAATACAAAGTATAACATAAATGAATAGAAATGCCTGTAATGTTCTATTTGAATACGGACATAAATAGGTTGAAATGAATTCAATAGGTACTTAAATAATCTTGGTTTGCAAATTTGGCTAAAGCCCCAAAATAGCTCTAACAACAGTGTCTATATTTATAGAAATTTCGAAAAATAAAATTTATAGAAATAATTCTACAGAGAGAGTCTGTAAAGTGGAATAAATTCAATATCTCAAATACTAATTGTTTTTTTGGAAAATGCTCAGACCCGTCGATTAGTATTTCAAATTGTCCTTTTTGACATTCAATAAAAATGTATACAGGGTGTCCCAATTTAGAGATATGACGTCATCGTCGATTTTCTTAAATGGCAACACTGTCATTTTGATAGCTAATTTGATAGGGTTTGTAAAGTTATACATAACTGCAAAATATCAAATTTTTATTCTCTACCATTTACAAGATAATAGAAAATAACAAAGTTATATCTGTAATTTGGAATATATTCAATAATTAAAATACTAACTGTTTTTTTGAAAAATGCTCAGACCCGTCGATTAGTATATCAAATTGTCATTTTTGACATATAATAATAATGTATACAGGGTGTCCCAATTTAGAGATATGACGTCATCGTTGATTTTCTTAAATGGCAACACTATCATTTTGATAGCGTGTGTAAAGTTATACACATCTGAAAAATTTCAAAATTTTATTCCCTACCATTTACAAGATAATAAAAAATAACAAAGTTATGAAGAACAAGAAGTAATCAAATAATAATTGAATTTATTTATTTCAATTAAGCAAATGCTCATAACGTTGCCCATTGACAATTTGACAATAATTGAGGGCAACATTATGAGTTTTTGCTTAATTTATTGAAATAATTAAATTCAATTATTAGTTGATTACTTCTTTTTCATAACTTTGTTATTTTTTATTATCATCTAAATGATAGAGAATACAAATTTGAAATTTTGCAGTTGTGTATAACTTTACACACCCTATCAAAATAGCTATCAAAATGACAGTGTTGCCATTTAAGAAAATCAACAACGATGACGTCATATCTCTAAATTGGGACACCCTGTATACATTATTATTATATGTCAAAAAGGACAATTTGATATACTAATCGACGGGTCTGAGCATTTTTCAAAAAAACAGTTAGTATTTTAATTATTGAATATATTCCAAATTACAGATATAACTTTGATATTTTCTATTATCTTGTAAATGGTAGAGAATAAAAATTTGATATTTTGCAGTTATGTATAACTTTACAAACCCTATCAAATTAGCTATCAAAATGACAGTGTTGCCATTTAAGAAAATCGACGATGACGTCATATCTCTAAATTGGGACACCCTGTATACATTATTATTGAATGTCAAAAAGGACAATTTGAAATACTAATCGACGGGTCTGAGTATTTTCCAAAAAAACAATTAGTATTTGAGATATTGAATTTATTCCACTTTACAGACTCTCTCTGTATATTTATAGAAGCCTTTGAGATGTTGGTTTTTCGAAGAATGCTGAAGATCTCTTGGAAAGATCACGTGACCAACAACGAGGTGCTGAGAAGAATAGAGACTGAGAGAGAACTCCTAAATATTGTAAAAAACCGAAAAACCAGTTATCTAGACATAATTCACAGAGGAGAAAGATACAACTTTTTACGACTCATAATGGAAGGGAAAGTGGAAGGAAGAAGAGGTTCAGGAAGAAGAAAATGCTCCTGGCTGAAGAACGTGAGAGACTGCACAGGTATGGAGTATGGACACACATTCGCTACTAAGAACCTCTCAAGATAGAGAGCAATTTGCTGTAGTTATAGCCAACCTTCAGTAATGGAGAAGGCACCTTAAGAAGAAGATAGAAAATATATAATTCAAAATGTTAGCAAACAGCAGTTATTTGTAAAATTATTAATATTGTTAAAATTTTTATGTTATTAATTAGTATTGTAGTTAATTGTTAAAATTAAATACCATTTGTTTCATTACGAGGGAAAAATACAGATGACAACAAAAGACTAAAAAAACCGAGTTGAAAAGACATTATAAGTAAAAGAACAAGCAAAATAATATGAACAACTCTACTAGTAAAAGGCTACGGTACTGAAAAATAAAAATATAAATGCCTGGTTGCACCAACAAATCTTAAGATCCAGCTTCACCCAGCTCAGCTTATAGATAGGGCCGATTTAAATGTCACATAAATTGCACCACAATTTTGAATTCTTATCAATGCGATCCACATGACAATTCATTTTAGCAAGCTGAAAATGGATCTAAGACTCAATGGTGCAACGCATATGTTTCTTTAATGCACGCCTTAAGCTTAAGATCTGTTAGTGCAACCAGGCATAAGAATACAACAAATAAACTTCTAGATCGTTCAGTTCATTATTCTCTTATACTGAAAAACGTCAATGTCATTTTCTTAAATTCTTAATTTTTATAAAGTTGGATTAATGATTAACATTGACACTCACTCCACTCCATACTCATAATAAATATCATATCTAAACACTCACTTTTCTAGCTTTTTTGGCTTCTTCTTCTTCTTCATGTGCCATCTCCTCTAAGAAGGTTGGCAACCATCACGGCAATTCGCACTTTCGATACCGCTGCTCTAAAGAGATCAGCAGAAGTGCAATTAAACCAAGCTCTCAAATTGTTTAACCAGGAGATGCGTCTTCTTCCGCGACTCCTTCTACCCTGTATTCTTCCTTGCATTATCAATTGTAACAAGTTATAACGCTCGCCCCTCATAACATGTCCCAGATATTGCAGTTTTCTGACTTTAATTGTATTTAAAACCTCTTTATCTTTTCCCATTCTTCTCAACACCTCGATATTCGTGACTCTATCCACCCAACTTATTCTTAATATTCTTCTGTAGGCCCATATCTCGAAGGCTTCTAATCTGTCCGAAACATCCTTCTTTAATGTCCAAGCCTCCAACCCATAGAATAATACGGAGAACACGTAGCATCTCAGAAGTCTTATCTTTAAAGAAATTGTAATGTCCCTGCTACAGAGTACTTTTTTTTAGTTTGTTGAAAGCATTTCTTGCCTGTCCTATTCTTGCTTTAATCTCTTCTGTGTACTCATTAGTTTCATTAATTATTGTACCCAAATATTTATATTTTTCAACCTTTTTAATTTGTTCTCCATGTATTGTTATGCTTTCTTGGCGCTGTTGAACTTTTGTGATTGCCATAAATTGTGTCTTTTTTGTGTTTAGGGACAGTCCGTTTTCTTGGCTGACTTCTACCACTCTGTCAACCATTTGTTGTAAATCCTCAAGACATTCGGCTAATAAAATAGTGTCGTCGGCAAACCGTATATTATTGATTGGTCGACCATTTACTTTTATTCCCGTGGTTAGGTCTTCTAGTGCTTCCTGGATTATTTCCTCTGAATACAAATTGAACAAAGTAGGAGACAGGACACAGCCCTGTCTGACGCCCCTCTCAATACGTATTTCATTTGAAAAGGCGTTGTTCTCTTTTACCACAGCGATCTGATTATAATAGATAGCACTAATGATCCTGATGTCCCTCATATCTAAGTTTTTCTTTTCAAGTAATTCGATAAGGCGGTTATGTCTGACCTTATCGAAGGCTTTGTTGTAATCCAAGAAACACATATATACTGGCTGATTAACATCCATGCACCTTTGCACAAGTACATTTACAGCGAACAGGGCTTCCCTCGTTCCCATTGCATTTCTAAATCCAAATTGCGTGTCGCTTATGTCCTGCTCAAGTTTGTTATGTATTCTCCGGTGTATAATTTTTAAAAATATTTTGAGTGTATGACTCATTAAACTTATTATCCGGTGGTCTTGGCATTCTTTTGCATTTGGTTTTTTTGGCAGTGTTATGAACGTTGACAGCAGCCAATCTCTGGGAATGATTCCTGTACTGTATATTGTATTAAATAAGTCGACCAATATTCCAATTTGCTGGTCCTCTATTAACCGTATTATGTCTACAGGTATTTGGTCAGGACCTGTTGCCTTGTTGTTCTTTGTTCGCTTTATCGCCTCTAGTACCTCATCTTCTGTTATGTCTGGGCCGTTGTCGAACTTTTCCTGCTCTAGTACTATTTCAGTCCGTTCGTCTTTAAATAGCTCTTGAATATATTCCTGCCATCTTTTAAGCCTTTCACCGACGTCTATAATTATTTTTCCGTTTTTATCCAGCAGTATGTTTGATTTTTTCTTAATATTAGTGCCTGTTATTTCACTAATTTTCTTATGAAGGTTTAAGTTATCATGTTTCTCTACCAACTGTTCAATCTCTGCGCATCTGTCACTATACCATCTTTCCTTTGCCTCTCTGATCTTTCTCCTTATTTCTGTGTGTATAATATTATACATGTTTTTGTCTTTGGTTTTATAAGATCGCCTTGCTTCCATGAGATCTAGAATCTCGTCGGTCATCCATTCATTTTTATTCTTAATTAGTTTAGGTGTAAGTGTTGTCTCACATGTGCGGATAAGAGCATCTTTTAACATGTGCCATTTCCTGTTCGCATCTTCAGTAGGAATAATTTCTATTTTGGTGAGCTCTTCTTTAATTTTTAGTGTGACTTGCTCTTTTGTTGATGGATCTCTCAAACGAGATACTTGTATCGTCTCTACTTTAGTTTTAACCACAGGCTTCTTTAGATTAATTCTAAACCTTCCTACAACTGGGTTGTGATCTGATCTCACATCAGCTCCAGGGTATGATTTTACTGATTTTATGGAATTTCGGTATCGTTTGCAGATGAGAAGGTAGTCAATTTGGTTTCTGATGACGTTATGTTGGTTGTCTGCTGGTGATTTCCATGTATATAGTCTCCTGGTCGGCAGATCATAATAAGTATTCGTGACAATAAAATCGGTCTCTTGGCAGAATTGAGCCAATCTTTCTCCTCTCTCGTTACGAGTGCCCAGTCCAAAGTTTCCAATAAAATCACCTTGACTTCCTCTACCGATTTTTGCATTTAGATCTCCCATTACTATTGTAACGTCTCTAGACTTGGTTACTTCTAAAGCTTGTTGTAATTCGTTATAAAACTGTTCGAGCTCTTCATCCGATTTATCTGCTGTGGGAGCATATACTTGAATTATATTGACTCTAGACTGGGCTGTTTTTAGTGTTACCATCATAACTCTATCCGAGATGGGTAAGAAGCCAGTTACAAATTTCTGGGTGGTTTTATCAACTAATATCGCTACCCCGTTCCAGTGATTTGGGTCATTGTCATTACCAGAGTAGTATATCTTTGTTTGGCCTACTAATATGTCACCTGAATTGGGCCATCTGGTCTCACTTAATCCTAATATTTTTATGTTAAGTCTTTCCATTTCCTGAATGACATTATGGACTTTACCTGCTTGGTATATTGACTTAACATTCCACGTGCCTACCTTCATGCACTTTTTGTCGATTTTAGTCTTCTTTTTGGACGATGTGTTACTGATGGGTATTTCACAGGGATTTCGTTTGATATCGACCTGAGAGGCCCTGTGGTCTATCTGTGATTTGCCTCCCCTGCCGGATCTTGGTCTCCGATATCCATGATCAGTAACAGAGTTACTTTTTTGTACAGCCATGACAATTGTACTAGGGATATCCGTATATGATCTTTAATGTAGTGGTTTCCCCTTGCCTTCTACATCCTTATGCCGTTGACCGTTTTTTTTTTTTTTTTGTTCATCCGCCTTCGAGGCCGATTTCTCAACCCCAGGACAAAAGAGTGCCCTACCACTTACTAACTCATCCGCCCGAAGCCGTTGGTCGGTAAGTGGGAGATTGCTTATACCGGCAATCACTCGGTGAAATTATCGCCATATCTGGCTACCCTCACTTAGTTTAGCCTGCAGACCAATGCAGTTGCCCGGGGTGTGGCACGTGGAGCCATAAGTGAGAGTTAGTTGTCTTATGAGGACCAGTTATCAAGAACCATCTCCCTGCAAAATCTTTAATCAAATTTTTAAAGTCTTAGGGCCGGTTGTTCGAACGCTAATCAAAACTGATCATTATCAAATATTTAATTACAATTATATTTGATTAAGCGTACTTCTGACAGATGTTGCATTTTGAGGTTATGTTGACTGATTTATTTTATTATTTTGGTTTTAATTTAAAATAAAACATAATTAAACTCTTTCTGATGTTAATTTCTTGTTTTTACTTACAAATCAATAATAATAATAAGCAATTTTTAATAATTTAAGAGCTGCGGCTATATTTTAATTACTGTTTTACCTACAATCAATAACTGATTAGTGTTTTACATGTATTTTTCATGTCGCAATTTGATTCCCATCAAGAAAATTGATTACAATAAATGATTGATTATAATCAACAATGATCACTATCAAATATTTAATTACTGTCACCAAAACTGTCAATGTCAACTTTTATTGGGTTGCTGAAAACATAATTGATTAAAATTATGAGATTAGTTAATCAATTAACATAACAATTATTAACATAATTGATTAAGTAATTTCATATTATGTTTTCAGCAACCCAAACAAAGTTGACAATGACAGTTGGTGACAGTAATTAAATGTTTGATAATGATCATTGTTGATTAGCTTTCGAACAACCGGCCCTAAGGCTTGAAAAAGCTCAGCATTTGAAACAAAACTAGCCAAACTAGACAATCTAGAATCTTCGTAAGAAGTCGAGTTCCTCAAGTAGTTTTTGATTTTTTCAACACGCTGAATGATCTTTCTTCAGATGCATTAGATGTCATCACACATTAGAATGCGCAAAGCCGTGTCCATATTCGGAAATATTGTTGTTAACTGTTTTTCATGCATGAGTTTCAGATACTCCAAAAGTGTAGGTACTCCTCGGAGGCTTGGTAATCTTGTTGTCATGAGGTTCTCTTTCTTCATCAAATATACCTTTAACAAAGCCTTTGAACTGTGCACACTCTTCTCCAAAGTCACCATCTATGTCGACTCGATACTTTTTAGTCAAAATAGAAACTTTTGCCCTGATTTCCTCATTGGAAATTGACGATAAGTTGTTTAAAAATCGAAATTTTTCATTAAGACTGAAATAAACTTCGGACCTTTCATCCAATTGTGAATAAAGCGTGTCAATTACAACATTGAATGTATTAATCTTTAAGTCTTCTTTTGACATTAAAGTGGGGTTCAGTGGTTCATCTTCTTTGTCTTAGCAAAGGAGAGCTTTTCTTTTCGGGCGTCTTTTTATTTCAAGAATATAGTTTTCATTTTTAGACAACTCTTTTCCTCTTTTTTCATAGGAATCAAAGTTGTCTCTCAGCCTCAATGCGTACTCCTTTAGAGATTTGTTTGTTGCAAGTCACATTCAAGTCTGTAGTAGTTTTTGCAATATTTTGCTACTCTTGTCAAAACATTGTAAAATATCGTACTACGTGTTTAGTAGAATAGCCATTCTCTTATTTGAAAAATTGTTTACTGATTTCAATTCAATTAGTAAAAATTTTTTACCAAAAAAGTTTTTTTACAAAACGCTGCGGCCCCCTTTTGCTTGCGGCCCTAGGCCGCGGCCTAGTCGGCCTAGTGGTAAATCCGGCACTGATAGGGGTTGATTTATAAAAAATAGAGCGGCGTCTGTTTTGATACTAAAACTAAATATAGATTCCGAATTTTCAATTCTTGACTGGGTTCGGGGTAGCTTCAACCCTATAGGTGTTGATTAAATAAAATTTAAAAAAATTAAAATTAAATAAAATTAATCAAATTAAATAAAATTGAGTAAAATTAAACAAAAATAGGAAAAATTAAATAAAACTAAATAAATCTGCAAAAGGGTAAATAAAATTAAAATAAATTAAACTACATTTAAAAATATATGAATAAATAAAATAAAATTAGTTAAAATTAAGATATTTAAATAAAAATAAAATTAAATATAATTAAATAACACTATGTAAAATTGAAAAAAATAAACAAAAATTATATTAAAAAAAATAAAATAAAATTAAACTGAATTTAAAAAAATAAATAAATAAAATTATGTAAAATAAGACAAAATTAAATAAAATGATATAAAATAAAATAAAGCTGAATAAAATTAATTAAAATTAATTGATTTAAATAAAAATAAATTAAATGAAATAAAATAGATAAAATTAAATTAAATAAATTAAATACAACAAAATAAATTAAATCGGATTGAATCGAATAGAATCGAAACGAATCAAATCGAATCGAATATAATCGAATTTATAAGAAGTATCCACTTTTCTCGGCACTCCGCAAGTGTCGCGTTCTTTTTTATTATACAGGGTGGTTCGCTGAAAACTTTCCAGTCAGGTTTTGTTCGACTGGTCAAATTTTATTTTTAGGGAAGAATATTTTGTAAATAATTTTTTAACTTAAATTTCAACCAATTTCGAAGGGCTGGCGTGGGCTTCATCTACAGGGTGTAACAAAAATACAGGTCATAAATAAATCACATATTCTGGGACCAAAAATAGTTCGAATGAACCTAACTTACCTTAGTACAAATTTGCACACAACAAAAGTTATAGCCCTTTGAAGTTACACAATGAAAATCAATTTTTTCGAATATATCGAAAACTATTAGAGATTTTTGATTGAAAATGAATATGTGGAATTCTTATGGCAGGAGCATCTTAAAGAAAATTTATTAGATTATAGTGAAATTTGTGCACCCCATAAAAATTTTATGGTGGTTTTGTTCCCTTAAACACCCCCAAACTTTTGTGTACGTCTCAATTAAATTATTATTGTGGTACCATTAGTTAAATTTAATATTCTTAAAACTTTTTGCCTCTTAGTATTTTTTCGATAAATAGTATTAAATTGTAGTAAATAAAATTTCACATAATTTTTTCTTAAGATGCTACTTATTGTGGCTTATTTCCCATATAAATAATTAATCATAAAAATGCCACAAGGAAATAGCTTCAGAACAACATATAGATGCTACTGTCATAAGAATGCCATATGTCCATTTTCAATAAAAAATCTTTAATAGTTTTCGATATATTGAAAAAAATCGATTTTCATTTTGTAACTTTTTTTATATGCACATTTGGACTAAGGTAAGTTAGGTTCAATCAAACTATTTTTGGTCCCAGAATATGTGATGTGTTCAGCTTTTCACTTCTTTGGATTATTTGAAATATCTCGTTTAAAAATTGTTTAACTGGTACAAAAAATTCGGAGGAGCTCCAGTTTGTTGAAAAATTAAGTTTTCTCCGCGATAATAGTCAATTATGGGCTAGTCTATGGGACCAAACGATATCCCAGGAGAACAAACGAAGAATATACAACACCATAATTAAAATCATCATTACAGCTCGGAAGCGTGGCAAATAAAGATAAAACAGAGAAAATGCTCCACCGGAAAGTCAAGGGGAGAAAGAGTAACAAATGAGCGCATAAGAAAATTCGTGGAAAGGCCATGGAAAGCAAAAGAGGGGAACACCTAGACCAAGCTGGCGAGAAGTTATCGACCTTTCCAGATACCGAGAGGAATCTGGAAGAAAAAAGATAAGGACCAATCAACACAAGGGCTAAGAAGAATAATATCTTGCAGTATAATACCTGGGTGGCATCTGCGGTTCATTTAAAACGAACTAGAATGCACAAGTGTGGGAAAAAACAACCATTTAGAACAATTATTGCTTAGAAAGTTATAACTTACCGTGATGTCATGATTAAAAACTTATGTAACGGTGAAGATTTAGTGTTACTTGAAGGAACGCAGAGTTTCTGTTTGCTGTCTACTTGCGTGCGAATCATCGAGTGGACCTCCTTCCAAGATCTAAGGTGGTCTTAGGAAAGGACTCAGTTTTCACTGTTATCCTTGCTGTTGCCGAATGGTCAGCGGGTAATGATGGTTTGTAAAAGATGAAAAGAATAAAAAGAATTCAATACTAATTGAAGTTTAAGTGATATTTAAAAGACGGGTTATTAGGAGGTCAGTTTTAGGGACCTACTGAATTTTATATTAAAAACAAAAAAGGCAGATTGATTGAGGTAGGTACTTAACGTGAATTAAATCAGCTTGAAAAAGTTTTGTCTTAAAATTCCATTAGACCAGATCGTTTGATTATCGGCAAATCGATTTGTTTTTTTCTTTTTATTATTTAGTGCAGTCACTGAAGGTTTTCACCTCCGATTTCGTTGAACCTCCATCGATCTTCATGAAAATTAGTGAGAAATTAGAGCAGGGGTGGCCAAACTGTGGCTCGCGAGCCACATGTGGCTCTTTGAAGGATTATTTGTGGCTCTCAATAAATGTACCTCAATTGCTTTTAATTCTGTGTTAAAAAATGTCTTAAATTATTGACAGCAAATATAAAAGACTAAGTGTATAACATCAGAATTTAGGTCCTGATGGACCCCTTATCACTGTTGTGACCATAACCTCTGGGCTAAGCTCCTTATTACCCTTGCTAATCCATTTGGCCTTAGAATATGTAATAAGGAAAATATCGTCTGAGCTGACAAGGGGATTTGCGAATCGAGGATCAAAACTATTGTCGGCCTTTGCTGATGATCTAGTTGCAGTCACTCGTTCTACAAGAGACATGATAGAGGTGTTTTCTCAACTCTAGGAAGAAACAGGTAGTCTGGGCTTTCGATTAAATAAAGAGAAGACGAAGTACATGCTAGTTATCAAAAATCCAAGACCAAGAGTTAGTCTAAAGAGTCACAAAAGCGTTTAAATATCTAGGAGTGGTAATCACAGATGACAACCACATATTTACAAAAAGAGGTCTCAGCAAATAGCTGCGTGTAATAGATCATTATACTCCATATCATCATTATTAACATCTAAGCTGCTAGAAGGACAATCTAAATTAAGACTGTATGTAGGTACGTACATGCCAATTATTCGCCCAATTGTTACATATGGAATTGAAACTTAGACTCTACATCTGCGGGAAATAAATAAACTGCTGGTACTTGAAAGAAAAGTTCTCAAAGTGATATTTGGAATTAACAGGAGAGTGGAGAAGGCGCCGCGAAGCTGAATTGGTGACTGTGTATGTTAAATGTTAAGTGCGGCTCGTGAAAAATTTCACATTTTTAAAAATGGCTCAGACTATCAAAGAGCTTGGCCACCCCTGAATTAGAGGATACCTCAAGGAACAAAGGTGACACGATGCCAACTTGCGCTTTTACCCTGGGGGTGGATGCCACCCCTTCTCAGGGGTGAAAATTATTTTATTAAACATAATACCATAAGTCCATAGATGGACAAATTATAAGCAAAATTTGTTATATATTAATTAATCAAATAAATCAACACTTTTCTTTTTGAGTTATTAAAGACCAAATATTTTATTTTTTCGTAAAAAAATGCATGTTTTAAATCGGTTTTTCACGCATAAATCAAAAACAATAAGCTTTTGCAAAAAAGTTATTATTACTGAAATTAAAGATACTAAAAAAATGAATACATTCATCACTTAAAGAACTAAACTAATGTTAGTTCAAAGTGAGTTATTGGCAATTGAATGTGTATTTTTTTCGACGAGTACTCAAATCTAAGTATTCAAGCTTAAATAACGGGAAAACTATGCAATGTATAAAATATTCCTGCTAAATATTTGTCAAAGTACTTCGGAATACCTATCAAATGAGCTTCAAAATAAGGTAATAGCGTCAAAATTAAGCAAGTTATAATGAAAATAAAAGAACCGTTTCGAATTTTTTAGGAAAAAGTGAAAAATAAAACATACGCCATTTCCACAAAAATTAAAATTTATAGTAATCCTTAAAAGAACTTCTTTATATTAGCATTAGTAATGTTTTCGATAATTTTGACCGGTTTAGAATGCATATTTTTGAAAAAAAGATATAATTTAAAAAAAATCATAATTTTTAAAATAATTGTAATTCTCATATTATTTTGATAATAACTCCAAAAATACTCAATATACGTCAAAAATTATAAACAACCAAATTTTAGTTTTTCCTGTGCCAAATATTTTACCTGTTTTACTAGTTCTATAGAGTAAAAATAACCGAGATAGAAACGTTTCAATCTTAAACGTTGCTGTGCGAACCATGCAACCGGGGTCATTTAACCTTTTATTTTTTTTTAAGTAAGGGGGTTTAGAAGATCAGGTTTAATGTGCTTAAATAGCACTTGGAATTAATTTTCAAACAGTTTTTAGATAAACGTGATATCGTAAACAAGAACGGAGTTATTAAAAAAAAACAATAACATTTTTTGGAAAAATTTTTAAAAGATAAATTTTGAAACAATTTTGAAGCATAAATTTTAATGCTATCAACATGTTCGGGGGCTCGTTTCATAGATATTTTTAGGTACTTTGACGAATGTTTAATAAGTTTATGTTCTAAAATGCATCACTTTCCCGTTATTTCAGCTTGAATACTTAGAGTTTTTTACTCGCCGAAAAAAATATAAATTCAATTACCTATAACTCACTTTTAGTTAACTCTAAAAGGTTTTTCTAGTAAGGGATTTATTTCATTTTTTATTAGCTTCAATTTTGATAATAATAACTTTTTTGCAAAAACTTACACTTTTTGAGTTATTGATGAAAAATTGGTTAAAAACATGCAATTTTCTCAAGAAAAATTAAAATCTTTGATCTTTAATAAATCAAAAATTTTGATTTGTTTTAATAACTTTATATAACAAATTTTACTTGAAATTTGTACCTCTATCGAATTATGGGGTTATTTTTAATAAAATAATTTTCACCCCCGAGAAGGGGTGGCATCCAACCCCATGGTAAAAGAGCAAGTTGGCATCATGTCACCTTTGTTCCTTGAGATATCCTCTAACCACTCACCAATTTTCTTGCAAATCGATGGAGGTTCAACGAAATCAGAGGTAATAGCTCATATCCACCTTCAGTGACTCCACTAATTATTATTTTTTTGAAGTTCTGATCGCTCAGTATGCAATTTCGACGGGACTAAAATTGTATTTGGTGTCACTCAAAAATGGTCACGCGAGTGGTAACCTTGCGGTATACCGTAACATACAAAGCTATACACTTAATTTAACTTTCTTAGTCAACTAAGTACAGATTGGGTCTGTAGTACAGATCCCGAATTATCTATTGTTTGATTGGTTTCAGGGTGATTTCAAGTATAAATCCCGAATTTGCCATTAGTGGCTGCCCTCGGAGTGGTTTCAACCCTATAGAGGTGATTTGTTCAATTTTATAAAAAAAATAGTGCGATAGGTACATGTTTTTATTGTAAAACTAAATAAGGATCCAGAATTTGATAGGTCATAGGTTTCTTCTAGCAAACAGTCAAACTAGTCAGAAACCGTCAGCAAAAAGTTGGTCAGTGAGAAAACATAATACAGTCACCAGTGCTAACCCCTCTACTTGCGCTGGTCCACTATTCCCTGATGGTTTCAAACCGTTTGAAACTGATGCTAGAACAAACCTAATATTGACTGGTTTCGGGGTAGGTTAAACTCTATAGGGATTGATTTGTTCCGTTTTTCGGAAAAAAATAGAGCGACGTCTGTTTTGATACCAAAACTAAATATAGATTCCACATTTTCAATTTTTAACTGGGTTCGGAGTCGCTTCAACCCGATAGTGTTGATTAAATAAAATTAAGAAAAATTAAAATTAAATAAAATTAATCAAATTAAATAAAATTGAGTAAAATTAAAATTGATTAAACTACATTGAAAAATATATAAATAAATAAAATAAAATTAGTTAAAATTAACATAATTAAATAAAAATAAAATTGAATATAATTAAATAACACTAAGTAAAATTGAAAAAAAAATGGAAAAAATAATAAACAAAAATTATATTAAAAAAATAATATAAAATTAAACTGAATTTAAAAAAAATAAAATATGTAAAATAAGATTAAAATTAAATACGAATATAAAATAAAATAAAATAAAGCTGAATAAAATTAAATAAAAGTAATTGAATTAAATAAAAATAAATTAAATAAAATAAAATAGATAAAATTAAATTAAATACAATAAAATAAATTGAATCGGATCGAATCGAATAGAATCGAAACGAATCAAATCGAATCGAATCGAACATAATCGAATTTTATAAGAAGTATCCACTTCTCTCGGCACTCCGCAAATGCCGCGTTCTTTTTTATTATACAGGGTGGTTCGCTGAAAACTTTCCAGTCAGGTTTTGTTCGACCGGTCAAATTTTATTTTTAGGGGGGAATATTTTGTAAATATAATTTTTTAACTTAAATTTCAACCAATTTCGAAGGGCTGGCGTGGGCTTCATCTAGATTTACAATCTTGAATATAAAGGAGTATCGAGTGATATCTCATTTTAAAAGTTGTTTATTTTTGTGTTGTGTTTTGTGTACAATAGAGACAAATCTGGTAAACGTGTGAATCATTCAGCTTTTCACTTCTTCGGATTATTTGAAATATCTTATTTAAAAATGGTTTTACGGGTACAGAAAAATACGAAGAAGCTGCAGTTTGTTGAAAAATTAAGTTTTTTCCGCGATAATAGTCAATTATGGACTAGTCTATGGCACCAAACGATATCCCAGGAGAACAAACGAAGAATATACAACATCATAATTAAAATCATCATTACAGCTCGGAAGCGTGGCAAATAAAGATACAACAGAGAAAGTGCTCAACCGGAAAGTCAAGGGGAGAAAGAGTAACAAACGAGCGCATAAGAAAATTCATGGAAAGGCCATGGAAGGCGAAAGACATGAACACCTAGGCCAAGCTGGCGAGAAGTTATCGACCTTCCAGATACCGAGATTAATCTGGAAAAAAAAAGATAGGGACCAATCGACACAAGGGCTAAGATGAATAATATCTTGCAGTGTAATACCTGGGTGGCAATTTGCGGCTCATTTAAAACAAACTAGAATGCACAAGTGTGGAAAAAAAAACAACTATTTAGAACAATTTTAGAAAGTTGTCATGATCACTTACCGTGATGTCATGATTAAAAACTTATGTAACGGTGAAGAATTAGTGTTATTCGAAGGAACGCAGAGTTTCTGTTTGCTGTCTACTTACGTGCGAATCATCGAGTGGACCCCATTCCAAGATCTAAGGTGGTCTTAGGAAAGGACTCAGTTTTCACTGTTATCCTTGCTGTTGCCGAATGGTCAGCGAGTAATAATGGTTTGTAAAAGATGAAAAGAATGAAAGGAATTCAATACTAATTGAAGTTTTAGTGATATTTAAAGGACGGGTTATTAGGAGGTCAGTTTTAGGGCCCTACTGAATTTTATATTAAAAACAAAAAAGGCAGATTGATTGAGGTAGGTACTTAACGTGAATTAAGGTATCTTACGTCGATTATTTTTGATGGATGAATTTAAGAAAAATAATTGCACAAAATGTGTTCTTACCACTAGAAAATTCTTGTAATCGCGATACCAACACTAAAGTCAATGGGGTATAAACCCAGTGTCCTTGAGGACCAACATTGGGTTCCAATTCGACCCAATACTGTTTTTTCCTAAAACGTGTGTCATAAGTCATAAGAAATATCAGACCTGTGCAGTGAAATAAAAGTTCATATTACTTAATCTATAGTGTTGTCTAACGTTTAATAAGGGAAAAAAATAAAAGAAATGAATAAAAACTGCAATTTTCAAAACAGTTATTGTAATTAACAGTTATTATTTTTTGGGTATAGAAATCAAATTGGGGCTTTAAAGTACACTATTATCTAATATTCGAGCTTTCGGAAATTTTTATTTCCCTTTTCAAGAATTTCTACAATGCAATAATAAAAAAAAATAGAATATGTATATAATGTATATATATTTAGTCTTCTTTATATTCATTTTTCCCAGAGATAACCAAATCAGAGGTTAGTCAGGCAAGAGACTCTATGAAAACCAATAAATCTGCTGGTCCAGATGAATTACCTAGCGATCTGATAAAGTTGGTCAACGAGAAAAACCTGGACATAATAGTAGAACTGATCAACGCTATATATACTAGAGGAATCATCCCTAGAGAAATGTTGACATTAGCATTTGTGTGTTTGCCAAAGAATGCAGTGACTACCGAACCATAAGCTTAATGTCATATACCTTGCAGCACCTCATGCAACAAGGCTGCATACTATCACCTCTATTATTTAACGCTTATTCTGAAGAGGTAATGCGAGAAACTCTGGAAAATGAAACAGTCGGCATAAGAGTAAATGGAGTCTTAGTTAACAACATCAGATATGCAGATGATACAGTAATAATAGCCGATAGTTTACAAGACCTGCAAAGGGAGTACGGACTCTCTCTCTCTCTCTCTCTCTCTCTCTCTCTCTCAATATCATAAAGACGAAGTTTATGAAAATTAGTAAAAACAACCAAAATACTAACGAAATCTTGATAGTAGAGGGCCAGCAGATCGAAAGAATCAGAATCGAAACAGAAAATAATGACTACACGCAGAAATGAAAGTCAGAATCGAAAAAGCACGTTCTAATTTTATGAAAAAGAAAAAGTACGCCTAACAAAATGTTACGTATACAGTGTACTATACTATGGAGTGGAATCATGGACGTTAAATGTAGAGACAATGAGACGACTTAACGCCTTTGAAATGTGGACCTATAGAAGAATTATGAGTTTCCTGGGTGGATAGAGTTACAAACAACGAAGTACTAAGAAGAATAGGTAAAAAGAAGGAAGTTGAACTTACAATTAAAGAAAGAAAACTACAGTATCTCGGACTAACTACGGAAAGAAAACTACAGGAAGAACCTGAGAGAATGGTTTGAATGCAGCTCAAAACAACTATTTAGAGCTACTGTTTTAGGGAAACTGTTTTGTTTAGTAGTACGAGTAGTTGAAGTTGTTAAGCTGAACTTGCTATGATCACGGTGTCATCTGAATATATTATGGTATTAATAGTGTTTCCATTAATTATTATTCCTTCACTTTCTTCAAAAATTTATTCACTAATTTCATTTAATAGTCATGGATACATAATACATCCCTGCTTAATAACACCTCTCCTGATTTCAAATTCTGAACTAGCTTCGCTATCTATTAAAATTTGTGCCCTTTGATTCCATTAGAGATTTGTTTTTATTCGTAAATGTTGTTTGTATTAAATCAAAGGATGCCAAATATTCTTGATATGCACAGTAGGTAGATTTTAAAGAACAACTTTATTACCATGGAAGATATTATACATAAATTAAATAAAGCTTAAGGGACCGTTCAAGTATTACGTAACGCGGTTGGGGGGAGGGGGTAAAAAATCCTCAAAAATTGCGTTACGCCATAGTTAAACTCCCATAAGAGTGCGTTACGCAGGGGGAGGGGGGTCAAAAATCTTCAAAAATCGCGTTACGTAATACTTGAACGATCCCCAAGGGGAAAGGAACAAAATGCAAAACTTTGACGCCTGTCAAAATTTTCAATGTAACTTAAATGTAGTCATTTTTTTTCGAATCCTGAGAAAACTAATAAGTATTTTTCAAAAATTTAAACGCAGAATGAAAGATTACTTTCTCACCGAGGGCCGAAAGTCCCTTAGAATGAATAAAAAGTTTCTTTTGAATGAGATATTTGAAATTAAAAATCACACTCAATTTTCGCTTAGTTTTCACCCCTGTAACTTATTAAAATAAATATTATAGAAGTTTTCAGGGACTTTCGGCCCTCGGTAATAATGTAATCTTGCATTCTGCGTTTAAATTTTTCAAAAATGCGTATTAGTTTTCTTAGGATTCGAAAAAAATTAATCCCATTTAAATAGCATTGAAGCCGAAAGTTCGTACCCATCCCCTAAAATTTCAAAACGAATACATCAACAATCATCATTAAGCATCAGTCAAGTCAGACATATTGGATTATGTGTCAAAATAGTGTTACCAAGTGATAAAAGAAAATTAATGAATTACAAATATTTTACCGCTTGTTTATAAATGTACCAAACTTTAACACCCTCACTTTTTTTAAATCCAATTTTACTGCGCATACCCAATGTTTTTTTTATGGCACTTTAGTTAAGAAATTGGCTATCATTCTTGCGCCCGGTAAGTAACTAATGTCTATCTCACCCCTTTTAACCCACTCCTTTATCTGGTGATATTTAACATCTATTGTGTTTACTCCTAGCATGTAATGCATGACTGTTGCAAAGTTGATTTGCACTACTATTGTCATTATAAATAGTGAATAGAAAAAGACTGTTTAACTTGTACAGACAAGACTTCTATATAAATCAAAACGGGAACTGGTGTATGTTTTCAAAAAAACTGATAGTGTGTAAATAAATTTATTAAATCAGCTAAGTACTTTGTATCAGCTAAGTACCATGTAAAATGGTAGCAATTTTTAAAACACATTAAATGTGAGTATTTTATATATTTTAAGGGTTTTTACCCTGACCAGTGGTTTGATCCCTAGGTCATTTTTTAAAATTGGAATGTTTGCTCAATGATTTCTCTTCGTAAATTTATTTATACACTATCAGTTTTTTTTTTTGAAAACATACACCAGTTCCCGTTTGGTTATAAATAGTGACACTTTCTATAGGTGACTTCAGTTCTTTCATCAGCTGTTTATGAAACATGCATTCCTTTCCACATTCGCTTATTGCCACATACTCTGCAAACGTAGTACTATCTGCTATTGTTACAGATGTTTTCTTTCTAGCCTTCCAACTAATGAATCCTTCGTCCTTCACCTAGCATGAAAACATAACCAGATGCAAATAATGATCGCCTATCTACAACTACCATAATCCGAATCCGCATGACCAACTAAATTTTTGCCTTTCTTTGAATATGTGATACCTAAACTGGCTGTACCTTTAAGGTACCTAACAACCCGTTAAGCGGCACTAAAATGCTCCTTGCTATTCGAATTGTTAAATTGGCTAAGATAACTAGCAGCGAAACTATATCAGGTCTACTCCCAACTGCCAAATACATTGATGCTCCTATGAGCTTTTGATAATCTGGGTTCATTTCATTATTTTCAGCCAACCAACTAAATTTTTGTCTTTCTTTGAATATGTGATACCTAAACTGGCTGTATCTTTAAGGTACCTAACAACCCGTTTAGCGGCACTAAAATGCTCCTTGCTATTCGAATTGTTAAATTGGCTAAGATAACTAGCAGCGAAACTATTTCAGGTCTACTTCCAACAACCAAATACATTGATGCTCCTATGAGCTTTTGATAATCTGGGTTTATTTCATTATTTTCAGGTTTTTGAAGTTTAATACCTGATTCTAATGGAGTTGAAACTGTAACAATTTTCCAATTCACATCTTTTTATAATGTCTAAAGCATAGTTCTCTTGATTCATTAAAAAAATTTCTGTTCCTGGTAATTTTCATTCCAAGACATCCCTTAACTACCCTTAAATCATTAATTTTAAAAGAGCTCGATAATTTCTCTTTTAGAATTTTAATTTTATTTTTAGAGTTTCAAAAAATGTTAAAATCATCAACATGCAAACCTATAACTATGACAATACCATTATCCCGTTTTATATACACACAAGGTTCCATTTTTGATTTGCAAACTTTTTTATTTTCCTTTATGAACTCTTCGGGTTGCTCCATGTAAATAGTTTCCGTTAAGGCCATCGGTACATAATTCGCAAATATTTTACAGCTATCCCTACTTTTGCTGTTTTTACACGGCAAATTACGTGTAGTAAAATTCAAACTGGTATGGATATGTAAACATTACTAATTAGAATGTCATTCTACTTGACAATGTCATCATTAACTTTAAAGAGATGGCTTTTGAATGTTCTTGGATAACTGTTATTTGTATAATTGCAAATTATTAATTCAGTTAATAAATGTGATTATTTCATTCATAGGAGATTCTGACCAATAAAAAGCTAAAGAAATCAAAATTAAACTGATTATTTTTTAATGATTTTGACTTCCACTCTTATAGTAAGATATTTGATCACGTGTTTAATTCTGTCCAATCAGATTAAAATTATACTGAGAATTATCTACTGTAGAAAATTACCGATAGAATTTTTTAAGTAGATTGTTTCTGTTTAATGGCAACCAGTTTGATAGTTTTGACAACTGTCACATTTAAGAAAATATCCATAATATACGTATTAAAAAATAATCATACGGATATCACACGACAGTAAGAATAAATAAGAAAATAATGCTTCATTTTTACTCAAATTTGTTGTCATTGGACTCGAGCCCTGCGGGCTCTCGTGTCTATTGACAGACAACAAATTTTCGAAAAACTGTCGCATTATTTTCAATTTATTCTCACTCTGTTGTGATATTATACCCGATAATTTTTGATTGTTTCATTCATAGGAGATTCTGACCGATAGAAAGCTACAGAAATACAAATTAATCTGATAATTTTTGATAATTTCCCGTCGTCAAGTATAGTACGTCAGATGCCCTTCGTTGCTATGAAAAAATACGTTCAACGACATTAATGACAATTAATGTTTTAAAAATGATAGAAGTGATGACTTTCAACCGTCAAATATTTATAATAACTGTGTGTTTAATTGTACTAATTTGTACTTACATAAATAAATTACAATAAAATTTTGGTTTTGAACAGTTTTATTCATGAAATAATCGCAACAAATTGCACTCGATCTCTAAAATTAATATAGAATTTTTACCCTCGTGACACTTTGACATAATTTCACTCGCCTTCGGCTCGTGAAATTAAAACTGTCAAAGTGTCACTCGGGAAAAATTAAATAATTTTAGAGCTCTTGTGCAATTACTACTGATTATTTCATTCATAGGGGATTCTGACCAATATAAAGCTACAGAAATCTAAATTAAACTGATAATTTTTGATAATTTCCCGTCGTCAAGTATATTACGTCAGATGCCCTTCGTTGCTACGAAAAAATACATTCAGTGACATTAATGACAATTATTGTTTTAAAAATTATAAAAGTGATGAATTTCAACCGTCAAATATTTATAACAACTGTGTTTTTAATTGTACTAATTTGTACTTACACAAATAAATTACAATAAAATTTTGGTTTTGGACATTTTTATTCATGAAATAATCGCAACAAATTGCACTCGATCCCTAAAATTAATATAGAATTTTTGCCCTCGTGAAAACTCGGGAAAAATTCAATAATTTTAGAGCTCTTGTGCAATTACTACTGATACTTTCTTCACTAACTATGTATTCAGTGATTGTAATAATTTATATGTACAACAAAAACTAATACTCAATCGAGAAAAGAGGAAAAGTGTTAAAGTAATTTTTTAATATATTGTTACTATGGAACGCTTGCAACTTTGAACATCTTTAACAAAAAAATACTATTATCACAGAGTATATCCTGATGTATTCTCTACTTGGAACTCCCATAAATAATTAATAATAAATATCTAACTTTTTATTAAGTTCACGTCTTAAATCAATTACTTATCAAATACACTCTCAATATTATTTAATCAACAACTCAAAATATTCCCGATGCCATGTCAAATATTTAAAACTGTCACTGTGTCTTGTCATCATATTCTATTTGACTCGGTGCGTTGTATAACAAAAAAAGCGAATGTTCGATTTGGAAAATATCACCACGGACATAGTGTCCATTTTTTTCGAATCCCGAAAAAACTAATAAATATTTTTAAAAAATTTAAACGCAGAATGAAAGACTTAATTATTATCGAGGGCCGAAAGTCTCTTAGAATAAATAAAAAGTTTCTTTTGAATAAAATATTTGAAATTAAAAATCACACTGTTTTCTCTTAGTTTTTCACCACTGTAATTTATTAAAATAAACATTATAGAAGTTTTCAGGGACTTTCGGCCCTCGGTAAGAACGTAATCTTTCATTCTGCGTTTCAATTTTTCAAAAATACTTATTAGTTTTCTCAGGATTCGAAAAAAATGATTCGCCATTTGAATAGCATTGTAGCCGAAAATACGTACCCATCTCCTTAAATCCCCATTCAAAAATACAGTAGTTATATTAACATGATCTATTTCGTAATCATTTATCGCACTTAAGGCAAACAATATTCTTAATGAGGACAATCTCGCCACCGCACCGGTGCGAATGTTTGATGATAGTCTTTTCCAGGGATTTGTGAAAAACCTTTGGCTATAAGCCTTGCCTTATAACGTTTAGACCCGTCTATTACATTTTTCAATTTATATACCCACTTGCACTTGACAACATTTTTATTTATTGGTCTATCGACAAGTTCTCATGTATTATTCTCACTTAAATATTCTATTTCCTCGGCCATAACCTTTCCCCACAAAGGATTTATCTGACCTTTCACAGATTTCAGCTTAGGTATTTGGGTCATTAGGCCCAACAGAAAAGAATGAATACTCAAAATCGTCGTCCCTTCTAGCTGTTCAAATCCTATTGGCATACCGACCACCAAATGTGGAACTTATCTCTTCACCTTCACTGTTATCATGGACTGAAACTGAATCTTCCCCCTCACTGAGATCATGGACTTAATCTTCACCCTCACTAACATCACCTTTCGTATAACCAGGATATATTTCGTTTTCCTCTTTTTGACCACTTATTTCAGATAATATACAACCTTGGCCATCTGAATGGTTCAAAGTTTCAGATCTAAGTGGATTATCTTTACCACTTTCATCAATATTAATATTTTTACTATCAATATTCAATAATTTTGGAGAAAAGTTAGCTTCTGTCATTGTTGGATATAGGTCTGGATCCCACATAAGAAAAAAAAGTTGATTAATAGCAATAATAGCAAGCTGAAAATTTTTTAATAGCTTAACGGTGTCTAGTCGGACAAACATTAATATATGGGAACACTGGAACAGGGGAAGTTTTAATGGAGGAACAGGTTAAAAATTTGGAACGTCAGACTATGAAAACGTCAGATGTATTTTGTCGGACAGAACATCCAATTGATTTATTGCCCTTTTATTAAACTCTCGTGCAAAAATCAGACCGGTGTCTATCACCAACTGGGCATTTTAATGAGTGGAACACGTAGAACATGTCAAATGACAGCAATCATATTGGTTAGTAATAGCAGTCCGATTTTTGCATGAGAGTTTAATGAAAGGGTAACAAATCAATTGGAAGTTCGGTCGGACAAAATACATCTGACGTTTTCGTAGTCTGACGTTCCAAATTTTTAACCTGTTCCACAATTAAAACTTCCCCTGTTCCAGTATTTCAAATCAAAGTTTGTCCGATTAGACGCCCTTCAGCTATTAACGAATTTTCAGCTTGCTATTAATCAACTTTTTTTTGGTACGCGGGATCAAGACCTAATAATCTGCGTATAATATTAATATATATATATACGGATTATACAACATAAAATATGACAGAAGCTCGAAACAAATGACTGTGAATGAAAAGCCCTATTGAGGGACATGAATTTTGGCGTACATTAAGTGAGTTCATATTTCGTCGCCGTACTATTACCTTAAAAAGCTTTTTTAAGATTATCCCATGCCTCTTTGCTACATTTAGCATTGTGGGCATGAACATAACAATTTGGTTGCATGCAATGCTAATGCCCTTTGATCTTTTGCTTTGTCAATATCTGATACAATTGGTAATGAACCATCAACATACCCATAAATATCTTTCAAGATTAAACTCATTCTCATGGCAAATCGGCAATCCCCGCCCCCCCCCTTGGTAGACCCATGAGATGCCATATTACCACAGAGCAAAGAAAAGTAAAATCACGGATTTGATTTGCCAAGCATCTTACCTCATGAGCAACCATTTTATCGTTGTTGTTTTTAGAGTGATTTCTACAAGATCATCGTAGATTTCTTTAATTTGGTATATGATGGGAGCAATTGCATCAATTCTACTTTCCTATGTAGTTTCGTAGTTTGTTTCAATTTTCGTAGTTTGAACCACAAAGGTTTCAATGTTAGGCTAGAAACATGAATTTGCAGTACAGCCCAATGATGAATAGATGCTGCAAGAAGTTGTCAATTTTTTTCACTAAAATGAATAAAGAAACTGCAAACTGTGAGGCTTCAGCAGCATCGTTCACGATTAATTTGAGTGAATGGCTAGAACATGGGATAAAAAATGATCTAGGATTCATTTTTAAAATTCTGTTTTAAACACCTAAGTTCTTCCCTTTCATGTTTGCCCCATTATCATACCCTTGTTCTCCCATATCTTCCAGAGGTATTCCCAGTTCATTCAGTTTTTGCAAAGTAACTTCTGTAATCCTAAGCCGTGGTTTCCAGTACAGGCACAAATGCAAGAAAATGTTCTGCAATTTTAACATTTTTCGAACAGAAACCTAAATTGACAAAACGTACAACAATATTCATCTCTTCCACCCCAGAAATATCAGGCGTACAATCTAAAATTATGCTATAATAATACTGTTCTGATTTCAAAAAGTTTAAAATTTTATTTTTGATTTGGTCACGGAGGAGCTGAATAACTTCGTTTTGAATACGTTTTCCCAAGTAGTACTGCTGCTTGTTACTACCATTCGTTGTTCTCCTAATGTGCTCTTGTAAAACAATCAGTTTTTCCAAAGAACTCAACAAGCTTTAAAGAATTACCATTGTTGTGATGAAACAGTTTAGCACAATCGCCCCTAAATGGAAGACATTCTTGTGCTAAGAACTGTATTATTAATATAAGTCGTTTTATTACATTTTTTCAATGACGAGTGTCTGAATTTAGAACTTTTTGTGTTTCTTCGTCTATGGTTTTTCCCGATTCTGGTCTAATTGTTCGTTCTACCCACTGTCGCTGTGACTGTAGATGAGTTGGAGACTTAGCGTGGTTGGACAAAGCTTCAGCCATATGTTTCCAATTATTTATCCATTTTCAGTAAATTTAATTTTGACATTGGAAAATATTTTACAGAAAAACAATACACAGAATTGTTTGTTTTAGAATAAATTACCGACTTTCTGTCAACATTTTCACCATTGCACATTTTGTAACTGTAGTAGTTAGTTGTAAATATATGTAATATTTTATCTGTTATTATCTGTTATCTGTTAATCTATGATTATTATTTCTTCAATTTAAAATTTGGGTGTCCTCTAAAATTTGCGTAGCTAAATTAGCCGCCCTGGGGCCGGACCTGAATGTCCGGCTACCATAGTTTACGTGGCCAGTGGCCATAAAGTTTATCAATGTTTGGTACGTTTGAAGAAACTGAAGTTACCATTGTTGTGGAATTATTTGAACTACTTGTAGTTGTCATATTGATAAATAATAAAAACATCAAGTTAATAACAAATAACTGTGTACTTGTAGCAACTGAATAACAAACATTAGTTTTATCACTTTACAATTAACACTCTTCTACCACGTTAAATCAGAGGATTTCAAATATTCTTGATATACACAGTATATTTTAAAATACAACTTTATTACCATGAAAGATATTATACATAACTTAAACCAAGCTTAAATTGCAAAATGAATACATTAACAATCATCATTAAACATCAGTCAAGTCCAAGTCAAACCAATATTGGATTATGACATGTGTCAAAACAGAGTTACCAAGTGATAAAAGAAATCAAAAATGAATAACCATTTTCAATTTCGTTGCAACACGAAACTACAGCCGCATCATTATTCCAGTTCAAGATTAAACCGGTTTCAACTTTCGAAACCGGTAGAGGTGCTTGCTGCACTCTCTGATTGAACTAGAATATGATGCGGCTGTAGTTTCGTGTTGCAACGAAATTGAAAATGGTTATTCACTTTTGGTTTACATGTTCACTCTGATTGGAGTACGAAGGGAACCATTCTCGTTAGAACTTTACCGCGCTGAGCAGATGGGACGTGGATTATCAATTGTAAAATTCCCTCATCTTCCTTAGTCTCAGCATCCGTTATAGCTTGCAAATTGTAGAAGCCTCGGAGGTGTTACCAGAGAAGGTTCCCATTGTTTTCAATCTGGTAGGATGTAGATTAGCATTTTTTGGTGTTGTTTTATGCGCTATAAGAATGAAAACTTAGTCTTTTGATAAATGAAAATTAATGAAGTACAAATATTTTACCGCTTGTTTATAAATGTACCAAACTTTAACAGTTTGTTTTTAGAATTTGGATTAATTTTTCATGTCTTACTTTGTCAAATACTTTTTCAATTTTCAAAATCAATGTAAAACATGCACATCCACATTCATATCCGTGCTTCTGTGAGCTATCACATTAAAATAACGTATCTCTGGTTTCTGAAGCCAAACTGACTATCATCTATTTTTTCTTCCAGTTATTTAATAATACGATCATGTTTTATCTTCAAGAATAATTTTAAAGCATGACTTATTAACATAGTGTTCTGTATTCACTGTAGTCTTTAGCCGTTGTATTTTTAGGGATAGCACAAAAGGTGGAGAGTAACCATTATTTCGGTAGATGTCCTATTTTATACACTGTGGTAAACAAGTCTACTATAATGCCTAAGGTTTCATCATTTATGCATTTTAATCTTTCTACTGGGTTTTGGTCTGGGCCTACTGCTTTGCCATTTTTTCTGTTTTTTATTGCCATTTTAAATTCTTCTTTTAATATCGTTAAAATCATACCAACTTCTTCTATTTCTGCTTCAATCTGTTCACTTCTATTCAAAAATTAACACTTCTGTTAATTTTTTATGTATGTTCAAACTATCATGTCTGTTATGGTATTCTACTATTTCTGCGCATTATTCTTATAACCATTCTTCTTTCGCCTGCTTAATTTTGTATTTTATTTATTTATCCACTTTTTTGTACATATGATTATCTTTGTTTTTTTTTTTGTTGACTTCTTGTTGTTTTCTTCCATTAAATTTAAAATTTTCTCCTTTATCCATTTCTTTTGTATCTGATTGGTGTCAGAATTTCTTTTTCACTTTTATCTATTTCTGTCTTAATTAATAACCATTTTTTATTGGTTTCAGTATTTTGCAGAATTTATTCTTTAACATTTATTATCGATTATTGATATCATCTCTCAGGCGTTGTCTTTTGAGTGTGTTCTGAGGAATTAGGTGGGTAGATGAAATCAAAAAAGAAGTCGAAAAGAAAGGATTGGCATTGGAAAGTGCAATAAACCTAACACAAGATCGGAAAGATGGAGACAACAATGCAAAACTCAACTACCAGCTTTACACCTAAAGGTAGAAAGGCTTGGGACTAAGTAAGTAAGTACCTAAGTAAAAACCAAAATCACAGAACCGAAAATATCTTACAACTACCTTAACCCTTATCCGGGCAACACATTTTACTTACGTAACCGGGCAACTCGGGTCCGTTGGGCCCACCACTGTTCTTTAATGTACTATTCATATTTGCCCATATATTATATCTAATATTCATTTTTGATTTTTTATTAAACTTAAATTTAAATTCTCTAGATTAAAAAAGGTGCTACTATAGTACCTATGCGATCTACCTCGAGGGTGCGATGATCTACCTGAAGGATTTGCACAAAATAATGAAATGCAAAAAACTTTTGTAAAAAAATATTTATTTACAAGTAATAAATATTTGGCGCCAAAGAAGACTTAATTAATAAATAAATAAAATCTTTTGTAAATCTAATAGGCCATTTTATTTGAAAAGAGTGATTGGTATTTACGCATACCCTGAAAAAAGATTACGGTGTTGTTGCCTTTCATTATTGTGTGAAAACCCTTCTGAGAAAAGGGTATAAAAGATAAAATATAGTAGGGCCATAAAACTTACTCCAAAGTATATCTACATTATGATTGTTGACACTCAGGTGCCCTGCAGTTAGTAGGAGACCAATAAAGGCATATATCTCTTTAGAGTCGCAATATGTCCAGTTCTCTATCCCCAGGACTTTTTCGGCTTCTTTATTTGTACAGTTCACTATTTCGTTCACAATTTTTTCGTCCACAAACAAACAAAAGGAATCAACAGGATCATCCACACTTTGACCAAGGGCTAACATTAGTTTGTGCACTTTGCTTTTTATTATGTCGCAGGATCGCATACGTCCTGTCGGTTGTGGTTGACTCTTCCAGTTAGTTCCATCCTTAGTTTCAAAAATTACACACTCTGAAATCCGGTAACTGATAGCTACACATTCTGCTTCTTTATCACTCAATACTACTTGCTGATCATCCTATTCACTTGCTTCCGAAAGATGATCTTAAATTTCAGAGTCACTTTCAATGCCAACTACTTCAGGAGATTCTTCATCATCGGAATCCCATAAATTATTAGCAATATCTTGCAGTTCTGCAGCTGATAATGGTTTTCGGGACATTTTATTCGCACTATCTACTTTCACTGTAATTCAATATAATTTTACTGGCTTAGTAGTTGTCGACACTAACATCGGTATCAAACGACTGATAGCAGATGCATTATTTATTTCAAAATATGTATAGGTACCTACCTAAAAATACTATTACCTACATTCCAACAATCATTATCAGTTGTTACAATTCATTTAGAATAGATATAACATCTATTGTAAGCATCTCTTTGATGTTCACATCAAAGAGATGTTTTAATTGTTTGTTGCACGTTTAGACTTTATTATTGGATTTCCGGAATCATAAAAGTCTTTTACATAATCCACAAAAACATTACCTGACTGTCAGATTAACTTCTGTAACAAAGATTTAGACTTTAGGTATAACTACAAGTAGGGCCCGACAGGCCCGTATTGCCCCTTTACGTGACAAAATTCTTTCGACGCAATAATTTCAAAAATAATAATGAATATTTTGAATAGCTCATGACTATGTTGAAGGAAACACACTTCTAAACAAATTCAGTGATGCATAAAATTTAATAAAAATTTTTTTATCAGTTTATGATAAAAGAATTTTACGTCTCGGGCCCGCCGAGCCCACCTTGCCCGGATAAGGGTTAATCTTTCACTGTTCATCTTTGGGATACATACGAGTTCTTCACGAATCCAACAGAAAAAATATTTACCTTCCATCGATTATACTACAACATTGTGGTGATGACCTATTATTCTTATAATATTTGTCGGAAAAAACATTAAATCAAATACAATTGGCACTTGTTAAAACAGATGATGAATTGCCACTATCTACAACGTAATAGGAAAATTTGTTTTACTGAAATTTATTACATAATTCTGAAAATGTATCGCTGAAACTCGTCAACATTGAAGTTAAATTGTGGCTCTTTGCAAATCAAATTTCAT
This sequence comes from Diabrotica virgifera virgifera, assembly GCF_917563875.1. Classification (NCBI taxonomy): domain Eukaryota; kingdom Metazoa; phylum Arthropoda; class Insecta; order Coleoptera; family Chrysomelidae; genus Diabrotica; species Diabrotica virgifera. The sequence goes on from NC_065449.1 coordinate 147,550,421, forward strand.
GTTATTGGACTCAAAATAAAAACAAATTTCCCTATTGGTTCTAAATTTTTGATTGATTTATTTCTGTTTTTATCTTTTATGGAAATTATGCTACATTAGAAATTATAAATGTACGTATTTGTTTTAAAAAAAATTTCTAGCTTTCATTTTAAAAACCATTGTCAAATATCCGAAGAAAAACAGTTGAAGTAACAAAGAATGTTATTTGATCCAACAATAAAACATTGACAAATTTTCTTTTCAATACTTCCACAAAATTTATTACAAAATAATGTCACTACATCTGTTTCGGTAGAGTGCCTTTCTCAAGTGATTTATTTTACTATGTTATGCTGCATTTTAAAGTCTATAACTCAGCGTTTCCCAAATGGTGGGTCCCGACCCGGTATCGGGCACGAAAGCAAAATGACGGGTCGCCTTGCTGTTTCACAGAGAGGCTGTCAAAAATGCCACTGTTTTTAATCGAATCTATGCAAGAGTGTGTAAAATTTATAAACTTCATAAAATCGCGCCCACTGAACTCAACCTTTGTACAAAGAAATGGGAAGTGAACATGAACATCTTTTACACTACGACGTGCGTTGGCTATCAAAAGGGAATGTTTTTAAAATACTTATTGAATTAAAGGAAGACATTTCAATGTTCTTAGAACAGCATCCACCAACGGCTAGGGACAGGGCCGCCGCTACCATGTGTGCATCGCACACGGGCGGCCGATTATAAAGGCGGCCAAAAGCAGTCCACTGATGATATTTTTTTTTTAAACGAAAATAAATTTAAAAAACAAATAGTAATGATTCAGATATTTCTATAAACTCTAATATTCCAAACAATCTAAACAAAAATGCCAGAAAATGTTAGATATTATATGAACTGCCCTTTTGCAGCTGTAGTCATAAAGTAGTTCCGGGAATGCTTTTTAATTCAAAGTGGCTGACGGTTTTCGGACTTAAAGGATATTTTTATCTACGTGGTCCATTTGCGAATTTTTTAAATTCTGAACATTTATGACTTGTTAAGAGAGTACGACACGACAATAGGATACTTTCCGAGAATTTAAATAAGTGCTTGTTAAGTTACTCTCAGTGAGTAACAAAAAAGTCTTTTTTATTAGTCGATGGTTTAAAAAAATATTTTTTATTACTCGATGATTGCTCTGTTATAATATTGTTCCTTTATGCTTATGTATGGTTATAGATGGGTTATAGTTCAGTCTAAGTTGAGAATTTGATGATTTTAGACACGCTTTTGATAAACGATTTTGTTTGTAATAGATATATAGTAGTGTGCCCGTTTCTTTTGCACACTACTGTTTTTCAAATAGGCCTGGATCCCGCGTGCCAAAAAAAGTCGATTAATAGCAAGCTGAAAATTTGTTAATAGCTTAACGGTGTCTAGTCGTGCAAACTTTGATGTACAGGAACACTGGAAAAGGGGAAGTTTTAATTGTGGAACAGTTTAAAAATTTGGAACGTCAGATTACGAAAACGTCCCATGTATTTTGTCGGACAGAACATCCAATTGATTTGTTACCCTTTCATTAAACTCTCATGCAAAAATCAGACAATTGGTCATAGACACCAATCTGATTTTTGCATGAGAGTTTAATGAAATGGTTACAAATCAATTGGAAATTATGTCCGATAAAATACATGGAACGTTTTCGTAATCTGACGTTCCAAATTTTTAACCTGTTCCACAATTAAAACTTCCCCTGTTCCAGTGTTCCCATGCATCAAAGTTTGTCCGACTAGACACCGTTAAGCTATTAACAAATTTTCAGCTTGCTACTAATCTACTTTTTTTGGTACGCGGAATTCATGCCTAAAAGTAACGTCGAGATCAGAGCAATTATTTTTCATATACCCGTTACGGTTACGATGTACCTCCTGCACATTTTTTTAAATACTGGTACCTATGTTGAAACGAATAAAGTGTTAAAAGGGGAGCGGCAAATAGTAAGTTGCACACGGGCGGCCAACACTTTAGCGGCGGCCCTGGCTAGGGATGTAATATTTCAACTTAAGGACAGTTTTCATGATTATCATTGGTCAATTGGTCAATCAAGGTAGCCTATCTTTGTGATATTTTTTACTTCTTTAATAATTTAAATATGACATTACAAGGTAGCAATGTAACTATCTATTTAAAGTACAAGAGAAGGTGGAAGCTGTAGAAAAACTTAATTTGTGGACACGCCGCGCGGAAGCAGGCAATTACAAAGCTAACACAACTACAAAAAGAGTATAACGTGAATTTATCACAGGACGAGATTCCAGCAACTGTCAAGGAATATCTGCTAGGACTGCAGGCAAATCTGAAGGAATATTTTCCTCCCATCCACAGCAAAAAAGCATGGATAAGGAATCCATTTAAAATGGACGTAGAATCCGGGACAGAACTTCTAGATTTAGATATTGAGTCAATAATTGAACTATCGTATGATAGGGCACTCAAAGACATATTTGATAAAATACCACTGACAGATTTTTGGATGTCTTTATAAAATATATTATTTTTACAAGTGATAAAGTTTCTACAGCTCCCGGCGTGAACCATGGTCGGTGAGAGAAATCCTGTCTGCGTAAAGATTAGGTGGGTGTACGATCGACGACAGCGATTGTCACCGGCCATGGTTCATTCCGGGAGCTGTAATTCTTTTTGTTACGGCCTATAAGTGTGAGGCAGGGTTTTCAGCACGGGTTTTCCTCAAAAATAAATCTGAAAACCTTTTCTTTCAAACGTGACGATTTTAGTTAACCAGAAACAACTTCATACTTCTAAGTAATAAAGATTTTTATTTTGTTTTATTACATTTTTGTTTCAGCTAATGATTCTTTATTAAAATATATAAAACTATAATAAATATTAATATATGTTTTCTTGTACACACAAATCAGTGTATGCAAAAAATTAGTGGGTCACCAAGGACAAGCACAAAAATAACCGGGCCACGGAAAAATAAGTTTGGGAAACGCTGCTCTAGCTGAATAGGTTGAGAATAATTGGAAGATCCTACGTACACGAATGTACTCTGTATATTCGGTACGAGAATATACTTTGAAGTATATGCAAAGAACATGAAATTTAGAATGTTTTTTAAGGTAAATGCTATGCTTGTACCACGCATGTACTAAAAAGAATATACTCCGACGAATGTTGATAGTATATGCTTTGAACATGATGGGAACAGCATTGTTATGTGGGAAGTGGGGAGCTGTTTATCTCAAGTTGGTCACTCAGAATTATATCTGTACTTTCAGTTTATTAATTTCCATAAATTCTAATAAAGATAGCTTAAGGCATTTTTTTTCAATATGAAGAATTTGAAACTTTGAAAATTTGAATTTTGAAATCGTTCATTAAAAGAATGATTATGATCTAGAAGGTGAAGTGCGTATGTAGAATCTGTTGAACTACTATTATTGAAAGCCATTTTGTGTTCTGCTGTCCGTTTGTCAAAGGTTCTGCCAGTTTGACTGATATAAAGTTTTGGACAGTCACCACATTTTGTCAGTTTGTATCTAAACACCACTCTGTATTTGCTTTCTCTTTCGGCTCTTATTGTTCTTGATATATTTATTCTTTTATTTGATATATTTAGGTGTTCTCACATATTTATCATTTTTTAATCGGCAGTGGCAGGACAATGGTACGAAATAACTATCAAAATTCATGTTACAAGGGTATGCGTAAGTAGACTCGTCAGGATACAAAATCTAACAAGTCATAATATAGTCCAAGTAATGAAGCTTAAAATAGAACAAAACCTCGCAATTTTTACAGAATGGATCAATTTGCTTGAAAATTTAAGAATAAGTAGTGGATATTCCAAGGATCAAAATCTATATATTGCCGAAAGGCGCCTTTACCATGGGGCTGGTTGCCACCCCATCTCGGGGTTGGAAATTTTTTATTATATTTTAATCGCAAAAGTTGGTAAAAACGTTCATTCTAAGCAAAAAACGTTCCATACATTTTTTTGATAAAATTGATAGTTTTCGATTTATTCGCTATCGAAAGTGTCAGTTTTATATCGAAAAAATCAAACAAGTTTTCTGCTAATAACTCCCAAAGTTTTCGTTGTACTTTACTTTACAAAAATGTACCTTTTGAAAAAATTAACAAAACCGTTTTTTTTTTATTTTCCTTAAGACCAATAGTAATCGAGCTATAGGTACCTACTTCATTATATGTTGGCTCTTCTTCGTCAAATGCTAAATATTGTAGTTTCAAAGTCAAAAGACAGGAAAACTATGCATTTCTCGATAACAACTTGTTAAAACTAATATAAAGTACTTAAAAATATCTATATATATATATATATATATATATATATATATATATATATATATATATATATATATATATATATATATCTAAAAAATATCTATCTAGAGAAACAAAAAAGTCTCTAGCTCAAAAATTAAGTGAGTTACAATGAAAAGAATGTCAGTCCCTATTTTTTTCAGCGAAAAATTGATCGCAAGCAACCCCCTAATCTCCACCCTAATTAAAATTAGTCACTGACCTTATTTGCTCTTTTTTACTTATGTATTATTAATAGGTTCTAGACGTTTGACCGGCTTAGAATGATTAGTTTTTAAAAAAATGGAGGTTAAAGCGAATAACGAATTTTTGTAGTTTGGAAAAAATGGCCTTTTCTTCAGAATAGCAAGATTAACATCAGAAATACGAAAAAATGTTTGAATATGGAATTGTAGCTGATTTAATTCTCAAGAACCTGGTTTGCAGAAATTTTTTCTACTTCAAAAATTAAGTCAGCTATTGAAAATTAAAACTTGTAATAACATGCAAAAACCACCTTTATCAACCCTTTCAAAGTCAGCTCTTTTTGCGACTGAGGATTTTAAAAAGATTTAATATTAATAGGCTTATAGATCTTGTAAAAACCTACAACATTATTTTCTACCAAACTTTTTAAGATAAAAAATAAAAAAGTTACGGTTAAAAAATCAATATATCCTTATTTATTTATGCATTATTAATAGATTCTAGAAGTTTGACTGACTTAGAATGATTAGTTTTTAAAAAACGGGTTAAAAGCGAATAACGAATTTTTGTAGTTTGTAAAAAAATGCCATTTTCTTCAGAATAGAAAGATTAGCATCAGAGATGCGAAGAAATGTTTCAATTTAAAATTGTAGGGTATTTAATTCCCAAGAACATGGTTGAAAAAAATTTTTTCTACGGCAAAAATTGAGTGAATCGTAAATGAGTATAATATCGAAAAACATTGATTTTTTATACATACAAAACTAACACTTTCGATAGCGAATAAATCGAAAACTATTAATTTTATCAAAAAAATGTATAGAACATTTTTTGCTTAGAATGAATGTTTTTATCAACTTTTGCGGTCACAATATAATAAAAAATGTCCACCCCCGAGATGGGGTGGCAACCACCCTCATGGTAAAAGCGCCTTTCGGAATCATATAGATTATGATCCTTGTACTATCTACTACTTATTCTCAAATTTTCAATCAAGTCGATCCATTCTGTAAAAATTGCGAGGTGAAAAGCTTCAGTTCCTGGCCTAATAAGTTGTACTGAACTTGAAAGCGAATGATACAAATATTCAAAACAACGGCGAAGACTCAATGTGAAAATATCAACATTTAAAATCAAATCATTAGTGATAGAGAAACCCAATAAAAGTAATTAACGAAAAAAAATAATCTAACAAATTTCTAAATTCGAATATCATTTTCTTCTTCTTCTTCTTCTTTATAAGCAACTCAACTTGTTCATTGGTGGATTGATATCTCTCTGGAAAGTTATCACTCCATATTTTGCGCGGTCGGCCAATACTTCTACCGATTGCTGATTTATCCCTTTTTATCCCTTGATATTGTTATGAAAACTGGTCAACCCTTGCCCCCCATAGACATCAAAAGTTATTTATGAACTCTTATTATGACATATTTATGAATTTGTGTTTGATTAATTTATGAGCGACCCTAATTTAAAGAAAAGTCTCGATTAAGTTGTTTTCATACCTTTGGTATGTGTATGTGTAAAGGTATTTTATTTTCCTGAGCTAGGCGTTTTCGACAAAATTGTCATCTTCGTAGCTACTGCTACAAATGAGAAGTAATCTAATAAGCAAAAAGATGTCTAAGTACAGAAAGTTTTTTTTAACTTACGTCAATGTATAAAACAGAAGTAACTTAGAGTTGTATGTGTGCGTATCGTGTTGAACAATGGATATTAAAAATGCATTAAAATATGTAGATCTAATGTTGCAGTCGTCTACTGTGCAACCCAGGAGGATGAAAAAACAAATACATGTAAAACAACCTCTCGGGCTTTTAACTAATTGTTCTTTTGTTATTGTACTAGCAAATTCGATTTTACATGCCTTAAGTTATTATGTAAATACTCGTATATTCTGGATAATTCTTTTTCCACCTACCTCTACCGAAAGTGTACTTTTCCTGACCTGATTGTAGGGAGCACAGTCGTACTTTTCTTCCCTAGGGAGTAAAAGTACTTTTCCTCCCTAGGGAGGAAAAGTAAAAGTGACGTATTACGTAAGGTGTTACTTACGTAATAGATAATAGAATATTGGATAGGGCGGCAATAAGTTATTTCATCAATGACATACCATGACGTCACTTTTACTCACTGAGTATCTATACAGTTTAACGTTTATTTGTAGAACAACCTTGTATTTTTCAGAATGGTAAAAAACAGTAAATTATTATTTTGGTTTAACAATGTTTACATTAATAATTTGACGTATATTTGACAGTTGACAGTTCTACTGTACCTACTTGTTAGTTTTAGTTCTCTAATTCATTTTGTTAGTTACATAAGTAAATTATTTAAAAATGAAAAACTGACTTGTTATTTGAGGAAGGTGGAAAAATCTTATGTATAACAAGGGAGTAAAGTGCCTTTTCCTCCATTGAATGATTACTGCCGTCCGCTACGCGTGGGGCAGTAAAACAGTATTCGAGATGATTAAGAATTATATAAATATAGTCGGTTCGCTAAACTCAGACATAACTGGCTAGTGATTTTAGTAGGTAATTTTTTTGTTTTTGGCCAATTTTGACAAAATTGGCAAAATTACTAACTATTTAGGAATTATTAACTATTTAGTAATTATTTTTTTTTGCCAATTTCACCAAATTGGCAAAATTATTTACTAAAATCATTAGCCAGTTGTGTCAGAGTTTAGCGAACCGACTATAACAGGGTTTTTGGAATTAGGGGACGAGTTGTGAACGTCGGCGTATTTTTTATGTGTAACGGGTGCGGGACCTAGGTATATATTTTTGTATTTAGATAAATTATTAGATTTAGTTGGTGAATGTTTTAATAAAGCAGTAGTAACGTATAAAATAAATTAGATCTTGTATATTAAATTTACAATCAAGATGCAGTAAAAATAAACAAAACATGTTAAATGCTACTAGGAGCACTTCCGAATCATAATTTACAATGTACATACATTGTAAATCCCAAATCACGATTTCCAAAGTTTATATACATTGTAAATTACGATTCGGGAGTGCTTCTATTTAGTAGTATTTAACGTGTCTTGGTTTATTCATTTCAAGATTTTTACTACATCTTGATTGTAAATTTAGTAGATATAGTAAAATTTTAAATATTGTAAATAAAATAATATGAATTAAGTATTTTATTTATTTACATAAGTTAGTGTTTAAAAATAAATACAACTCATTTCAAAATAAGTATTAGTATTTAACGTGTCTTGGTTTGTTTATTTCTTCTGCATCTTGATTGTAAATTTAGTATACTTAGTTAAATTTTAAATATTATAAATAAAATAATATCAATTAAGTATTTTCTTTATTTAAATAAGTTAGTGTTTAAAAATAAATACAATTCAATTCAAAATAAATATGAGTGCCTATTAAAAGTCAATTCGAAGTAAAAATACTACAGTGCTGTCAGAATTGGAATATTCACCCCCCGCTCTGGTCTGGGTCTGTGAAATCCTTAGGTTAAACATTAATAAAAGTAAATCGTCATAAATAAAGTATGTGACTATGTCTTTCCAGTATGGAAAAGGTTCTGCAAGAAGAGGGTAATAATCCAGAAACCTAGGTGTTTGAGGACTAGCATGCTGCTTTAATTTCGTCAATTTCGAAAGACATTACATCGTTAGAGAACATAGTTTTTGGTGAAATCTCCCAAGTTTCGACGGACATTACATCATTAAATAACAAAGTTTCTGATGACATCTCCCAAGTTTCTGGTGAGATTTCAAAAGTTTCCTCCTCCGTTTCTGGCGAAATTACATCATTAGAACATAAAGTTTCTAGTGAGATTTTGAAAGTTTTGGGTGATATTACATCCCTTAAAAGCAAGGTGATTAACGAGATTACATCCCTAGAGAGCAAAGTCTCTGCTAACATCTCACCAGAAATCTCAAAGGTTACTTCGGATTTCAACGATAAGATATCGTCGTTAAAAAAACAAGTCTCTGCTTTTGAAGAAAAGATCAAAGAAATGGAAAAGAAAATAGAAGACACGGAGAAAATAGACAGAGTAATGGAACTTACCTTAGCAGATAATAAAGACGATGATGAGCCCAAATACAAATTGGGACTACGGCCGATAGTTGAAGGGAGTGTAAGTAAGTTGTGGTCGCGTTAAAGTTCCAACTTTCGACGGAAAGTCGTCATGGAAAAATTATATGAAACAATTCGAATCGGCTGCAAAAGCGAACGAAAAATTTAAACATCCCATATCTCGGAAACGAAGTATTTGCTGACATACGTTTATAGAGCCAACTGTCATTATTTGTTCATATAGAATTACCCTTTGAAGTTTGTTGCATTTATTTAGAAACACCCTGTATATAAGGATTTCGGTAGTATTCACTGTATTATTTCACTTAACCGTTCTCTTCAGTTCTTTCTGTTTTGCCAGTCCCCTTCCTGCAGGTTTCTTTTCTATTGCTTAGTCCATTTTATCTCTAAAAGATCTTCGGGGTTTGCCTCTCTTCCTTCTTCCTATCGGGCTCCGGCTCCAATCTGTTATTCTGTTCAACCAACGATTTTGGTCTGCTCTTCTGCCATGTCCGTACCAGGTTTTAAAGTACGAGTCTGGGTTGACATAATAATTAATACAACAGTAATTTGGAATTACTACCCGTTTATTTAAGCGTAGGTAGATATTACGTAAATATAACTAATTACATGTAAACAATAATGCATGAGGATGCCATTGCTAATATGAAAGTAGTTCGCGCATGCGTGTAAATAATTCTTCGTTGCGCGCGCACCACGGAGTTGATAGTCAGAGAGCTAGATACATTACACTCCTCCCTCCTAGATGAATTTACTCATCATAGTCCTCCAAATACTTGGGAGGTTTTCTTATTCGAGCGGGACGCTTCTTGACTTCAGAGACCTGCTCTCCAAGTTGTGGTTCTGGATCTACCAAATCGTTAGGATGTGGGAAAAGCTGTTGCGGAGTTTCGCGTATTTTCGTTTCCATTGAGGTTGACGGTGTAACTTCGTCTGTGGTTTCCTGGTCACATACACGAGTTCTTATTTGGTCAGAATGACGACGTAAAATTTTACCATCAGGTGTTTGAACTTTGTAGCTTAATGGTCCGGTGGTTTCAATTATTTTGGAAGGAAGCCACTTTTGACCAGGAGTAAATGACCTTGCAAATACAGTCTCGTTTTCATGAAAAACTCTGGGCCCAGCTTCATTAGGATATTTGGTCTCTTGCTTGGATAGCATCTCTTTCCTAAAATCAGGCTGTAGACGATCAAAAAGTGAGCCTAACTTCCGCCCCATTAATATTTCTGATGGGCATCTCCCTGTCGGACAATGGGGTGTAATGTGCTGTTCATTGCTATCTGTCATTTTCTTAAGTGCATTTTTTACATTTGGTACCATGCGTTCCGCTTGCCCATTACTACTTGGATGGTACGGTGCAACCAATGTTTGTCTAATAAGGTTTTTCTTAAAAAAAAATCTTGGAACTCAGCCGACGTAAAACTAGTTCCGTTATCGGATACGACAACATCTGGGATGCCATGAGTGGCAAATAAACCGCGTAAAATATCTATGGTCACAGCACTAGAGGTATTTGGAACGATTTTTACCTCCAACCACTTTGAATATGAGTCTATGATTATCAAAAACATTTTTCCTTTAAATGGACCGGCAAAATCGAGGTGTATCCTTGTCCGTGGAGCTGTGGCCCACTCCCAAGGATAGATTAGAGCCTTTTTGGGCATATTTCTAGACTCCTGGCACTCGCTGCATGTATTTACTAGGTGTTCAATTTGCTTGTCGAGATTTGACCACCAAACATAATATGAGCGTGCCAGTGACTTCATTTTTACGATTCCAGGGTGTGCTGAGTGTAGCAAATTCAGTATTGTTTTCCTCCCTCCAAGTGGAACTATTACCCTTGTACCCCATAACAGGCAGTCTTGATAACAGCAAATTTCGTGTTTACGTTGTAGATAAGGAGTATATTCGTCTGAAAATTTAATTTTCTCCTCAGGCCAGCCTTTCCATGCCCACTGCAAAACTTTAGATAACACTGGGTCTTTCTTAGTTTCATTAGCGATGTCTTTGGCACATATTAATTTTTCTGGGATGTTCTCGAGCATCAAAACTCCATCTGAGTTTGGCGGTTCTGGCGCATTTACCTTTTGTGGCAAACTGCTAAGAGCATCTGCATTCTGATTTGTGCACCCGGTATGTAGCATAATTCGTAATCATACGCAGATAACATAAGAGCCCATCTAAGCATTCTGGGTGACAGTAGCTCTGGAACACCTTTTTTGGATTAAAAATACCCAGCAATGGTTTATGGTCCGTTTTTATGCTTATTCTCCTGCCATATACATATTCATGGAATTTTTAACGCCCGATATTATGGCCAGTGCTTCTTTGTCGATTTGGGCGAAGTTTCGTTCCGCAGACGATAGAGTACGACTATGGTACGCCACTGAATATTCGCGTACCTCATCATCGCGCTGCCTAAACACACAACCTACCCCGTAAGGGCTAGCATCAGACGTCAAAAATAAATCCATCCGTTCACTGTAATGTCCCAATACCGGTTCTTTTGCCAAAATATCTTTTAATAATTCAAAAGCTTTTTGTTATTTGTAACGCCACTGCCAAGGAACGTCCTTTCGGAGCAGGGCATGTAACGGATTTGCAATAGTTACCTTGTCTTTTAGGAAAGCATGATGAAAATTTAAAAGTCCAAGAAAAGTTTGTAATTCGGTTTTATTAGTCGGAGCAGGCGCACTGGTGATGGCCGCGATTTTGTCTTTAGTGGGACGTAAACAGTCTTCACTAATTTGAAACCCGAGAAACTCTATCGTCTTTGTTCGAAAAACACACTTTTCGTTGCGCAAATGCTCTTCCTGGAAACGCGATAATACTGCGCGCACTTTTGAGTCTAAGTCTATTTCTGAGGTACCTACTATTAAAATGTCATCGTAATACGGTAGTACACCCGAAATACCCGTTAATCTAGTGTCTATGAATTTTTGAAAAATTTGTGGAGCGACGGATATACCGAACTGTAAACGGCATTTAAAAGCTCCCTTATGCGTAATAATTGTTTGTGCCTCCGCAGCTTCGCGGTTGACACTTAACTGCAGATAAGCTTGCGCCATGTCTAGTTTTGCAAACACTTTACCGCCCGCGAGAGTGGATAAAATGTTCTGTACCGCTGGCACTGAATAAGGTTCTGGATTTAGCGCTAAGTTCAATGTAGATTTGTAATCGCCGCAGATCCGAACCTGCTATAAGCCTGTCCAATTCAGCCTCAATCTTGTCTTTTAGTGCAAAGGGAACCTTACGCGCTTTAAGCATAATTGGCCTTACATTTTTGTCTAACGAAAAACTTACTGGGGGACCCCGGTAAGATCCCAAATCCTTGTTAAATACATCTGGGTATTTTTCTGGATAATTAATAATGGAATAAATCTGACTTACCCCTGCTATGGTTAGTCCTAACCTCTCAAACCAGTTTCTACTCAGAAGACTGGCGCGGTTTCCTTCCGTGACTATAAGGGGAAGCTTGGCTGATCGTTGACCCCTTTTTACCTCCACTAGACACTCACCCAGTATGGGTATCACTGTATTTTGATAATCGCGTAGAATAACACTGCATTGATTTAATTTAGGTCGATTTTCAGTAAATATTTTATGGTAGGTCGATTTGCTAATCACTGAGAAACTCGCGCCCGAATCAACCTCCACTTTCACATTTTGGTCATTGAGTAGCACGTCTACTAAATATTTACCGGTAATGCTATCAGACGTCACGTTAAATAACGAAAAATTATAGTCGCTACTACTAGTATGGTATAGTTAGACCCAAACCCAGACATCCAAAGTGAAAGTTATCCTCCAACACCAAATTGTTCTATATGGTCCACACAATGTTCAGAAAAAAGTCACACCATTTTGAGCGTCGGGTTTGGGGGGAGAGGGGGGAGAAATCTGCAAATTCGTAGTTTTTTTACGTTTTTCGTCAATATTTCTAAAACTAAGCGGTTTAGCATGAACAACCGTCTACACAAAATTGTTCTACATTAAATTTGAAATAAAAAAGGCCCTATGCATAACCCTTCTAAAATGAACGGTTCCAAAGTTACGGAGGTAGTATAGTTTAATTGGTCCAAAAAAATGCCTAATCCAGACATCCAAAGTACCCATATAGCACACAACGTCCGATGGACGTCCATATAACGTACATTTAAAGTCCAAACGTCCATGGACCAAAACTGTACGTATTATGTACGTCCACTACGCGACGTCCATTGGACGTTTGATTTCAACGTACATTGGACATCCATTTGTGGTCCATGGAGATTTTACACAAAATGCGACTATTATTATGAGTAATTATATATAGCTTCTTGTTTTAATCAAAGCAATATTATTAGTAGAATACAAGAAGCTTCTAATAAATGTAGTCACATATTTTTTCATCATCGAATTAAAACACTGAACCACTAAAATTATTTTAATTAAACCTATATAATACTAGATGATGATAAAACGATGGTAAACTTTTTCAGAATAACGGAGCTACATCGTGCATCGGTAATTATAGAACTTACAATAATTAGACACTACCAATTTAAATCTTAAATGTACATTTTGTAACTTGTTAAATTTCCCGCCAAACTAAATGAGAATCTTCTTGACAACGTTGTCGCTCTTCACGCTATCGGTCGTAAAAGGTAGTACTAGGTAGGTACTTTTAGGGGATTATCTCTGTTAATTGTTGTGGAATACTGAAGGAGGATTTATTTATGATAATTCACAGAATGGCAAACCCGCTTGCAATATACAACCGTACTTTCTAAGAAATGTTTGGAAGGAACAGAACAGAAATAAACCTCTTTTAATGTGCATGCATCATAGGGCGCCATTATCTGAATTTTGTCTTTATTAAGTTATTACATACAATATAATACATCCTCATCCTATGATATCTTTGTGTTTATTGTTCATCGTGCAAGTGCAGTCGTGCATTAATGAAGTTCCTATTATAAAGTTATAATAAAGAGAAATAAAAACGGTATTTTGTGTAATGTTTTAAAGTATAAGTTTAGTATTATAGGAATTATTTCCTATACCTAAAGGCTTCTTGCTATGTATGTATTCAAAAAATTATGGACACTAGATTGCTTTCTGAAAAGTGCCCTACAAAAATGTCCATAAGACGTACATTCAATGTACATAAAATGTACATTGAAAGCTTCAACAACGTACACTGTACGTTTGTAGCGGACGTTCTATGGACGTCCAATTTTGTGAACTCTGGACGTTCGTTGGACGTCCATCGGATGTCCATTGTACCTTAGCGGGACGTCCATTGGACGTTCCAATGTACACAGATGTACGTCCATTGGATGTCCATAAAACGTACTTGTGCTATCTGGGTAAAAGTTTTCCTTCAACACCAAATTATTCTATATGGTCCACATATTGTTCAGTAAAAAGTTACACCATTTTGAGCGTCCGGTTTGGGGGGGAGATGGTGGAGAAGTCGGTAAATTAGTAGTTTTTTTTACGTTTTTCGTCAATATTTCTAAAACTATGCTTTAGCGTAAGGAATGTTCTATAGGAAAATGTTCTACATAAAATTTAAAACAAAAAAGGTTCTATACATAATTGTTATAAAATCAACGGTTCCAGAGTTACGGAGGGTGAAAAGTAAAGGTTTTAGATACTTTTTATATTTACCGATTTCTCCCCCCTCCCCCCCCCCCCAAACCCGACGCTCAAAATGGTGTGACTTTTTTCTGAACATTATGTGGACCATATAGAACAATTTGGTGTTGGAGGATCACTTTCACTTTGGATGTCTGGGTTTTTGGTATAGTTATATCATAAATATTGCCCAAAACATAAAAAGTATCGAGAACCTCGACTTTTCACCCTTCGTAACTCTGGAACTGTTGATTTTATAACAATTATGTATAGAACATTTTTTGTTTTAAATTTCATGTAGAACATTTCTGTATATAACATTGTTTACGCTAAAGCATAGTTTTAGAAATATTGATGAAAAACGTAAAAAAACTACTAATTTACCGGCTTTTCTCCCATCTCCCTCCCATTCCGGACGCTCAAAATTATGTAACTTTTTACCGAACAATATGTGGACCATATAGAACATTTTGGTGTTGGAGGAAAACGTTTACTTTGGATGTTTGGGTTAGGCCTTTTTTTTGGACCAGTTATACTATACTACCTCCGTAACTTTGGAACCATTCATTTTAGAAAGATTATGCATAGGGCCTTTTTTATTTCAAATTTAATGTAAAACAATTTTGTATAGAAGGTTGTTGTTCATGCTATACCGCATAGTTTTATAAATATTGGCGAAAAACTTAAAAAACTACGAATTTACCGATTTCTCCCCCCTCTCCCCCCAAAACCCGACGCTCAAAATGGTGTGACTTTTTTCTGGACATTGTGTGGACCATATAGAACAATTTGGTGTTGAAGGATAACTTTCACTTTGGATGTCTGGGTTATGCCATCTTTTGGATCAACTATACTAGGTATACTATACTTAGAAAACAAACACTTTAAAGACACGAAGAAAATAGACAGAGTATTGGAACTTACCTTAGCAGATAATAAAGACGATGATGAGCCCAAATACAAATTGGAACTACGGCCGATAGTTGAAGGGAGTGTAAGTAAGTTGTGCTCGCGTTAAAGTTCCAACTTTCGCGGAAAGTCGTCATGGAAAAATTATATGAAACAGTGAATCGGCTGCAAGAGCGAACGGATGGTCCGAAACAGAAAAAGCTGTAAACCTCACTATTGCTGTTCTAAAAGATGCTTTGGATGTCATCCAGACTATAGCGGTAGTGGAGACAGATGACTTCGAACAACTGAAAAAGAGACTAAATATGCGATATGGTCACGAACATTTAGAGCATGTCTATAAGTCGCAGTTTAAAAATCGAAGACAAAAGAAAGATGAAGCTTTTCAGGAATATGAGGCAGATATTACCAGGTTAGTACGATATGCATATCCAACAGCTTCCGAAGACATGATGGAAAAGTTGGCTGTTCAAACATTCCTTGATGGTCTTCGTGATCATGAAATGCAAAGAACACTGCGATTAGCTCGTCACAAGACGCTGGTCAATGTCTTGTCCGCCGACCATGAATATGAATAAGCTACCCAGGCCTCTGACAGGTACAGTAAAGTTAGTACTGTGAAAGAGGAAGAGGATGAAGACAAACTGGAACAGATTGTCAATATGATAAAGGGCATTTCAAACAAGAAAACGAAGACTATAAGGTGCCGGAAGTGTGGTGAAATGGGACACGTACGAAGTTCGTGTAAGTATCCCAGGTACGACACTAATCAAGAAAGCCACCAGTAAGAAAACTAGAACGGGTCGGCCTTAGGGGGACAGCTTCGACACGCAACTTTTCAAAGACCCTCTCATACTAATAGCCTCTTTAAAATGTCGTGAAGATAGTGTATATGTAGATGGAGAAATAAATTGTAAAAAGTATACATTTTTGGTGGATACAGGAGCGACCAAGTGAAGGCTGTATGACACTATGCATTTTCTTGTATCATTTCTAATATCGTTTCTGATATCGTTTCTTGTATACATTTTCTTGTATCATTTCTTGTACGTACATTTGTGCCCTGTATGACACTATGCAAGTTCTTGTATCGAAAATTGTATGAAATTCGGCACGTGATTGGTCGAAATTTTGTTTGTCACCCTGTGTCACGTTATGGTAGTACGTAGTACTGCATCTACAGACACAGCTGATTTTAAATATTTTATAAAATTTATAAACTTTTATATAATTAACATTTTAATGTTAACCAGAATTTTAGGTTGACTGAGGTTGATTATTTGTGTTTTTATTTTGTTTTGATATTTGTGCTAAAATATTTGCATTAGAATTATATATGAATTATAGTTTGATCCAAATTAGGAACTATTGTATTTTCGTCTATTAAAAAATTATGCACCATGAAACCTAAATTTATAGTTTGAACTTTACTAGGAGCTAAATATATGGTTATTAGTAGAACAGTAGTCCATACCAAACGGTATATTAAGTATCAATAAAAGATTTATAAATAATACCTACAAAAACACAAATAAATTCATCAATACATTATCCCATTTTCATTTCAGCCGCCATTATGAGTAAGTAATTATGACATTTTAGATGTTTTACCAGCAGGTTTTACGTTTTTGCTCTTTGCGCAGAAATTGGCGCAGTTCTTGTACAATAATCTGTGCCTGACACAAATTCTTGTATCGTTTCTGATATCGTTTCTTGTATCTGTGTATGACACTATGCATTTTTTTGACATATCAGAAACGATATTAGAAATGATACAAGAAAATGTATAGTGTCATACAGCCTTAAGAAACTCGTACCAACGAGGTTGCGACTGCGAACTGCCACAGGTGAAAATGTTAAACACCTACGGAGAAATCCAGATACAATTAGGAATTGAAGCAGAAAAGTTCGTCGATATTGTCATAGTTGCTGATATCGAATAAGATGTTATATTAGGAATGGACGTAATGAATTTGCATGGATTTCAATTGGATTTGGCAACGAGGAGTTATTTCTTCATTCACATGATGAGAGCACTGTGCTAGAACAATCATTAAAGACGATACAGTTGTGCCTACGAGGAGTGAAACGATCATCATAGCGCGGCTACAGGGAATTATAGAAGAAAGAACACCTGTTATGATGGAGCCATGGAACCACGACAAGGAGGTTGGCAGAGGAATCATAATTGGAAAGGAGTTAGTTACTTCGGCTAAATAAATTCCCGTAAGACCTATTAATGTCAATGACTACCCAGTGACTATCAAGGAGACAAAATTAGGAACTTGTGTACCCGTGAAGTCCATAATCCGTCATAAGATAACATCAGATAATTCCAACGACAAGTTCGACCAAATGGTTGCAATCGCAGGCCAGTCTCTAAATTAAGTGGAGAAAGCCACCACCAGCAAGGGAATGTCTTCGGAGATATCGTGACATATTTGTACCGAAAGGAGGAAGGACAGGAAGAACTACCGTTGTCAAACATAAAATTGATGCTGATAACGCTAGGCCAATTCGTCAAACAGCTCGATGATTATCACAGGCGAAGAGAGAGAAAGCTGAAAGGACTGTTTAAGAAATGAAGAAAGACGGGGTGATAGAACCTTCTACGAGCAAATGGGTCTCTCTGGTGGTCCTGATCAAGAAGGAAGATGAAACTACGAGGTTCTGTATAGACTAGAGTTTGCTGAACAATGTTACCAAGAAAGATAGTTATACTCTGGCTCGGATCGACGACACATTGGTACATTGGCGGGAAGTTAATTGTTTTCTACGTTGGACTTGAAGTCTGGGTGTTGGCAGGTAGAAATGGACCCAGTGGATAAGGAGAAGACAGCCTTCACTATAGGATCTGGATTGTGAGAATTCAACGTTATGCCATTTGGACTCTGTAATGCCCATTCGACATTTGAGAGGCTTATGGAAAATGTATTGAGAGGGTTATCTTGGAAAACGTGCCTGGTGTATTTAGACGACATAATCGTTTTGAGGAAGACTTTTGAAGACCGTCTGAAGAATTGAGAAGACGTTTTTAATAGACTTAAAGCTGCCCAGTTCATGTTAAACCCCCAGAAGTGCCGGCTATTTCAAAGTAAAGTCAATTTTTTAAGTCATATAGTCAGCCAAGAAGTAGTGGCAGTGGATAAACGAAAAACCGATTCCATTAAGGAATGGCCTGAACCGACTGACAAACATCAAGTGAGAAGTTTTCTGAGACTATGTATTTACTATCGCAGGATCGCGAAGAGGCATTTAATCACAGCGCCAATACTAGGGTATCCACTGCCAGAAGGAGAGTTCACCTTACCTAGATATGGATGAAAGTAATGTGGGAATTGAAGGAGTGCTGTCTCAGATTCAAAGAGGACGGGAACGAGTCCTTCAATATTTTAGTATAGTGCTTCCAATACCTGAACAAAATTATTGCGTCACGAGAAGAGAACTCAGGCCCGGCCCTAGGGATTTTGTCGCCCTGGGCAAGATCAGCGACCGCCCCCTCCCCCTTGGTGGACTCAAAAATTTTATGTATATGTCGTTTCAAATTTCACTATGGCTCTTAATTTGCTGAATAATTTTTAAATAGAAATCAACTTTATATCGTGTCTCTGGATCTAGGTCCATACTTTCATCTTCAGCCTCATCGCTAAATTGCCTTTTCACTTTTCTCTTTCTTGCTATTACTGTGTCTCCGAATTTCGAGTTTTCAATTTCTAACTCTTCTAACTCTTTCTAACTCTTCACTTCCATGAGATTTTAAATTGATACACTCCCATATCAATACTCTGCAGTGATTTGCTGACTACGTTGATGTGAAGTAAAATGTCATGCCATATTAGAAAAGTAAAATAACGGAGTTGATTTGCCAAATAGCTTGCCCCATCAGCAACCATTTTATCGTTGTTATTATTGACACTGATTTCTACAAGAGCATCGTAGATTTCTTCAATTTGGTATCTGATGGGAGTAATTGCATCAATTCTACTTTCCCATATAGTTTCAGACAAATTCTTCAATGTTAGTAGGGTAGGCTAGAAATATGATTTTTCAGTATAGCCCAACGATGAATAGATGTTGAGAAAAAATTGTAAATTTTTGTCACCAAGGAGAAAAGGAAGAAACTGCAAACTGAGAGGCTTTAACAGCATCGTTCACGACTAAGTTGTGTGAATGTGAATAGCTAGAACATTGTACAAAAAATGCTCTAGGATTCTTTTTCAAAATTCTGTTTTGAACTCTCAAGTTCTTCCCTTTCATGTTTGCAAATTATCATATTCTTGTCCTCTCATATCTTCCAATGGTATTCCCATTTCATTCAGTTTTTGCAAAATATCTTCTGTAAATCACAAGCCTGTGGATTCCGGTACAGGCACAAATCAAAGATCTGCAATTTTAACACTTTGTGAACAGTAACCTATATCGACAAAACGTACAACAATAATTATCTGTTCAATACCAGAAATATCAGGTGTACACTCTAAAATTATGCCATAATATTTTGCTGATTTCAGAAAGTTTTTAATTTTCATTTGGTCATGGAGGAGCTGAATAATTTCGTTTTGAATACGTTTGCTCAAGTTGTTACGCTGCTTGTTACTACCATTCGTTGTTCTCCTAATGTGCTTTTATAAAACAGAATCAAGTTTTCTAAAGAGCTCAACAAGCTTTAAAAAATTACCATTGTTGTGATGACAAATTTTAACAGAATCGCCCCTCACTATTCTGATCCCACTATTCTTATTCGATGAAGAAGAAGGCGGCGTTGTCTATCTCCCGTCAAATGAACCTTGCAATTGTTATTGTTTCACTTAATTCTCGGTTTTACAGTTGCGTTTTTGCTGCTTTTGTTCATTATATTGATTTTTTATAATATTAAAAAACGAATTTAGTATTTCTTCAATTTCAAAAATTGGCTGTCCTCTAAAATTTGCCGCCCCAAATTTTTTCCGCCCTGTGCAGCCGTCCAGTTCGCCCACCCCTGGGGCCGGGCCTGAGAGAACTTCTAGCAGTAGTGAAATCAGTGGAACACATCTATCAATACCTCTATGGAAGGAAACTTCTAATCCGAACCGACTATGCCGCCCTTAAGTGATTAATGCAGTTTAAGAATCCAGAGGGTCAGGTAGCCAGATGGATTGAATGACTTCAAGAATACGAGTCCAAGATCGAACATTGGGCCGGAGTTAGCCACAGAAACGTCGATTTCCTTTCTAGAAGGCCGTGTGCAGCAGAGTGTTCCCACTGTCATGAAGATATGATTCGAGCAGTCGATAGAAGGATAGTGGAAAGGTTTTAGATTTTAGATATTTTGTATAATAGTCCATCATGCCAAACCTTGTCAAAGGCTTGGCTAACATCCAAGAATACTGAGGGACAGTATTGTTTTGTTCTATTGCTAGATTTATTCAATGTGTTATTCTGTGTATTTGCTGAACTGTTGAGTGGCCTCGTCAAAAACCAAATTGGCGTGATGGAATCCAATCCTCAGGGAGTTATTCCTTTTGACTAAATAAAATTTCTTCATTTTCACGGTAAAATCACAGAACACTTTTGATGGCCTGTGGTTAAAATTGGATGTCAAACTGTGTTTTGTACCACAAACGATACATTTTGTACACGTCAAATTTGGCCTTGAATAAATTCGTCAATTTCTTGATCAATTTATTGTTGGTGTAATACCCGCTTTACATCAACAATAAATTGACTAAGTTATTCAAGGCCAAGTTTGACGTGTTAAAGCACACTTTGACATCTAAGTTTGTTCGTTATCAACTTCACGTGAAGAAATTGACGAAATAGAACACTGTGACAGCATAATAATTCTAATTAGATTTAACGAGATTTATTTTGCTGTGTCATTGCATTGGTACTACTGAAAATATTGACACGTTTACAACATTTATTCAAAGTTCCTTCAATTTATTGAAGTCAAAGAAACTTTTCCAAGAAATTCACGAATTTATTGACGTGAAGTTAATAACGAACAAAATTGGATGTCAAATTGTTGTTTTTTGAACACGTCAAATTTGGCCTTGAATAAATTGGTCAATTTCTTGTTCAATTTATTGTTGGTGTAAAGCGGGTATAAGGGCGACGTCCCATGTATCCGATTTACGACGATACGTTGATACGAATGTATTCTCATTGGTCAGAATTGAATCAGAATATTTTTGCGCCGAATTTCATCCGAAAGTTTTAACTACGCTTCCAACATCGGATAAAGTTGAAATTATTTTTTCCGATAAAACGGACGTTTTGTAATTGTAACGTAACCTCATTTTATTTCTGTGCATTCAATTTATTGAAACATGGATTTGAATCGAAGAAGCTATGTTCGTAAAGTTAATAAAACAGTATATTATTATGTTTGCTTCTTTTAATTCGTGAAAACAAACCAAACCAAACCAAAACGTACAATGCGACCAAGAAGATATTGGGTTCACCACATTGGGTCATATTGGGAAAGTCACAAGGGGCTTTTAATAATTTGTTGCAGGAAATGGAGCTAAATGATGTTGATAAATATTTCAGCTCTTCCATAGTTTCTTGCATCTCCTCCATTGTTTCTTCAACTTTATCCATAATAACATGATACTATAAATAATATAATAAATAATATTTATAGTATCAAGCATAATATCAATTACAAATTACAACAATATTGCCATTACTAACCAAACCAAACAAATAACAAAGGTCAAACAATAAAAAAAATTGACATTTGACCATGAACAGTTGACAGTTTATACGGATTTTCGTATCCGATAATCGCAACCATGTGACAGCTGCTAAACTAGCTACTACGAAAAGAGACGATTTTCGTATGTCGGATATCGGATACATGGGACTTCGCCCTAAAGCGGGTATATGACTATGACAGCATAATAATTCTAATTAGATTTATTATGCTGTCATTGCATTGGTACTACTGAAAATATTGACACGTTTTACAACATTTATTCAAAGTTCCTTCAATTTATTCAAGTTAAAAAAACTTTGACTTCCAAGAAATTCACGAATTTATTGACGTGAAGTTAATAACGAACAAAATTGGATGTCAAATTGTTGTTTTTTGAACACGTCAAATTTGGCCTTGAATAAATTGGTCAATTTCTTATGTCCACTTTACATCAACAATAAATTGAACAAGAAATTGACCAACTTCTTCAAGGTCAAACTTGACTTATACAAAACACAATTCTACATCCAATTTTGCCGTGAATAAAAAGAAAATAAAGAAATTTGACAAAATAAAACATATGCAATTGTTCTATTTCATCAAATTCCTTCATTTTCTTTTACAAACCATACATTTTGTACACGTCAAATTTGGCCTTTGAATAACTTTGTCAATTTCTTGTTCAATTTATTGTTGATGTAAAGTGGACATTATTGGTGTAAAGCGGGTATAATACCCGCTTTACACCAACAATAAATTGATCAAGAAATTGACGAATTTATTCCAGGACAAATTTGACGTGAACAAAATGTATAGTTTGTGATACAAAACACAATTTGACATTCATTTTTACCCACAGATCACCTAAAGTGTTCTGTAATTTTACCGTTAAGGAACGCCTGGTTAAGTACTTTAAACAATGGAGACTTAAACCTAACCCCAAAAAAACCGAGGTTAGCTGTTTTCACCTGAACAACAATATGGCCCACACAAAACTTAAAGTGTACATTGATAACCAACTGCTCACGCACAACTATAATCCCAAGTACCTCGGCGTCAACCTGGACAGAACACTCTCCTTTAAGAAACATCTTGAGAACACCGCAGCAAAGCTGAGAACCCGTAACAACATCATACAGAAGCTTTGCGGGACTACATGGGGCTCAACAGCAAGTACACTTCGGTGTTCAGCCCTTGGACTCGTATACTCCGCAGCTGAATACTGCTCCCCTGTTTGGCTGAACAGCGTTCACACAAAAATTATAGATACTCAGCTCAATGTCGCCATGCGTCTCATATCTGGAACGATCAAGTCTACACCTGTTGAGTGGCTTCCACTACTGAGCCACATACCTCCACCTAACCTTCGTCGTCAGCATGCTCTGCTTAGAGAATTCCAAAAGCTGCTTAACAACCCGCAGTTACCTATACACACATATGTCGCCGACGCTAACTCACATCGATTGCGCTCCAGAAAACCTCCGACTAGAGATGCAATAAACTTGAGTTCCAACAATTTCCAAATGAACTCCCAGTGGAAGAACATGCAGAGCGACAGACCGAACCTAATAATGAGAAACACACCATGCATCACAGAAACTCCATGGTCAACTCTTAACAGGATAAGAACGGGTCATGGAGTCTGCGCAGATTCCCTTTATAAATGGAAAATGAGAACCTCTGCTGAGTGCGACTGCGGCGCCGAGAAACAGACCATCCAGCATATGATTGCCGAATGCCCTCGGAGAAAGTATGATGGAGATCCTCTGGACTTCGCCTCTGCAACACCAGCGTCGATTGAATATATTAATACATTAGATGTTAGACTATAACATATGTGTGATAATGTTGTGTATCAAATTGCCATACGCTAAATAAATAAACCGTGAATCAAAAGAAAATGAAGGAATTTGACGAAATAGAATAAAGGACATGTTTTATTTCGTCAAACTTCTTCATTTTCTTTTTATTAACGGCAAAATTGGATATAAAATTGTGTTTTGTACATGTCAAATTTGACCTTGAAGAAGTTGTTCAATTTCTTCATCAATTTATTGTTGGTGTAAAGGGGGTATTAGGTTTTTCCCCAGTGTGCAATTTCATATGTTACTTTAAATGAGTACCTCGCGAAAACTGGTACATATTTCGCACATAAATGGTTTTTCCCCAGTATGCGCTCTCATGTGTTCTTTTAAATAATGACATTGTGAAAAACCTTTGGTGCAAATTTCACATTCAAAAGGTTTTTCTCCACTATGCGTTTTAATGTGTGCTTTTAAAGTAAATCTGTGTGAAAATTGTTTGAAACATACGTGAACATATGTGAATCGTTTTTCTTCAGTATGCGTTCTCATGTGTTTTTTAAATAAGAACTGTGTGAAAACTGTTTGTCACATATTTCACAAGTAAAAGGCTTTTCCCTAGTGTCCAGTTTCATATATTTTTTAAATTCTACTTTATTTAACAATCAGTATATACATTCTATAAGTTAAAGTGTTGACTTGGGAGCAGGGCTCCTCATTGACGTGAAGGGATTCCTTCCAGTGAAGGAGTCCTAGAGGTTGTCTTCATGTCATCTGGCCATACTCTCTTTAACCTTCTGGCAATTGGTGGATATACTAGCAGCTGTAAGACTGCGTTGGGGTGTGTTTCCATTTTCTCGTGGTGTTTGTTATATCTTTAATGACATCTGTGATGAATGGAACCTTCAGATCTTCATGTAGTGTTAAATTCGACACGAACCAAGGTGCACTTGAGATCATGCGTATGCGTAGTATTTTTGAATGACTCCTTTGGATGATAGCAATATTAGATTTGCTTGCACATCCCCAGACTTCGATATCATACATCCATATGGGTTTGATTATGGTGTTGTATATCAGCAGTTTATTTTCCAAACTTAGTTTTGATTTTCTACCTATTAACCAGTAGAATTCTTTGACTTTCATATTAACTATTTTGAATGGGAAATAAGCCACAATTAAATTGAAAAAATAATTTTATTAACGTTTCGACGCCCAAATCGGGTGTCGTTGTCAAAATACAAAATATTACTAAATTAAACAAAAATGTTGTTGCTTAGTAAAAAATCCTTGCAATCCAGACATATATTATACATTTTAAAGTAGAAGACTTTAAAATGATATTGCCAATATTTGAGTTGCGTTCCTGGGACGACTTTACTGAAAGATAGTTCATTCGATTACATGAAATCAACCCCAACCCAAGAATATCCGCCACAAGGAAATAGCTTGTGGCGGATAAACAAAATGCCACAAGGAAATAGCTTCAGAACAACATTTGACTTTCATGTCGATTTGTTTTCTCTTCTTTGTTATGTGCACTTTCCAAGTAAGTTTAAAGTCTAGATTATGTATGCCGAGGTATTTGGAAGAGTTGTTTTTAGCAATAATTTTGTTATGTATATATAGTGATGGACACTGATCTTTTCTTGTAGTAAAGTTGACGTGGATGGATTTAGCCTCATTTATTTTAATTTTCCATTCTTTGGCCCAATTTTCTAGGTCATTTTGTAGGATGTTGGAAGCTTCTACTGGATCTTGGTGAATTTCTAAGATGACGGTGTCGTCCGCGAAGGTTCCTATGACAGTGTGTGGAGACGTAGGAATGTCTGATGTGAATAATACATATTATAGAATGGGATCCAGGACAATGCCTAAGCGGAACTCCAGCCTTCATTGGGAATTTTTGTGAATATTCATCATTCACTTTTACAATAAACTGTCTGTCATGAAGATATGATTCGAGCAGTCGATAGAAAGATAGTGGAAAGATTTTAGATATTTTGTATAATAGTCCATCATGCCAAACCTTCTCAAAGGCTTGGCTAACGTCCAAGAATATTGAGGGACAGTATTGTTTTTGTTCTATTGCTAGATTTATTGAATGTGTTATTCTGTGTATTTGCTGAACTGTTGAGTAGCCTTGTCAAAAACCAAATTGGTGTGATGGAATCCAATCCTTAGAGAGTACTTCGTTATTTATTCTTTGTTTTTTGTAAACAGTTTTGCTCCAGTGTGAGTTCTCGTGTGTTCTTTTAAAAACAAACTTAGTGAAAACCGTTTCATGCAAATTTCACATTCAAAAGGTTTTTCTCCAGTCTGCGTTTTAATGTGTGCTTTTAAAGAAGATCTGTGTGAAAATTGTTTGAAGCATATACTGCATGTGAATGGTTTTTCTCCAGTATGCATTTTCGTGTGGCTTTTGAAATAAGAACATTGTGAAAACTGTTTGTCACATATTTCACAAGTAAAAGGCTTTTCCCTAGTGTGCAGTTTCATATTTTTTTTAATTGTACTTTATTTAACAATCAGAATATACATCCTATAAGTTAAAGTGTTGACTTGGGAGCTGGGCTCTTCATTGGCGTGAAGGGATTCCTTTCAGTGAAGGAGTCCTAGGTTGTATTCATGTCATCTGGCCATAGTCTCTTGAACCTTCTGGCAATTAGTGGATGTACTAGCGGCTGTAAGACTGCGTTGGGGTGTTTCCATTTTCTCGTGGTGTTTGTTATACCTATCTTTAATGACATCTGTGATGAATGGAACCTTCAGATCTTCATGTAGTGTTAAATTCGACACGAACCAAGGTGCATGGTCATGCGTAGTATTTTTGACTGGCTCCTTTGGATGATAGCAATATTAGATTTGCTTGCAGATCCCCAAACTTCGATACCATATGGGTTTGATTATGGTGTTGTATATCAGCAGTTTATTTTCCAAACTTAGTTTTGATTTTCTACCTACTAACCAGTAGAATTCTTTGACTTTCATGTCGATTTGTTTTCTCTTCTTTGTTATGTGCACTTTCAAAGTAAGTTTAGAGTCTAGATGTATGCCGAGATATTTGGAAGAGTTGTTTTTAGCAATAATTTTGTTATGTATGTATAGTGATGGACACTGATCTTTTCTTGTAGTAAAGTTGACGTGGATGGATTTAGCCTCATTTATTTTAATTTTCAAGTCTTTGACCCAATTTTCTAGGTCATTTTGTAGGATGTTGGAAGCTTCTACTGGATCTTGGGGAATTGCTAAGATGACGGTGTCGTCCGCAAAGGTTCTTATGACAGTGTGTGGAGACGTAGGAATGTCTTATCTGAATAATACATATAGAATGGAACCCAGGACACTGCCTAAGCGGAACTTCAGCCTTCATTGGGAATTTTTGCGAATATTCATCATTCACTTTTACAATAAACTGTCTGTCATGAAGATATGATTCGAGCAGTCGATAGAAGGATAGTGGAAAGATTTTAGATATTTTGTATAATAGTCCATCATGCCAAACCTTGTCAAAGGCTTGGCTAACATCCAAGAATACTGAGGGACAGTATTGTTTTTGTTCTATTGCTAGATTTATTGAATGTGTTATTCTGTGTATTTGCTGAACTGTTGAGTGGCCTTTTCAAGAACCAAATTGGTGTGATGCAATCCAATCCTCAAGGAGTACTTCCTTATTTACTCTTTGAAGTATGAGTCTTTCTAGCACTTTTGATACGGCTGGCAATAAGCTGATTGGTCGATAAGATTAAACTTCGTTTGGGTTTTTGCCTGGCTTCAGTATTAAAATTATTTCTGCTGTTTTGAGTTGCCTCGGCCAGTAGTTAAGTATCAAGATAGCATTGAAAATGTACATTATGAGTATGACTCCTCTGCGTGGCAGTTCTTTTCGCATTTTGGAGGTTACTTTGTCGATCCCTGGAGATTTTCTTGAATTTAGGAAGTTTAGTTCGTTTTGAACTTCCTTTACAGAAAGTTGTTTGGTTGCAGGTTGTTACATATTTCAAAAGTGTGCACAAGGCTTTTTCCTAGTGTGTTTTCGCCTATTTTGCATTTAAATGGTTTTTCTCCAGTGTGAGTCCTCATGTGTACTTTTAAAAACAAAATTAGTGAAGACCGTTTCATACAAATTTCACATTCAAAAGGTTTTTTTTCCAGTATGCGTTTTAATGTGTGTTAAAGTATACTGCATGTGAATGGTTTTTCTCCAGTGTGCGTTCTCATGTGGCCTTTTAAATAAGAACTTTGTGAAAACTGTTTGTCTATATTTCACAAGTAAAAGGCTTTTCCCTAGTGTGCAGTTTCATATTTTTTTAATTGTACTTTATTTAACAATCAGAATATACATCCTATACGTTAAAGTGTTGACTTGGGAGCTGGTCTCCTCATTGGCGTGAAGGAATTCCTTCCAGTGAAGGAGTCCTAGGTTGTCTTCATGTCATCTGGCCATAGTCTCTTGAACCTTCTGGCAATTGGTGGATGTACTAGCAGCTGTAAGACTGCGTTGGGGTGTGTTTCCATTTTCTCGTGGTGTTTGTTATACCTAAGTATCTTTAATGACATCTGTGATGAATGGAACCTTCAGATCTTCATGTAGTGTTAAATTCGACACGAACCAAGGTGCATGGTCGTGCGTAGTATTTTTGACTGGCTCCTTTGGATGATAGCAATATTAGATTTGCTTGCACATCCCCAGACTTCGATACAATACATCCATATGGGTTTGATTATGGTGTTGTATATCAGCAGTTTATTTTCCAAACGTAGTTTTGATTTTCTACCTATTAACCAGTAGAATTCTTTGACTTCCATGTCGATTTGTTTTCTCTTCTTTGTTATGTTCACTTTCCAAGTAAGTTTAGAGTCTAGATGTATGTCGGGGTATTTGGAAGAGTTATTTTTAGTAATAATTTTGTTATTTATGTATAGTGATAAACACGGATCTTTTCTTGTAGTAAAGTTGACGTGGATGGATTTAGCATCTTTTATTTTAATTTTCCATTTTTTGAACCAATTTTCTAGGTCATTTTGTAGGATGTTGGAAGCTTCTACTGGATCTTGGTGAATTGCTAAGATGACGGTGTCGTCCGCAAAGGTTCCTATGACAGTGTGGAGGACGTAGGAATGTCTGATGTGAATAATACATATAGAATGGGACCCAAGACACTGCCTAAGCGGGACTCCGGCCTCGATTGGGAATTTTTGCGAATATTCCTCATTCACTTTTACAATAAACTGTCTGTCATGAAGATATTATTCGAGCAGTCGATAGAAGGACAGTGGAAAGATTTTAGATATTTTGTATAATAGTCCATCATGCCAAACCTTGTCAAAGGCTTGGCTAACATCCAAGAATACTGAGGGACAGTATTGTTTTTGTTTTATTGCTAGATTTATTGAATGTGTCATTCTGTGTATTTGCTCAACTGTCGAGTGGCCTTGTCAAAAACCAAATTGGTGTGATGGAATCCAATCCTCAGGGAGTACTTGCTTAATTGTTCTTTGAAGTATGAGTCTACCGAGTCTACTATTATAGTACTTTTGACACGGCTGGCCATAAGCTGATTGGTCGATACGATGAAACTTCGTTTGGGTTTTTGCCTGGCTTCAGTATTAAAATTATGTCTGCTGTTTCGAGTTGCCTCGGCCAGTAGTTTAGTCTCAAGATAGCATTGAAAATGTACATTATGAGTATGACTCCTCTGCTTGGCAGTTCTTTTAGCATTTTGGAGGTTACTTTGTCGATCCCTGGAGATTTTCCTGGATTTAAGAAGTTAAGTTCATTTTGAACTTCTTTTACAGAAAGTTGTTTGGTTGCAGGTTGTTACATATTTCACAAGTTGTTACATATTTCATTGAAATATTATTTTTTCAATATTATTTCAATTTGTCGCCCAACGTGGGGTCCGACGATTTCAATATTATTTCAAGTATCTGGGGTAGTTTATCACTCCAATGCACAAGGCTTTTCAATATTGTGCAGTTTTATATGAGATTTTAAATGATTACTTTGCGAAAACTGTTTTGAACATATTTCGCATTTAAATGGTTTTTCTCCAGTGTGAGTCCTCATGTGTTGTTTTAAAAACAAACTTAGTGAAAACCGTTTCATGCAAATTTCACATTCAAAAGGTTTTTCTCCAGTATGCGTTCTAATGTGGCTTTTAAAATAAGAACTTTGTGAAAACTGCTTGGTGCAAATTTCACATCTAATACCCGCTTTACACCAACAATAAGTTGATGAAGAAATTGACCAAGCTCTTCAAGGTCAAATTTGAAGTGTACGAAACATAATTTTACATCCAATTTTGCCGTGAATAAAAAGAAAATGAAGGAATTTAACTAAATGCAGCATGTTCTATTATAGGACATGTTTTATTTCGTCAAATTTCTTCATTTTCGCGGTAAAATCACAGAACACTTTTGATGACCTGTGGTTAAAATTGGATGTCAAACTGTGTTTTGTATTACAAAACATACATTTTGTAAACGTCAAATTTGGCCTTGAATAAATTCGTCAATTTCTTGATCAATTTATTGCTGGTGTAAAGCGGGTATATGACTTGACAGCATAATAATTCTAATTAGATTTATTATGCTGTGTCATTGCATTGGTACTACTGAAAATATTGACACGTTTTACAACATTTATTCAAAGTTCCTTCAATTTATTGAAGTCAAAGTAACTTTGACTTCCAAGAAGTTCACGAATTTATTGACGTGAAGTTAATAACGAACAAAATTGGATGTCAAATTGTTGTTTTTTGAACACGTTAAATTTGGCCTGGAGTAAATTGATCAAGAAATTGACGAATTTATTCAAAGCCAAATTTGACGTGAACAAAATGTATCGTTTGTGATACAAAACACAATTTGACATTCATTTTTACCCATACATCACCTAAAGTGTTCTGTGATTTTACCGTGAATCAATAGAAAATGAAGAAATTTGACGAAATAGAATAAAGGACATGTTTTATTTTGTCAAACTTCTTCATTTTCTTTTTATTCACTGCAAAATTGGATATAAAATTGTGTTTTGTACACGTCAAATTTGACCTTGAAGAAGTTGGTCAATTTCTTCATCAATTTATTGTTGGTATAAAGGGGGTATTAGGTTTTTCCCCAGTGTGCAATTTCGTATGTTACTTTAAATGAGTACCTCGCGAAAACTGGTACATATTTCGCACATAAATGGTTTTTCCCCAGTATGAGCTCTCATGTGTTCTTTTAAAGAATGACATTGTGACAAACCTTTGGTGCAAATTTCACATTCAAAAGGTTTTTCTCCACTATGCGTTTTAATGTGTGCTTTTAAAGTAGATCTGTGTGAAAATTGTTTAAAACATATACTGCATGTAAATGGGTTTTCTCCAGTATGCGTTCTAATGTGGCTTTTAAAATAAGAACTTTGTGAAAACTATTTGGTGCAAATTTCACATCTAATACCCGCTTTATACCAACAATAAATTGATGAAGAAATTGACCAAGCTCTTCAACGTCAAATTTGAAGTGTACGAAACATAATTTTACATCCAATTTTGCCGTGAATAAAAAGAAAATGAAGGAATTTAACTAAATGCAGCATGTTCTATTATAGGACATGTTTTATTTCGTCAAATTTCTTCATTTTCGCGGTAAAATCACAGAACACTTTTGATGACCTGTGGTTAAAATTGGATGTCAAACTGTGTTTTGTATTACAAAACATACATTTTGTAAACGTCAAATTTGGCCTTGAATAAATTCGTCAATTTCTTGATCAATTTATTGCTGGTGTAAAGCGGGTATATGACTTGACAGCATAATAATTCTAATTAGATTTATTATGCTGTGTCATTGCATTGGTACTACTGAAAATATTGACACGTTTTACAACATTTATTCAAAGTTCCTTCAATTTATTGAAGTCAAAGTAACTTTGACTTCCAAGAAGTTCACGAATTTATTGACGTGAAGTTAATAACGAACAAAATTGGATGTCAAATTGTTGTTTTTTGAACACGTTAAATTTGGCCTGGAGTAAATTGATCAAGAAATTGACGAATTTATTCAAAGCCAAATTTGACGTGAACAAAATGTATAGTTTGTGATACAAAACACAATTTGACATTCATTTTTACCCATACATCACCTAAAGTGTTCTGTGATTTTACCGTGAATCAATAGAAAATGAAGAAATTTGACGAAATAGAATAAAGGACATGTTTTATTTTGTCAAACTTCTTCATTTTCTTTTTATTCACTGCAAAATTGGATATAAAATTGTGTTTTGTACACGTCAAATTTGACCTTGAAGAAGTTGGTCAATTTCTTCATCAATTTATTGTTGGTATAAAGGGGGTATTAGGTTTTTCCCCAGTGTGCAATTTCGTATGTTACTTTAAATGAGTACCTCGCGAAAACTGGTACATATTTCGCACATAAATGGTTTTTCCCCAGTATGAGCTCTCATGTGTTCTTTTAAAGAATGACATTGTGACAAACCTTTGGTGCAAATTTCACATTCAAAAGGTTTTTCTCCACTATGCGTTTTAATGTGTGCTTTTAAAGTAGATCTGTGTGAAAATTGTTTAAAACATATACTGCATGTAAATGGGTTTTCTCCAGTATGCGTTCTAATGTGGCTTTTAAAATAAGAACTTTGTGAAAACTATTTGGTGCAAATTTCACATCTAATACCCGCTTTATACCAACAATAAATTGATGAAGAAATTGACCAAGCTCTTCAACGTCAAATTTGAAGTGTACAAAACATAATTTTACATCCAATTTTGCCGTGAATAAAAAGAAAATGAAGGAATTTGACTAAATACAGCATGTTCTATTATAGGACATGTTTTATTTCGTCAAATTTCTTCATTTTCGCGGTAAAATCACAGAACACTTTTGATGACCTGTGGTTAAAATTGGATGTCAAACTGTGTTTTGTACCACAAAACATACATTTTGTAAACGTCAAATTTGGCCTTGAATAAATTCATCAATTTCTTGATCAATTTATTGTTGGTGTAAAGCGGGTATATGACTATGACAGCATAATAATTCTAATTAGATTTATTATGCTGTGTCATTGCATTTGTACTACTGAAAATATTGACACGTTTTACAACATTTATTCAAAGTTCCTTCAATTTATTGAAGTCAAAGGAACATGACTTCCAAGAAGTTCACGAATTTATTGACGTGAAGTTAATAACGAACAAAATTGGATGTCAAATTGTTGTTTTTTGAACACGTTAAATTTGGCCTGGAGTAAATTGGTCAATTTCTTATGTCCACTTTAACATCAACAATAATTGAACAAGAAATTGACAAAGTTATTCAAGGCCAAATTTAACGTGTACAAAATGTATGGTTTTTAAAAGAAAATGAAGGAATTTGATGAAATAGAACAATTGGATATGTTTTATTTTGTCAAATTTCTTTATTTTCTTTTTATTCACGGCAAAATTGGGTGTTTTGTATAAGTCAAATTTGACCTTGAATAACTTTGTCAATTTCTTGTTCAATTTATTGTTGATGTAAAGTGCACTTTATTCAACTTATTGTTTGTGTAAAGCGGGTATAATACCCGCTTTACACTAACAATAAATTGATCAAGAAATTGACGAATTTATTCAAGGCCAAATTTGACGTGACCAAAATGTATAGTTTGTGATACAAAACACAATTTGACATTCATTTTTACCCATACATCACCTAAAGTGTTCTGTGATTTTACCGTGAATCAAAAGAAAATGAAGAAATTTGACGAAATAGAATAAAGGACATGTTTTATTTCGTCAAACTTCTTCATTTTCTTTTTATTCACTGCAAAATTGGATATAAAATTGTGTTTTGTACACGTCAAATTTGACCTTAAAGAAGTTGGTCAATTTCTTCACCAATTTATTGTTGATGTAAAGGGGTATTAGGTTTTTCCCCAGTGTGCAATTTCGTATGTTACTTTAAATGAGTACCTCGCGAAAACTGGTACATATTTTGCACATAAATGGTTTTTCCCCAGTATGCGCTCTCATGTGTTCTTTTAAAGAATGACTTCATGAAAAACCTTTGGTGCAAATTTCACATTCAAAAGGTTTGTCTCCACTATGCGTTTTAATGTGTGCTTTTAAAGTAAATCTGTGTGAAAATTGTTTGAAACATACGTTGCATGTGAATCGTTTTTCTTCAGTATGCGTTCTCATGTGGTTTTTAAATAAGAACTTTGTGAAAACTGTCACATATTTCACAAGTAAAAGGCTTTTCCCTAGTGTCCAGTTTCGTATATTTTTTTTTAATTTTACTTTATTTAACAATCAGAATATACATCCTATAAGTTAAAGTGTTGACTTGGGAGCAGGGCTCCTCATTGGCGTGAAGGGATTCCTTCCAGTGAAGGAGTCCTAGAGTAGAGGTTGTCTTCATGTCATCTGGCCATACTCTCTTTAACCTTCTGGCAATTGGTGGATATACTAGCAGCTGTAACACTGCGTTGGGGTGTGTTTCCATTTTCTCGTGGTGTTTGTTATCGCTGTGTCTAGGTACACGCTAACGTGTACGCAAATAAAAAAGTTAGGTACACGGGAAAATGTCATCAAGTCAGTGACGTCACTATTATTTAGCGTGCTCTGTTACTGGTTTTTTACATACACGCTAACTTGAGCCGCGTGTATACTGTGGTAAGTATACACCGCGAGTATTGTCCTTTTCATGAGCATTTTTCAGTGCGTAACAAATGATAGGAAAAAGGGTAAGTCCGTGATAATACACATTTATGACCAAGTATATTCAAATGGGAAATAAGCCACAATTTTACCTAAAAATGATTTTATTAACGTTTCGACGCCCAAGTCGGGTGTCGTTGTCAAAATATAAAATAATACTAAATAAACAAAAATGTTGTTGCTTAGTAAAAAATTCTTCTAATAATTTATTTAATCTGACTCATTTATATCGGCAATTCAGACACGTATTACCTATACATTTCAAAGTAGACGACTTTAAAATGATATTGCCAATATTGATGAGTTGCGTTCCTGGGACGACTTTACTAAAAGATAGTTCATTCGATTACATGAAATCAATCCCAACTCAAGACTATCCGCCACAAAAAATCATAGCAGGTGATCTGTCTTTAAAAAGACAACCAAATGCAACGGTGACACTGAAATTCTCGCGTTAGAGATTCCATAGTAAATCACGAGGGAAAACCAGGAAAAACCTCGTGATACTATCCCATATTGATATGGGTATTCTTGAGTTGGGATTGATTTCATGTAATCGAATGAACTATCTTTTAGTAAAGTCGTCCCAGGAACGCAACTCATCAATATTGGCAATATCATTTTAAAGTCGTCTACTTTGAAATGTATAATACGTGTCTGAATTGCCGATATAAATGAGTCAGATTAAATAAATTATTAGAAGAATTTTTTACTAAGCAACAACGTTTTTGTTTATTTAGTATTATTTTATATTTTGACAACGACACCCGACTTGGGCGTCGAAACGTTAATAAAATCATTTTTAGGTCAAATTGTGGCTTATTTCCCATTTGAATATACTTGATTATAAAAATGCCACAAGAAAATAGCTTCAGAACAACATTTATGACATTTATTCTAACATGACATTTTATTTAAATCTGACAGTTGTCACATTTTATTTTCAATTTGGAATAAAAACCAATCAAATGTGTCTCTTGCATTTATAAAATGGTATTTTCTTTGATTTGTATAGTCTTATAAATTATACAGATTATATTTGTAATATTATCTAATTAAAAAAATTATTTTTTTTTTATTATGGCGCCACCTATCGACAACTAGAATAACTAGAATAAATGTTGTAAATGTCTGTAATCACGGACGTGCCTTTTTTTCTGTCACATACAATTTAATGCGTTAGAAAGAAATCGAAAAACTGTGACGCACTGAAAGATGATCTTGAGAAAAAGAATATCAGAGTGTTAGAATTTGTTTAATCGCGTTATGTTTACACTTTAATATTGGTTAGTAAAGAGATTTCTTATTTTTTATTTGTTTAGTGTTTATTTTTAAATTAATTATGGAGTGTGGACAATAGGTATTTAGGTAGTTCTTTTAATGAGTTTAACAACATTTTAAAAGAGTATGAAAAAGATAAGAGACTACTAAATTAATATAATTATTAATTACTATTAATAACTATTAAATTAAACCAAAGTGTT
The DNA here is from genome assembly GCF_917563875.1 of Diabrotica virgifera virgifera. Taxonomy (NCBI): domain Eukaryota; kingdom Metazoa; phylum Arthropoda; class Insecta; order Coleoptera; family Chrysomelidae; genus Diabrotica; species Diabrotica virgifera. Next base: position 147,586,218 of record NC_065449.1, read on the forward strand.
GTTGCTTAGTAAAAAATGTCTTCTAATAATTTATTTAATCTGAATAATTCTTGTATTTTGACAACGACATCCAATTTGGACGTCGAAATGTTAATCAAATAATTTTTTAGTTAAATTGTGGCTTATTTCCCATTTATAATAGTTGATTATAATAATTAACTTACGTATAAAAATTATTTTAATATTTTGTACATGTCATGTCAACTAAATACATTATTTATTTTGCTAACCTGAATATATATACTTTTATAATATAAATATGCATTGATTTATTACAATTAAGTCTGAAACATATGAACAGTTTTGCTTCCCTTCCCTTAATAACAAATATTTTTCTATCAAACCAACACATTAAACACATGAAGGCCTCGTCCCACCATCAAACTGGTTTGAGCAAACTGAAAGTGACAGTTAGTGACGTCACATCCTGAGTGTTCATTGTGGATAATAATGAAAAATTTTAATTTTAAATAAAGTACAAACAAGTTAGACAACTCAATACAAAAAATTTTATCAAACTAGACTGATAGTGAGAGCAGATTTTTAGAATTTCAAAAAAACTGCAATTGTGACGTCACTTTGACGTACTTCCGGAGTTTGCTCAAACTGTTTGATCAAATTATTTGATGGTGGGACGCGGTCTTGATACTATAAATAAAGTTATTTATAGTATCATGACTAAACATATCAAAATAGCGTGTACCAAAATATACAGACACTGTGCACGCTAAATAATGACGTCACTGGTTTGATGAAGTTTAATTCGCGTGTACCTAACTTTTTTATTTGCGTACACGTTAGCGTGTACCTAGACACAGCGGTTTGTTATACATATCTTTAATGACATCTGTGATGAATGGAACCTTCAGATCTTCATTTAGTGTTAAATTCGACACGAACCAAGGTGCACTTGAGATCATGCGTAGTATTTTTGACTGACTCCTTTGGATGATAGCAATATTAGATTTGCTTGCACATCCATATGGGTTTGATTATGGTGTTGTATATCAACAGTTTATTTTCCAAACTTAATTTTGATTTTCTACGTATTAACCAGTAGAATTCTTTGACTTTCATATTAACTATTTTGAATGGGAAATAAGTCACAATTAAATTGAAAAAATAATTTTATTAACGTTTCGACGCCCAAATCGGGTGTCGTTGTCAAAATACAAAATATTACTAAATTAAACAAAAATGTTGTTGCTTAGTAAAAAATTCTTCTAATAATTGATTTAATCTGACTCATTTATATCGCCAATTCAGACATATATTATACATTTTCAAGTAGAAGACTTTAAAATGATATTGCCAATATTTATGAGTTGCGTTCCTGGGACGACTTTACTGACATAGTTCATTCGATTACATGAAATCAACCCCAACCCAAGAATATCCGCCACAAGGAAATGGCTTGTGGCGGATAAAAAAAATGCCACAAGGAAATAGCTTCAGAACAACATTTGACTTTCATGTCGATTTGTTTTCTCTTCTTTGTTATGTGCACTTTCCAAGTAAGTTTAGAGTCTAGATGTATGCCGAGGTATTTGGAAGAGTTGTTTTTATCAATAATTTTGTTATGTATGTATAGTGATGGACACTGATCTTTTCTTGTAGTAAAGTTGACGTGGATGGATTTAGCCTCTTTTATTTTAATTTTCCATTTTTTGACCCAATTTTCTAGGTCATTTTGTAGGATGTTTGAAGCTTCTACAGGATCTTGGTGAATTGCTAAGATGACGGTGTCGTCCGCAAAGGTTCCTATGACAGTGTGGTGGACGTAGGAATGTCTGATGTATAGAATGGGACCCAAGACACTGCCTAAGCGGGACTCCGGCCTCGATTGGGAATTTTTGCGAATATTCATCATTCACTTTTACAATAAACTGTCTGTCATGAAGATATGATTCGAGCACTCGATAGAAGGATAGTGGAAAGATTTTAGATATTTTATATAATAGTCCATCATGCCAAACCTTGTCAAAGGCTTGGCTAACATCCAAGAATACTGAGGGACAGTATTGTTTTTGTTCTATTGCTAGATTTATTGTATTTGCTGAACTGTTGAGTGGCCTTGTCGAAAACCAAATTGGTGTGATGGAATTCAATCCTCAGGGAGTACTTCCTTATTTATTCTTTGAAGTATGAGTCTACCGAGTCTACTATACTCTGTCTACCGAACAGACGGAGTAATCACCTGAATAAATCACAATTTTTCTTCAAAATACCTTAGCTCACTTGCATGTACACAATACCGATAACACCAATATAGTCTGTTCGCTAAACTCAGACGCAAATTTCTAGATATTTTAGTCGGTAATTTTGCCAATTTTAGTAAAATTGGCAAAAAATAGTTACTAAATAGTTAATAATCACTAAATAGTTAGTAATTTTGCCAGTTTTTGCAAATTTGGCAAAAAACAAAAAAATTATCGACTTAAATATCTAGCCAGTTGCGTCTGAGTTTAGCGAACCGACTATACCAAATACCTTGTTATGAGTATTATGTACCAAGGCGTGACTTAAGGTATTTTGAAGAAATATTGTGATTTATTCACCTGAGTACTCCGTATGCTCAGTAGACAGGGTATAGTACTTTTGACATGGCTGGCAATAAGCTGATTGGTCGATACGATGAAACTTCGTTTGGGTTTTTGCCTGCCTTCAGTATTAAAATTATTTCTGCTGTTTTGAGTTGCCTCGGCCAGTAGTTTAGTCTCAAGATAGCATTGAAAATGTACATTATGAGTATGACTCCTCTGCTTGGCAGTTCTTTTAGCATTTTGGAGGTTACTTTGTCGATCCCTAGAGATTTTCCTGGATTTAAGAAGTTCATTTTGAAAGAAGTTCATTTTGAACTTCCTTTACAGAAAGTTGTTTGGTTGCAGGTTGTTACATATTTCACAAGTTGTTACATATTTCATTGAAATATTATTTTTTCATTATTTCAATTTGGCGCCCAACGTGGGGCCCGACGATTTCAATATTATTTCAATTATCTGGGGTAGTTTATCACTCCAATGCACAAGGCTTTTCCCTATTGTGCAGTTTCATATGAGATTTTAAATGATTACTTTGCGAAAACTGTTTTGAGCATATTTCGCATTTAAATGGTTTTTCTCCAGTGTGAGTCCTCATGTGTTCTTTTAAAAACAAACTTAGTGAAAACCGTTTCATGCAAATTTCACATTCAAAAGGTTTTTCTCCAGTATGCATTTTTATGTGTGCTTTTAAAGTAGATCTGTGTGAAAATTGTTTGAAACATATACTGCATGTAAATGGTTTTTCTCCAGTATGCCTTCTCATGTGGCTTTTTAAATCAGAACTTTGTGAAAACTGTTTGGTGCAAATTTCACATTTATAAGGCTTTTCCCCAGTGTGCAATTTCATATGTGACTTTAAATGAGTACCTCGCGAAAACTGTTTGGTACATATTTCGCACATAAATGGTTTTTCCCCAGTATGCGCTCTCATGTGTTCTTTTAAAGAATGGCATTGTGAAAAACCTTTGGTGCAAATTTCACATTTAAAAGGTTTTTCTCCAGTATGCGTTTTTATGTGTGCTTTTAAAGTAGATCTGAGTGAAAACTGTTTCTTACATATTTCACAAGTAAAAGGCTTTTCCCCAGTGTGCACTATCATGTGTGTTTTTAAATGAGTACCTCGCGAAAACTGTTTGGTGCATATTTTACATTTAAATGGTTTTTCTCCAGTATGCGTTTTTATGTGTTCTTTTAAAGTAGATCTTAGTGAAAATTGTTTGAAACATATGTTGCACGTGAATGGTTTTTCCCCAGTGTGTATTCTCATGTGTTCTTTTAAAGAAAAATTGACTGAAAACACTTTTTTGCAAATTTCACATTCAAAAGGTTTTTCCCGATGGTGGACTCTCATGTGTTGTTGTAAGGATGAATTCGTTAAACACACTTTAGGACAAATTTTACAAATGAATACCTGTTCTTCAATTACAGTATCCTCTTTTATTATGTTGGTTGCATCATTTTGTAAATCTTCACAAAAGAAACCTAAAATCATAGTTATATAGTGAATTCGCTTTAAAAGAAAATAAAATGTATAATTGAGGGGTTGACAACAAATATCGTCAGTCAATTAAGTCAATATCGTTCTCAGTCAATTAAGTACCAATATCTACAGATTGCCGATTCGCAGAATAAATAAAGGGTGATTCATTTGGAGGTACTTTGAAAAAAATAAATTTAATTTGAAAATCTTTATTACAGTCGAACCCTCTTATTGGAATAGCCTTCGTGCCAATCAAAAGTATTCCTATAACCGGAATATTCTAATAACCGATCATTGGTCGCTAGTGAAAATGCTTCGGGACCTCAAATTTTTATTCCTTAAACCGGGATATTCCTTTAAGAGGTATTCTAATAAGCGGGTTTGACTGTATTATACAAAAGAACCATTCTTTACAATAACTTCTTAACGATAATTTCTTTTAAATGTTGACCGTGACTGCGATTACCATGGTCCATTCTGAAGTTCCAATTCTCGATGACGCGTTCGAACATTTCCATTTGTATTTGACCAGTGACTCTGGTAATATTGGCAACCAATGCCTCAATCGTAGCCGGTTTATTCATGTAGACTTTGGACTTTAGGTAGCCCCAGAGGATAAAGTCTAGAGGTGTGATGTCACAGGATATAGGCGGCCAATTTACTGGTCCGAAGCGTGAAATAAATTGCTCACCGAATCGTTCCTGCAGAAAAGCCACGTTTTCAGGGAATGTATGGTAAGTGGCGCCATCTTGTTGCAAGCAAATATAGTCAAGACCACGAGCTTCAATTTCAGTCACCAAATAGTCCGTCATCATGATGCGATAACGGTCTCCATTCACAGTAACATTCTGGCCGGACATGATTATGAACTGACAATTCCACTGGCCCATAAACCACACTAAACAGTTGTTTTTTTCTGAATGTAATGGCCACTCTTGAACCTCTTCGGGTTGCTCATCACCCCAAATACTGCTATTTTGTTTACTCACGTCCCTATTAAGGCAAAAACAGTCCACAATTATGTGGACCATAAATTGCTCTAAGCGCACGAAACACATTCCTCATAGAACTCCTATATTCGTAATACAGCTGCATAATTTCTAGACGCTGTGCCATCCAGGATGAAATGTCAAACAATACTGAATAAAAATACGTCAGGTGATACGATTCATGCACGACCTCACATCAAATCCCCACCAAAAAAAGTACTCTAAATGAATCACCCTTTGCAATAGCCTATAAATAAAAAAAAGACAAAAATGATAACCAATCTCGTCCCCAATGAGCTGATAGAAATCGAGAAATCGCCCACAGAACCTGTGGAAAAATATGTGTATTTGGATAAGGTTAACGTGAGAGAACCAAACATGCAAGCTACTCCGAAAACTAAGTTTAGGTTGGTCTGCATTCGGAAAAATGAGACGTGTTTAAAACAAATAATCCAATCCATTTATAAAGGAAAGCTTTTAACCAAACTAATGCGTTTTACCAGTCCTCACTTACGGACTGTATACGGACTGTATGTGAGGACTGGTATAAACCACAAATGTTTATAACCACTTGAATTTCCAGAGGAAGCGTTTTACTAAAGGAAATTTGATGATTACCACTAAAATTTTTTCTTCTGTTACACCGTTCTCTGTTCTCTGATGTACACCGTTATTAGGCGTCAACGCCCTTCGGTAGGGATCTATGGAGAAGTCACCAAGCCGCAAGCCCTTATCCCTTGCCGTACAGCTCCTCCATAGGCCGATCAGACACCAGTTTGTTCCAGACCAAGTCGTAGATTCTATAGAATTTTATACTACGACGTTGGCCTTTTTATTCTTCAAATGACCAGGCTGGTATTTTCAAATACCACTACTAAATTAGCACTAAAATGCTACTAATTTAAACGCTAATATTTATTATTTATTTATTAATACGTTGTATACAGTTAATGTTTTAGAAAAAATACTAAGTTTTCACTTTAATGGCATATAAAACAACATAATGCTATTCTATATCCCACCAGAATGAAAACAATGGGAACCTTCTCTGGTTACACGTCCGAGGCTTCTACAATTTCCAAGCCATACGAATGCTGAGACTAAGAAAGATGAGGGAATTCTACAATTTACAATTCACGTCCCATCTGCTCAGCGCAGTAAAGTTCCAACGAGAATGGTTCCCTTCGTACTCCAATCAGAGTAAATGTAAATCAAAAATGAATAACCATTTTTAATTTCGTTGCAAAACGAAAATACAGCCGAACCATATTCTAGTCCAATCAGAGAGTGCAACAAGCACCTCTACCGGTTTCGAAACTTATTAGCCTCTCATCAGGAGGCACATAGTATGTTGTTCTCTCTGATCCAACCAAAACAAACCCCAGCGTGCAGTCCCGGATTGCAACGAACGAAATGGTATAGATGCCCTAGCGGCAACTGCTAGCAAAAAGACTAAGTTTTCACTCTAATAGCATATAAAACAACATAATGCTATTCTACATCCCACCAGAATGAAAACAATGGGAACCTTCTCTGGTTACACCTCCGAGGCTTCTACAATTTGCAAGCCATATGGATGCTGAGACTAAGGAAGATGAGGGAATTCTACAATTTACAATTCACGTCCCATCTGCTCAGCGCGGTAAAGTTCCAACGAGAATGGTTCGAGAGAGCAACATATGTGCCTCCTGATGAGAGATTAATAAGTTTCTAAACCGGTAGAGGTGCTTGCTGCAGTCTCTGATTGGACTAGAATAGGGTTCGGCTGTATTTTCGTTTTGCAACGAAATTGAAAATGGTTATTCATTTTTGATTTACATTTACTCTGATTGGAGTACGAAGGGAACCATTCTCGTTTGAACTTTACCGCGCTGGGCAGATGGGACGTGAATTGTAAATTGTAGAATTCCCTCATCTTCCTTAGTCTCAGCATCCGTATGGTTTGCAAATTGTAGAAGCCTCGGAGGTGTAACCAGAGAAGGTTCCCATTGTTTTCATTCTGGTGGGATGTAGGATAGCATTATGTTGTTTTATATGCCATTAGAGTGAAAACTTAGTGTTTTTGCTAGCAGTTGCCGCTAGGGCATCTATGCCATTTCGTTCGTTGCAATCCGGGACTGCACGCTGGGGTTTGTTTTGGTTGGATCAGAGAGAGCAACATATGTGCCTCCTGATGAGAGACTAATAAGTTTCGAAACCGGTAGAGGTGCTTGCTGCACTCTCTGATTGGACTAGAATATAGTTCGGCTGTATTTTCGTTTTGCAACGAAATTGAAAATGGTTATTCTTGGAACAAATATAATATGGTTCATATTTTACACGTAAAAAAATTTTCACTTATATGTACTGTTATGTCTCTTTAAAATAAGTTTTCTTATGACGATTCTTCAAGTCAAGTCATTCATTCATGCATGTTACTATACAAAGGTGTTTACATACGTCAAACAACAGTGAACAACTTTGGTTCACAAATATAAAAACACAAGGCATAATATGAAATATTCAGCCGTGTGATGGATGACCGAAGTTAACTTTAACGTTTGAGTTAAAGTTAAGATAACTCTCAGGGATAACGTGCCCATAACTATTTACGTAAAGTCGGTGTGATAAATCTTTCACCGTTATGAGATCGTTATTTCTTCAGCGTTAAAAAAGAGAAATAACATTCGACTAACAAAGTTTAAAGTAACAAATGTAGAGAACCTTATGTAGAGTAGTACAAGTTGGAGTGAGCGCGAGAGATCGATCGGAACATGCCACAAGCGCTTGACAGGATGGGAAGTTACGCATAAAAGCGGCGTTGCCGAGTTGATGCAATTGTACCAATTTGATACAATTAACAACCAAACTTTTGATACTAAAGTATCTTAAAGTAAAAACCTCCAATTTTGTGATATAAGAAATTTGCTTCAAATAACATTAAACGACGTTTTTTAAGTTTTTGTACAAAATGTGTTGGTTTAGTACATTTTGTGTCACTATTTCAGTCATTCCAGTGCATTTACAAAAATGTCTCTGGCAACAATGCATATGTTTATAAATTTCAACTTATATTCAACAATTATAGATCTGTGCCAACCAACAGTCAAACTAGACAGAAACCGTCAGCAAACAGTTGGCCAGTGCGAGAACATAATATTGTCATCGGTGCTATCCCCTCTACTCACGCTGGTCGACTATTCGCTGATAGTTTCTGACTGGTTTTACCGCTAGTTGGAACAAACCTTATATCTTGAGTTGATTTTTGTATGATTTTTAAAATTGCATTACCCTTCTATTCTTAAATTATTAGCTTTACTTTTTATTGTTAATTATTATTTTAATCGTATTATTACCACGGGCTTGAAATTGTTATTTGAAGTCTATTTTCTTGATATTTTTAATTTTGTACTGCTTTATATTTGATATTAAATTAATAACATGCCGCACAAAATCATAGGACAACATGAAGCAGAGTTATTCGTTGAATATTCACTTAGATTTATATCTAAAAACAATTCAAAAGATGAACTAACCTTACATATCCTTACATAACTACAGAGTTATCTCATAACTTGAGGTTTAACGTCGCGTTATAAAGTGACAGTTGATATACCAGATAACTCAAGAACTGTCAAGAAATAACGCAAGTAGTTAAGTTAAATATGATACATCACACCAATTCGAGGATTATAACATAACTACAGGATAACTTTACGTTAACGATAACTTCCGTCATCCATCACACGGCTGAATACATACATTAATTACAAGACAAACACGCTCTGGGTTCCTAAGTATAAATAGAGTACAATTCAACAATTCACAACTCAGTTCTGGCTAATGAGAAAATTCTTGTTTTTTTAATTATAAAATTGGCAATTCAGTAATTTCAGTAGGCAGCTTGTTGTAAGATATTACACTATTAGGTCCGTCTCTACTTCTTTGAAGCCTGGTGTAAGGCAGCATTAAGGAATGCTTATTCCTGGTTTCATATAAATCGTTTATATTTAATTATATGATTAATAACATAATATAATATATAATTAACATTATAATTACATAATTAATAACCTCAATATATAATTATATAATTCATAAGTTAATTAATTATATAATTAATAACCTCTAGCATCACGATTTTTTTTGAATGACTCTCGCGTCACGACCACGACTGCCTCACCATTTTGAATAATGCTTGATAGGAGTTTACACTTTACACCCACCAAAATTCCATACCGAATGATAAGAAGTATTCACTTCAAAAACAAAAGTAAATCATTTTTAAACACTTTAAAAAAGTTTTGATAAATTTTCCCAGAAAAGTGCTTAATTTTTTGTTTATTTCACATTGTACTATTTGATTTGGAATTTGACGAATAAGAACCTACTATGTGGGCAAAAGCACACATCGGCACAATAACCCTTTTTTGAAGTGAAAACTTCTTTAGGGACGTTGTGCGATTTTTGGATAGGAGAAAAAGCATTGAATTCGCGACCGTCATCGCGAATGCTATATATTATGTGTATGTACATATAAATTGTGTAGGGGTATTTTAATTTAAAATAAATGTAAAACTTATTTTAGGATGGGTAAAAAGGATCGATTTCGCGACCATCATCGCGACCGTCATCTCTTCGGCGAAAAATTTTGTATGTACTATATTATGTGTATGCATACATAAATTTTATAGAAGTATTTAAATTTAAAATAAATGTAAAACTTATTTTTGGATGGGGAAAAAGGATTTATTTCGCGACCGTCATCACTTCGACGAAATAAATTTTGTACATATATTTATTACGCGTATGTATGTATATAAATTGTGTAGAAGTATTTAAATGTAAAATAAATGTAAAATCTATTTTGGGATAGGGAAAAGAATTGATTTCGCGACCGTCATCGCTTCGACGAAATAAATTTTTTACGTGTATATTATTATAATGTACGTGTAATAATAGTAATATTATTGAAGTGACAACTTCTTTAGGGACGTTGTGCACTTTTTAGATGGGGAAAAAGTATTAAATTAGCGACCGTCATAGCTTCGAAGAAATAAATTTTGGAAGTGAAAACTTCTTTAAGGACATTGTGCCCTTTTTAGATGGACAAAAATATTGAATTAGCGACCGTCATCGCGATGGTCATTGCTTCGACGAAATAAATTTTTGAAGTGAAAACTTTTTTAGAGGCGTTATACACTTTTTAGATGGGGAAAAAGTGTTGAATTAGCAACCTTTATTGCTTCGACGAAATAAATTTTTGAAGCGAAAACTTCTTTAGGGCCGTTGTGTACTTTTTAGATGGGGAAAAGTATTGAATTAGCGACCGTCATCGCGACCGTCACTGCTTCGACGAAATAATGTTTGAATTGAAAACTTCTTTAGGAACTTTGTGCCCTTTTTAGATGGGGAAAAAGTATTAAATTAGCGACCATCATAGCTTCGACGAAATAAATTTTGGAAGTGAAAACTTCTTTAAGGACGTTGTGCCCTTTTTAGATGGAGAAAAATATTGAATTAGCGACCGTCATCGCGACGGTCATTGCTTCGAAGAAATAAATTTGTGAAGCGAAAACTTTTTTAGAGACGTTATACACTTTTTAGATGGGGAAAAAGTGTTGAATTAGTAACCTTTATTGCTTCGACGAAATAAATTTTTGAAGTGAAAACTTCTTTAGGACCGTTGTGTAGTTTTTAGATGGGGAAAAAGTATTAAATTAGCGACCGTCATTGCTTTGACGAAATAAATTTTAATTGAAAACTTCTTTAGGGACGTTGTGCACTTTTTAGATGGGGAAAGGTATAGAGTTTGCGACCGTCATCACTTTGCCGAACTAAATTTCGTACGCATATATATTATGTGTATGTATACATAAATAGCATAGATCGTACGCAATTCATAAATAATATAGGTATAGCACTTCTTTTTGGATGGGGAAAAAGCATTGAGCTCGTAATTTATATACTATAAGAAGTTTTCACTTCTGTCGGCACTCCCATGAGTGCTTTAAATTTTTTTTTCTTTGACATGTTAGCTATGTGTACGGAAAATTCCATGTTAATCCAAGCGGTTATTTTTAAAATACAGTGGTTTTGCAATATTTTACCGTGAGTGAATGGACTAAAAGTAAAATATATGAATCTATGATACTCATAAACAAGGGTATGTGTGTTTTGTTTGTTTACCCAAAATGTTTTTGACTAATGGGGTTTTTGCTATCAATCCCTCAATTGGAACAAAAAGTTAATCTAGGTTATCTACATGCAAAAAAGTATTTTTATCGCCAACCGTCACTAAAGTAATTCATTATTGTACTCATTTGCCCTCATTTGCGGCAGTAAAGTAACACTTTATTGTACTGAAAGAAGAATTTTACTTTACCTGCCGCGATTAATCGAGATTGAATGTAAGTGGTCTATGGCAGTAATCGATTATTTTTTGAGTTAACTTCCAATTTATTTACTTTAATTATTAAAAATATTGTACAAAATTTACAACATTGTTAATTAAATTTATGTCAAAATGTGAAATTCTGTAGTATTTTGTAATTATATTCATATAAAATCAATCAAAACTTAACCAATTTAGTAATTATTCAATATTGATAACTATCGATTAAAAATCGAAAGCAGCCATCATGCAAAAGTCATCTGTCATCACTGTCATGAAATTCTTCTTAAAAAATTCTTAAATTGTAAATTGTAAGTAAGTGTTAAAACCAATATTAAATTATTGGCGATAAAATTTTTATGCACCACATCAGTAAAGACTCTTTATCAAACTTGTCTGTTATTCGCCTGGCTTGCTCTGCTTATAATATCAGACTCGTTTGATAAAGAGTAACTTTACTGACTTGGTACATAAATAACTATTATTTAACATAGAATAGTAACAAAACGAGTCACTGATATATGACTGCCACTTTTTAGCTACTTACTGTTATAATTATTGTTTAGTGCCTGGTTGCACCAACAGATAATAAGCGTGTACCTTAAGCTTAAATATAAATGTAAATCCTTATGCTGGGGTCACACTAGCATCTAATACCGTTAATTACCGCATTATTTGATATATTTCCAATGCAAATAATGTGATAATTAATGGTATTACACGCTAGTGTTGCCCCAGCATTGAAGTATAAGCTGAGCTGGGCTAAGCTGAAGCTTAAGATCTGTTGGTGCAACCAGGCATTAATTTTATAAAAGCTTCAGCAAATTATTTACCTAATGCATTTGTTTGTTTTTCTTCAACTGGCGTAAATTTATCTTCATCTATTTCTGTCTTTATAGGGTATTCCTTTAAGTCTAAATAATCAAATGTGTCATCTGCATTTTCTGTCTTGGGCTCTTCCTTAATCTCAATCTTGTTGATATCCAGAAGACTATTTTCCAGCTCATTATTATATATTTCTGTTTTACATTTATTCTCATTAAATTCTGGTTTCACGTCCATTTGATTTAACTTGATCATATGTATTTCTGCTATATACCAACGGATTGGCTACTGTCGACTTTTGTGACTTTACCTAAAAAAGCAAATTTGAAAAGATGTAGTGACTACCGAACCATCAGCCTGATAAGTCATGTTTTAAAGATATTTCTATAGGTTTTCTTTAAAGACGACCGTAATAAAAGTCCGTTTGATGTTTAACAGTTTTAATTAATAAAATAGATAACTAAATTACTGATACTATTAAATTGACGAAATGTAAAAGTGTAAAAGTGTAATTACGACCAAAATCTTACGTGTTCTTATGCTTACAAAAATGAAATGTATTTATAGATAATTTGCGTCTAATCAATATAATACCCGTCTTAATTAGTCTTTTTCTAAGTATTATACCTAAGAAATGCGTCTATGGTCGCTGTGATGTTATGATCGACTGAATGTATTCGTTCTCTTTCCCTACGCTAAAACAAACCATCTTAGGCTAATCTCCTTTTACCTGTGAAACAACCCTATTAAAATTGGTTCAAAGCATATACCGACATCTTTCAATAACCCAAAACTACAAAAAATTAAAAGTAGTCCTCTACCGTCGCCGTAATCCCCAATTCGTTATGCACATCTGTGCCAACGTCCATATGTGAGACCCTTATCCCGTTCTCGTACTAATAATTAAGAAAAATGATATACAGGGGAATTTAAAATATAAGGTAAACTATTTACAATCCTACATTTCTATGAATTTTGCACTCTACGATGTACCAAAAAAATAGAAGAACAACTTGGTGATACACTGTTTGGGTTCAGCAATACCCTTGGAACCAGAGAAGCACTATTTAGTATTCAGGTTATGGTACAGAGATGCAGAGATGTCAGACATCCAGTCTATATGTGTTTTATTGACTTTGAGAAGGCCTTTGATCGATTAAAACATACTGAAATGATTGCCATTCTTCAGCAGGTGGGTATTGATGATAAAAGACCTAGGCATTATTAAAAATCTTCACTGGCATCAACATGCAACCATCAGGATTGGCCAGGACACTTCTTAGGAGCTTGAAATACGAAGAGGAGTAAGGCATGGCTGCATTTTGTCTCCACTAATATTTAACATCTATGCTGAGTTCGTTTTCAAAAAAGCAGTGGATAATGTTCAATGTAGTATCAAAATTAATGGCGTCAATATTAATACTTTGTAATACTCAGATGACAGGGTGAAGAACTTCAACATCTAGTTAATAGGATTACCACAACGTATGATGAAGACAAAAGTGATGGTTGCCAGTAAAATGTATCGCTTATCCTTGTTTAACTTATTGTGGTTTCTATGGCCAAGTGGCTTAATTTTGCGATGCTAGTTTCTGTAAGTAAAAAGAGACCCCTAGTATAAACAATAATTCATGAATTTCGTGCATATGCAAAGATCCATTGAAACAATTGTGTATTTGATGATTCTAAGTATACAAACAGGTCCATTACCATTTACTGAATAACATTTAAACTTTCTTTGTTTCTGGGGAATTTTCTGGGCAGTGTAAGCTGTGATTTAGATTATTGTAAAGGCTGTTGTTAACATTAGAATTTACAGGAACCGAATCATTACCTGGGGAATGTTGAGCCCCTTTTCCAATTACAATAATTTAAAAAGATAAAAACTGGATTAGCATTAAACCAACGAATATAGAATCTCAATTGATTAAACTGTGGTGATATAATAGTCAACTTATATATAGACCTATATATAGGCCACTGCAATACAAACTTTAGTTAGGGATTCCTAACTGCAACAAAATAGATTTTTAAGACAAGTTGAAAGGTTACGCATGTTGTGGTGTTGTGTTCATTATTTTTTACGAAAACTAGTTTGGTAGTTTACACTTTACAAAAGAGAAATCTTTCTATACTACAAAAAACTACAAACAATTCAAAATTCAGAAAGTCTTGAAATAAAAAATTAATTGACACTTAACTTAAACTTAACCCTCTTTTCTTCTTTTCTATGATTGATACTGTAAACTGTATTAGGGAATCCATCGACCTGTCAAAGTTAAATCACGTGATCTTTGGTTGGCACACAAAACCAATGAACCATAGATTAATAATATAGTATTACCATCATAGAGGTATATATTAACATAGAGTGAGCCCTCACTCCGCCACCACTGACGACAAGATCTCTTCGACTGGTTTGCGGTATCTCTTTCTAGCACAATGTATCGAGAAACATAACATGAAACTAAGTGGGGGTACGGAACGGCAACTGAAATAAGGAGAATTACTTTATTCTTCTTTTTTCTTTAATTATTATGACAAATGACAAGACAACATAACCCAAATAATTTAATGCGGCCCTATTTCTATTTTTGAACAAAATGTTGGAAATATCTTAGTTTATTTTTAGTTCTAGCTTATTTACGGCTAGATTGAAAATCTGAATTTTCTAATATTGGTTCATGATTATCATCAGAGACTTGATTCGGTTCTTAAACAGGTAAATTTTTTGTCTCATCTGATATTGATTTGGTAGTGGAATTCTTTAGTGTATTATTTGGACTTTCATTTTCATCTTAATCACTATTGTGATTCAATAATTTTAGGTCACTTTTAGGAGCTGAGTACTTCGTTGCAACTGTACTTTTCTTTCTGTTTGGATACTGCATTAAGGCATAATCTGCATTGGCTTCTAAAAGATAATCCTCTTCAACTAAAGGATCAAACTTACTCATTCATACAAATTTTCTTAGTAATACTTTGTCTGAATCCTTCATGAAGAAATAGAATTTCTGCTAGTTGATCTTCATTGAAAAGTAAACACATGTTCATGATGTGTACAATTGGTTGCTGTAGACAGTAAACTTCATATAGAGTGCAGAGCATCTGGTATATAGAACATTTTTCCATTTAGTGATGTCTAAATTTCTGGTTTTCAATGCTAGATTCACTGCTTTCCATATAACTCCATTGTATCCTTAGACAAGGAAAGAGAGAGGACGAGTAATCCTATGACCAAAAGTGAAGCCAAACTGACACCGGGGATTTTGATCATCGACGTATCTTTGGGGTATTGTTATGCATTGAGTATTTAAAATAAAAACATGAAATGTATTTAAAATGAAGAATTTGTGTACGGTAAATGTTTTATTAAGTTGCTCATATTACGTACATATGTTTCAATACATACATATGTTTTTATTACGAATTTTAGATGATGATTTACTTTATTTTTTATGAAATTTTAACCTTCAACGAACACCCACCACTGGCAACCCATTGTTATTTTTGACGTGACCGCCATGTTTCTGGTGACAAACAAACCAAAAACTGGCTTCACTTTTGGAACGTGTGTGTTAAATGGGTGTTACCCGTCCTCTCTTTTTTCCTTGTCTAAGATTGTATCTTTTAACTTAACCATTTCCTTCAATATGGTGTTGTTCTACTTGAAGATATTCCTTTAGAGTGTAGGTAATTAATAAATTCTTGGTAAGTCAAGCTAGTCCCCCGGTCTGACTGGACGTATCTTAGCATGGAAATCTTGAAAATTCATCAATTTTTTTTTGTTCAGAATCTGTGAGGATACGTGAGAAAAAAGTAACGGGTCTTCCAGATTGACTCAGCATGATAGAAATAGCAAATTCATTCATGTATCTGTTTCAACAATGAGAATTTATTTTTCATTAATTACTGTCCATAGAAGTGCAATATTGTATATCCCAAAATATTTATAACTTTTGATTGTAGTGACATTTATTTTGATTTAAAGTTAACCCATATTTTTTAACGGCATTTAAAAACTTCTGTAAATTCAAATCATAGCTATCTTGATCCTCACCACTAACTGTTATGTCATCTAAATAAGCGTAAACCCCTTGTAGATTTTCTTTTTTATTGATAGAATCAATGGCTCTCTGAAAATATGATAATCCATTGGTCACCCCAAGAGGAATACGACAAAATTGGTAAAGGCATCCACTTTCCTCAAAAGCTGTACATGGTTTGTCAGATTCATGAATTGGTATTTGATGATACGCGTTTTTTAAATCAACTTCCATCTGACGTTTATAATTTTCGTTTTTGAAAAAAATGATGTATCACAGACTTAAAATGCGTTTATCTCAAACACAGTTAAGTTTAGCGAGATGAATGTAGTATACTTTTTTGAATAAAAATATGAACATAATAAAAATTTTGATTCAAAAAATTGAATGTATTAAATGAGTGCTGAAAGACGTATGTAGCTCCTTTTGGGAAATATTAAATTAATATTTATTGACAGAAAACTCCACTTTACAATTAAAAATAAAAGTCAAAATTAAACATTGAACACAAGTTAACTTACATTACTTACAATTAAACTAACGACATCAAAAAATTAAAACCAAATTAAAATAATTCACGTGAAATAGTTCTTTTAAAAGCATTTAGTGTGACTCCCATAAAGTCTATATTTGGAAACTCATTTACACTAGAAACAATTCTATTTAAAGGCATATTTTCTGCATGACGTGTATTGCACGATCTAGCGGATAGCAAGGGACATCTTCTCAAATTCCTAGCTGGAACATAAAAATCTATTCGACCCAGAATGCTAGGTGCAACAATAATACCATTTAACACCTTAAATATGAAATTAAGGTCAAAGTATCGCCTGCGATCCTCTAGACGGTGCAAATGAAACATCTGCATGACCTGACTGGAATTCAATTGCATTCCTCTAGTTCCTAATCTATACCGCAGATATATAACGAATTTATTTTGAATCGATTCAATTCGATATTTGTGATTCTCATAACTTGGACTCCAAATCACTGAACAATACTCTAGTAATGAACGAACATAACTCAAAAACAATCTCACAATTACAAACAAATTATTAAAATCATATGACATTCTGATGACTAACCCTAATGTCCGATTAGCACGTGCAATAGTGGCATCATAATGGTCCACGAAACTTAGCTTACTATCCAGTAACACACCTAAATCCTTAATTACCTGAACCCTAGATAAATCCACATCTCCGATCTTGTATTTAAAATCACTGGTGGTCTTATTACGTGAAAAAATAATATATGAGCGTTTCGAAGCATTCAATCAGATTATTTTCCTGGCACCAATGTACTAAAGAATCCAAGTCTCTCTGCAAACCCTCACAATCAGATTCTGACCTAATGCATTTAAATATCTTTAAGTTGTCTGAAAATATCAGGTATTCAGATTTAAAGTTCCTACCAATATCATTTACCAACAACAGAAAAAGCTTAGGACCCAAATGGGAACCCCTGACATGGTTTCAAATCCATTAGAAACACATCCTGCTGATCTTACTTGCAATGTTCTTCCTTGCAAATACGAAGTAAACCAAGCTAATAAAGAACCAGTGATACCAGAGTTTCTCAGCTTTGTAATTAAGACATTATGATCTAGTAGGTCAAAGGCCTTACTGAAATCGGTGTATATAGAGTGCACCTCGTAACCCTCATCCATTGCTGTACCTATACTATCGATATACAAAAAGAGGTTAGTGAGAGTAGAACGTCCGCCTACAAATCCACGTTGGTTGTCCGTAATAAAGTTCCTAAAACAATTATCCAAACTTGGCAAAACCATTTTTTCAAATACTTTAGATAAGGCTGACTGAATACAAACTGGCCGATAATTTTTGATATCACTATGATCTCCTGCCTTGAAAATAGGACACACAAAGGAATGTTTCCATCTGTTCGGGAAAATTCCCGTCTGGAGAGATTTATTAAGAACATATACTAATGGTTCACACAAGGACACTGCACTTTCTCTTAGGAACAAATTCGGTATCAAATCAGGGCCAGCCCCTTTATTGACATTTAATGACAACAACACATTCAGTAAATTGTCAAAAGTGACTTCGAGGTTACTAATTTCCACCTCCATCTGTTGTGAGAAAATTTCATTACTCTCCAGGTTATCCAGAGATTTACCATTAAAAGTGCTGTATACAGTACCAAAATGTTTCGCAAACAACTCTGTTATTTTTTGTTTGTCATTCTCACTTTCCTCACCTAGAAACATAGAGCCAGGGAGAGCACCATGTCCGTTGGTTTTATTTTTGATGAACTTCCAAAATTCACCAGCGTTCTCATTTATTCTCACTTCCATATTTGAAACGTAAGCATAGTAAGACTGCTCAGTGAGTGATGAGCATTCATCTCTCAAATTTTTAAATTCAATATAGTGGTTATACTTATTTGTAGTTTTATATTTTTTATGCGCAATCTTTTTGGCAATGACTTTACTCTCAAGTTCAGATGAGAACCAAACAGGAAAATTCGATCTTTTTATAGATATCTTTGGTACAAAAAGTTCAATTGCGTTCCAAATAATGGAATAAAAAGCATCTAAAATGTCATTTACATCCTCTAAACAGTACAACTCAATCCAATTGATCTGAAGCAAATAATTATTCAAGGCACAATAATCCGCCTTGTGAAAGTTATAATAAATATTAGTTTCCAAACTGATATATTGATTATCAAATAATATTAATGCTTCAAGTGAGGGATGATACCTGTCACACGTCATTAAAGCTTCCGCTTTTTTTAGATTTAAATAAGTATCAGAGAAACACAGATCAAGAATTGAGTCATACTGGTTTTTAAAATAATTATATTGACCTAATCCTAAAAAAATTGAATTCGTCATAAAACAAAATTTCAGTATCATACTTATATTGTTAGCAGTCGTCTCACCGTCCCATATCAGATTTGGTAGATTATAATCCCCAAATAATACTAGTTTAGAATCTTTATACTTATTCATAATTAGTTTTACAGTATCAATGTGATTGGAGTAAACATCCAATCTAGATCTGGGCGGAATGTAGACACAGCCAAAAACATATTTAATGCAATTAATAGTAATTCCAGCAAAAACCTGTTCTACATTTGAACTGGCAATTTCCACTAGACAAGAACTGATATCACTTCTAACTGCAATTAACACTCCACTTCCTTTTGATTTCTCGCTGGAAATATGATCACGGTCCCGACGGTATACGGTATATAAATCACAGAAAACTTCATTACTTTTAATTTCAGGACCAAGCCAACTCTCTGTTAGGAAAATAACGTCATATATAGCTGAACAGGATGTCAAATATATGTCCTTTAGCTTCGTACGCAGACCACGCACATTTTGGTATTAAAGTGATATACTATTCATACTTATGTTCGCATTTGGGAGTTTTTTGGATTCTGGTGGTTTTGTTCTTTTACCTTTGAAATAAACGGGTTACCATTCTTGTATCGTATTGCCAAGTTTGATTCACCATTTCTTCTACGCCTATCAAGTTCTTCATATAATTTCTTGAGATGATTTCGTTGCATTTGAGTAAGATCTGATTTAATCAATATGCTCGATGGCTTCAACTTATGTTTGTTTTTAAGACATGCAATCATTGTGGTATTATTTTGAAAAATTACCTTAAGTGGTCTTGGCCTGTCACTACTGCTATTACCACGTCATACCCTCAAAACCTTAAACTCAGTTGCTCCAACCTCCAGTTTCGTTAGTACTTCTCGAGTATTTGCCTTGTCATGATCTATTCTCTCATTAGTAACCTTAGATTGGCTCTCATCAACATTATAGATTAGTATATTTTTAGATCGACTACTTCTATCTTCTAATTCCAAGAACATATCTTGCTATATATCATTTTTGGTGGCGAATTTAGATTTCTCGTCCCAAAAAACCCCCGCTTACCAAATTTAGTGTTATTATCTCATGCCGTTAGGAAATATTCAAGAATAAATAAAATAAAAGTTTAACTTTGACACCCTGTATCTCGGTTATTATCAACTTTCGTACTAAGGTAAGTTAGCTTAAATCGAACTATTTTAACCCCAGGAATCTAAGGGTAAGCTATCGCCCATTCTTTACCAAACACCCTGTTATCGTACTAGTGACGTCATCCATTTGGATGTGACGACGTAATCTACTATTTTTTTTAAATTGGAATAGGGGTCGAGTGCTAGCTCATTTAAAAGGTTATTCAATTCCCTATTCAGTAATATAAACATTAACATGATTAATTATACAGAGTGTCCAAAGAATTTTTTTTAAATTAAATTAATTGACACAAAAAGAAGAATGAGCTAGCACACGATCGCTATTCTCATTTAAAAAAATATTTGATTACGTCATCACGCCCAGATGGATGACGTCACTAGTATGTTGTATACAGTAGAACCCCGAAAATCCGAACTAATTGGGGGGGCAGCCTGTTCGGATTCTGAAAAGTTCGGATTATTCGAAATTCAGCCTAACCAGTAATTCAAAGCTCTCCTGCAAAACTGGTAACCTGACTATGAGAAAACCGAAGTAAATTTATGTTTAACCTTTATAAGCACTACATATAAAGTACCTACGTATTTATTTTTAAGAAATTTTAAATGAAGTCCTACTAATCCAATATTGTTCAATTTTCTGGTTATACTCTGTATAGGGGAAGTATGCCCGAGACGGCATACTGGCTGAGATGGCATATCACGTGTTTTTCGTAAACTATTCCAAATTTGGTGCCTAGTATGACAGTTTTCAGTTCCTCAAGTTAAAATTTGTCGACATTGTTGAACTTATGCATGTTAGTTTTATTTTGACAGCAGTAGCCTTTGGAATGTTAATTAAGTAGGACAAAATATTTATTGACTTTTTTGTATCACATTATAATTCGCGAGTCTTTACACCTGAGTTAAGTTTTTAAATTTTGTGATGTTCCTTTACCTTATGCATGCCTATCACGCCTGTATCGATTTATATCTTAAAAATGTGCTTAAGAAAAATTAGGTTAAAAAAACGGTATGATTGCAATGTTGCCTGAGATGGCATAGTAAGCAGGTGGATAAGATGGCATAGGTATTCCATCTCACCCTTATGCGTTTTTACACTGCATTAATTTTGTTATATGATTGAAGTTTGTCGTTACAGTTATGGATCGTTTTAAGAGGAATTCGAACCAACAAAATCGATTCCGTCGATATTGAGACAAGTGACGAGGAAGATGCTGCTTGCATTTTTTGTATTGGCCTCTTTTCATTATCTCGTTCTCGAAAAACCTGACGAAGATGTGCCAAATGACTAACCTTGCCAAATTTGTGGCAAGTGGTCATATTCCGAATGTGCCGGTGTACCCAAGACTACAAAAAAAATTATTTGTGACTTATGAGTCGAGATTAGTGCCTTTATTTCAAGGGTATGCCATCTTACCCACATGTATGTGGGTGAGATGGCACATGTAATACTTTATAATTTATTTTCTCAGAAAAAAACTATAATATGTACCTTGTTAAAAAATAATGTTATATTTATGTAAATGTTCCTAGCACTGACTTTGATTTTTATTACATGTCTAACTCTATCGATTATCGATTACAAAATATTAAAAAAAAAGTATGCCGTCTCAGGCATATCTCCCCTAATAAACATGTATTTAAGTTTTTGTCTTGAATTTTTAAAAAAAATTTCACTTTCCGTTAGTTCGGATTTGCGGGGTTCTACTGTATGTCAAAAATATATATGGGGGGGGGTCAAAATATAAGTGAATAACCCTGTACATCAAGAAATTTACTACCAACGTCTCTGTTACTGAATATATCACTAAGTACAGGGCAATCTATTTAAAACTTAAAAAATCAGCTAAAAAATTATACTATCAAAATCATCTGAGAAGCTTTAAAAGTGTTGCAAAAGAAATTTGGTCCATAATAAACAATCTTCTTCAAAATCAAACTCACAAAGCTCAAACATTTTCCCTTCCAGACCATGAATACTTTATTAATGTGAGTAAAATTATAACATCAACTATTTTGTCACAAGAGATCAATTTTGTTAAGATCCGATTTCCTATCTCCCTAATTCAAGAAAGGTCTCAAATTCATTATTTATAAGAGTTGATTAATCTGAACTGATCCAAACAATCAATAGTATCAAAAGCAAATCTTCCTGTAGTACTGATGGACTATCCATAAAAATTGTCTCAAATCTCCCAGAAAATGTGTTGGGAGTCCTCATCCCACTAATGACTCTTTTAAGGGGCTATCCTAGTGTAAAAGAACGAAATTCACATACTTTTTTGGGAATATCTAAAATAAAAAGTACTGTACCAATTGTTTTGAAAATTTGCATGACTATTTATTATAAAAAGAAGTACATACAAGTAAAACAATTTTCATAAAAAAAATAATGAAAATTTAACGATTTATGCCCTATCTACTGGCACAGTGAAAATAAAAAACATGGCTCCACTGCTGCAGCGATTGGGAGTAATAGAGATCCTGAATTATAAAATTGCAAATACATATTGATTATTGAAATATAAGTTATTTCCTATACCATCAATTAGGATTTTTGGAAAAATGACGAAGTGTTGAAATTTTTTTAAATTAGCTAGAACATTTTCAGTTTCAAAAACCTCCAAATTGACATTTTTTATCCGATTAAAAAAATCCCTATTTGATGGTATAGAAAATAACCTATATTTCAATAATAACTTTGATATTTTATGTTTCAGGATCTCTTTTATTCCCAATCACTGCAGCAGTGGAGCTATGTTTTTATTTTCACAGTGCTAGTAGATGGCGAATAAATCATTTAATTTTCAATATTTTTTTATGAAAATTGTTTCACATGTACTTTTTATAACAAATGTTCATGCAAATTTTCAAAATAATTGGTACAGTACTTTTTATTTTAGAAATTCCCAAAAAAGTATATGAATTTCATACTTTTACACTAGGATAGCCCCTTCAGAAAGGTAAATTTCTAGAGCTGCCTAAAGACAGCCATCATTATTCCTCTTCATAAGGGTGGTGAAAAATCTAATGCCTGCAATTATAGACCTATTGCATTACTACTGGTACTCTCAAATAGGACTCATATTACACAAGTATAAAAACTTGTTGCTGGTATGAGCACATTGTGTAAATGTTAGGATTTAAAGAGGATATAAAAACCTTCAATACGATTATGAGGATTATGAGCGTTAGTCTCTTTATATCCTAACATTTTTTTGTTATTGTTTTAGTTTATTATTGTTTTATTGTGTTTATTATTGTTTTTTATGACTCTGTAAGTTTTGTGTATAAATTGTACAATTTTCCATGACAATAAAGCATTGTTCTATTCTAAGTTGTCTATTTTGTTAAACCAAAGCATTGATTATTATTACAAAATATTAATATAATCAATTAAATATAATATTAATCTCACAAACAATATAGGAAGTATAGTTAAAAAGAATAAACATAGTAATCCACAAGGAAATAAATCTGCACATAGCTATAGCCCAAAGTAACTTCTGTTGTTTATCCAAATCTTCAATAGTCAAAAACATTTGTGTAAAATTAGGTTCCAGCAGTTTCTCCTTTTCCTACATTTAAAATAGCTGGTGTTTATTCCTAAAAACAACAAATACATAAATAAAAACTCTAAATTGTATACCATAAAAATATCATACAAATATGACAAAATATCACAAGAGTATTTTAACATTATTTAAGGACAATTGCCATAATAAGCCACAACAAAAATGTATTAAGCGAAAAAGCTATAGAGCTGAAACAGGAAGTTGCTATGTTTGGTCTATATATTAATGAAAGTAAAAAAAAATACATAAATGGAGTGCACAAAGTCAAATCCACATGAGAATCTGAAGGTAGACAACCATACCTACGAATATGCCTCCACTTTTCCCTACCTAGACTCAATCATAAAAAATGACAACAACACCTGTCAAGAAATATAACAACGGATTCTTATCGGTAATAAGAAGTGTTTTTATGCATACAAAGACGTAATGAAAAGTAAGTTACTGTTACTGAATCGTGAGTATAAGCTTAGAATCTACAAAACAGTAATTACACCAGTGGTCACATATGGATGTGAAATGTGGACCATCTCAACCACTAATGAAAATCAACTGAGAATATTTGAGCGTAAAATACTAAGGAACATATTTGGACCAACACATTGTAGAGATGGTTCATGGAGAATTAAAATGAACCACAAGCTGAATGAACTAATGCAGAGCGCAAATATTGTTAGATTTGTAAAGTCTCAAAGACTAAACTTTCTTGGTCGCTTAGAAAAAATGTCAGATAATCGAGCTGTGATGTCAGAGATGGGAAGCCCCAAGGAAATATAACAAGAGGAAGGCCCTGTAACAGATGGATAGACGATGTAGAGAAGGATCTTAAAACCATGAATATCAGGCAGTGGTGCAGGAAAGTAGCCGACAGGGCAGAATAGAAGAATGCTGTTAAGCAGGCAAAGATTTACAAATGGTTGTAGTGTCATTAGAAGAAGAAGATTTAAGGACAGTTTAGGCAGGCTATATGCATTAAGGCATTATTAAGCTTTGCATTTAACCATATTGTAATACACTATATCTTACATGGTCAAGCATGATTTTCTTTACATAACCCTTGTTCTAAACTAGAACCGAATTGGTAAGTACATATATATTATTATTGTAGACATTTTAAGAACTTATTACTTAGTTGAATTACTTTAAACTTACCACTTATTAAATGTTTACTGCATACTGTCATATTTTAATTTGTGGTATGTTCTCTTTATTGCTTTTATCCAATGTTCCTGCCTTTGTTTGGATAAAATTCATTTAAATGTATTGCATGGGGGAAATGTATAGCCTTGGGAACAGTAAAAAGTGAGGATTTTATCCCTGTCTGTCCTATTCCCGCAATTTACAGGCTTCTCAAGAAAGCCCTTGCTACAAGTCGGTCAAACACAAGGAAAAGTGTTTTTTCTTTTTTACACACAAACAAATTGACACAAACTGATAATTACTATGGGATAATTCAGTTCTGTAGGCTATAAACAACTTTATATTTAATTTACTATCACAATTTCGCTGCACAATTAACAATAAAAAACAAAACCAAACAGAATATTCGTCTAAAAACATTTACAAATAAATGTCAATGTAAACAGTGACGTCAGTGACTAAATAAAAATAACAGGAAAGACATCAGCTAACTTCGTACTTCTCCTAACTTAAAAATGACGTTTATCATACTGTCGCAGCTTTACTATGTGTAAGAGTGAAGTAGCACTAATCCAAAGAAAAAAGATGGTGTCGTCACTTCGCTCCGAATGACACTCTCTCTATGTCAATATATACCTCTATGATTACCATCCCATTTAAACAGTGAAGCGACATTGCGGCCAACATAAAAGTGAGAGGTCCTAGAGAGAGACAGAGCTTGTCAGGGAAAATTTGACTTCTTCATTGGTTGGATATTATCATAATGACCAGAGTTGCCAGATGTGGTTTTATAAATCCCCCACTTAGAAACTGAAATTCCCTCAAATTAAGCTCAAACCCCTTAAATTTAAATTTTTGACGCATTTTAATAAATTAGTAGTCAAATGTAGAGAACAGTAAACCAAAATTATACTATTTATCAACAGAGGGCCTTGGAAATAATTCATAGGTCCTATCGTCTTCGATTATATGAGAGTATAATTATACAGTTCTACGTATATACGCAAATTTAATTTACCATGACCCCTTAAAATATCTCATAATTGTCCCTCCACAACCATTTCTGCTTAGAAAAATTCCTCTAGACGCTTTCAAATTACTCCAAAATTATGGAAAAATACCCCAAGCTGGCAACGCTGACTACCACTATAAATTTTTTGTTTAGGAAAGATGGCCATTATCTTCCCTCCTTCCCTGACTAGCGCTATCTCATCCTGGCGTCATTAAATTCACTTCTTGCCCATTCCAGAATGGCCCCATCCCATTTAAACAGTGAAGCGACATTGCGGCCAACATAAAAGTGAGAGGTCCTAGAGAGAGACAGAGCTTGTCAGGGAAAATTTGACTTCTTCATTGGTTGGATATTATCATAATGACCAGAGTTGCCAGATGTGGTTTTATAAATCCCCCACTTAGAAACTGAAATTCCCTCAAATTAAGCTCAAACCCCTTAAATTTAAATTTTTGACGCATTTTAATAAATTAGTAGTCAAATGTAGAGAACAGTAAACCAAAATTATACTATTTATCAACAGAGGGCCTTGGAAATAATTCATAGGTCCTATCGTCTTCGATTATATGAGAGTATAATTATACAGTTCTACGTATATACGCAAATTTAATTTACCATGACCCCTTAAAATATCTCATAATTGTCCCTCCACAACCATTTCTGCTTAGAAAAATTCCTCTAGACGCTTTCAAATTACTCCAAAATTATGGAAAAATACCCCAAGCTGGCAACGCTGACTACCACTATAAATTTTTTGTTTAGGAAAGATGGCCATTATCTTCCCTCCTTCCCTGACTAGCGCTATCTCATCCTGGCGTCATTAAATTCACTTCTTGCCCATTCCAGAATGGCCCCATCCCATTTAAACAGTGAAGCGACATTGCGGCCAACATAAAAGTGAGAGGTCCTAGAGAGAGACAGAGCTTGTCAGGGAAAATTTGACTTCTTCATTGGTTGGATATTATCATAATGACCAGAGTTGCCAGATGTGGTTTTATAAATCCCCCACTTAGAAACTGAAATTCCCTCAAATTAAGCTCAAACCCCTTAAATTTAAATTTTTGACGCATTTTAATAAATTAGTAGTCAAATGTAGAGAACAGTAAACCAAAATTATACTATTTATCAACAGAGGGCCTTGGAAATAATTCATAGGTCCTATCGTCTTCGATTATATGAGAGTATAATTATACAGTTCTACGTATATACGCAAATTTAATTTACCATGACCCCTTAAAATATCTCATAATTGTCCCTCCACAACCATTTCTGCTTAGAAAAATTCCTCTAGACGCTTTCAAATTACTCCAAAATTATGGAAAAATACCCCAAGCTGGCAACGCTGACTACCACTATAAATTTTTTGTTTAGGAAAGATGGCCATTATCTTCCCTCCTTCCCTGACTAGCGCTATCTCATCCTGGCGTCATTAAATTCACTTCTTGCCCATTCCATCGGTGTTAAAACCGTTCTTAACCTAAACTCAATGTAATTTTTGATTTTTCGTCGTGATTTTTTAGCTAATTTAGTATTAAAAGACATTCATTAGATTAATTAGTTTATAAACTTTACGTTTTTGGTGATTTTGAGTGCTGACAACATGCCTGTGACTTGTATAGTAGTGAACTGCGGAAGGCCAACTGATCGGGATAATGTTAATTTTAATTTGTTTTTTGTCGTGATTTTGAGCTTAATATAGTATTTAAAGACATTCATTGGATTAATTATTTTATAAACTTTACGTTTTTGGTGATTTTGAGTGCTGACAACATGCCTGTGACTTGTATAGTAGTGAACTGTGGAAGTCCAACTGATCAGAATAATGTTAATTTTAATTTGTTTTTTATCGTGATTTTGAGCTTAATATAGTATTTAAAGACATTCATTAGATTGATTATTTTATAAACTTTTCGTTTTTGGTGATTTTAAGTGCTGAAAACATGCCTGTAACTTGTATAGTAGTGAACTGTGAAAGTCGAGCTGATCGGATAATGTTAATTTTTTTCGTGTTCCCTCTATAGGGCTTTTCATTCACAGTCATTTGTTTTGAGCTTCTGTCATATGTCCTATAATCCGTGTATAGTAATATTATACACGAATTATACAACATCTAACGGAAGCTCGAAACAAATGACAATCAATGAAAAGCCCTATTAGAAACTCATTTATGTTTCCTCGCCTAACTAAATTACCAAAAAACAGGACGCACTCATGCTAGGAATTATGGTTTTTATTAATATTATTACAATTATTTATATGTGACACTAACGTAACTAGTGACATTAATTTTAGGCCAATGTGACAAACTTTATTAATACTAAATTTTAACATTTATCCCCTATTTTGTTAAAACAATATTATTTTGTTTTTCATTCTATTCAAAATAAATGCAGTTTTGACAGGGAATTTGTTTTGTTATTTATTTATTCCATATAGACCTGGATCCCGCGTACCAAAAAAAAGTTGATTAATAGCAAGCTGAAAATTTATTAATACCTTAACAGTGTCTAGTCCGACAAACTTTGATGTATGGGAACACTAGAAGTTTTAACTATGGAACAGGTTAAAAATTTGGAACGTCAAACTACGAAAATGTTTATGTAATTTGTCAGATAAAACTTCCAATTGATTTGCTAACCAATTCATTAAACTCTCATGCAAAAACCAGACTGGTGAAAAAATCACCAACTGGGCATTTTAATGAGTAGAACACGAAGACCATGTCAAATTACAGGAATCATGTTGGTTAGTAATAGCAGTCTGATTTTTGCATGAGAAGTTAATGAAAGGGTAACAGATCAATTGGATGTTCTGTCCGACAAAATATATGGGCGTGTTTTCGTAATCTGATGTTCCAAATCTGAGTTTCCAAACTGTTTCACAATTAAAACTACCCCTGTTCCAGTGTCACAATACATCAAAGTTTGTCCAACTGGACACTGTTAAGCTATTAACAAATTTTCAGCTTGCTATTAATCAATTTTTTTGGTACACAGGATCCAGACCTAATAGGTTTGTTCGTAGTACGACACAAACGATTAGCAACTGCTGCCAACCGTCAGATGCATGAGCAGTTAACAGTTAGCGTTGTGCAGTTAATAGTTAGCATTCATAGACTACGAATGCGCATGTGTCTGATGGTTGGCAAGAGTTGCTGATCGTTCTACGAACAAACCTATCAGTAAGCATAATTTGTGATATCCATGGGTAGTTACTAACAGAAAGAGGCAGGATTCAATTTTTAAAACATTTATTTTAGAGTCAAAACATAGTCGTACCTTAAACGATAAATGTATATTATCATTACAAGTTGATACTAATTACAAAAATAAATACACATCTAAAAGACCAATACATAATTACTCATGATGAAGAAGTACATTATAATTAAAAATGAATAACCATTTTCATATCGCTGCAACACAATGCCAAAGCCATCTTATATTTCAGTTCGTTTAGTGAGCGCAACAAGCACTCTGACCGCACAGTTTCAAAACTCATTAGTTTTTCATCAGAGAATGCATATGTTGCTATCTCCAAACCATGTAGCTGTAACATATGTACATGCATTGGGTTCTTCTTCGTCTGTCTTGCTCTGGGCATACTCAGCTAAAAATAGGATTGCTGCAATATGGCTGCAGACTTCACTATTACCGGCCATAGGTACGCATACAATGTGCATTTGCCATGTCATCAGAACTGGCTATCACCCCACCCAAGCATTTAGTCGTTTAGCATTAGCTTTTTGGAAATGCTTCACCTACAAAAAATATTTTATTTTTTTTGGAAATTCTTCAACTACAAAAATTTATTTTTATTAGAGTATTTGCATTCTTTACAATGGAGAATATTTTATTTAAAATCAGACATTCATATAATATAATTTTAGAACAATCATGACAGTAATTCAAATAGATGGCAGTAATAAATCATTTTCAGAGAATTATGGAGTTCGCAGTTTACAGATTAGGATGACGATATGTCTGGTTTCATACAGATATATAAACGTAAATAAATCTAATATTTAGAACCAATTTATCCAAAAGACACTAATACTGTTATCCATATATTTCTTAATGGTGAATAAATAAAATAAAGGCATACCTTTCCAACAATAATATGGAAATCAGGAAATCATTAACAATTTTTACTCCATTCAAAACAAATCCAGCTGTAAAATATTTATGTGCCTGAAGGCTTTCATCTGCTGCTTAGAGTAGCAACTGTGAGACTCC
Organism: Diabrotica virgifera virgifera; assembly: GCF_917563875.1. Classification (NCBI taxonomy): domain Eukaryota; kingdom Metazoa; phylum Arthropoda; class Insecta; order Coleoptera; family Chrysomelidae; genus Diabrotica; species Diabrotica virgifera. The sequence goes on from NC_065449.1 coordinate 147,616,444, forward strand.
ACCAGATCTGTATAAATATCTATAATAGTAACTTGATGGACTGCACTTTACTGTAAAATCCAATTCTGGCTGAATTCCGTATGGATCTAAATCCCCAATTATTTTCAGCTTCAATAAATATCTAAAACAATAAAAGAAATAATGTTATTGCTTGCAAAATTCATCATTATTGATAAATATCGGGGCAAAATGAACAGTAAATAAACATTGTTTCGCCTACCTTTCTCGCAACATCTGGAGTTTCCAATAATAATTTCCTTAAATAATCAGTTTGCATTGTGGTAAAGTTTATAACGTTCACAAAAACAGGAAACGAAATACAAATGAATCCAAAATAGACAAAATACGACGATAAACAATGAAAAATCATTGAAAAATAGATACAAACATAACCTCTTCGTTAGTTTGTGTGCCAACCAGAGGTCACGTGGTTTGGATTGCCTAATTGGCGCACGGTTATGGCACGGTTCTGGATTAGACATTACTACGGTTGCCTAAATCGACTAACCAATGAATATTAAGGTTGAGATCATGAGATTACGTCGCGAGAGTTTACTGTCATTTTGGTCATTTGAATCGTAATATGATTTTTTTCGAATCCTGAGAAAACCAAGTATTTTAGAAAAAATTAAAAGCAGGGTGCAAGATTACATTATTACCGAGGGCGGAAAGCCCCTTAGAATAAACAAGCAGATTCTATCGAATGAAATATTTGAAATTAAATATCACACTTCTCTTTTATTTTCAGTCCTGTAACTTATTAAAATAAACATTATAGAAGTTTTCAGGGACTTTCAGCCCTCGGTAATAATGTAGTCTTTCATTCTGAGTTTAAATTTTTCAAAAATATTTATTAGTTTTCTCAGGATTCGAAAAAAATGAATACAATTAAAACACATTGAGAATTTTGACATGCGTCAAAATTTTGCATTAACTTAATGTAAAATTCTGAACTGTTGAATTCCAGCTTCCCTAATAATTATTGTACATCAAAAGACATTAGAAACTATTTGTAGAGGATTGAAATCTGTATTGGAAATAACTGTTAAAATTGGTCTACATATTCCAAAATTTTGTAAAAATGTAATAAATTTTAGTTTTCAGCCCAAACTTAGGCCACACACATTGCAATAATGTTCACATTTTTGAACTGTCAATATTTTTATTTTATCATCTATTGTTTAAAAACAATACAGTTGATAAGATACCCTCAGTTGCGGAGAAAGGATTAATAATAAAGATTTTTTTATTCAGTCAATGGTGTGAGCACTGTCAGTTAAATAGTAACGTGTGGCCTTACTTTTACACGCATACCTATTGTGGCAAATGTATTAAAATGTTGGTATTCGGAACATATCCGATACTGTATACTGTCCGGCGGACAGTATACTATGGTGTCAGGTGTTCATGTGATTAAAGGTAAAGTGACCAATTAAGAAGAAAATGGAAAATCTTGTTTTTAGACCACCTGAGCCTCTAAGCTTGGATGGCAATGTTTCGGCCAACTGGAAAAAATTCTGGCAGAAATTTGAAATTTATTTGGAGGCCTCTGGATTAGCCGAGAAAACTGAGAAAAAGAAAGTTGCTTGTTATTTAAGTCTTGTAGGAGATGATGGATTGGAGTTGTACAATACATTTACCATTGAAGGTGATTTGACTCTTGAAAAATTAAAGGACAAGTTTGATGCATATTGTGCACCCAAGAAAAATGTAATATTTGAAAGATTCTTGTTCAATAGTGTTGTGCAGAAAGAGGGTCAGTCTTTTGACTCATTCGTGACGGAACTTCGTAAAGCCATAAAAACCACAGAGTACCTGGATCAAGATAACATGTTAAGAGACAGGATAGTCATGGGCATTTTTGAAAAGGGCACCCAAGAACGATTGCTTAGAGAAACGTCTCTAACTCTACAAAAAGCAATAAACATTTGTCGTGCTTCAGAAACCAGCAAAAATTTATCAAAAGAGATGCAGGAGGTAGTACAGTTGAATGTGGTTAAGAAAATTGACCGCAAACCATCTAAGCAAGCAGATAGTGGTAGTGGTAGCAGTAACAGCTCAGGTAACAGAGAATCATGCAGGTTTTGCGGGTACTCTCACCCTCCAAGAAAGTGTCCGGCGTATAACAAAACGTGTGCCAAGTGCCAAGGGAGACATCATTTTGCAAATGTTTGCAAAAGTAAGGGAAAACTTGGATCGGACGAGGCAAGTGGGTCCAAACGAAGGGTACATCATGTCGAAGAACATGAACAGACTGACAGCGAAGGTGAAGAGTTTTATGTAAGCTCATTAGGCAGGCATGTTGGGGCGGTTCATGAGGGCAGCAACCGCATGTGGACAGAGGAGCTCCAGGTAAATGAGCGGAAAATCAAGTTCAAACTAGACACTGGTGCTGAGGTAAGCGTAATGCCATTAAATGTACTGAATCGGGTGTGCCCAGATGCTTGTTTGCTTAAGTCAAAAGTGACTCTAGTTTCATATGGTAGTGTAGCGTGATTAGTGTAATTACTTCTAATTACAATAAAACTAGCGGTTCGTAATTTATATACGACTTTATTTATATAAGTTACAGACGAATTTATCTTATACACTAAACTTATTCACAAAATATGCCCGTATTTATACCCAGTTGTTATTCTGGAACAATCGACTCCCATCTCGAGCTATCGGCTTGTTCCGCCTACGTGACGTACCTTCCAGAATTCTCCGGCGAAGCCTAGCACATCAGATTACGTCATTCTCGAGGTGTTTACTGTTATACGGGGATCGGCCAAGATTTCTCTTCCGCTACACTGCTCTCCTCTTAAGATCTGAGCGTCTCGATCAGCAACTCTAAATGAAGGCCCAGGATGGCGGAATCTACACGACTCTCCAGCTCTGCATACACCCTTCAAGAAGAAATAACAGTCTACTGTCTTTGAAGGGTACGACATCTTCGGGTTCATGCAACACACAGTGATTTGTACACCAGTTCCTCTGAAGACCACTTCAAGCATGCTTCTCACAATCTTCCAATCCAGATTTTCTACTGCATGGCCTATTTTTGGTAAAGCCAAATTTTTGATGTCATAATTACACACGATTTTCTTCAAATTAGTTAGAGCACGCCATATGTTCTCGTAGCTTGGCGTGTCCGTATAAGACTTTCTGGTCACCATATACAGCAAAGATCGAGGACCATCTTCCAATCGCAGTACTCTTCCAATTTTAGGCTGCTGATTTCTTAACTCGTCCAGGCGGCCGAACTTTCTATTGAATACGGACGATATTCCTTTAGTCATCTCGAGGTCTTGGGCAACACAGTGGGCCAGAGAGACGTTTTCTGGAACACCAAACAGATCTTGCTGAACTTCTGTGGTCACGCCGAATCTAGCACTCTTTCTCGCTGCGTAATTTGACATAAATTGATTAAAACTTGGCTGTGCGACATCTTTCATCTCCTGTTGGAGGACTCGTGCTTCTTCTGTTTCATTTGAGCCAGCATATGGTGCAAGACGATTTATGTGAATAACTTTTGGTTTACCGTTTGGCAACTTCTTAATTCTATATATTACGTCATTTATTTTCTTCTTAACTTCATATGGACCTTCCCATTGTCTTTGCAGTTTAGGACATAAGCCTCGACGACGTTGCGGATTATAAAGCCAGACAAGATCACCTACTTCGAAGCTTTCATTCTTGCATCGAGAATCATATTGATCTTTCATTCTGTCACTGGCTATCTGGATGTGTTGTCGGGCAAGTTCATGAATGTTGTTCATTCGTAATTTCAGGCGGTCAACGTAGTCTTCGCCTGCAACATGTTCCTCGGAAGGTCCGCAGCCAAACTCTAGGTCGCAGGGCAACCGAACTTCACGACCCAACATCAGGCAGGTTGGTGTTTGACCTCTAGTTTCATTTACGGCCGAGCGGTAGGCCATCAGGAATAAATGAATGTGTTGGTCCCAATCTCGCTGATGTTCAGATACAACTTTGGACAAGTGTTTACCCATCGTTCGGTTCATCCTCTCGACCATCCCATCTGATTGAGGATGCAGGGGTGTTGTTCTGGTCTTATTGGCACCAATCTACAAACGTTTTGGAAAAGAGCTGACTCAAAGTTTCGCCCTTGGTCGGAGTGGATCTCCAAGGGAACACCAAATCGGCTAAAGAATTCTTTAACAAGTACCTCTGCAACGGTAGCAGCTTCTTGATTTGGTAATGCATAGGCCTCTGTCCATTTTGTAAAATAATCCATGGCTACCAGGATGTATTTATTTCCAGCATCGGTTTCTGGAAATGGACCTGCAATGTCGATAGCTACTCTTTCCATAGGACTTCCAACATTGTACTGTCTCATGGGTGCTCTCTTTTTACCAACCGGACCATTACCGGATACACACAGTTCACATTTTCGGCACCATCTTCTTACATCATCTTTACAGTTCACCCAATAGAACCGTTCTCGAACCTTTTGCAGAGTCTTCGTAATACCAAAGTGTCCACCTGATGTACCGTCATGCAACTGACGCAATACTTCTGACACTTTACTTTTAGGTACAATTAACTGAAGCTTAGATTCTGTACCATCATCGTTCTCAAAGGTTCTGTACAAAAGATCATCTTTTAGTATCAGGCAATTCCATTGGCTCCAGTAGGCCTTGACTTTCGGACTACATGCACTAATGTTTTGCCAACTAGGTCTCTCACCTCGACGCATCCAATCCAATACTCTTTTTATACATGGATCATCTTCTTGGGCGTTTTGTAACTGTTGGGGCTGCCATTGCTCATTAACTACGGTGGTTCGTCTCACGGGGCAAAATTGTTCCTCTAATTTGGCACAGTGATTACAATTTGCACTGCATGGTCGTCTCGAAAGGCCATCAGCATTTGAATGAACTCTTCCGGCCCTGTGTTCTATCTCATAATCATATTCTTGCAGTCGTTCTAACCATCTTGCCATCTGGCCCTCTGGATTACGGAATTGTATGAGCCATTTTAGAGCAGCGTGATCTGTTCGAAGAAGGAACTTTCTGCCGTACAAGTATTTATGAAAATGTTCGCAAGCCTTCACTACACCCAGCAGTTCTCTTCTGGTAACGCAATAGTTTCTTTCTGGTTTCGACAGGACTTTGCTGAAATAAGCGATGACTTTTTCCTGTCCATCCTGGATTTGTGAGAGAACAGCTCATATGGCACTGTTGCTAGCATCGGTATCCAAAACAAATTTTCCTGCCTGTCCCGGGTAGCTTAATATCGGTGCACTGATCAGAGCCCTTTGTAGTTGTTCGAAAGCTTTTTGACACTCCTCACTCCATGTATATTCTTTGCCCTCCTCCGTCAACTTTGTTAGGGGCTTGGAGATATTGGCAAATCCTTTGACAAATCGTCGGTAATATGTACATAGGCCAAGGAAACTTCTAATTTCATGTTTATCTTTTGGTACTGGCCAATCTTTAATTGCTTCAATCTTTTCAGGATCAGCTGTTACACCATTACTCGATACAATATGTCCCAAATACTTAACTTCTCGTCGAAACATGTGACATTTCTTCGGACTTAACTTCAAGTTCGCTGCCCTCAATCGTTGAAAGACTTCTATTAGATTCTTGGCATGTTCATCAAAGGACCTTCCAACCACAATTACATCATCCAAGTAAACCAGGCATGTTTTCCATGTTAGACCTCTTAAAACTGCCTCCATTAATCTTTCAAATGTGGCAGGGGCATTACATAAACCAAACGGCATAGCCGTAAACTGCCAAAGCCCTGATCCTATCGAAAATGCGGTTTTCTCCCGATCGGCTGGCTCCATGTCTACTTGCCAATATCCACTTTTTAAATCGAGTGTGGAAAACCAACGAGAACCGGAGAGAGTATCCAATGTATCGTCTATTCTGGGCAAAGGATAACTATCTTTTTTTGTAACCGCATTGAGCTGGCGGTAGTCGATACAAAAACGCGTTGAACCATCTTTCTTCTTTACCAGAACTACTGGTGATGTCCATGGACTGTTCGATGGTTCAATTACCCCTTGTTTGTCCATATCCTTGATAATCTCTTCGGCTTCATCTCTTTTCGCAAATGGAAGTCGTCTAGGCCGTTGTCTGATTGGCTGAGCGTCTCCGGTATTTATTTTATGCGTTACTATGCTTGTTTTTCCCTTATCCTTCGTGTCAATAGCAAAAACATCTTGATACTCTATCAGCATAGATGTCACTTTTTCCGTTCGTTCATGATCAAGATCTTGGCATCTTTCAATGATCATCTCAACAAGCTCCTTTGGATACTTCACCTTCGATGATTTCTCATTGGTATTCACAGAGCAAATTGAAGCCACGGGAACACACTGCCCGATCAAAGCTCCTCTACTTAACTTGATAGCAGTTTCCCTTAAATTCATAACTCTTACAGGGATCACATCTCGAACTTTTACCAAAGTTTTCGCCGTTAGGAACTCGACATTATCCACATCTTCGACCATCCTTAAACTTCCCTCTCGGCAGTGTCCATCAAGCATGGTCATCAGAATTTTCTCACTATTACCGGGTATGGTTACGTCGCATGTAGTAAGTAAGCGGATGACATCTTCTTTGTCGTCGTGAAAGGGCAACTCTTCACCATTGATCTTGAGAACTCCATTTTGAACATCCAATATTGCCCCCACTTTCCTTAGTACGTCCATCCCCAATATGAATTCGTCGGAGATCTCGGCAATTAATACTTGATGTTCAACTGTGGTCTGGCCAATGGATACTGACATATTAGCCTCGCCATATGTATTAATTAGCTCACCAGTCGCTGTTCTAAGCTTTACTGTTGCAGGTGATAATTTATTATGGTCTCGTACTACATCTGGACGTGCGATAGTTCTCGTTGCACCTGTATCCACCAAAAATGATCTACATCTATTACTGATACGACCTTCGATGTATAAGTTGTGGATTCCACCGGAGGACGTAAGGTTGACAGTTACTATGGGGGCTCTAGTTCTCGAGGTCGGCAGTTGCCCCTTGGTGTCGACCCGCTCTAGTTTTCCGACGGCTGTACGATCTTCTTACAATTACGACGAATGTGGCCTACGTCTCCACAATTCCAACATCTAAGCTCGCGTCTCTTTGGCATCTGATTACTTAATACTCTCCGTATCATTTCTTCCAGACGTTCATCGTTGTGTTCGTCACTTTCTTCAATGGTTCTTATTCTATGGCCTCGTGAAGTTTGACTAGCCGTTTCGTGTTCCAATGCAATAGCAAGTGCTTCATCTAAAACTTTCGGCCTTGCTAGTCGTAAAGCTTTCTGTAGTTCATTATCTTTCAGCCCATTGACGAAGGTATCTACTGCAATTTCTTCTAAAACGCTGTCTGGCACCTCTGGATAAGCCAACCGCACCACACGAGCCACATCTGCTTCAAATTCTTGCAGATTCTCACTTGCTCGTTGACTTCTACTTCGCAGTTGTGCTTTGTATACTTGTTGTAGATGGGCATCTCCATAGCGTTTTTCTAGACGAGTGAACAAGGTCTGGTAACAATTTTCATGACCCTTAGGAATTGATCTTAATATATCTGCAGCATCACCTCGCAAAGCAGCAGTCAAGGAAACAGCCTTTTCCTGTTCGGTCCAATGATTGGCGGTCGCAATAGCTTCAAATTGTCTAAGATATATGGACCAAGAGGACTTTCCATCGAATGGTGGTAATTTGAATCTCATATTATGCGACGTTTCGTCTCTCGGTAGTTCATCTTTCACTACCGGATCTAACGCTGCTGCATTAACTGATGGTTGTACTTTTGTATCGGTTATCATGCTCTCTAGTTGTTTGATCTTTTCTTCTACGGTCTCTACACTTTTCTGCATCTTATCGAATGTTCTAGAAACTTCTTCAAATTTCTCGTCATTCTGTCTACAAACGTCTTTAATTACTTGAGAAACACTTTCAAATTTCTCGTCGCTTTTTCTAGAAGTTTCATCGATCTTTTGAGAAACACTTTCAAATTTCTCGTTGTTCTGTCTACTAACTTCTTCAAGTTTCTCGTCGCTTCTTCTAGAAGTTTCATCGATCTTTTGAGAAACACTTTCAAATTTCTCGTTGTTCTGTCTACTAACTTCTTCAAGTTTCTCGTCGCTTCTTCTAGAAGTTTCATCGATCTTTTGAGAAACACTTTCAAATTTCTCGTTGTTCTGTCTACTAACTTCTTCAAGTTTCTCGTCGCTTCTTCTAGAAGTTTCATCGATCGTTTCAGAAACAGTTTTTAATTTCGATAAGATTACTTGTTCTGCTGACTGGAAGTGGAACGTCTTTGGGTCTTCTCCGTTCTTCGTGAGGACATCCTCGAGTCGTGCTTGTAGGACTATCTTGAGCCCACTGCTGTCCAGATCCCGTTCCTCTAGCTGTTCACGGAGCTGTTTTACTGTAAGTTCTTGTAGCAACATCTTTGGTCGGCACACACGTACTTTCCAAAATGTCTTTTAACAGTCTTTCCGAATACCGAACAATCAACGCACTTTAACTATTCCCGACGAATAAAGTCCAAAAGTCTTTTAAAGTCTTTCCGAATACCGAACAATTAACGCACTCCGGTTATTCCCGACGAATAAAGTTCAAAAGTCTTTTAAAGTCTCTCTGTAATTCACTTATTTATATCGCACTAAGTTAACCCCACACCTGACACCAACTGTAGCGTGATTAGTGTAATTACTTCTAATTACAATAAAACTAGCGGTTCGTAATTTATATACGACTTTATTTATATAAGTTACAGACGAATTTATCTTATACACTAAACTTATTCACAAAATATGCCCGTATTTATACCCAGTTGTTATTCTGGAACAATCGACTCCCATCTCGAGCTATCGGCTTGTTCCGCCTACGTGACGTACCTTCCAGAATTCTCCGGCGAGGCCTAGCACATCAGATTACGTCATTCTCGAGGTGTTTACTGTTATACGGGGATCGGCCAAGATTTCTCTTCCGCTACAGTAGTATTGATTTTAAAACTAGATCTCTTGGTAAAGTTGCATTAAACTGTTATAATAAAAATAATGTAGGTCATGTTTTGACATTTGAAGTTGTAAAAGCCAATGATCAGATACCTCTGTTAGGCCTGGAAGCTTGTGTAACCTTGAATTTAATTAAAAGAATTAATAGTACACAGGTTTATGAAAATAAGGGTGCTAATTTTAAAACGTTTAATGATGTTATTAAGGCTTATCCAACTGTTTTTGATGGAAAGTTGGGCAAGTTTCCAGGTCAACATCATATAACTTTAAAAGAAAATGTTGTACCAGTGGTTCAACGTGTAAGGAGGGTTCCTAGAGTTTTATATGCTAGAGTTAGATCAAAATTAATAGAATTAGAAGATCAAGGTGTCATTTCGAAAGTTGATAAGCCCACTAAATGGTTAAACCCTCTTGTCATAGTTGAAAAGAATAATGTAAATAGAGATTTGAGGTTATGCTTGGACCCGACTTATTTGAATAAAGCTATAGAGCGTGAGCATTTTTTGATCCCCACAGTCGATGAAATTGCACATAAGCTAGGTGGTAAAAATATTTTTACAGTTGTTGATATGAAAGATGGGTATTTTCATGTGCAATTGGATGAACAAAGTTCAGAATATTGCACTTTCGGAACACCTTTTGGTAGGTTTAAATTTGATAGGTTGCCTTTTGGAATATGTAGCGCCCCGGAAGTTTTTCAGAAGTACAACTATGAACTATTTGGTGATTTGGATGGAGTGGGAGTATATTTTGATGACCTCATTATTGCAGGTTCATCTGAGGCTGAGCATGACCAAAACCTTAAGATAGTACTTGAAAGAGCTAATAAGTTTAATGTTAAATTTAACATTTCAAAAGTGCAATTTAAGCAGCAGAGTGTTAGGTATATGGGTCAAATTTTTTCAGGTAAGGGAATTGAGCCTAATGATAATAATGTAAAAGCAATTCTAGATATGCCTGTGCCAAAATCAAAGGCTGATCTTCTCAGAATACTAGGTATGGCTAAATATTTGAGTAAGTTTGTACCCAACATGTCCAAAATCACTGCGCCGTTGAGAGAATTAACAAGTTTAAAGGTCCCGTGGCATTGGTCAACAGAACACGAGCATTCTTTAAATAGACTTAAACACCTACTAACAAGCGCTCCGGTGTTATTTTTTTTTTAATCCCAATCTACCTGTTGAGATAGAGACTGATGCTAGTAGGGATGGGTTGGGCGCTTGCCTGTTACAAAATGGACACCCAGTGTCCTTCGTGTCTAGAAGTCTAAATAAAACTGAGCAAAATTATGCGCAGATAGAAAAGGAAACTCTGGCTATCGTGTTTGCCATACAAAAATTTCATTTTTCGCTCTATGGCATGAAAAATATTAAAGTCTCTAGTGATCATAAGCCCTTAGAGTCAGTTTTTCGTAAAAATCTACATTCTGTTACACCACGCTTGCAAAGAATGCTAATCAGGTTACTTAACTATGATTTGAATGTGACATTTAAAGCTGGTAAATATTTATACATTGCAGATACTTTATCTAGGGCCTTTTTAAATTGCAGCGGGCTAAAATCAGATCAGGAATTTGATTTTGCTATTCATTCTTTAGTAACAGAATTACCAATGTCTGATCAAAAAAAGGATAAGTTTAAAATTGAGACAGAAAATGATTCACAATTAAACAAGCTTTTATATTATGTTAAAAATGGGTGGCCTTTGATTAAAACTGATATCCCTGAAAACCTGCGTCATTATTTTAAACTTAAAGAACAAATTAACATGTCGTCAGGCTTATTGTTTTTGGATTATAAATTAATAGTACCTAGTTCTTTACATTTAGAGATGCTTAAATTAATTCACGAGGGGCACTTGGGAATCGAAAAATGTAAAGCTCGTGCAAGGAAAATTTTTTACTGGCCAAATTTAAGTAATGATGTAGAATTGTTTATAAAAAAATGCAAAACATGTGAAAACATTAGTAGAAAAAATTGTAAAGAAAGTTTACATCCTTTTGATATTCCAGAACGTCCGTGGCAAAGGCTAGGAGTTGATATTTTTTCTTATTCAGATAAATCGTATCTAGTAGTAATGGACGCATATTCAAACTGGTTAGAGATAATTCATATTAAGGATAAGTCTGGTCCAACCATAATATCAAAACTGAAATCATTGTTTTCCAAATTTGGAGTTCCTGATACTCTTGTCGCTGATAACATCCCATTTAATAGCTCTTGTTTTCGAAGCTTTGGTCAGGAATGGAATTTTATCATTGTGACAAGAAGTCCAAATTATCCACGTGCCAATGGATTAGCGGAAAAAGCGGTATCCATTGCAAAGAATATGATAAAAAAGTGCCTTAATGATGGCACTGACATACATATTGCGTTACTTCAGTATAGAAACACACCACTTAAGTATATGGACTACTCTCCATCGCAGCTCCTTATGAGCCGTGTTTGCAAAACAAAATTGCCGGTTTCCAATGTGTTGCTACGTCCAAGTTTATGTGAAAATATTAAAGAGAAATTGATCGCTAAGCAAAGAAAGAATTTAGATTATTATAATCAACATGTGAGAGACTTAAAAGAGTTAGATATTGATAATAATATTACGGTTTATAACCATGTAAAGAAATGTTGGGAACCAGGCAGGGTTGTAGCAAAGCATGATTCACCTAGGTCATTCTTGGTAGAAAATAAAGAGGGGAATGTTGTTAGAAGAAATCGTGTGGATCTTCGACCATCACCCAATACATTCAGGGTGGAGAACCCCATTTTGAATGAAGAATTTGAAAGAGATGATATTTCTTCTGATAACAATCCACCCAAGACGTTACCTATAATAAATAGATCCCCAGAGCAAAACATCCTGTCTCCCACACCGTTTGCTCAACCTTTAAAAGATAATGTAAACAAGGAAGTAGCACTAAATCAAGCGCCTCAGCCTTCAGCTGTGGTCATAACTAGGTCTGGTAGACAGGTTAAGAAACCTAGTAGGTTTAATTTGTGAATTAAAACCAGTTTTATTTTACTCCTAATGTTAAAGACCTTTGTAATTAAAAGGGGAGATGTATTATAATGTTGGTATTCGGAACATATCCGATACTGTATACTGTCCGGCGGATGATTAGTCACTGCCTTATGTCACTCGCTTGCAGGGTTACCAGGTCTACTGATTTTTCAGTAGACCTACTGATTTGAACTACAATCTACTGACCTACTGAAAACAGTATAAAAGCTACTGATTTGAACTCCAGTTTACCGATCTACTGAAACTTCTACTAAAAAATTTAAAATCCAACGTCCAACAACATGTTAATCTTCTTTCCTTTCACTTTACTCAAATTTCTATAAATTTAATAGTCGGTACCTATTATGGGATGTTTAGAATTTGCATGGTACTTAATAATGATGTCAAGTGGCTGGCTACCCTATGAAAACAAGGGACTCTTGGGTTGAGGAGAGAATTGCTTTGTTTTCAATAGACATACTTATATGTGTCATCTGTTTCCAATTTAGATACAACCAAACCATCCGGTGACGCCTCGATAAGATCACAGTACAAAGCAGGAATAAGATTTATAGGCCTTGGGCCCGCATATACAATTATTATTTATGACCACACCGTTGAAACTTTTTGTACTTGTTATTTGGGTGGAGTCGGACAAATTTTGAGCTTGGCGCATTATGGTAGTGGGGCGTTTGTCTGTCAAGCGGTGACGAAGTTGTCAATTTTATGCAAGAAAAAAATTTATTACCACATTGGTCATTCTATTTTAATCAATGGATTTTATCATATAAACAACGAAAACAATTTTGTCGGACAAAAATATTGGGGCATACGACGCGTCGGACACGCTAAATATGTCAAATTTATGAAAATAATAAATTTATTACCACATGGATAATTTTAACGGTATCTACCATAAAGCATTTTTACAATAATGTGGTAACCTTGTCGGACAATTTTCACGGGGCATATGCGCAGTCGGACGCGCCGAAGATGTCAATTTCCTGAAATTTTTTTATTTACAACCATTTTTCCGACAACATTAGTAGGTTATAAGTAATTATATTCTTAATCAAAAAATCAAAGTGTCGGACAAAAATATTGGGGCAACTCGACAGTCGGACAAAAAATTTAATTTTTATTAGTAAACTATACTTTCCAATTATGCTGGGTTCGTGCATCCCTTATTTTACAACCATTTTTCCGACAAGAGTAGTAGGTTACAAGTAATTATATTCTTAAACAAAAAATGTAATTGTCTGACAAAAATGTTGGGGCAAACGAACAGAAAACTTAATTCTTTTAGGCTATCGACGAGGAGGTATTATCAAAAAAAAAATTTAAAACAGAGTTTCTCGGTTACTTTTGAATCGATTTAGCTGAAAATTGGTACACACACTAAGTAAAGCATTTAAAAGGGTATGACGTAGGTCGGAACCCAAAATTTTCTTAAAAAATTTTCCGACAAGAGGGAAAATTTTAGAAAAATTGTGATCTGATAATGTGTGTATATACTCCTTGAACAACGACAAACATCGTTCTGTATTTTTTTCTCGAATTAAAAAAAAATTTTCAGCACATGTATCAGGTTATAAGTAGTTATATTCCAAATCAAAAAATCTAAGTGCCCGACATAAATAGTGGGGCACATCCAAAGTCGGACAAAAAATTTAATTTTTATTAATAAACTATACTTTTAAATTATTCTGGGTTCGTGCATCCCTTATCTTTACAACCATTTTTCCGACAAAAGTAGTAGGATACAAGTAATTATACTCTTAAACAAAAAATGTAATTGTCTGACAAAAATGTTGGGGCAAACGAACAGGAAACTTAATTCTTTTAGGCTATGGACGAGGAGGTGTTATCCAAAAATATTTTAAAACAGTTTTTCTCGGTTATTTTTGAATCGATTTAGCTGAAAATTGGTACACACACTAAGTAAAACATTTAAAAGGGTATGACGTAGAGCTGTACCCAAAGTTTTCCCAAAAAAATTTCGGACAAGAGGGAAAATTTTAGAAAAATTGTGATCTGATATTTGCGTACATACTCCTTGAACAACGACAAACATCGCTCTGTAGTTTTTTTTCTCGAAATAAAAAAAAATTTCCGACACAAGTATCAGGTTATAAGTAGTTATATTCCAAATCAAAAAATCTAAGTGTCCGACAAAAATATTGGGGCAAATCCAAAGTCGGACAAAAATTTAATTTTTATTGATAAACTATACTTTTAAATTATGCTGGGTTCGTGTACCCCTTATCTTTACAACCATTTTTCCGACAAAGGTAGTAAGTTACAAGTAATTAGATTCTTAAACAAAAAATGTAATTGTTTGACAAAAATCTTGGGGCAAACGAACAGAAAACTTAATTTTTTAGGCTATCGACGAGAAAGTATGTAATATCAAAAAATTTTAAAAGAGTTTTCTCGGTTATTTTTGAATCGATTTAGCTCAAAATTGGTACACACACTAAGTAAAACATTTAAAAGGGTATGACGTAGAGCTGTACCCAAAATTTTCTTAAAAAATTTTCTGACAAGAGGGAAAATTTTAGAAAAATTGTGATCTGATATTTGCTTACATACTCCTTGAACAACGACAAACATCGTTCTGTAGTTTTTTTTTCCAATTAAAAAAAAATTCCGACACAAGTATCAGGTTATAAGTAGTTATATTTTAAATCAAAAAATCTAAGTGTCCGACAAAAATATTGGGTCAAATCCAAAGTCGGACAAAAAATTTAATTTTTATTAATAAACTGTCTTTTAAAAAATACTGGGTTCGTGCAACCCTTACCTTTAAAACCATTTTTCCGACAACATTAGTAGGTTATAAGTAATTATATTCTTAATCAAAAAATCAAAGTGTCGGACAAAAATATTGGGGCAACTCGACGGTCGGACAAAAAATGTAATTTTTATTAGTAAATTATACTTTCAAATTATGCTGGGTTCGTGCATCCCTTATCTTTACAACCATTTTTCCGACAAAAGTAGTAGGTTACAAGTAATTATATTCTTAAACAAAAAATGTAATTGTCTGGCAAAAATGTTGGGGCAAACGAACAGAAAACTTAATTCTTTTAGGCTATCGACGAGGAGGTATTATCAAAAAAAATTTTTAAAACAGTGTTTCTCGGTTACTTTTGAATCGATTTAGCTGAAAATTGGTACACACACTAAGTAAAGCATTTAAAAGGGTATGACGTGGGTCGGAACCCAAAATTTTCTAAAAAAATTTTCCGACAAGAGGGAAAATTTTAGAAAAATTGTGATCTGATAATTTGTGTACATACTCCTTGAACAACGACAAAAATCGTCCTGTATTTTTTTCTTGTATTAAAAAAAATTTCAGCACATGTATCAGGTTATAAGTAGTTATATTCCAAATCAAAAAATCTAAGTGCCCGACATAAATAGTGGGGCACATCCAAAGTCGGACAAAAAATTTAATTTTTATTAATAAACTATACTTTTAAACTATTCTGGGTTCGTGCATCCCTTATCTTTACAACCATTTTTCCGACAAAAGTAGTAGGATACAAGTAATTATACTCTTAAACAAAAAATGTAATTGTCTGACAAAAATGTTGGGGCAAACGAACAGGAAACTTAACTCTTTTAGGCTATGGACGAGGAGGTATTATCCAAAAATATTTTAAAACAGTTTTTCTCGGTTATTTTTGAATCGATTTAGCTGAAAATTGGTACACACACTAAGTAAAACATTTAAAAGGGTATGACGTAGAGCTGTACCCAAAATTTTCCCAAAAAAATTTCGGACAAGAGGGAAAATTTTAGAAAAATTGTGATCTGATATTTGCGTACATACTCCTTGAACAACGACAAACATCGTTCTGTAGTTTTTTTTCTCGAAAAAAAAAAAATTCCGACACAAGTATCAGGTTATAAGTAGTTATATTCCAAATCAAAAAATCTAAGTGTCCGACAAAAATATTGGGGCAAATCCAAAGTCGGACAAAAAATTTAATTTTTATTGATAAACTATACTTTTAAATTATGCTGGGTTCGTGTACTCCTTATCTTTACAACCATTTTTCCGACAAAGATAGTAAGTTACAAGTAATTATATTCTTAAACAAAAAATGTAATTGTTTGACAAAAATCTTGGGGCAAACGAACAGAAAACTTAATTCTTTTAGGCTATCGACGAGAAAGTAATATCAAAAAATTTTAAAAGAGTTTTCTCGGTTATTTTTGAATCGATTTAGCTCAAAATTGGTACACACACTAAGTAAAACATTTAAAAGGGTATGACGTAGAGATGTACCCAAAATTTTCTTAAAAAACTTTCCGACAAGAGGGAAAATTTTAGAGAAATTGTGATCTGATATTTGCTTACATACTCCTTGAACAACGACAAACATCGTTCTGTATTTTTTTTCCAATTAAAAAAATTTCCGACACAAGTATAAGGTTATAAGTAGTTATATTGTAAATCAAAAAATCTAAGTGTCCGACATAAATAGTGGGGCAAATCCAAAATCGGACAAAAAATTTAATTTTTATTAATAAACTACGCCCTGAAGGGCACTAAGGATTATGAGAAAGAAGAAGATTAATAAACTATACTTTTAAACTATTCTGGGTTCGTGCATCCCTTATCTTTACAACCATTTTTCCGACAAAAGTAGTAAGTTACAAGTAATTATACTCTTGAACAAAAAATGTAATTGTCTGACAAAAATGTTGGGGCAAACGAACAGGAAACTTAATTCTTTTAGGCTATGGACGAGGAGGTATTATCCAAAAATATTTTAAAACAGTTTTCTCGGTAATTTTTGAATCGATTTAGCTGAAAATTGGTACAAACACTAAGTAAAACATTTAAAAGGGTATGACGTAGAGCTGTACCCAAAATTTTCCCAAAAAAATTTCCGACAAGAGGGAAAATTTTAGAAAAATTGTGATATGATATTTGCGTGCATACTCTTTGAACAACGACAAACATGGTTCTGTAGTTTTTTTTTCTCGAAATAAAAAAAATTTCCGACACAAGTATCAGGTTATAAGTAGTTATATTACAAATAAAAAAATCTAAGTGTCCGACAAAAATATTGGGGCAAATCCAAAGTCGGACAAAAATTTAATTTTTATTGATAAACTATACTTTTAAATTATGCTGGGTTCGTGTATCCCTTATCTTTAACACCATTTTTCCGACAAAAGTAGTAAGTTACAAGTAATTATACTCTTAAACAAAAAATGTAATTGTCTGACAAAAATCTTGGGGCAAACGAACAGAAAACTTAATTCTTTTAGGCTATCGACGAGAAGGTATTATCAAAAAAAATTTTAAAACAGTTTTCTTGGTTATTTTTGAATCGATTTAGCTCAAAATTGGTACACACACTAAGTAAAACATTTAAAATGGTAGACGCAGAGCTGTAGTCAAAATTTTTCCAAAAAAATTTCCGACAAGAGGGAAAATTTTAGAAAAATTGTGATCTGATATTTGCGTACATACTCTTTGAACAACGACAAACATAGTTCTGTAGTTTTTTTTCTCGAAATAAAAAGAATTTCCGACACAAATCGGGTTATAAGTAGTTATATTCAAAATAAAAAAATCTAAGTGTCGGACAAAAATATTGGGGCAAATCCAAAGTCGGACAAAAAATTTAATGTTTATTAATAAACTATACTTTTAAATTATGCTGGGTTCGTGCATCCCTTATATTTACAACCATTTTTCCGACAAAGTAGTAAGTTACAACTAATTATATTCTTAACCAAAACATGTAACTGTCTGACAAAAATGTTGGGGCAAACGAACAGAAAACTTCATTATTTTGGGCTATCGACGAGGAGGTATTATCAAAAAAAATTTTAAAACAGTTTTTCTCGGTTATTTTTAGATCGATTTAGCTGAAAATTGTTACACACATTAAGTAAAAAATTTAAAAGGGTATGACTTGGAGAATGGAGAAGAAGACACAATGATGAACTCCAGACAATATACGGAGATGAAAACATAGTACGCTACATTAAATCAAACAGAATACGATGGGCGGGTCACGTACTAAGATCAAGTGACGAAAGACTTCTAAACGCCACATTCTGGGAAAGGCCCGATGGAAAAAGGTCAGTTGGTCGCCCAAGAAAGAGATGGAAGGACGCAGTAGCCAGCGATCTTCGCAAAATGGGAGTACAGCAATAGGAAATAGCTGCTCAGGACCGACAACAATGGAGGGAAATAGTAAACGCCGCCAAGACTCACATAGAGTTGTAGAGCCAAATGATGATGATGATGATGACTTAGAGTTGTACCCAAAATTAATTTTGGGTATTAACTACAGTTACATTATTAACTACATTTTTTAACTACAGTTAAGAATTTAATATTCACCATTGGCGCGCATACGGGTAATATGAGCCGAAAAATACGTAATTTAATATGAAGTCAAAAATGTATAAAAATTAATTTTTTTTTAAATTGTACCAAAACGCCCCATTATTTTTGTCCGACAAGTGATCCAATATGCATTACACATGTAAAAAAACAGTACAAAATAAAAATAACATCTGTGGTAATAAATAAAAAATTTTCAGGAAATTGACATTTTCAGCGCGTCCGACTGCGCATATGCCCCGTGAAAATTGTCCGACAAGGTTACCACATTATTGTAAAAAGGTTTTATGGTAGATTTCGTTAAAATTAGCTATGTGGTAATAAATTTATTATTTTCATAAATTTTAAGTTATTTTTCGGGTGTAACTACAATGATATTATGCTAAAAATGATGGTGTATCGCATATTTAAAATGCGTTTATCTCGAAAACGGTTGAGCTTAGGAAGATGAAAGAAGTATACCTTTTTTAAGTAAAACTAATAGGAAAATAAAAATTTTAATGTCAAAATTATACAGAGTGAGGGATAAAAAAAATTGAACGTAATAAATGAGTGCTGAAAGGCATATGTGGCGCCCTCTGGGCAATGCATAATTTTTGGTAAGGAATATAGATTTCTCGACCCAAGAAACCCCCAGATATAAAATTTCATGTTGTTATCTCATACCTATCAGGAAATATTCAATAATAAATAAAAAAAAAAGTTTAACTTTGACACCCTGTATCTCGGCTATTATAAACTTTGTACTAAGGTAAGTTAGCTTAAATCGGCCTATTTTAACCTCAGGGACCTGAGGTTAAGCTATGACCCATTCTTTACCAAACACCCTGTATGCATAAAAATTACTTTTTATTTTAATTGTACCAAAACGCCCCATTATTTTTGTCCGACAAGTGATCCAATATGCATTACACATGTAAAAGAACAGTACAAAATAAAAATGACATCTGTGGTAATAAATAAAAAATTTTCAGGAAATTGACATCTTCGGCGCGTCCGACTGCGCATATGCCCCGTGAAAATTGTCCGACAAGGTTACCACATTATTGTAAAAAGGTTTTATGATAGATACCGTTAAAATTATCGATGTGGTAATAAATTTATTATTTTCATAAATTTGACATATTTAGCGTGTCCGACGCGTCATATGCCCCAATATTTTTGTCCGACAAAATTGTTTTCGTTGTTTATATGACAAAATCCATTGATTAAAATAGAATGACCAATGTGGTAATAAATTTTTTTCTTGCATAAAATTGACAACTTCGTCACCGCTTGACAGACAAACGCCCCACTACCATAATGCGCCAAGCTCAAAATTTGTCCGACTCCACCCAAATAACAAGTACAAAAAGTTTCAACGGTGTGGTCATAAATAATAATTGTATATGCGGGCCCAAGGCCTATTATGAGTATGTGATGAATAGGTAGGTACAGTTATGGTCAGTGAATAGTTTACAGGCTGGCTTAAGAGCCGATTTTTTACAATTTTTACCTCGTTTAAAATGCATATTTCGCGTCAAAGTGACGTTGCCAGTGGTGTACCTAGTATAGGTTGATTAAAATTAAAAAATCAAAATAATAAAAATATATTTTACAAAATTTAACAAACTGGAAAATATAGAAAGAATATTTTTAGAAATAAAATATATTATGGTCTTAATATGATTTATTTTATTATTTTATTTTTCAACACTAGCGAAATTTTTTAAAAGCATTGACTTTTTGAGATTTTTTGACTTTGACATTATTTATCAAATCAGAGTACGAGCGACACTGCAATTTTACAGAATTACAATATAAAAATTACAGTGTAAACTATTCAGTGATCGTAACTGTACTTTATTTTTTGGTAAAAGAAATGGGTAGGTAATTTTTGTCTTTAGTAAATACTTAGTATTTCTTAGTATTGCTTATTACTAAGCAAAAAGTGTAAACATAAAATTTATGTATATTTAATATAAAGTTTATATGTAATACCTACCTAATGTTTACATACCTAATTAAAGTGCTTTTGAAAATGGCAAGTAGCCGAAACGGCAAGCAATAATAATGTGTTTTATTTATAACAGATCGACAAACCCAGGAATTAAAAAAGTTTTTATTTATAAATTCGTGGTCAGGTAATAACAATGCTACTAATCATGCTACTGACGTCATCCATCTGGGCACGATGTCGTCATTGATAATTTTTTTAATAAGAATAGTGGCCGTATAGGGCTTTTCATTCACAGTCATTTGTTTCGAGCTTCTGTCATGTGTCACATAATATTAGTTTATCTACGTCGTACGTTATTGGTATATATCAATAATAATGATACAAACCAAAGACGTATGACGTAGATATATTAATATTATGTGACACATGACAGAAGCTCGAAACAAATGACAATCGATGAAAAGCCCTATTCTACAGGTAATTTTTTAACCAAGAGGAGTAAACTAAAATGACAGATCCCAAGAACGTTACTGGGACAGATCCCAGACCCAAGAACGTTACTAGAAATGTCACCAAATTCATCTTCTTTTTTCGTTGATCATTTCAGCTTTCGATGATAATCCATAATAGGTATATCATATTATATTAACACATCGCTAAAGAGTTCTAAAAACAACTGTTTTTATATAAAAGTAGACTAAAAATCTATATTAAAGAAATAATGCAGAAAACACAAAAAATCGCCGATATACTTAATTAACCTATAAAATGACAGAAGTGCCAAAAATTTCATAAATGTCATAAGTGTCAAAATTTAATAACAGTGGAGTAAACTTGCCTGCGGTTGGACCAATTAGAAACAAGCATTACGGGGTAAATTTGAATCACTCCTCTTGCTTTAAAAAACAAACAATAGCTTATTTGAAAGGTTATTCAATTATCTATTCAGTAATATAAACATCTTCTTCTTCCTTCTTGTATGTAGGCTTTAAAGCCTGTTTCTTCTTCAATATTAGCCTCTTAAATGGTTTAAATTATCGCACCATCTATTTCTTGGTCTGCCAATACTTCTCCGTCCATTTGGTGACTTCTAAGAGGTAGGTGGGTAAAATAAATATTTTTTGATGTTTTCTGGCAACAGTAAAATGATGTATTTTGAATTAAGTAAATTACATACCTTTCTCCTTTTTGTGTGAATTAATTTAATTCAATAATTTTTTTGTACCCTTTATAAAAAATTATTTTAATGTTTAAAGCAATAAATGTTTATTAAACTGAATAGAGAATTGAACAACCTTTCAAATAAGCGAGCACACGATCCTATTCTTATTTAAAAAAATCATCGCTATATACGCCAAAAAAGCATAATCTAAAAATTAAAAATGACTTATTTCGGGATTTTTCTCCAAAGTCACCCATTCACAAAAAAATTATTTTATTTCAACTTTTACTCGTTCACTATATATTATATAAAAGACCAAATAAATAAATAGTACCTATCTATGTAAATTTCTATGAAGGCCTTAAAAATATGAGATTACTTGGCCGCGTCCGTAATATAGAGGTGACCGTAGATACCAGTTCATAAATATAAGGGAATCTACATAATATAATTAGTTTGGAGAATTTTAAACTGGCCGTTATTTAGAAACTGGCCGTTATTTAAAGACTGGCCGTTAGTAGAAGTGGCCGATTTTAACAGGTGGCCGTTAACACAGGTTTGACTGTATTATAAATGGCTTAAAAAATCTACTGATGGCTACTGATTTTTTTAAAGCAAAACTACTGACGACATTAAAACTGACCTGGCAACCCTGCTCGCTTGTCTATTCATTCTTGTGTGGCATCATGGTTGTTCAACAATTAATAAAGAACTATAATAACTGTCTCTGGCATTATTTCTAATATTATACAGCAAATGTATCATATTTTTCAAAATTTTGGAATGCATTTAAATCGTAGAACAATTTTAACTTTTTATTTTAATACAGATTTTAATTCTCTACAAGTAGGGTGAATGCACCAGTAACCGACCATGCACCAGTTACCGACCACTCTTTAAACAAATATTAAAACTAAGAAAATCTTAGAACGTTCAGAAATTATTGCACCGCCCACGTATACTACGTGGCCTTAGGTATGTAGGGAAATTTCGTTGACTTATCCAAAGCAAGTTTAAAGGAAGTGGGAATTTTGGTGTATTGGCAACACTGCCAATAGGTTAAATCTGTGAGCGTGTAACTAGATGCACATGAAGGTAAGCAATTTTTATCTAATTACATCGAATGTTTTTTTAACTTTTTTAATGTTGAAATATGATGTTACTCGTTAATAAAAGTGTAATAAATACAGTTAACTTGTTATTTTTCTAAATATCTGTAACTAAGTGATTAATTTATGGTGGTCGCTTTATGGTTCACCATTTAAACATTTTTCCATTAGACGACCAGCTGGTCGCTTTCTGGTTTGGCTTTGTATCCACGGATGATTTGTTAAATAAGCTGTTGCTAGTAGTACGAATAGGGGACTTTAATTTTTATACGTAGATCTAATTTCTGTCCAATAAACGACCAGTGGTCGGCTACTGGATCAAAATGGTGGTCATAAATTGGTACAGTAATCAAACTATTTGTTTTAGATGCCTAAAAATTATTCTAAAGACGATTTGGTCAATGCTATTAATGAAGTTCGTGATGGAGCAAAAATACGGGAAACTGAGAGGAAGTATAACATTCCCCATGCCACATTTATGGACAAATTAAAAGAAAAAACATCTTTGGATGCTAGAAAGGGTCCTCCAACTATTCTAACTTCAGATGTAAGTAGGTCAATCTTGTTAGTAAACATAATATTTTAAACACAAATCAGTAATATTTTGTATTTTGACAACGACATCCGATTTGGGCGTCGATACGTTATTAAAATTATTTTTTCAATTCAATTGTGGCTTATTTCCCAATCAAAATAGTTAATTAGTAAGCATGAATTTCTATATACAGTCGAACCCGCTTATTGGAATAGTCTTCATGCCATACAAAAGTATTCCTATAACCGGGATATTCTAATAACCGATTATTGGTGGCTAGTAGAAACATTTCGGGGCCTCAAAATTCTATTCTTTAAACCGGGATATTCCTATAATCGGTATTCTATTAAGCAGGTTCGACTGTAAAATATTATATTGATTTTTGCCTAACCTTTTCTCGTTTTGTAGGAAGAAAACCTCCTAGTTTGTTGGTTGAAGGGAATGGCCAAAAAAGGAATACCGGTTGAACCAAGACAACTAATTGATTCTGTACAAGAGGTAATAAAAAAAGATCGACGACCAAGTCCATTTACTCAAGGAAGACCTGGAAGAAAGTGGCTAGATCTTTTTTTTAAGCGACATCCAAGTATTTCACTGCGTAAACCTGAAGCTCTTGGTTTAGCAAGAGGGTTGGTAACTGAACGTGCAATTCGTGAATGGCATCAGAATTTGGAAACTTATATAATAGAAGAAACTGGAAATAGCAATCTGCTAAAAGATCCTTCCAGAATTCTCAATGGGGATGAATCGGGTTTTCGAACTAACCCAGGAACCTCTTTAGTTATAGGTCCCAAAGGATTTAAAGATCTGTATCAGGTTCGAGGTAGTGATAAGGAATGTATTACGGTAATGGTAACATTTACAGCTAGTGCAAATATGGCACCTCCTTGCATCATTTATCCCTATGAAAGAATACCGGCAGAAATTAGCAGAAACGTAAATCCTAGCTGGTCATTAGGCAGATCTAAAAAAGGATGGATGACTTCACAAGTGTTTTTTGAATATGTTACAAACAGTTTGTTGCCTTACCTAAAAGAAAGAAATACCACATTTCCAGTTTTATACATAGTCGATGGACATAAATCGCACATAAGCTTTGAAGTTGCTGCTTTTTGTAAGGAAAATGGTATCATCTTGTATTCATTGCTAGCCAATGCCACTCATATTTTACAACCAGCAGACGTTTCAGTATTTCGTCCTATTAAAGTTTCTTGGAAGAAAATTGTTTCAGATTGGCTGAATAAGACTGGAGCTAGGGCTGTCACACGAGCTAATTTCGCACCATTAATTGAAAGTGCTTTACAAGCTGCAAACGAAGATGTCGTGAAGAATGGTTTCAAGAAATGTGGAATCTTCCCTTTTGATAAAGAAAATATTGATTACAGTAAATGTTTGAGTCATGAAAGTAGAACAGTTGACAAACCATGCCAATTTAATACTGAACATTTACTGTTTCTCGAGTCAATGCTCCCTTCTTCACGTGTTCGTCAGTTCCGAAGCAGTGGCGAAAAATGGGATGGTGATGAGTCGGCCAAAGAGCTATTTGATGCTTGGTACAAAATAAAACAACATATTTTGAATCAAGCTAAGTTTACTAAAGAGCCCTCTTCTAGTGATGATAAGGAGTCAGATGCTCTTACAAAAGACTTAAATTCAGAAATGACCCCAACTCAAAATGAACATAATGAATTAATTATCGCCCAGGTGAATTCAGAATCTGATGATAAGGAGTCAGATGATCTTACAAAAGACTTAAATTCAGAAATCACCCCAACTCAAAATGAACATAATGAATTAAGTATCGCCCAGATGAATTCCGAATCATCTTTTAATGAAAATGAACGGAATACTAGTATCCAGACATTACTTCAAGAAGATAAACAGCAAAGTAACGAAAATAATCCACAGGCAACTTCTAAGTCAGAGTCGTTCACTACACCAAAATCTGGTAGGTCTATTCAAACAGGGGTAAGTCCTGCTTTTGCCGACTGCGTTACTTGGCCAACGCAATCACCAGTTAAAAAGGAAGGAAGAAGTAGAAGAACTGTCAAGCTTCCACATGCAATAGGTGCTGGAGCTTGGGTTGAATACTGGAAGAAAAAAGATGAAGAAAAAATACAAAAAGAACAAAAGAAAAAAGAAAGGCTTGAAAAGAAAACCGAAAAAGAAGAGTTACAAAAAAAACGGGCAGCAATACAAGTAACGGATAGAGAAAAAAATATGAAGAAGAGAAAGAAGCTATTAGAAGAGTCTTCATCGTCATCATCTGAAGAGGAAGATGAATTTATGGACACACAGGACGATTCATTGGACGATGCAGAATTTTTCGAACTTCTACAATCGAGACCTTCCACTCCACACCTAGAAGAACTTCTTAAAGATCCTGAAGAAGGAAACTTTGCTTTAGTAAAATTTCCTACAGAAGGTGGAGGCAAAGAAGCATATTATATAGGTCAAGTTGAAAAAATAAAGGAGAACGAAGAAATTGAAATTTCCTGTTTAAGAAAGAGTCACAAATGTGAAAACAAATTCTTCTTCCCCAATGTCCCTGATAAAGCTGTAATTGAAAAAGGTCAAGTTGTATATATATTAAAACCAACTATGGTAAGTGGTACGAAGCGTCAACAGTCAGCTGTTACATTTGAAGTAAATCTAAAGAACTATAATGTTCGGTAGAATAGTATAGGTACAGTGTAAAATTGACAGCTGTTCTGTAATGAATCATTTTATAAATTTTTTACTCTAAATAAATGTTTAAAGAATAAAAAGGTCTTTTTTAAATGCACTTTTCGCGTGGTCGAATATTGGTGCATAAGTGGTCGAAAACTGGAAAAAGTGGTCGGTTATTGGTGAATTTGTCAAATAATTTTTAATAATTAAAAAACATAGGTTACCTCAAAGATACGTTATAATATTAAATGTATTTT
The DNA here is from genome assembly GCF_917563875.1 of Diabrotica virgifera virgifera. NCBI lineage: Eukaryota > Metazoa > Arthropoda > Insecta > Coleoptera > Chrysomelidae > Diabrotica > Diabrotica virgifera. The sequence continues at coordinate 147,642,480 of NC_065449.1, forward strand.
TAAAGTATATAATAAATACTAATAAATGCTAGAAGTTTTACGTTTAAAAACTAATTTTTCAATTTAATATTAATTTTTTAATTTAAAAAATCCTAGTTTGGTCGGAAATTGGTACATTCACCCTATTCTCTCATGACTTTTGATGTAAAATAATTAGGGAAGCAGGAATTCAACAATTCAGAATTTTACATTGAGTTTCCTATGGCCCTTTTTACGATTCACCACCCGGTATAAGATAAAATGTGTACTATTTGTCTAATTATTTCATAATAACACATCGATCGAAAAAATACAAAGATGCAAAAAAGTTTTAAAACACTGTGTTTAACTAATGGTACTGCAGTAATAGTTTAATTGGAACGTACACAAACATTTGGGGGATTTAAAGGGACAAAACCCTCTTAAAATTTTTATGTAAACATTAAAAAAGAAGCCCCAACTCGATAAAAACTACCTTATCGAAAAAATACTAAGAAGCAAAAAGTTTTAAAAATATTGAGTTTAACTAATGGTACCACAATAGTGATTTAATTGGGACGTACACAAAAGTTTGGGTGGGTTTAAGGGTACAAGACCCCCCATAAAATTTTTTTCTGGTGCACAAATTTTTCTATAATTTTTCTTTAAGATGTTCCTACCATAAAAATGCAACATGTCCATTTTCAATAAAAAATCTCTAATAGTTTTCGTTATATTCGAAAAAATCGATTTTTATTTTGTTCAAAGTGCTGTAACTTTTTTTATGTGCATATTTGTACTAAGGTAAGTTAGTTTCATTCGAACTATTTTTTGTCCCAGAATATGTGATTTAATTTATGACCTGTATTTTTGTTACACCCTGTATATTATGTGTATGAGTGTATGTATACAAAATAGCCCGCTGGGAGCGTTAACTTGACAATAGGTCACGTGGTACATTCTGAAATTTTGGGGGACGACCTTATGTGTAGTGTATTCCTTATGGGTGATTTACAAAAACAAGAGATTTTTTAAAATTTAACTACTGATTTTGTGCTAATGTATCAATACATTAATAGAAATTTACTATAAATACTCTATATGGTAGAAAATGTCTGATATACTACATAAATATAATTTCGATATTCAAAATTAGGAAGAGATTTTGAGGTTAACAGCCGAAATGTGAGGTTGCGACTGATCATTTTGTAAACAAAAGTTGAAAAGACAATGTTTGTCCACAGTACATTACTGTGATGTTTGTCCTCCTAATCTTAACTGTTTTTAATACCTATAATGTTGAAATTTTGCTTTCTCTATTTAATTAGAGTATTTTTTAAGATATCACCGTAATTCGGTCTTAAATTTCGATGAAATATAGTTTTTTAGTGATATTCTCCAAGCAAAAGGGTGAACTTTTGTAAACCATTCTATTTTTTATAATAAAAATGATAATTTGCTTTGCCCCGGACTGTAAACACTATAATGAAAGATGGTTATGTAGATTCTTTATGTTTACAAAGGATCTAGTTGAAAAAAAGAGGTAGATTTCATTACTAAGTAAGAAAATATAGTGATAGTAAAGAACTGAATTTATCCCTTTATTACTATTGACTCACAGACGGAAAGATAGGGAACCATTCTTTAGTTTGCTGGTGCCACTTTGTGAATTCTGACCAACAAAATGACCCAACATTTTTAGAGCATATCAAGCCAAAGGTTTTTTTGATGGACAATTAACCTTTACATCTAAATTAAAAGAGTAAAGTAAGTAATTTTACTTGTGTTGAAATATCTATTTCAATGTTTTAGCATGCCAATCAGCTGTTCTCTAGAATTTATTTTCAGAGACCCTTTTATTTGCTGTGTTCATTTTCTTATTAATATGATATTTATTATTCAGTCAATTTATAATAATATGTTCTTTGTCCGCCCGGTATATAAATTTTCAATTTTATGATAATGTAGATAGTGATGCTAGATTCAAATTTCAAAAGTTATTTCCATTATCTCAAATAGTATTTATTGAGAAAATACTGTTAGTTTGCCATTTTCATTTTAAATTGTTATATTTACAGTAAAAGTCATTCTTTTTAGATTATTGTAGCCTAAGTTTATTAGTCTTAACCCTCTAACTGGCAAGAGGTCACTGAGGGTCCCTTCACTTAATACTTATTTAAACTACAGGTAAAATTAATATAGCCATAAACTGTTTTGAATCTTCTTCTCTAGTTCTTCTAGAGACGTTTCAAACACATTCTAAATTCATTACGTCATATAATTACATTTCTGCCTCAGTTTTGTGCGACAGGTTGAGGTGAATGCAGAACAAATATCTCTCGTTAATTTTTTTTTTCGAAGTAAAATTTTGATACTGCAAGTACTCTGAATTTAGTGCAAACATTTTATTATGAATGGTTTACAGCTTCGAGTTTCACTATATATTGGAATTATTACAAAACAAATACTTATTCTGAGTGTGGATAAATAACGAAAATAGAAAGGGTTCCTCAGGGACACCTTGCACGTTTATTTGAAGTTTCGTCTCAATTTATTGTGTGTGGTTGTGCTATTATTTTCCAACATTTGATCACTTATTTGTAGGTATATTTTGCTTCTTGAAATGGCATTCAATATCAACTTGAGAAAGAAACAGTTTGATTTGTTGGTAATGACCGAAGATGAAATCCAAGAACTTATGGATTCTGTTGAAACTGATTGGAAAAAAGCAAAACATCCCATTGATGACATTCGCGGTGACAGTATTGATCACTTTCCACTTTAGCTCAGCAAAGAGGATGGTAAAAAAATGTAAATTTTGCAATGTGTTGAAAATTCAATGTATGTGTAGCAAATGTGATATTCATTTATGTTGTTCTAATGCCAGAGACTGTTTTTATAATTGTCCCATAAAAATAGTTTACACCTATTCTGTTCTGTTTGTTTATTTTAGTAAAAACCGCTCAAATCAATGTTCCGGTCAACCTTTATATTTTTCACTTAAACCGGCAAGGGGCACCTGAGGACCCCTTTACTTGATTTTACCTGGGAGCCAAACAAAAATTGATAATTAAATTTTAATAGCATTTCTAGGTTTCTAAATACATTATTAAACTTGAAAAATATACCCAGCTAAATAGAATAATTTTTAGAATCTTGCCAGTTAGAGGGTTAATAAAAATACCTACCTAGTCATTGTCTGTTGTATATTGATCTTAGGTAAATTCTTTTGCTCATATAAATACCATGCTGGTCCCATTCAGGTTCATTTGTAGACTCAAAGTAGGTGAAACCTAAAGAGACCTAGTTAGTAAGTAGGTTTTCTGATTTTATTGATTAATTTTCGAATTAGGTAAAGAAAATATTTTTGGGGTATTTATTTTCCGTGAATGCTAATTCATTGATATATCAGCAGTTGTGTTAAACAATAATAATTATTTTCAAGTTTGATTTATTAGTTGGAAAATTTGTTAATTTTAAAGAAATATTTGGGATTCAATTAATTTAAAAGAGAATTGTTTTTTATGATTAAGGGGTATTTAAGTTAAATCATTTTAGTTATAACTTTAGTTCAAAAGTCACTTGTAAATTTTTCTGTACTGTTGACAAGGAATATTATAGTTTTGTAGACTTGGGTGGTAGCGACCCTTCATAAATTTGTGCTGCAGGTTGTCTACATCTCTATTTCTCTTCTAGGCAGCCAGGAGAAGGGCATGGCTCTAACCCTCAACAATGAGCATTGCAGAAAATTAACAGTTCCCTAGGTAACCATCCACTGAAAATCTTAGAAGAATAATAGAGCCCCCAAGGCAACCATAAGAGTAATTGTTGACATTACCGCAGTTCATCAGGTAACCATATTGTCTTATTTGGACCTACCATCTGACCCCTACTGAAGATCGTAAAGAACTCAAGACAGCACCTTAAGAAGCCTTCAGACCATCAGCTAAGATCCTTAATAAAATATATAGCTGGCCTGTAAACATAGACAGACTATTTTTATATAAAGTAACATCATAAATTCTAAAATGTAGATCTTGAATTGTGACCATAATAAAATGAGAAAATAAAGCATTTATACTGAAGTTCATTCGGGTATATAACTTTCGGGTATTAGAGTGTAGAGTGTTTTGTTAATTATTAATAAAATTAAAAAATTAATATATTATATATATTATATATTATACAGTACAATTTTCAAAGGAGGAAGACCTAACCCTTCGGTCCAAACCTAACTTTCGGGTATTAGAGTGTAGAGTGTTTTGTTTACCTGCCTTAATCCTTCCGTTGCGCGCAATCACAGCAACCCTCTTCAGGTAAATTTCAGTACCCCAGGAGGTATTTGACCGCTCCTGGGGTCATTCAAACCATTCAAATAAACAATAAATGAGACGAGCTACGGCAGTCAAGGCCAAGCAAATCGAATAAAAGAAGAAGAAAAAGACAAAGAAAGATTGAAACGAGCATTATGTTTATGTTTGAATAAAAAATAAAGCACCTTCCGTCTTTGCACAAGAAATTATAAAAAAATTTAAATTAGGCAACATTGCAGAAATAAACTGTCATCAATCCATACGTAAGCGATCTGCGCATACTGTAATGGCGGCCATAATTTGAAATTGATGTGAAAATTTCACATTTTTAAATGAGATAAACACAAAAATTAAAGCCGAGCGCAGTTAATTGTTAATTTTAAAATGATAAGAAGGTAAGGCAGATACCATATATACAGTTGTCAGACTTGTGGGAGTTGTGAGTCAACACTAAATAAATACCCAAAAAATGCAATAGTTGCAGGTAGTATTTTAAAGATAGTCACTCACACATATCTAAATAGTTAGTGGTGTGTAGGAAAGAATATTAGTAAAACTTATTAAAATGCGGCACGGTGTACAGCAGTGTCGACATCGGAGGGTTAATAATAATTTAATATAATACAATTGTAATTTGATATAATTTAAATGATATACATGCAGTATACATAGATAAAAGTAAGGTTAACAACGTACTTTTGTTTCCGAATAGCTTTAATCCATTTATTTCTTTTGTCTATCCTCATTTGGGGTTTAGAGTTTAGGAAAACGAAAGAATTTCACTTCACTATTTCTCCATGTAAGCAAACAATCAATTACTGGGTTCTAGTTTACTGAATGGGTAGACGGATTACGGATATGAAATTTATACCAATGAATTCTGTTTCACTTACTGATAATTGTACAATAATTTTTTATTGGGGGCGGGCGTTACTTTTCATGTAATTGCAATTTAAAATATGTCTTATTTTTAAAAATCGCCGCCATTTTCCGCCATTATATACCATAAAACAACAAGAAACGACAGGAATGACAACCGTTTTATAAACGCAAGAAGGAGAATCCTAACAGTGTTGCCATAGTTATATAAAATATGTTTTCTTATGAAAATTACAATTTTTCAATTCTTAAATATGTCATTTTACTTATTCTGACGCATTTTTAACACAAAATGACTGCTTTATTACAAGGGTCAGGTTAGTTCTGGTTAGGTTTCGTTACGTTAGGTTAGATTACATCAAGTTTATTAATATTATAGTGATTTATGATTATATTTTAATAAATAAATTCTGTGGGATTCCCAGAATACACTTTCAAGGTTGGAATGAAATTTTATGTATTTCATGGTTATGTACTGTCACTGATTTCGGGAAACCATGTTGCCATGTGAATGACAAAAGATAATTTCACATGAAAACATCGATTTTTGTCCATTTAAGCGTACCATTGATTTGGAATATTTATGCAAACCTCTAAATTTGGCAACTGTTTTTGAAAAATTGGTAGATGCATGCATTGACGCATTTTTTAAACAGTTTATTGTTAGTTTTTAGTTTGTTAGGTCGGTTGTTTGTGCTGCGCCCTGGATTTGGGCGTTGTCTGTTGCATCATATACAAATTTGTGAAAGTGAAGTTAGTTTATCGGGTGGGTTGTGATTGCGCTCAGCGGTCAAATACCTCCTGCGGTTCTCTCAATATAATACCCGTAAGTTAGGTTTGGACCGAAGGGTTAGGCCTTCCTCCTTTCAGACCGCCTGCGCCCAATTGCAATCTGCCCAGTTTATCGTTAAATAAAGGTGAAGTGAGACTAAATGGTGTGTAGGTGTTACGAAAGTAAATTTAAGTACAATTAAGGTGTGGCTTTAATACCTATATTCACAAAGAAAAGGCCTCTTTCGAAGCTAGTAAACTGCAGGCAGAGGAAATAAATATGTTGGTGGCAACTTTTATTACATTTAAAGCCACGAATTTGGCTTTGGACTCTCAAATTGCATCGATCTATAGCTGTTTTGTAAGTAATTTTTATTAAATTTTTAAATCTTTAAAAGGTTAAAACTGGCAACACTGTCAAATTTGACCTCTCGGCGCCTGTCCGCCATATTGTTTTGAAATATGACAAAAAAAATATTATTTTAACCAATATTACGTATTTTTTCATAATTTGATTGTAAAAATCAGTTATATGTATTATGTTTCAATTACTTATATTTTATTAAGACATTCTATATACTTTTGTATCCTTTTCACGTAAATTTTTTTTGGCTACTATTACATTTTTTGATTTTTTTCAAATATTTCTTGATTTTTGGGCACTTTTACCAGTTTCCCCCAAAGAAAACAGTAAAATGTCTGCTTTTTTCCACTTTTCAGGCTAAGTCCATAAAAAAATTGGCATTTTCAAGGTCTACCCTTAGAGTAAATTTTTACCAATTACTGCACAGAACCGTGATGAGGCATTTTAAAAGAAAATAAGCCTACAAACTACTAATTAAGACTCTAATTAGACTCTAATTACAGTCTAATGTATTTGCTACAAGTACATTAATTATAATAAAAAAATAATAAATAATTCACAATATGACATTTGATGACATTTGTCATGTCATGTGCGATTTTGGGGGACGTTTAGTTACAAATTCTGCCACCATGAGAAGGACGGTCGAGATGTAATATCCCCTCCATGTCAACCCTCCCAGCGGGGATGTGAAAAAGCATTGAGCTTGTAATTTATATACATAAGTTTTCACTTCTGTCAGCACTCCCATGAGTGCTTTAAATTTTTTTTCAGACATTTTTTAAGCCACATTAATGTTCAAATGATATTAAAATTTGAAAAAAAAATCACCAATTTTTTTGAACCACTGTGCAGATAAACAGAATTGGTAAAAATAAAAATAATCGGTTTTTTGTGTTTCTTGAAAAATCAAGTTAATGTCGTTTTGGCTTGGCAGCATGGCTTGGAAATTGAGTGAAATTGGCAACATAGCGCTGTCATTTTTATAAATTTCAAAACAGTAAATGTAAGTTTATTGTCAAAACAAAATATTTACCGGTATATTTATTATCGTCGATATAATAACAAATTTACCTTTTGAAATAAATGGTAAGTAACATTAATTATTCTTTTCCGACAATTATTTCCGAACACATAACTTTTTGCTAACACAGTAATATTCCCAGTTTTATTATTAATGATAACTATTTAATATGCTTGTTTTTTAATATACACTGGATATAAATATTTTCTTAAATAAATTACCGTATAAAATGACTTATATTTCCTATGTGTAAAATACAAATTACTTAATTATTAATTTTCATAACTAAAAACAATTCAAACTATAGCGACATACCTACATATTTGTTATTCTGAGTTATGTTAAGTAGGCACTTACTGAAATTTGAAGCCAAACTTATTTTGGGTTGAATAATATTCAATTGCTAATATTTTTATCTGCTCCAAAAATGAATAATCCAATAACATGGGCAACTGTTGGTTGGTATGATTTTAAATAATTTTAATGTTATAAAAAAATTAATAAATGCATACTTCATACTACATAATAGAAGCGTTGAATAATAAAATTGTACATTTGTACATTTTTAGCAACAAACGCTAGAACTACGGTTGCGTGCGGCGCAACTCATCGAAAAACATTTCATATACACCCAAATCGTATACAGCTACTTCATCGAAAGCCCCAAGTCATCAATTGCTCATTTCATATTATGTGAGGTTGGAATAAATTCATTTTCTCGAGAGTGGGTGATTTTGGAGAGAAATCCCGAAACAGGTCGATTTTTATTTTTAAATTATGATTGTTTGGCATATATATCATAAGAGTGATGTCATTCATCTGGGCGTAATGACGTAATCGATGATTTTTTTAAATAAGAATATGGGTAGTCACTTAAAAGATTATTTAATTCTCTATTTAGTAATATAAACGTTAATATAATTAAAAGTGTATAACCATTTTCAATTTTTTTGCAATCCGAAAATGCAGCAGCATTATACTCTAGTTAAATCGGAGAGTGCAGGAAGAGTCTATACTGGTTTCGGAGGTTTTTTTCCCGTCATCCAGTAGTCCCATACCCTCTTCTCTCCGATTTCACTAGGTACCCTGCTTTGGGCCCTTCCGAACTGCAAAGAACGAAATGCCGCGGATGTACTAGAGACATCTACCGAAAAACAATATAAGTTATCAATCGAAGTAGCACAGAAAACGACAATAAATATCGTTCCCATACCACCAGATTGACAACAGGTGGAATACTTTCTTTGGTTACAACCTCCCGTGATTTTCAAAAATTAGAAATCATACAGGATGCCGAGGAAATTAAGATGAGGGAATTTTAAATAATTCACGTCCCATCTGCTCAGCGTGGTAAAAGTTCCAAGAAAGATTCCTTAATACTCAACAAAAGAGTAAATGAATTAAAAATGTATAAACATTTTTAATTTCTTTGCACTCCGAAAATGCAGCAGCATTATACTGTAGTTAAATCGGAGAGTGCAGGAAGAGTCTATACCGGTTTCGGAGGTTTTTTACCCCTCATTAGTAGTCTCATATCCTCTTCTCTCCGATTTCACCAGGTACCCTGCTTTGGGCAATTCCGAACTGCAAAGAGCGAAATGCTGCGGATGTACTAGAGACATTTACCGAAAAACAATATAAGTTATCAATCGAAGTAGCACAGAAAACGACAATAAATATCGATATTATAACGATATTTATTGTCGTTTTCTTTGCTACTTCGATTGATAACTTATATTGTTAATATAATTATTTATACAGGGTGTCCAACATTTTTTTAAATTAAATTATTTGAAACAAAAAAGAATGTATGTAATTCATTTTATTCAAAACACATTTTTAGTGCTGTCAGAAAACAGAAAGAAATGTTTATTTGACAAATAAATATTGTTTCTCGTTTATATTCAATTTTAAAGCTGCCACCGACGCGTCTCTTAACGGTTTGAACATTGAATTTAAGGCTATGGGTACATAATTCGCAAATATTTTACGTGTGTCCCTACTTTTTCTGTCTTTACACGGCAAATTAGGTGTAGTCAAATTCACACTGGTATGGATATGTAAACATTACTAGAATGTCATTCTACTTGAAAATGTCATCATTAATTTAAACAGATGGCTTTTCAATGTTCTTGGATAACTGTTATTTTTATAATTGCAAATTATTAATTCAGTTAATAAATGTGATAATTTTTTCACTAACTATGTATTCAGTGATTGTAATAATTTATTTGTACAACAAAAACTAATACTCAATCGAGAAAAGAGGAAAAGTGTTAAAGTGATTTTTTAATAATATATTGTTCTTATGGAACGCTTACAATTTTGAACATCTTTAACAACAAAATACTTGGATCACAGAATATATTATCCTGATGTATTCTCTGCTTGGATCTTCCACAAATAATACACAATAAATAACTTTTTATTAAGTTCACGTCTTAAATCAATTATTTATCAAATACACATGGGCCGGTTGTTCGAACGCTAATCAACAATGATCATTATTAAATATTTAATTACTGTCACCAAAACTGTCAATGTCAACTTTGTTTGGGTTGCTGAAAACATAATTAATTACAATTATGAGATTTATTATTAATTATGTTAATAATTATTGTTATATTAATTGATTATAATCTCAGAATTGTAATTAATTATGTTTTAACAATTGACATCGACAGTAATTAATTATTTGATAATGATCATTGTTGATTAGCGTTCGAACAACCGGCCCACCAATAATATTTAATCAATAACTCAAAATATTCCCGAGGCAATGTCAAATATTTAAAATTGTCACTGATTGTCAGTGTCTGACTGACAATATATGCTGACAATATTATATTCGGCTGAGTGCGTTGTAAGACAAAGATAGATTTGAAAAATATTACCACGGCATTGTGTTCATTTTTTTCGAATCCTGAAAAAACCAATAAATATTTTTGAAAAATTTAAACTCAGAATGAAAGACTAAATTATTACCGAGGGCCGAAAGTCCGTTAGAATAAATAAAAAGTTTATTTTGAATGAGATATTTGAAATTAAAAATCACACTAAATTTTCTCTTAGTTTTTCACCCCTGTAACTTATTAAAATAAACATTGTAGAAGTTCTCAGGGACTTTCGGCCCTCGCTTATAACGTAATCTTTCATTCTGCGTTTAAATTTTTCGAAAATACTTATTAGTTTCTCAGGATTCGAAAAAAATGAATCCCCATTTGAATAGCATTGCAGCCGAAAATACGTACCGATCCTCTTAAGCGAAAAGCTATGTCTATTTGTGAAATAAACATGTTTATTGTACCGGTTTTCTGACAGTATGTAGTAACACAAGTAAGATGTATTTTGAATTAAATAAAATGCGTACATTATCTTCTTTTTACTCGTGGCTTATATATTAGCCCAATCAAATAAAATTACAATAGATACATGTCAGTGGCGGCTTTTGGGGGTAGGCAGGATAGGCCGGGCCTACCCAATAATTTTAACTGCTTTAAAATTGAAAAACATATTCAAAAATTATGTTAATGCATGTAAATAACTTTTAAATGTACTAAATCACTCAATACATTAGCTTCCGTTAAAACAACTATGTTATATTATATTATCACAGAAAGCATTGAATCGTATCCAGGCATTTTAAATATCATTAATAGGCTCGTTCGGAGCCGGCCGACCCCGCTCACATAAGATCTCCATACAAAAAGCCTTTGAAGTTAAGTCGCTTGCCGGACAACGATTTATATTGTCGTGTTATGCTTGCTGTTTAGGCACCAGACGATCGGGCCTTAGCCGACCATCGTTGCCACTTGTAACGTAATTATCGAATTGTAATATAATTTTTTTTTAATTATGATAAAAAAATATGTAACTGTAACATATATCTATAATTGTAACATATTTTTAAACAAACGGAATTTATTTCTGGAATTGGGCGATAAAAAAAGATTCACACAGAATATGGCGCTAAATTTCCACAAAAAGCTTTGGACTCATTGATGGATACATATGAACTACTTTTTAATAAATCCTTATTAAAAACTGAACTGGAAATGATTTTTTCTGCTATTCATCGTGAAAATTTTCACGATAAGAGTTTGTTAGAACTAATTAAAAGTATGTTTGACAACGAAACCAATGAAATTCTTCCTGAAAGCTACAAGTTATTTTGTTTACTTGCTACAATACCTGCAACAAGCGCTTCAGTTGAAAGAACCTTCTCCACTTTAAAGCGAATAAAGTCATCTCTTCTCGGTGTCTCTTCGAAATACAATGACGCAAAGTCGGCTTTCATCACTGTCTACTGATTATAGAAAGAGAGATTATAGAAAGAAAGAGACAACAGGGGTAAACAAGAGCAATATAAGCAATAGATAGAAAAGAAAAGAACAGAAAAAGAGCGGCTGTGCGCGCGAGAGAACGGTCTGGAAAGACGTGCCACGCGCGTAAGCCGAGAGTGGGTTTAGTTGGTAGGCATTGTAGCACGGATTCATCCGGGGGCAAGGCCCCCAGTGGGGGAACGGGGAACTGCGTTCGGATGTACTCTGTTTACTCTGAATCCAACACACGCCAGGTACGATTCACCTGGTACGGTTTTTAGAAGATTCCCACTCTCACACAAAAAAAAATATGTATTACACACACTGGCAGCTATTTTTTGGGGGGGTCATGGATCTTGAGGGCGATTACTTTTCTCTGATGCAAGGTCACTTTTAGTCTTTCCACCAAGAGGATAAGTGGGTTTTCAAATATTTGGGGGGAGGTCATGACCCCGTGACCCCTTCCTCTGGATCCGCCACTGATTACACATAGCTATATGTAATTTGCTGGCTTGGCCTACCCAAAATTTTACCCCACCAGCCGCCACTGGTACATGTAAATCAAAATGTAATTCCATACAAGTTGGAATAATTTTTTTATCAAAATTTAGGTCAAAACAAAATATATTTTCAAGAAAGTATATGATTCATATGAGGGGAGCATAGTTTAATTATTAAAAATGGGTAATTTACTAATTTTTGCACAAAGTTTACTCTTTTAACCGTTGCGGTACCAAATATTAGCGAAAACAAATTTGAAAAAAATTGTTTATAACAAATTGATGAATATTTGTTGCAAAAAGGGTCATGAAGATGTTATTATTTTTATATGCTAACCCAAATTAAAAAAAAAACATTGAATTTTGTCCATTACTAACGGATATATGGCAAACTACCCCTACACTAATTTTCACGCAAAAACTTTTCATTTAAGGTAGCTAAGAAAATCATTATTTTTCAAAATAGTCTAGAATTTTTACTACATACCTATATAAATGGCATTGTTAACTATTAGGCTTGATAGATTTACTCACGCACTTCTAAATGTTAATATTGATAAATAAACAAATTATGAATTTTTAAATTTGGAACAGCTATCTCGGCAAAAAATGGTCTTAGAAAAACTATTTGTTTGTAAATATGTGAAAAATTACCAGGAAAGCGAATATCGAAACAACTTTTTAAAATTTTTAATCCAGGCGATGTTATTAAAAAAAATCAAGTTTTAAACAAATTACAAGAATTTTCAAAGGCCATTTTTAATTTTAATTTTTTTAATTTTAATTGAAATGTTGACTTCTCAGTGCATTTACCGAAAATATCCATAAAAGCAAAAACAATGAAACCTTAAAAAATTGTATACTCTATCGGTAACAACCTCGTTTTAGGTCTGGATCCCGCGTATGAAAAAAAAGTTGATTTATAGCAAGCTGAAAATTTGTTAATAGCTTAAGAGTGTCTAGTCGAATAAACTTTGATATATGGGAACACTGTAAGAGGGGCAGTTTTAATTGTGGAACAGGTTAAAAATTTGGAACGGTCAGACCACGAAAACGGCACATTTATTTTGTCCGACAGAACAGACTTAAACTCTCCGAACAGGGATTAAACTCTCATGAAAAAATCAGACTGCTATTTATCACCTGTCATAATTCCTGTCATTTGACATATTCTACATGTTCCACTCATTGAAACACCCATTTGATGATAAATAGCAGTCTGATTTTTGCAAGAGAGTTTAATCTCTGTTCGGAGAGTTTAAGTCTGTTCTGTCGGACAAAACACATGTGCCGTTTTCGTGGTCTGACCGTTCCAAATTTTTAACCTGTTCCAAAATTAAAACTTTCCCTGTTCCAGTGTTCCCACATATCAAAGTTTGTCCGACTAGACACCCTTAAGCTATTAACAAATTTTCAGCTTGCTATTAATCAACTTTTTTTTCATACGCGGGATCCAAACCTATTTTTGCATTTGAAAAAATGGTAATATTTAATTACCAAATTAAATATCTCGTAAACTGCTGAACACTTTTCAACCAATTTTTTTCTGCTTGATAATGTTAATCACAACCCAACTTTTTCTGCAAACCAAAATGCTTTATACTGCTTATTTATACTGCAAATAATATTTTTTTGTAAATGTGTTTTTTAATCTTGATTTACAAATATTTAAATAAATTAAGGGAAAAATTTAATTTATTATACTGCCGTCGTAAGCAAAAATGCAGTATCTAGGGAAGGTGGTACACAGTGAGACCAAAAATGAATTATTGGCGATATAATTTTTTTAATCATCTATAAGAACTGACAGCTTCAGCTATAATGATTTTTGGTATTTTATGTATCACTTCCAAAAATATAAAGGCCTGTAGTTTTAATTCAAAAAAGTTATGTAACTTTAAAAACAACCTTGCACATGTCTCAGTGTGTACCACCCCTGCTACACAATGAGACATGTTACTAGTACACAGTGAGACACATGATATATTCCATAGTTCCATAATAAATATAAAAAAAATAGTTAATATCAACTTCGTAAAATACTTATACAGGGTGTTTGGTAAAAAATGGACCATAGCTTAACCTTAGATTCCTGCTATTAAAATAGGTCGATTTAAGCTAACTTACCTTAGTACAAAAGTTGAGAATAACCGAAATACAGGGTGTCAAAGTTAAACTTTTATTTTATTTATTTTTGAATATTTGCTGACAGGCATGGGACAACAACACGAAATTGGGTAAGTGGTGCTGGTACTATACACCCTACTAAATTATGTTAAACAAACGTTTCTGGCTACTACCAGAGGCGCAGGACGGGGGAACGTGAATGGTTAACCCTTCCCAAATTCTACGCCACTGGCAGAATTGCTATTTTAGTACAATTTTTTGATACTCCAATACTTTCTGTGTAAAAAACATACTCTTCTTTCGTAACGATTAAACCATTAGTTTTCGAGATACTTGAAGCTAAAAACGAAGGGACATAATACATTAATCAAAATAAATGTGCCTTTTCATTTTTAACTTCAATTATCTCGAAAACTAATGACTTTATCGTTACGAATGAAGAGTATATAATTTGCATAGAAAGTATTGGAGAATCTAAAAATTATGCTAAAATAGCAGTTTCATTAGTGGCGTTAAATTTGGGAACGGTCAACCATTCACTTTCCCCTGTCGTACGCTTCTGGTAGTAGCCAGAAACGATTATTTAACATAATTTAGTAAGGTGTACAGTGCCCAGTGGCGGCCGGTCAGGGTTGGCAGGGTCGGCAGTGCCGACCCACACATTTATAGATATAGATTTTTTTATAATTTGTATCTGTGAGATAATACAGACTAAATTTTATTCATTGTTTTTCCGAGCGTTAAGTGATCCCTGCGCATAACAGACTTCTCAAAAAAATGAATGATCCGAGCCATTCATCTGACTTTTCGGCTAGCCGTCCCCAACTCATCCGTAGCTTGACGATTTACACGTAAAACTCAACGAAATAACAAGCCGATGAGCAAGCGAATATACATTCTCTCCGTAGGCATTAAGCTGTAGGTACGGCACATTTAGATCTGCCGGTCGGTGTTTCATTTGGAAGCATCGGCAGAAATTGTCAAAAATAATCACGCCGTTTTACGTCGTTTAATTGATATTGTAATTTTTTTAAGTTTTCAGGAATTATCATTTAGTGGACAAGATGGATCGAAGCATTTGTTAAAAATCAAAGTAATTGTAGAGAATTAATAAAATTGTTTTAGAAAAATTTACTTTCTGATTCGAAGTGTATTCGTAATACAGAATGAACTAATACAAAATAATCAAATAGTTACATTTTGAATAACGTTATTGAATCTGAGATTTAGAAAACCATTTGCTTTTCGCTGGAAGTAGATGAAACTTCTGATTATCATGTCATTCACCAGTAGCGTACTGATAGATTCACGGGCCCTGGTTCCAGTTTGGATGCGGGCCCCCCGTCCAATAAAAACACACATTAGTATATCAAAAGTTTTTAATAAACATTAAATATAAATCATTATATATTTATAAAAACTCAGAAAGATTAGGTTATTACCGAGGGCCGAAAGTCCCTGAAAACTTCTTTAATGTTTATTTAATCAGTTTCAGGGATAAAAAAAGAGAAATTTTAGTGTGATTTTTAATTTCAAATGTCTCATTCAAAAGAAATTTTTTATTTATTCCAAGGGACTTTCGGCCCTCGGTAATAATGTTGTCGTTCATTCAGCGTTAAAATTTTTCAAAAATATTAACTAGTTTTTTCAGGATTTCGAACAAAAGGGACACACATGTTTACATTTGTGCGTCAAAGGGACGCACAAGAACATTTCTCCAATGTTCCTTTTCTCTAAATATTTTTTCCATTAATGTTACAATTTGTCTTGCTGTACTACTTCTCTTGACTAACGTACCAATTGAGAAATATGCTCAGCAGATCGCTCATGTTGAATAACTGTCCTATTGATATTTTCCCAATCATTATCACCGGAAGTTAGAAGAACAATTTTCGTATAAAATAGTTTACAAACGTAACAATAAACACGGCTACATTTAGAACTATACACTAACCACTTGCGAAGAATTTTCCCCATTAGCTTTCGTTTTATAAAAAATCGCACTTTGCAAATGTCTGGTTATTAGATATCTAATTGTGTAACACACTCACCAATTTTATCAATATTTTGATTCGGTTGATTATTTATAAAATATTGTTGAAATTCAAGATTTAAATGTTTTGACCAATCACCTATATCGCTAGGAAAAGAGTTACTTACATCGTTGTTTTATAGCAGATAACGGAGATATACTTGTACCCAGGCCCGCGCCGTCCATAAGGGTGAAGGGGGGCGGAGCCCCCCGGCGCCGTATTCAAAAGGCGCCAGTAGAAGCCGAAAAAAATTTTTTACAATACCGAAATTACCAGAAATACTAGTAATATTTTATTATCTTGTAAAATTTAAAACTTACCAATCGTAGGTAGGTATAAAAATGGCAGTAAGTATTACTTTGATCCCATAATTGTACGAACCCTTATGTCTCTTATTAAACTGAACCATATTTGTTCTCTGATGGTGTAATCGTTGTTTTTTGTAAATATTTATAGCATTTATTTAATATTTATAGGTATATTACTTTCCTAAACACATAACAAATAGTTTGTAGGTATTCGCTCCGTGCATGACTGACGCAACACCTTGCTTCACCAGGACCTCGATTTTTGACCCTTCGCTTCGTTATCGATCATTCGCTATCGGTACACTAAACAGATACGAAGCGAATTAGCGAATACGTTCGATAACGAAGCGAAGGGTCAAAAATCGAGGTCCTGACCTTTTTAGATCTCACAAATTGACGTTAAGCATATGATAAATAGATAACATTTATTTACCATTTTTTATAAAATTTGTTATACCAACAATGCCAATGACATTACAAAAATAGCTCCAATAATGTCATTTTTGCCACTACTCACGCTGACATCGTTTCTAGGTACGCCCACCATGGTCACGCACGGAGCGAATACCGAATACAGATTCTAGTGAATTCACTCACAATAAAATATTGCAAAACTTCCGAATTTTAAAAAACCGCTTGGCTTGACATGAAGTTTGGCATACACATAGCTAACCTGCCAAATAAAAAAGTGATATTGTGCTGATATGTGCTTTTGCCCTAGGGGTGAGTTTCACGTTTCACCCCTTCTCGGGTGTGAAAAAGTATACGTTTGAAACAAGTCCGGAAATAAACTGACAAATTCTAAGTAACTTTTGTTGTATAGATTTTTTTCACTAAGTCAATACTTTTCGAGTTATTTGCGAGTGCATATGTCCATTTTTCAACAAACAAAAACACGTTTAGAAACCCACGAAAACCACTTTTCGGGGAAAACTCATCATAACTTGTTTATTTTTGTTTTTTAAAAAGTTTCTACCATTAAAAGTAAGCAAGTTACACTCAAAATAAAGTTGGTCCCTTTTTTTGGTAAAAAAATCGTGAAAATCACCCCCTAATTAGCATCCTAAATGAAATTAACCGTTACCGCGTCACAAGTTACTTTACTTATGTATTATTTCTATTATCTGTAAGTTTCGTCGGTTCAAATTGCTTATTTTTGAAAGGGCTGTAGTTGAAACGGCTTGAACGAGTCCCTAATCACGAGAGTATGCAAATTTTGAACAGCCATATCTAATATTCCAATCTGTCCAATCAACATTTTCTCGTGGAATTTTGAGAATCAAGATCGATTTCAGGATAGGGTAGATTTTAATCTTTGTCAAAATCTACCCTACGCCGAAGCGGGCTTTTGCCCTGGGGGTGAAAACAACCCCGTCTAGTGGATGAAAATATTTTTAATCAAAATAACTAGGGAAGTCGATATATTGACCAATTCTGAGTAAATTTTATTCTATAAAATTTTTTTGGAAAGTTGATACTTTGAAAGTTATTGGAACCGATTTATGAGAACCTTCAATCTCAAATAACTCGAATGTGGTGAAATTTTTTTGGGAAAACAAGAGACATCTTTTATAGGTCATTAAAAAAATATAAGCTATTCATGAAAAACGGTCATAAAACGTGAGTTTTTTCAATGAAAAATGCATAGTTTCAATCGCTCATAACTTGGAAAATATCAACTTTGCAAAAATAATTTATAGAACAAAATTTACTCAGAATTGGTTAATCTAACGACTTCCATAGTTATTTTGATTGAAAAATTTTCATTTCCTAGATGGGGTTGTTTTCACCCCAGGGCAAAAGCTCGGTTCGTATAGTTATATAGTCATATAGTTATAAAACGTATAGTTTTTCACCCCAGAGAAGGGGTAAAACTCACCCTCAGAGCAAAAGAACACATCGGCACAATATCACTTTTTTTCTTTGACATGTTAGCTACGCTTATGACAAATTTCATTTCAATCCAAGCGGTGCTTTAAAATCCGGAGCAAAAACCGTGAGTAAATGGACTTATTCACTAAGTTGCAAAAAACTACTTACAAGGGGGGGGGGAGAAAAGGGGCGCCTAAAATTACTTGCCCCGGGGCGCTTGAAAGCCTTGGCGCGGCCCTGCTTGTACCAGGTGAAGTCGCTTGAAAATCAACAGTGGAGTCATCATTTTCTTTGATTGCAACTCGCCCTTCATCACATAATTTATTTTCACTATCACTTTATGGTAGTATACGGATGTATGTTTTGATTTGTTTTCTTGTGTTTACAAATTTTGTTATTTGTTTTGATTTATGTGTTGTGAATACTAGCTGTAAAAGGGGTGATACACACGCGAGTAAGTACGCGAACTTATGGATCGCGACCTTTTTCGCGCGTGTATCACCGCAAGTACGCGTACTTTAACTCCGCCGAGTAAGTACGCCTTCGATCCAACAAGTTTGAAATCTTACTCGTAACCCGTACGTGTATCACTGCCACGAGCCACGAGCCTCGAGCCATCGTGTTATTGCGTTTAAAGTTACACTTATATTTTCACTAATTAAGCAAATTGCCTAGAAATAATTCAATCGTTTATTGTTGAAAGGAGACAAGTTACATTTTATAAGTTTTGAGAAAACCGTAAAACACTATTTTAAGCTATTCTAAATTATTTTGATTATTTGTTTTTGAGTAAACCTAATTATTTATAGTCTGTCTTATCCTCCTGATGAAAATATTACTATATTATCTATGATATTTTGTTTGTTTATGCCTACCTTGTATTAAATTAAAATAGATCAAAAACAAGTGCTATACTTCACATCATGATTTTGACAGCTTACCACACTTATAAAGAATCAAATTATTCTTCTATTTAACAAAACCTGACCAAAAAAATAATCAAACTCTACTAAAAAACATAAGATTTCAGCAAAATTAGGTACACAGAAAATAAAAAATTTAACCACGAGGACAGTTTCTAAATTTTTTGCTACCGACGGCGACCGCGATCTTTAAAACCGCGTACTTTAAGTCTGCCGTGTATCACCGACGGCGAGCCGAGTAAGTCCGCGATCTTTAAACACGCGTACTTAAAGATTGCGTGTGTATCACGCGCTTAAGTGTTTCAATTTTTATTACCATCATCACATCGACCTAGTTAATTTTTACACATCTAACCTTGAAAATGACGTATACTTGTGAACATTGTCTTACACAATATTCTGACTCGAATAAATACAACCAGTTAAGATGTAATGGAGATTGCCAAAGAAACTTCTGTATGAAATGTACAAGATTAAACAAGACCATCACTAAAGCCCTATTGGACCAAAAGTCTTCTCATCTTAGATTCTTTTGTACCGTATGTGACTCTCGAAGTTTAAATTATTTAAATGACAAAATTACAAATTTATCAAAAAATCAAATACCTTTAGAGAACTTTGAGGCCTTAATTCAAGTTACTAAGAAACTAAGTGACAATTTGCCTGTTTTCATCGAGACTTATGACCTAAAAATGACGGCAAACTGGACTATCTTACGAAAAAAATTGACGAGATCCACAAACTAAACAACCTGCTGAATCCTGAAAAGGTTTTAAAATCTGTAAGGCAGATGGAACACGACATTTTTAATATATCGTCAGTTTTTTTCGGCTCTTCTTCAGGTGAGACTATCAAGGTTGAAATCCAAGACACAAATTCAACTAAGATTAAGTTGGGATTAGAAAGGCTCTCTTGAAATATCGGTGAAATTTCAACTCAAATGAGCAGTCTTACAAAAAATCTATCTACTATACCAACTAAAAAAGAGATATTGAAGAAAAATACATCTTATGCCACCGCAAGTACCCAAACTGAAGAGCCCCGACATCTCGAACCAAATTAGCCAAATTAGAAAAGCCAAAAATTACAGAAGATAAATGTCACTTTGTAGTTATTAGTAACTTGACCCCAACGTACACCCCTATACAAGTTGTTCACTATATCAAAGAGAAGATAGGCATTAAGGAATATATTAGATGTTACGCACTCCTTAAAGATGCCGACACAACAACTGGCTCTTCGTTCAAAATAGGTATAAAATCTAGAACAGCTATTAACCTATTATTTAATAAGGAAATTTTGGCCACCTGGTGTTAACATCAAATGGTCTATAGAATCTTCCAATTCTGAACCTACGCTTTCATCTGAGTCACATAAGAATCTGAAGAATCTCAGAAGTCCTGTCACCTTGGAAAATCCAATTACCAATTCTCGCAAGAACAAAGATGAAGTAGAAAATACAAACATACGTACAGACAAGCAGGCCATCGAGGTTTGTAAATCTAAGAATCCGTTCCATTCGCCTGTAAATTTCATTAAGAAGGATACTTTAGAACCTTCGATAAATCTGGATCCTTTGACCCCACCAAAAGTTAGATTAACCAATAACTCGAATAGTCGATATCTTCTAGCCAGATTAAGGGAACCGGATATCTTAAAAGCCATTAAACTTCATCTTGCTTATCTACACGACCAACCAGCTTCAGTGTTTTACGATGGATTTACCAATACAAGCGTTAAACTCTTTTTGGCTTCCGAGGGACTTCCCACTAAGACTGAAGATCTACGACGAATTCTGCTGGAATTTAACAATGCCTATGGGATTGGTCCAGATGAGGTGGAAGCTGATCTTGATGCTTACAGATCCTTTCTCACTTCTGAAAGAATTATACACCTGCAAAAATCAAGGGAATGTCACCGAAATTACTATTCCGCTACCTCTCCAAAACGAAATTTTTAAACATCACGACGTGTTCTGAGGGACTAGAATCCTCAAATTGTTTTAGTGATAACAACTTTAGCATGGTTCTGATTAATATTCGTTCTATAAGATACAAAACTGATGAATTATTTTTGTTCCTAGAGGAATTAGGATTTCCCCCGGTAGTTGCGGTTACAGAGCACTGGCTTGAAGTCAACGAGCCCTTTTTTGTAGAAAAATACACCACAATTGCTAGGTATGATCGTCCAAGCTCAGCTTACGGAGGCACCCTAATTCTATCTACGGGCAATGATTTTTCTTCTGTAACAGAATATGACTTTCTGCTAAGTGAAGCCTTCTTTGAGTTTTCGTTAATTTAACAATAAGAATCTTAATCTTTATATTATTTGCATTTATAGATCACCTACCTAACTCTTCCGTGGGACCATTTTTTTAAGACCTTCTAAATTTGTCAGATAACCTGCCCCATAAAAGTAGAAAAATTTTATGCGGGGACTTTAACATTGATTATGCTGCTGCTAGTGCTACACAAATATCCTTGGTCAACATATTTGAATCGTATGGTCTAACAATGCACGTTGATTCTCCTACAAGGATTACAAAAACTTCATCTACCATAATTGATTATACTGTCTCAGATTTTTCACCCCTTGATGTCCACTCTACAATTATTAATGCTGAACTATCTGATCATGAAGCAGTTTATTCGAAGTTTAATATCTTGAGCCAACCCTCCTCGAAAACCCGACGTTTAGGCAGGATTTTTTCCACCCGGAACTTTCGTAATTTCCAAAATTTATGCTTAACCTCTGAGTGGCGCTTTCCTGCTATATACGTGGATAATAATTTCAGTGCTTTTTTGGATAAGTATCTTCAATAAAACATTTCCTTTTTTTGCAATTAAGCCAAAGCATCGCAAACCCTGGACTACTAAAGGTATCCGAATATCTTCCAAGAATATGCGTTCTCTTTTCTATATCAGGAAATTTACTAGTTATAGTCCAAAAAACAATTATGAAATTGACTGGCCAGTTGGTTGTGAAAACCAGTGCCAATAAAACACAAAACACACACACACACACAGGCGCGGATTTAGAAATTCATAATAGGGGGGTCAGATGTACCGCAAATATTTTATTGTCCAGATTTAGCCATACGACTCACACTTACTATAAGGATAAAATTCAGTCATCTCAGATACCTACGGTATCAAAAGAATTGAGCTCTGGTTGTCAGAAAAAAATATTAAATAATAAAAAAATATATATAGACTAAATACAATAGGGGGGTCCATGGACCCGTTGACCCCCCTCTGTATCCGCGCCTGCACACACACATTTTCACTAATGCATTGCTAATAACAGATTTTTATATATTATATTAGACGACAAGATGGGACCCCTGAAATATTGGGGCCTCCCGCAATCTTCATACTGCGGGGGCCTCTCTTACGCCCCTGCTAATAGGTCGTTAGTTAACACGACAGCAAAATCTTAACGTACAGATAGTCGAAGATGATGTAATCCCAATTTTTCCATAGACAATTGTAATTAATATTTAGCGTGTGCTGACTACCAGGTACTTACTTTGTTTTTTTCGAATTTAGATCAAGTCCATGTTCTCTACTTGTCTTTATATCTGATATGCGGGACAAGTTTCATGTCAGTTAATGTATTTTTTTATGTTTCGACAACTTTTTCTTTAGTTCTGGACCTTGTTACGGGGGAAGTTCCCCATTCTCCCCTAGATCCGCCACTGGTCAGTAGTATTCTAAAGATAAGGCGGAACTGCAGCTTTGTTGGTATTGCATACCCGTGAATTTCATTTTGCATTCACGAAAACATGATAATTCATATATCGCTCTAGTAACGTATTTTATATCGCACTTCTTTAGTTTTCTGAGGACTTTTCGGAGGTTTCCTGAAGACTAAAATACGATGCATCTATTTTTGACCACGAATTCATATACAAGACGCAAGTATGCATGAAGAAAATGAGTCTCTCTTCTTCCAATAATAGATATTTTTATTCACTTGACCGTGAATTAGTGCACTTAACGTAAACCGAGCACTCAAATCCAATAACTTCAGAAGGCTGTAACTTGAGAATAGTAGTTTTTCAGACCCAGGTCCCATAGACTTTTTTAATCTACACATCTAGAAGTATCATTGACCAAACTTTCGTTAAATTTGATCGGGACCACTTTTCCATAAGGAGTGTTGCGGGGTCCTTTTCAACCGTAATAACTCCACCTTTCCTTCCGGAAAAAAAATTAAGTTTGTTGGAATTGAATCCCAAAGAAACTTTTTACAAATACATACTATGTTACACTATTTATATCATATTCTGATTCAACGTGGCTATCAGAATTCTGTGGGTGAGGTTTCAAGTCTTTCACATGTCAGTGACCAATAGATTTACCATTATCATTTACTAATTCATATGTACAATAACCAACCTTACGCTTTATTCTAAAAGGTCCAACAAATCTATCAGCAAACTTAGACGTAAAATAATTAGCTTTATCAGAAAACACATACGTAGTTCTTTTTCCAAACTAAATCATTTTCCTTTAAATAAACATCTCTTCTTCTTAAATTATATATCTCTCTGGTGGTATCTGAAACTTTATCGATCCGCTTCTTAACCCAGTCTCTCAACTTATTCATATTTTTAGAAGGATTATAAACAGGTTGTTTATTTTCTTCATTCCCTATTTTTAGATGATACTAACTTCCATGAGTCATCATCTCACAACCATAATTAATGAAATATGGTGTTTGACCTGTCACTTCAGGTTTGGCAGTTCTATTGGTACAACCTAATTCAGGTAAATTAACATACCACAACCTATGATTATCTTTAATATAAGCCATCAACATGGTTTTCATGATACGATTGATTCGTTCAGAAGGGTTCGGATGAGGGGTAAAATTTGGAGTAAAAAGAATGTGATTCCAAACTCTTGACAAAAAGATCTTAGAATATTACCTTTGAACTGACTTCCATTATCACATTTTAAAACTCTGGGAACACCAAACAAAGAAATACATTTTCTTTTAAAATTTTACTTATAGAAGTAGCAGTTGCCTTTCTCAGAGGGAATAAAAGAGGAAATTTCCTGAACTTATCAGTAACTACCAAAATCCAGCTGAACTTCTGGGCAATGGTCCAAATAAGTATCTTCCAAGAATCTTCCAAGTCTTTGTGGGTTCGACAGCCTGTCCCATATGTCCTGCAGGACTTTTCTGTTTACGCTTTGTCCTTAAACAAACCTCACATGTCCTTATATATTTGGTAATGTACATTTTCATAAAAGTATAATAGAAAAGGCGAGATACATGATGAACGTTTTGTAAATGCCTAAATGACCTGAAACACAAGAATTATGACACCTCTGAAGTATCTTATCTCGAAAATCTTGTGAAACTACAAGTTTCCAATATTCACAATCATATCTTAAACTCGAAAAATCTTGATCAATATATTTATACAACTTATTATTTGCAAGTCTCCACTTGATGAATTTTAAAAGATTTTTATTTACACATTTTCTTATACCATTTATCACTGCTAGAAGGAAAATCATATTCGTCACATCTGGGGTTTATTGCTTCAACATTACTTATTTCTACAGAATTTATCATATGTACGCTATCAACAGGTAGTTCTAAAGCTCACGAAAGGGTATCAGGAACTACGTGATCCTTACCTTTGCGATGCAGTACTTCATAGTTAAACTGTTGCAGACGTAAGGCTCATCTACCAAGTCGTCCTTGAGGGTCCTTCAAATTGTCCAACCATAACAACGAGTAGCAATCAGTGATTACATAGAGCTTATAGCCATCTAGATAAGCTCGTAAAGTTTCACATGCCCACAAAACACAGAGGCATTCACGCTCAACACTGCTATACTTCCTCTCGGCTCTATTTAGAGTTCTAGACAAATAACAAATAACATGTTCAGTTTCATCATACTTTTGAGTAAGGACAGCTCCAAGACCATACGCTGACGCATCAGTTTGTACGTAAAAAGGTTTGTCAAAATTAGGACTAGAGAAAATAGGTGCTGAGACAAGAGCGTATTTAATACTCTGAAAAGCTTCCTCACAAGCTATGTCCCAAACAAACTTTTTAGTCTTTTGTAACAATCTACACAAAGGTGAAATAAGATCTGAATAACTATTTACAAACTTACGATACCATCCTATAACTCCAAGGACTCTTGTGACTTCAGTGACATTGATAGGTCGTGGAAGATTCACAATGGCCTCTTCTTTCGCCGGGTCTACAGACAGACCACTAAAGTTTACAACATAACCCAATTATTTAAGTTCTGACACACAGAACACAGAACGAACATTTTTCTTTATTAAGGGTCAGATTGGCTTTTTCCAATCTGGCAAAGATTTCTGTCAAAACTTCGACATATTTATCGTAAGTTGACGTAGCAAGACATATATCATATAAGTACCCAAAAACATACTCAGAGAGTTCAGGACCTAATAGATTACCTACTAACCTTTGAAACGTAGCTGGAGCGTTGTGCAATCGAAAACAACAATACTGGAAAAGTCCACGCCCTGACACAGCAAACGCCGTGTACTGCTTGCTCTCTTCAGTAAGACCCACCTGCCAATAGGCACTCTTAATGTCCATTGTTGACAAATATCTAGCTCCACCTAATTTACTTAAAATGCTATTTATAGAGGATAAAGCATAAGTGTCACGCTCCGTAACTCGATTTACTTTCCTAAAATCAACGCAAAAGCCATTCTCCATTCTTTTTAGGTACCAAAAACACTGGTGAAGACCATCCGCTGTGTGACTGTTCGACAACACCAAGCTTCAGCATTTTGTCCAGCTCCTTGTTAATCATATTCTGCTTAATTGGTGATACCGGATTAAACCTCTGCTTGATTGGTTCTTGTTGACTAACTACAATTTTATGTTGAACTACATTAGTATACAAGTTAATTTGTCTGGATCGATACTAGAAAAATAAGAATCAACGAGTATGTTAAGCTGTTTGCGTTGCTCTGGTAGAAGTTCAGATTCCTCGATTGTATCATTCGGTTGTATCGAATTAACTACTGCAACACTCATAACTTCCGAAGAGAAAAACCACTCTCCTTTTTGTAAATCTGGTACAGTACCCATTCGCACCCAGAAATCTACACCGAGTACTAAAGAGTATCTACACTGTGGCCAAACGAAAACATCAATTACTTTAACAACATCACGAAGTTTAATAGGCACCGAAGCTACACCTAATAAAGGACTCTGACTACCATCTGAAACTCCGCAAGACCCATCAGGAACAGTTTTTAAATATACACCTAAACTACGTAGAATCTCCCATGTAGGCATATTTACAAAAACTTTATTGGCTCCACAATCCAATAAACCGAATACTGTCTTACCTAAGATATTAGCTTCTACAGTTGAGTCCCTGAATCTTTACCCGTGCGTCATCATTTAAAGCATACGAAATAAGTCGATGATAAGCCGGAAATTGAAATTTACTAAACACAACAGCAAGTGACAGTAAGTGACTCGCTGTCGCGTTTAGTAAATTTCAATTTCCGACTTATCATCGACTTATTTCGTATGCTTTAAATGATGATACACGGGTAAAGATTCGCAGACTCAACTGTACATAAGGACATTCACTTTCATTACTCTGTGCTAAAATATAATCCAAAACTAACTTAAATGAATAAGTCTTATCACTATCCTCTTTCTTATCGACCGTTAACTGTCTATTCCGATTCGAGATAGCCCGGTCGTCTACTATCTCCGGTGGTGGTTTCCCGAATTATTTCCAAAATTGTTTCCAGTCCTAGAATTATTGCTACGATTCTGTGAATTACATTGAGGACAAGTATTTTTAGTAAAACCTTCCTTGTTACAACCAAACTATCTAAACACACGTATTGGCCTCTTACAGTCCTTAACCACGTGACCATACTCATTACAGCGCCATCATTTACGTACAAATGCCTCTACTTCTTGTACAACGTGCTGACGAGAAGAATTCGCTCTACTACTAGAAGAGGGCTTAAACGACTCAATATTAATTCGAGTTTGCTCAATTTTTCGACACAAGTCAATTAAATCAAAAGGAGTCTTTACTTCGACTAAAGTTAATCTTTCCTGATAAAAAGGTAAAATGTTTTTAAGTAACACCTGCATTTTTAAACTGTCCGAAACTGGTGTTGACATATGTTTGAACTTACTGGTCATCTTGGCAACAAACATACCAATGGATTCGTTAGATTCCTGAGTAGTATAAAGAATATCCTGCCAGATCTCATCTGCATAAAGGGTAAATTCTTCCTTCATTCAGCTCACCAAACTATACCAGTTGCTAGCGTAGTTCCTATACAATTTATAAAAACCTAAAGCATTACCAGTAAATAAATCTCTAGCACAAGAAAATAACTCAACTTTATTTACATTACGTGACCTACAATACTCCTCAACTTCTTCAAGAAATACAGAAAAAGTTTGCGGTTTACCAGAATATTTAATTCCCCACTTATATACAGGTTCTGAAGGAAAGTTATTATTAGACGACAAGGTAACATTGGGACAACTTATTGGTCCATTTCCTTGGTAACACCTCCATGGCTTGGAGCCATGGCACCACGGCATCAAATCAGCAGATGGATGCTGAAGCGAAGAAGACAAGAGGGAATTCAAAAAACTTACAATTCATGACCCCGTCTGTTCAGCCGGTAAATTCCAACAGAAAATGGACCTAGTTACTCAAAGAAGTAACGACCAGTATAAAAAGAAAATAAAAATTTCATTTTTATTCTATTGCAAAGCGAAGGCAAAACAATCTTATTTTTCACTTAGAATACGGAGCGCAGTCCAGCACTCTGAATCGACGATTTTCGACTCTTATTGTAGTCTCATCGGAGAGACGTAGGCCTGCTGCTCCATACTCGAAGTGATCAACCATGAAAGTTTATCCCCACACTGCAACTGACGTGAATTCGTTACTTCTTTGAGTAACTAGGTCCATTTTCTGTTGGAATTTACCAGATGAACAGACGGGGTCGTGAATTTTAAGTTTTTTTAATTCCCTCTTGTCTTCTTCGCTTTACCATCAATCTGGCTTGCATGGCTTGCAAATTTTAGAAGCCATGGAGGTGTTACCAAGGAAATGAACCAATAAGTTTTCAATTTAAAAATCTTTTAGTAATATTTTAATATTTTTAAATATTATTAATGTTGCTATTAGGATTGAAAACTTTACCTTTCAATTCCCATATAACGCTAGTCACCTAATCCGTTCACGTCAGTTGCAGTCTGGGGATAAACTTTCATGGTTGATGACTTCGAGTATGGAGCAGCAGGCCTACGTCTCTCCGATGAGACTCCAATAAGAGTCGAAAATCGTCGATTCAGAGTGCTGGACTGCGCTCTGTATCTAAGTGAAAAATAAGATTGTTTTGCCTTCGCATTGTAACTGAATAAAAATGGAATTTTTATTTTATTTTTAAAATCTGTGATTCAAATCACCGGCCAGGCTTCAAGTGCTTTCTCAAAAATCTTTATTGAAAAAGAATGAACGTTGTTGTTTTGATACCAAGGCGTTCAAAAACAAAAAAAATATCTATAACAAAAATCTTCTCTCACTAACGCACACAAAAAGCATATACATCCAAATATACAAACTATACATCCTCCAAGGACAAAATAATCGGTTACTAGATAACCTAAACTCAACAAACGTTACTACCAAATTTTCAACCGTAATAAGCTGTAAATAAAAACACTGCTTTGAAGGTTTACTTAATTAAAAATATCAAACGCACTAAAATTAACAACACAAAACAAAATTAACAACAAAACAATTAAATTGCGGGTATGTCCACCTCTCGCAGCAATGACTGCTCGCAATCTGTTTGGCATCGAATAAAGATGTGTTATCTTTGCCTGGGGAATAGCTCGATATTCCTCTACCAGATCCATAACTGTACCACATTTTCTGAAGGCCTAGGAGGCGGCGAATAGCTATTTTGAATTTTATCCCATAAATGCTCAATAGGATTAATATCTAGGCTGCATGCGGGCCATTCTAATCTTATCAATCCAATCTATATTTAAGATATTTATGTTTATGAGTCAATTTGTGTTTTTATTTACAAAAAATTGTGCAGCTCTTTCAAGAAAAGAGATATTCGGATAATTCAACAAGCAAAATCTTGAGGAATATCTCCAGGATAATACAAAAGGAGTATGTAGCAAAATCAGCCCTCCAATTTTTATAAAAGTTAGGAGAAAATACAACGCTTCCATTCACCCTCGTATAATACCATTTAAGCAAAAAAAATGTGTTACCGAAATAATAACAAACGACCTGAAACATGTACCTATAAACTGATGCAAGAATCTTGAAAATCGGAGTACAAAGAATAAAGTTATAAATTGTCAAACTTAATTAAATATTTTGGGTGGCAGAATTTTGTGCCGGTGAGTGTAGTTTAATCTTTAATTATATATATGAAGACCTTGGGACCAGAAGGGGGCATGCCACCAAACAATATTTTAGAGAAAACATCATTTTAAACTTTTTTTCAAATCCTGAAATCCAATTTTTAAATTTTTCTTGGTATTAAAGCCCATAATCGTTTGGAAATATGATAATAAATACACAATAAAAGTAACAAAAATGTTTATTTAACGGTTTTTGAGTTTTTGAACATTTTGTAAAAAAAAAGAATGTGTGTGTACTTTGTACGCACGTAAGAAGTTATACTTCTATTATAATATAATTTCAACGAAATAAATATACCTACTTAACAGTTACAATATAAAAAATTAACAATAATTACCAAAAATGAACCAAAACTTAACAATGCCAAATATTAAAAAAAAAAGAAAAAAATATGAATCGTCCGGGATTTGAACCCGCAATCTCGCGATTTTTTGATCTCTGGTCTAATGCTCTACCAACAAGGCCATCAAGTCGCATGCTACTTACCTTTCAGATATACATAATTATACATCACGGTGACAAGTGAAATATAAAAATAGATGTTTTATTATTTTACGCCCAAGGAAGACAAATCCAAAGACACAAAATTTTAATAAAAAACCTTTTAAACCACCTTTTTTAAATTGCGCAAGTTGTATTATTAATATTAATGTTAATAAATGAAATATAAATATTTTGGCGTTTCACAATTAGACAATTCACTTTTAACTGCAGTGCCTTAAAAATTTTAAAGCACTAGTGCCTTAAAGTAGCATTTTTAACGCTCCTATGGAGTCCTAAAAATTGCATTTTTAACACATTTGTAGAAAAATATATTTAAAAACACTAATATATTCTTTCCACACCTTTTCTGGACTGATACATACATAAATTAAAACATTTTGAAAAATAACTTCAAAAATATAATATGAAAACTATTTAAAAAGGCAGTATAACTATTAACTAACCTTTGTCGTTTCTCTTCCCACAAATTTTTAAACGCAACAACCATACATAACCAAACCGTCAACCGTCCAAACCACAGCTGCGCTACAGCTGCCATATTGGATAATTTTTGACATGTCATTTGAACATCCAATCAGAACAAAGTTATAATGCGCATGCGCCGGGATCGTAGGTTTTAACATATAAAAATTCACCCCCATATCGCGCGTAAAGAAGTATAACTTCAAAAATATGAGGCTTATCCTCTGTTGTATAAAAATTATATTCTAAAATATGAACATAAAATGCAACAATAAAATAATTCGCCACGAATTGAACGTGGACGTGGAGCTAGGATTTGTTGGGATGCTTTGAAAAAAGAACGTTGGGAATTTTTAGAATTTTAGTATAACGAAGACCTCGGAAATTTTTGCTACCTCTAAAACCGAAACCCCAACCATTTGATATCTTTGTCATAGTCAGGAATAGTAGGTACGATTCGCAAGCATTCATCATCATCAGTAGCTCGACAACCCTTTTTGGGTACTGGCTTGTTCTAGGATTTTCCTCCATTCTGTTCTGTTCCTTGCTTTGTTCTTCCAGTGGGTAATCTCAAGTGTTTTCAGATCTTGTTCCACTTATTCCATGTATCTAAGTTTGGGTCTTCCCTTTGACCTTCTCCCTACTGGTGCTTGCCTCATTATATGTTTTGGTGTTTCGGTCTCCAACATCCGTTCAACATGGCTCATCCAGCGCAGACGTCCGATTTTTATGGATGTTATGACGTCGTGTTCGTTGTATGCTGCGTATAGTTCAAAATTATATCTTCTGCGCCATACGTCACTTTCTTTCACCTACTTATATATGTGTCTGAGGATTTTTCGTTCAAACGTACCTAATAAGTTCTCATCGCTTTTAGACAGTGTCCATGTCTCTGATCCATATATAAGGACCGATTTTATCAGGTTTTTCTCATGATGTTGTTAGATCTTAGATGTTTAATTAGTCCATTATATGTTTTATTAGCAATATGTATTCTTCTCTTAACTTCTTCGCTGACATTGTTATCTGCGGTGACTAGTGAACCTAGATATGTAAAAAATTTTACACTTTCGATGTTATAGTCTCCTATTGTCAGATTCTGTAGGTTTCTCTGGCCTGTCGATTTGCTGGCCTTCATGTATTTGGTTTTTATTTCATTAATATTTAGGCCACTGTTTTGTGCCGCTCTTTCTATCGCATTAAATGCTTCGGAAGCATTACTAAATAATATAACTCAGAAAAGACAGGTCATGGTCGCAACATAAGAAAGAGAATATTTAAAACTGTATATTTCATTACATTAGGACTTTTATGTGATTTTCCGTTCCAAATATCTTTGTTTTTAATTATTTATTATAGTGTTGTGTTCTGGAAACCCTGTATTTCCCTTAACGAAATATTTTTATACATAGATTATTTTTATTTTAAATATTTCTACTCTTTTAGATATGACTGCTCCAAACATAGGCTTCAGCCCTGCCGAGATGAATGAACATTTCAAACAATACCCAAGAACTTCATCAATAAAAGATTATTACAAAATATCAAAAAAAAGTGAAACTAAAACTTACACAAGAAACGCTACAGACAATGAAAGTTCTGTAAAGATATCGAAAACAGATGCGTTTAAAAAATACAGACATGTTCAAGAAACCCAAAACCATTTTCGTAAAGCAAATATAAGTGCTTTCAGAAAATTAAAAAATGATAAAGTTGGAAAGAAGGACCATAATACAAATTCAACAAACGATACGGAACTTCTTAATAACCTCTTCAATAACACCAACACTAAGAAAGTATCCTTATTTCCTTCTACATTAGAATCTAGTTCCCAGAATGTTACAGAAACAAGTGAGTCTTTAAATATTTTTTTAGTGACAAAATTTTAAATATTAAAAGAGAAAATGTTTTCGACAATAATTTTAATATAAAAAATAATACCAAAATTCAGATTCAGTAATGCTGTATTGCTTTTAAATATATTAATTGCTTAAAGTAATAGCTCTCCTAATAAAACAATACCAAACCATAATTATTAAGAATAGATCGGGCTACGGACTACCCCTTCATATATGCGTACCTTATATATGATAGTGCAAGATTCGCCTTAGCTAAAACTTGTGTCCAGGCTATATTTATAGGTGCTTTGGCCGCTCGTCGTTTTTCGTTAAAGTGGACACTAAAAGATAGGCGCGGTGTTAATTTCACTCTCAAATACCAATAATTATTAACGACTTTCACCACTTATCCATCTATTTTCCATTCTTCTTCATTATTTCCACCCCTTTGTCCATACCATCATAATTTTTGACTTGTGAATGTTGATATTTCATAAGTCCATAGCCTACAATACTCAATCAATTTTTACCCCTTTGTCTAAACACCATAAATTTTGACTTGTTCATGTTGATTTTTAAATTCCATAGCCTACAATACCCACCTAATTTATTAACCATACTTTGTAAAGCTCTCGGACTGCTTGCTAACACCACCATATCAAATAAAGCAATATTCTAATGAAAAATCCATTTTTAAATCAACGCCTCCTCATACAAAATCATTTAAGTCATTAAGAAATGGTGCAAATAGCAGCGGACTAAGAATGCAACCTTGCCTAACCCCCATCTCACAGTTAAACCAACGTGACGTACCATCCTCCCCAAACTGCAGATTGTGTTCCTATAAAAAGACATTTGATAATTTCCCGCATTTTAGAAGACAACCTGAAATAGCTAAGCTGGTAATACAGCGCTTGTCGATCAATCGTATCAAACGCTTTACTGAAGTCCACAAACAAAGCGTAAGTTCTATTATAATCTCATTCTCTTCGTATTTTAGTTATAAGTGTCAAATTAAACAGTTGTTAATCTACTGTAGTATCCCTCTCTATATCCTGCCTGGTATTTCAGCAAAACCCCTGACTCAGTCACCTTTTTTCTGCCCTGTAACAAAGACGAAAACAGCTTGGCTACTGCGTTCAGATAACTGTAAAGTTTGTTTAGCAGTAAATGGTGGACTTCAATTAGTACCGACTATAAACATCCTGGGTTAACCGATAGTAGTATAAAAGGCCCGGTTTCAGGTAAAATTTAAATATGTTTCCTGGTAAAATGATGGTATGCTTTATTATAGGAGTACCGTCTAGTCAGTGTTAATTGTCAAAAGACCAACTCTGTCTACCTCGTTTGCTTATCGCTCCGACCGGTCTTAACAATGGGTCAAGTCAGATAAATTTAATAATATTTACGACCGCACTAATTGAAGTCAACCATTAACTGCTAAACAAACTTTACCCCTGTAATTCATTACAATGATCTGTCAAACTTTTTTTGTGCAAAGTAAAAATAATCGCGTCTCGGAAAGAATTCCGAACTAATCCTCGATTAAACATTGTAGTAGGGGAGGAAAGTATGCTAAATTTGCAGTTACTCGAGCGTTATGGGGGCCTATTGGCTTGTGAAGAGTAGGTCCTAAAACCAAAAAAAGTTAGGTTAAGTTTACCATAACATGGGGTACTTCCCATTTTTTAATTTAATTTTCCATTTCCAACAATCGTTTTTTTTTTCGATTATAGCGCCATCTAACCATACTAATTCTAAAAAATGTTTCGAATAAAAGTTACTTATTTTTACGTAAAGAATCCAAATCTGTAATAAAAAATGGGGCTCCTATTTAAGATTTTAAAGTACCGCAGATAAAACAGGTATAAAGACCACTCCGTGGGGGGTCGTGTTTGATGTCATTCGATAAATTTTTCAAAAATATTGAATACGTGTATTTTCCAGTTTTTCGATTTGATGTTCATTTCGCGAAATATCGCGGGGTTCGCATTTAAAATTTTAAATTTACCCCCCACCCCTCTCCGTGTGGGGTCGTGTTTGGTATCATTCGATAGATTTTTGAAAAATATTGAACACGTAGTTTTGAGTTTTTCGATCAGAAGTTCATTTCGCGAAATATTCGCTTTTTTTGTGAAACTTTGTGACTCGCTCATTTCCTTACGCTCATTTAAGCCATACTCAAATCGCCATGTACATACTTAACTTACAGTAGGAAAAATGAAAGAATACCCATGAACGAACATATAAAACACGCTGTATTTTCCAGTCACCGTGTCACACAAAAAATTCGCTAGCGCAAGTACATGTAATAATTATTATTACATGTACTTGCGCTGGGCAATTTTCTTTGTGACACGGTGACAGGAAAATACAACGTGTTTAATATGTTCGTTCATGGGTATTCTTTCATTTTCCCGACCGTACCTTATCTTAATCTGACGATTTCGAGTTTTTCTAAGGATATGTATTTTTTTTCTGATCCCCCTTAACGAACTCCCCTGTATTAAGAGCCAATATATGGTAGAGGTACATTTACACGGTACATGGTTTCTCCCATGTGATAATCTGACGCGCTCGAGTATGATAATTCCCTCTTGGGCTCCCCTACCATTGCATTAAAAGCAACCAATAACTACTTTGCTTTGCTATTACATAATAGAAAGATTTTTATAAACCTCGGCCGGTATCGTATCGGTTCTGAGTAGGATTATTATATAGGTAAGTTTCCGTTCCAAATATATTTGTTTAGGTACCTATTTATTGTAGTGTTGTGTTCTTGAAACTATGTATTTCCCATAAATACAATAACGGAATATTTTTTATTTATATCATTTTTTTAAATATTTCTACTCTTTTAGATATGGCTGCTCCAAACATAGTTTCTACCCCTGGTCTTACCAAGATCACTGAACCTTCCAAACAATTTCCAAGAAATGCATCAATAAAAGATTATTACGAAATATCAAAAAGTGAGACTAAAACTTACACACGCAAAAATACAGACAATGAAAGTTCTGTAAAGATACTGAAAACAGATGCGTTTAAAAAATACAGAAATGTTCAAGAAACCCAAAATCATTCTCCTAAAACAAATTTAAATGCTTGTAGAAAATTGGAAAATGATGAAGTTGGAAAGAAGGACCATAATACCAATTTAACTAACTATACAGAACTATTTGATAACATCTTAACTAAAAAAGAATCTTTATTACCCCCTACATTAGAATCTAGTTCCCAGAATGTTACAGAAACAAGTGAGTTTTTAATGTTTTAGTCACAAAATTTCAAATATTAATGTTCTCAACAATTGTAATATAAGAAATAACACTAAAATTCAGATTCAGAAATGTTTTTTACTTTAAAATACAGTACAGTGGAACCCCGTTAACTCGGATTAATTGGGACCGCGGCCGATCCGGGTTATCGAAAATCCGGGTTAGCCGGAGAAAATGGTAAAAATTAATAAAATATGGTATGCTTACAGATAAACTCCGTTATAATTGTCACACAGACACTGGTAAACCACGTTCGCATTCCACACAAAACCACACATACAAAGCGTCGTCAAAAGTCTCATTCTTAGCTTTATTAGCTTTGCACCGATTAAACTGCCTTTTGTTATCATTTTGAAAAAAAAATTCTTCGATTTTAGTTCTATTTTTCTTCCAATCCGATACTGTAGATGTACCGACACCATAATATAATGCTGCAAGATTCACCTTTATCAATTCTACTTAATGCTTCTAGTTTCTTTTCCATTGTCACAACAACATTTTTACGTTTTGTTGCCCTTATAGACAAAAGACACGCAAACACAAAATCTGAATAAATTTACGAACGATTACAAAATGGAAGCGAACAATAATACGACTTTACTACACACAATACCGTCTCTGATGTTATGTTATTTAATAAAAGTGATGACTAAGACCATTGTTAAAAAAAGAATTTTAATAGTCTTTTCTAAGCAATGCTAACACAGACAGTTTCAAAAAAATAAAGGATAATACAGGTGCATGTTGTTTTCGACAATGAATGTGGTGTACCATGAGTCATTTTTACTAAGTTATATGTAGTTCAATCCGGTTCCATTACCTCTCAAATATTATATTACATAGAGTTGGTACAAAACCTCGTGAACCTTGAAAATGCGTATGTATAACCGAAATAAAATGAAGCCAAAAACATACGACTATTTTATTTGCTGCGAATTGCGCGACATCAGGGTCCCATCTGCACCCTGATATTTTCAGTAATGTCGGATTCATCAATCGTTTCGTTCGTATATTGACGTCACCAAATGAATGAATTAGGTTCACGAGATTTTGTAACAGCAATACATTTTTATTGTTGAAATGTTTGTCTGATAAAAATCGGTCCGGGTTAGCCGGAGTTCCGGGTTATCGGGGGCCGACTTATCGGGGTTCCACTGTAATTGCTTAAAGTAATATTGGTCGTCTGGGGAGTCGTCTAGCCAAAATATAAAAACACATTTTTTTGTTATAAATAACAATATAATTAACAATAATTAACACAAAGTATCATGATATATTATAAGATTGAAATATCATAATAACATTATAATATTCTCCATATTTGAAATATGAATAAGGGAGGGATGGTATGGTTTGAAATCAACATTTCCAGAACATTTTTGTGATTTTTTTTAAACTATGGTACAATTAATTTATTTTTAAATTAAATGAGAATATTAAGTATAATTCATTCATACCGAGTACACGTATAATTACAGGTGCTTAAATAGTGATTAAGACAAGTTTTTGTGACAATTAATAATAAACTAATTTCATACCGGGCTAAATTAATAAAAAGCCTAGTGTTGTGAAGTGTTTATTGTTTTTGTTTTGTATTTATATGGTGGTGGTTTACAATAATGGGTGAAAACTCTCCCCCTGATAAAAGGGGAACCCAAAACATGGACCAGGAGGAAGAAATCGAAAAGACCAAGGAACCGGAAAAAGAAATCAAGCTGTTCAATCTACAAAAAGGGTATCTCTGCACGGATAAGGTATATGTATTCGTTGAAAAAATAAATACGGAGCCGATTGGAAAAATTCACCCCAAAAAGGTAGGTCGATTAAGAATATTCTTAGCATTGACAGAGTAGGAAAAAATAGGGTAAGAGTACAACTTAAAAGCCCAAAGATGCAAATTATCTAGTTAACAATGAGAATTTAAAAGAGGAACAACTAAAAGCATACATTCCAAATAACCTGCTTCAAAGGAAAATCATCATAAATAACGTAGATACTTCTTTCGACTTAAAAGGAAAATTGATATAAATGGAGAAAAAGCATATGTACCTAGACAAATGGTATTACTTACTTTTGAATGTAACATTTTACCTCATCATAGTCATTAACATCTTAGTAGATGTGTTGTGGTTCATAATTGGGCTTCAGCAGCTCGGACAGTTTGATTGATAATATTTCTCCACTGGTCGCGGTCATCAGTTACATGTATTGTCTCAGTATACTGTTTGTTGAGAAGCTTTTTAGTAATGTCCGCCCATCGCTGTGGAGATCTTCCGCGTTGGCGTTGAGTCTGAGGCCTTCCTTGGACCACCAACCGCTCCATTTTGTGATCACTCCGATGGATATGACCAAAGAACTTTAAAATTCTAGAGTAAACGGTACTGGAGAGACGCTGATCCGGTTTAATTTCATCCAGAACCGAGACATTTGTACGGCGAGCCGTCCATGGAATTCGAAGCAGGCGTCTTTATGTCCACATTTCAAAGGCGTCTATACGTCGTCTATCTGATTCTTTGACTGTCCATGTCTCGCATGCATAGTAAACTATGGAAAAGACCAGAGTTGAAACGAGTCTCTTTTTGTTTGTCATAGTAATGTGACGATCACGCCAGACCCCGTTTAGTTCACTCATTGCTGCTCTTGCTAGTTGAATGCGTCTTCTAATTTCGGGTTCACAACTGCCTGTGTTGTTAATTAGAGCTCCAAGATATATCATAGATGAGACTACCTCGCATCCCGCAATAGTTTGGGTTTCAGGAAACTGTTGTTGGCGATCAATAACCATGATTTTGGTTTTGTTGTAGTTAACCATGAGTCCAAATTTAGCACTTTCTTCCTCGAGTTTTTTTAATAATTCAATAATTTCTTCTGGAGTAGAGGCTAGAAGTGTAGTGTCGTCTGCGAAACGCAAGTTAGATATCTTAACACCACCTAGGTTTACTCCTCCCTCCCAACCATCCAAGACTCTGCGCATTATGAACTCCGAATAGATGTTAAATAATAAGGGAGATAAAACGCATCCTTGGCGTACTCCCTTCTCCAAAGTGCATTTGTCAGACAGGTATCCGTCCATTCGAATATATGCCAGGTTATCTTGGTACAGTTTGCTAATAAGGTGAGTCAAGTGTTTAGGTACACCCATTGTCGTCAATATGTTCCATAGTTTGTCCCATCAACATTATCAAAGGCCTTTGTATAATCGACGAAACATATAAATATCGGGATCTGGTATTCTCTGGCTTTTTCTATGATGTTTCTTACATTAAGGATTTGTTCTCTAGTACCTCTGCCCTTTACAAATCCAGCCTGTTCAGGTGCTATTTGCCAACTTATGAAGTTTTCTAGACGCCGTTGCAGTATGTAGAGGATCACCTTACTGGCGTGTGATATTAGAGCTAATAGCCTGTAGTTGTTACAATTATTTGTTGAACCTTTCTTATGAAGAGGTATGATTATGGTCTTTCTCCAATCCTCAGGCCAAACGCCTGTGTGCCATATTTCATCACACAATCGATGTAATATTTTCACTCCACATTCCGGAAGATGCTTCAAGACGTCTGCAGTAATGAGATCATATCCTGCTGCTTTGTTTAACTTAAGTCTTTTTAAAGCGAATTCCACCTCGGAAAAAAGTATGTCAGGTTCAGATTCAAAACTAGTGTGGTGTGTCTCTGTTGAAGGAGAATGGAAAGTGGAGGTCTGGCAGTCAGGTACAAACGGGGTGTCCGCCGGCATCTGGTCCGTATTGGCGTATAAAGACTTACAATACGCCCTCCAAACATCAATAACCTTGTCCAAATCCGTCTGTACATTACCTTCATGATCTTTGATAGACCAAGATTTCTGTTTGAATTTACGTGTGAGTAGTCTGACTTTATCAAAGAGTTCTTTGGTGTTATTTGTGTCGGCATGTAGTTGAATTTCTCTGCAGATTTTCTCTATATGCTTGTTTTTGTCTCGTCTACAAGCAGCCTGAATAGCTCTAGATAGCTGTCGGTACTGGGAATTCCTGAGAGGGTTCTCGATTCCAGCAATTTTAAGTTTTCTACGTTCTTCAACGAGGTCAAAAGTATCTGCAGACATCCACACTTTTTTTGGTCCGGTTGAGACGGCATTAGACTGTGCCTCGCAGTCAGCCAAGGTCTGTATCAAGGTATTTTTAAAAGATAACCAAATCTTTTCGGAATCATGAGTGGCGATAGTTGGTAAAATATTTTCGAATCTTTCATTACATTGGCTTTTAAATTGTTGTGTATCTTTTATTTTTGATATCCTCTTGTTTCGGATCCTAGCACATGCCTTGAATTTTTGCTTTAGCGTTGCAAAAAGAAGTTGGTGGTCAGAGCCGCAGTCAGGGCTAGGTCGTGTTTTACATTGGCTAATAGATGTTTTCCAGCGATGTTTAATCATTATGTAATCGATTTGATTTCGGTGTCGTCCGCCAGGTGAGATCCAAGTGTACAATCTTCTGGGGTGGTGCTTATACATAGAGTTCATTATTGTCAAGTCATTGTCAACGCAGAACTGGATAAGGCGGTCTCCCCTTGAATTACGTTCACCTATTCCATATCTACCCACAATATTTCGTATATGTTCGTCATCCATAGTAACACCGATTTTTGAGTTTAAATCACCCATGATGATAGCGATTTCTTTATTTGGGATATTTTGCAGATATGATTCCAGTTCGTTGAAAAAAGATTCAGTTGTATCATCATCAGCAGTTGAGGTAGGCGTATATACCTGAATCAAATGGACGATAGAGGGAGATCCATTTAGTTTTAAGGAAATTATACGATCACTGATAGCTTGATATCCCAGTATATAAGGAGAAAGAGATTTTGAAACCAAAAAGCCAACACCATTGATACTTTTGTTAGTGTTGCCTGAAAAGCACATGAAATGTCCCAAATTAGTTATGTAGTGCCCCTCGTTACGGAAGTGAAGTTCAGAGAGCTCGGCCACAGAGATATTGGTTCGTTCCAGTTCCTTCTCCAGAATAGCTTGTTTGCCCGGTTGTAAAAGGCCACGGACATTCCATGTAGCTATGTTGTATGGTTTGCGGTTATTAAGTTTTTGTTTTTCACCAGTAGCACATTTCGCATATAAAGCCTGATGAGTCACGTCTACATGCCCGGTAACTGATTTCACACATTCCTCCCCGGACGAGAAGATGCGCCGGGTGCCATCCGGATCGCGAAGCTCATCATCCGAGGCCTCGCAGCTATTGCTCATATCATGAACTTTCGTGGGTGAAATAAAGGGGTGGTTTCCCGTTGCCTTCCCCTTTGGTTGGGAGTGCTAATAAGGAAATTTGTTTAAACAGGGTTAGTAGGAAAGGACAATGGTATCTACTGTTTGGACTTAGTAGATATACCAAGGCTCGCGTTTGCAGGGTCGCATACCTGAAGTAGGACTATCACCTATTGGGTTTATAGACGAGTCTCTACCCGCTACCCTGAGGAAATTAGGAGTGTGTGAATGGGGAGAGGCGCAAGTTACGCAGTTTGTGTGTAGGGTGCGCGACATGTATATGCCACACACCCCCCGCGCAAAAAGGACCTCTTCCACTCAAACACGGTCAAGAGGACTCATCCGACACTCGGGGTGTGGCTGAGATAGGTTCTTGGTAAATAAATGGGTATGGGACGAGATGGAA
Organism: Diabrotica virgifera virgifera; assembly: GCF_917563875.1. Taxonomy (NCBI): domain Eukaryota; kingdom Metazoa; phylum Arthropoda; class Insecta; order Coleoptera; family Chrysomelidae; genus Diabrotica; species Diabrotica virgifera. Next base: position 147,684,069 of record NC_065449.1, read on the forward strand.
TGTTGGGTAAGGACAGCGGTCAGCTGCTCCTGCGTTCGCCTCTTACGACCAGTAGGAGATACTGTGGGTGTATTCTTTTTAGCGGCCCGCATCCCACACGGGACATTTTACCTAGATATGTATATATAAACAGCGTGGCCTGTTCCGTAGAACCCAATGTGCATAGAGTTGTCCAATGTTTTAAATGCTTGCAACATGGACACATATTTCGTAATTGCAACAGTACAATTACTAGATGTATCAACTGCTCACAAGAGAAAAACGATTATCATAACTGTAGAGACCCGCAAGACAGTTATTGTATACACTGTAAAAACTTTTATCACAAATCCATATCCAAACAGTGTCCAAAATTTAAAGAACAAAACGAAATTTAAAGACACATGGCAGAAAACAATTTAAATTTTTGGAATCAAAGGACAGTCTAAAAAGATCTTATACATCTGCTGTTACTACAAAAAATAGGTTTGAAGCATTAGATATGATAAATAATGAAAGTTTTCCACCTCTTCCAAGGCAAAACAATGTCAGACATAATACTTCTAAACCATCCACATCCAGTATCCAACAACAAACACAAAAAGTAATTCCAAGTCAACCTGAAACTTCCTCTCAATTTAAAAAAAGGAAAGCCCAATCTCATTTAGTTGAAGAAATGTTTCCTTTTCAGTTTGGTCCAAAAAACCCTCTACCACCAAATATTTTACACAGCTCCGATCCTGATCTTAACACAGATGAATTTATTATTATTTTTTCAATTTTTTTAACAGTGTATTCGAAGAGTTTAATTCTTTTAACGATTTAGAAAGATTAGATAGAGCATACATATATGATAAAATTATTAAATTTAATAAATTTAAATAATGGCTAATAAAATAAAAAATAAGATAAAGATTTTACAATGGAATGCACAATCGGCTGTGGCTAATAAATTGAGTTTAGCTAAATGTTTAAATGAAAATATAATTGATATTGCCTTAATTTCAGACACATGGTTTCAGCCAAATAAACAATATAATGTTAAAGGCTATAAAATTATTCGTGAAGACCGCCATGATGGGTATGCTGGTGTGGCACTTCTCGATATATTGCTCACCAGATATACGAACAACAGTTGCAGACTGGGAGGCAATTCTTAATTGTACCAACTCTAATAGCATTTTTGGAGGAGATTTAAATGCGCATCATCAAACATGGGGATCTTACAAAAATAACAGCAAAGGCACGCAAATAATAACCGCTTCAGACAACACAGAGTTAGTACTTTTAAATACCGGATCCTCCAATAGGTTCACAAATAATGGGAATAATTCAGTCGTGAATTTAACTTTTGCAACTCCAGATATAGCAATTATGCTCCAGATTAATTGTGCATGGGAAACCTTACCTGATGTACTGGGCTCAGACCATTTTCCAATTATTATAGAAATGATTAAAGGAATGGAAAGTAAAGACACCATAATACATCCTAAAACAAAATGGAACCTAAATAAAGCAGATTGGAGCTTATATCAAGAAATTGCGGATACATATAACAACAACGTAGAACAAAAGTATGTATAACTTATTAGTTGAAGGGATAAATAAGGCAGTAAATGCCTCTATACCATCTACCAACCTTTTAAAATGAGCAAAAAAAACCTCTCTTTCACTATGGTGGGATCAAAGCTGCGAAGATGCTATTAAAAAAGAAAACAAATGCTCAAAACATATAAGCAACGAAGCACCATGGAAAATGGTATGAAATGTAAAAAACGAAAATTCAAAAGCAAAAAAGTTTTTAAAATATAAAGCCAAATTATATTGGCAGCACTGGTGTGAAAACTTAAATAAAAATACACCATTGACAAATATATGGACACAGGCCAGAAAAATGAATAGAAGATCTGGAGAAGTTAATACATCGGGGAATTATGAATGGCAAGAACAATTTCTAGATAAAATTTCGCCAGCTAATGCCTTGAATGATACATCACACATTTTCACAAAACAAGGGCAAAATAATACCAATCATAAAATTTTCAGTGAACCTATCAATCTGCCAGAATTAAATTACAACATAAAAAATAGAAACAATGCCAAGATGTTTCTAATCAAAATTCTTAATGATATCTGGATTAATGGGGAATGTATAGAAGAATGGAAAAAGACTTGTAATACCAATACACAAACCAAACAAAAACCCCCACCTATACGATTCATATAGACCTATTGCACTTATGCCCTGTATACTCAAGATTTTTGAAAGAATAATTAAAAACCGACTGGAATGGTGGTTAAATACAACTGGTTCTCTGCCAACCACACATTACGGTTTTAAAAAAGGGTTTGGCACCATTGATGCGGTGACACACTTAGTTACAGACATACAAATATGTTTAACTGAAAATGATTACAACGGCACGATGTTTCTAGATGTTAAAGGTGCGTATGACAATGTCAACTGGTTCATTCTACAGGAAAAAATGATACAATTACAAATCCCTCAAGAAGTTGCTAACACCATATGCAAATTGTATATAAACAGGCAAGTAGGACTCAGAGAATGTGATGGCTGTCCAGTGAAATACCAAACTGCAAATTTAGGTTTGCCACAAAGATCTGTTCTTGCACCACTGCTCTTCAATATTTATACCACTAATTTACACTCCTCCATATCTACAGCAACTATGATACAATATGCCGATAATTTTGTTGTTTATACACGTAGCAAACACCTTGATGAATGCATCAATCGTTTAAACTTCAGCACAGAACTCTTTTTAAGATCCATAAATGATTTAGGACTACAAATCTCCGCTGAAAAATCCAAAGTCGTAATCTTCACCAGGCATAATGTGAAACCAATGCAGAAAATCAAAATAAATAAAATAGAATTTCCAGTGGATACCAATGCCAAATACTTAGGAGTTATATTAGACAAAAAACTGACCTGGAAACCACATATTGAACAAATAGAGATAAAATGTAACAAAGGACTAAACTTCTTAAAATCCATCATACGAACTTGGTGGGGAGCAGAACCTCAAACGGCAAGATCAATAATTGATTATGGTTGTACACTTTATGGAACGGTAAATAAAACCAATCTACGTAAGCTGGACGTTATAACAAAGCATTTAGAATATGTCTGGGAGCAATGAAATCTAGGTACACCAGTTGAACCGTTAAGAGCTGAAGCAATCGAACCTCCATTAGAACTGAGAAGATCATTTTTAGCTGAAAAAATGATTATTAAATCACTAAAGAAAAATTCACCATTCATTAGTATTATTAGTACCTAATATACAAAACGAATACGACTTAACTAAGCCTTTTTGGATACATAAGAACTCTCCGTCTATTTGTGAAGCATTACGAAACGTGACCCTACAACAGTGCCGGTTTAACCTAACTTCGGGCCCTGGGCGCTGAACATTTAGGGGCCCCCTTAATTGCTATTCGTTTCGTTGTCAGTTTTTTAACAAGAAAACACATGTATTTATTGTAAAATCCATACTTTTTTTAAACCAAACAAGAAGAATAGCAAACGTAAAAAATATTCCAAAAAATACATTTAAAAATAAAAAAAAACAGAACTTTACATAAAACAACAAGTGACGAACAAAAAAATATATTATAAAAAATACATACTTATGTTTCTCCAGTTCTATTACAATTCAGTTGCTCAAGGGCTTCATTTTCTATACTTAATACAATAGTGACATGCGTCTAGATTTTCTTGACCCTAATTTGGCGTTAAATATATTTTTATTCTTTTTAAAGCCGAAAAAGACCGCTTGCCCTACGCATTAGAAGTTGGCATCGTGAAATAAACTTGCAGTAAAGGTAAAATATTGGGGATTGTTGCCTTTACAATCTTTACATCCTGGATGACACTAAATTTTATAAATATTTATTTAACTTTTGGCATAATGTTATAGAATGAGTAATTTCATTATGCAAGTTCTCTTTGGTTTCATCAACATCTTTATTATATTTCACACATAAAGTATTAATTGACGTCTTGGCTGCTTCTTTATCTAGCGTAAAAGAACATCTAAAAACTGATATTACATCCTTGTAGCATTCAATTCACATTAAAAGATCTTGAGTAATATTGTGGCCTATAACATTAAATACTTCAATTCCGAATCTTTCTTGCCCCTTTAATTGTTTCACTTTCACCTGCTTCATCGAAAAATGTTTTTCCCTTTTTTGTTTTTTGAAGGTCAGTTGTATAGAATATGTTTAAGATATCGTCGTCTTCGTAAAAAATATTTTTGGCTTCTATTAAATTTCGCTTAACATATTTGATACAACATATATTTCTTACGTCTACAACAAATCTCAAAATTGGTGTCATTAATTCTACTCCAATTGACACAAGTCCACAGTTTCATCACGTTCACGTTTTGCTTGTTGCATTAACTCGTTCCAAAGTTTTTGTCCAAATCACTGTCAATGAAGGTATCCATTTTATTCTGCAATGACTTGGCTTCATTTTTAATTGCTAATTTTTCGTCTCTGTTATTGCTTAACTGGGAAAAATAGGTTCGATGGATCCCTAGAACTTATTGCAAATTTGATGATATAAATAGAATCCTTTTATTTATTCGCATCCTGTTGTAAATGCTCAGCTAAGAAGTAGTCAAATTTAGCCTAGTATTCTTGACGACTCGTTAAATCATTGGATCAACGGAAAGCTAGTCCTTGAGAAGCAAGTAATTTAGCAGTGACAACAACTCTTCTTAGGACGTTTATCAAATAGTCAGCTTCGCATTCTACTTGCTCTTTCAAGACAGCAGCGTCTATAACTCCAATTATTGATGATCTTGTTATTAATGTAACCATAGAGTTGTAACCAATTTCAGATGAAATTTACTTTCTTCGTGAGATTTGAACAAACTATTTAAATGTTTTCAGTAGGTCCATCCAAAAATCAGTTAAATTATTTTTTCAATTGAAAATAATTTGCACGGATAACAACAGCTGTAGCACTTGCGTAGTATATTAGAAAATCTCTCTTTTATTTGCTTCCATTGAGTTTTCCTCTATAAATTTGCTTTCATTTAATCTTCTATAATAACCTTTTTCTTCTTCTAGGTACATTTTTTACAATTTTCTAAGGAGTCACTCTTTGGTTTAAAAGTTCATGGTTTTTATAAAGTCATCAGTCTTAAAATCAGACCATTTCGAAATCGCAGGTACCTATTTCATCGTCGTTTTTTCTATTTTGGAAAATATTCAGATTACTTAGCGGACTTTACTTTTTTATTAATAAAAGGAACGGGTCCCTACGGGCCCCTCTGGGGCCCGGGCCCCAGGGCGCCCGCCCCAAGCGCCCAGTGCATAAACCGGCACTGCCCTACAACCACAAACAAAGGTGGAGATCGATTACTTTGTTCAATTTGTTGTATGTGATGTGAATATACCCATCATCATAGCATCATCTAATAACATAGTTATTATTCAAATTTTGGACCAACATCCAAACTATGTCACAATATACACTGATAGATCAAAAAACACTGACGGCACCGGTTGCGCCTTCGTAATACCTAAACGTATACAAAAAAAACTATAAGCTACATAAAAACACATATATATCTTCACAGCTGAGGCAATAGCAATTCTAAAAGCACTAGAATATGTACAACAGGAAGAGGAACAGAATGCCATTATCTTCTCCGATTCACTTTCAATTCTTAAAATTTTAAAATCAAACTCAAACACATTAAATGATATTATCTTTAACATCCAAACAATTATTAAAAAATTACAAGATCAAAATAAATTTATAAAATTCTTCTGGGTTAAAGCACACGTAGGAATAACAAACAATTAAATTGCAGATAAAATTGCCAAAGAAAGCATAGAAATGGGGGAACAGATAAATTGCGAATTAACTACAGATGAATAAATAAACATATCAAAACATAAAATGATGAGAAAATTGTCCTACTTGTGGTGAGAATCACCTTTACAAATCCAACACGTTACTCCAGACTAGAAACCAAATTGAGGAAAAAACCTTGGTACAATAAGTACTTGATTACAATCGCAAAAGCATAACCACTATTAGTAGAATAAAGTTTGGTCACGCATATTATCCAGCACACTTACATAAAATCAAAATACTTGAGAGTGATCTTTGTGAAATATCAGAAGAAAATCTATGCAAAATTTCAGGTGGATGGGTGATGGGTCAAGTAGTTTTTGAGGTACAATGTCCACCGCCTTTGAAAAAGCAGTCTTAAGAAAAACGCGTTTAAAGTTTTGACAACTTCGTCTTTTTCTTCTTATTTGTCTGTTAAATCGTAAAGTGTTGCACATCGGAATATTTTTCTGGATCGGGGAGTAATCTACAAAAGAGAAAGCGAACAGTTGTTGAACGTTTCTCACTACGCTCAAGCATGCTCGCGCGAAACCTCAGCAAAGCGAATCGAAGGAAGGGATGTTCAACATAATGTATCTCTGGTAATTTTACTCCGATCAATCTGAAATGTTCAGAGCGTATTCTTAAAGTTATTCACTTTCATTTAAAATAATAAAAAAATTAAAATTTCAAAGTATACTTCTTAAGTACTCCAGACACAAGAACACGTAATGATAAAAGTATTAAGTGTTAATCGATTTAAGAAAGAGGAAAAAATCACTCATTAATTGACAAATGTAAATTAAATGTTAAAAATAGATTAAATTTTACATGAGGCTAATAGTTATATTCCAACACAAGATTATATCTATACTTCCATGCATCCCTTGCGTATCCAGCTAGTTCCCTCTAGCCCAAACCTCTCATTTTGTTCCAACAATTCTTCCCTTTGCAGTCTATATTTTCCAAACTACTTCATTCTGTATTCACTTAGTACCGAGCATCGCCCCATGAAATGCAGAATATCTTCCACTCCCTCTCATTACACACAAAGCACACGTTTTCCTATCATCATTCCTACAAGGTCTATCATTGAGATACAATACACCACATCTTATCTTAAATATCCATCTTATATTATTAATATTATTAAAATACATACACTCATATACACTCATATAGTTAATCCATATCAACTCCAAGTCCAATGCCAAACAGGACCCCGATTACCATTGAAGAAGTCACGTCAGCTATTAAAACAACTAAAGATGGTAAAGCTGTAGGGCCTGATCAGTTTTATGTAGAATTCCTAAAACTTATGGATGAACAAGGAATAAAATGGATAACAACTGTATTCAACAAAATATACGTAACTGGAAAAATACCCCAAAGCTGGTTAAAGTCGACCTTCGTAACTCTACCCAAAAAAGTAAATGCCAAAACATGTGAAGACTACAGAACAATTAGCCTAATGAGCCACTTACTCAAAACGTTTCTGAAAGTGATACACGGCAGAATATACAGGGTAGCGATAAAGTATGTGTCCAATAACAAATATTCAGAATTCATATCCGATATTGAACAGAATAATTGTATCACCCAGTAGATTGCACGAATTTATTTGTTTTTATATTCACACACGTAGATTATTAGTTTACATCCAAATTGGTCAATTATCAACAATATAATTTGGAAATGACACGAAAGTGCTGACAAAAGTAGAATTATTTACCTTAATTAAATATACAAATCACGCGGGCATCGTGTCACCAATGACCCAATTTAAGCTTCTATAAAACCAATATATCTGGCCTAGAGAAAGAGTATTCATCAGTCTACATCAGTCTTTAGCTAATCGCGTATCAGTAATTAGTCAGTGTTCGGAAGTACTCCCGGGGTAGAATTACCCTAGTGTCGGTTCTATCAATAAATACCTTTATCGCTATTCGGTGTCTTTACATCGGTGTGCCATCTTTATACATGGTCCTATCGAGAAAAAAAGGAGGCCTACAACTACAGTCCACACCAAATGAACCCAGTAGCAGATAGACGACGCTTGGCCCGGGAGTACAGAACAGAAACCAGATCCAGAAAGCCATCGCAGAGCCAGAGATCGAAATACAGGCCAGAAGCCAGATCCAGAAAGCCATTGCAGAGCCAGAGATCGAAATACAGGCCAGAAACCAGATCCAGAAAGCCATCGCAGAGCCAGAGATCGAAATACAGGCCAGAAGCCAGATACAGAAAACCATTGCAGAGCCAGAGATCGAAATACAGGCCAGAAGCCAGATCCAGAAAGCCATTGCAGAGCCAGAGATCGAAATACAGGCCAGAAACCAGATCCAGAAAGCCATCGCAGAGCCAGAGATCGAAATACAGGCCAGAAGCCAGATCCAGAAAGCCATTGCAGAGCCAGAGATCGAAATACAGGCCAGAAGCCAGATCCAGAAAGCCATTGCAGAGCCAGAGATCGAAATACAGAACAGAAACCAGATCCAGAAAGCCATAGCAGAGCCAGAGATCGAACTACAGAACCAGAAGCCAGGTCCAGAAAGCCACTACAGAACCTACAAACTACAGGATCACTTGCACAGCCATTCCAGAACCAGGAGAGCCGCAACGTCCAGAAACATAAAGAAAAAACCGTAAGTTTTTGAATAACATAATATTTTTCCAACTTTTACGTATCGTATATACAATATTTTCCATTTAAACCCAAACTAATTGACGTATACATACATACAATATATATTTTTTAGTGCCTTCTATACAATATTTTCCATTTAAACCCAAACTAATTGACGTATACATACATACAATATATATTTTTTAGTGCATTATATACAATATTTGCCATTTAAACCCAAACTATTTAACTTACAGATAGATATTTTTTTTGCCTATATAATAATAATAAACGGTATTTATCCCTACAAATATTTACTACCTATTTATTTTTTTTTATTTAAAAATTTGATAAAGAAAAAACGTATACATATTTCTATTGTATTTCATTCATATTGCATAATTTTAATTAAACGTAGTAGCCGAGAGGTTTCTATTTATAGTTGTGTAACATAATATTTTGCTTGACGACATTAACCTACATGTACAACTGACCTACAGAAAAACTGAGCGTCAGCAAGGTCAAAAAGAGTAAAATTCCCGCATCATTTAAACGTGAATCATAGTAAATTGAAAATATAAATAACATATTAAAAATACCGTAAAAACACTTACTGCTGGATAAAAGTAGGTGAATTTAAACATGGAAGCGGTACAGAACAAGCAAGCAGAGATTGGAGCAGAGATTTGTAAACAGGTATCGTCTCTTAAAAGAGACCCTGGATCTAGCAAGAATCAACAATACATTAAAGAGCGCCAGGATAGGTTAGAGGATTATTGGACAAGATTTGTGCATAACCACGAAAAATTACTAGAGAGTGGAGTAACGAAAGACAAATACTTCGAAACAAAATACTACGAGCAGGTCTTTAAGACATATATTGAGGGAAAAACCCTATTGGAAGAATATGGAAGAATCTTGAAAAGAGGAAAGACAACAAAAGGAAAGGAGATACAAATAAGAAAACAAAAAATCGAGGAATTATTACAAGAATATGAACAAGACTTGCAGTACGATGAAGAACTGCAAGCAGAGTTGAAAGAACACATGGAGAAAATAAACACACTCATCATAGAAGCAACAGTAAATGATGAGCTAGACGTTATAGACAGTGACGAAGTAGAGAGGATAGATCAGCTAAGGAGGAAAGTCAGGGAGACTTTAAAGAAAATACGGCCTGGGATGCAACGACCAGACAGCACACAGAGAAGAGATGGTGTGACATTACCGCAGGTAAAAATCCCTGTGTATGAAGGAAGATACGAAACGTGGAGAACTTTCCACGATCTGTTTACGAAGGTAATACATGAAAACGACCAATTGTCGAAAGCAGAAAAGATGCAGTACCTAAAAACACAAGTAAGAGGGGAAGCCCACAGGATGATACAACACTTGCACATATCCGAGGCCAACTACGAAGTGGCATGGAACATGTTAAAGGAAAGATATGAAAATCCGAGGATGATACTGTTTAAACTAATAGACAGGATGTTACTAGCACAGGAAGTAAAGGAATCTTCCGCTAGAGCACTGAAATCACTACATGACACCTTCCATGAGTGCCTGGAAGCCATAGGAGGCTTAGGAACAGACACGGAAGCGTGGAGCCCATTGATAGCGCGAATTAGCATAACAAAATGGGACAATGAGACAAGGAGGCTATACGAAAACCACATCGGAGACAGTAGAGAGATACCGACGTACAAATCAACACAAACATTTTTACAGCGACGATTCCAAACACTGGAACTGCTGGAGTCAGAAAAGAGACAAGAGAAGCATGGAGGATCGGGTAAGAAAACAAGAATGAGTTGCGTGATATGCAACGGAGATCACGGAGTACCATACTGCAGAGAATTTCAGGAACTCAATGTAAGAGACCGGAACAGGATAATACGAGAAAAAGAATGGTGTGCGAATTGCCTAGCACATAAGAAGGAGAAACAATGCTTTTCACAGATTAGGTGCAAACACTGTGGCGGAGACCACCACAAAATGTTGCATTATGAAAAAGGAAACACAGGCAACAGAAGAACCACAAATGAAACAAAAGGAGAACAAACACAAGAAAGAAATGGAAGAGAATCGAACAGTAGAAGAAACGGGTACCAATCGGACAGGTACAGAGGAGGAAATAATTATTCCAACAACGCCAGAGAACAAAATAACGGAAGACGAGAAAACACGCAAGAGAACAAGGGGCAAAGAAACAACAACACACAGCAAAGAGGACAGAACTCAGTTAACTGTGCGAGCCATAAGGAAGGTGAAGCATTACTAGCCACAGCAGTGGTACGCGTAAGGGATGCGAATGGAGAGTCTCTCATAATGAGAGCATTGATCGACCAAGGGTCACAATGCGCATTTATAACGGAACAAGCGGCGACGGCGCTAGGAACAAAAAGGCAGCCAATACAGGCGACCATATCCGGAATAGGCTCGTCAGGGGAAAAGACAGCCAACTGGAGTATGAAACTTTTGATCGGAAATCATTACCAAAGTGACTTCGACATGGAAATAGAGGCACTGGTACTACCGAAAATAACAAGGGATTTACCGGAACAGGACATAATCCTACAGGACTATAACGAGAAGAATGTACTACTGGCAGACCCAAGATACTACAGGGTAGGAAAAATAGACTTACTGCTAGGAGTAAAAGAATATAGTTACATATTGACAGAAGGGATGCACAGAATAAGTAATGGACTCCTAAGTCAAAACACCAAACTAGGTTGGATAGTTTCGGGGATAGCACGAGAAAGGGAGACTACAAAAGCAGAAGTATGCTGTATGATATCCAGACAAGAAATGGACATACAAATAAAGAAATTCTGGGAATTAGAAGAAGTGAATCAAGAAACAAGTTTATCAGTAGAAGAGCAAGAATGTGAAGAAATGTATCGACAGACAGTAAAAAGAAATGAAGAAGGGAGATACGAAGTGAGAATTCCGTTTAAGGAAGACGTCACAAAGTTAGGAGAATCTAAGCAGCAGGCATTCGCCAGATTGATGCAACTAGAAAGGACGTTTACAAAAGACAAACAGTTAGAAGCGAATTACAGACAATTCATGGAAGATTATGAAAACCAAGGTCATATGGCAATAGCGGAAAACCAAGGAGGCGGTTACTACCTACCTCATCATCCAGTGAGAAAGGAGGACAGTACTACAACAAAAATAAGAGCCGTGTTTGATGCATCAAGTAAAAGCTCATCAACAGTAAGCTTGAATGATATTATGCACACGGGGCCAAAATTACAACAGGATTTGACAGATATACTATTGAGATGGAGATCCCATAAGGTAGCATACTCAACGGATCTGGAGAAAATGTTTAGACAGATCAGAATGGCAGAAGAAGACCAAATGTATCAAAAAATACTCTGGAGAAAGGACACAAAGGATCCAGTGCAAGAATATAAATTGAAGACGGTGACATACGGCACGGCCGCAGCACCATTTTTAGCGTTAAGAACAATACAACAATTACAGGAGGATGAAGGAGGGAATTTCCCAACAGCATCGAAAATAATAAAAGAAAATATGTATGTAGACGATATACTAGGAGGAGCGGAGACGTTAAAAGAAGCAGAAGCAGCCCAGAAGGAACTAATACAAATTTTCAAGAAAGGTGGATTTACACTTAGAAAATGGTTGAGCAACGAAGAAAAAATAATGGAGAACGTACCGGAAGAAATGAGGAATGTAGACTCAAAAGCATTCAAGCAAGAAGAAATACGAAAGACGTTAGGAATACATTGGTCACCTAAAGAAGATACAATCAGATTCAAGATAGAAATAACGACGACAAAGAAAATAACGAAAAGACACATACTGTCAGAAGTAGCAAAACTATTTGACCCATTAGGATGGATAGCACCAGTAGTAATTCAGGCGAAAATGTTCATACAAGAACTTTGGGAGCAAAAGACCAGTTGGGATAAAGAATTAACTAGCACGCAACAAAGCCGGTGGAAAGCATATCAGGCACAATTAATAAATCTGGAGAAAATAACATTACCCAGGTGGAACAATTTAAATAAAACAAGCAGAGTAGAACTACATGGATTCGCAGATGCGTCTCTGAAAGGATATGGAGCGGTAATTTATTCAAGGGTGTTAGACCCGGAAATTAAAACGAATCTAGTGATAGCAAAATCTAAAGTCGCACCATTGAAAGGGAAAACGACATTACCAAGATTGGAATTGTGTGCCGCGGTACTATTAGCAAATTTAATGAAGAAAACCCTACAAGCATTGAACAGGGAGAACATGGCAATATATGCATGGTCGGACTCAACAATAACCCTGGCTTGGATAAAGGGATCATCAAAAAGATGGAAAATGTTCGTCGGCAACAGAGTAGAGGAGATAAAAGGAGTTATAGGACCAGAAAATTGGCATAAAGTGGATACGAAAGAAAACCCAGCGGACATCCTCTCACGTGGAAGTACCGCATCAGAGTTATTAGAAGCAGAGTTATGGTGGAAGGGACCAACTTGGCTGACGAGTAAACAAGCACTTAGGCTAACGGCAGAGGATATACCTGAAACAAATGAGGAGAAAGTCAAAACGAAAATAACGGCGCACATGGTAACGATAAAGGAGGACATATGCGAGAGATTCTCGAATTTAGAAAGAATGAGAAGAGTAGTATCATATTGCATGAGATTTGCAAACAACTGCAGAAAGAAGGACAAAAATCAAGGACAACCTACAGTCCGAGAATTAGAGGAAACATTGTTAAAAGTGATAAAGCTCACACAGCTCAACAACTTCAAGCAAGAAATCAATAAGCTGGAGAAGAAACAGCAACTAGACAGGAAGAACAAATTAGCATCATTGGTACCATTCCTGGATAAACAAGGGATTCTAAGAGTCACCGGAAGGCTGAGGCACACGAAGCTACAGTACGCGGAAAAACATCCTATAATTTTACCTAAGGACAGTGCACTAACAAAATTAATTATATCGGAGAGTCATACAAGAAACATACATAGCGTACTACAACAGACATTACAGTACATAAAGAGGAAATATTGGATAATAAACGGAAGAAGAACCGTGAAAAATCAATTAACTAAATGTATAAAGTGTAGGAGGTATAAAGGACAAGTAGCACAACAGTTAATGGGAGACCTGCCGGAGGACAGAGTGAACCCGAGTGATCCCTTTACGAATACAGGGATAGATTATGCCGGGCCGATAAAAATAAGTACTACGAAAGGTAGAGGACAAAGGAGTTATAAAGGATACATTGCAGTATTTGTGTGTCTGTCAACAAAGGCAGTACATCTCGAGGTAGTAAGTGATATGTCTACGGATGCATTTATTGCGGCGTTCAAAAGATTTACGGCACGCAGAGGACAGTGCATCAACATTTACAGTGATAACGGAACCACATTCGTAGGAACGGCAAATTTACTAAAAAAGGAAAATCAAAACATAGAGGACGAGATAAAACAAGGATTAGTTGCACTAGGCACCCAGTGGCATGTCATACCTGCATATGCGCCACACTTCGGAGGATTGTGGGAAAGCGCAGTGCGAATAATGAAATATCATTTGAAAAGAATCATAGGGGAAACAGTATTAACATATGAAGAACTGAGTACGGTGTTAACACAAATAGAAGCCTGTATGAATTCGAGACCATTATGTGGATCATCAGAAGACCCAGAAGGGAAAATAGCAATTACACCAGCTCATTTCCTTATAGGGAAAGAAATCGTATCACCGAATCGGGAAGAAGAGCTCACGATGTATTTGAAGATGCCAGCAAGGTGGCGAATATTGGAAAAAATAAAAAGAGATTTCTGGAAGATTTGGAGGCAAGAGTACCTGCAACAGTTACAACAAAGGAATAAATGGCATAAAACGCACCCAAACATAGAAAAAGAAGAAATAGTCATAATTAAGGAAGAGGATACACCTCCAGGTAGATGGCCATTAGCAAGGGTAATAGAAACACACCCTGGAGCGGAGGGATTAACCAGAGTAGTGTCAGTGAGAAAGGCAAACGGGAAAATAACAAAAAGGCCTATACATAAGCTGATAAAATTGGAAGAAGAGAAACAGGAAAAACCAAAGAATTCATCAGGATCAAGATGGAAGAAAATACTAATCGCAATAATGTTTTTAACACTATTAAAACCCATGAATGCAGAACTGTATAAAATATACAATCCGGAACCAGGGTTATTTACAGAAGACCTTGGAGAGGTTTACATAGACCGGGGAACATTCCGAATAAAGGTGCTAATCGAAAAAGGAAGAGTTCAAAAGGAGCATCAACTGATAGGAAGTATGATAGAAGGCATACAGGATCTGTGTCAAGAGACAAAAATCGTAAACTTTAAAGAGATAATAGGGAAGTTAGAGGAAGGACGAAGGAAGGCGGAGTCAGTAAGTGAGGCGTTAAAAGTAGAAATAAAAGGAAGAGAAAAAAGAGGAATATTAGGCACAATATTAACCTCCATATTTGGAGTGAACGACGAAGCCTATAGTAACATTGAGACACTAGACAAAAACCAGAGAGAATTGATAAAGGGGTCACAGCATCAGGCAAAGATAATGTTAGAGACAATAACGTCAATAAACCACACGGAGATGAGGATAAATGAACAACTGAATAAGTTCCAAAAAGCACTAACAACCGGTCTACAAGATATATCTAGAGGTCTCAACGAAGTAGAGGACAAAGCACAAAGATTAGAAACCGAATATAGCACGTTACGAATACAAACTATAGCATTACAAGTTACGGAGTTCATAAACGAATATATTCAATTTTACGAGGGAATATTAAACCTTCACTACAACCACGGCCATTTCATTGATATAATAAAGCCGGGTCAAATAGCCAAGTTAATAGAAAGAGCAGGGAAGATACTACCACAAGGAGTGGAAATACGACGACAACCCGTTATAGAAACGGAGGTTAGCCATGACGACAAATATACAGGGTGTAATGAAAATACAGGTCATAAATTAAATCACATATTCTGAGACCAAAAATAGTTCGAATGAACCTAATTTACCTTAGTACAAATATGCACATAAAAAAAGTTACAGCCCTTTGAAGTTACAAAATAAAAATCGATTTTTTCGAATATATCGAAAACTATTAGAGATTTTTTATTGAAAATGGACATGTGGCATTCTTATGGCAGGAACATCTTAAAAAAGAATTATAGTCAAATTTGTGCACCCCATAAAAATTTTATGGGGGTTTTGTTCCCTTAAACCCCCCAAACTTTTGTGTACGTTCCAGTTAAATTATTATTGTGGTACCATTAGTTAAATTCAATATTTCTAAAACTGTTTTGCCTCTTAGTATTTTTTCGATAAGGCAGTTTTTATCGAGTTGCGGCTTCTTTTTTAATATGTTTACATAAAAATTTTATGGAGGTTTTGTTCCTTTAAACCCCCCAAATGTTTGTGTATGTTCCAATTAAACTTTTACTGCGGTACCATTAGTTAAACACAGTGTTTTTAAAACTTTTTTGCCTCTTTGTATTTTTTCAAGAAGGCACTTTTTATCGAGATATTACTTATTTTTTAATATGGTTCAAAATATACCTAAAAATGTAAATCATAAATAAATTTTCATATTATTACAAAGTCTCCATAATCGTACTTAGCCATATACAAATATGTGGTGGATTTGACAAATATTCAAAATATCTCGATAAAAACTAACTTTTGTAAAAAGTACTAAGAGGCAAAAAAGTTTTTAAAATATTGTGTTTAGCTAATGGTACTACAATAATAATTAAATTGGAACGTACACAAAAGTTTGGGGGGGTTTAAAAGAACAAACCCCCCATACATTTTTATGGGGTGTCCAAATTTGACTATAATTTTTTCTTAAGATACTACTACCATAAGAATGCCACATGTCTATTTTCAATAAAAGATCTCTAATAGTTTTCGATATATTGGAAAAATTCGATTTTTATTTTGTAACTTCAAAGGGCTGTAACTTTTTTTATGTGCACATTTGTACTAAGGTAAGTTAGGTTCAATCGAACTATTTTGGGTCCCAGAATATGTGATTAAATTTATGACCTGTATTTTTGTTACACCCTGTATAAAGGTCATCGGCTACTTCATAGTGACAGGGAGAAATAATTACAACATGCTCAAGGTCACTGCGATACCACTTAAGGTCGAGGGGTCAGTGTTGCATTCATTTGTCGCCCCAAGAAATCTACTGATTGTAGATTATAACACTCTCCACTACTTCAAATTGACCGCAGAAGATAAAGCAAGATGCTTACAGTTGGCACGGTCACAGATAGCGTGCTCCCCAACGGCTGTAATGAACATGGATACCAAACCAAACTGTATACTGGAAGAAATTTATGAGCGATCTAAGAATAGCACATGTCCAGTGGTTACCCGGGCAATACATCAAGCTCAGTGGAGTAAGATGGGTACACCCAACTTCTGGTTAATAATCACACCGATTCCGATACACCTGTCCATTATCTGTGATGGAAATCGAAACGAAAGAGTTCTGGAGCGAGTCACATTTCTGAAACTCTCGCCCCGATGCATCGCCCAAACGAAAAACATTACACTACTCCCAACTAGCAGTGGAGTGGAGACAGCGATAACCAGTTACCTAAAGACTCCGATCACTCCCGTAGCGCAGTTGCTGACGATGACACGACGTAAGTTAAGTACGACTCAACCCACACACATTAACACACAAGGAGATGAGTTCCGTACTATACTATTGGAAGAAGAGAGTCTGGAGCAAGAAGTCGCGCATACGCCTTGGCGAAAGATACACGAATCACATTGGGCTTATTTAACGGCCACCGGGGTCATTACTTCGATAGTGGTGATTGGTCTGCTCATATTGTGGAAATACTGTCCTGTTACACGAAAATGTCGCTCAGTTAAAACACTTAGTCAGAAACCCGAACACGAGGTACCTACATTAGCTCGTAACCGGAAAGACGACTCCCCGTCGACTTCCAAAGCCGACATCCCTCTCAACACCTTTTCATCTAATAGTCCCAATTTTGATCTAAATATAGAGTCGGACGTTGAAAGCTAAGTTAACAGTTGGAGAAATATTGATTATTCTTAAACTATTTATTAATAAACTATTTATGTTGTAATATTAGAAATATACTTATTATATCTTATGTTTATGTTATACTTGTAAATTTCGAACACTGACACTTGGGACCGCTTTTCCGGCGGGCAGTATGTCCAATAACAAATATTCAGAATTCATATCCGATATTGAACAGAATAATTGTATCGCCCAGTAGATTGCACGAATTTATTTGTTTTTATATTCACACACGTAGATTATTAGTTTAGATCCAAATTGGTCAATTATCAACAATATAATTTGGAAATGACACGAAAGTGCTGACAAAAGTAGAATTATTTACCTTAATTAAATATACAAATCACGCGGGCATCGTGTCACCAATGACCCAATTTAAGCTTCTATAAAACCAAGATATCTGGCCTAGAGAAAGAATATTCATCAGTCTACATCAGTCTTTAGCTAATCGCGTATCAGTAATTAGTCAGTGTTCGGAAGTACTCCCGGGGTAGAAATACCCTAGTGTCGGTTCTATCAATAAATACCTTTATCGCTATTCGGTGTCTTTACATCGGTGTGCCATCTTTATACAGTATGGAAACACGGTAATTTCTCGGAAACCGCTTAAACGATTTTTATAGATTTTGGTGGGTAAGGGTCTGCTAATGAGACCAATATTATAGTGGTAATTACATTGTTGTCAAATCTTCCGTTTTTCTGAAAATCTAATGAACTTTCTTATTTTAAATGTAATACCCTATATATTTTTTGCGTTTTGAAGTCCTTAAGAAATACTGATTATTTTTCATAATATATTCCCTATACCTAAATGCTGTAATTTCAGAGTTATTGCTACATTTATTAAAATAAAAAGTTTAAACAAACTATAAAAATCAATTTTTTCGGCCCGGGTATACATTATTTTAGCATCTTTGGATTATTGGAAACAAAAAAGGTCTTTTGTCATTTTCCACCAAAGTTAATCGTTTCCGAGTTATAAACAATTTAAAACTGAAAAAATTCTAAAAATGACGATTTTCTAGGTTAAAAAACACAAGTCAAAAATATTATTTTTGAAACTATGAAGTACCTACCTAAATTCAAATTCAAAGCCTATTGTATCAGTTAGCGATAAGTGATTTGCTCTTCTTTCATTTTAAAACATCGTTTTTTAGTTGTTAATGCAACCCGATCGCCTGTTCTCTCATATGCGCTTCATTAACAATTAAAAAAACAAGGTTTTAGAATAAAACGTGCCAAAAATTCTTATAGGTAGCTGAAAGAAGAAGGTTTGAGCTTGAATTTAGGTACTTCGTAATTTTAAAAATGTTTTTGAACCTTAAAAATCGTCGTTTTTCGATTTTTTTTTAGTTTTAAATTGTTTATAACTCGAAAACGATTAACTTTAGAGGAAAATGAGAAAAGACCTTTTTTGTTCCCAATGATCCAAAGAACCTAAAATAAAATCTTCTCGGGCCGAAAAAAATTGATTTTTATAATTTGTTTAAATTTTTTTTTTTTTATAATAAATGTAGCAATAACTCCGAAATTATGCCATTTAGGTATAGGGAATATAACATAAAAAATAATTAGTATTTCTTAGGGACTTCAAAACGCAAAAGATATATAGGGTGTTCCATTTAAAATAAGTAAGTTCATAAGATTTCCAGAAAAACGGAAGATTTGACAACAATGTAATTACTACTATAATATCGGCCTCATTAGAAGACCCTTAACCACCAAAAATCTATAAAAGTCGTTCAAGCGATTTCCAAGAAATTAGCGTGTTTCCATACTTTATCGCTACCCTGTATAAAAAATGCGAAGAACAGGTATCATGAACGCAGTTTGGATTCCGCGATGCCTTAGGCACCCGAGAGGCTCTGTTCGCTGTCCAAGTTCAAGACTACAAAAAGGCGTTTGATAGAGTAAAACATGATAAACTCATGAACATCTTGAAAGAAGCGGGAGTAGATGATTGAGACTTGAGAATCATATATAATTTGTATTACAACCAAACTGCCAATATTAAAGTGGATGACCAACTGACAGAGGCAGTCTCCATAGATAGAGGAGTGAGGCAAGGATGCATCCTGTCCCCGGTGCTGTTTAATATATATACTCTGAATGTATCTTCAAGCAAGCGCTGGGAGAACTACAGGAAGGCGTATTAGTCAATGGAGTGCATCTGAACAACATTAGATATGCCGACGACGCTGTAGTTTTTGCAGACAGTCTAGATGGTTTTTAAAGAATAATGTCGCGCATATCAGATATAAATAGAGAATACGGACTTGATCTCAATAGGAAAAAACAAAGTACATGGTATTCAGTAAGCGCGAAATATTAAATACACAGCTTTTGGTTAACCCACAACTAATTGACAGGGCCGACAGCTACACATACCTTGCTACCAACATAAACAGCTAGTGGGATCACTCAAGTGAAATAAAACAACGCATAGGAAAAGCGAGATCAGCGTTAATAATGATGAAGTCTCTTTTCAGAAGTCACGATTTACCTCTTGCTACCAAAATCTCTATCATCAGATGCTACGTATTTTCTACGTTATTATACGGAGTAGAGGCCTGAACACTTTCCGAGGCTTCTTTGAGAAAACTCGAGGCATTCGAGATGTGGTGTTACAGGTGCATTTTGAGAATTTCGTGGGTGGATCGTGTGACTAATGTTGAGGTTCTACGTAGAATAGGCAAGGACTGCGAGATTAGTAACACAATCAAAGAGCCCAAACTAGAATATCTTGGCCATGTTATGAGGAATGAACAGAGATATGGCTTGTTGCAACTCATTCTTCAAGGCAAGGTATTTGGAAAGAGAGGACCAGGGAGAAAAAGAATATCTTGGCTTCAAAACCTGAGAAAGTGGTTTAATACATCGATAACCGGACTATTCAGGATAGCAGCAAGCAAAGTTAGGATAGCCATGCTGATCGCCAACATCCGGAACGGATAGGCACCTTAAGAAGAAGAAGAACTCCAAGTCCAATTAAATCTCTATAATGATTGAATAAATTTTATGCAGTTGCTCTCTCCAACGCTCTTTCTTTTGCCCCAGCACGAATGGCTCCTATCACTTGTTTAAGCGTATCCACCCACAAATTTCTATCTTCCCACTCTGTGTTAAATTCCACTCCCCATATCTCCCTCAAGTGTTCCCAATTTCTTCTTCAACCACAGTCAGCTCTTATCATTTCCCGAAGAAGAAATTTTGACAGACGTCCTTCCTCATACTCTAGCACTCTCTGGACATAATGTTTATGTAACTTCATCATAAGTATGGTCCTTTTCATAAGCATTTTTCAGTGCGTCACAAATGATAGAAAAAAAGGTAAGTCCGTGATAATACACATTTATTCTAACATGACATTTTAGTTAAATCTGACATTTGTCACATTTTATTTGCAATTTGTCATAAAAACAAATCAATTGTGTTTATTGCATTTATAACATGGTATTTTCTTTGATTTGTATAGTCTTATAAATTGTACAGATTTTATTCGTAGATATATTATATAATTCGTAAATTTTTTTTTTCGATTATAACGCCATCTATCAACAACTAGAATAAATGTTATAAATGTCTGTAATCACGGACGTGCCTTTTTTCTGTCACACACTATTAATTCAATGCGTTAGAAAGAAATCGAAAAACTGTGACGCATTGAAAGATGCTTATGAGAAAAAGATTATTAGATACACATGCTCTGTGTTAGTTTCTAAATCCAATATGTAGTTTGGGCAATAACTGGGAATATTCAACATTTTTCTTTATAAAAAACCTTCTTACCTCCTCAACTTTTTTAAATTCCACAAGTCCCCAAACTTAAGCTACATAAGTTATAATAGATCGGACTACCCCTTCATATATGGGCACCTCAGATGATAGTAGAAGATTCGCCTTAGCTAAAAACTGTCTCCAAGTCATATTTATAGCTGCTCTAGTCGCTCGCCCTTTTCCGTTTCGAAGTGGACACTAAAAGATAGTCGCGGTATTAATTTCACTCCCAAATAGCAATAATTATTATTGACTTAGCTAAAACGCTCAAATGTAACCTTAAATGTTAAGCTTTTTAGCTAATTCGCCTTAGCTAAAACCTATCTCCAAGCCATATTTATAGTTGCTCTACACGCTTGTCGTTTTTCGTTAAAGTGGACACTATAATTAGACCAGTAAGGATCTGCTTTTAGGTGAATGTGGGAGGTGGCATTCAGATTTTTGCGGATAAAGTTAGGTGATAACTTCGTTAATAATAATTGATTTATGCTCCTTCTCAACTATGCCCGAAACATTAATAAAAAAATAAATAATTTAAAAATTTCAAAAAAATTCGTTTTTTTTCTACTTTTTTTGCTTATAACTTTAAATCGATTCATTTTGGAACAAAGTCGTATAAGAATAAAACAAAGGTAATTCAATTTTCTATCAGATGCGATTGGTTAAAAATGCCTTAAATTATCAACCTTGCTGCAAAATAGCAATAAATATAAAATAAGGGGGCAAAACAAGCCTGTCCTTATTCAATGATTTTCCATTACTTAGGTTATACTTGGAACCTTCCTAATTCGCTTAGAAAAATTTTTGTAATGTGCTAAAACCGTACACCAAATTTCATTAAAATTGACTTACTAGATTTTGAATAATAATTTTGCAACCTAAACTTTTTTAAAAAATTAAAATTTTTTAAAATCTTGCACAACAAAAACTAGAACATACAAAGATTTGTCAATTTTTTTACATATAAAGAAGCACTCCACCTATCTAATGCACTTTACAGAATTGAAATCGGATTGTTTAAGCAGCCTTAGCAATGTTTTAAAATTATAAACAATTTTTTGGCTTATAAACAAATTAGTCCTGTGGCCAGGAGGGCCACAGGACTAATTTGTTTACAAGCTACGGGCTCCTTTATTTAGATGGACTTACCCAAGATTTTTATGTATTTTTTGACCCGTAGAACAAGATTTTTTTGGGTAACAATTGATCCGGATGTCGATAAGGTTGTTATAAACAAAGAACTTGAGGAATTACATAAAATCGATTTTTCGCAAAATAAAACACTTTTTTTGTATTTCTTGGGTAATTCTAAGCAGAAAATGTTCTTACAAGTTTTTTCGTAGGATGCATAGTTTTCGAGATAAACGCAGTGGAACTTTCAAAAATTCGAAAAATTGCAATTTTTGAACGCGAATAACTTTTGATTAAAAAATAAAATAGCAATTCTGCTCACAGCATTTGAAATTTTAAGTCAAATTATACCGGTTTTAATTATCTGCATTGCTAAAAATTAATTTTTTTTTAGTATTAAACAAAGTTATTTTTGTATAAGACAAAAAATTGTTGATAAGTTTAAAACATTGCTGAGGCCCCTTAAATAATCCGATTTTAATTCTGTAAAGTGTATTAGATAGGTAGAGCACCTCTTTATACGTAAAAAAATTAGACAACTTCTAAATGGTCTACTTTTTGTTCAGAAAGATTTTAAAAATTTGAACTTTTTTAAAAACATTTATATTGCAAATTTATTATGCAAAATCTAATAGGTCTATTTTAATAAAATTTGGTACACAGTTTAAGTATGTTACAAAGAATTTCCTCAGTGAATTACTAAGGTTCTAAGTGCCACCAAAGTGGTTAAAACATTGAATAACAACAGGCGTATTTTGCCCCCTTATTTTGTATTTATTGCTATATTGCAGAAAAGGTAATAAGTTAAGACATTTTTGGCCAGTCTTATATTATACAAAATTCAATTATCTTTATTTTATTTCTCTACGACTTTGTTCCAAAACGAATCGTTTTAAAGTTATAAGCAAAGAAAGCAGGAAAAAATTTACGTTTTTCGAAATTTTTAAATATTTTAATTTTTTTATTAATGTTCCGGGCATATTTGAGAAGGAGCATAAGTCAATTATTATTACTGAAGGTGTCACCTAACTTTATCTGCAAAAATCCGAATGCCACCTCTCACATCCAAAAATAGACGTTTTTTCACAGATCTTTACTGGTCTAAATATAGCCGTGGTGGTATAGAGACAGGTAGCCAATATTTTATCAAATATGAATTTCATATCCTTTAATTTTTTCATCAGTTTTCTCAATATCATAGGCGTAACCAGGGGGTGGTTTTGGGGTTATAACCCCCCTTTTGGATGTACTTTGACACCATTATTATTCCATACCCCCCAGAGACCTTCAAGTAGATGTAACCCCCCCCCCTTAGGATCATCCTGATTACACCTCTGCTCAATATTATCCTTTTCCACTTCCTCTCTTTTGTATCATCATCATCATCATCAGCCCATAGTCGTCTACTGCTGAACATAGGCCTCCTCGAAAAACTTCCATTCAGATCTATCCTGCGCTGCTGCAATCCAGTTGGTACAAATCCTCTTTATGTCGTCAGTCCATCTTGTGGGTGGTCTTCCCGGGTTTCGTCTATCCGCTCTCGGTCTCCATTCCAAGATTTTTTTGGTCCACCTATCATCTCTCATTCTAGCGACGTGTCCTGCCCACTTCCAATTAATTTTGGCTATGTGTTTTATTATGTCTTATACACCACTTCTTCTACGAATTTCTTCGTTTCTTACCCTATCTCTTAACGTTATGCCCAACAATGATCTTTCCATTCTACGTTGCGTCACTTGTAGTTTTCGTGCAGATGTCCTTGTTAGGGTAAGTGTCTCTGCGCCATATGTAAGAACAGGCAGGACACTTTGATTAAAGGCTCTTCTTTTTAAGCTGATAGGTATATCACCTTTAAAAATATCACGTAGTCTTCCATATGCTGCCCATCCCAGAGTTATTCTTCTTAGCAGCTCAGCAGTTTGATTGTCTCTGCTAATTTTTACCGTATGTCCAAGGTATATGTAGCTGTCAACAACTTCAATTTCGACGTCTTCTACCTTTAAAGGATGGCTCGGAACTAAATTCGTCATCATTTTGGTCTTCTGGTAATTCATATTTAGACCTACTTTACGTGCTGCATCGCGGAGTTCATTCAACATATCATTGGCAGTTTTTAGGTCATCTGAAATCAGAACAATATCATCTGCGAATCGTAGATGACTGAGCATCTCACCATCGATATTTATTCCTTTATTTTCCCATTCCAGTGATTTCAAAGCATGTTCAAGTACAGTAATGAACAACTTAGGTGACATAGTATCTCCCTGTCGAATACCTCTCCTGATATATTATATCTTATCGGTAAGACCGTGCAGATTTATAGTAGTTGTAGCATTTCTGTATATATTTTCTATAATATTGGTGTACCTATGATCAATTCGACACTCTTCCAATGCCTTAAGTAGTGCGGGTAATTGGATAGTATCAAACGCTTTATGGAAGTCTATAAACGTTAGAACTAGAGGTCTATTGTATTCAATTGATTTTTCAATCAAGACTTTGATGCACTGTAGGTGGTCATTTGTACCGTAGTTGGGGCGAAAACCAGCCTGTTCTTTTGGTTGGTACAGCTCAAATTTTGCTTCCAATCGATTGGTTATTATTCTGGTGTACAGTTTGTATAAATGGTTGAGTAGAAAAATTGGCCTGTAATTCTCTAGGTTCATGTTGTCACCCTTTTTATGCATAAGAATTGTAATTGAGTTATTCCAAGCTATAGGAATTTTTTGACTATACAAGCAGAGATTGAAGAGGTCTTGTATTTTTTTCAGAAGAGAAGTTCCGCCAAGTTTTATAGCTTCTGTAACTATTCCATCATCTCCCGGAGCCTTGTTGTTTTTCATTTTTTGGAGTGCATATTGTATCTCATCTTGAGTAATTTCTGGAATATCCTCAGATCCCTGGTTTTGTACTTTGTGTCTATTTTCTGGATGTATGACATTGTTAACTTGGTTTGTGTATAATATAGTGTGAAACTCTTCGACTATTCCTAGTATTTTCTGTCTGTCTGTTGTTATCTCACCATTTTTATCCCTAAGCTGGAAAATTTATTTTCTACTTGTCGTCATTTTTCGTCTCATTACCTTCATGCTCCGGTTTTGCTCTATAGTCTGTACTATTTTTTCATGTTTAAATTTCCTAATATCTCTTCTCACAGCTTTCGATATGTCTTTATTGAGTGCCCTAATGGTTTGTGGATCAATGTTCTTTTCACTTTTTAACTGTCTTCTTTCTGTTATTTTGTGTTGTGTTTCTAAAGTGATCTTTTCATCTCGTTTGGTCTTTGGGCAAAAACGTGCTTGTGCCAGTTTAAGTGTATCAACTATTTGTTTGTTCAACTCATCGATATCGTTTGATATTATGGTGTGATCAAGAGTGTTATTAATGTAGTCTCCAAATGCTGTTTCGTCTTGTGGGCGTGTCCAGTGAAAGTATTTCTTTTTTAATATATGGCTTCTATCTAAATGAGTTGGTATCTCAATGGTAGCTCTAACCATCCTATGGTCAGTGTTTGTCGAGAATCTATTAAGAACGGTCACATCTTTAAATATATATTTTTTATCTGTAATAAAGTAATCTATTTCGTTGCGGGTATTGCCGTTTGGGTTCCTCAATGTCCAGCGTCTGTGTAGCTTTTTGTAGAAAAAGCTATTCATTTGATAAAGATTATTCTCTAGTAGAAATGACAAAAGCATTTCACCTCTCTCATTTCTACCCGGACTTCCGAAATTTCCCAGAGATATTTCCGATGCATCTAACTGTGTTCCCATTTTTGCGTTGAAATCACCGCCCATGACAGTGTAGTGGGCATTATTCTCTCGTATGGCTTCTAATATATCTTCGTAAAATTGTTCTACCTCTTCGTCACGATGGGTTGATGTTGGTGCATAGACTTGTATGAACTTAACAGTACATTTTTTATTTAACTGTATATTTATATAAATTACTCTCTCAGATGTTGCTTTTACTAACACCACATTTTTGGAGAGTTTCTTGTGTATTATGATGCCTACTCCTCCTACAGAGATGTGTTCACTTCCCATATAATAAAGTAGGTGACCAGAGTTTAGTGTTTCGAGAGACTCTCCTCGTCTTCTTACCTCACTGAGTCCGACTATGTCCCATTTAATATTCTGTAGTTCATTTTCTAATTCCAGTAATCTGTCTTCCGACATCAGGGATCTAACGTTAAGCGTTGCAACTTTCATCGTAAATCGCTTTGTGTTTTTCTCAGGTTGTGTCAGAACTTTGTTCCCCCCCCCCCCCCAGAATCCGTGGGACAGACTAATAGATCAGTGTGAGACTCTGGGTTTTGAACTCTACTCACCTGGGGTAATCTTCCATTATTATCGTACATTTCATTTTTCGAGGAAAAATGGCAATTTAAAACGCCGCGCTTGTCATGCGTGTTGGCGAGTTTAAGAGGAAAGAATAGTGTGAATAAAATAGTGACCCGTCTGCCCTCGGAAACCTAATAGCCATTCGGGGTCGGAAGAAAACAAGAGTTAGCCAAGGGAGGCTGATAGGATAGATCAAAGAACATTTCACTTAAGACCAGTTGAAGAAGAGTGAAATGTGAAGGCCCTCATGACTCGCCAGGTGCGATTCATGAGTGTATGAGTATTTATGCATATTGTGTTCCCGCTCATACATCGGGGCAGTGACTACAGACTGTATGGCTCGTCCAGCATGCCATAGCATGTACAACTGGGGGCACGACATATTGCGCTGCAAACCTCGTACCCCCCGAAGTCCATGGCCTGACCTCTTTTGTATAGGATCTGTCAACATAAATAGTGATAGTCTAATGCGTTTGATTATAGAAGGCAAAATAAAAGGTAAAAAGGATGTAGGAAGAAGACGAACCCCCTGGTTATAAAATTTAAGGGAATGGTTTAGTCTGAGCTCTAACCAAGCAATCAGAGCTGCCGTAAGTAAAATAACAATTGCCATGTTGATATCCAACCTTCGATAGAAGATAGAACTATAAGAAGAAGAAGAAGTCAACATGAATCATGGTATTTTTAAGTTTCTTTATATTCTTAAAAACTCACGCTATGTCGTCATTCCAAGGAATGTGTGCAATGATAGGACAGTTTAACCTAGATGAGAACTGTGTCACAGTATAAAGAGGGACAGTAAAACCTCTTCCATGTCGGCACTTTAATCTTAAGAAGTAATACCGGCAGTACGCAATTGGTAATTCACCAGTGGTGGATGCGGGTTTTCCCTGTTAAAACCCGTACGTTTCTATGCGACTAGCAATGCGAGAGTGGGGCAAAAGCGACTGGAAACATTGCGCGGTCGCCATGCGCGACTAAAGATTTTACTTCCAATTTTTCGGAGAGTGGTTCTACTGTCCCTCTTTATACTGTGACTGTGTGCAATGATAGGACCGTTTAACCTTAATGGACATTGTCAAAATAACTGTCAAAGTCGTGCTCGTTTTTCTTGGATTTATCCAAAAAAATATTAATTTTGGCAGTTTTTTGGTATATTCCGGGCTTATTTTCAAGTGTATTGATTTACTAAAAGTTTCTGTTTTGTGTGTTATACGGGTATAACATTATTTTGTTCCCCCATGGGGGAAACAAGTGTAGGGACGTCTTCGTTGACGAAAATGTCAGTAGATAATAGTGAGGCCTCTCTGGACAAAAATGCATACATGGAACCAGAAAAGAAAACCTTTAACCTGCTTTCAGATAAGTATAATATACAAAATATTTGGGTTTATATTGAGAGACTTAATAATGAAGGTAGTCTGGGCAAATTGCATCCTATGTGTGTCGCAGATATTTTATTTAAGAAACTTAAACTCACTAACATTGTAGAAATCGAAAGTTTAGGAAAAAATCGCATAAAAGTTATGTTGAAGTCCTTATTGGAGGCAAATAATTTAGTAAATAATAAGTCATTGAAATTGGAAAACCTTAAGGCTTACATACCAAATCATTTGTTGGAAATTAAGGGCATAGTACGCGATGTAGATACGAAATTTAATGTAGATTATTTAATGGAAAATATAGAATGTTCTTCTAAAGTCACTAATATATACAGAACCAAACGTAAAATTATAAATGACAATAAAGTTGAATTTGTCAATAAAAAAATGATAATAGTCACCTTTGAAGGCAACGTTTTGCCAAATTATGTTTCCTTTAATAAGGTATTTTGCCCCGTAGAACAGTATATTACAAGGGTCGTTCAGTGTTACAAATGTCTTTTATTTGGGCACGTATCCGGTCAGTGCAAAAGCACACAAGAACGATGTATGCAATGCAGTCAAATTAAAGAAAAAGATCACAATTGTAGTAAAGAAGTCATATTTTGTATGCATTGTAAGAGTAAGGAACATATTTCAATATCAAAAAAATGTCCTCAATTTTAGAAACAAAAACAAATTAAAAATATAATGGTTGAGCATAAGATGTCCTTTCTAGAGGCACGTAATTACTGTGACAAATCTTTTTCAAATTTTGTAAGCAATAATTCCTTTGAATGTTTAGCAGATAATGAAAGGAATTTTCCTAGTCTGCCTTCCACTAGTAAAAATATTTCGATATCTAAACCAGTTTCTAAAAACCCAACTTCTTTTGCTTTTACTCAACCTGAAATAAATAATACTAATAAAAAAAGAAAATTTAATTCACCAAGTGCACAGACGACTGCTGAGAAACCGATGTTCCCTTTTGTTTTCGGGCCTGATAAGCCTTTACCTGTTAATACAACCGTACCAAATTATGGTAATATTGAAATTAAGAAAAATGTAACAGAAATTCTTTCTACTTTTATATTGCAACTTTTACAAGGTATACAAAATTTTGATGATATACGATCAATCGATAAAAAATTAATAGTCAGTAGCATTGAACAGGTATTGGAGGGTACTTTGATTCATATTAAATAAATAATGCCCTGTCAACCTAAATTAAAAATAATACAATGGAATGCTCGTTCTGCTGTCTCAAATAAAAATAGTTTGATGCATTACTTAGTAAGTAAAAAAATAGACATAGCTCTTATTAGTGAAACATGGTTTAAAAAAAATGTGTTATATAATTTTAATGGATATAATCTGGTTCGTAATGATAGGTCAGATGGTTATGGTGGAGTTGCAATACTTATAAATAAATCAATTTGTTTTACTGAACTAAAAATAGAAAATAATAAGTACAATAATGAAATACAGTTATGTGCTATAAAAATTAAATATGGAAATAGACAAATTAGTTTTATATCACTGTATAGAGCACCTAAAATTAGATGCACAATAAATGAATGGATGAACATATTTTCCCAGGTACAAAAACCAGTTATAATTGGAAGTGATTTTAATGCCCATCATTCTGTTTGGGGTTCAAATACAAATGATGAAATTGGAATACAACTGATTAAAATGGCAGATGATCTTGAATTTAGTTTTAAATAATGAAAATCCCACTTTACTAACTCAACCTAATCAGAATTACTCAATGATTGATGTTACTCTCTGCAGTCCTGATCTTGTTAGTAAGACTGAATGGTATGTCTCTTCAGACACTCTTGGATCGAATCACTTCGTTATACATGTGGATATTTGCATTAAAGACGAAACGGAAACAATTTTACCGAAAAATAAATGGAACATCAAAAAAGCGAATTGGCCTTTATATACTTCTTTGGTACAAAACTTTTTTAATAAAAATGGTGATGTTCAAAATAATGTATCAAGCAAATATGAATATTTAATAAATAGTATAAACTATGCTGCTGAGATTGCAATACCACAGTATACAACTTTTAAGCCAAGAACTCGAAATCCGTCACCGTGGTGGAATACTGAATGTGACATGATTATTAAAAAGCGCCAATTATCACTCAACGATTATAAAAAAGAACGTAATTTTGAGAACTATATAAAATGTCAATCAATTATGGCAAGTACCAAAAAACAACTAAAAAGTATTGCAAAACAAAGCTGGGTCAATTGGGTTTCTTCTCTCAATAAATCAATTCCATCATCAGTACTCTGGACTTAAGCTAGGAAGTTATACAGAAAATCACCAATAAAATCAAAATCTTTTGAGAATGATTGGATAGAAGAGTTTTTTGACAAAATAGCCCCACCAACAGCAACATCTATGCCTAATGAATCTAAGAAAATCGATACTGACAAAAATTATTTTTTATTTCAACCTATTAGACTAACTGAACTAAGTTATACCTTAAATAATCGTCCTAGCACAAGTCCTGGCTATGACCATATTAAGTACCCTATGATTAATATGCTTCCTGCAATCGCTAAAGATCTTTTATTGGAAATATTTAATGAAGTCCTATATGCAGGTACGGAAGAATTTAAAGAAGTCATTGTCATTCCAATTTTAAAACCAAACAAAGATCGGAATCTGGCACAATCATACAGACCAATTTCACTTATGTCTTTTATTCTCAAAGTTTTAGAAAGGATACTAAAAGTAAGACTTGAATGGTGGATAAATGAGAAAAAACTACTTCCAAATTCTCAGTACGGCTACAGACAAGTGTCACATCCTGATCATAACAAGACCAGGGCATTAAGCAACACCACACTGTTGGGAGAAACGATGGGAGGAATTCCTCAAACATCCCTTAGGATATTCAAAAGAAAAACGTCCACCGTTCCATCCATCAGAATGGTGCTCTGCCCGACTGCTCAGCCCTGGGTTCGTTCCCTGTTCATTCTTCCTTCACACCCATCCCAGAAAAGGTACAGGAAATAAAAAGTCTACCTAATCATTTTTAAATACGCTATTTATTGAAATATAAAAAAAAACTTAACAAAAATCATTTTTATTGTATACTGATTACTGATAACCAAGTTAATTTTCTAAGCCCGTGACCGAGACCCCGCTGGTAATCGGTACAAAAGTTATAAAGGTAAAATTTACTCAGCTTTAAGTCCTTCCGTTACAGTTCCTAAAGGAGGTCCCCAATCCCTGTAGAATTTATCGTCGCCAGTAGTTAAGGGAAGTCTAGGGCTACGTTGTTGGGCTGTCTTGTCTCTGTAGGGCTGTCTTTAATTTATTCTACTGCATCAGGATACGGTCGTAAGCTAATTCGCTCTTCAAGGTAGCGGTAGAAGGTTTTCTTTTCCAGGTGCTTGATTAAAATCTTCTTCCCGAGGTAGGGGCTAGAAAAATTCAAACAAGGATCAGTTTTCTCCCAAAAGAAAAGCCCGATCAGAAATAAAGCTGAGTATTGTGAGAAACACGATCTCAGCAAAATCTCTGACCACGGCGTGGTATTATTAAAAATAAAAAGAAACGGAAAGAATTCTATCAATAAAATATTATAACTATGTACAGGAAATAAAGTAATATACCATAATATACCAGAGAAAAATAAATAAAATTATACAAGTTTTTAAGCTTTATTTCAAGGAGAAAATAGGTATCTGCTGTGCAAAAGAAATCGGTGAAAAACTTAGGCTAAAACTAGATAATCAAACTTACCCATTGTTTAACGGCCTACACACAAACACGATCATATATGCCAATATTGTGCCTGATTTACGTGGCAATGGCAAAAGGGAGCTAGTACAAATTTTTATCGCATTAAATAGCTTCGAAGAGATGTACTAATTGAATTGACGGTAGTAGGGTCGCTTCTAGAAATATATAGTCCGAGGGACAAATACCAAGCGGAGCTTGGTGTAGCGTTCAATTGGCTGATTGAAACGTTACACACCCCCCAAGGTACCGGAAAATTTTTTCACAGGGACTTGAAAAAATTTTTTTTGTAAAAGAAGAAGAATAGTTGTAAAAAAATGTGAATAAGAAGAAGGATGACAAGTAAGAATGGCAGAAAAAAAAATGTTGATAAAAAAACTCGAGACGTGAAAAGAAGAAGAAGCAGAAGAAGAATGAATAAGTAGGGTAATTATATTTAAGATAATATTAAAAAGAAAACAAGAAGAAATAGTTGATTTGAAAGAGAAAGAGAGAGAGACAATATTTAGCACAAATCAAGTTATTAAAGTTAAATATAAATATTTGGACCAGCAATAAAAAATTGTTGCTAATAGCTGTACTATAAAATTCAACTGTAAAAAGAAATGACGCTAACCAGCTAGTTAAGCCTTGTTCTCTGAACTTTTGTTGCAGATACCTTCATTCGAAGAAAAAGAATAAAGCATTGTATTAATAACTAAAAATAAGCTGAATTAATATTTAACAAATTCTGTAGGTATACCTAATTAATACTAAAAGCTAAAATTTAAACTTACAATTATAAATAAAATAAATAGTAAGGGATGCGCCTTTGGAGTAAAGTAAAGCACCCCTAGGTCAAAGCAAAAGTTAGGCAGTAAGCACAACATATTATTCAGCCTATCAATAAAAATGGAGGTACGGTAATATGAGATAAACAAAATTTTATTGATAGTAAAATAAAGATGTACTAGATAAACTGCCAGAAAAGTTTAGACAAGTCAAGGTTATAATCATAGATAAAAAATGAAACAATGAACTTAGAAAAGATAAAGAAGAATGATAACGAATGAACATAATTTAAAAGTCTGATATTAAGAGCCAATAACAAACAATGTCAATAAAACAAAAGAAGACTCTTGAAATATTTAAAGTATTCACAATATATAAAAAAATAAATCTCAGATGTTTTGGTGGGTGTTGAGATGAAAGTAGTTGAAGCTCAAATTCTAATGAGATATTTCAAGAGTGCCAGGGCGCCATGCAAGCAAAAAATCGAAGGTTCATAAAAAAGAAAATTGGTAAAAGGTGTCATAAAATTTTCCTATTGAAGCAGAAGACATGATTACGCAGAAGTTGAAAAAAAAACTATATGTGCATAATGCACGCTTAACTTCAGGAAGTATTTACGACCTGAGGATAATAGTTTTCTAAAAACTATTAAAATTATTTCAAAACGCCATGGAATTACACAAAAGGTGTCACCTGTGACGGCTGCATAATAACATTTGTGTTTCGAAAAGAGAGTAGCAATAATTAATATACGCCAAGATAGTTCCAAACACGGAAAGGATAGAATCTGGTGGTGGCCCAAACTCAAGATAACGCGTATTCAGGAATCACAATCGTGAAAAATGCACGATAAAAAGATACAAATTATGAACCTCGAAAAATTGATTACAAAAAAAAATTGACAGAAATGTTGTTAAAATAAAGATGTGGAAAACGTCTCTTAAATATAAGAAAAGACAAAATCAATTATTATCGATGTCTGTATCGTTATCAACGTCATCATCATCAATGTCGTCACAATCTGTTTCATCAGGTTTTAAATCTCTGACGTGGAAATTCCCTAAGTCAACACCATTAAGATCCTTGACAGCATAAACAGTGGAAGAAATAACTTTGTCAATAATGCAAGGAACAAATTTCGGAGCAAGTTTTGAGGTAAAATTATCAACAGCTTTAGACAAGACAAAATTTCTTTTCCAGACTTTCATTCCAGGAGAATAAGTGGGAGAGGGCCTTCTACGTAAGTTATAACGATCCCTGTTGGTAGTGTAGGAATGACGAATTCTTTTTTGGACTTCATCGAAGATAGGGGTCAAGTTTTCGGGCGGCAAGGGAGAGAAAAGACTGTTGTTAATATTTACCGAATTATTTGCCCTATCCTCAATGCTTCCGTAAAAGGAACCGTCAGTTGGAATATTCCTGGCAAAAGTTAGGAAAGAGGGAGAAAATTTGGTAACATCATGTTTTGCGAGCCTGATTGCCTGGGCTATCTTAAATATGTCTTTATCCCAGTCTTTATGGTTGTCTTGAATAAAAGAACGAATAGCTGTTACGATAGTTTTGTTTACCCTCTCAGTTGGATTAATCTGGGGAAAATATCTGGCATTGTACCAGATTTTCTGTACATTGTATCGTTTCATAAGGTCCTTAAATTCCTTAGAAATGAACTGAGGGCCATTGTCAGCAGCAAAAATCTGCGGGATACCGAAGATCAGGAAGACCTGATTTTCAATAAATTTCACGATGCCAGCAGACGTCGCTGAGGACATGGGGTGTACTAAGATAAACTTGGTGAACCAATCTACAACGACCAAAAGATATCGATTACCCTTCTTAGATCGAGTATAAGGACCTAGAAGGTCAGCTGAGAGGAACTGAAAGGGGTAGTTGATGTCCCTGTATTTACCCATTCGGCCTGCTGGGGGTAAATTTGATGATTTACACGAAGCGCAAACTTTGCATTTAGAGACATATTTTGAAACATATTGCCTCATTTTAGGCCAATAGTACAATTCGGAAATTCTGCCAAGGGTTTTGGATACACCTAAATGACCTGCTGTAGGTTCGTTGTGGTACATATGGAGGATAGATTTTCTGTGTGGGGAGGGAACAAAAATTTTCCAATCCGGAGAGGAATCGCAGAATTTGGAACGAGAGAAGACATGCTTGTATAAGATATTATTTTTCCGGACATGTCAGTTGCGAGATGGTGCACCTTCCACCATGAGGCCAAAACCGATCCAAACGGACACCTGTTCGTCTTCGGAATCGGAGACGAGGACATGGCTGTCCTTAAGAAAAGAGCAATGAGGCTGAGCTACGCGTTCACCTCATTGACTCTAAAAGCAAGCAAACAAAAAATGGAGGGCACCTCCTCGGAACCAGGGACCTCAGATACTCGGCAACCGGATACGGTCACTGAGACTGAAACACCCGTGGTTCCACAGCAGGACGACGACCATCAGATGGTGGTCGACGAACCCTGCAGAGGAAGCACCGAAACGACTAAGGCTGCCGCCTCCTCAAGTGAGGAGGAAATGGACGCCTAAAAAGAACCAATACGACACCTTCGCCATGGGCAAAGACGTCAGGAAAAAGGTAACCATTATTCAATGCAACCTCCAGCACAAAAAGGTGGCAACAGCGACACTCTGCCGCCACCTGGATGTAAAGGAGGATGCAATAGCATTAATCCAAGAACCTTGGATAATTAAGACCAAAATAACTGGTTTTGGCAGTCTAAATGGTCAAATCTTCAGCTTACCAAGCAACCAACAACCGAGAACAGCAATATATGTTCCCAGGAAAATTAAAGCCTCCCCCCTGGTGCAGTTTTGTACTTCAGACGTAACTGCTGTTAAAGTAAAATGCCCATGGGGAAAAGGCAAAAGCAGAGAGTTGATACTAGCATCGGTCTACCTACCCTCAGATGCAGCCACCCTACCACCAACAAAGGAGATGGAAGATCTGGTAGACCATTCTCTCAGCCAGAAGGTAGAACTTATTATCGGCTGCGATTCGAATTCTCACCATCTAGGCTGGGGCAGCAAAGATAACAACTCTCGAGGTAAGTCTCTTTATGACTATATTATTAGTAAAGATTTGTATATCTTAAATAGAGGCACGGAACCTACATTTATTAATGTTCGTAGCCAAACTGTTATAGATATCACGCTAGCAACAGCAGAAATATCTAATAAAATTCAGAACTGGCAGATCTCAGAGGACATCTCTATGTCTGATCACCGCTGGTTGACCTATATTATTAGTCTGGAAAAAAGCCTTATCAAATCTCGCGACCCTAGGTGGACGGATGTAGAACTCTACAACCGCCTCTTAGAAGATGCTCTGCGGAATGAAAAGGCTTTAACTCCAGGAACTAATACAGAATTGGAAAGGTACACGGTATCTATCCAAAATAAAATAAGCTACGCTTATAAAAAATCCTGTCCGATAAGGATGGTCCAGGAAAGTCGCAAAACCAACTCTTGGTGGTGCACTGAACTGGAACACCTTAGAAAGACAGCAAGAACTTCTTTTAATAAAGCAAAACGCACCAAACTCAAAGAGGATTGGGATATTTATCAATCAAACCTCAGAGAGTTTAAGAAAGTCTGTAGACAAAAACAAAGAGCTGCTTGGAGAGCCTACTGTGAGGAAATCGAAGATTTTCCGCAAGCTTCCAGGCTACAAAAAAGCGCTCTCAAAAGATCCACATCGGCATATCAGCATACTAACAAAGGAAGATGGAAGCAAAACTTCCAACCTTTGCGAAAGTGCTGAGGTCCTGATGAAAACACACTTCCCCGGTTCTAGTATTTCAAAAGCACCAAACTGGACGGAAGAAATAATCATACCCACACCAAATGACTGGCATCTTGCCAGAACATTAATTAGTGAGGAAAAGATAAGATGGGCCATATCGTGCTTCGCCCCTTTTAAGTCACCAGGGCCTGACGGCATATATCCAGCCCTACTACGGTGGGGACTGGATATTCTTTTGCCGCACCTTGTGGGAATGTTCAGAGCCTCCTTGGCTCTGAGATATATTCCTAGAGAGTGGAGAGAGGTACGTGTGGTCTTCATACCAAAACCAGGTAGGATGGATTACACCCTACCGAAGGCTTTCCGACCAATTAGCCTGACATCTTTTCTCTTGAAAACGATGGAAAGGCTATGCGAGAGGTACATAAGAGATGAAGTTCTGGTTCATAATCCACTTCATCCAAATCAACATGCATATACTTCGGGAAGATCTACCGATTCTGCACTTCATCAAGTAGTGGGAAGAATTGAAAGATCGCTGGATAATAAAGAATCCACCCTAGGTATATTCATAGACATTGAGGGAGCGTTTGATAAAACAACTTTCCCAACCATCACCCAACAGCTCAATGTCAGGAATGTCCCCCTGGCCGTGAGCGAATGGATATTCAGTATGCTGTCAAATAGAGCAATAAGCATAAATGTAGAAGACGTTTTGGTTAGAGGGATGGTTACGAGGGGATGTCCACAAGGGGGGGTGCTATCACCACTCCTCTGGAACATAGAGTTGGATACCCTGGTTTACCAACTCTGCAAGAACGGTTTCTACACAATAGCCTATGCAGACGATATAACCGTCTTGCAAAGCGGTAAGTTTGAGAACACACTATGCGAGAGATTACAAGTTGCTCTCAGACTAATAGAAACATGGTGTAAGGAACACTCACTGTCTATAAATCCAAAAAAGACAGAGATGGTCCTCTTCACCAGAAAAAGAAGGATCACGGGCTTAATACCCCCTAGGATTCTAAACTGCAGTCTGAATTTCTCTGAAGAGGTGAAATACCTTGGTATTACCCTTGACAGGAAGTTAACATGGAACTCTCACTTAGATAGTAGAGCTAAAAGAGCATATATTGCCTATGAACAGTGTCGGCGAACGGTCGGACGCACTTGGGGCCTTTCGCCCAGGGTGGTCGCCTGGATCTACACTACTGTCATTAGGCCAATACTAACTTACGGAGCCATTGCTTGGGTACCAAAAGTGCTACAGGCAACAGCGATCAACAAACTAAACCATATTCAACGGATGGCTTGCCTAAATATAACAGGTGCCATGAAAACAACACCAACTGCTGCAATGGAGTTGCTCATTGGCATTACCCCTTTAGACATATATGTCAGAGAGGTGGCGCTGATGACGATGATGAGGTTACGCTCAGCGGGTGCAAACCTTGATGTAGGAATGGGACAATTGAGATGTCGTTTCTGGCGGGGTGAGCTGGAGGCACTGCCCCAGCTGCATGCGGGCCATGGATGCGACTCAATTAAACCTACGTTTGTCTTCGACAAACCCTACAAAATCGAAACAAGTCAACATAGGGAGTCAAACGTGGCAAATGCATATTGCATCTACACCGATGGCTCCAAAACGAAAGAAGGCTCAGGATGTGGAATATACTCCAGATCATTGAACCTTAGTATAAAATGGGGCATGGGCAAAAATGCCAGCGTAGTTCAGACTGAACTGGCTGGTATCTCCATAGCTGCAAAAGAGATAATCGGGAAAGGTATAGCCGGCAAAACTGTAATAATCTGCACAGACAGCAGACAAGCGCTACTAACCCTGAACAGACCACGCGTCATATCAGGGCTAGTAATGGAGTGTCATGAATCACTAGCCCAAGCTTTGGATGGTAACAACATCATCCTGAGATGGGTTAAAGGACACAACAGAAATAAAGGCAACCGCATTGCTGACCAGCTGGCTAGAAGGGCAGCAGGCCTAAGACTCTTAGGACCTTGTGATCTTTTTGGCTTGTCGACTACAACAATCGCGGAAACTGTCAAATGTCACTCCCACTCGCAAACCGTAAGAAGATGGGAAGAAGGGCCAGGATGTAGACTTGCCAGGGTAACACTAAGGAACCTTGGGAAGTCAGCATCAGAATAGTACTTGAGAATGACCAGGAAAAACCTACGCTTGACCGTTGGTTTTTTAACTGGCCATTGTCAACTAAGAAAACACCTCCACACACTGGGGCTAGTAGACACATCTCTATGCAGGAGGTGTGAACGAGATGACGAAACTGTCGAGCATGTCCTATGTGAATGTCCGGAGTTATCGTCAATACGAGAGTATGCGTTCGGCGAGCCTTGGCCTACACCTGCCGATATAGGGGAGATGTCACCAGGTGATTTGTCCACCTTCCTGGAAATGGCAGGATGGATAATGAACTAAGGACGACAACCCCCTGGGAGGATGTACAATGGGTCAATTGTGGCCTAAGTGCTGTGGGACTTGACTCACACTCCCTACTCTACAGAGATACAGAGAAGATATTATTTTCAACTTTAAGAGAAGGATACTTATGTGGGTCATTGGTAACCTTCTTTATTAAGGTGTTATACCAATTGTCTCTAGTGAGATTAGACAGATTGAGAACTGAAACTTCTGTGGCATTTTCTGGAATTCTGGAAAGGGAATCAGCAACGACATTAAGAGAACCGCTACGATGCACTATGTCAAACTTATAAGAAGATAACTTCATTATCCATCTAGCTAGACGAGGAGAAGGGTTTTTCATAGTGAAAAGCCACTGAAGTGAAGCGTGGTCAGAAATTACGCAAAAAACTGTGCCTTCGATATAACCTCTAAATTTTTCGACTGATAGGAGGATGGCCAAAAGTTCTTTCTCGGTCGTGCTGTACTTGCGTTGGCATTTGTTGAGAGTTTTGCTAAAATAAGCGATGGGGTGCTCAAAACCGTCCTCTTTTTGAAACAGGACTGACCCAATTCCAGAGTCACATGCATCGCAGGCAATATAAAATTTCTTTGAGAAATCAGGACTAGCAAGAACAGGAGCACGAGTGAGAAGGTTTCTTATCTCATGAAAAGCTGAATCAGCCTCTTTAGTCCATGATATGGGCTGTCCTTTCTTTTTTCCTTTTAACAAATCCGAAATTGGAGAACAAACAGAGCTAAAGTTAGGGAGAAATCTACGGTAATACCCGATCAAACCGATAAGGCGTCTGATCTGTGTGGTATTCTGAGGTACAGGGTATTCTAAAATAGAATCGATTTTCTCAGGATCTGTTCTAAGACCTTTTTCATCGACAATGAATCCTAGGAACTTAAGAGATGGTCTACAAAATTGACATTTATCAAAATTGATGGTCAAATTGGCAAGTTTCAGTTGTCTAAACAGCGAGGAGAGTACTTTAAGGTGAGTCTCAAAATCTGGAGTTACCACAATAATGTCATCAACGTAGTAAAAGACATAGGGGTCAAGTTTGGGACCGATTACCATGTCGATTAATCTGCACATTGCTTGTGCGGAATTATTTAGACCAAAGGGAAGAACATTAAAGCAAAATACTCCACGATTTGGAATAGAAAAAGCGGTTTTGATCTTAGACTCCTCGTCGAGAGGAATTTGATAGAAAGCATGTCGTAAATCAATGGATGTTATATACCTAGCATCACGAACTTTAGAGATAATAGAGTCGATAAGGGGCATTGGGTAACTGTCCGGAAGAGTTATAGAATTCAGCTTCCTACCATCAAAACAGACGCGATGTGTGCCGTTCTTCTTTTTAACGAGCCATAGAGGACTCATCCAAGGAGTTGGAGTGTGTAAGGGTTGAATAACCTTTAGTTTCAGCATTTCGTCAACACCTTCATTGAGGATTTTCTGCATTGCAGGCGATAGAGGGTATTGCCTTTGTTTTACTGGCTTTGCATTTCCGGTGTCGATGTGGTGAGTATAAAGGGTTGTTCGACCAATAGAGTCCTCTGGAGCTATTTCTTTGAATAGAGAAATGATCGAATCTAATTGAGCGAGTTGAGAAGGAGATAATGTGCATCTATCAGAAATCGTATTAATAACGCAAGTTGAAAAATTATTGGAGCTATACGAAAAATCAGAAAAATTAAAAGATAAACCAAAAAGACGGACAAAATCCATACCTAAGATAATTTTATGTGATATGGAGGGAACAACTAAAAATTTTAAGGAATGTGTGGTGTTCTGTAAAGTAACGGGAACGTGAACAAAGCCAATGGCATCTTGTAGGCTACCGTCAGCTGTCGTTAAGTGTATTGCAACGTCATAACTAATCTGCAATTTAAATTTTTTTAATAGATAAAGGGCTTTAGAACCAAAAATTGACACGTTAGAACCAGAGTCAATAAGAGCAGAAATAGAGTCGTCTAAAATACTGACTGAAAGATAAGGACGGTTGTCATGTTCACGAACATTTAAAAGAGGATTTGTAGACAAAGTTCGACTGATTTGAGACGTATGTGCCAAAGATACTGGAGTAACGGTAGAGACAGGTGGATTGACCATGAGGGAAGAGGGAACAAGAGATGGTGAAGATATGTTTGAATTTAAGTTATTTTGGTAAAAAGTTAGGTCGTCAGAGATAACAGGTGAAGAGAGAGTTGTAAGTGAAGGTAGAGATTCATCGGTTAATGACGGGGTGCGCTGGGTTGGTCCGCGGGTCTTCCTTGTTGTGGGGTGGAAGATAGTGCTGGCGGGTTGATGGTGACGCCAGTATGGTCGTTTTTTTGAACGTTAGAACATTTCGGACACCTCGCCTTTGTAACACGCTGTCTTCCACAGCCGTAACAGAAAATAGTAGCTTCGGATTGGCAATCCTGATAGACGTGTCCTTTAGTTCGGCAATTCCAGCAAATTACGTTCAAAGAACATGTTTCTCTGAATCTTTGAGGTAAGGAAGTGGACTGTTTAGAACGGGAAGAACAAATTGCACGAGAAGTTTCTATGCACTTACACGCATTAATGAGATCAGCAACAGTGGGGGTTTTGACCATAGCAAGATCCATAACAAAATCAGGAAGAAGGCCTAACCTAATTTCTTCCACTCGCTCCGCTTCTGAAACATTTTTTTCAAGACGATTGAAAAGTGCCTCACAATCGGCTATAAAAGAGAAAAATGGCTCATCAGGACCTTGCTGTTTAGTACGAATTTGTTCCCATAAGGCTCTATCGTAGTTGTCAGGTAGATAGGTTTGTTTCAAAGCTGAAACTAACTCATCCCAAGAAGCAAATGACTTTTTTAAATAGTGGTTATGCCACCAAGTGAAGGCAGAGCCTTCGAAAAGATCTCCGGCGGAGAGAAAAAGATCAGAATCCTTGCATCCTCTAGACTGTTTTAAGACATTAAGTTGTTCAAGAAAAGGGATGAGGTTTGTACCCCCAGAAAATTTTCTTATTCCCCATTTGTGCACGGGAATAGGTTTTGACGCAGTAAGAAAGGAAGGAGAGGCAATAGGTGTAGAAGAGAAGTGTTGATGCTCCTCTTCATCTTGAGGATTTCCCAGTTTTTCCTCCAACTCGCCAAAAAGGATGGATACGTCCATTTTAAATTTTTGCTTGGTCTCCTCTTCCTTTTCATCTGAAGCGGCCATGCGACGTGCTCTTCCGGATAGATGGTGAAAACGATCGGAAATAGTCCGATAGCTAGGAGTTGCACTAGTACCAGTAAAACCCTCGACCAAAGTTTTTAACTCCTGGTACATTTTCTTAGCGTCTTTGACATCCTGCGTAAAAGCCGGAGTCAACTTATATTCTGGGGCTGTCTTCTTTTCTTCAGTAAGCAACCCTCTCAGTGATTTTCTACGCTCCGCAACATTTTCGGGCACTGTAGAACCTCTAATGGTGAGTTCGTAGGCCAATTCCTCCGTTTTTAGGTGGTTGGGATTGAAAGGGAGAGGCATGATTAACAACGAGAAGATAGTTGAAAAATCTGAGAGGATAGTTGTAAAAGAAAAAAGACAGAAATTCACAGCGGGCGAAGAATAAAGAATACAACGATAGTAACTACAATTCAAAATTAATTAAAGAGAGTAAAATTTAAAAATAGTAAAGATAGTTTTAAAGATAGTTAAATAAAATTAATTCAGCATAAGAAAATGTAAGTCCTGAAAATTTAGTATTTTTGGGACAAACGGTATATATTATAATACATTACCACATTAAAAATGTATCGCAATAATAAATATTAGCGACAAAATATTTTATAGATATCATTAAATATAGATTGCTAATACCGGCAAAAGGCAATTAAGCAAAACGAACATTTATCAAAGAAAAATAAAATGTAAAAACTAGTATTTTAAGCTAAGCCATTAATGTTGAAAATAGACAAAAACAGCAGAGTGAATATTAATATCTACTAACGATTTAAATTGGAATTGTAAAATAAGGATATTTTTAAATTTATAGCGATAAAATTCTGCAATATAGTTTAAAAGTAAATTTCTATTTCCTGCATCCTGACTAGGATAAGCGCGAGAAAGAATAAACAGGTTTTATTGGGCGCCATTTTGTCACATCCTGATCATAACAAGACCAGGGCATTAAGCAACACCACACTGTTGGGAGAAACGATGGGAGGAATTCCTCAAACATCCCTTAGGATATTCAAAAGAAAAACGTCCACCGTTCCATCCATCAGAATGGTGCTCTGCCCGACTGCTCAGCCCTGGGTTCGTTCCCTGTTCATTCTTCCTTCACACCCATCCCAGAAAAGGTACAGGAAATAAAAAGTCTACCTAATCATTTTTAAATACGCTATTTATTGAAATATAAAAAAAAACTTAACAAAAATCATTTTTATTGTATACTGATTACTGATAACCAAGTTAATTTTCTAAGCCCGTGACCGAGACCCCGCTGGTAATCGGTACAAAAGTTATAAAGGTAAAATTTACTCAGCTTTAAGTCCTTCCGTTACAGTTCCTAAAGGAGGTCCCCAATCCCTGTAGAATTTGTCGTCGCCAGTAGTTAAGGGAAGTCTAGGGCTACGTTGTTGGGCTGTCTTGTCTCTGTAGGGCTGTCTTTAATTTATTCTACTGCATCAGGATACGGTCGTAAGCTAATTCGCTCTTCAAGGTAGCGGTAGAAGGTTTTCTTTTCCAGGTGCTTGATTAAAATCTTCTTCCCGAGGTAGGGGCTAGAAAAATTCAAACAAGGATCAGTTTTCTCCCAAAAGAAAAGCCCGATCAGAAATAAAGCTGAGTATTGTGAGAAACACGATCTCAGCAAAATCTCTGACCACGGCGTGGTATTATTAAAAATAAAAAGAAACGGAAAGAATTCTATCAATAAAATATTATAACTATGTACAGGAAATAAAGTAATATACCATAATATACCAGAGAAAAATAAATAAAATTATACAAGTTTTTAAGCTTTATTTCAAGGAGAAAATAGGTATCTGCTGTGCAAAAGAAATCGGTGAAAAACTTAGGCTAAAACTAGATAATCAAACTTACCCATTGTTTAACAGCCTACACACAAACACGATAATATATGCCAATATTGTGCCTGATTTACGTGGCAATGGCAAAAGGGAGCTAGTACAAATTTTTATCGCATTAAATAGCTTCGAAGAGATGTACTAATTGAATTGACGGTAGTAGGGTCGCTTCTAGAAATATATAGTCCGAGGGACAAATACCAAGCGGAGACGTTACACAAGGATGTGGTACTATGGATGCCCTCGCTACTATTGTAACTCATATTCAAAATGCATATTCTCGAAATACATATGTACCAATGTTATGTTTGGATATTGAAGGTGCATATGACTGTGTTAATTTAGATATGCTAAAAGACAAAATGATTCATCGATTCGAAATACCTTCTCTTCTAGCTCAAAATATTGTCAATTTCTACAAAAACAGGAAAATATATATCAGGATTAAAAATAATTAACTCATTGGACCACGTTTTAATAGCTCAGGTCTTCCACAGGGGTCAGTTTTAAGTCCTTTTCTATTTAATCTTTACACAGCTGATTTTCATAATATTAGTATCGACAATATTTCGTTTAATATAATACAATATGCTGATGACTTTTGTATTTATACTGAATCTAAAAAATATAATGATGGCTTAAACACATTGGAAAATATCCATGAACATTGCCGTGAGTGGATTAAAAAAAATGGTTTTGAGTTAGCAAACAACAAGTCTAACATTTGTATATTCACTAGACACAATGTACCTCAAAGAGAACAAATACAATTAAATGATGATTACTTTCCTGTTTGTAAATCAGTAAAATATCTGGGTATGATTC
The DNA here is from genome assembly GCF_917563875.1 of Diabrotica virgifera virgifera. NCBI lineage: Eukaryota > Metazoa > Arthropoda > Insecta > Coleoptera > Chrysomelidae > Diabrotica > Diabrotica virgifera. The sequence goes on from NC_065449.1 coordinate 147,728,894, forward strand.
TGGATACCAAATTGACCTGGAAACTTCACGTTGATTTTATGCTTGATAGATGCAGTAAAGCACTAAATTTTCTTAAATCAATTGCAAAAACTTGGTGGGGTGCAGATGTTGAAACATGTCTTTTATTTTATCGTTCATATATCAGATCTATTATAGATTATGGCTCAGTACTGTATGGATCGGCTAGTAAAAATATTTTAGGTCGCATAGAAGTTTTTCTAAACACAGTATTGCGCTGTTGCATAGGTGCTATGAGATCTACCCCTATTGAACCACTCTATGTTGAAACAATGGAACCGCCGACTAAATTCAGAAGGGAATATCTAAGTCAAAAATTTCTTCTTAAGATCCGATGTTACAACACTTGTTTATATAAAGAAATTAGTACTTTAAATTATTTTGATTTAACAAATAAATATTGGGCTCACAAAAACTCGCCACCGTTATGTTGTGATGTTGGGGGTTGCTGGACGAAGACACTATCCCGAACAAACAAACTTAAACTTTTTACATAACTTTATTCTTACAAGGTTAAAGGTACAATTACAACTACGTCGACCGACATTATCGTTAGGATAGATCAAGGTGACCCATATCTCGGTAACTATATCCCCTGACTACGCGCCAGCAGAGTTCAGCGAACACACTGATCCAACAACGATGTCTCAGGTACTCGACCTTCCCACTTATATCTATTATATTAAAAACAATGCCCATATGTATTACCATATATGGTTATGCTATACGTATTTCAATAATGACGTGTGCTTTGTTTGCAGTCTTGCGAATGAGTTGAATACTTTGAACTTTGCTACTGTCGTAATAAATTATACAAATTGCAACTATAATATTGACCTTATTCTTATAACAAATAAATTAGGAAAATTCCGTGAGGGTTGTCGTGTACCATCACATCTCTCTGGGCGGGGAAAAGATGAAAGGGAATTTCAGTAACAATTTCCTTTCATCTCTATTTTATATTATTTATGCTGACTGACGTCTCTCCTTTATAAGAAAATTAAACAAACATATTAAAAGAAAATAAGAAAAGAAAAAAAATGAGATATATAAATATGTACACTGAACCTTAAGTACTAGTAAAAGTCTTATGGTGGACTATTATTACACTTTTACACTATAACACTTTTCAGTACTTATTCTTTTTATATATTATACAGCTTAACGTTATTCTTATGTATGACTACTTGTTTACCCTTTTTCTCAATAATTACGTTAGGCGTTTCATCTTTAATTACGGTATATGGACCCGAAAACAAAGAGTTAAGTTTTGTGTTTGGCTCATTTTTTATTAATACCTTATCTCCTGGTTTATAAGTTATTTTACTCGTTTTGGCATCATATATTTTTTTCTGCTGTGTTTTGTATGTGTTAGTGTTTCTCTGGCCTCCTTTGCGGCTACTTGTAGTCTGTATTTCAGTTCCATGGGATAGTCGTCAAAATTATACAGGGGTTCTATTTCGTTTTGAACATTTGTCGGCAGTCTACATATTTTTCCGAACACTAATTCGAACGGTGTATAACCCGTTGCTGAGTGTACTGAAATGTTATACGAAAAACAGAAATATTGCACCCATGTACTCCAATTTGTAGGGAATTTTGATAGTTGTATCCTAAGGTACGCATTTAAATGTTTGTGAGTATTTTCTAAAGCTCCTATTGTTTCGTGGTGATATGCTGTTGAGTCTAGTTTCTCTATTTGCAATAATGAGCATGTTTCCTTAAATGTTCTTGCCATAAACTCTGAGCCTTGGTCTGTGACTATTTTTCTGGGTACTCCATACCTCAGAATAAAATTTTCTACCAATGCCTTGGCTACTGTTTCGGCTTCTTTGTTCTTTATTACATATCCTTCTATGTATTTACTTAGCTCACATTGCAGTGTCAATATATATCTATTCCCACTGTCATCCATCTCAAATGGTCCTACTAGATCTATAAATATTGTGTCGAATGCGCAGGTGGCAGTCGATGTGATAGTTAGAGGTTGTTTGGTTATGATAGAATGCTTATGTCTTTGACAATCGTCGCATCTCTTCACAAATTCCTCGATATCTTTTCGTAAACTATTCCAAAAATAATATTTCCTTATATTTTTGTACATTCTATTTATTCCGGCATGCCCTTCTGTTGGTAACATGTGAAAATCATTAATTATATTTCTTCTTAATTTTTCATCTGCTATATTCTGTTTGTCTTGTACTATACATATTTTGATATCTCTTTCTTTAAATATTTTAGGATCCTTTCTTATCTCTTCAATAATTGGCTGATTCTTATTATTCTTTACTAGTACTAGTTCCTTTATATTCTTTTGTGCGCACATTTGAATCAAGGCTCTCAACGATGCTCGTAGCGCAGACGTTGATCGAGGTTCTTGATATGTCGAGTTTCTCAACGACGCTCGTAGTGCAGACGTTGATCGAAAATCTCGAATCAGATAAATAATATCGTCTTCTTCGTTGTACAATATACTACTATTTGTATTTTCTTCAGCCGAATCTAGCTTCATTGTTTTGCAATCGTCCTTGTCTATCAGTTTTACCTCTACCGCACTTTTCGGGAATTTCAACAATTCGACTACGTCTGGTTGATCAGTCCATTCGTTCTTCGAATCGGCGATTTCCTCCTGCTTTTTCGTTTGTGCTCTCGTCATCACTAATATACTTTTCTCTGAGTCCTTATTTAGTTGCTTTAGTTCTTCTGATGTAACTTCTGTTCGTGATAAGGCGTCAGCTGTTACATTTTCAGCTCCTTTCACGTATTTAATTGTAAAGTCGTATTCTTCTAACTTCAATCTAAATTTGGTTAATCTGCTGGAAGGGTTTGTCATACCAAATAGGTACACCAATGGTCGGTGGTCTGTCAAAATAATAAATTCTTTCTGTAGAAGGTAATGTCTCCATTTAGCAATGCTCCATACTATTGCCAGTAATTCTTTTTCTATCGTAGGATAATTCATTTCCGCTTTATTAAGTGTTCTACTGGCATATGCTACCGGTTTGTCATTCCCGTTTGACAAAGTTGCTCCTAGTGCGATGCCAGATGCATCTGTCCGTAGAATAAACGTGTTCTCCTCCGATAAATCTGGGAATTCCATTACGGGGGGGTTTGATAATGACGTTTTGAGGCTTTCAAAAGCTTTTTGGCATTCTGTTGTCCACTCAAATTTTACATTTTTCCTTGATAGTCTATTTAGAGGTGCGGCTATTTCTGCAAAATGATTGATATGTTTTCTGTAATAATTTGCAAAGGCTACGAATCTTTTTGCTTCTTTTGCATTTTGTGGTATTGGATATTGTTCCAATGCGGTGATCTTTTCCGGATCTGGTGCTATACCTTTATTCGAAATCTTGTGTCCTAAATATAATAGTTCTTTTTTCATAAACTCGCATTTAATTGGATTTAATTTCAGATTTACTTTCCTTAGTCTCTCTAATACCTTCACTAAATTCTGATTATGCTGTTGTAGACTGTTGCCAAAGACTATCAAATCATCAAGATATATAAACATGTTTTCATAATTTAAACCTGACATTGCCATAGTCATGGCTCGTGAGAAACATCCTGGGCTTGTCTTTAACCCCATCGGAAGTCGTGTCATTTGATATTGACCTCTATCGGTTGCGAATGCTGTGTACGGTCTGGACTTAGAATCGAGTTCTATTTGGTAATATCCTTGGTATAAATCTAAATGTGAAAAATATGTTGCTCCTGATAAAGCGTCTAGGATTTCTTCTATGCATGGTAATGGAAATCTGTCATTCTTAATTTTGTTGTTTAGTTGTCTGTAATCTATCACAACTCTCCATTTCTTGTTTCCATTTTCATCGTTTTTCTTTGGCACTATAAGTAGTGGAGATGAGAATTCTGATATTGCATTTTCAATAATCCCGTCTTTTAACATTTTGTCTACTTGTCTATTTATTTACGTTTTTTGTCCATGTGGTAATCTATACGGTTTTGTATAAGCAGGTGATACTCCTTTTTGCAATTTTATTTTTGCTTTGTATACGTCCGTCGTTGTGCATGGATCGTTTTCTAAGAAAAACACATCGGAATATTTTACACATATTTTTTCTATTGCTCTTTTTTCCTCTAGCGATAAATTTGTTGTGTTTATTATATTCAAAAGTCTTTCGGCACGACTCACCGATTGTTTTGATTCTCCCATGTGGAAAACGTCGAACTTGTCTAATCTTTCGATCTTCGGTCTAAAATTCTTAACAATTATTTCTCTATCATTGATATTTAATATCCTTATTGGTATTTTTCCGTCGACTGGTTTTGAGACTGTTCCTGCCGAGAAAATTCCTTCCGCTATCTCCTGTGGTATAGTTACAAAATCTCCGTAGTGTGTCCCGATCTCGAAAAAAAATAATTTTTCACATCTCCTAGGTATTATTATCGTATAAATTTCTCCCATAAATAGCATTTCCAAATCTCTTCTCATTCCTTCTACATGTAACGATAATTTTAAGGATTCGTAATTTATTGTAGCAAAATATTGGTATAAAAAATCGCTACCAATAACTCCATCGACTTTATTTGTGAAACTCTTCATAACTGCAAATTCCTGTGTCAACGTTATCTTCTCTGAGTTATCTAATATTTCAAGGTCACACAATAAGGTTCCCCTTGTATATACAGTTTTTCCGGTAACGCCTCGCAAGCTAATACGTCGGGTTTTGTTTATGTCGGTGTAGTTTTTATCTAAACATTCTTCAAATAAAACGCTGACTGTTGCGCCAGTGTCAATTAATAGTTTTTTGCGTTTTCCTCTGTAATAAACATTAATATAATTTAATCCACTTGCTGTGGAATTATCTGCCTCCATTCGATGGGCCACGAAAAAAATCTACTTCTTGTATTGTGCTTGTGTGTGGCTGCTCTTGGCGGGGCTGCTCCTCTGTTGCGAAATATGCTCCTGGTGAATTTATGTTGCTGGGGTTTCTACCTTGCGACCAATTATTATTTCTCCCTCGTTGACCATGTCCTGCTCCTCTGTTTCTTTGAGACCTACCTCTGTTATGATATTGTCTTACTTCGTTTCCATTTGTATTTCTATTATTATATGTCTTGTTACCTTCTTTTCTCCTGTCAAAACTATTTTTGTATCCGTTTGTTGTATTTCTTCTTCCGCCTCTATATGTTTTATTCATGTGGTACATTCCTGCAGTTCCGTTCGAGTTAGCGATTCTTCGTTCTTTGTGCTTGTTATCGCTTCCGCTAAAGTGCTAAAGTTCTTGGCTTTCAAAATTGTCTTTATCTTGTCATTTTTTAAACCGTTAGTAAACACGCTTATTGCAATTTTTTCGTTTACTTTGGCCAGCACTTCTTCTGCATCTCTGTTTCCCTCTGCTTGTGCTATTGTTAATTTAGCCATGAGCTCCTCTAAACTTCTTCCAAATTTTTCTATTGACCTATTCTCTTGTTTCGCTGAGTTGATCTCCGCTGACAGAACAGGGATAGATTGTTTTACTAGAAACTTTTCTTTAATATCGGTTATTAGTGCCGCGTTTGAGTTGTAAGTAGTCTTCAGTCGTAATTTTGCTGCTTGCGTTAGTTTCACCTTCAACAGGTACTTTGTTAGTTGCGGTTTTCCCTCATTATCTAAAAATTCATCGTACAGTTCAATTGCGTCTATGAATGCTCTAATTGATTCTTCGGTGTTTCCTATGTGAGGGATCAGGTTCCCTGCTGTTTTCAGTTCGAATTTCTCTCCCATCTTGTCGTTGTTATGTTCAACTTGTCTTTTCCGTAGTTCTGTTTGGACTTTTTCGATTTTTTCTCCAATTTTTGCAATAATATCTGCAATGAATTTGTCTTCTGCTGCCTTACAGCTGTCACCTTTGTATATTTTATGCACCGTCCTAAACTGTTCCGTGATAGTCCTGAGTTTTTCCACCCATTTATCTGTGATTAGCTTATTTTTCCTTCGTTCTATAGTGTCTTTTGTGAGATTCCTATTTAATATAGTTATATCTTCCAGAATACGTTGAAATCTTTCCTCGAACATAAATTCGGCTTGGCCTGACTACGTTACTCAATAGTATATGGCCTAGTGTCTCGAAGTCTCAATTACTTCGTAAAGCTTATCATTGCCGTTAAGTTTATCAAATATAACAAAATATAACATATAAAATATTATAATAAAACATAAATGTAAGTAAAATAAAAGGATCAATAATATTGGATAACCGTCAATATTTAAAGTGTCAGTAAATAAGTAAGTGAGTAATTATATAATAAAAAAAATAAAAATGTCAATATGAAAATTAAAAAAAATAGTCATCAAACTTACTTCATAAGCAGTTAAACTGTATTGTATTAAAAAGAAAAATTACTCACGAATATGGGTTCATGTGTCTATGCATTTGGTCCTGGATTCTGGGCGTCTAACCTCAGCATCTCCATTGATTTAGATACTTCCTGTCGGATGTGGCGTCGAAGCTGCTTCTTCCATCGTCGATACAGTAGCCATCCGACGATGCTTATGGCCAGGCTGAACGATACAATTCCCAAAACTCCAGGGATTGATAGCTTCTCGTTTTCGCCGGTTTCAGCTGTCACACCTCCGCTGTTGCCTGCTTGGTTTATGAAGATCTGTTCCTCTTTTTCTTTATTCTGGTTGTTTCCCATCTTACGTGTAGAGCTGCATACCTCAATCTATATTCAAACCAGAAAACTCCATTCTTTAACTTAAGGCACGGGTCGCCATGTGATGTTGGGGGTTGCTGGACGAAGACACTATCCCGAACAAACAAACTTAAACTTTTTACATAACTTTATTCTTACAAGGTTAAAGGTACAATTACAACTACGTCGACCGACATTATCGTTAGGATAGGTCAAGGTGACCCATATCTCGGTAACTATATCCCCTGACTACGCGCCAGCAGAGTTCAGCGAACACACTGATCCAACAACGATGTCTCAGGTACTCGACCTTCCCACTTATATCTATTATATTAAAAACAATGCCCATATGTATTACCATATATGGTTATGCTATACGTATTTCAATAATGACGTGTGCTTTGTTTGCAGTCTTGCGAATGAGTTGAATACTGTGAACTTTGCTACTGTCGTAATAAATTATACAAATTGCAACTATAATATTGACCTTATTCTTATAACAAATAAATTAGGAAAATTCCGTGAGGGTTGTCGTGTACCATCACAATGTGACGCATTTCGAAACACTGCGGATAATAATACTGAACTTGCAGTTGCAAATAAAGTGGTAGATTTCGAAGATTTCTTTGAGTTACTAAATCAAGTAGATATAATACAACCCAGCTATCATGAGCACTCTTTATTAAACAGTATTGTTTTAAACAACTACCTTACAAATTGGTCAAAATCTGTTTGTATTTATACAGATGCATCCAAAAGTTCAAATGGTACTGGTTGTGCCTTTTATATTCCAGATAAATTTATAGAAAAAATGTTTAAACTGCCCTCAAATTTCTCCATTTTTACTGCCGAGGATGCGGCGGTATATGAGGCTTTAATTTATTTCAAGTTGGCATCCTATAATTCCGCAGTAATTTTATCTGATTCATTATCTGTGCTTACTGCTATTCAAACACCTCACCTACCTTGTAGTACTTCTAATCCATACATTTTTTTAATAAAAAAATCTTATTTGAAATTAATAAACACACCCCAAAAATAAAGCTTATGTGGATCAAAGCACATTCAGGACTTACACATAATGAGCATGTAGACCAATTAGCTAAAAATTCCCTCATCCATGGAACAGTAACCAAATATCAGCCCTGCATTCTAGATGCTTTTGCTTGTTTAAGAAATGAACAGATGAAGAGCTGGAAAACACACTGGGAAAGGTACTGTAACATTTCAACAACACAATACAGTTTGATACAACCGATTATTCCGGAAAAACCTTGGTATAAGAATTTCACCCTCCCTCGCAAATACATATCCACCATCAGTAGAATTAGATTTGGACATGCATGTTATCCTGCACATTTATTTAAAATAAACATATTAGATTCGAATATTTGTCAAGAATGTGAGGTTAAAAGTGACTTGAACCACATATTTTTTTAATGCAAAAAGCATAAACACCTAACCAATCACCTAATTAAAAGAATTATAGACCAGAACATCCCACTCCCTGTAAATATTCTATTTATTCTGTCACTGAATAAAAAGAAAATTTTTGACTGTTTGGTATCTTCCTTGTCGGATAGTAAAATATTATTGTAATTAGTTATAAGTATTTGTAAAATATGTTTAAGAAATACAAAAAAAAATAAAAAGAAAAAAAAAATAAAAACATGAAACAAAAAAAAATTAATAAAAAAAAAATTAATAATTAAAAAAAAATACTTAAAAAAAATAATAAAAAATTAAAGAAAAAATCACTAAGAGGATTTAAACCTCCGCAGGGATGAACTGGGTTGACATCCTATCGTAGTGACAAAAAAAAATACAAAAAAGAATGCATTTATTTTAATATTAAGATTAATGTTTTTATTTGTAAAATGTATACACTATGTGTTCTTGATAAACATTAAGTAGTATAATATATTTATATTTATTAACATAGTATGTACATTAGCTGTAATAAGTAGGTAAATAAGAAGTAAAAAAATTGTAATAATATTATAATAACCAAGTTTCACTAATTGGCAATATCTTTAATACATTTACTTTTGATTGAGACTGGCTGAATGACCATAGTCCAAGCCAAAAAAAAAAAAAACCTTAATGGACCTAGTGGATGTGCTCTGTTCACTCTGATTTCTTTCTCGACTCCAATCATGTCTGTAAAAAATATTTTAATGACAGGAATAAAACGTTATCTACCGGAATGAAACAATCTCCTGAAAATCAAGTTGTTTCTTCTTTGCCTCCCTTCATGCTCTATTAAGTAAACCCAGTAAAAACACGTACATGGACGTAACGTAGAAAAAAGAGAATGTTATTTAAAATTATATATTTTATTACAGAACTGATCAAAAAGGAAGTCATGAACTTATGTAGAACTAAAGTACATCAAATAATAAGAGAAGCCTGGGAACAAGAAATAATGCCAAAAGAATAGAGTAGCTGCATTATCGTGCCAATACATAAAAAAGTCAGAAAGGGTACATATGTAACAACTACAGGGGAATTTGACTAATCAGTACTGCATATGAGATATTGGCTTCAGTGTTTCTAAAGCGATTACTGTCATATACATAGGAAATTATTGGCGATTACCAGTGCGTCTTTAGGCCTGGAAGATCAACAATCGACCAAATATTTACTATCAGACAAATGCTAGAAAAGTATTGGGTGTATAATACAGACGTACACCAGATTTTCATAGATTTAATAATAGATCGCTTAAAACTGTGGAGTGCAATGGAGCTAGGCGTACCAAAGAAGCTGACCATGGTTTCGCGAATGTGTGTCAAGAATTCCTTTGCACAAATTAGAATAGGAGGCAAAACTTCAAATACGTTCGGTGTGAACACCGGACTCAGACAGGGAGGCCCGCTGTCCAAATTACTGTTTAATCTAGCATTGGAATATGCAATGCGAAAAATCTATACCAGACAACTGACAGAGGAGCAAATATTGTTCTCGGATTTGAAGAAGACATAGATGCAGTAGCTCACACTAGTTAAGGATATCGTTTCGAACTTTGAAGAAGCAACACTAAACGTAGGCCTGAAAATAAACGAAGAAAAAACTAAATACATGCTCGTACCAAGAAAGGAATGACAGCGAATAGAGAACACATTACCATAAACGATCATAACTTTAAGGTGGTCAAATAATTCAAATAAAAATAGAAAATATACGGTTTTGATTTAAATCTCTCTCCTGCCATCCCCCGATACTACTACTTCTAGGTCTACCTGTTGTCAAGGAGGCTCTGCAGAAGACAAATTTACACCAAAACGTCCGCAGTTCTCGGTACAAAAATAAAATTATTTATACCGTAGTATGGTTAGAACGCCCTCTTACGGGAAATAAGTGAAATGAATGTCGACTCGATTCAAGTTCCCTGTTAACTCAGATATGACAATATCAAAAGGCACCGCTAGGAAAATATTCCAATATGCGGTTCAGATAACCTGTATGAAACGAGTCTTTGTACTCTAATACAGAGTTAAGTATTAGTAAAAAAAAATAGAAAATATACCTGTCTCCTGCCATCCCCTGATAGTACTATTTCTAGGTCTACCTGTTGTCAAGGAGGCTCTGCAGAAGACAAATTTACACCAATCGAGTACACAGAAGTCGGTCTAGACGGTCCAGTTGGCAAAGGCGCAGTCGATCGACAAGTTTAGTGGTTTGCGATCGATGGTTCGAGCCTCAGCCAGGTCAAAAAATTATTAAAAGGCCAACGCCGTAGTATAAAACTCAATAGAGTCTACGGCTTGGTCTGGAATAAACTGGCGTCTGATCGGCCTATGGAGGAGCGGTACGGCAAGGGATAAGGGCTTGCGGCTTGGTGATACTCCTCCATAGATCCCTACCGAAGGGCGTTGACGCCTAAGAACGGTGTATATACGAGTACACAGAAGACAAGTGTACACCAATTGAATCGAGTCGATATTCATTTCACTTATTCCCCGTTAGAGGGCGTTCTAACCATACTACGGTAAAAATAGTTTTATTTTTTAACCGAGAACTACGGACGTTTTGGTGTAAATTTGTCTTCTGCAGAGCCTCTTTGACAACAGGTAGACCTAGAAATAGTACTATCGGGGGTTGGCAGAAGACAGATTTAAATCATAACGAAACCGTATATTTTCCATTTTTACTAATGCTTTACTCTGTATTAGAGTACAAAGACTCGTTTCATACAGGTTCTCTGAACCGCATATTGGAATATTTTCCTAGCGGTGCCTTTTGGTATTGTCATATCTGGGTTAACAGGGAACTTGAATCGAGTCGACATTCAATTTAAATAATTCAAACACCTAGGAACAATAATTACCAGTGACAACACAGGAGAACGGGAGGTTGAAGTACAAATAATGGCGGGGAATAAATTTTTCTTTGACGTTCAACATCTAATGAGGTCAAAGCTTCTCTCAAGACGTGCCAAAATACAAATGTACAAAACCATAATACGGCCAGCAGTGACATACGGAAGTGAAGCATGGACATTGAGAAAGAAAGAAATCAATAAACTCTTAGTATGGGAACGCAAAATCCTACGAGTTATAAAATATATAAGATCCTTCCAGGGACAGTGTGAGAAATGAATGGAGAGGCAGATACAACAATGAATTAGAACTCTCTTAGGGCAGGGAAACAACGTGAGATACAGAGAAGCCAATAGACAAAGATGAGCAGGCCACGTGGTACGGAGTGATGACGACAGACTGATTAGCAATGTGTTTTGGGAAAGACCAGACGGTAGACGACCGGCAGGACGCTCTAGAAAAAGGTGGAAAGATGCAGTCAGAGAAGACCTGGAGAAGATGGAAGTGAGATCATCGTAAGTAGTAGCACAGGATCAAAATCTATGGAAGTCAATAGTAAACGCGGTAAAGACTCACGAAGAGTTGTAAAATCCAAAGATGATGATGATTTTATTACGTTCGAACTTTTAACTGCTTTTCCGTTCCAAATATCTTTGTTATTAACTATTTATTGTAGTGTCGTGTTCTTGAAACTATATACAGGGTGATTGATTAGTGTGAGGAAGCTCAGTAGATCTGTTATAGTAAAAATTACAAAAAAAAGTTATTGACAAAAATTGTAGGTATCTTTAAACTCCACATTTTAAAATTAGTTACACTCTTACAGGGTGTTCCATAAGATGGTGGCAGACCAAACATATGTTTTTTTAAATAGAACACCCTGTATTTTATTTTAAATTTGAAATCTGCTTCACTTCCATATCACAACAATGTAAAGTTTTATTATGTTATACCGGGTATTTAAAAAGTTATTACCAATATTACCTGAAAATCGTATCAAGTTTAACTCCCTGTATAATTAAAAAGGAGTATAGGAACATTGATCTATTGCAACCATAGTTTTTTAATAATTGTTAAAAATTATAAAACATATTCGTTTTCATAATATTCGTTAAATTAAGTACAGGGTAAGTCAATACGCAAATACATTATTTTCTTGGTAATTTTAAATAGAACACCCTGTATTTTATATCTCTATCGAAAAGTACTACTATCGTACTTTAAATTTTATGAAGTACTCCCTATACCTAAAGTTATCAGTTTTCTAGATATTTTTATTTTTCCATCAAAGTATTAATTTGGTAGATATTTTAACGTTTACCAATAATTATTGTGAGTTGGCCATGATTGATTTGTCAGAAACCGACAGTTTGACATTATTGTTTATTAATTCTGTAACGAAATAACGACACAGAAAAGAAAACAATTTATTTCAAAATAAAATTTATAAAAAATAACCGACGGAAAATAAAAAAAAAATAACAACACATAGAAAAATAAAAAACAACAGTAATTCTAACTTATCTTACTTAAGTAAGGTGTTCAAAATGACGTCCCAAAACATTTATGCATACTTGAAAGCGGTCATTGAAAGAGTTGCTTACATTACTAAGCATTTGTAAAGAAATATTTTAAAATGCAATTCGGATTCTATTTCTCATATCATTCCTTGTTGTTGGAGGTATTTTACATACTTCGTTCTTAACGTAACCCCAAAAAAATGAGCCCATTTTATTGAAATCTGGTGACCTTGGGGGCCACCTTACCCGTCTATGTCTATCCCTTCCGATCCACCTTTCACCAAACTGATCATTAAGTTCAGCACGTACTAATTCGTTGTGGTGCGCAGGAGCACCGTCATGTAGAAACCACATTTGTTAACGGATATTAAGTAGAACATCTTCTAATAATATCGGTAACTGATTTACGATAAAATCTAAATAAATCTCACCATTTAAGTTATCTTCAAAAAAATATTGTCCTACTACATGGTTACCGACGATACCTCCCCACACATTTAGAGACTGTGTGTTATTATGTGGTATGGATTACTTGTTGAATAGTAGTGAAAGTTATGCCTATTAACAGAACCGTTTCGATGGAATGTAGCTTCATCACCAAATAGGACATAATAAAAAAACTCTCTCTGCTCATTAATTTTTTTTAAGGCCCATTCACAAAATACAATTCGTTTCTGAAAATCATCATTATTTAGTTCTTGGTGCTTTTGAATATGATAAGGGTGCATCTTGTTTTTAGATGAAATGTTTTAAACAGAGTAGTAAATAAGTTCTTGTTCATCGGAAATACTCCTTATACTTGTGTGTGGGTTTTCTGTAATTGCCATCAGCACACTCATTTCGTTTTCCTCTGTCACATTAGTTTTTGTTCGTTCATGTTTTTCATAATTCACTGAACCAGTGCGGTTAAGACGATCTTTCAATTTTTCAAATGTATCTAGTCTAGGTTGTCGCCTATCTGGAAACCGTTCTTGATAAATTCTAGCTGATAGTAATGAATTTTTATTGCATTCTCCCAAAATCCAGATCATATTATGTACCATTTCATCAGTAGTAAAATTCATTATTGCTAATTTAAATTGAATTAATTACTGAATTACTAATTAATAATTGTTGCTAATTTACGGTGTACCCCAATACTGAATTAATAAACAATAATGTCAAACTGTCAGTTTCTGACAAATCAATCATGGCAAACTCACAATAATTATTGGTAAACGTTAGAATATCTACCAAATTAATACTTTGATGTAAAAATAAAAATATCTAGAAAACTGAGAACTTTAGGTATAGGGAGTACTTCATAAAATTTGAAGTACGATAGTAGTAATTTTCGATAGAGATATGAAATACAGGGTGTTCTATTTAAAATTACCAAGAAAATAATGTACTTGCGTTTTGACTTACCCTGTATTTGATTTAACGGATATTATGAAAACGAATATGTTTTATAATTTTTAACAATTATTAAAAAACTATGGTTGTAATAGATCAATATTCCTATACTCCTTTTTAATTATACAGGGAGTTAAACTTGATACGATTTTCAGGTAATATTGGTTATAACTTTTTAAATACCCGGTATAACATAATAAAACTTTACATTGTTGTGATGTGAAAGTGAAGCAGATTTCAAATTTAAAATAAAATACAGGGTGTTCCATTTAAAAAAAGATAAGTTTGGTCTGCCACCTAACTAATTTTGGTAACTAATTTTAAAATGTGAAGTTTAAAGATACCTACAATTTTTGTTAATAACTTTTTTTTGTAACTTTTACTATAACAGATCTACTGAGCTTCCTCACACTAATCAATCACCCTGTATATAGCGATACGCTTTAATTACTATGTTTGCTAAAATTTTAATAACTTTTCTCAAAACGAAATAACATTTAATATACAAACCATATTCTAACAAGGGCCGTTAAGTTAAGAAACGAAAATGTATCCTTAAGCAGATTGTATAAAATTATTGTTTTTTTTTTCAAGGAAACACTAATAGATTCCGAGGCCAGATTGCCACACTCTATATGTCAACTTCTTAAAATACAAAAAGTTTCTCATCTTTTAAAACGCCGATGTTAGTAATTTATTGCCTTTCTAGCCATAGTGTAACACCGCAAGCATCATGACATAATAGAGTGTTGTGACCTGGCAGTATTAACACAGCGGGCGAACGATTCAGACACACCCACACTAAACACCCTTACGAGATAATAAACGAAGCATGCTTGTTTACCCAAAATAAATATATTACTGTTCATTGTTTACACTTATTTTTAATTGATTCTATAACCTACCATCGGAACATTGGTGACCCCGCGAATAAATAAAACGACGCGAACTTGTAAAAACAGTGTTAATAATTTACTTTTGCCGGTTAAAACAGTGAACAGTGACAATGACGGACGGTATCAGTACTTGTGCTTCAGGAGTCGATCGGATTTCAGTTATAATCCCACGGTTCTGGCCCAACGATCCCGAAATTTGGTTCCTGCAAGTGGAAAACCAATTTACACTGGCAAACATAAAAAGTGACGCAACAAAATTTAACTACATAGTTGCTAATCTCGAAACAGCTTACATATCAAAAGTTAGGGACATCATTGTGTTACCACCAGCTACAGAGAGGTATGTAAAATTAAGGTGAGAGTTAATTAAGAGACTTAGTGCATCTCAACAACAAAAAATTAAAAGACTACTTGAGCATCAAGAACTGGGCGATCGAAGACCTTCCCAATTCTTACAACATTTACAGTCTTTAGCAGGCACAACGGTACCAGACAATATTGTAAGCTCTCTGTGGTTAAGTAGACTGCCATCGTCTACACAGGCTATTTTACCTACTCAAGCTAAAGCTAGTTTGGACCAGTTGCCGAGCTAGATGACACAATCTCTGAAGCTGTAGCTCCTAGAGCCCAAATTTCAGAAGCTTCTAACGCGCTTGAAAGTACCATCGATAAATTGACAGCCGAATTAGCTGAAATAAAAAATTCAGCTAGCTAGCTTGTCATATGCTCAAGCACAAGCTAACACATACCGTAGTAACTGCAGCAACTCAAGAGGCAGACCATATCCTAGAGATAGAAGCTACAGTAGGGAGCGTAATAGTGACATTTGTTGGTATCACTACCGTTTTGGTGAGCAGGCTCAAAAGTGTTCTCCTCCGTGCAAGCATCAGGGAAACATCGCGGGCAGTCGGTAAGTGCAGCATCCGATCCAAGCCCAAAGTCTCGCCGCCTTTTCGTAACAGACTATGCAACTAAAAAACAATTTTTAGTCGACACCGGTGCCGATCTGTGCGTTTTTTCGCGAAAATATGTACGGGGTGCGCGCGAAAAGACTACATACGAACTATACGCAGCCAATGACACTAAAGCGACATACGGTTATGTGAATTTGACATTAAATATAAGACTACGGCGTGATTTTACGTGGCGATTCGTAGTGGCGGACATTTCAAAGCCTATTATAGGAGCTGATTTTCTTTCTCATTTCGCTCTCCTAGTGGACATTGCTAACCAGTGCTTAATAGACAGTGCGACAACCCTTCGAACTAAGGGACTCGTTAAAGAGTGCCTCGATAGTAGCGTAAAGACTATCGCGGAAGTGTCGCGTTACCATGAACTGTTGCTACGATTTCCGCAAATCACGCGACCCGCCGGTATCGTAAAAGACATTCAGCATCAAACCAAGCACCACATCGATACAACACCAGGTCCACCCGTTTTTTCTACGCCGCAACGATTAGCACCTGACAAACTGCAATGGGCTAAAAAAGAGTTTGAAAATCTTCTACGACTAGGCATCATAAGACCATCAAAAAGTAACTGGTCTACTCCACTGCATATGGTCCCGAAGAAAGGTGAGGAATGGAGACCCTGCGGAGATTATCGACGTCTAAACCAAAGAACGGTTCCAGATCGATATTCAATTCCGCACATCGAAGATTTCGGTCAGTCGCTAGCTGGTAAGACAATTTTCTCTACAATATATTTAGTGAGAGCATACAACCAGATACCAGTAGCCACCGAAGACATACCAAAGACCTCCGTTACCACACCATTTGGGCTGTACGAATATTTATATATGCCTTTTGGTTAACGAAATGCAGGACAGACCTTCTAGCGTTTCATAGATGAGATTTTACGTGGTGTAGACTTCGCCTACGCCTACATTGATAACATTCTCATTGCGTCAGAATCCGAAGAGCAGCATATGTCGCATTTGGAAGAAATTTTCAAAATGCTTAAACAGTTTACCGTTGTTATAAACCCAGCAAAGTGTCAATTCGGCAAAAACGAGATTACCTTTTTGGGATACACAGTATCAGCAGGAGGACTCACACCTCCCCAAGAAAAAGTAGCAGCTGTACGAAATTGCACTCAGCCAAAAACAGTGAAAGACCTACGCCGATTTCTAGGTATGTTAAACTTCTACCGAAGGTTCGTACCCAATGCAGCTAAGCTACAAGCACTACTACATGATGCCCTAAAAGGTAATGTCAAAGGAAAAGCACCAATTGAATGGACACCACAGCGAATCCCAGCCTTTGACGACTGCAAAAACAGTTTAGCTAACGCTGCTTTACTGAGCCACCCTGTAAATGACGTTGATATCTCCATCACTTGTGACGCTTCTGATTTTTGTGCTGGAGCTGTACTACAACAAAAAACGGATAGAGGTAGGAAACCTTTAGCTTTCTTTTCTAAGAAATTCTCACCTAGCGAAAAGAAATATAGTGCATACGACAGAGAACTATTAGCTATATATCTAGCCATAAAAAACTTCAGACATATGATCGAAGGCAAGGACATAACGATATACACAGACCAGAAACCAATCATCTTCGCCTTTACTCAGAAGCTAGACAAATGTAGTCCTAGACAGTTCAGATATTTAGACTATATAGGACAGTTTTGCACTAACATTCAGCACATTTCTGGATTAGCGAATATTGTGGCAGACGCACTATCTCGAGTCGATAGCATTAAGAAAGATATCGACATCATGGACTTAGCTCTCGCACAAGAAACAGATCCAGAACTGCAAACTTTCTTAAGAGAGAAAACATCACTGCAAATGAATAAAATACGCTTTTCCGAACAAAACGTGAGTTTGTACTGTGACATATCAACATCTACAGCCAGACCATTTGTACCGAAACCACTTCGAATGGCAATTTTTCGCACCATGCATAACCTAGCACATCCCGGAATCAACAGTTCTGTGAAGATGATCACACAGAGATATGTCTGGCCATCCATTAAATCGGATGTGAGGAAATTGACTCGAGCGTGTCTACAGTGCCAAAAATATCGCGCCACATTGTTTCACCTACTGGAAGCTTTCTACCACCTTCCAGCCGATTCGAACATGTCCACATATACATTATAGTGATGCCGATTTCAGAAGGAAACAAGTACTGTCTAACATTAGTCGACCGTTTCACACGTTGGCCAGAAGCCTTCCCGATGCCTAATCAAGAAGCAGACACAGTAGCCAGAACATTTTTTTCTGGTTGGATAGCTCGTTTTGGCACTCCCAAGCGCATCACAACAGATCAAGGCCGACAATTCGAATCGCATCTCTTCAAATCAATCTGCAAATTAACTGGAACTACCCATTTAAGGACAACCGCCTATCATCCTCAAGCCAATGGTATGGTAGAAAGGTTTCATCGACAGTTAAAAGCAGCAATTCGATGTCATAAAAATATCCAATGGACCGAAAGCCTACCTTCAGTGTTACTGGGCATACGAGCAGCGTGGAGAGAAGATTGAGGTACTTCAGCCGCCGAACTCGTGTACGGAGAACCATTGTGTTTGCCAGGTGAACTATTATTTTCGTTGCAAAGAAATACCGACGACAGTGCTCACATTTACTTAAAAACACTTCGAAACCATTTCGAAAATCTCCGTCCTAAGCAACCGTCGCATCATGGATCCAAAAGCACCTTCATTTTCAAAGACATGAAAACCACCTCTCACGTTTTCGTCCGCGATACAATCAAAAGCAGCTTAGAAAACCCATATCACGTCCTTTTCCAGTTATTAAGCGAGGAGACAAGACTTTTTTCGTCCGTATAAATGGAAAAAAAATAACAATTTCCATAGACAGATTGAAACCGGCGTACGAGCTTCACGAAAGTATCCACCGCGAGCCGGAAAGAATGACAGTGTCCAGCAAAACGAATACAGACAATGAAAACAGCAAACCGAAGAGGAAAACGAGATTTCCTAAAAGTTATCAAGAAAGTGTCGGTTAACAGTGAATTCAGTGATTTTTTTTCTCCTCGTATAAACATTGCGTTTTTTTTCTATTTTCGTTTTTTTTTCATCATATGTATATATTATGTATTATCTATCGTCTTATTCTCCCAAACGGGGGTGTTATAGCCATACGCTTTAATTACTATTTTTGCTAAAATTTTAATAACTTTTCTCAAAACGAAATAACATTTAATATACAAGTTAAGAAAAAAGTTAGTAAGTTAAGAAACGAAAATGTATCCCCTAGCAGATTGTATAAAATTAATGTTTTTTTCAAGAAAACACTAATAGATTCCGAGGCCAGATTGCCGCACTCTTTATATCAACTTCTTAAAATACAGAAAGTTTCTCATCTTTTAAAACGCAGATGTTAGTAATTTATTGGCTTTCTAGCTATAGTGTAACACCGCAAGCATCATGACATAATAAAGTGTTGTGGTCTGGCAGTATCTACACAGCGGGCGAACGATTCAGACACACCCTCGCTAAAAACCTTTACGAGATAATAAACGAAGCACGCTTGTTTACCCAAAATAAATAAATATATTACTAATTGAAGAATCTCAGATGGAGAATCCACCAATTTAATAAGAATTAAAAATGGTAGATGGTATTTTAAAACTGAGATTTTTCATGTTGAAAGTTCTTACTGGTACATCCTTATCTGCGACTTTTTCAATTAATAAGACAGCAGACGACGAATATAGGAAACGAAAGGGAAACGATCACATTTCGCTTTCATTCGTCTAGGAAAAACGGACAACAGAGGAACTTTCAGTACTCAAATCCGAGTAAAGGAAATAAAAATAAATGATGGTTTTGCGTGTTTTCGATCCAGAGGGTTGCACACCAGCTAGACAGGCTGTTTCTACCATTTCAGGCGTCCTCAGTAGCTTTCGATAGTGTGCCTACCTCTGGACCGAAAAACAGCTCCACCATCATTTTAAAGGGAATCTGAAAAATAATTCAAATTTCCCAGCAGACGCAATACAGCGACATCTACTAATAAATTGAAGAATCTCAGATGCAGAATCCACCAATTTAATAAGAATTAAAAATGGTAGATAGTATTTTAAAACTGAGATTTTTCATGTTGAAAGTTCTTACTAGTACACCCTTAATCTGCGACTTTTTCAATTAATAAGACAGCAGACGACAATTCTTCAATTTGTTAGTAGATGTCGCTGTATTGCGTCTGATGGGAAATTT
Source organism: Diabrotica virgifera virgifera (assembly GCF_917563875.1). NCBI lineage: Eukaryota > Metazoa > Arthropoda > Insecta > Coleoptera > Chrysomelidae > Diabrotica > Diabrotica virgifera. The sequence goes on from NC_065449.1 coordinate 147,748,874, forward strand.
GAATTATTTTTCAGATTCCCTTTAAAATTATGGTGGAGCTGTTTTTCGGTCCAGAGGTAGGCACACTATCGAAAGCTACTGAGGACGCCTGAAATGGTAGGAACAGCCTGTCTAGCTGGTGAGCAACCCTCTGGATCGAAAACAAGCAAAACCATCATTTATTTTTATTTTTAAATATATTACTGTTCATTGTTTACACTTATTTTTAATTGATTCCGTAACCTGCCATCGGAACATATATATTTCCCTAGAAACAAAGAAAATTCTCTATAGGTCGGAGTGCAGAATCCTTGGTAACTATCTTTACATTTAGTATTTTATTAATATTGTAACGTTTACATTTTTCTGCATGTAGAATAAAAAGCGAGTTGGAAATGATGTGAATTCACATCAAATTGTGTTCCCAAAACCATAATAAATTTCCTTCGCGCCGAGAAGGCGCTTGAAGAAACTGTGTTTTTTTAAATCTTCGCCCTTTTCTGCCCTTTTCGCAGGCCAGATGGAGCTTGACAGATGTCTCACTTGGCCTAGTAAGTTACTAATTATTATCTGGCTACTGTGAAGAAGCAATATGCCATTTTTGTCGCGTGCGGTCTAGATAAGACACCTGTTTTGTGTTTATTTAACTGAAAAAGTGCATTGACATCCTAAAGAGGTCATCCTTTTAATATAGGTAATTTGATGTCATTATTGAGTAATTTTTATTTTAAAGTGGGTGATCAATTAAACTATAGAAATTTTATGGGTGATCATTTAAACTATAGACATTTTGATTATGTAATTTTTTGTGTAATTACTATAATACTTAGTATTATAGAAACAAAAAAGCTTTTTTTATTGTCAAATAGATGACGGAATATGAGTGTCAATTATATATTTTTAATTTTTTTGAGTAATTATTCAGTTTTTCAGTTTAATAATTAGAGTCATTAGAAATTATAGTCATCTATTTTACGTTGTTGATTATCGGTCTGTGTTTGTGTCGACCAAATAATATTAAGTTAATGTATTTGAAGTTTTCTTTTTTTGGTCAACAATTTTATAGTTATTTCTTTCTGTGTAGATCCTGTAAATATGTATTGAGTATTACCTTATTGAGAACACCTTATTGAGTAGTTTAATAAAAGTTACATTGAAACTTACGATGTCGTATTTTATTTGATTTTATTATTTACAGCTCAAGATTAGAACATTGATGTCTTGTCGTAGCATTGTTGCTAATTTTTTATTGTTGTGTTATGTTTCGTTAATTATTGTTCCTTTGAGTATTTGTTGGTCAAAATACCAGGCGCCCAATATTTTCGTTTATGTATTCAGTATTTACGTTTTCTAGAGTCCATGAGTCAAACCATCAGTTAATGTTATCTATTTATCTTTTGTCTATCTTCGTTTCATTAGCTCTATTCGCATACCATTATTTATTCATTTAACATCTATCATTGTAACAGAAGCCCAACCCAAAGGACCATGCCCACATCTCTTCCGACTGAGCAACGTGGCCTTTGTTTCGTCAATGTAAGCGATTGGACCTTTCCATCTTCGGTCATTCCTTATTCCATCTAAGGATAATATCGTCCTGATCCTTCTGGTTCAGCTCCCATGAGCTCTTGTCCATCCGATCGCTATAATATGCATAGTTCGACAGCAGGATTCAATTCGCTTCGGTATACACCACAGGCGGCTCTAAGGACGCTGTAAAGCAGAAACCTTGGTCAACCGATGGTGGTGGCCCCGAATCGAATTTAATCTAAAGCTGTATTTACTTATATATTTTGCATAAATACAATAACATAATATTTCTTCTCTTTTAGATATGGCTGCTGCAAACTTAGTTTTTAGCGCTATCGAGATCACTGAACCTTCCAAACAATTTCCAAGAAATGCATCGATAACAGATTATTATAAAATATCAAAAAGTGAAACTAAAACTTACACACGAAAAAATACAGACAGTGAAAGTTCTGTAAAGGTATTGAAAACAAATGTGTTTAAGAAATACAGAAATGTTCAAAATACCCAAAACCATCTTCCTAAAACAAATATAAGTGAGTTTAAAAAATTGAAAAATCAAAAATTTGGAAAGAAGGACTTTAATACAAATTCAACAAGCTATACGGGACTTTTTAATAACCTCTTCAATAACTCCAACACTAAGAAAGAATCTTTATTACCTTCTACATTAGAATCTAGTTCCCGGAATGTTACAGAAGCAAGTGAGTCTTTGAATGTGTTTTCTAGTGACAAAATTTCAAATATTAGAAGAGAAAATATTCTCAACAAATGCAATGTAAGAAATGACACTAAAATTAGCACAGAAGAAAGAAAAATTAATAAAAATATTGAAAATTCAAAACGTCCTAAGGACATTCTTAGAAAATTTTTAATGCATTATCAGAAACCTAATACTATTAAATCAGAAGGTCTAAATGAGAATATGAGACAGGAAGAAAAAAGTGAGGGGAAAGATATTTTCAACAAATGTAACCTTAGAAATGAGAATAACACTGGAAAAAATAGGCCTAACAATGAAAGCATTAAAACGAAGATAGCAGAAAGAAAAATTGATACAGATGTTGAAAATTCGACACATACTAATGATAGTGTCAGGAAATTTTTACAGCATTTTCAAAGGCCTAACGCTATCAATTCAGAAAATATGAATGAGGATACAGGCATGGTAGAACAAGTTAATAGTAGGGAAGATATGGTTAAACATTTTAGTGTTAAAACTGAGAATAAAGTTGAAAAAAGTTGGAAGCATAATAAGAACAATAAACTAAAGGTAATCAGAAAAATTGGTAAGAGTATCGAAAATTCAAGATGTACTAGTGACGGTCTTAAGAAACATTTAGATTTTCAGCTACCTAATAATATTTATTCAGAAAGGAGAAATAAGAATATAAAATCTGTGGAAAAAAACAGGAAAAAGGATATGTTTAAAAATTTTAATGTTACAAATGAGAATAATGAGAAGGAAGATGGGGAAAGCAATGAAAACACTAAAATGAAGATAGAAAGAGAAGTTGATAAAAATGACGAATATTCAAACTGTACTAATGACAGGCGTAGGAATTTCTTACAATATTTTCAGAGACCTGTTAGTTTTGATTCAGACGAGGTAAATGAAGATAGAGGCAATTTAGAAATAAAGAGAAGAGAAAATATGTTTAAAAATTCTAATGTCAGAAATTACAATAAAATTGGACTAGATTGGGAACATAATAAAAACATCGAAATAAAGATTGTAGAACAAAAAATTGACAATAATATCGAAAATTCACCATCTAGTGATAAAGTAATTCAAGAGTTTCTACACCTTTTTCCGAAATCTAATAATACTAGTTCAGAAAGTGTGGATGGAAATATGGAAGAGTTAGAAAAAATCGCAGGTGAAGATTATTTCGAAAATGCTGACGCTATAGAAGAAAATGAGATTCAAAGTGATTTCGAGAACAATGAAAGCACCGAAGTTGAGACTTCGGACTCTTCATATGTGTTTGAAAATAACACAATTCTCCAAGATATATCGAAATCACAGTTGCCGAAAGTATTTGTTGATCAAAAAATGACCAAGGACAATGAAAAATCTAAAAGTGCCATAGCACATAATTCATTAAAGTTTAAGACACTTTTACATCAAAATAATTATGATGATTTAAAACAAAAAGCAGACGGTTTTGACGATTATAAGCATGAGGATTCAGAAAACAATAAAAGTGCCGAATTTAAAACTCCAGAATTTTCATATGTGTTCCAAAATAATACAATTCTCCAAGATATACCGAAATCGCAGTCGCCAAAAGTATTTGTTGATCAAAAAATGACCAAGGACAATGAAAAATCTAATAGTGTTATAGGATATAATTCATTAAAGCTTAAGACACTTTTACATCAAAATAATTATGATGATTTAAAACAAAGAGCGGACGTTGTTGAAGATTATAAAATCAAAAACTTTGAAACCACTGTTAAACATTACGAGGAGCCTTCAGTTTTTCTTCCCTCTCAAATTGAATCGTGTGTGATAGAATTTAAGAGTAAAAACATTGAAACTACAGACGTCAAACAATTATCAGATGCAGAGCATATTCTGCATGCAACAGTTGAAAACCCTAATCAGACCTATATAAACTTGCCTCGCACCCTAAATGCTACACAAAGAAGTTCTGGCAACAAAGAAGGTAAGTTGTTAATTTTAAATGAATGTCGACTCGATTCAAGTTATCTGTTAACCCAGATATTAAAATATCAAAAGGCACCGCTACGAAAATATTCCAACATGCGATTGAGAGAACCTATATGAAACGAGTCTTTGTACTCTAATACAGACTTATGGCATTAGTGAAAATAGAAAATAGACGGTTTCGTTTTGATTTAAATCTATATCCTGCCATCCCCGATAGCGCTATTTCTAGGTCGTCTACCTGTTGTCAAGGAGGTTATGCAAGAAGACAAATTTACATCAAAACTTCCGTATTTCTCGGTACAAAATCGGAAGTTTTGATACTTCGTGAAATACGGAAGTTTTGATGTAAATCTGTCTTCTGGCATAGCCTCCTTGACAACAAGTAGACCTAGAAATAGCGCTATCGGGGGATGGCAGGAGACAGATTTAAATCAAAACGAAACCGTCTATTTTCTATTTTTACTAATGCCATACTCTGTATTAGAGTACAAAGACTCGTTTCATATATGTTCTCTAAATCGCATGTTGGAATATTTTCCTAGCGGTGCCTTTTGATATTTTCATATCTGGGTTAACAGAGAACGTGAATCGAGTCGACATTCATTTCACTTATTCCCCGTTGGAGGGCGTTCTAACCTTACTCCGGTAAAAATAGTTTTATTTTGTACCGAGAAATACGGAAGTTTTGATGTAAAGTTGTCTTGCATATCCTCCTTGACAACAGGTAGACCTAGAAATAGCGCTATCGGGGATGGCAGGAGACAGATTTAAATTAAAACAAATCCGTCTATTTTTTTATTTTTACTAATGCCATACTCTGTATTAAAGTACAAAGACTCGTTTACTTCTTCCTCCAATCAATGTATCTGTATCGATGTATCGCTTAAATCTAGTCAATGCCCTTTTGTGTTCCTCTAAATATTCTGTCTCAACACCTGTTCAAGCAACAGCGAGAAGCGGAACTACCTGACTTGATAATGGCAAGTGCAATCTTGCCGAAACGTCGTCAAAATAATGGTTTTTCTAAAAACCAAAATTATTCAACGCAGAGTCAAACCCGGTAAACCACAGAAAGAACATACTTATAGCTCCCGCGGAAATTTTTAACATGAAACTTAAACTACAGACAGACAAATTCAACCCAATAAACTCGATGGAAAGTTATGGGAACTTATTAGATATTATCTAGGTATATCTTTTATGTAGTTTGGAATTATCTATTTTATATTGTTCGGTTGGTGTTTTGTTGGAAGCCCCCCCCCCCAAGGCAAATGTTCCACCACTGCTACTGCAGCGCCTTTAGAAAACTTAGGAACAACCACAAAACAAGTGACCCTAGAGCAGCACAAGACTTCTCACGTTTTTATGAATGCAGAATAGAGTGCGCTTAACAAACATTAGATATGCCGTCGAATCAGTAGTTTGTAAAAAAACTAAGTTTTCAATCTAAAGCGTCGTTTTCACGCTACGTCTTATTCTACGTTTTCTGTGTCACGCAAAACGTACGAAAAAACGTACGTTTTGTTCAGTGTATAACAAGAAATGAAATGAATCGAAATGAAATCCAAGGTCAGATCGAAGATATGATGGGAAAAGCACAGTGGCGGCCCGTCAGGTAGTGCCATAGAGCCATGGCACTACCTTGCTAACTATGCAGAAACATATATTTTTTATCTTAAAAACATTTTAATGCCTGTTTATTTTTTTTGTGAATATTTCTCTTTATTTTTATAAATTATATCAAATCTGGCAACTGTGTAGCGCAATGCAAATCTACCGACTCTTTCCACCCACAGCTGACCGGATAAAGGATGAAAATCATAAAAATCCCAGTGCCGAACGGCATAGTGGCTCGTGAGAAAAGAGAAAGATTGTATGAGCATCCTGTGTAAGTGACAGAGAGAGAGCGGTATTGCACTTTTAACATACGTTTAAATTGGAGTCTCCATGCCAGGCTCGAAATCTCGAAAAGGAAGTTAGTGGATCTTAAGATACAATGTTTTAGATCTACATATTTCTAGTTTCTTTACGCGTTCGCTTGACGCTATTGTGTTTATTGTCTACTACTGTATTGTATATTTGTGTTTATACTCTACTATATTTTTTAATTTGTAATTATTAGTTAGTGCGTTGTGATCGTGGGTGTCGTAGGTATAAAAATAATATTTTGATTATTTTCTACGTTTAATTTATTTATTGACAATTAATCAAATTAGTATATTAAAAAACTCTTTTGGTGGTTTTTCGTTAGAAAAAAAACTACAAATTAAAGAACTCGGTCGGCCTTTACCCGATTTAAAAATTGAAAAACAAAGTGGAAATGGACAAAAACTTCGCTGTCGTAAGTTTAATAAAATTATTTATGATAAAAATAGCTGGTTGTGTGGTTGCGAACAAACTAATAAACTCTTCTGTTTTGTATGCGTTTTGTTTGGAGGTGACGAGACTTGGTCAAACAAAGGCACCGATGATCTTGTACATATATGGGAGAAATTGAAATCCCATGAAAAATCTAAAGTGCACATGAATAACGTTTTTAGCTTTTCAATGCTTGGTAAGTTAAATATAAAAACCCAATTAAATTCAGCTTATCGTGATACTCTAATTAAACATAATGAACAGGTAGATAAGAATCGATATTTTTTTTTATTTATATTTTATATCCTATTTGACCATATCGTAAAACCGCCACAAAAAATTTAGGCAGCTGCCCGGATTCTGGCACTACCTTCCTAAAGTTATACGAGCCGCCACTGGAAAAGCATAAGCGCCGGACTCCACTTGCGATTTGTAGTCGCGCTATTGTTTTGTCTCGAAGATTGAACACATTGTTTGAAAAACGTTAATATGTATCTATACACTTAATAAAACGTACGTTTTGCATGACACACAAAACGTACAATAAGACGTAGCGTGAAAACGACCCTTTATAGCACATAGAACAATATCCAAAAATGTTATTCTACATCCTACCAGATTGAAAACAATGGGAACCTTCTCTGGTAACATCTCCGAGGCTTCTACAATTTGCAAACCATAACGGATGCTGAGACTAAGGAAGATGAGGGAATTTTACAATTTATAATTCACGTCCCATCTGCTCAGCGCGGTAAAGTTCCAACGATAATGGTTCCTTTCGTACTCCAATCAGAGTAAACATGTAAATCAAAAATGAATAACCATTTTCAATTTCGTTGCAACACGAAACTACAGCCGCATCATTATTCTAGTTCAATCAGAGAATACAGCAAGCACCTCTACCGGTTTCGAAACTTATCTCTCATCAGGAGGCACATATGCTGCTCTCTCTGACCCAACTAGGACAAACTCCGGCGTGCATTCACGATTGAACTACTCGATTGAATTACACGATTGAACACTATCTGATTGAACTAGAACAATGATGCGGCTGTAGTTTCGTGTTGCAACGAAATTGAAAATGGTTATTTATTTTGGTACTCTGATAGGAGTACGAAGGGAACCATTATCGTTGGAACTTTACCGCGCTGAGCGGATGGGACGTGAATTATAAATTGTAAAATTCCCTCATCTTCCTTACTCTCAGCATCCGTTATGGCTTGCAAATTGTAGAAGCCTCGGAGGTGTTACCAGAGAAGGTTCCCATTGTTTTAAATCTGGTAGGATGTAGAGAAACATTTTTTAATGTTGTTTTATGTGCTATTAGATTGAAAACTTAATCTTTTGCTAGCAGTTGCCGCTAGGGCATCCCTGCCATTTCGTTCGTTGCAATCCGTGACTGCACGCCGGGGGTTTGTCCTAGTTGGATCAGAGCGAGCAGCATATGTGCCTGATGAGAGACTAATAAGTTTCGAAACCGGTAGAGGTGCTTGCTGCACTCTCTGATTGAACTAGAATAATGATGAGGCTGTAGTTTCGTGTTGCAACGAAATTGAAAATGAATACTCATTTTTGATTTACAGTAGTTTGTAGTTTTTGCAAATAGCTTAGATGGTTTACAAAGCAAAGAACAAGGTCCCGCATATCAGATATAAGTAAAAAATATGGACTTAATCTCAATATGAAAAAGACAAAGTACATAATATACATAATTTCTATGTAATTACGTGATATTTTTGATATTGTGGATGTTGCAAGTGCCAGTTTCGGTGTTGTTATTTTTTTTTTATTATGATGTAGCGTTTATTTTTAAATCAAATGGTGTTGTTGCTGAGATCAGGTTTATATTCTGCATGCGTGAAGACGAGTGAAGTCTTATTCGGCTCTAGCAGCACTTGTTATGGTTATTCCTAAGTTTCTGTTAATCTATTTGATACATTTTCCTTGGGGGGAGGGGTCCCCAATGAAACACCAACCAAAAGACATAAAAAAGATACAACCCAAACTACAGAAAAGACAAAGATAATAACTTATATGCAATAAGTTCCTTTACTTCTAACTGTCGAGTTAATTGGGTTTAATTTGTCTATCTGTAGTTTAAGTGTCATGTCAGCTAATGTATTTTTATGTTTCAATAATTCAATAATTTTTTGTTTAATTCTGGACCGTGTTAGGGGATGAATTCCCCTATTTCCCCCGTAGATCTGCTACTATTCAGTAGTTTTCTAAACACAAGGCGAAACTGCAGCTATATGTGCAAAGATAATGAATATGTAGACTACTTAGCTAAATACAGTATAACATCAGGCACTTTATTGTCATATTCTTTATGTGTATCAGATGTTATTACTATTTTTAAAAGAAACCAACTATCGATATGGAAAGATCAATGGAATCTCTACTGATTAACAAACCCCACAAGATACACCACTTTACAACCAGTGATTTGACAAAGTACTTGGTTTAAGAGTTTTAAAGCTCCACGTAAATATATAACAACTATAAATCGACTATGTTTTGGGCATGCTTGCTATCCAAGTCATTTATATAAAATAAATGTGATTGAAGACGATAATTGCAAACATTGCGGAAAACAGGGTGATCTTGATCATATCTTTTTTGAATGTACTAAGTTTCGACATCATTCAAATTCTCTCTATAAAAATTTAATTAAACTTAATATTCATGCACCGTTCAATGTCCAGTCTCTGTTGGCTACAGGCTCACAACAAATATACAATATTATTAGAGATTTCTTGTCAGATACACGCACGGTCCTGTAAGATTTGTACGTGGGCCTGTAATTTTTAATGATTTAAGTTCAGATTTGCATCCTTTTTTATCATAAATGTTTTATCACTTTATCAGATAGCCATCATTGGTTTTATTGTATTATTATTGTATTGTATTATTTATTGTATTACTATATTGTTTCTGTTTAATTTTGTATTAGAGATAGGATTGTATATTCTTTATTGCAACTGGCTGAACGACTAATGTCTATGCCAATAAATAAATGAAAAAATCTGCAGCTATGCTGGTATCGGATAAAAGTGTGAAGCATTCATGCAACATCTCTAGCAGCACATTTTCTATCGCACTTCTTCAGTTTTCTGAGTACTTTTCAGAGGTTTTCTGAAGGCTAAAATACGATGCATCTATTTTTGACCACGAATTCATATTCAATACGCAAATTTGCATGAAGAAAATGAGTCTCTCTTCTTTCAATAATGAATATTTTGGTTCACTTGAACGTAAATTAGTGCACTTAACGTAAACCGAGTACCTGAATCCAATAACTTCAAAAGGCTGTAGCTTCAGAATAATAGCTTTTCAGACCTAGGTCCCATGGACTAAGCACTGAGAACTATCATTGGCCGAACTTTTCTTAAATTTGACCGGGGCTACTTTTTCATAAGGAGTGTTGCGGGGTCCTCTCTCTTTAAGTTGTTTTTTCTTACAGACTGCTAGGAAGCATTTCTCTCTTCGCTATCTTAAGACGAGCTAAATATAGAACTAGTAACCCCAGACGAACATAAATTATATACAGTAATTAAAATTTATTTTAGGTATTCCTTCTGAAAAGTCAACAACTGCCAGAAAATCGGAACCACTAAGTAATCTATTGAAAAATGCGTGTCTTAAAAAAATATACACTAGTACCAAAAATAGCATATCTAAAGAAATAGATATGGCACCAAAGGAACATCGAACTGAAAATGTTACAAGCGAACCCTCCAATGATGCCTCTCATAGTAGTCCAGATGATGACATATTCTTAATGCTCACTAAAGAATATGAGAAACATAAAAAAAGGCAACAGCTAATCGATTCTGAAGCGGACAGTAATGAAGAACGATTTCTAAAATGTTTACAGAAAACATCGCTGGATGTAAAATCACGAAACAAAAAAAGGGCTTATGTCAAAAGACTGAAAAAAGGAAATATGAAAATATACAGGTAAGATTAAAAGGGAAATCCTTCTAGTTGACTGTAAACCATAGTAAAAATACTGAAGAAGTAAAAAAGACTTCCTTTTGTAACTGGTATATGAATTTTTTATTAAAAAATCTTTTAAAAATTATCTAAATTGGACTATAAAGTACCTACATCACAGAACGAATGTTTTCGGTCTAATCAAACCATCATCAGGTTACACTATAGATCGTTATAGTTGAAACTAGCCAGAAAAATTGGTCACCTGACCTTTAAGCTACATATTTTAAGCCATTTGAACTTAAGAAAATGTGACAATAAGTCAATGTTCAACGATTAAAATTATCAAGGAAAAGTCTTCGTTTTATTGTCGCGTTTTATTAAGTTCAAATGAAATAAATAAGTAATTTAATGGTCATGTGGCGAATTTCAGTGGCTAGTTACAACTACAACGATGTAGATTGTAACCTGATGATGGTTTGATAAAACCTAAAACGTTCGTCCTGTAATGTGCTTGATAGTCCAATTTGGATGATTTTTTAAAGATTTTTTTATTAAAAAATTGATATACCAGTTACAAAAAGGAAATCTTTTTTACTTCTTCATTATACAAGTAATAGATATATTTACGTGAATCTTTTGAAGAATTTTTATAATATAAAGATTCCTTTGCATCATTTATGTCGGAAGTCAATTGTGTAATAAATCAATCAAATTGCAGTAGATAAATTCTAAAGGCAATCAAACTAACAATTAATTTCACATGTAGAATAGTCCTCGCCAGAGTATTTTATCACACATGTAACCAGGGCCGTAGCTACGATGTTGAGGGCCCCGGGGCAAATGTGATCTGGGGGCCCCCTACCGGGAGGTCTGGGGAATTTACCCCCAGCGCAAGGGGGGTCCGGAAAAATGTTTGATATTTAACCCCTTGAAAGCACATTTTCCCTCCTATGTGAACACCACAATCTCTTCTTTCTTTTTTTTTTTCAGCATGTCCTGCAGTAACTATAAAATTAGCAGCACTAATGATTACAGCTTCATCTGTATCTGACATTGCGGACGGATTATCAACGAATGCGTTCGTTCGCTACAATGTAAATGGTCTTACTTTGTACCGAACGAATAACCAAGCGAACACCTACGAATTCGTTCCTGCTTTCGTGTTCACTTTGATTTAAAAGCACCTTAAGGTGCCTTAAGCTACTGCAGTGTGAGCCAATCACACTCAGTGAAGCTGGTCAGTGTACTGGTGGGACTGATCCTAATGTGCTCATTTTATCTTATGTATACCTTTCTTTTCAATATGTGGTTCCTTTCACGTACCAAGATGTGGTCTGGGGTAAATTGATTAAGACAAAGTAGCTGGGACCTGGGGTCCCTATTCCGGTTGCATTTTAGTTTTTATTTCGCCAAAATAACTAATTTTCTCAGTCACAATTTATATGTTTACGAAAGGTCTCGGAGGCCCCAGCTTAGCTCGGGCCCCCCTCTTTCAATGTCATTTTAGCTTTTATTACGCCGAAATAACTAATTTCTTAAATAATAATTTAATTTTTTACGTTAAGGTCTCGGGGACCCTAGCTTAGCTCAGGCCTCAGAGGCCCTGTTCTGTTCCAATTGCATTTTAGTCTGAAATACTAATTTCCCCAGTGAAAAATTAAAACTATGTTGCGGTCTTTTTAAAAGTGTGTCATTTCAAAATATTTCATTGGGATCAGCTTTTAAAATACATATTTTTTATTTTACCCGTTAAAATCTGTGCATGGGGCCCCCTTGATCAGGGGCCCCGGGGCACTGCCCCGGTTGCCCCAATGGTAGTTACGGCCGTGCATCCATCAAAACTTTGACTTATTTATATTAGTCCATTCACTCACGGTAAAATATGGCAAAACCTGTGAATTTTAAAGAACCGCTTGGATTAACATGAAATTTGGCATACACATAGCTAACATGTCAAAAGAAAAAAAGTGATAATGTGATGAGGTATGATCTTGCCCTGGGGGTAGGTATCACCTCTTCTCAGGGGTGAGAAGACATATCTACGTTTAAGAGAAGTCAGAGAAAATGGGTAAATTAAGTAATTCTAATTGTAAGCAACTTTTGTCCTATAGAGTTTTTTCACTAAGTCAGTATTTTTCGAGTTATATGCGGGTGAATATGTTTATTTTCAACAAAAAAACACGTTTATAGACGGTTTTTCGCAAATAGTTAGTACATATTTTACCGAAAAAATATTCTTAGCAAAAATATAGCTTATAAAAAAGTAAAAAAATGTAGGTGTATGAAGTCTGTAGACCTATTAGAAGCAGAGCTGTAGTTAATGAAAAGTAAGTTCTTTTTCGTCAAATTCCAAATCGAATATTTTAACGTGAAATAACCAAAAAATGAAGCACTTTTCGGGGAAAACTCATGACAACGTTTTTAAAGTGTTTAAAAAAGCTTTATTTTTGTTTAAAAAAAATCTAACATCAAAAGTAAGCAAGTTATGCTCAAAATAAAGTTGGTCCTTTTTTTGGTAAAACAAATCGTGAAAATCACCCCCTAATTAGCATCCCAAATGAAATTTATGAGTCATTAATCGCGAGTGTATGTAAATTTTGACTGCCATATCTTAAACAATTTTTGCCTTAAAGAAAAACAAAAAATCCAAAATATTCCCTAGAAATTTTTAAGCTGTGTGGAAAAAAAATTATTTTTTCATAATTAAAAAAAAACTTACTTTATCACAATTTTTTTTTTCAAAATAAGCACTTTAAAGCGATGAAACTTACAGACCATATAAAAAATACATAAGTAAAGTAACTGGTGAAGCGGTAACGATTAATTTCATTTAGGGTGATTGTCACGATTTTTTTTTACCAAAAAAAGGGACCAACTTTATTTTGTGAGTAACTAACTAACTAATTAATATAAAGCTTTTTTAAACACTGTAAAAAAGTTGTGATAAGTTTTCTCGGAAAAGTGCTTCATTTTTTAGTTATTACACGTTGAAATATTCGATTTGGAATTTGACGACAAAGAACCTACTTTTCATTGGTTACAACTGTTAATATTGGATGTGAAGACTTCATACGTAAACTATTTTTTTCACTTTTTTATACAGGGTGAGTCATGAGGAACTGTACATACTCCTACCTCGTATAGAGGCCCCTATGGGGAATAACAAATGACCATTAAAAAGTGTCTGCTCCCATTGTTTAATAATATACAGGGCGAGTTTCGCATTTTGACAAAAATTTGTATTCGTCATAATTTTTGAACGGTCAGATCGATGTGTCTCTTATTTTGGTAAATCGTTACACTATTGCCACCTAATCAACTGATTTATTCAAACTAGAAAAAAATCAGGTCCGGCTTTAAAAAAATTAGTTCGTTTGGGTCTTAGAAAAAATTTCACCCTGTATAAGCTTTCTGAAAACTCTAATATGAATTTTACAAATTAGACAAATAGGCAATTAAAATAACATATTTATTTTTTTCCGCACACGATTGCTTAATTTTTTATAAAAAAATCAAATTTGATTATGAATTAAAAGTTTGGTAAAGTAAACCATAGATTTAACAAAATTAACTTTTATTACCAAAATTAATTTTTTTGAACAAATATTTAATTTATGTTACCACCAATCAACTGATTTATTCAAACAAGAAAAAAATCAGGCCCGGATTTAAAAAATAAGTTCGTTTTGGTCTTAGACAAAATTTCACCCTGTATACGCTTTTTGAAAACTCTAATATGATTTTTACAAATTAGACAAATAGGCAATTAAAATGGCATATTTATTTTTTTCCCACACGATTACTTAATTTTTTATAAAAAAAATCAAATTTGACTATGAATAATTAAAAGTTTGGTAAAGTGGACCATAGATTTAAAAAAAATAACTTTTATTACAAAAATGAATTTTTTTTGAACAAATATTTAATTTATGTTATCACCCAATCAACTGATTTATTCAAACTAGAAAAAAATCAGGCCCGGATTTAAAAAATTAATTTGTTTGGGTCTTAGAAAAAATTTCACCTTGTATACGTTTTTTGAAAACTCTAATATGAATTTTACAAATAAGACAAGTAGGCAATTAAAACGGCATATTTATTTTTTCCCCACACGATTACTTATTTTTTTATCAAAAAATCAAATTTGACTATGCATAAAAAGTTTGGCAAAGTTTTTGCATAGATTTAAAAAAATTAACTTTTTTTACAAAAATTAAATTTCTTAAAATTAAAAGTTTTACCATTTTTTTTTTTTTTTTCTATAACACGTCTAGATCTAAAACTTCCCATAACACTTCTTTTGGACTCTATAGTTTAACATAGACGTGATCAAATTGATAAATTTTAAATTTTTCCACCTAATTTTTGCGATTTACAAGTTTGCAACTTTTACAAGAAGAAGACTGAAAGTCTACAACAACTTTCATAGTCTTCACAATGGTAAGAGGTATGTGCTGTAAATATTTCAGAAAAAAAATATTAAAATGGAACAGAGTTGTAGCGAGTTAAACCGTGAGTTCATTTTTTTTTCATTTTTGGTTAAAATTCCGATTTTGACAAATTTGATTTTTTAATAAAAAATTAAGTAATCGTGTGGGGAAAAAATAAATATGCCATTTTAATTGCCAATTTGTCTTATTTGTAAAATTCATATTAGAGTTTTCAAAAAGCGTATACATGGTGAAATTTTTTCTAAGACCAAAACGAACTAATTTTTTTAAAGCCGGATCTGATTTTTTCTAGTTTGAATAAATTAGTTGATTAGGTGGTAATAGTGTAACGATTGGCCAAAATAAGAGACACATCGATCTGACCGTTCAAAAATTATGACGAATACAAATTTCTGTCAAAATGCGAAACTCGCCCTGTATATTATTAAACAATGGGAGCAGACACTTTTTAATGGTCATTTGTTATTCCCCATAGGAGCCTCTATACGAGGTAGGAGTATGTACAGTTCCTCATGACTCACCCTGTATGCTATATTTTTGTTAAGAATATTTTTTTCTTATTTTTTGAGTTATTTTCGAAACACCGTTTAAAACGTTTTTTTTTTGTTTGAAAAATTAACGTATAACTCGAAAAGTAATAAAAAATTAATGAAAAAACTCTATAGAACGAAAGCTGCTTAGAATTAGTCAATTTATCCATTTCCCGACCGGATTTATCTTGAACGTTTGTTTTTTCACTCCTAGAAAGAGGTTATGCGTCCCAGGGCAAAAGCAGACGTCGGCACACTATCACTTTTTTCTATGACATGTTACCTATGTATATTCCAAATTTCATCTTAATCTAAGCGGTTCTTTAAAATCCGCAGCAAAAACCGTGAGTAAATGGACTACAGTCCGTCTAATTTACTTACCGTTGCACGTCATTATTTACGTTAGAGATCTAAGTTGACATTGTTACCCAATTACAAAAAATTCTTGAATTCATTTTAAATCAAATACATCACACAATTTTTGCGGAAGTGGATTATACAGCAAAACAAATTAATATTCAATGTAAATAAATAAAAACTTCAGAAATAGAATAGGGGAGTGCACATAGATTTTCACTTCGGAAAAAATCAAACAAGATAGAACTTTTTGTAATTTCATTAAGAAATGTTTAATAAACAACATATCAAAAAGTTCTATCGAGAAGTGGGTACTTCATTTTTTATTAAACAAATGAACTGAGAAATTAGATGTTTTTTTAAATAACTCCGAAAATATAAATTTTAGAAAAAAACTGACTTGACCATTGAAAAATTCAGAAAATTTTACAAAAAAATCCTTATATAAAGATTTTTCTAAAATTAAATCTGTAGCTTCTATAATTTTTTATTTATAACGCTAAAGTCACCCTTCTCACAAACATTGGCGCACTGTAAACTAGCTTACAGCGAAGTGCACGATTGAGTTACTTTAATGTAATTCTTTAACTGATCGATCAAATGAAATTTTTGAAATTGGACATGAAAGAAGAATAATTAAGCTATCTTATGGTTATAATAAAAAGAAATAAAATTTATGGGCATAAGTACGGTGTGGGCTGAAAGTGAGACTTACATAAATTTTGTTTAAAAATTATTTAAAAATGTGTAACTTATACAATGTTTCTTATAAAACTCTAAATTTTGCACAACTTACCTCTCAAACATCTTATTAAACGATGTTTCATTCAAAAAAAATCTCAAAAATGTAATTCAAATGATGTGTCGTATCATAAAAAATACATAAAAAATGTAATTTTTGAAAACTTCATAGTTTTACAGAATTAACACCACTTTAAGACGGTATTACTCAAGTTTAAACAGGTCTATTACAGTTTTGTAGGTGTTTTTTTAAAGCCTAGGATGTACTCTTTAAAATGCACTGAATTATTTTACATTAGAAATGAAATACACTATTTTTTTGCGAAAATTAAGAAAGATAATAAAAATGTAATACAAAAACCGAAAATTACCAGCTAAAAAAATGTTTATATAAAGTGATCAAAACTTTTTTCTTTAAAACTTACCTAAAATACATTTAACAATAAGCTTCAACAATAATAAATGTTCAACAAAAAAATTTTTTTAGCTCTTATACAGTATGTCTGCGTAACTTGGAACCTATTGATAACTTTTTTATTATCAGTCTTACGAAAAAAGTTATTCTTTATAAAATACTCTGCATCATATAGGATCTAAGATGCAACCATCAAATATAAAATTTGATTAATTTTGTACGTGGTATGTCAAAAAATATGAATTTCACTCAAGAGTAAAGTACCTCTATAATTCACAATATCGAAAATTGTTATGAAAAGTTGTTTGGAATTAAAAAATATGTATCAGTGTTCAATTACATCCTTCTAATTAAAATATTGTGAATAATAAAGGCACTTAACTCTTAAGAAAAAATCATATTTTTTACATACCTCGTATAAAACTGAAAAAGTTTGATATCTGATGGTTGTATCTTAGACTTTAGATCAGGTAGAGCATTTTATTAAGAATAACTTTTTTTCGTAAAATTGACAATAAAATAGTTACAATAATTGAAATAAAATGATGATGAATATTCGTAATTTGAGAAAAAATTAAAATTTTTTTTTCGATTAGAATGATGAATTTGTGTATTAAAATATAGTTTTTAATTTCAAATAACTTTTCATAATAGCATTTTTTGATATCCTGGAATATAAAGGTACTTTACTCTATAAAAAAAATTCATATTTTTGATCATTATATGAATTTTGATTCATAATATCTGATGATTGAGTTTTAGATTTTTGGCTATCCAGAGTATTTTATGAAGAATAACTTTTTTCCGTAAAATTGATAATAAAAGAGTTTTCCATGTGGTTCCTAGCTACGCAAACATACTGTATAAGAGCTTCTATATAAGAATTTTCAAATTGTAATGCCATATTGGGATTCAGCATAACCAAAAACAAAATAGAAACATATTTGATCAAAGTAAAATAATGAATTCAACGATATTTTTAAAATGATTTATACAAAACAATTGTTATTGTTTAGACAATTAATAAACAATTAGCGGCCAAATCTGCGAGTAGAACTTTTTACTTTAACATGTATATAAACTAACAAAAAAAGTTTTAGAAAAATATAAGCTTGTTTGAATTATTCCGAAACAATGCATATTTTTGTTCTAATTGCACTCCCCTAGAAAACAAGACTTAAGTTATAATCTTCCGTTAAAATACATAATAAAAACTGTAAATAGAATGAAACAAATACTTATAGTAAAGAATATAAACAAACATGAAGTGTCATCCCCGCAACTGTCAAATAAATGTTACCAATTTATGCCAAAATATTACCTTCGTTCGATTATAGTTACAGTGTATTCCGAACAAATGTGCTTCATAAAAACGCTTTATAATCCATTTATACAAATTAAATGAAACATATTATTGTGTATTTCTTTAAGTTAACATTAATAGAAATCTTTAAATATTATTTCTACGTGTATATAATAAAATATGCTTTCGCGTATATGATTCTAAAAAAGAACACACCTACCGCCTAAATATTTCGTGTTGGTATCATAATGTGACGTCACGGGCTATGACGCGGATGACGTGCAACGGTAAGTAAATTAGATAGAGTATATATCCATTCCAATCAAAGCCAAACGGCCAAACGCGTGTTTCACACACTAAGAATTTTGACCGTGCGATGGTTGAAATGTACGTAGTGGCTCGAGCAATCATATGGAATCTTTCTCTCTTCACCGAACGTTTCAATCGGTGAAGGGAGAAAGATTCCATATGATTTCTCGAGCCACTATGTAAATACATTTCAACCATCCCACGGTCAAAATTATTAGTGTGTGTTTCGAGCGTTAGATTCGATTGAAGTAAATTTCTGCTCACTTTGTGCGAAATTACATAGATCTCAGTAGTATATCAGATTTTGAGATTGCAAACCCAAGTTACACAATGCAAGTTAAATTTTCCTAATTTTTTCTTTTGGGAATAAAGTGATTTAAAATTATTAAACATAAGGCATTGGCATAATAGAAATCGTGGTGGTATATTATGCTAACATACATTTTGCACATTATAAAGTTTATTCATTTTTTTTTAAATTTTTTTCTAAGGCTTAAGAAGTTCAGGAAGAATGTGAATCTTAAAAATCAGACAAATGAAACTAAAACATGTATCAAGGAAGTTATCGAGCAACTTACCCAAAATTATATAGAACCTGAATCACAACTTAGAAAATCAGTAAGTTTTAGTTCGAAATCGACGTCTTCGTCTTGTGTAACGGATAGCAGTAAATTGGAAATAACATCAGGTTATATATTTTTTTATTTATTATTATTTTAGTTAATACATTATTAAATTTCGCAACCGCATACAATTTTTACCAAGGCCGTCACAAAAAAATAAATATCAACTTGGCACATATCAACCAGTAGAGCAGGCATGGTTAGAAAAGGGCTAAAACGAGTTTTAGACTTAGAGGGATTTTTCTTTCTTCTAGTTCTTTTTCTAGTTCTAGTTCTTTTTCAATTCTCTTCCTCCGGCTGTTTTTCGTCCTTCCTCTTTTCCTTCTCCCTTGTGGTGTTTACGTTAAAATCTGTTTAGGGAGCCTGTCATCTGGCATTCTCTGTACATAGTTGTATATGCGTGACCCCCATAATTTCTCGTATTCTCCCATTTGGTATCGTATCTCTTCTTGATTTGTCTGCTGCTCGTCTCCAGAAGTCCATTTCTGTTCGTAGTAGCATTTTCACCGTTCTTTGTTTTATTGGCCAAACTTCACTGCCATATGTGATTTCACTTTTAATTATGGTATTGTATATGAGCTGTTTGTTCGCTTTAGATATTGTTTGATCCCACATAATGCCGTTTATCACGAATATGGCTTTTCTGCCCTGTATGTTTCTGTCTTTTATAGCAGCATGAAGTGTTCCATCTTGAGTTATCTTCATGTCCAGGTACTTGTATTCATCGCAGTGTTTAATTTCTACTCCTTCGTCTAATGTAATGGACTACTTTGTCCCTCCAATACACATGGCTTCAGTTTTCTTAATGTTGACTTCGAGACCCCATTTGTTATATTCTTCTATTAGCTTCCGGATCAAGTCGTCATGATCCTGAGCAAAGAGAAATTGGTTGTCTGCGAAACATAATGTGTATAAAGTTTGTTTTTTTGCTGCAGTTCGGTACCTAAGACGCGATGCTTTAATTCTGCGCCAAGTTGTTGTCTTTCTTCCCGGAAACTGTGACATAATTCTTGTAGTTTTCGCATCTTCAAAAGGATTCTCTTCTAATCTCTCCAAAAGCGTACGATCTTCATGAGCGGTAGATATTTTTGGTCTTCCAGAACCTTGCTTTCTTTCGAGAGTTTCTTGTTCTTTCCATCTTTTATTAATATTAAAAACTGTTGTTCTGCTTACGTTAAAATGGTTCGCTACGGCAGATAGTGACCAACCATCTTCAAATTTCGTTACAATTCTTACTTTTAGTTTTTTGCTAGAGCGTGTGGAGCTATTTTTTAAAGTTGAACCAAGGAACTGTCAGTTCGTATGAGTTGAACAGAATAAGCTATTTGACACATTTTAAGATTTGGCAGTGACAGTATGTAAATAAATATTTATCCTTCAATGTACACTGCTTAATTTTCTACAAAATACGCTTTAAGAGTCGTATCAGTTTTTTTAGGAACCAGCTGTACTTCACTTTTACGAATTGTAACTAAAAATTAACTTTTTCTTAAGGATGTTTTAGATAACTTCAAATAAATTTAACATTCTACATAAAACGACATACACAAACGAAACAACGACGAACACTGCTGCAGATGTTTTTAAAATATTTAAGTGTACGATTCAAATTAACATTTTTATTTTTTTTTTTGTTTTTTCAGATTCAGAAAAGCTAAATACACAACAAGATTTAGACATGTATTTAAAAAATAAATCCTTACTGTTCAAGGGGAAACCAGAGTGTTCACCATATTATGACGCAAATGAAATATTAGGAAGAATACGTAATATTTTTGTGGTAGTCTACGAGGATATAGTAAATGAAAAAGCGCCAGTTTTAGAGTACAGACGTCATGATTTTAAGAAACATGTTCAAGATGCGTATGTATTTTTTGTTTTTTTTTTAATTATACTTCTTTAGGAGCGATTGGGAAAATTGTTTAGAGTGAATTTTTATAAAAAGCGACAGTGTGAACTACGCGCGCACACAGACAGGGCCGGATTTACCAAATTTTTCACTATAGGCCCGTCTCCATGACCCTTCCCCCCACCCCCCCCCCCCCGGTAGTAAAAGGAAGGGTATTAAAAGGCTTACTTGGACGAATAGGATGAGAGGATTAACCTTTAATAAAAAAAACATAGAAGGGGTGAATTAAAAGTTTTATTTTTACGATTAAAACATACAAGCACAGAGAAAATCGAACTTTAATTAATAATAATAAAAGTATGTTCCTAGAACACTTTCTTCCTTGCCTTCTTTTCTCAGTCTCAGTTCTACTTTACTGTACATGGCAGTCAAGTACCAAGTACCGGTACGCATGACGGAAGGCCTAACTGACGAACGTGTCTCAAGTCATTAATTGTATTAAAATTTACTATGGTTCCTTTTTAACAACTAACATTAAGTTAACATATACAGGGTGAGTTTTTAGTGCGGGATCGGTCGATAACTCCATTATGGTATAAAATATCGAGAAAAGTTATTTTAAAAAAATGTAGGCAATGATATTCTCCACGCTTGGAAAATATGTCCATTTCTACAGGGTGATCAGTAACTGCGTGGTATATCAAACATATAATTTTTTAAATGGGACACCCTATATATTTTTTTATATTTATATTCCCCTCATAATTCTTGTTCATATAATATATGGTTTTGCATTACTATACAGAGTATTTAACAAGTTATGACCATTTTTATTTCGAAATCACTATGAGATTAACACCCGGTATATAAAGAAGTAATTAGTAGACAATAATTTGTTTTATGTAATAAGATAAACAATATACTGTAGTTTTTAAATTAAGTCCAATTCACATCATTGACGAATATTTGTATACAGGGTGAACTACAAAACCCAATTACGATTTTCTCTATTTTTTTAAATGAATCACCCTATATTTTATTTTTCAACATTATTGTATTTAATATATTCTTTCATTTTTATATAGCATTCCCTATATCTAAACTGATTACTTTGCGAGATATTTTTAGTTTTCTTCAAATTTCGGGAATACATTCAATTTTTCTAGTAGAAATAAGTTAGTATTGAGTGATAATTAAACAAAATTATTTTTATTAGATAAATAACCAACACAAAATATAAACCATAGCAATATGCAGTGAATGTACCAATAAATGTGATATTAAGAAATTATCATATTTCCCTAATACACAAGAATCGTAAATTTCCTACAAAAAAAAACTTTGTATTGTACCTATATAATAATATAACAAGATTATTTTTATTCAATAAATAACTTACATGAAACATAAATCAAAACAATATACAACTGATGTAACAGTTTTTAGATTGGTATATCAACAGCATTCTAAGCCAAGAATTTTTTAGTAGAACATTCATTTTTATAAGCACTTTTAAACTACAAAACAAAATTACGATTTTCTCATTTTTTTTTAATAGATCACCCTTTATTTTATTTTTTTTTGAAATATTGTATTTATGATACTCTTTCATTTTTATATAGCATCTCCTATGCCTAATCTTATTAGTTTCTGAGATATTTTTAGTTTTCTTCATTTGCCGGGAATACATTCAATTCTTATAAATATAAATAACTTAACAAGTAAGTATTATGTAATAATATAACAAATATTTTCATTCAATAAATAACTAACAAAAAAATAATAAACCATAACAAAAATTTAATGAATGTACCAATTAATGTGATGTTAAAGATTTAAGTCTAAAGTAAATGTTGAAAATGACCACTTTCAACGTCTATGCAATTTTGTAACCGATATTCAGATGACCGAGCCACATTTCTAACATTTTTGTAAGTCAATATTATTAAAAGCTTCTTTTATTCTATTTTTCATATCATCAAGCGTTGTTGGATGCTTCTGGTATACAAGGTTTTTTATAGAGCCCACTTGAAAAAAATCAATTTTGGAAGAACTGGAGCACCGACGTATAAAAACCTCAACCGTCAAAAAATGTGGACCAATCACATAATCTCTAACAATATCACCTTAAAAACATTTATAGATCACCTAGTTTGAGTGTTAACAAAGTAGGGATTTCTTGATGCATATTAATGAAATTTAATATGAAAATTATATTATTAATAACTGCGGGTCACAATCTGCAATTAGGAATGTGTTACTAAAAACTTCTTGGCTTAGAATGCTGTTGATATAATAATCTAAAAACTATTAAATTAGTTGTATATTGTTTTAATTTATGTTTTGTGTGAGTTGTTTATTAAATAAAAATAATCTTGTAATTTTATTATACACAAGATACCTATATTGTTTTTGTAGGAATTGTATGATTCTTGTATATTAGGGAAATATGATAATTCCTTAATATCACATTTATTGATACATTCATTGCATATTGCTATGGTTTATATTTTATGTTAGTTATTTATTAAATAAAAATAATTTTGTTTAATTATCATTCAATACCAACTTATTTCTACAAAAAAATTTGAATGTATTCCCGAAAGTTGAAGAAAACTAAAAATATCTCCGAAAGTAATAAGTTTAGATATAGGGAATGCTATATAAAAATGAAAGAGTATAATAAATACAATATTTTTGAAAAATAAAATATAGGATGATCCATTTAAAAAAATAGAGAAAATCGTAACTTGGTTTTGTAGTTCACCCTGTATACAAACATTCGTCAATGATTTCAATTGGACTTAATTTAAAAACTACAGTATATTGTTTATCTTACTACATTAAACAAATTATTGTCTATGAATTACTTCTTTATATACAGGGTGTTAATCTCATAGGGATTTCGAAATAAAAATGGTCATAACTTGTTAAATACTCTGTATAGTAATGCAAAACCCTATATTATATGAACAACAATTATGAGGGGAATATAAATGTGAAAAAATATATAGGGTGTCCCATTTAAAAAATTATATATTTGATATACCACGCTGTTATTGATCACCCTGTAGAAATGGACATATTTTCCAAGCGTGGAAAATATCATTGCCTACATTTTTTCTAAATAACTTTTTTCGATATTCTATACCGTAATGGAATTATCGACCGATCCCGCACTAAAAACTCACCCTGTATATGCCTAGCACGCTACGTCACTATTAAGAAAGTTAACATTGTACCTAATCAAAAGCCTGTTTAATAAATTTTTCTTACCTCAAGTTGCTGATGATTGTCGCTGTCGATTTCGCTACCAGCAGTGCAAACTTTATTGTTGTTATCCGACTTAATTCTTGAATCAGGATCAGGGCGCACACTAAACATCTCGTCAATTTTACGGCATTTTGACAGGGCAACTACGGCTTTCTTATCCTCCTCTGCTTTGCGAACACGGTTTTGGTAACCTGATAATTTCTTGCTACCCATTATTATAAATTGGTCGCTTAATTGTAGGAGTTAGCTCTCACAGAAAACTATCTGAAAAGCAAACAAAGCACAGGCATAACCAATACGGAGCGGTACTACAACTGATGCAATCTCAGCCGCAGCGAGACGTTTACTGGCGGACGGGCGCGAGGTGGAGGAGGGCGTGGGCGAGGCGGTGTTTTTTTTTTAATTGCACTTCCCTATTTCCTTCATGGTTTTTTCCTTCCCTAAATTATGGAGGCTACAAATAAGCATTCATTTTGAAACTTTTGTCAATTCATGAACGGTTGTTGTCGGTTGCCTAACAAACGCGGGGCGCCGCGGACGCCCCTCAAACCTCGGCGCCCCTAGTCCCGGGCCTAGTTGGCCTTACGGTAAATTCGGCCCTGCACACAGACAGTATGAAATTGGTTACCAAATCTTTCAAGTTACGTATACTCCATCTAATTTACTTACCGTTGCACGTCATCCGCGTCATAGCCCGTAACGTCACATGATACCAACACGAAATATTTAGGCGGTAGGTGTGTTCTTTTTTAGGATCACTTTGCCGAGTACACTGGCATTACAGCCACTAGACATATTTTATTATATACGCGTAGAAATAATATTTAAAGATTTCTATTAAGAGGAAACAGTAGCGATCAACAGGTAGCGAAATCGCGTTCCAAGATTGCGGCTGTAATTTTGAATATTTTTTCGAGATATTTGGCACACGTATTCGTAATATAATAAAGAATGGCGGTACAGAGCCCAATTTGAAAAATATATTAATATGTGGAAATTACTCTGTAATTAAATACAATATTAAAAAACGAGCCTGTACCGCCATTAAGAAGAACAAAAAATACACCTTCAAATAAACTTTTTTATCCGATGCCTAGATTTTGTGTCATTTTGGAACTACTAATGAAATAAAAAATTTTAGTAGTTCCAAAATGACACAAAATCTAGGCATCGGATAAAAAAATTTATTTGAAGAAAGTGTATTTTCTGTTCTTCTTAATGGCGGTACAGGCTCGTTTTTTTAATATTGTATTTAATTACAGAGTAATTTCCACATATTAATATATTTTTCAAATTGGGCTCTGTACCGCCATTCTTTATTATATTACGAATACGTGTGCCAAATATCTCGAAAAAATATTCAAAATTACAGCCGCAATCTTGGAACGCGTTTTTGGTACCTGTTGATCGCTACTGTATCACCTTAATGTTAACGTAAAAAAATACACAATAATATGTTTCATTTAATTTGTATAAATGGATTATAAAGCGGTTTTATGAAGCACATTTGTTCGGAATACACTGTAACTATAATCGAACGAAGGTGATATTTTGGCATAAATTGGATTTATTTGACAGTTGCGGTGATGACACTTCATATTTGTTTATATTCTTTACTATAAGTTTTTATTTGCTTATATTTACTGTTTTTATTATGTACTTTAACGTAAGATTATAACTTAATTCTTGTTTTCTATTTCTAAAGTTTTTATTTATTTACATTGAATATTAATTTGTTTTGCTGTATAATCACTTCCGCAAAAATTGTGTGATGTATTTGATTTAAAATGAATTCAAAATTTTTTTGTAATTGGGCAACAATGTCAGCTTAGATCTCTAACCTAGATAATGACGTGAAACGGTAAGTACATTAGACGGACTGTATGTATCTGTGCAAATAAAAGTGTGAAAAAGATATATTGGTGTTTTTAGTAAATATATTTTTTATAATTTTTGTGTCTTTGTATTTGTCTTCGTCGGGAATAGGATAACAAATATTAAAGTATGATGAAAAGAAGATTAAAAAACAATATTAATAATATTTCATAATCTTAATCTTAATAATCTGTCAAAATAGTTCATGGTACCAGACAAACTAACTATCATGCTAATTTGAGACATATTTTTATGAAATAGAAGTATATTAGTACTAACTTTTTATTTATTTTCTATTAGGTCGAAATATTTCATAATTTATATTAAAATACTGGAGTATAGTGAAATATTGCTAAAATTCAGCAAAATTGTAAATCTTATATTATGTTGTCGTTTGTTTACGAAATTTAGATCCACATAATGACAGCGGCTAGTACGAGTGCGAGTACTACGAGGTTCTACCAATTTTTGTAGTAGGTTTCTGTACACAGGGCTGCTTTATCCATTAGGCAATATAGGCAGTTGCCTAGGGCGGCAAATTGTGAGAGGGCGGTAAAAATACTGTGCAAAAAAATATTTGTATATAAAAATTAAAATCGAATAACAAGTATGTATCCATCAATGAAATAGAAGTGGGCATTCATTTCTAAATAGAATAAAACAAATTGCATTCCTAACAAAAATAAAACAAACATAGCATTCTGTTATCTTTCACTATTCATTCAAAAAGGACGGAAGTAATAAATTTAGTGATTATTAGGCCGCTGGCAGCTGGGCAAAGGCGGTGGGCCATTAAACACTTTAATATTGCACATTTTGCAGAAACTAAAGATTTGACTTGTCTACAGTAGGACATCGAGTTAGAGTTGGGATTTTCAAACTGTATTATTACAACTAAATAAGGTTCGTGTCATCGCACAGATATACTTCATGGAAATAAGCAAGAAATGGAGCATGTTCGGGACACTGAAATATCGAGGTAGCTGACTACTTTTTTAGTTATTTTTTAGTAATTTATCCACAAGGGAGTGGAAGTAAACGTCCAGTGTACAAGTAATTGTAACTAGCCACTTCAATAGGTGTAAAAACCTCTAAATTACATTACTGTTACATTCTATCTTAAAAAGTAGTCGACATTAAGTCGATGTCTTAACATTTTAAAGATCACATGTGAATGTATTTCATCTTTCCGGGGAGGGGGTACAACGGCCTACTTTATTCAGATGAACTTACCTAAGTTCTTTTATGTTTTTTGTCCCGTAGAACACGAATTTTTTGGTTAACAGTTGATCCGGATGTCGATAAGATTGTTATAAACAAAGAACTTGAGTAATTACATAACAGCGATCCTTAGCAAAACAAACCTTTTTTCTATTTTTTTGTGTCATTCGTCATTCTAAGCAAAAAATGTTGTTACAAGTTTTTTCGTGGGATGTATAGTTTTCGAGATAAACGCGGTTGAACTTTCAAAATGTCGAAAAATTGCAATTTTTGAACCCGAATAACTTTTGATTAAAAAATAAAATAGCAATTCTGCTTACTGTATTTGAAAGTTCATGTCAAATTATACACGTTTTGATTATTTGCATTGCTAAAAATTAATTTTTTTATTATTAAACAAAGCTATAAACACATAGTGCTTGAGTAATGTTTTCAATGCATCTCTTATTTAAAATCGAACGAGTAGGCGCGCCTACAAACAGGCAGTTTCTACGTATCATGCGCTAAAACGCATGCATTTTGCACATGTTAAAACGCTCAAACATACTTACAATAGTAATATGTAACATTACGCCTGATGTAAAATAAAGAATATTTTTAACACATTTACAAACATTATTTGAAGAACCTAACATTATTATTTAAATAAAAAAATCCTGCATGCATTTTTTTCGCAAAAATGGTACATGTTTTAAGGGCGGCTCTAGAGAATTGCCTAGGGCGTCATTTGACCTAATCGCGGTCCTATCTATACATGTAGAGATAGTGAAAACACTCGTGACCACGGCGCAGTAGACGAAATTTGGTTTAGTCCCCACTTCCATGCGAAACGCACTGTGCTATGCAACGTAAAAATGTCCGCCTTCGCGCAGCTCCATGGTCAGGAGTGTTTGCACTATCTCTACTGTTGCATAATATGTATCTTTTTGGGGATTATGATACAGTTTTAAAAAGGAGTGACCGACCGCTTGAGAAAACCTCATGTTGTAACCTTACTGTTTTTTTAATTTTTGATATTATTTTAAGTATTAAAATTAAATTTTAAATAAATGTGTGCAACCACAACCGCTAAATTATTGTTATTATTAATCGGAGTGGAAATCAAAACGTATTTTAGGTAAAAATATGTACCTACCTAATTGGAATTACAACCTAACTGTGGCTAATCACATATAAAAATAACATTTAATATAAACAATGGTAGAAAACCGTCAATAATTACTTAAAATATCTAAAAAAAAACTAATAACTTTAGGCATAGGGAATGCTTCATAAAAATTTAACTATGTTAATAGCACTTTTCGATAGTGATATAAAATATAGGGTGATCTAGGTACAATTTCCAAGAAAATAATGTACTTGCGTTTTGACTTACCCTGTATTCGATTTGATGAATTTTAGCAAAATTAATAATCATTTTTATAATTTTTACTGTCTACAATTTGTTCAATTAAAAAGTGTTTCATTAATAAAAAACATATTTTTGATGCGGTGCAGTCAGTGGCGAATCCAGAAGGGAGGTCACGTGCCCCCCCCCTCCAACGAAAATAAATATCAATTTAATAGTGCTAAAAAAAATAAAAACCGAGAGCTGTCAAACAAAAAAAAATTAGGCCCATCCAAAAAACAATTGAAAACCCACTTATCCTAGGGGTGGTAAGACTAAGTGACCTTGCATCAGAGAAAAGTAATTAAATCACCTTCAAGATCCTAGACCACGACCCCTCCAATTTCTAGATCCGCCACTGGGTGCAGTGTTGTGGAAACGTTTACAGCTAATAAGATATTATTTAAATGCTTCATTGTGGAGCCGAATTATTTTATGTTTAGAATCATTGAATTTGAAATGAGCATTGTTGTTGCTTAACTTCTTTTTTGGTCGATTATTTATATTTAAATTACCTATATAATTTTTTAGAGCTCAATTTACAACAAGTAGCGCCAAAATTTCTTCCAAATCAAAACAAAGTGCAGAGAAATTTAGGCTAATCTTGCTTCTCATGAAAAAAATCCAGGCGTTATTGGAGACGAACACCAAAATAACAAAAAGGTAAATCTTTATCTTTAATAATAATTAGTTTATATATTTCATTGTAAATATCCTATTTGTAAATGTTTTCATATAGTCCATACATATAGCTAACATGTCAAAGAAAAAAAGTGATATTGTGCTGATGTGTACTTTTGCCCTGGGGGATCAGTACCACCTCTTCTCGGGGTTGAAAAACATACGTTTAAAATATGCCAGGAAGTGGATAAACTGACTAATTCTAAGCAACTATTGTTCTGTAGTTTTTTTTTTCGACTTTCGAGTTTTTTGTGTTCGAGTTATTTGCGAGTGAATGTGTTTTCTACACATCAGTTTTCTACAAAAAACTACGTTTTTAGATGGTGTTTCGCAAATAACTCAAAAAGTAAGTATTCGATTAAAATAAATATTGTTAATATACAGTAGGAAAAATGAAAGAATACCCATGAACGAACATATAAAACGGTATTTTTCTGTCATCGTGTCACACAAAAAATTGGCCAGCGCAAGTACATGTAATAATTATTATTACATGTACTTGCGCTGGGCAATTTTCTTTGTGACACGATGACAGGAAAATACAGCGTGTTTTATACAGTCCCTGCTCAATTTATTAGACTCACCCTAGAAATATCAGTTTTTTTTTCTTTGAAACCACTTAAAAGTATGTTCAAAGTCATACGGTACTGCTGAATGGGTTAAATAACGATTACTTGATAATCGTGCTAAATAATAATTATTAAAAATGGTGAGACATTTTGATTGAATTGTGAAAACTTGGTAGATGGCAATAGAATGGGCTAAAAGGGTGCAATGACTCGACTTTTTTAACTTTACTTTTTTAATTAAATTAGTGGTTGATATTCAAATTTTCGTAAAATTTTTAGTAGTAAGTGTTAATATTAGTCTTTATTAATGTTAGTTTTTAATTTGTTTAATTTCTTTTAACATATTAATAAAAATATGTTAATTTCTAAAAGACGAATGTCTTCGTTTGGAATTTTTTCATATGGGTGATTGTAAAGATTTTTTTGTTGAGCAAATCTTTTCTGCTCTCTTCTGTTACTGCTCTTTTAGAAAATACTACATGTATGAAAGAGAAATAGCAAAAAAATGGCATATCTTTATGGTCAGTTCGAAGGTTGAGTCAAAAACTTAAAGAGAAACATCCTTTTACATCGGTTAGGAGGGGTCGGTACGGTAGAAAAATGTCAGTCACCCCCAAAGGGCAAAAATTTTTTAAGAATTTCGCTGCAAAACACAGAAGATGCACCCATTGCCATATACGGAATAAATTGGAAGAATCAGAGTGTTCAGTATCGGAGTCAACTGTACTCCGAAATTTGTACAGTATGGGATTCAAATCTCATAGGCCAGTTGAGGAACCAAGAAAATAACCAACTATCACCAAAAATGCTAAAAAAAACGCTTAGTTTGGGCCAGTTTGCATGAAGACTCTATTGCCATATAGATTTTGTGCAAATTGGCCGAAACTAAGCGTTTCTTCGACATTTGTGGTGATGGTTTTGGTTCCTCAACTGGTCTATGACATTTGAATCCCATACTATACAAATTTCGGCGTACAGTGGACTCCGATACTGAATACTCTGATTTTTCCAATTTATTGGTTATATTGCTATGGGTGACTCTTCTGTGTTTTACAGCCAAATTCTTTAAAATTCGTTGCCCTCTGGGGGTGGCTGAAATATTTCGGCCATACCGACCCCTCCAAACCGATGTAACAGAATGTGTCTCTTTAATTTTTTAACCCAACCTTCGAACTGACCATAAATATATGCCATCTTTTTTTGCTATTTCTCTTTAATACATGTGGTATTTTCTAATAGAGCAGTAACAGAAGAGATTTGCTTAACAGACAGATTTTTACAATCACTCATATGAAAAAATTTCAATCCGAAATATTCGTCTTTTAAAAATTAACATCTTTGTATTAATATCTTAAGATAATTTAAACAAATTAAAATAAACATTAATATAGAACAATATTAACACTCACCACAGCAAATTTTACGAAAACTGAACATTAATCACTAATTTAACTAAAAAGCTAAAGTTGAAAAAAGTCGAGTCCTTGTGCATTTTTAGCACATTCTATTACCATCTGTCAAGTTTTCACAATTCAAAAAATTTTTTACCATTTTTAACTTAAATTATGTATGACAATTATTATTAAGTAATTATTATTTAACCCAATTAGCAGTTCCGTATCACTTTGAAGATACTTTTAAGGTGCTTGAAATTAAAAAAAAAACTGCTTTTTCTAAGGTGAGTCTAATAAATTGAGCAGGGACTGTATGTTCGTTCATGGGTATTCTTTCATTTTTCCGACTGTATGTAAATATAGCTCATAAAAATATGTAATAAATATAATATGTAAATATAGCTTATAAAAAAGTGAAAAAAGTGGTGTATGTATGAAGTCTGTAGACTCAGTAGAAACAGAGTTGTAGCAAAATGTATGTATTTTATTTAATTCATAATATGTTTTACTACTTTTAGAAAAAAAACATGTTATATTTAACAAATAAACAATGATTTTCACTTAAATAAAATGTTCAAACTGTAAAGAGACATGTGGGAATGTGGGTGGTAGCCAGGGCCGCCTAGAGGAATGAGCGAGCCCCGGTAATAAGTGAAGAGCAGGCCCCGTATGAACTGTAAAGTTTCATCTATCAGTTCTTCACTGATGTCTTCAAATATCAATGTTTTTCTTAATATTGTCGTCATCTTCATCTCGGAATGTCTATAAAATCTTAAATAGCGAATAAATTTCATTGCTGCATTAAATTGTCTGGTAAAATTTTGTATCGCCAACCGTCAATAAAGTCACTCATTATTGTACTCATTTGCGGCAGTAAAGTAACACCTTATTGTACTGAAAAAAGAATTTTACTTTACCTGTCGCGATTAATCCAGATTGATTGTAAATGGTCGATGGCAGTAATCGATTATTTATTTGAGTTATCTTACAATTTATTTACTCTAATTATTAAACATATTGTATACAATTTACGACATTGTTAATTAAATTTATGTCAAAAAGTGAAATTCTGTAGTATTTTGTAATTATATTCATATAAAACAAATCAAAACTTTACCGATTTACTAATTATTCAATATCGATAACTATCGATTAAAAATCGAAAGCGGCCATCATGCAAAAGTCATCTGTCATCACTGTCATGAAATTTTTATTACGTCTAAAAATAAAAAAATTCTTAAATTGTAAATAAGGCTTTTCATTCATAGTCATTTGTTTCGAGCTTCTGTCATAATGTTGTATAATCCGTGTGTTAATATTATACATGTATGTTATACATGTATGTTAATATTCGCCTCGCTCGCTACGCTCGCTCTGCTCATAATATCAGACTCGTTCGACAAAGAGTAACTTTACTGACTTGGTACATAAATAACTATTATTATACAATCAATGACAATGTCAAATATTTCAAAGCCAACTATTGCGCCGGGCTCAAAGTTATGAGTTACTACTAGGCCCAAGCAAATCATCAAAAAATCTCGCAGGCTTCTTGCGCCGTTTATTTGATGTAAATTCTGGATTTATTCCATAAATGCTGGCAACTAATTTAGAGTGTTCAACAATGGAAGACCATAAATTTCTGATTTTACGGAAAAATTACGTCTTTGGTGTGGTCGAAGCCGGGCCCCTTACATCGCCGGACCCCGGTAAAATGTACCGGCTGTACCGCTCTCTCGGCGGGCCTGGTGGTAGCTTGAACATTGAATTTAAGCGAAAAGCAATGTTTACTTGTGTCAAAAAAACATTTTTCTCAAAAATGAATAACCATTTTCAATTTCGTTGCAACACGAAACTACAACCGCATCATCATTCCAGTTCAATCAGAGAGTGTAGCAAGCACCTCTACCAGTTTCGAAACTTATTAGTCTCTCATCAAGACTCACATATGCTGCTCTCTCTGACCCAAATAGGACAAACCCCGGCCTGCAATCGCGGATTGCAACGAACGAAATGGCAGGGATGCCCTAGCGGCAACTGCTTACAGAAAACTAAGTTTTCAATCTAATAGCACATAAAACAACATCCAAAAAATGTTATTCTACATCCTACCAGACTGAAAACAATAGAAACCTTCTCTGGTAACACCTCCGAGGCTTCTATAATTTGCAAGCCATAACGGATGCTGAGACTAAGAAAGATGAGGGAATTTTACAATTTATAATTCACGTCCTATCTGCTCACCACGGTAAAGTACCAACGAGAATGGTTCCCTTCGTACTAAAATCAGAGTAAACATGTAAATCAAAAATGAATAACCATTTTCAATTTCGTTGCAACACGAAACTACAGCCGCATCATCATTCCAGTTCAATCAGAGAGTGCAGCAAGCACCTCTACCGGTTTCGAAACTTATTAGTCTCTCATGAGGAGGCACATATGCTGCTCTCTCTGACCCAACTAGGACAAACCCCGGCGTTCAGTCACGGATTGCAACGAACGAAATCCAAACAACATACAAAAATGTTATTCTACATCCTACCAGACTGAAAACAACGGGAACCTTCTCTGGTAACACCTCCGAGGCTTCTACAATTTGCAAGCCATAACGGATGCTGAGACTAAGGAAGATGAGGGAATTTTACAATTTATAATTCAAGTCTTATCTGCTCAGCGCGGTAAAGTTCCAACGAGAATGGTTCCCTTCGTTGGAACTTTCCCGCGCTGAGCAGATGGGACGTTAATTATAAATTGTAAAATTCCCTTATATTCGGAATATTCCCCAATATTCGGAAAAAATACTGGGAGAATACCAGGCAGGTTTTAGAAACAACAGATCAACGACTGACCAAATATTTGCCTTAAAAGAAATACAGACTACCTGTTACGAACATAAAACAGTACTATATGCTTTGTTCATAGACTTTAAGCAGGCTTACGACACAGTAAATAGACAGCAGATGTACGAACTGATGAAATAATTGGGGATACCAAGTAAAATTGTCAGGATGATAAAGATGACGATGGAAAACACAACAAACGAAATAGCTTGGAAAGGGTATACATCCAAAAAGTTTGAAACCAAGGAAGGATTACGACAAGGAGACCCACTATCAACAACGGCATTCAATCTAACATTGGAAGGAATAATCAGGAAAAGCAGAATAAACATGGAAGAAACGATATTTAAAAACGGCCACCAATGCATAGCATTTGCAGATGATCTGACGCTATTAGCAACAAACAAAAAAGAACTACAAAAGTGAATGAAAAACATAATAACAGAAGCCAAAAAATTCGGACTTAAAATAAATGAAGAAAAGACAAAGTATATGATAATGGGAGAGATCCAAAAAGAAAAAGAGAATAACATCATAGTACAAATAGATGGAGAAAAAACATACTCGTTCAAAAGAGCCAAAGAAATTATTTACCTGGGAGCCAAAATAGATGAAAATGGTCATGAAGAAGGGGAGATAAAGGCAAGAATAGCTAAAGGAAATAAAAAATATGGAGCATTACGCGCATTATTGAAATCCAAATACGTATCAAGAAAAACAAAAATAAGAATTTATAAGACTGTTATCAGACCTACAGTAACATACGCATGCGAACATGGGTGCTCAAAAAGTCAGAAACAGACCTTTTAGAAAGATGGGAGAGAAAAATGCAAACAGCAATATATGGAGGTGTGAAAATAGAAGGTCAGTGGAGAAGAAGAACCAATAAAGAATTGGAAGAACTATATCAAGAGCCAACGATCACGACGACGATCAAAGCACAGAGAATACGATACTTGGGGCGCATCGAGAGAATGGGAAGTAAACGAATGCCAAAAATGGTACTCTCACGAAGACCAATACAAAAGAGGAGGAAAGGCAGGCCAAGGAAAAGATGGAAGGACAGTGTGTATGAAGACTTGAAGAAAAGTAACTTTGAGAGATGGAAAGAACTAGCATTGGACAGGAGGAGATGGAGAGGTGGTGAAGGAGTGTATAAAAAGACTGAAGTGTAATTAAATAAAATGTATAAGTTTTATAAGTTATGTAAGTTATATTAAGTTATTTATTATATTATTTATGTAATGAGAAATGTAAACATTTTAGCCCTCGGCCTACAAGGCCTGTTGCGCTTAATAAATAAATAAAAATTTAACTTATCTTCCTTAGTTTCAGCATCCGTTATGGCTTGCAAATTGTAGAAGCCTCGGAAGTGTTACCAGAGAAAGTTCCCATTGTTTTCAGTCTGGTAGGATGTAGAAAGGCTTTCATGGCTGCAAATGTCTTTCATGGCTGCGTAATATTAGACAATGGTGTGGCTGCACAGTAGAAGAATTATTTCTCGCAGCAGCCGATAGAGAGAGATTTCAGGAAATTGTTAACATGATGACGGCCAACGTCTGAATACAGACAAGGCACCTAAAGAAGAAGAAGGATGTAGGTTTTTTATGTGCTATTA
Organism: Diabrotica virgifera virgifera; assembly: GCF_917563875.1. Taxonomy (NCBI): domain Eukaryota; kingdom Metazoa; phylum Arthropoda; class Insecta; order Coleoptera; family Chrysomelidae; genus Diabrotica; species Diabrotica virgifera. Next base: position 147,784,793 of record NC_065449.1, read on the forward strand.
GATTGAAAACTTAGTTTTTTGTTAGCAGTTGCCGCTAGGGCATCCCTGCCATTTCGTTCGTTGCAATCCGTGACTGCACGCCGGGGTTTGTCCTAGTTGGGTCAGAGAGAGCAGCATATTTGCCTCCTGATGAGAGACTAATAAGTTTTGAAACCGGTAGAGGTGCTTGCTGCACTCTCTGATTGAACTGGAATTATGTTATTTATTTTTGATTTACATGTTTACTCCGATTGGAGTACGAAGGGAACCATTCTCGTTGGAACTTTAGCGCGCTGAGCAGATGGGACGTGAATTATAAATTGTAAAATTCCCTCATCTTCCTTAGTCTCAGCATCCGTTATGGCTTGCAAATTGTAGAAGCCTCGGAGGTGCTACCAGAGAAGGTTCCCATTGTTTTCAGTCTGGTAGGATGTAGAATAACATTTTTGGATGTTGTTTTATGTGCAATTAGATTGAAAACTTAGTTTTTTTTTAACATTTTGCTTGTTTTCTGACAGCAGTAAAATGTATTTTGAATTAAATAAATTATATACATTCTTCTTTTTATGTCAATTTATTTTATTTAAAAAGATTCTTTTTTGGCACCCTGTATAAATAATTATGTAAATGTTTATATTACTGAACAAAGAAATATAGATGGAGGGAGAGAGCGGCCCTGGATGCAGAAAAACATCCTGGCTTCTGGATTCTGGAACCTTCGCCAGTGGTAAGGAGGGAGCACTACGACACTATTTAGGACAGCTGTGGACAACGTAAAGATCATGCGACTGATCACCAATATTCTGGGAGGACAAGGCACTTAAAGAAGAAAAATAAGAAGAATAGAGAATTGAATAACCTTTCAAATGAGCTAGCACACGACCCCTATTCTCATTTAAAAATCATCGATTACGTCATCACGCCCAGATGGATGACGTCACTATTATTATATATGCAAAAAAATCATAATCTAAAAACAAAAATCGACCTGTTTCGGGATTTATTTCCAAAATCGGTCAGTCACGAAATAATGAATTTAGTCCATTTAACTTTTACCACTGTATAATAGTCACATCACAAAGTAAAAGTCAAACAATTAGGCATGCACATCATAGATTTAATGACATCATAATCCACCGGTACAAACTTAACGGCAAACAAATTCAACAAATTTTTCCTCATATATTAGTTTTTTCGCTACCGTCAAGTTTAGCACGAAAGCGCTGTTGTCAAATAAAAAACATATCGATGGTGAAAGTTCTCATTCTCCTATGTCAATTTTTAGATATTTTGTTCGGTTACCCTTAAATTAAAGAGAAATATGTAATTTTACTGTTTACAAGCCCCTATGTTGTTATTTCATATATGGCCATCTATCAGCCAATTAATGAAATAACGACATAGGAGCTTGTAAACAGTAAAATACATATTTTCTTTAATTTAGGGTAACAAAACAAAATAGCCAAAAAATGACATAGGAGGTTGGGAACTTTCACCATCGATATACGTATTTACCACAGCAGCTACCGGCTATAGGTACTATTTCCATTTTTCTTTAAAAGTGTGAAACAAAGATAACTATCTGTAATATGAGGGTCAAAGTCATGTTGTCCTATAGAAGGTTATGTAAGATTGTGTTTCTTTTATGGCCTTTGGGAGCTGTGCCCATTTAGCCAGCAATATTTCTTATAAAATTAACGCCTAACTAAACCTATCAACAAGACTGTTACGACCTAATCGACCAATCAAGGATAGGGAAGGGAAAATGAAGTTGGTTAAAAAGTAAACTGTCGTTAAAATATACCTAAACTAAATAAATAAAATATAATTTGAAAACAATAATTTGACATTATATTTAACATCCAATATTATGACATACGTCAGTTACCATTTTTAATATCTCACCAAATATAATAATGACGTCGTATATACTCGTCACAACTTCTAGTCAATGAAATGCTCGCTGTAATAGGAATGATATGTCAAGAAAATCTGATTATTCCCTATATATTTTTTCAATTTTAAAATGTGGCAACGAGGGAAAAATTGCATGCGATCCTTATTGTTTGTCTTCGACTCCACATACAATCATTATTTTCTACTGTTCTACTCTTTTTATATCTTCTAAAGATATAAACATATAAGCATATGTGTGCAATAAGTTATTTTCTTCTCCATCACGGCTCTGGTAGAATCTGGCACTGATGTATCTAGAGCATGTAATGGCTAGGGCTCACGTAGGGTTGAAATGACAGAACGATGATTATGATAATTTTATTAGCATGATTATTAATTTGTGAAATAATGTTACCATTTTAAAACAGTAAGTCAGTGAATTTAATTTTATTTTTATTTCTGTTTAATCTAGAGAGCTTTATTACCAGATGAAACACGTTGTAAAAAATCAAGATTACATCGATCGAGCTATAAATGCCATCAGTTGTATCCTGGATGTAGGGCCGTGGGCTTTTAATGTGGTTAGCCAGAAGGGATTGGTGTTAGGGGATTTAAAAATTTTTATGGCACATGGTTCAGTCGTGGACTGCAGTATATCTGGTATGTACCTAAAAATGATACCTAGAAAAATGTAAGTTCAAACAGCTGATTTTATAGAACGAATATTTTCTCCTTCTAGTTTAATAATAGGTTTGGAAGTTTTTTTTATTGACTTTTGATTAAACTTTTGATGAACAATGTTAGTGCAGTCACTGAAGGTTTTCACCTCCGATTTCGTTGAACCTCCATCGATTTTCATGAAAATTGGTGAGGACACCTCAAGAAACAAAGGTGACATGATGCTAACTTGCGCTTTTACCCTGGGGGTGGATGCCACCCCTTTTTTGGGGTGAAAATTATTTTATTAAAAATAATACCATAAAACGATAGAGGGACGAATTCTAAGCAAAATTTGTTATATTTAGGGCCGGTTGTTCGAACGCTAATCAACAATGATCATTATTAAATATTTAATTACTGTCACCAAAACTGTCAATGTCAACTTTGTTTGGGTTGCTGAACACATAATTAATTACAATTATGAGATTTATTATTAATTATGTTAATAATTATTGTTATATTAATTGGTTATAGTCTCATAATTGTAATTAATTATGTTTTAACAATTGACATTGACAGTAATTAATTATTTGATAATGATCATTGTTGATTAGCGTTCGAACAACCGGCCCTAAGTTATTAACATAAATCAATACTTTTCGAGTTATTAAAGATCAAAAATTTTATTTTTTTCTTAAAAAAATGCATGTTTGAAAGTTTTTTTTTCACGTATAACTCAAAAACTATTAGCTTTAACAAAAAAGTTATTTCTACCAAAATTGAAGACAATAAAAAATTAAATACACTGTTCACTCAAAGTACTAAGCTGATATTAATTCAAAGTGAGGTATGGGTAATTGAATGTATATTTTACTCGATGAGTACTCAAATCTAAGTATTCAAGCTTAAATAACGGGAAAACGATGCATTTTATAAAATATACCTGCAATATAAACACTTATCAAAGTACTTCAGAATGCCTAACAAATGAGCTCCAGAAGAAGTTAATAGCATGAAAATTAAGCAAGTTATGATGAAACGAAGAGAACCCTTTCGATTTTTTTAGGAAAAAGTGAAAAATAAAACATACGCCATTTCCACAAAAATTTAAATTAATAGTAATTCTTACCAAAATTTCATTGTATTAGCATAAGTAATGATTTTAACAATTTTCACCCGTTTAGAATGCAAATTTTTGAAAAAAAATAATGTAAAAAAATCAGAATTTTTAAAATTATCGTCATTTTCATTTTCTTTTGATAATAACTATAAAAATACTCAATATACGTAAAAAATGGTAAATAACCAAATTTGAGTTTTTTCTATATAAAATATTATACCTGTTTTACTATTTCTGTAGGGTGAAAAATAACCGAGATAGAAACGTTTAAAACTTAAATTTTGCTGCGAGAACCATGTAACCGTGGCCATTTAATCTTTGATTTTTAAAAAAGTAAGGGTTTAAAAGATTAATTTTAACGCATTTTAATAGAATTTGGAATTACCTTTCGAACCGTGTTCAGGTGAACCTGATATCCTAAAAGTTAATGGAGTTATTAGAAAAAAACGATAACATTTTTTGGAAAATTTTTTAAAAGATTAAGTTTGAAAAAATTTTTGAGCATAAATTTTAATGCTATTCTTTTTCTCATGATCATCTTTCAGTGCGTCACAGTTTTTCGATTTCTTTCTAAAGGCGGGTTCTCATTAGTCAATCTCATTGATCAATATCCTTGATTCTATGCTATAGAAGAAAAATAGATTTATATGAACGTCGATTCAGCGATATTGTTCTATCATATGGTGTTTCAATAAAAGTGAAAATCGTTCCTACTTTTGATAGATCAATGGAAATGATTCTATCAAATAGAACAATGGTTGACAGTGAGAACTAGCGTTCAGTTGCGTTGACATGTATTTTGTGGAGTTAAATAGTAAGCATAATATGAGATGAGGTTAAGTTCTTTGTGAAAACCATAGACATATTATAATTTCGTGAACAATATCACATTTTAAATGGAGAGACAACCATATCTGCAAGTTTCTTTAACTATACCAGAGAGAGGAGTGCTATGGATAATTAGGAGTGAACAATATACAAATATAATAAAGCGGGAAAAAAGCAATGAAGCTAATCGTTTTGGAATGGAAATAGAAATCCTGACTCAAACGATATTAAAAAAAGTATCCGGACAACCTACAAAGTTGAACTGAATAAAATATTCAAAGCAAATAAAAGTGGTACAGGAACAGATGATCTGTATAAACATAAACCACCATAAACCAAAACGTTTAAGAGGTGTTTCCGTTGCAAAAGAGAGTCAGAGATGTTCTTGTTTTCCTATTTTTAAGTACGTTTTTTAAATATTCACACCCAATGCGAACGCCAGCATGCACACTTTTCTTTTTTACAGTCGTTATTAAAGTTAGCACTTTGTAGACCGAATTCAATATCCTTGAAATAGTGTGAATTTGAATTCTATGTTCAGTTCCATAGAATCAACGCTATTGATCAATGAGGTTGACTAATGAGAACCCGCCTTAACGCATTAAATTGTATGTGACAGAAAAAAGGCACGTCCGTGATTACAGACATTTACAACATTTATTCTAGTTATTCTAGTTGTCGATAGATGGCGCCATAATAAAAAAATATTTTTTTTAATTAGATAATAATATTACAAATATAATCTGTATAATTTATAAGACTATACAAATCAAAGAAAATACCATTTTATAAATGCAAGAAACACATTTGATTTGTTTTTATTCCAAATTGAAAATAAAATGTGACAACTGTCAGATTTAACTAAAATGTCATGTTAGAATAAATGTCATAAATGTGTATTATCAAGGACTTACCCTTTTTCCTATCATTTGTTACGCACTGAAAAATGCTCATGAAAAGGACAATATTAACTTGTTCTGTATCTCATTTGATTGAAATTTTTAAGTACTTTCACAAATGTTTAATAAGTTTATGTTATAAAATGCATTATTTTCCCGTAATTTAAGCTTGAATACTTAGATTTGGGTACTCACCGAAAAAAATATGCATTCAATTAGGTACCTATAACTCACTTTTAGTTAATATTAAAAGGTTTTTTTGATAAGAAGTTTATTTAATTTTTTATTAGCTTCAATTTTGGGAATAACAACTTTTTTGTAGAAACTTATAGTTTTTGAGTTATCTATGAAAAATCGGTTAAAAACATGCATTTTTCTTACGAAAAATAAAAAAATTTTATCTTTAATAACTCAAAAAGTTTTGATTTATTTTAATAACTTTATATAACAAATTTTGCTTAGAATTTGTCCCCTATCTAATTGTGGGGTTATTTTTGATAAAATAATTTTCACCCCGAGAAGGGTTGGGATCCACCCCCAGGGTAAAAGCGCAAGTTGGCACCATGTCACCTTTGTTCCTTGAGATATCCTCTAACCACTCACCAATTTTCATGCAAATCGATGGAGGTTGAACGAAATCGGAGGTAATAGCTCATATCCACCTTCAGTGACTCCACTATGTTAAGAAAACCGAATTAGAAAAACAGCTCTGTACTAAAACCCAATATACAGGGTGTCTCGAAAAGATTGGTCATAAATTATACCCACACATTCTGGAGTCAAAAATAGCTCGATTGAACCTAACTTACCTTAGTACAAATGTGCTCATAAAAAAAGTTATAGCCCTTTGAAGTTAAAAAATGAAAATCTATTTTTTTCAATATATCGAAAACTATTAAAGATTTGTTATTAAAAATGGGCAAGTATTATTCTTATGGCAGGATCATCTTAAAACAAAATTATAGTGAGATTTGTCCACCCCATAAAAATTTTATGGGGGTTTTAATCCCTTAAACCCCACAAACTTTTGTGTACGTTCCAATTAATTCATTATTGTGGTACCATTAGTTAAACACAACATTTTTAAAACTTTTTTGCCTCTTATTATTTTTTTGATAAGCGAGTTTTTATCGAGATGCGGCTTCTTTTTTAATATATTTCCATAAAATTTTTACGGGATTTTTGTTCCTTTAAACCCCCCAAATGTTTGTGTACGTTCCAATTAAACTATTATTGTGGTACCATTAGTTAAAAACAGTATTTTTAAAACTTTTTTGCCTCTTAGTCTTTTTTTTTTTTTTTTTGATAAGTCACTTTTTATCGAGATGTAGCTTCTTTTTCAAAATATACCTAAAAATGTAAATTATAAATACATTTTCAGATTATTAACAGGTCTCTATAATCGTACTTAACCATATACAAATATGTGGTGGATTCGATATATTCAAAATATCTCGATAAACACTGGCTTATCGAAAAAGTCCTAAGAGGCAAAAATATTTTAAAAACAGTGTGTTTAACTAATGGTGCCACAATAATAATTAAATTGGAACGTATACAAAAGTTTGGGAGGTTTAAGGGAACAAAACCCCCATAAAATTTTTATGGTGTACACAAATTTTACTTTAATTTTTTAAGATGCTGCTGTCGTAAGAATGCCACATGTCCATTTTCAATGAAAAATCTCTAAGAGCTTTCGATATATGAAAAAAAATGATTTTCATTTTGTAACTTAAAAGGGCTGTAACTTTTTTTGTGTGCACTATTGTATATAGGTAAGTGAGGTTCAATCAACCTATTTTTGACCCCAGAATCTGTGGTATAATTTATGACCAATCTTTTCGGGACACCCTGTATATAGCCGGAAATAATTACCGTAGAATGTGTAGAATGTGAAACTGAAAGAGCCAAAAGAAATTCGTGTTATCCAAATTCCGTATTCAAAATTCTTTACAAAGACATTTGATTACAGAATTTGAAACTGAAAGAGCCAAAAGAAATTCGTGTTATCCAAATTCCGTATTCAAAATTTTGTACAAAGACATTTGATTACCGTTTAAATTAAAAAAATTGACTAGTAATAAAATCTTCAGAAGAATTAAGGCATTTAAAATGTTGATTGCGTTTTCTTTAGAGTTAACATTTCTTTTTCATCTTCATTTCCACTAGCTTGCTGCCAGTCGACTTTATAACTTTACTTTAAAGACTTTTAGAGCCCCTTAAACAATTCCCCAGGCGCATCTTATTAACCAATTTTAATTTTTTTACACTGAGTTTCAAAGCTTCTTCACTTTTCTCAACACAAAAACTATTAATGATCTATTTATTAAAACATTTCGCAAAATAGGAAATTTAATTGCAATTTTTTTGGTGCTAAAAAATAAAATGAAGAATGCGGGTCTGTAATGTTGGTTTTTTAGTCAAATGTCTTTCTGAATTTCAATCCTTTTTATTCAATTTTAAAAGTGGGATGGGAAATATTCATAAGATACCAAAGCGTGTCCCTGGTTATGTAGGATTCACTCATTGCTGCTGAGATGACATTCGAGCCCACGACAAGTGGTGACTTAAACCGCAATTTCTGCTAGGGCCAGAACATATTATCAACTAAAACCCTCCTTATCTCTCATTCACAATTTATTCTCATCCTCTCTATTATAATCTGTCACAGACTCAGAACGAACCTCATTTGCTCTCTCTTATTCACTCCTATTCATACCCCATCTTATACCAGTTTCGACCAAGTCGCAGTAAGGGCAGTTGTTCGACGTCACTTTCTTAAATCTGAAGAGTTGTGAGCAGAAGCAATCGTGTCCCGGGAACACTTGCAACAAGAAATAATCCAGTTGCCGGTGTCCACAATCGAGCCACGTCTTTAAGTCCGGTATGAGGGATTTGATCCAATGTGCCACGTAGCCTGCCCTTCAGCTTGCCACAGCCTTATAGCTAAGGATCTCTCTCCTCACCCCTCGTACTCTGTCACACCGCTGTTCCTATTTCGTTTAAGTAAACGGGTCATTTCACATACTTAGATATGGGTAGTAGGGTGCATCGAAAAAGAAGAAAAAATTTTTTTTGCGATGGAAAAGTAATACCTCACAAAAGTTGCCCAATCAACTGTTACGTATTTTGGTAAATTTTTTTCGAAATTGGAAAATATCTTCTGCCCCCTTAACACAATTAAAAATTTTAATAAAATGTTAACAGACGAAAAATATTTTTATTTCGAAACGAAAATGTAATAGCTTACTAAAGTTGCCTAACACACTATTTAGTATTTTAGTAAAAAAAACATTCTTTTTATAACAAAATAGCCTAACTTATCCGTCTCCCTGACGTCACCCAAGTTTTTTAATACTAAAATAAATATAAAGCAAATTACAAAATTAGGTATATAAATATTACAAAAAAATATGGTAAAAGCATTCTATTCGAAGATGTCTTCCAATTTAGCGTTAAAGTGAGGCATAGTTTTTCTGGAATCAATTCGAGTTTATCCCTCGAATACGCTCCACAAACTGCTAGAGAAGCTTGTGTCACAAGCTTAACTCAAAGTAGTCGTGTGAATCAAAATTTTTATGGAAGAAAGTTTGAAGACCCTAACGTTTCTTGATTTGATCACTGGCAAACTTCTTTTGATGTCCAAGGGGTAGATCATTTGAATGTCGCAGACATACAAACCACTGAAGCGGTTTTTTAAGAAGCTGTTCTTCTAACGCCCTTCATCACCCTTAAGTATTTACGACTGATTCGTCACATGCAATAGCTGGATTTGATTCTTTCTGATATACCACACAGCGAACACCCATATCTGAAATATTTGCACCCTGGCTCATGCACAAGTGTTATGTGTTCTTCCACGATAGATTGACCATAAAACTAGGTACTGTTTTTTACTTGAGCTAAAGTTTTGTCTTTGCGTCGGTAAATTTCTTCTTTAACCGTTGTTCTCTCTGAGATTATATTTGTTTTTTTTCCTATCAATCGAGCTAATCACCATTTTTTGGGACCTCTTTGATTTAATAGAAATTCGCGCTCACCCAGAGGCACTTTTTTATATTTGCTACAAAGACAATTAATCAGAGTGTCACATTTGAATGCTGCAAGATCGAAACGTGTAGTTTTACTTTTGTTCTTAAAGCATTGAATTTTATTTTTGTAAAATTCACTGTTTTGCCTTTTCTTAAATGGTTTCATAAGTTTCAAATATTTGTCATGATAGGCTCTTAAAAGCTGAATAATTCTTGTATGTTAAATTATTGGAATTAAAGCCTTTTTCCATATTTCCTCCAATTTAATTGCAACCTGGTCGGCAATACCAGAAAATTCTGGCTCTTTCTTGCTGAGTTTTTTATCCTCTTACAACCACAAAACTTCATCGCTTGTTTGTATTTCGGTTAAACATTTTCAGGTATATTTGGTGGTTGCCCAAAAATGGGGCGGTTCACAGCTCATCTTGATTTCATTCCCCATGGTCGTGGTTTATCTATTTTAAAAATCTTTAATTTACAAACAACAATAATAACAAAGCAAGGCATCACACCAAACATAAGTGAAAATTACACGCACGGACTCACGAAGCGGGACATTTCAAAGGGGTTGGGGAGACTGAAAAAACAAATAAAACTTTAAATATCGTTTAAATTTGTAATTGACAACATTTTAAATTTCTTTAAATGATCTTAGATCGAGTTAGCACATATTTTATTCCAAATAATATAAATTGAAATTTTCATAAAAATCAAATATCTAATAAAATTCAAGGTCGTGGGGGGCAGAAAATTTGCTTAGAAAAAAAAATTAAAAATACTAATATGCTGAAAAATAACAGTAGCAACTTTTTCACGCTATTAGATATAACATTTCCAACTTTTATTTTTTCGATGCACCCTAATGGGTAGGCAAGTAGTCGGTGGTGACACACTGTAGCCGAAGACACAGTCCTGTAGGCGCTTGCCACACGCAACATATTTGTTCTGTCTGTGCGTGTCAAGATCCTTCGTGAGTCTATTCGTGCACTACATCCTGAACTTACCCAGAGAAAGAACGCCTGCGCATTACAAAATTGGGCGTTCGAGAAGGTCGAATTTTCCCCTCTGAACAGATTATGCGCAGGCGTTCTCGCTCTGGGTAAGTTCAGAATAAGTTCTGGGCATGATGCGCGAATAAGGCTCGCCGATGTTGGGTATTATCCCCCAGCGAGGCGCTCTATGCGTGGCCATGCGGATCACCACCCCAGGTGCTTACCTCAACTTCTATTAGTGGGCAGAGTTACTCCCAAGTACTAAACGCACTTTTTAGGAGTAATTTCCGCTCCACTGCACTCGCTCTCACAGTTACAAGATCACACGCTCTCGTTACAACCATTTTTTTTTACTTCAACCAACCCTAAATATATGCATACTCATCATTAGCTCATTTTTCATAACTGTAGGATATATGAATTTCATATACATATGTATATTTTATCCTCTAAATAAACACTACTCAATTAAAAACGAATAACCATTTTCATAATGAAAATGGTTATTCATTTTTGATTTACATTTACTCTGTGTGGAGTATGAAGGGAACCATTCTTGTTGGAACTTTACCGCGCTGAGCAGATGGGACGTGAATTGTAAATTGTAGAATTCCCTCATCTTCCTTAGTCTCAGCATCCGTATGGCTTGCAAATTGTAGAAGCCTCGGAAGTGTAACCAGAGAAGGTTCCCATTGTTTTCATTCTGGTGGGGTGTAGAATAGCATTATGTTGTTTTATATGCCATTAGAGTGAAAACTTAGTCTTTTTACTACTCAATTACTGTACATGAAGTTGTTAATTCTCAAATTCTTTTGTTCACATGTTTTAGCTACACTAATACCCCAAGATATAGAAGATATAGCAGAATTACATTCAACGGCCCGATTTATACTAGTAGTCGAAAAGGAAGCTATTTTTCAAAAACTAATTGACGAAGACTTCCAAACTAAACTAAATGTACCATTTATTATGATCACAGGCAAAGGTTATCCCGATTTGAATACGCAACTGTTTCTAAGAAAACTATGGACCTCAATGTCACTCCCTGTGTTTATTTTGGTAGACTCAGATCCTCACGGCATTCAGATTATGTTGAATTATAAGTTTGGATCTATTGTAAGTATCATATTTGCAACATCATCATCGTCATATGCGCAATTAAGTTATTTATCTCCATTAAAACTTTCAACAAAGTTGTGGTCTTGAACAACGTTACAAATATTAATTTTTAGATAAATATAGGCAGTTAAGATTTAACTTAAAGAAAAGCAAAGATGGTTCAGATTTGATTACAGTACAGAGCTTCTACTATGTGCTTATACGCAGGACCCCCGTAAGAGGTACTGGCGCCTGTGTGCAATAAGGATTTTGGTGCCCCTTAAGGCATTTTGGATCATGTTTTTTATTTATTTTTTGAAACATACATTCAAAAAAGTCCGGAATTGGATAAAATGACTAATTTTAAATAGCTCTTCTTCTATAAAGATTTTTCTGTGTCAATACTTTTCAATAGTTTTCAAGTTATTTGCTAGTAAATTTATGTTCATTTTTCAACAAAAAAAACAAGTTTTTAGACGGATTTTTGCAAATAACTCAAAAAGTAAGTATTTTATCAAAAAAATATAACTTATAAAAAAGTGAAAAAAATGGTGTAAGTACCTATGTATGAAGTCTGCAGACCCAGTAGAAGCAGAGTTGTAGCTGATGGAAAGGAGGTTCTTATTCGTCAAATTACAAATCAAATATTTCAATGTAAAATAACCAAGAATCAAGCACTTATCAGGGAAAACTCGTTACAACTTTTTTAAAGTGTTTAAAAGAAGCTATATTTTTTTAACATCAAAAGTAAGTAAGGTAAAAATATTGTTGGTCCCTTCTATTTGGTAAAAAATCATGAAAACCACCCCTTAATTAGCATACCAAATTAATCGTTACCGCTTCACCATAAGTAACTTTACTTATGTATTGTTTATATATGATCTGAAGTTTCATCGGTTCAAAGTGCTCATTTTTGCAAAGGCTGTAGTTAAAAGGGCGAAAGGGCTGAACGAGTCACTAATCATGAGTGTATGCAAAATTTGAACAGCCATATCTTAAAATTTTTGTCTTACAGGAAAACAAAACATCCAAAATATTCAGAAAAGCAAAATCTACATTTTTTTACTGCTTGAGATTTTTGGTATCACTAATTAATTTTAAAGTTATTTGGAAAAATAAATTTTTTCAAGACTGAAAATTTCTTTAAAACCAAATTTTTTCAAAAATGAGCACTTTAAACGGTTTACTGTAAAGAGACCGAAATCATTAGACCGAAAGCAGTAGACCGAACTCATTAGACCGAAAAGCACTTTACCGAAACCTCACTAGACCGAACAGCAGAAGACCGAAAATCAGTTCTTTTTACTTGCCGCAGTAAAAGAGATAAGACTAATGTAATTACAACTAAATGTTATTTGGATGGATATTATAAACAGTTAAAATGGTGTTAACGTCACTCTACCCTAATTTAATTTTATCTTCACTTATTTGTTTAACGGATGAAAATTATTTCATATCAAACTGTACAGAGTAACAATTTACACAGTCTATATATAAAATAATACAAAAAAATACAATAAACAAAAAGGCAGATACCTATACAAAATCTTAGCATAATTTACTGCAATCTTTTTTAATTTATGTACCATTTCGGTCTAATGCTGTTCGGTCTAGTGAGGATTCGGTAAAGTGCTTTTCGGTCTAATGAGTTCGGTCTACTGCTTTCGGTCTAATGATTTCGGTCTAATTGTCGTGTACCCTTTAAACTGATGAAACTTACAGATCATATATATACATAAAGCTTTTCCTAAACATTTTAAAGAAGTTGTAATGAGTTTTCCCCGAAAAGTGCTTAATTTTTTAGTTATTTCACGTTGAAATATTCGATTTGGAATTTGACGAATAAGAACCTACTTTTCATTAGCTGCAACTCTGCATTTTGCAGACTTCATATTATTATATAAATTATTTTTTCACTTTCTTGTAAGCTATATTTTTGCTAAGAGTATTTTTTCGATAAAATAATTAGTTTTTAATTGCGAAAAACCGTCGAAAAACGGTTTTTTTTGTTGAAAAATGAACATTTTCACTCGCAAATAACTCGAAAAGAATTGACTTAGCGAAAATTTTTATATAACAAAAGTTGCTTAGAACTTGTCAGTTTATCCAATTCCGGACTTATTTTGAACGAATGTTTTCTCACCCCCGAGAATACCCCCAGGTATTCTCGGGCGTATTCCCCTGAGAATATCCCTTTTACCCCCAGAGTAAAAGCACACATCGGTACAGTAGGTATCACTTCTTTTTTTTTTTTTAGCTATGTGTATGACAAATTTTATGTCAATATAAGCGGTTCTTTAAAATTTACAACAAAAACCGTGAGTAAATGGACTATTATTAGTATGCTAAAATATCAAAATGAAACAAACAGAATAAAAGCATAACAAAATAAATTAATATGCCTGACTTCTGACATGTTCTCGCAAATGGGAACCGGCAGTAACTGGATGATATACTAATAAATATTCGTGTGTGTTTAAACTGAATCCTATTTAATTTCTCAACTTTTATTTTAAAATTAATTTTTGTTTTTTTGTTCCTTGTTTTTTTCCATCCTAAAGGATGGACGCCATCCATTTTTCCACGGGCGCCATCCTAAAGGATGGCGCCCGTGTTCATTGCACACTTTGCACATATGGTAGCGGGGGCCCTGCTTATACGTATTTCGGAATAACCGTTTCCTCATCGGAGCACCTGGGTAGAGGCACTGAACTGAAATAAAATCCTTTCATCCCTTCCGGGTAATTATCAAACTAATTACCAAAGATGCTAATAGCACCATCTATGAATCAAAAGTCCAATAAGTCAGGAAATAAAATTCGAAATTATTTATCCTCTGAGCTTTTTAAGTTGGAAAAATAAAGCATAATAGAGTGGCGAAATACTCGACAAGGGAAATCTAAATTGCATTTCACGTCCTGTCATTCATCGTGTTAATAATTTCAGCGAACTATTTCCTTTAATATCCACCAAAGGTGAATTAGTCCAGAAAGCCACTGCGCATCCGCTAGGAAAAATATTCTAATTCGGATTTTTTGCACAATCTTACTCAAAAAGGACTCCTTTTAACAAATTTGCATGTTGCCAGGACCAAAACGTGGTCAAAAATTTTTTAAACGTTTTTTTTTTGTTTTTTCCTAAACTTATTATTTTTGCATGGAAAAAAGTTTTTTTAGGTTTTTTGGATCATTCCAAACAAAAAAGGTCTTTAGTGACTTTTCTCTAAAAATGATAGTTTTTGACATATAAGCGATTAAAAATTGAAAAATTGCGAAATCGGACATTTTTAACCCTGGAAAACTATGTCAAAAACTGAAAATTTTAATGTTGCCAAGGTAGGTAGATATTTTTTAAACATCGATTGATAAAATCCCGAAGAGTTTTTTGCAATACAATATTCAAAACACCTTTGTTTTTTAATTGCTAATCAAGCGTGCGCGACACTATTTTCCACCGACAGTATGGTGCAAATGAAAGGAATAAATTCGTTATTTCGTAAACCGGCGACTTTAAGGAAAAATCCCGAAACAGGTCGATTTTTATTTTTAAGTTATGATATCGCGGCATATATGGTATACTAGTGACGTCATCCGTCTGGGCGTGATGACGTAATTGATGATTTTTTTAAATGAGAATAGGGGTCCTGTGGTAGCTCATCTGAAAGGTTCTTCAATTCTCTATTCAGTAATGTAAACATTTACATAATTATTTATACAGGGTGTCCTTCTACTTCTTTTTTTGTCAAATAATTTAATTTAATAAAAATTTTTTGGACACCCTGTATAAATAATTATGTAAATGTTTATATTACTGAATAGAGAATTGAAGAACCTTTCAAATGAGCTAGCACACGACCCCTATTCTCGTTTAAAAAAATCATCGATTACGTCATCACGTCCAGATGGATGACGTCACTAGTATACCATATATGCCATAATATCATAACTTAAAAATAAAAATCGACCTGTTTCGGGATTTTTCCTTAAAGTCGCCGGTTTACGAAATAACGAATTTATTCCTTTCATTTGCACCATACTGTCGATGGAGAATAGTGTCGCGCACGCTTGATTAGCAATTAAAAAACAAAGGAGTTTTGAATATTGTATTGCAAAAAACTCTTCGGGATTTCATCAATCGATGTTTAAAGAATATCTACCTACCTTGGCAACATTTAAAATTTTCAGTTTTTCACATAGTTTTCGAGGGTTAAAAATGGCCGATTTCGCAATTTTTCAATTTTTAATCGCTTATATGTCAAAAACTATCATTTTTAGAGAAAAGTCACTAAAGACCTTTTCTGTTTAGAATGATCCAAAAAACCTAAAAAATCTTTTTTCCATGCAAAAAAAATAATTTTAGGAAAAAAACAAAAAAAAACGTTTAAAAAATTTTTGACCACCTCTTGGTCCTGGCAACATGCAAATTTGTTAAAAGGAGTCCTTTTTGAGTAAGATTGTGCAAAAAATCCGAATTAGAATATTTTCCTAGCGGATGCGCAGTGGCTTTCTGGACTAAATAAGGTATAAACTAAAAGAAAAGATGGTTCAGATTTGATTACAGTACAGAGCCTCTACTATGTGCTTATACGTATTCCGGAATAACCGTTTCCTCATCGGAGCACCTGGGTACCCTTGTCGAGTATTTCGCCACTCTGTTATGCTTTATTTTTCCAACTTAAAAAGCGCAGAGGATAAATAATTTCGAATTTTATTTCCTGACTTATTAGACTTTTGAGTTAAGATTTAATTCCGTTTCAGAGACCACCACCATCTGTTTATGTACTTTTTGACCTCTTGATCTCTTCAGAACAGCCCGTGATGTGCTCTGAATCGAAAACAAATCCAACTGTCATGTAAGCAAATTAATAAGAAATAATTTGCAAATGGACGCAATAGCAACATCTATCAAAAGCAACGTTTTAACACGTTAACGGACAGAACGTCTGTAGACGTCTAATTTCCATTGATGGAATGTGACACAACGTCTATAGACGTTGCATTTTTCCCTATTATACTATGCAAAATACATATATTATGTAGTGTCATAACACTTCCTTATAAAAATCTACAAGGAAAAAGTTTTCCTGTAGTTGGTTGTATACCATATACAGTGGAACCTCGATAACTCGGATTAATCGGGACCGCGGCCGATCCGGGTTATCGAAAATCCGGGTTAGCCGGAGAGCATGGTAAAAATTAATAAAATACGGTATACTTATATATAAAGTCCGTTATAATTAAAATAACATGGAATATATATGCACAGTACACATCTAACTTACCTATAGTTATATAGAGTATAGTATAGACCAGCGTTTCCCAAATGGTGGGTCGCGACCCGGTACCGGGCCACGAAAGCAAAATGCTGGGTCGTCTCGCCTTGCCGTTTCACATCTTGCTTTTTAAGGCCGCGCTCTGACTAACGCCACTACTATCTTTGTAATATTTTTGATTTCTTCAACAATAATTTAAATATGACATTAAAAGGTAGAAATGTAACTGTATTTAAAGTACAGGAGAAGGTAGAAGCTGCAATAAAAAAAACTTAATTTGTGGACACGTCGCGCAGAAGCAGGAAATTACAAAGCTAACAAAACTACAAAACAAAAAGTGTATAACGTGAAATGATTGTCGGATGAGATTTCAGCGGCTTTCAAGGAACACTTGCTAGGACTGGAGGCAAATCTGAAAGAATATTTTCTCCCCATCCACAGCAATAAAGCATGGATAAGGAATCCATTTAAAGTAGAATCCGACACAGAACATCCTTATATAGATATTAAGTCAGTAATTAAACTATCGTGTGATAGGGCATTCAAAGACATACCTACTTGACAAAATGCCACTGATAGATTCTTGGCTGTCTTGACGCCAGGAGTACCCAGTTCTTGCAGAAAAAGCGATAAAGTTTCTAATTCCTTTTGTTACAACCTATAAGTGCGAGGTGGGGTTTTCAACACTGGTTTTCCTCAAAAATAAATATAGAAACGTTTGGAAGTATGTACCTGAGGATAAAATTAACATATTTTCCTCCAAACGTGAAATTTTTAGTTAGCCAGAAACAACTGCATAATTCTCATTAATACAATATTTTTTTTGCTACCACTTTTTATTTTGTTTTATTACATTTTTGTTTGAGCTAATGATTCTTTATTAAAATATATAAAACTAAAATAAATGTTTTCTTGCACACACATACCAGGGTATACAAAAAAATTAGTGGGTCACGAAGGATAAGCACAAAAATAACCGGGCCACGGAAAAATAAGTTTAGGAAACGCTGGTATAGACAGTATATAGAATATTGTTCATTTCTAGGTCTGTTTCGGTTGTGTCAATTTCGTCTGCCATCGTAACAATGTTATGTTATTTTAGAACAGCGGCTCTTTCATTGTTTAAAAGACCATTGTTTAAAAAATAATTTTTTAAAAGACAGTTGGAAATAAATAAAGGAATAACAAGTGCCTGTTGTTTGCGATAGCCCGAGATAATGAACATCGCTCTGGCACCTCCGCCGTGTGCCATGAGTCATTTTTTACTATCGTATAGTTCAAATTACACAAATACCCATTATCTCTCAAATATTATAATGCGAATAACCTAATGGTCGAAGCGAAGTTTTAACATAATACATACTACATACATTTTTATTGTTGAAATGTTTGTCTAAAGAAAATCGGTCCGGGTTAGCCGGACTTCCGGGTTATCGGGGGCCGACTTATCGAGGTTCCACTGTAATACAAAAAACAATAAAATCCTTTATATATTTAAAATCCCTAAAAATGGCTACATCACAGAACTAGTTTTCGATTGGTTGACCAATCATCCTCAGTGCTTACGTGAAATTTACATGCTAACCACAAAGATAAAGTATTACAAAAATACAGTCGAAAAAATGAAAGAACATGAACGATCACATCAATCACATATTTGTATTTGCTGTTTTTTTCATAAATAACAAACGAGAGAGATATATTATTAATAATCTGAATAATATGTGATTGATGACGGTGATCGTTCATGGGTATTCTTTCATTTTTCCGACTGTATGTGGGTAAAAACCCTTTACAAGTAATCCGTCAAAGAAACATCGGTTAAAAATGCGAACTTAAGCATTTATGTTTAAACTATTCCATTAATACGCCCCAGGTAACATCTGAGCTATGGTTTGACTTATTCACATGATGACATGTGAACGTTCGCATTTTTAACCGATGTTTCCTTGACGGATTGCTTGTAAAGGGTTTTTACCCACATATTTTTTTAATACTATATCTTGGTGGTTAGCATGTAAATTTCACGTAAGCACTGATGATGATTGGTCAACCAATCGAAAACTAGTTCTGTGATAGCCTTTTTAGGGATTTTAAATATATACCTACCTTTTATAAAGGATTTTATTATTTTTTGTTTGTCGTTTTTTCTTGCTTATACATTTGATGCACTGTCCTTCAACGTGTTAAAAAATTTAAAAATCTAAAGGATCTCTTGGAAAGTCGGAAACAAATTCCGATTTTCACCTGTACCCCATCCTTCTATAATTTGCAAGGAAAAGTGGCGATAAATGAATAGACGTGGGGAATCTACGATATGCATTTCACAACGCATCAATTTATCTAGGTGAAGATCAAACGAATTTTGATTCCTAGTACTCAATTCGTGAGTAAGAACGAAGATAAATAAAGACAGTTAAGGTTTAATTTCGAAATTAAAATTGATAAATTATTTATTGATGAAAACTATGACACTTTTTAATCCGGCATATTTACAGGACGTACTAGTCTAGCTTAACATAGATATTTACACTGGAGGTACAATTCGTCAAGCTCCACGGACATACTACCATTTGCTAGACACAAAGAAGTTGAAAATATGATGCGGTATGATAAATGCAGATATCATCGAGGAACCTTTGGGTCCCTGGTGTTCACCGTTAGTTTTAGTAACTAAGAAAGATGAATCTACTCGCTTGTGTGTAGAATACAGAAGATTATACCAGAGTTACACAAACAGAGTTATCTGTTTCGACGAATACTAGATACACTAAATAATTTATCAAGTGCTAAATACTTATGGTACATCCAGATGATCGAGACAAAACAGCTTTTTCAACTTGCCGTGATCTCTACTGATTCCAGGTTCTACCATTTATTTGGTCTTTGTAATACTCCAGCTACGTTTGAATGTCTGATGAAAATGGTTTTAAGAGGACTTACCTGGAAAACATGCTTAATATATCTTGATATAATGATATGATTATGTCCAAAATCTTTGATGAGCATTTGAAAAAGCGAGGTATTTAAAATATTGAGAAATGACAATTTAAAGCTAAATTATAAGAAATGTTCACTTTTTCAAAGATAGGATACGATCTAGGGCATATCATTTTAGTAGAAGGAACTGATCCAGAGAACATTTGAGTTTTTAAAGATTGAAGCTGAAAAAGGAAATTATTAAAGAAAGTAAGTTATCAATCGAAGTAGCACTGAAAACGACAATAAATATCATCAGATTGACAACAGCTGGAATACTTTCTTTGGTTACAACCTCTCAAGATTTTCAAAAATTATAAATCATACAGGATGCCGAGGAAATTAAGATGAGAGAATTTTAAATAATTCACAACCCATCTGCTCAGCGTGGTAAAAGTTCCAACAAGAAAGATTCCTTAGTACTCAACAAAAGAGTAAATGAATTAAAATGTTTAAACATTTTCAATTTCTTTGCAACACGAAAATGCAGCAGCTGCATAATACTTTGGTTAAATTGGAGAGTGCAGGAAGAGTCTATACCGGCTTCGGAGGTTTTTCCTCTTCATCAGTAGTCCCATATCCTCTTCTCTCCGATTTCCCCAGGCAACATACTTTGGCCCTTTCCGAATTGCAAAGAACAAAATGTTTCTTGTTGGAACTTTTACCACGCTGAGCAGATGGGTTGTGAATTATTTAAAATTCTCTCATCTTAATTTCCTCGGCATCCTGAATGATTTATAATTTTTGAAAATCTCGGGAGGTTGTAACCAAAGAAAGTATTCCACCTGTTGTCAATCTGCTAGTATGGGAACGATATTTATTGTCGTTTTCTGTGCTACTTCGATTGATAACTTGCTTTGTTTTTCGGTAGATGGCTTTAGTACATCCGTGACATTTCGTTCTTTGCAATTCGGAAAGGCCCAAAATATGATGCCTGGGGAAATCGGAGAGAAGAGGATATGGTACTACTGATGAGGAGGAAAAAACCTCCGAAACCGGTATAGACTCTTCCTGCACTCTCCGATTTAACCAGAGTATTATGCAACTGCTGCAATTTCGTGTTGCAAAGAAATTGAAAATGTTTATACATTTTAAGGAAATTATTAGCTTTTTTAGGCTCCGTTCATATTATCGAAAATTTTGTCATTTCTGTCATTCAGTTAGCACAAGTACTGTAATATTTTTTGTAGTTTTCAACAAAAGTGATTAGAAAGAAATGCTAAATGGACTCAAGGGTTCTGCCGCGTTCATAGATATCTCAGCAGCTTTCGACACTGTCCGGCGAGAAGGAATGATTTATAAACTCTTACGCACTCTTGCAAATTCACCGCTAGAATAAGGTTCAAAACAGACGGACCACGCTGCAGCGCTACGCTGTGGATCCACAAAAGTAGTTTCCGATGATTGACCGTGGGTTATTATGTGGAGTGGACGTTTCATCACAGACGAGCGACTGCGGCCTATTTTGAACCTAATAGAAAATATGCTCACCGACAGAGTATTTCAAGTAATTAGGGGATCCAAAATAAGCACTCCGAGAAAACTCAAAAATGGTCTACCACAAGGCTCGGCACCCGCACCATTGCTTTTTAGCCTTTACATCGCAGACATTCCGACAACAACATCAACAAAGTTTAGCTATGCTGATGACTGTGCTTTATTAACACTAAGAAAATCACTAGAAGAAGCTGAAGATATTCTGACGAAAAACCTAGCGGTTATGGGACGTTACTTTCAAAAATGGAGACTTCGCCCCATGCCTCTAAAACCGAAGTAACCTGCTTCCAGATAAACAACAATCTGGCGTCAAAAACACTTAACGTTCACTTTAATAACACACGACCCATAAAGACAATAAACATCCAAAATACTTAGGCGTGGTTTTGGACAGAACGTTAAGCTTAGAACATTTAAGTACAGTTGTCGAGAAACTGAAAACCAGAAATAACATCATTCAGAAGCTCTGCGGCACAACATGGAGGCCATCGGCATCCACATTTAGGTCTTCAGGTTTAGCTCTTGTTTATTATGTAGCTGAATATTGCGCATCAATATGGATCAACAGTGCCACGTTCAAAAGATTGATGCCCATCTAAATAACACCATGATAATGATCGCTGGAGTAATCAAATCTACACCAACCCATTGGCTACCAGTGCTGAGCAACAGTCCACCACCACCACCACACCTTAGCCGACTCAATCTGCCCACCAAATAATATAACAAGATTCATAGAAGGTACAACCAAACGTCGACTGCGCTCCAGAAAATCTCCAATACAAACCGCAGAATCAGCCGCAACCACCTAATGATCAACCTGATCACGAGATGGATACATGAACGGTCAAAAACTCAACCAAATACTATATAGTTATACCTTGCACCATAGATACACCTGGATTTGATCTACCACGTAAGAACTAGTGCACACTTAGGGCCGATTTCTCGCATCGAGTTAAACTCCAGTTTAACCTGAACTTTTAGTGAACGTCCGTTTAAAGTCAAAATCGTCTTTCTTAATTCACGTTCAACAGCTTAAACGCTGAAATTCGGGCGTTCAAAACAAAGTTCAGATGATTTCAAGGTTTCAAATGAAACGCTGTCATAATATAAATATAACCTATTATATTATATTAAGCCTAACGATAAACGATAACTTTATTTTTGTTTTTATTACATTTATTTATAATTATTAAAATGACTGTTTGACTATAAATACTTAAATTTAACTTTATTCAGAAACAGCATAAAAAAGGTCACACAAAATGGCGATAGTTTTTTACCTTTCGCCATCTATTGACATTTCTCGAAAGATGTAGAATGCGAACTGACAATGAGAATTGCATTTCCAAACAAAACCGAAGTTCAAGGATGAACCCCAGTCAATTGAACCATAGATTAACGCAGTTATGAGAAATCGACCCTTTAATGCATCAGAACTCAACATCACCGAGCTCAAGATGGTCGATGTTGCACAAATGGGGTAAGCTGCCATCACTGTCATGCAGCTGCGGCGAGGTACAATTTATCAATCACCTAACGGAGCAGTTTGCCTATAAATTGGGCATGATCAACTATTTTTTATATCGAATCAATTTTAACTTAGCAAATTGTAATTTGTAATCTTCTAAATTATCTTATAAATATAAATAAAACGGGATAATACCCGAAGGTTACACCAGGGAGTAAAACTCCCTGGTGTAGTTGGTATATTTAATAAAAATTAAAAATAAAAAAAAAATTAAAAATCCAAAAGGATTACGTTCAGAACGTTTTCGGGCTTATCAGTCCATCATCAGTGAACTCTCTGTCCTTGCTAAATAGCCACAATGCCAAACACTGGTTATGATGTATGTTCTAACTACATATTAAAATTTGCAAAAGAATTTGGCCTAGATTGGATGCCAATGGATTACTGCCAGCAACATGATGCTCTACTGTATCACATTACGATATTTTTTTTAAGTGATTAGGTCTTTATTGAACCACGTTTAGTCTGTCAATAATTGACAGATTAAACGTGGTTCAATGAAGACCTAATCACTGTCAATGATTGACAGACTAAACGTGGTTCAATGAAGACCTAATCACTTAAAAAATCTCTTAATGTGATACAGTAGAGCATCATGTTGATGGTAGTGATCCATTGGCTTCCAATCTAGGCCAAATATTCTTTTGCAAATTTTAATATGTAGTTGGAACATACATCTTAACCAGTGTTTGGCATTGTGGCTATTTAGCAAGGACAGGGAGTTCACTGATGATGGACTGATAAGTCCGAAAACGTTCTGAACGTAATCCTTTTGGATTTTTAAAAAAATTTTAAATTTTTATTAAATACACCAACTACACCAGGGAGTTTTACTTCACGTTAAATTTTATTTATCTTATAAATATCTCAAAAATGCGATACGCTAAAATCAACAAGTTCAGTTAGCTAGACATAGTAGCTATTTATCTTATATTTAAAATTTTCAGAAAAACGCTCATCTTTCTCGTTATCTAGCAGTACCTAAAGCCAAATGGATAGGAGTATATCCATCAGAAATACACAAGTTTGAGATAACTACCCAACCTTTGTCAGATAGCGATTTAAGCAGAATTAACAACCTTCTAAGAGCGCATTATATGGATGACAACCCCGAAATAGTGGCAGAACTGAAAATAATG
The DNA here is from genome assembly GCF_917563875.1 of Diabrotica virgifera virgifera. Taxonomy (NCBI): domain Eukaryota; kingdom Metazoa; phylum Arthropoda; class Insecta; order Coleoptera; family Chrysomelidae; genus Diabrotica; species Diabrotica virgifera. The sequence continues at coordinate 147,808,717 of NC_065449.1, forward strand.
TTGCAGCATAAATTAAAAGCAGGAATTGAAGGATTGATCAAGAATGATGTATTTTTAAGTGATGTGTATTTAACCATGAAGTTTGTTAATCTTTCGTTCATTTGAAGTTACCTTAAGTTGTTTGTATCTATTAAAAAGTTGTTCATATAAAAATATATTTTTATACTTTGAATTTGTTGGGTTATCTAATATAAATCAAACCACTTTTTTATTATTGCAAAATATATTTCATCACTTTGACATGTCTTCTAAAATTTAATTCTAGGTATGGTTCTTCTCAGTCTTTTTTCAGTGTGACGCAAGTGACAGAAAAAAGCACGTCCGTGATACATACACATGTATAATAACAGTTATTCCAGTTGTTGATAGATGGAGCTATAATCGAAAAAAAAAGATTTGGGTTTACCGATTTACTGATTATTTACCTATTACATATCTATACGACTATAATTTAAAGTTCTTCTCAGTCTTTCAGAGTGTGTCATTAATGATGTAATATATGATTTTAATAATGTAGAGCAGAGGTCGGCAACGCGGCGCCCGCGGGCACCACTGCGCCCTTCAATAAATTTTAATGCGCCCTTAAACTATTGTTAATTTAGACAAAAAATTCAAAACGTATATTTTTTATACGTTTATATTCATAAATTTGTTAGGTCAAAAAATAGTTGGCGCCCGCCATGAATTTTTAATTTAGTATTTCACTCTTTACATTAAAAACGTTGCCGACCTCTGATGTAGAGAATCATATCATAGCATGACATTTTAATTAAAACTGACAGTTGTCAGAATCGTAATCGTAATTTGGTGTAAAAACAAATCAATTGTCTTTATTTCATTTATAAAAAGGTATGTTCTTTGATTTGTATAGTTTTATAAATTCAGATTATAATACATAGTCGTATTATATATTATTGTATTATAATACATGTACATAGTCGTATAGATAATACATAAATAATTTTTTGTTCGATTATAGCGCCATCTATCAACAACTGCAATAAATGGTATAAATGATTTTAATCACAGACGTACCTTTTTTTCTGTCACTTCGAACTTAATGCGTTAGAAAGAAATCGAAAAACTGTGACGTACTGAAAGATGCCTATGAGAAGGAGAATACGTCTTACCCACGTATTCAAAAAGTGGGTTTTACCTTTCGAAGTATATATAGAAGAGAAAGCAGAGGCGGCCTTCAAAGCAAAGGCAAGTTCTTCTCAAGAATGTTGTTTAAAGACGAATTTCGACCCCAAACCAATTTATGTAACAGAAAACCACCAGCGATAACAAAATGAGTTCTATGACTGTTATTGGAGGATTTCTCTACTGGTGTAAAAACATTACACCAAGATATTTACTTGGTAACTTTTCCCATGCCATCCTTAACGAATTATACCAATGGAAAAGGTACTAATTCGTATGCTAGATAATTATTTGATATCGCCGACTCTTTCTCTCGACATGTAAATCCGTTGAACTAAAAGTAATTTAGAAATGTCTTTAACACTAACGGTTCAAAAAGCTATCGAAAGGTACTAAGAATTTATTAACGAGAAAAAATACAAACAGATCAACCAAACAAAATTATAAAGAGAAACAAAATAAACAAAAATCAAAATCCTATAACTACAATATTATTTCCTAGTGACTACACTTGAGAGCAAAAAAATCGACGAACTCGATGATTTTTTTAGTGTGTTATAGCCTTATTATTCAACAGTTTGACTCCTATGTGTATCATACATAATACACAATAGGTACTCTCACCAAGTACTATAGACTATAATACATCCAACTCACACAGAAAACTGACAGCACGTTGCTACTAGCGCCTCTGTCGGCTGGAGTTGATAACTACGTTTTCTCAACGTAAACATACACATTTAATTTTGTTAATTTTTGGATAACTAGCTCATCTTTGTAAATTCTGTTTGTATTTTTATACAAAATCCTATAAAATGGGTTCGGTAAAATGGATTCTCAGAAAATACCTATAGTCTGGGCTGATTATCGGAGAATAGGCCATTTTTGGCAAAAGTTATTTACCAGCAATTTTATTGCTGGAATCGAAGCTTATGATTATATATATTAATAATATAGGTATGCAAAGTCCGCAGATAGTGTGCTACTTTTTTTATTAACAAAATGGCGCCCCAAATCGTGTTTTTTTCAATTTTTGCTCCATAACTCCGAACATTTTAACTTTGCACCAAAAACACCCTAATAAAAATTCACCAAAATTAAATTCTGCATAAAGACATGTTTATCCCGATCTGCTCTGACGAAAATTTTCTTCGGAAAATGTGGGTTTTCCCAACAAAATCTTCAAATTTCAAATAAAGTTTTAGATAAGTAATTATCTACCAATAATTAAATAACTCGGTGACATAAAAGCTTTCTTGGTTTAAATTATAGTTCCAGAAGCCGGTGAAAATTAAACGAATATTTTAGCAACAATTCAATTGTTAATTAATAATTTACGGTCGCAATAATAACCAAAATAATTATGATACACTGATCAAACTTTGAAATCTTATAAAGATGAGATGCCTATTTAATATTTTGTCAACAAAATATAAATTTTTAATTTTTTTGAATAATCTTTAAATGTTTAAAAAAATAGTTATAAACAAATTACCGTTTCTCAGAAAGTTTTTATTATATTCTAATTTTAAAAAATAGGTAAAATGCGTATTTCAAAGATCATGAAAATGAATGCTTTAAAACTTTTTTGCAACCATTTGCAAAAAAGTTATGAAATAGCAAAGTAAACATACGATTACTAAGTTGTTTATAATTTTTTTTAATTCTTTCAAAGCGTAAAAGTGAGTTTAAAGTACAAGCTAATTACTTACAAAAAATATCGATTATTAGTTTAATGGTTGTATTTTAATTAAAGATTATAAATATATTTTTTTGTAATTTACACGCGCGAAAGTAGACTAATACAGTATCGTAGCTATAATTTTCACTCGAAGCGACGAACGCCACGCGAGGTACAGTAGTTAATAAATAAAATTATGTATTATAACCCGTCTCCGGATCTGTATCAAGCCTACTTTCGCGCTAAAATTTACAAAAAAAAAAACATTTTTACTCTTTGATTAAAATATAACCACTGAACTAATGTTTGATATTTTTTGAGAGTAATTAGTTTGTACCATAAACTCACTTTTAAGCTTTGAAAAAATTAAAACAAATTATAAACAACGAAGAAATCGTATGTTTACTTTGCTGTTTCATAACTTTTTTACAAATGGTTGGAAAAAAATTTTAAAGCATTCATTTTCAAGACCTTTGAAATACGCATTTTAAGTATTTTTTAAAATTATAATATAATAAACAATTTCTGAGAAATGTTAATTTGTTTATAACTATCTTTTTTAAACATTTAAAGATTATGCAAAAAAATGAAAAATTTATATTTTGTCGACAAAATATTAAATAGGCACCACATCTTTATATTCTTTCTAAGTTTGATCAATGTCTCATAATTATTTTGAATTTTCACCGGCTTCTGCAGTTATAATCTATACCAAGAAAGCTTATTTCACAAAGTTATTTCATTAATGATAAATAATTACTTGCCCAAAAAATGTATTTGAAAATTCGAGATTTTGTTGGGAAAACCCACATTTTTCGGGGAAAATTTTCGTCGGAGGAAATCGGGAAAAACATGCCTCTATGTAGAATTAAATTGTGGTGAATTTTTGTTTGAGTGTTTTTGGTGTAAAGTTAAAATCTTCGGAGTTATAGACTAATAATTGAAAAAAACACGATTTGGGGGGAGCCATTTTGTTAATAAAAAAAGTAGCACACTATCTGCGGAATTTGCATACCTATATTATTAATATATAGGAGCATAATATTCGATTCCAGCAATAAAATTGCTTATAAATAACCTTTCTTTGTACTTTACTAATTAGACCAGCGTATTATAACTTTTTTTTTTCAAAATTTAAAGATTATGCAAAAAAACGAAAAATTTATATTTTGTCAGTAAAATATTAAATAAGCATCTCATCTTTATAATATTTATAAGTTTGATCAATGTATCATGATTATTTTGGTTATTATTGCGATCGTAAATTGTTAATTAACAATTGAATTGTTGCTAAAATATTCGTTTAATTTTCACCGGCTTCTGGAATTACAATCTATACCAAGAAAGCTTTGATGTCATTAAGTTATTTAATTATTGATTAATAATTACTTACCTAAAACTTTATTTGAAAATTAGAGATTTTGTTGGGAAAACCCGAATTTTCCGAGGAAAATTTTCGTCGGAACAAATCGGGAAAAAAAGACTATGCAGAATTTAATTGCGATGAATTTTTTATTTGGGTGTTTTTGTTGTAAAGTTAAAATCTTCGGAGTTATAGAGCAATAATTGAAAAAATACGATTTGTCGGCGCCATTTTGTTTATAAAAAAAAGTAGCACACTATCTGCGGACTTTGCATACATATATTATTAATAATATAGGATCTTATAATTCGATTCCAGCAATAAAATTGCTGGTAAATAACTTTTCCATGAATTTTGCTAATTAGCCCAGAGTACTAGGACGGGAACAAAATCAACTAAAAAGTGTATTACTTTGCCCCCATTCACCCTGAAGAGAGTGTGTTTAGCTGTTTAGAATTTCTTGTTACAAGAAGGCTAACTAACCCAAGACTGTATAGAAAATTTATTTTGTATTATTAGGGCTAAGGGTTTTAATAATAATGTACCTGATAGTGTGAAATTTAGGTGTAACTTGAGATCTGTCATGGGAAATGAATTGTTGCAACCATGCATCGACCAACAGCAACATTGATGCTTGTTCCTTTTTAATCCAAAAACGACATAAGTGATGACAATTACGATATGATCGAAACAAATTCTGAGACTTATGTGTTCGGATGGGTTTGCAGTCAATTGTCTCACGAAGAATGTCTAGAAATGCCACATGCATTATGAAGAGTTAAAAAAATATGGTAGATCATCTCATTTTAAATTTTAAATGATGAAGCAAAGAGAGCTTCAGATAAAATTAGTGATACATTTAAAAGTAATTAATAAAATTAAAAATTTACTTACAAGAAACTCTCCAAAATGTATGTACAAATTTCCACAAAACTTTTATAGATAAATATTTTATTGTTTTAATAAAACCGTATCTAAATAAAATTAACAATACTTAGTAAGAAGAGAAAATTATGTAAATTAAAAGTAGCAATATAAAATTAAAGAAAATAACTCACAACTAAATTTGTATTTTGATTTAATCGTATAAAAATAACCAATGCATAGTTTGTAGTTATCAACTCATACCACTAGATGGCGCTATTTTGCTTACTGCCACAAAATTAATGGGAAATGTCAAGAGTTGTACCTATTATAGTCTATGTATAGTATTTGCTCTCAATCTCCCTTATCCTATGTGTATGAATTTGATACACAAGAATAGAACTTATTCAAGCAACAAAAAGTAGCCAGGCCGTGACAACTTATGAGGATAAATAGGCCCAGGAGTTAAAGTGTTAAGAAAATCGATGTAATAATATTGTTGCTAGACAGATAAATGTCATTGTATACCGGGTGTAACAATCATACTGTGTTTTTCCTTCGGAACACCCTGTGGAATATTCTAGATATAAAATATTTAAATTAAAACACAATTGCATCTTTAGGCTTTCCTAACATTTTGTTTTTGATTCATTCGCTTATGTTCGATAATAAAAGATATATGTAAGTTTATATTACAACTAACGCATTCCAAAACTCGAGAGCTACTGTTTCTACCTCTTATAAGGTTTTAGGAGGTGGCAAACACTGTCGTAGTCTTCTGCCAATTATGTACCACAAATGGTCGATCGGGTTAAGATCAGGACTATGCTTTGACATCCATTAAACTGTTAATTTCTCATAGCGTACTTTAGACTTGTTTATTAAACTGAGCAGAAAAAAACATGGCTAGTTGTTAACGTACCTAACTTTTTTATTATCCAACATAAGCAAATGCATCAAAAAGGAAAATGTTAATAAAGTGTAAGGCTACAATTTAGTTTTAATTTCAATATTTTATATACGCTAGGATATTCCACAGGGTGTTCCGAACTTTAAGGAAAAAACACAGTATGATTGTTACACCCGGTATAAAATGACATTTACCTCCTTAGCGATATTATTAAAGAATAAGTACATACTAAAAAAATCACTCAAATCGGACAACAGGTTTACAAAATCATCGAGTGAGTCGATTTTTTTGCTCTCAAGTACATATATGTCTTTTGAATATCTTTGCCATTCAAATCACTATTAATGGGTCTACCCTAAAATCCCGACAGCCAAAATCCCGACGGCCAAAATCCCGACACGCCAGAACCTCTACAGGCCAGAATCCCGACAGGCCAGAATCCCGACAAATTAAAAATCCTGTCAGATTTTCAGAACTATAATACATAGTATTCATCTATTTTTTGTTACGTTACAGTATTATTTTAAACATAAAATTTATTTATATTATGTATATTTATATTTAGCTAATTATACTAATATCACCTACATACTTGGAAATAAATTAAAACTGATTAATAAAACGGATTATAAGCTTTCATTTGACACCTCAAATGTCATTCTACCTGGTATAATGATGGAGGAGTTGTGTTTGCGGACAGACAGACCGACGGACGGACGGACAGAAGGACGTGGATAATTCAAAGTTTTCACATTTTTCCAAAACTAGTGAAAACAATAATGGAAAAATCTTTGGGAATTAATTTACATATTTGAAAGTAGATGATATTAGTACTAGCTAAAATATAAATAAATTTCATGTTTGAAATAATACTGTAACGTAACAAAAATAGATGGATATAGTATGTATTATAGTTTTGAAAATCTGACAGAATTTTTATTTGTCGGGATTCTGACCTGTCGGGATTCTGGCGTGTCGGGAGTTTGGCCGTCGGGATTTTGGCTGTCGGGATTTTGGGCGGCACCGCTATTAATCTGTGTTAATACATATCCTTAAAGTAGATATGTGACAACCGTGTTATCTACGCTACCAGTAAAAATGCAAAACTTCTAACACTTGTTTACACAGAAAGCACTACTAAAACTTGTAATTAATTGCTTTTGAAACAAAAGCGGGACAATCTTTGAGAGACTAGGGAGCACTTTGTAAATATATACAGTAAAACCCTTGAAGGATTTTGAGAACTGCCAACAAAGATGTTACTGGGTCCACGTCTTAATTTACTCTGATATGAGGGCGGGTGCCTGGTGTTTTGCGAATCTTTTTTGAAAACTAACTACATATGTATTTTATGCACGAAACACTTGTTTTGTCATCAATAAGCTTATAATTCGTTCGTTTTTTTGGGTCACGCTTTCCAGTGACGAAGATTTTAAAATTAATGTTAATCTACTGTCACTACTACGCAATTGAGTCTTTCTCTGGTAACGTCGGTTTCTCTGGTAGAGTTTATTTACCGATCTTTCTTGTAGCATTCTTTACATTTTAGCCTGGCTACCTTAATCTCCTGCTATGGTATCTCGAAATGGAGAGTTATTTCAAACAATTGTTTGAATATTTTTTATCTAATCTTCAATTTTATAAAAAATCTTCAACGTGTCTTCCTTTTGGAGCAATACCCTATTTAAATCAAATTATATAAAAGTAAAAACAATAATTATACGATTTATTCTGTTTAAAATTTTACAATTCTAAAGTACATACAATATTAATTTGAATTTTTTAATATATTATTTATTAGATATACATATCTATGTAACTACAGTTCAACAGTTAATAATACAATAGACATAGATTTAAATAAAGTTCAACAACAATTATCTGGACATTATTGGTGCTGATTGCGTAAAATTGTTTAAATATTTATTTATTATTTCACCCAAAAAGGAGAAGAATATTTTAATACTTACATAACAGATACTGAATATGTTGTAAATATTATAAAAATATTTAAGAAATGCGAACAAAGAACTTTCTGCTATTCTGTGTTTTCTTGATAATTCAAATAATAAAGGTTTAGTTAAATTAAAATAAAAACTATGAAAGGGATCTTTGAATCTACAAAGGGAAAAAAAATTACGGAAAACCGACAATTTGTATAGTCAATTTGTCCTTCAGTAATTTATTGTCACATGACATTTCTGATGACGTATATTGGTCTAAAATTAGAATAAACTCTGAATATAAATATATATTTAATTATTATTTTCTCATAGTACTATTGTTTAGGCTGAAATAACGTAGGCATCATATTTGATAAAAGTAACACATATTTCTATTAATTTAATGATGACTCAATAGGGATTCCCTTTCTGGCAATTGCCTGACTTTCATGCTACCATCAGCTCCGCACGAAAATAATCGAGAATGATTATCGATGTGTAACTGGGTGACTCCTTGACCAATGTTCTTGAAGAAGCTGCTACGAGCATGTTCTGCTGGTAGGGATAGAAGGACATTTGGAACCGTCACACCCCAGATCTACAAAATAATAAAATAAAAATTAACTACCAGTAGAATAATTCTTACATTTTTATTACATAATAAATTTCAGGTATATTTATTAAAGGTTCATTTTTAGACTAAAAGACTTTTAGTAAGGCAAAATTTATGAGAAATTTAGTTCACAGCGAACACCTATAGTCCAGGAACCGAAGCATTTCACCTCGCAATTTTTACAGAATGGATCGATTTGCTTGAAAATTTGAGAATAAGTAGTGGATAGTTCAAGGATCAAAATCTATATGATGCCGAAAGGCGCTTTTACCATGGAGGCGGTTGCCACCCCATCTTAGGGGTGGAAATTTTTTATTATATTTTGACTGCAAAAGTTGATAAAAACATTCATTCTAAGCAAAAAATGTTTTATACATTTTTTGATAAAATTAATACTTTTCGATTTATTCGCTATCGAAAGTGTGAGTTTTATACAGAAAAAATCAATATTTTTCGATATATACTCATTTACCATTCACTCAATTATTGCCGTAGAAAAAATTTTTTTAACCAAGTTCTAGGGAATTGAATAACCTACAATTTTATATTGAAACATTTTTTCGTATCTCTGATGCTAATCTTTATATTCTGAAGAGAATGGCATTTTTTACTAAGCTACAAAAATTCGTTATTCGCTTTTAACTCCTGTTTTTTTAAAACTAATCATTCTAAGCCAGTCAAACTTCTAGAATCTATTAATAATACATAAATAAAGAAGAATGAATAAGGTCAATGACTAAAAGCAAAGCTAACTTACATTATTATGCTTCCAATTGGATTTCTTTTTTTTTTTTTTTCAAAAATATATATCGATTTTTTAACCGTAACCTTTTTAATTTTTATCTTAGAAAGTTTGGTAAAAAATAGTTTTGTAGGTTTTTACAAGATCTATAAGACTATTAATATTAAATCCTTTTAAAATCCTCAGTCGCAAAAAGTGGTGACTTTGAATTGGTTGGTAAAGGTGATTTTTGCATGTTATTACAAGATTTAATTGTCAATAGCTTACTCAATTTTTACCGTAGAAAAAATTTTTCCAAACCAGGTTCTTGGGAATTAAATAAGCTACAATTTCATATTTAAATATTTTTTCGTATCTCTGATGATAATATTTCTATTCTGAAGAAATGAGAATTTTTTACCAAACTTCAAAAATTCGATATTTGCTTTTGACTCCATTTTTTTTAAACTAATCATTCTAAAGCAGTTAAACTTCTAGAACCTATTAATAATACATAAATAAAGAAGACTAGATAAGGTCAATGACTAATTTTAATCAGGGTGGTGATTAGGGGTTTGCTTTCGATCATTTTTTCGCTGAAAAATATAGGGTCTGATATCCTTTTCATTATAAGCCACTTAATTTTTGAGCTATAGAATTTTTTAATTTCTAGAGATAGATACTTTTAAATACTTCAAATTAGTTTAAACAAATTATCCTCGAAAAATGCATAGTTTTCCCGTCTTTTGACTTTGAAACTACAATATTTAGCATTTGACGAAGAAGAGCTAACATATATTAAAGTATAGCTCGATTACTATAGGTCTGGATCCCGCGTATGAAAAAAAAGTTGATTAATAGCAAGCTGAAAATTTGTTAATAGCTTAAGGGTGTCTAGTCAGATAAACTTTGATATATGGGAACACTGTAACAGGGGCAGTTTTAATTGTGGAACAGGTTAAAAATTTGGAACGGTCACACCACGAAGACGACACATTTATTTTGTCCGACAGAACAGACTTAAACTCTCCGAACAGAGATTAAACTCTCATGCAAAAATCAGACTGCTATATATCACCTGTCATAATTCCTGTCATTTGACATATTCTACATGTTCGACTCATTAAAACGCCCATTTGGTGATAAATAGCAGTCTGATTTTTGCATGAGAGTTTAATCTCTGTTCGAAGAGTTTAAGTCTGTTCTCTCGGACAAAACACATGTGCCGTTTTCGTGGTCTGACCGCTCCAAATTTTTAACCTGTTCCACAATTAAAACTTCCCCTATTCCAGTGTTTTCAAATATCAAAGTTTGTCTGACTAGACACCCTTAAGCTATTAACAAATTTTCAGCTTGCTATTAATCAACTTTTTTTTCATACGCGGGATCCAGACCTACTATTGGTCTTAAAGAAAATAAAAAAAAAATGGTTTTGTTGATTTTTCAAAACGTACATTTTTGTTAAGCAAAGTTGTTTTGGTAAAACGAAAACTTTTTGAGTTATTTGCAGAAAACTGATTAAAAACATTAATTTTTTTAATGTAAAACTAACACTTTCGATAGCGAATAAATCGAAAACTATTAATTTTATCAAAAAAATATATAGAACATTTTTTGCTTAGAATGAATGTTTTTACCAACTTTTGCGGTCAACATATAATAAAATATTTTCACCCCCGACATGGGGTAGCAACCACCCCCATGGTAAAAGCGCCTTTCGGCATCATATAGATTTTGATCCTTGAACTATCCACTACTTACTCTCAAATTTTCAAGCAAATCGATCCATTCTGTAAAAATTGCGAGGTTTTGACCTATTTTAAGCTTCATTACTTGGACTACTAACCATCCAAAATCGTTGTCGAATTGACAGAAAAGTGCATATATCTCGGAAATCAGAATAAGCAATGATAATCAGACCTGTGAATTTCGAATGACGAATGATTCACTTAAGAGACATCTTTAAGAGCAACATCCCGATAGCTATGAAACGGAAAACATTTGACCAATGCGTTCTTTATATTATGACATACGAAGCAGAAACTCTCACGCTCACAAAAACAGCACTAAAAATATGAGTGGCACAAAGCCGCATTCAAATATCGATTCCCGGCGGTACAAAAAAGACAAAAGAAGGAACCAAGACTTAAGAAAAAAAAACAGGTATATCTGATGTCGTCGACCGCATACCATGCTGAAATGGAATTTGGCAGGCCGCGTAGCGAGATTAAAAGACTCAAGATGACCAAAAAACTAATAGACGGGCTCTTCAGAGAAGACAAACGCAACACAGGACGACCACCAACATGCTGCGTGGACGACATTAAACGAATGTCCAAGAAATGGCAACAAGACGCATAGAACCGTGGAGAGTGGCTAAAAATGGGAGAGACCTATGTCCAGCAGTGGACGGAAGAGGTTGTTGCATGATGATGATGATACACCGGAGAATACACAACAAACTTGAGCTTGAACTAAAGACATTGGTGACACAATTTGGATTTAGAAATGCACTGGGAACGAGGGAAGCCCTGTTCGCTGTAAATGCAAAGGTGCATTGATGGTAATCAGCTCGTATATGTGTGTTTTTTTAATTACAACAAAGCCTTCGGTAAGGTCGAATTACTTGAAGAGAAAAACTTGGACATGAGAGACCTCAGGATCATTAGCGCTATCTAGTATAATCAGATCGCTGTGGTAAAAGAGAACAACGTCTTTTAAAATGAAATACAGATTGAGGGGAGCGACAGGCAGGGCTGTGTCCTGCCTCCCACTTTGTTCAATTTGTATTCAGATGAAATAATCCGGGAAGCACTAGAAGAACTAACTAAGGGAATAAAAGTAAATGGTCTACCAATCAATAATATACGGTTTGCCGAAAGTAATGAGTACACAGAAGAGATTAAAGCAAAAATAGAACGGAGAAGAAATGATTTCAACAAAGTAGAAAAAAGTATTCTGTAGCAGGGACATTGCAACTTCTTTAAAGATACGATTTCTGAGATGCTACGTGTTCGTCGTATTATTTTATGGGTTGAAGGCTTGGACATTAAAGAAAGATGTTTCGGACAGATTAGAAGTCTTCGAGTTATAGGACTACAGAAGGATATTAAGAATAAGTTGGGCGGATAGAGTCACGAATGTCGAGGTGTTGAGAAGAATGGGAAAAGATAAAGAGGATTTGAATACAATTAAAATTAGAAAACTGCAATATCTGGGATATGATGACGGGCGAGTGTTATTAACTTGTTGCAATTAAGAATTCAAGGAAGAATACAGGGTAGAAGGAGTCGTGGAAGAAGACGCATCTCCTGGTTAAACCAGAGCTTGGTTTAACTGCACTTCTGCTCTTTAGAGCAGCGCTATCAAAAGTGCGAATTGCCATGATGGTTGCCAACCTTCTTAGAGGAGGTGGCACATGAAGAAAAATATATTTATTATAAATAAACCCTTGTTACCCGAGTTACCTTTGATACTTCCATAAAAATATATTGTAAATCCTTTATAAACATTTAAAATCAGTTCGAGCGGATACCTCACAAAACGGTTTATTTTACCATTGTAACTGAATTTAACTCAGTATTCGTAAACTTGCGTCGACGTATTACAAGTATATGGGGCACACGCATTCAGTCTGACCCAAAGAAATCCCGCCGATTAAGCAGAATTGTATTATGATATCATACATATATATACACCGTTTTTAGGCGTCAACGCCCTTCCGGTAGGGATCTATAGAGGAGTGACACCGAGCCGCAAACCCTTATCCCTTGCAGTACCGCTCCTCCATAGGCCGATCCTTAGATTAACGAAGACGAAAGATATAACGTTCAGGCAAGAAACAGATGCGCAAAGGCTGCCAAATATTCCAAGTTGGGACAAGTGGGTGGGAGGGGCGACAGGTACGTATTCAGGAAAATTTTGGAATAATAAAATACCGGCGATTTAATTATTAAATGATTTACTTAAAACAACTAAAACTTAATATGAGTACTTATACGTTATTATTTAAAGTATAATATAGTATATAATACGTTATTATTTAAAGTATAATATAGAATTCGCAAGTGTTGCAGATATTAGCGATAGATATATTATGTATTATAAACTTTTTTTTTAAGAGAGGAATGCATTTACGCACACCCTAGCGCCTAGTATTTCGCTCTAAGGTAGTGTGGGACTCGATACTTGTAATACCCACTAAACCTCTCTATCTCATGTTTCATATCCGGAACTCTTCTAGGCCCTCGGCGAACAAAACGTTGGTGATATTAGCAACCAGTTGTACAGTTAAACTGTATGCTCTTACTGACAGTCTTATCTAATAAAATTTTATTATAATGGTGTATTCTAATATTGATGTAGGTTAACACAATCATTTTAACTAAATTAGAAAAATGCGACGTTAAAAAGTTTTGCTCGGAGAAATGGATCTTGTTATCCTCAAAAAGTTTTTTATCTAAAAGATTATAAAATACTTGGTTATTACAACGGTTAAAAATGTTGTAAAAATTTTTCTGCAGTGCTACAAATTAAAATAACATCAGCTGAAGGGTAAGGTATTGCATTCCATTTATCTTTCTGATTAATAAATTAAATCAAAAAATCATTTCTGTCTCCACACAGGCTCTCAATACAGTCCTCGCATTTTAACTGGGCTGAAATTCTACGTACAACGTAGCCGGAAATGTGTGTTATTACTTCTCTTTTATATTCCGAAACATTTATACAAGATATAATTTCAGACAGGTCATTGCCCTCGTCCAATGCGTCATCAACTTCATCTACTATTGTCTCCTTGCTACACGATTTATTTATGATTTCACCAGGCTTCATAATTGATATCTATCATTTCCAAAGGAATACAATTGCCCATAAATGAATCTCTTAATTCAAGATGCAGCATCAAAATGGTGACTTTAAGCGAAATTGAATATTAACCCCCAATTTTTATACCATTTATGATTTATAGTATGTATTGAAACAATCAGAAATGCAATTCGACGCTTATTTATTTAAAATGTATTTTGCTAGTATTAAAATGTATAAGTCCGGTTCTGAAGTACAGCGTCCAACACTTCCTCTCGATACAAATATGGCCAGGAATGACCACAATATTACAAATAGAATATTTTAAACTTATCTAAATAGGTTAACTGACTTTTTATCTTTCACACAATTTGCACTTGTATGATAAATACAGTTCTTGATTATACACTGTGGCATTTTATAAAATAAAGTCACTAACACAGTCGAGAACTTAATTTTCAAAATCACACAATTTAACGTAAAAAATTTAAACCAGAGAACAAGTTATTGCCGGCGGACAGTGCTGGAGGGGATATACTCCGTCCGAGGACAAAGGAGTGGGGATTAAGGGGAAACGGACAGGCTGCGCACTTGTCGATGTTATATCTACCGGTTTCGTTAATCTAAAAGCCGATCAGACACCAGCTTATTCCAGACCAAGTCGTAGATTCTTTTTAGAATTTTAGACTACGACGTCAGCCTTTTTATTTTTCTATTCACCGGGCTGGGGCTCAAACCTCGATCGCCTTGACCGCATATCCACTAGATTTGTCAATCGTGCGCCTCAGTCCACTTGGCTAATCTGATATCATACATGCAAAGTCTAATTGAAAGTGAAAACATAAACCAGCACGCATATATAAAATAGGTACAAAAAATAACACAAGATTATTAATTCTAATTAGTCAGATTACGGGGAGAGTTTCAACTAAGTTTGGAGTTTGCTACCGTTTAGAATAGAATGTCATTGTCGTCATCAGCTGGGTACAATACATTGAATTTAACTAACAATGAAGTACAGGTGAGTAAATAAGTGTATTCCTGATAACCAACCCCACATAAGGGTACATCTCCTTCGTTTATTACCATACCATGTTTTAGTGAATTTATACTAACCTTAATATCTCCATCAGCAGATCCAGTGGCGAAATAATCTTCGTGAGGGTCGATGGCTATACATTTTACAGCGCTTTCGTGGGCAGAGAATTTGTGCCTTATTGACTTGGATCGAACGTCGATGAGACAGACATCACCCTTTTTACCAGCAGATATTAGAACTTGATGCTGTGGGGCAAACACCAAACTGCTGGCACCTTGATCGTGGCAAGTAAACGGCATTACTAACGCCTTTCCGTGCGGAAGAATCGAATCCCAGATGCAGACGTTTTTACTCTCGGAACTATGGCCAGCTAAAATTATATTGACATTTTAAAGATATGAAGGTTATAGTTAAATCAATGTTGACAATATTAAAATTCAATAATTCTTAAATATACAGGGCGTAACAAAAAGGCAGGTCATAAATTAAATTACATATTCTGGGACCAAAAATAGTTCAATTGAACCTAATACCTTATTACAAATGTGCACATAAAAAAATTAGGTACAGCCCTTTGAAGTTACAAAATGAAAATCGATTTTTTCCAATACATATATCGAAACCTATGAGATTTTTTATTGAAAATGGACATGTGGCATTCTTACGACAGAAACATCTTAAAAAAAGTGAAATTTGTGCACCCCATAAAAATTTTATGGGGCTTTTGTTCCCTTAAACCCCCAAATATTTGTGTACGTTCCAATTAAAATATTATTATGGTACCTTTAGTTAAATAAAATCTTTTTAATTTTTTTGATAAGCCAGTTTTTATCGAGATATTTTGTGTGTGTGTTTGTGTTTTATTGGCACTAGTTTAAGCAACCAACTAACCAGTCAATGTGTTTTGAATTCCCTCTTTTACAAAATATATGCTTAGTATCTAAATTTAAAACTATTACTACTACTAAGTTTTTTACTCTGATTATTTTTTCACCTGTCAAATTCTGACGTTTTTGCTTTTTCAGCCAATCACCACGCTTCGTTCTAGCCAATCATTGAGTGTAATACTGATAAAACAGCCTCTTCCTTGATAAAACAGTATCTTCCCTGATAAAACTTAAGGTACCCTAAATTTCACATAATACGTTACGAACGACATTGGAAAATCTAATATTAGTTATAAAAATTGTGTTTTTAATAATTGTTCATTTTCGATTTAAACAGTTTTTATGTATTAACAATAGATATAATAAATAAATTGGTTCATTTTTAAATCATAGAATAATTTATCTATAACCTACTTAAGACATTGATCCTAGTTGTCTTAAAAATATTTCACAGATGCCCGTATTTACTAATAATACATATTGGTTCACAAAATAATCTTTTCAAATACCACTCGTCCTCTAAATTTTGCTTGATAAATTTTTTCGTTTTCATACTTTAACTTCTTTATTTAGGGTAAAATCACTCAAACAAACCAAAATGGATAAAATCACTCGTCCTTCGGACTCGTGATTTTATCATTCGGTTTGTTTTAGTAATTTTACCAAATAAAGAAGTTTTCGTGAAAACAAAAAAAAATTATCGATAAAATTTAGAGGACTCGTGGTATTACCTTTGATTATTTTTTTTTGTTTTTTTTTTTCTTTTGTTTTTTATGTATTTTTTATCAAAGCGTTAATTTTAAACAATTAACATGGTTGCATAAAATTTTATGAATATTTAGATTGTTTGATTGTAAAAAGTATATAAGATTAAAAGGAAATTGTACATTAACTTGAACTAGATTGGTATAGAAATTTGACATTTCAATAAAATGTAACGGACATTCTAACAGCATATGTTGTAGATCAGCTAGCTCTCCACGTAAACATTCATCATTATCTACAAGTCCTATTTCTCTTTTGTAGACTGGAGTCAGGCAGTGATTGCTTCTTATTCGATAAATAGTTTTGATAAAGCCTCTGTTGGAAACTTGATTAAACCATGTCTTGATGGGAAGTGTAGGATGGATTTTTTTGTAATAATTTCCTTTGTCTGAATAGTTGTATTGTTCCTGCCATTTCGTCCGTTTGATAGATCTGATAATAGAAATTATGTCTCCCATAGGAAGTTGATAGGTTTGCAGAGCGGATTCCTTCATTGTTGCTTTTTTAGCCAGATCATCTACTATTTCGTTGTTTTTTTATACTAATGTGTGCTTTTATCCAGCACAATATTATATTTTTGCCCGATTTCAAAGCTTCACTGTTCATTGCTATGATGTCACTGATGATATAATTTTCTGCAAAATTATGTACATTATATTTCATTTTCTTTACAATGCTTTGGCATTGATATATCGAGATATTTTGAACATTTGTAAAATCCAACACATATTTTTACATGGTTAAGTAAGATTATAGAGACCTGGTGATAACATTATGAAAATAATATTCTATAATCTTACTAAACTGGCTTTATCGAAAAAGTACTAAAAGGCAAAACAGTTTTAAAAACATTGTGTTTAACTGATGGTACAATAATAGTTTAATTGGAACGTACCCAAATATTTGGAGGTGTTTAAGGGAACCAAACCCCCATAAAATTTTTATTGGGTGTACAATTTTCACTTTTATTTTTTTAAGATGTTCCTGCCATAAGAATGCCACATGTGTATTTTGAATAAAAAATTCCCAATAGTTTTCAATATGTTGGAAAAAATCGATTTTCATTTTGTAACTTAAAAGGGCTCTAACATTTTTTACGCGCATATTTGTACTAAGGTAAGTTAGGTTCAATAGAACTATTTTTGGTCCCAGAATATGTGATTTCATTTATGACCTGCCTTTTTGTTACACCCTGAATATTTCTCATTTCGACTTCTCTAGTCTACATGAGGATTTCTTTGTGCTTAAAAAATGTATCAGTTATTCTAATATTGTTTAATGTGCAACATTCTAGTAATTTCCTTCGATTGTTATTTCTGGTCATTTCTTCAAACGGTCCTATTGGGACCGTGCAAGTTCGGCAAAGCGACACCTGGTTTCTACGCTCAGCAACATTATTCGCACTTTTAATTATATTGGCCAATTATATTAGTCCTGGTTACTGGATAATTGTCAATGCCATAGTCCAAAAAAATAATAAGAAAAAATAAGATTCAGGTTATGTTATTAAAACGTAAACAATTGTATGTAGTAAATAAAATTAGTTATTAAAATGCAGTACTGCAAGCAAAATACAATTAATTAAATTTACCTTTATATAATAATTGCATATCATATCAATATTGTGGAGCAATATATAATTTTTCTTCTTCAATAATAGTTTTTTTTTTTTTTTATTTAATGTTGTAATATTTACAATCTGTCCTCAACTGAGAACAATAGGTAAATTATTTGACAAAAATTGAAAATTTTGACCTGTAGAGGGAGATCCAGTGATCACCCTCTTTACATAAATTAAATTAAAATAAGTTTAGTTATCACAGATTATTCGAATCTTCTTGCTAGATCCACTACTTTGAATCTCTTCAGGCGTCGTACATCATTGTGGTCATCAGTAAGGTTGCTGGCTAACTCATTTGGATGAGATTCTAGTCTCTTGGAATATTTTTTGTAATATTCCGTTATTACTGTTTTTATGGATGGCACATTGAGGTCTTGCTCTATCACATAGTTTGGCACGTACCAAGGGGCATTCAGCATTGTTCTAAGGACTTTGTTCTGGAACCTCTGCAATATTTCTAGGTTAGTTTGACTGGCTGTCCCCCAAAGTTGGATACCATAAGTCCACACTGGTTTTAATATAGTTTTATATATCAGCAGTTTGTTTTCAAGTGATAGTTGAGATTTACGACCGATGATCCAGTACATTTCTCGAAATTTTATTCCTAGTTGTTTTCTTTTTGTAAAAATGTGTTTTTGCCAAGTTAATCTCCTATCAAGATGGATTCCTAGGTACTTGACAGTATCGGTTTGTGGGAGTTGAGTTTCATTTAGTGTTACAGATGGACATGTTTGTCTTCTCATGGTGAAGGTTACATGGATGGATTTACTCTCATTCGCCTTTATCTTCCATTTTTTAAGCCATATTTGTATATTATTAAGGTCTTTCTGAAGGGTTCTGGATGCTGTATTTGGATCATGGTGAGAGGCTAGTACAGCAGTGTCATCAGCAAAAGTTGCACACGTTGTTTTGTTACTTGTGGGTAGGTCAGCAGTGTAGAGCAAGTACAATATCGGTCCCAAGACACTTCCTTGTGGTACTCCGGCTTTTATTGGTCTTAGGCTTGTGTATTCATTATCCTGTTTGACTAGGAAATGTCGGTTGGAAATATAGCTTTTTAGGATTTGATAAAAAGGATGAGGAAGGTTTTTCTTTAGTTTAAAGAGCATACCAGCATGCCATACCTTGTCGAAGGCCTGACCAATGTCCAGGAATGCAGCAGAACAATACCTTTTATTTTCTAGATCACTTCTGATGTGTTTTACCAGTCTATGTACCTGTTCTATCGTTCCGTGTTGTGTTCTGAACCCAAATTGGTGTTGGGGAATTAGTTTCCTTTCTTCTATAACTGGGGATAATTGTTTAAGGAGAAGTTTTTCCAAAATTTTTGATAGAACAGGTAGCAGGCTTATTGGTCTGTATGAAGTCACCTGAGTTTTATTTTTCCCTGGCTTAGGTATGAGAATAATTTGAGCAACTTTCCATTGTTCTGGGTAGTAACCTAGCCTAAATATTGCATTAAATACTTGCGTTATCATTTTCAGACCTTTGCATGTCAATTGCAAAATCCATCTGGTAGGGCGATTCCAGGAAGTCATTTATTTCTTCCTCTGTGTCACCATCTTCCATGGGATGTGGCTGGAATACATTAGTGAGGTGATTTGCAAATGCTTCGGCTTTTTCCTTATTATTTCTACACCAGTTTCCCTCTTGGTTTCGTATTGGTGGTATTTGTTGTTTCGGGTGTTTGATTTTTCTCGTGGCCTTCCAAAGGGTATATTCACTGTCTGCGTTTGCTGATAAACCTGTAAGATATTCTTGTATTTTGTTATTTTTGATATTATGCAATTGTAGTTTAATTTCCTTGGTGATTTTATTTAATTTCGCCTTGTTCTCATGTGTTCTTTTTCTTCGCCACTCTTCCTTTATTTTTCTCTTTCTAGCAATCATTTCCTTTATTACAGTTGGGCAATTCTCTTTCAATTCTGTTTGGTAGCAGTCAGGGGTAGCATACCAAGCAGCTTCTTGTATAGATTTCTGAAGATTTTCTACTGCTGCGTAGATGTCACTTTCTTAAAATGCAGTACTGCAAGCAAAATACAATTAATTAAATTTACCTTTATATAATAATTGCATATCATATCAATATTGTGGAGCAATATATAATTTTTCTTCTTCAATAATAGTAGGTATGACATATACGTCAATTTGACAATTTCAATTAACAATATGAATTATTTAAGAAAGTTGCAATATTTCTTCGCTATTCTCGCACGATCGTTTCTCGTATTCCCTCCAAGTACTTGCACACCGCGAATATGACTACAGATCATCCCAAACTCTTTTTCTCAGTGCGTCACAGATTATCGAATTCTCTCTAACGCATTACAGTTGGAAGTGACAGAAGAAAACGTACCTCTGTGATTATTATGCATTGAATTTAGAAAATTATGTATTTCTTAACGGGTATTTGCATATTAAATCGAGTTATACTTATAGATGTATAATTGGTTGGCGATTACAATACTCTAAATAGATAACTAATCAATGATGCGAATAAAGATAATTTGACACACAAGTAATCGATCGTGACAGTATTTTCACAATATCATATGATAAAATGACAATTGTAATTTCTAGGTTAGTATTTTTCAGCGACGTAAATATAAATATTTTATGTATATTCGGATATTGTATAGTGAAATTTGATTATATATTTATTTATTTTTACATTAAAATATTTTAAATATTAATATTCTGGCAAATATTTGTATAAATATTGATGTTTACATAAATATAAATATTTGCGACATTCTTAAAATCCTATATGACGTCAAAACTAATGACGCACTGAAAAAAGAGTTTGGGATCCACTGTAGTGGTTATTTAACCACTAGTCATGTTTATTCATTGTAGATTTATTTAACTTTACTGTCTATTAAAACTTACCTGTAGCTAAAAGACTGCACGAACCAAGAAATACAAAGTCACTGATGCCCTTATTATGGCACTGAAGCGTCTGAAAGATAAAACCAACAAATTAATTAATTTTTGTATACGATGTTCAAGTTTTATCGTTCAATAAGAGATAATGCTACTGGCTTGGAAGTTTTATTTTTCTAAATATGGTACAACTGTTCGATGAGAACATGATGTGAAGTATGAAAATCTGTCAACTCATTCTATATTTACAACTGCTCAAAGTTGACATTCCTAGTATTTTTATGGAACAAAATTTAATGCTCAATGATAATTTTTATTTATTTTTGGAAGACCAGCAATCCACACAAAAATTCAAGATATTTTTTGTTATTAGAAGAGATGAAACTAGTATAGTTGGAAATTATCGATATAAACGTATAAATTAACATTACATTACATAGTTTCCCACCTTTAGACGTTTGTGACAGGAGTATTTTATAAAATTTTGTGTCACTGTGTCACAGTGACAGTTGTCATTGTTATACTCCTCCGATACGTCTAAAGGTGGGAAACTATGTAATGTAATGTTAATTTATACGTCTATATCGATAATTTACAACTCTACTAGTTTCATCTCCTTTTAACTCACAACTTAATTTCCATCTTTGCGTTATTTTGCCGGTTATTAGGGCGCTCGTCACTGTATAATTCAACATGTTCATCGACTAGTTTTTTTTTTGACATTAAATCGCCACGACGGGTTAGCGATTTTTATCGAACGTAGAGGCAATATTACATATAGAAGAATATTTTCACAGTCTTATGGATCAGTTCAGAGTTAGAAGATTACTAGAAAAATACGTAAGTCGAAACCATAAATCTTTTTTTTTTTTTTTATTGAACGACAAAACTTTTCAAATCACCTACTCCGTTTAACCTCACGAATATGTTTATACTAAAATCGTTATACTAAAACCAACACACGATGAATGTTACGAGGAGCACTCGCGAATCATGATTTACAATGTACAAACTCTGTAAATCATGATTTGGGATTTACAATGTATACAGGGTGGTTCATCTTATCCGCCTCGGCCTCTGTACGGAAAACCACTTGATATTTTAAAAAAATTTCTTCACAAAAATATACAGGGCCTTTAATACTACAACCTAAAAATAATGTGAATTATACAGGGTGTTCCAAAAAAGAGTGGTATATCAAAGTTATATTTTTTCTTATGGAATGCCCTATATCTGATGACATTATTGAATTGACCTTAAAAAATAAGCTATACTTTCATAAGGGTTCCCTATACCTAAATACAGGGTGTTTTGATTTATTTCGATTTGTATAAAAATGTAAGGTTTTAGAAAAAAATAAATATCTACGAATCTCAGAAGCAGTAACAAATTCTTTCTTGGATCTTAATAATAGACTATTTAGCATACTTAAACAGATGCTTATTGCAACAAAATTTCTTACAGGGTGGTCAAAATATGAGATTGTTCTATTAACAAATTCAAGCTGTAATAACTTACTTATTTTAAATGGAACACCCTGTATCTTACTAGTCTATCGCGTAGAAAATTTATTTAGCTTTCAATTTGTATTAGGGTTTCCTATACCTATCTTTTTACAGGGTGGTCAAAATATTCGATTGTTCTATTAACAAATTCAAGCTGTAATAACTTACTTATTTTAAATGGAACACCCTGTATCTTACTAGTATATCGAGTAGAAAATTTACTTAGCTTTCAATTCTTATTAGGGTTTCCTATACCTATCTAGCTTCATTTTTTAAATAATTAAAGATTTCCTAATTTGTAAGCTTTAAAAATTAGAATTAAGTACCTATGTTGTGGTTATGTACAACACATCACCAACACCGGCAATATACTTAAATATCTTAGTCAAGATAGTTTCATTAATAAAATTCACATTTTTATTATTTAATCACACAGAGTGTTCTTATTTTAAATGACATACTCGATATTCTATTCTTTATAATGGAAGATATTTAAAATCTCTTCAATTCCATGTTAACATTCTCAATACACATGTTATTCTGTAAATATAAATTCCCATGTTATTCTGTAAATACCCATTTTTACATATTTTTGTACAATAGGCTCGTTTTCGTCAAAGTAGCCATTGCATTTAATTGTTTGTAATTGCGATTTAAAGATTCAAACAAAAAGTGGCGTTCTTAAATTTACTTAATAACCGTTGGGTTAAGATATGGAAAATACTTATACGGAATGAAATATAATTTAAATATCTTCCAGAATACGGCATCTAATATAGGGTATGCAGTTTAAAATAAACATATTATTCAATTATACATGTAGGCCAAAATCAACTAAAATAATACAACACTCTGTGTGATTACATGATAACAATGAAAATTTTATTATTAATGACAGTATCTTGTCTAAGTATATTGCCGGTGTTGGTGATGTGTTACATAAACACGACATAGGTACGTATGTAATTATAATTTTTAAAGCTTACAAATTAGGAAATTTTAAATATTTAAAAAATGAAGGGAGAGAGGTATAGGAAACCCTAATAAGAATTAAAAGCTAAGTAAATTTTCTACTCGATAGACTAGTAATCTACAGGGTGTTCCATTTAAAATAAGTAAGTTATTACAGCTTGAATTTGTTAATAGAACAATCTAATATTTTGACCACCCTGTAAAAAGATAGGTATAGGAAACCCTAATACAAATTAAAAGCTAAGTAAATTTTCTACTCGATAGACTAGTAAGATACAGGGTGTTCCATTTAAAATAAGTAAGTTATTACAGCTTGAATTTGTTAATAGAACAATCTCATATTTTGACCACCCTGTAAGAAATTTTGTTGCAATAAGCATCTGTTTAAGTATGCTAAATAGTCTATTATTAAGATCCAAGAAAGAATTTGTTACTGCTTCTTAGATTCGTAGATATTTATTTTTTTCTAAAGCCTTACATTTTTATAAAAATCGAAATAAATCAAAACACCCTGTATTTAGGTATAGGGAACCCTTATGAAAGTATAGCTTATTTTTTAAGGTCAATTCAATAATGTCATCAGATATAGGGCATTCCATAAGAAAAAATATAACTTTGATATACCACTCTTTTTTGGAACACCCTGTATAATTCACATTATTTTTAGATTGTAGTATTAAAGGCCCTGTATATTTCTCTGAAGAAATTTTTTTAAAATATCAAGTGGTTTTCCGTACAGAGACCGAGGCGAATAAGATGAACCACCCTGTATACACATATACATTGTAAATCATGATTTGGGAGTACACCTTGTAACATTCAACATGTCTTGCTTTGTTTATTTCTAGTGCTTCTTTATTGTGATTTTAGTTTAGTTAAGTTTTGTCAAAGGTTTTATTTTATCGTTTTTTAACGATCATGACGTTCTAGTATCTCTCCCATTTCTAATTTTGCTTTGGACAATTTTTTTTAATTGTTATCGATTTTTTAAGTAACTAAAAATAGCCTTCTCAAAGATAATATCAGGAACTATTTAGTAATATAAAAAACATATACTTACGAAAAATGGTCTTGTAGCATTAACACTCAAACCCACTTGGAATAAGCTTAAGTTTCCATCCGAATCTGCTACACCAAACTTATTACCATGCTGAGAAAATCTCACCCTGGTTACTTTCGCATACGTTCCAGGAGGTCTGGGTACAGCTACGGGCTGTTGATGACCCCATTCCCATAAGTGTACTGAACCATCTTGACCTCCGGTCAAATCTTAAAATTCATAAAGAATAAATACACACATCTGAAAAGTCAAGGGATATTTCTATAACATAATAAAATTAATAAAAATAAATTAACGTGATCGTTTAATTTCAATTGAATTTATACAGTTGCTCATCCTGTAGATTTTTGTGAGTAAAACAAAACAGCAAAAGTGTTAACGAATATTTGACAAAGCTTTTTACATGAGAGGAAATAACTATACGTTTTATACTGCAGTAATAATCTGCTGGATCTGGATACGATTTTGATCATGCTATGAAGTTCTTGTTTACTTAGTGCATTGAAAATACTGTTTTTTATCATGGAACGACGTCATATCACTTTGAATGAGATAAATAGGGCTGCAGGCCTTCTTCAATGTGGCATGCGGCAAACTAATGTAGTTGAGCGCATGGGAGTCTCCCAAAGTGTTACAAGTCAATTATTGTGGCGGCGTTTTTGTGGCACTGGAAGTCCAAACGAACGTTATCTAGGAGGTGAGCACGCTACAACTGCAGCTCAAGACCGATTTTTAGTGTTAACCGCAAGAAGAGAACCAACAATTACGGTACCTGAATTGGTTAGTGAATTCCACCTGAGTGGAATAATAGTCGGTGGCAGAACGGACCTCGTTTTTCCAAACCGCTTCCTTACTGCTCATCAGTACTTCTACACCATTCTACAATCTATTGTTCGTCCATTTGCCGATACGGTTCCACGTCCTACGGCGTCCATACGTGGACGCCCAGTGACAGACTGGCTTATCAACGAAGGTATTGATGTGCTGCCTTGACCAGCACAACCCCCGACCTTAACTTCATCGAGCATGTATGGGACATGCTTCAACGAAGAATTACTCCACATGTGGGTAACATATACACGTCGTTTCGTTTCCAAGAACGTCTGATATAACGTTTCAACAAGATGGTGCTTCCGCACACTATTATGGTGCAGTAAGACGTTACCTAGATGAGGAATATTGTGGTAGATGGATTGGACGATGATGCTCAAAAGAATGGCCAGCTCGGTCATTGGACCGCACACCATTAGATTTTTTCTGTTGTGAGTACGACAAGAATATAGCAATAGAATGCATTACGGTCAGAAAGCAAATGGAGCCCATTTTGAACGCTTAATATAAGAGCTGGCTCTTAAATCTTTATTAAGATATAAATAAGAACCATTAAAATCGGCTTAAACGCAAGCAAAATTAGTATGATTGGAATAGGTAGATACTTTTAATACTTTTCAAACAAAATATCACTTGCCTTAAGGTCCCATTTAAAAGTGTCGGTCACAGTGGCTCCGTAACGTCATATATAACTATTACGTCACCTGTTACGACTAGTTGACCTACGTTCTACGTCCGTTTATGTCCTCCCTCCAATCTCACTAGAATAAGTATAACTATTCTAAATATACAAGGGGGACGTGACTTTTGGCTAGCACTGTACATCCTTCTTTCTTCTCTAGGTGCCGTCTCCGCTTCGAAGGTTGGCAATCATCAGAGCGATTTTTACTTTTGAGACTGCGGCTCTACATAATTCGTTGTTACTACATCCAAACCAATACCTAAAGTTCTTCAACCATGGGTTACGTCTCCTTCCTATGGATCTTTTTCCGTGGACTTTTCCTTGCATAATGACCTGGAGTATTACATATGTATCACCTCTCATCACATGTCCCATATATCTCAGTTTTCTTCTTTTAATAATTGTTAGAAGTACTACTCTTTCCTTATGCATACGTCTAATTACCTCTACGTTGGTTATTCTATCTACCCATAAGATCTTCAATATTCTTCGGTACATCCACATCTCAAATGCTTCCAGTCTCCTCACGTCAATTTTCTTCAATATCCACGCTTCCATCCCGTAGTATAATACGGATAACACATAGCACTTCAACAGTCGTATTTTTAACTCAAAGTTTAAGTCTCGACATCAGAGGAGCCTCTTTATTCTTATAAATGTGCTTCTGGCCTGTTCGATTCTGATTCGTATTTCTTGAGAGCTGTCATTGTTTTTATTAATGGTTGTACCTAGGTATTTGAATTCTTCTTACTCTTTCAATAGGCTGATTCTGTACATATATCTCACGAATGTCCTGAATTGTCTTTGTTATTGTCATATATTTCGACTTGCTTATGTTGAGTGATAGTCCATATTCTTCACTTTCCGAGGTCACTTTATTAACACATTGCGTGCACATAACACATATCCCTTTATCGGGATAATACTCTTGGGGGCCACGGCATATCCATGACAATGAAAGTCAGTCGTACGTGTATATCAAAAATGAGCGACGTGGCCTCTGGCAGAACATCTGTGTCTCTCATATATGAGCGACGTAGCACGCAATGTGTTAGGAAGTATCTGAAGGTCTTGTCATGTGATTAGGCTAAAAGAACTGTATCATCAGCGTATCTCAGGTTATTTATGATCACGCCATTAATTCTAATGCCTACGTTTCGTTCATCCATTGGCTTACTTAATATGTCTTCCGAGTATATAAATAATATTGGTGAAAGTATACACCCTTGTCGAACACCTCTTTGTATTTATATTTCTTCTGATGTTATGTCTTCTATTCTCACTACTGCTTTTTGGCCAGATAAGTTTGAAATTATTCTTATATCTCTGAAGTTTAATCTTCTTTTTTCATATTTCAATCAGTTGGTCATGTCTAACCCTATCAAAAGCCGTATTCATCATCATCAATCAGCCAATCTCGTCCACTGCTGGGCATATGCCTCCCTTAGTTCTTTCCAGTGTTCTCTACACTGGGATGCTTGTAGCCAGTTTCCCGCTACTATTTTTATGTCGTCGGTCCATCTAATCGGTGGTCATCCTCGGCTTCTTTTATAGTTTCTGGGCCTCCATTCCATGATTCGCCTTGTCCATCGTCCATCTTGTGTTCTAGCTAAGTGTTTTGCCCAGTTCCACTTAAGCGTCGTAGCTCTTAAAAAAGCCTAAAAGCCTTATTATAGTCTATTAAATACACGTACAGTTCGTGACTCATATCGTGACGTTAAGTGAGAATAGTACCTTCCTTGTTCCTAGGCCTTTACAGAATCCAAATTGTGAATCGCTGATGTGTATATCTAGTCCAGGGCGCATCTGTTTTGAGATGGACGTTGAGAGGTGACACATATTTTTTGCAGAAATTGCTTGGAAATAACTCATATAATAATAGTTGAGTTATCCTCCCACTCAAAAAGGTCCGGAACATTGTTTAAATAATCTAAATATCAAAAAATAAAGGAAAAATTCGATTTTTATCTTCGTTTTTTTGATTATAACTTTAAAAGTGTTCACTTCCGAGAAAAGTCGTACTGACATAAAAGTTGCGTAATTAAATTTCCTACAATATAGGATTGGTTAAAAATTTTAAAAATTGTCACCCTTGTTGCAAAATAGCAATAATTTTGAAAAAACATAAAAAAACAAGTGCTCGCCTTTTACGTTTTTCAACCATTTATTCTATACTTAGGACCTTTATATTTTACCCAGAAAAACTTTATGACATATTAAAACAATACTGTAAATTTCGTTTAGATCGGTTCAATAGATTTTGCAATCCAGCTTTGGGAAAAAAGTTCACTTTTTCAAAATGTTGCAGGACTGAAAATAAAGCAGATAGCAAGTTGAAATTTTTTTACATATAGAAGAATACCGTACCTTTCATTTGCAATTTGCAAAACTAAAATCGGTTAACTACCACGGCATCAGATTTTTTTTTTAAATAAACATTAATTTTTGGTGCTACGAGCAGGACAGCGGTATTTGATTTACAAGTTGATTTCCACCAAAATTTCTTCCAATCTTTATTTAATATATTATTTTCTTACTCTATATTTTGTTGTATTTTAATATTTTAATTCCACAAATATCAAACTAATTTGATTATTGTTTGTGAAATATTGTTTAAACAATTGCATTAGTTTAAAAATATTAAATTTTCATTCTCTAAGTTAAAATATATGAACAAAGAAAGTTTTTGCTAAAAAAAGTGTTATTTCAAAGGATAGAGTATATGTTTTTATTTTGCAATAAACAAATTTATTTATTTATATCAAAATGTACTAAAAATTAAAATTTATCAATCATTATCAAAGGTCATTGAAATGCCCAATCAGAGCAAATGTATCCTCTGTCCTGCGCGTAGCACCAAAAATTAATGTTTATTTAAAAAAATTCCTGGCGTCGCACAGTGGTCCAAAATCCCGAAAAGCTGGCCAAAAGTAAAAAAAATTCAACCTTTCGAGAATATTATTACATTTTCTAAAAGAGAATTTAATTCCCTATTCCATGTTGGCAACCCTAGAGCCATATCTCCTATATCTGAATTTCCAGTTCAGTTCAAAGTTGACCTTCGTACGGAACAGAAGCGCAGTTAAGAATAATGAATATTTTATACGCACAGTCTTATGCGTGTATCTCGAAAACGAAGTGCGCAAATTCAATTCTGCAAAATGGATGATATTCGTGCAGCCATCCTTAATAAAAGCCGATAATACAAAAATATTTGTATATGTGTTACATTTAGTAGATTTTGAGTTGAAGTTAAGTACAGTAGAACCTCGATTATCCGTCAGGGCACCGGACCAAGGGTATGACGGATAATCGAAAAGACGGTTAACAGAACATTTAAAAAAATTAAAAATTCACAGTACAACTCAAATTTCATTTGTATGGTTTGTTTGGCAATATAAGAGGGATTTGTGTTCGTATTACAATCGAATCAATTTAAAATATGCTGAAATCTTTGTTTGTTTTACTGTTGCTTCACATTTTGCAACCGCTGAATTTCTTAATCGGCATAAGATCATGGTACTTTATTGGCTTCTTTTTTTTTTTGAGAATACCACTTGATGAATTATTGCATATGCGATGCAGCTTCTCTAGATTATTTACGCAAATCTTTGTCAGTTACAATAGGTTCATCAACATGGCTACAGTCAAATTCCAAGTCTGTGTCAGTTTCTGAATCTGTTTGATCCGCCTTTGTTGCCATTTAAACGATTTCTTTATCTGTCAGCAATGGATAGTCGTTTGTTTCCTCATCACAAATCAAATTAACTTTTTTTTTAAATTTTCTTGCATTAAAATGTTTGCTTATGTAGTCAATACAACTTCTGTATGTACCCTGACGGTTAACAGAGGTGACGGTTAATGGAGAGACGGATAATCGAGGTTCCACTGTAATAAGAAAGTATATATTTTAGTCCTGTCGCCAGGGGGGGTACAACGGCCTCGTTAATTCAGATGGACTTACTCAAGTTTTTTTTATGTATTTTGACCCGTAGAACACGAATTTTTTGGGTAACAGTTGATCCGGATGTCGATAAGATTGTTATAGACCAAGAACTTGAGGAATCAAATAACAGCGATTTTTGGCAAAACAAAACAATATTTTGTATTTTTTGGGCCATTTTAAGTAAAAAATATTTCTACAAGTTTTTTCGTAGGATGCACAGTTTTCGAGATAAACGCGGTTGAACTTTAAAAAAATCGAAAAATTGCAATTTTTGAACCCGAATAACTTTTGATTAAAAAATAAAATAGCAAGTCTGCTTACCGCATTTGAAAGTTTAAGTCAAATTATATCGGTTTTGATTATTTGCGTTGGTAAAAATTTATTTTTTTATTGTTTAACAAAGCTATAAACACGTAGGGTTTCCCGTGCTTTTACATGCGTTTTAACGCATGTAACGTAGAAATAGTCTTGATTGCACTAGTACCTATTCTACCTACTCGTTCGATTTTAAATGAGAAATCATAGAAACATCACTCACGCACTAGTTGTTTGTAGCTTTGTTTAACAATAACACAATAAATTTTTAGCAATGCAAATAATCAAAACCGACATAATTTGACTTGACCTTTCAAAGGCGCTAAGCAGAATTGCTATTTTATTTTTTAATCAAAAGTTATTCGGGTTTAAAAATTGCAGTTTTTCGATTTTTTGAAAGTTCAACCGCGTTTATCTCGAAAACTATGCATCCTACTAAAAAACTTGTAGAAATATTTTTTGCTTAAAATGACCCAAAAAATACAAAATATTGTTTTGTTTTGCCAAAAATCGCTGTTATTTGATTCCTCAAGTTCTTGGTCTATAACAATCTTATCGACATCCGGATCAACTGTTACCCAAAAAATTCAGGTTCTACGGGTCAAAATACATAAAAAAAACTTGGGTAAGTCCATCTGAATTAACGAGGCCGTTGTACCCCCCCTGGCGACAGGACTATTTTGAAAAAATTAAATTTTCAGATAGTCAAATAGTTATATATTCCATCGAATTCCAAGATGTTACTACAACCATCTTTTAGCTTATATTTCTCTCTTTAAGATTAAAAAAAATTGGCTGCCACTTCTGCCCCTTTGGTTTTGCGAGAATTTTTTGTTCAGGCGCTCTGTGCTATGAGTTTCAATATGAATCGTTATCAACGCAGAATAAAGAGATCATGTCGCAGCATGCAGGTAGTTGTAATGACTGTAGATCTTTAGTTATTTCAGTATCGTAGGGTAAAATCGTAGATAAAAGGGTCAGGTAAAATATTGTTGGAAAATAAAGTAAGAATTAGTTGTGACTTTCATATGATTAATAATCAAATTTAACGTTGTAATAAAAAATTGGCGGATTGCATCCGCCATTCTGTTTTTTGAAATTTCGATTTCGGATTCGTAATCAGCAACCTCAAAAACCCACGGAGATTAAATTTCGACGGTATGACATATATTTAAAATATATAAACCGGCCATATTACATCCGCCATTTTGTTTTTTGCAATTTAGATTTCGGATTCGTAATTAGCGACCTCAAAAACCCTTGGATGTCTAATTTCATGCAAATCAAAAAACGCTTTCATATTTTGGCCATCTTTTCGGGTTTTTGGACCACTGTGCGTCGTGGCAGTTAACCGATTTTAATTTTGCAAATTGCAAATGAAAGGTACAGTATTCTTATATATGTAAAAGAAAATTCAAATTGCTGTCTGCTTTATTTTCAGTCCTGCACATTTTTAAAAAATGAATTTTTTTGCGAAAGCTGGATTGCAAAATCGGTTAAACCGATCTTAATGAAATTTACAGCATTGTTTTATTGTTTCATAAAGTTTTTCTGGGTAAAATATATAAAGGTCCTAAGTATAGAATAAATAGTTGAAAAACCTAAAATGCGAATACTTGTTTTTCTATGGTTTTTTCGCAATTATTGCTATTTTGCCACAAGGGTGACAATTTTTAAAATTCTTAACTAATCCCATATTGTAGGAAATTTAAATACGCAACTTTTATGTCAGTGCAACTTTTCTGGGAAATGAACACTTTTAAAGTTATAATCAAAAAACCAAGAAAAATATCGAATTTTTCCTTCATTTTTTGACACTTTGATTATTTAAACAATGTTCCGGACCTTTTTAAGTGGGACGATAACTCAAATATTATTAGTTCCGGACCTTTTTAAGTGGGACGATAACTCAAATATTATTATATGAGTTATTTTCAAGCAATTTCTACAAAAAAATATGAGTCACCTCTCAACATTCAAATGCAAATGTACTAATATTGTTACAGATGCGCCCTGGTCTAATCTAGTTTCCTGCATATTCTATTACGAATCACTTTTAGCAGGATTTTCAGCGTGTCTAATCAAACTTATTGTACGATAGTCAGAGCAACTCTTGCCATTACTATTTTTGGAAGGGTTACAAATGTTGATACCAGCCATTCATTTGGTATTAGTCCAGGTTTCGTTATGTCTGGTCCCAATTCTCCTGTTAAGTTTTAAGGTTAGTTTGTCTTCTCTCATTTTCGAAGAATTCTTTCAAAGAGTATTTGTATAAGTATAAGTGTCTGTGACTATTTTTCCATTGCTATCGTATAATATCATCAAACTTTTTTTCTACTAATGCCAACGAGTTTTTTGACTTTCTTATGTACGTTAAAGCTGTAGTGTTTTACTTGCAACTCTTTAATTTCCCCACATTTTTGTTTGTAGTATTCTTCTTTCGCATTTCTGATTTTTGTGCGGATTATTCGTTGGATATCTTTATATTCTTGTTCATTTTTTCCTTTATGGATTCTTCTCTTATTCATAAGATTTCGCTAGTTATCCATCTGTCCATCCACTGTACATCCGTTTTTTATTAAATAAATTTTATGTTTATGGGCTCTTACACATATTCAGTTTTAACAAAAAAATTCTGTTTCATTCTATTCCTGGACAAAACTCTTTCAGCTCCGCTTTAATATTTCCAACCTCAGCTCCTGTGTTGACAGAAATAATTTCGTTTGACTACTTACGTGCCATTAACACGGGTTAAATGATATATTCATCATACTTAAGAAGTTATGATCGTATATATTTGTTAGATGACTTTAACTATTGTAATATTGATGAGAATATTAACTATGGATTCAATCAGAACGTTTAACTGACTGGAATATTGTCATAGGTCTTCTAAGATTTACAAATATCATATGGGGTAGTTTCATTATTGACTTGGTAATTAGTAATAAATTATGTTCAGAAATACTTACATAAAGGTAACAATGGATGCGCTGTGATTCTTTTGATACCATCGATTTTGTGTTTGAGAACCTAGTAAAAATAAATTGAAGTAAAGAATATTTAACTATTAGTGATAAGTTAATAAACGTATATTCCTTAAAATATTATTGCGTTGATAAAAAAACAGTAAGCTCTGAATTTTAAGTTTGTTAATGAATTTTGAACGATTAAACTACATATATCAAACCAAACCAATTATTATGTTTTATAGTTAAAACTTAAATTTCAGAATAAAAACTGTTTCAACAAACAAATAAAATGACGTTATCATGCATAATGATTGACTATATTGATATACAGGGTGTCCCAAAAGTAGTGGAACGGTCGAATATTTCGCGAACTAAACATCGGATCGAAAAACTGAAAAATACGTGTTCAATAATTTTTAAAAATCTATCCAATGATACCAAACACCAACCCCCACTACACCCCCTGGAGGTGGGGTGGGTGGTAACTTTAAAATCTCAAATGGAAACCCCCAGTTTTTCTTGCAGATTTTAATTTGTTACATAAAAGTAAGCAACTTTTATTCAAGACATTTTTTCGAACTGTGGGTAGATGGCGCTATAATTGGGAAAAACGATTTATCCTGATACCATAGGTAAATTATAGAAACGGTCTAATATCTCACGAAATACACTTCCAAATGAGAAACTAAAAAAGAGATTTTTAATCTTTTTCGAAAACCTATCGAATAACACCAAACATGACCATCCAACCCACCCCCTGAATGTGGGGTGGGGGGTAACTTTAAAATCTTAAATAGCAACCCCCACTTTTTATTACAGATTCGGATCCGTCATGAAAAATTAAGTAACATTTATTCGAAACATTTCTTAGAATTGTTAATAGATGGCGCCTTAATTGGAAAAATTCGATTTATTAGCGCCATCTACCAGAAATTTTAAAAAATGTTTCGAATAAATGTTGCTTAATTTTTTATGACGAATCCGAATCTGCAATAAAAAGTGGGGGTTGCCATTTAAGATTTTAAAGTTACCCCCACCCCACATCCAGGGGGTGGGTTGGAGGATCATGTTTGGTGTTATTCGATAAGTTTTCAAAAAAGATTAAAAATCTGTTTTTTGGTTTCTCATTTGGAAATGTATTTCGTGAGATATTAGACCGTTTCTATAATTTACCTATGGTATCAGGATAAATCGTTTTTCCCAGTTATAGCGCCATCTATCCACAGTTCGAAAAAACGTCTTGAATAAAAGTTGCCTACTTTTACGTAACGAATCCAAATTTGCAAGAAAAACTGGGGATTTCCATTTAAGATTTTAAAGTTACCCCCCACCCCACCTCCAGGGGGTGTAGTGGGGATTGGTGTTTGGTGTCATTGGATAGATTTTTGAAAATGATTGAACATGTATTTTTCAGTTTTTCGATCCGATGTTTAGTTCGCGAAATATTCGACCGTTCCACTACTTTTGGGACACTCTATATAATTGATATAGACCAGAATTTCTACGTCTGATTGACTTGAAGAAATCATTTCACAGAGTAAGACTCAAAGATGTAATCCATCTACTGTATGATAGAGACGTCCACCTAGATATCATAAAAACTATTGAAAACATCTACCAAATCAATAAAATGGAAGTCAGAATAGATGGACAACTTATATAACCTATAGGCATAGGTAGCGGAATAAGATACGGAGACTCATTAAGTCCTAAGCTTTTCAATTTAAACATGGATGAAATTATCAACAGCGTCAACAAAGGAAGAGGATACAGAATGGGAATAAAAGAAGTAAAAATACTCTGTTACGCAGACGACGCCATACTGACAGCCCGAGATGAAGATAGTCTGCAAAGATTAGTCCACACATTTAACATCAGATTAAAATAGTTCAATATGAAAAGTTCATCTCAGAAAACTAAAACAACCGTTATCAATAAAGAACCAATCAGATGTAAAATATAAATTGATGGTATCGGTATTGAACAAGTAATGGAAATAAAATACCTTGAAATTACGTTGTCAAGCTACGGAGACCTGGACAAAGAAGTGAGAAATCAAGTACAAAAAGTCAATAGACTGGCAGGATGTCTTAATAACATTATATGGCGAAATCGACATATTAACACTGAGATGAAGTCAAGAATTATAAAACCAGTGTAAGACCAATAATGACATATGCATTAGAAACAAGACCCGATACAACCGCAAGACTACTGGAAACGGCAGAGATGAGAGTACTGAGAAGAATTACAGGAAATATGCTGAGAGATCGAAAGAGGAGGGAAGACATTAGAAGGCAATATAACGTACAGTGTGTAAACTAATGGACACTAAGAGAAAAAAAAAGAATGGAATAACCACATAAGTAGAATGGGGAGACACGTGTGTTAAAAATAGCAAGAGATAAATCACAAATCGGTAGAAGTATCGGCCGACCGCGCAAAAGATGGAATGACAGCCTTCCATAGAGGTATCAATCCGCCAATGAACAAGCAAAATTGCTTATAAAGAGGAAGAAGAAGTAGAAGATAGAAATAATTAACAAAGTAGTCCTTCAACTACACAACCAAAAAAATCCGTTCAAATTGAATATAACTCCAGTTACCTCAACATTTAAACAAGTTTTAATAGACTTTAACACTAAAGGTTGCGACAGATTATCATGCACGAATCGTTTCCAGCACGTAGCGTTTAGTTTCCGAAAAATATTGATTTTAATGGTTTTATATATGAACAATTCACAGTGTCCGGAACGTATCGTACCAGAAACCTCTTTGTAAAATCAGGTTTTTCGTAAGCTACGCTACGTGCTGGAAACGATTCGTGCATGATAATCTGCCGCGACCTTAACTGATAAGTGAGCACCTACATTGGATCCGTATTTCTCCGATCCGATCAGATCCGACGTCGGATTGAAAACAAAATCAAGGTACTAAAGCATAGTACCTACACTGCAGTGGGAAGCCCGATCCGATATCGGACGATTTACGCTTTAATACTACGCACTACGCTTCAATGCCTTGAGTTTGTTTTCAATCCGACGTCGGATCGGAGAAATACGGATCCAATGAAGGTGCAGCCTTACTCATAATTAATGTATAAGTAGTTTAGCACAGTAACCGTTATAATTCAATTTTATTATTTCTATCTACGAGTAGGTATCTATCATGCAATTCCCTTTTCAATCATTGTAAAAATTAAAATCAGATACATGCAATATCTACAAGTACTGTAACAACTTAATATAAGAGATATGGTCAAATTATTATTCGGAATATTGTATTTAATCACACGAGCCATTTGAAACTGTCTAGTGCTTTCTATATCCTACTGACGAACACGTGCTAGTGTTAGTGAGGAAAATAATATTCAAGATGCTCAAATAATAATATATGTATGCACTAAATACTAAATGAAATAAAACAACGAAAGTACGAAGTAGTGTCTAAATCAAAGCTTTAATGGGCTATAAGTAATATACAGTGCTTTTCAGATAAAAATATCCACCTTAAATAACATTTGAACCACTGAATTTTAGAATATTATTTGAAGGGGGTGACATTATACCATATGGTACCTGTGGCCTGTTGGAAAGGCACCCCCTCACCCCCGTATCATCCCTTACTTTTATAAAAGTTACTTCCCCTTTTTTATTTTATATTTAGATTCTCCTTTTTGTGCTAATTTCAAAAATGTAATACATTCGACTTGAAGTGATTAGTTTATGAGATAGATAAGTTTCCTTTTAACAAGATAGTATGTATCTCACCTTAATTGACTGTAACAAAATGGGTTGTAGCATACTTTAAACTTTTTAAATAGTTAACCGTACTATTTGTAGTACCTTGAAAAACTTTTTGAAGGTACTACAAATTGTACGGCTAAATATTTATTATGATACAATCTATTTTGTTATAGTCAATTAAGGTGAGAGCGATACTATTTTGCTGAAAGAAAAATTATCTGTCTCATAAACTAATCCCATCGAGCCAATTCATAGAGTGGTAAAAACTATCAGAAATTCGCTCGAACACAAAAATTACTGCACAGCTGAATTTCTCGATATTTCACAGGCATTCGACAAAGTTTGGCATGTAGGTCTTATCTCCAAAATTAAATCCATATTTCATTATCCCATAAGTTCTCTATTAAGATCCTATCTGACAGATATATTTTTTCAAGTCAAAAGAGGTGGGGAAATTACCAACCTGTTTCCAATATGTTCTGGAGTTCCACAAGGAAGCATATTAGGACCAACACTCTACTTAATATACACATCAGATCTCCCAACCACCAATGATACAATTGCTACATATCGCCGCCGCCTACGAAAAGTATAACTCCGAAAAATGCCGTTAAGAATAGAACTTTCAATGAACGCCGCGAAAAATATTATTTTCGATTAAGTATATGATTGTGAAAATTATAATCCCTAATAAAGTGTTAACGAAAAAATTTATTTTTTGAGGAGTATCAGCAAAAAACATCATTTCTGTTTGTGGGTCCACGAGAATTATAATTACTAAAAAGTTCTCAGAAATAATTGTTTTCGTCGACACCTATTATGAACTAAATCGTTTCGTTATGAATATTTTGGGAGTTATAATCTTCGCGGACACGCATATACAAAAAAATTGTATCGCCAACACTTATCAAAGAGTTATTCTTTTCACTGGAAATGTATTAGGAATCACATTAATCATAGGTACCAGCGATATGCGGATGACACAGTTATCATGGCTTCAAATTCTATAGCAACGGAAGCATCCGAGGTATTACAAAATCATCTGCTTAAACTAGAGAGCTGGCTTAAACTGTGGCGAGTCCAATTCAACAGTTTAAAATCAACACAGATAACATTTACTCTAAAAAAGGTGTCGTGTCCTATAAATAACTCTCCACTACCAGTCAATACAGTCGTAAAATACCTCGGAATTCATTTGGATAATAAACTTAATTTGGGCACCCACATTTGGAAAAAATGTCTTCAACTCAGCTTAATCTACAGCAAAAAATATTGGTACATGAGTCGAAAATTAAATCTCAGCCTGGAGAACAAACTTCTGAATTATAAATGTATTTTTA
This sequence comes from Diabrotica virgifera virgifera, assembly GCF_917563875.1. Taxonomy (NCBI): domain Eukaryota; kingdom Metazoa; phylum Arthropoda; class Insecta; order Coleoptera; family Chrysomelidae; genus Diabrotica; species Diabrotica virgifera. The sequence continues at coordinate 147,847,328 of NC_065449.1, forward strand.
AACCGGTATGGCTATATGCAGCACAAATATGGGGAACAGCAAGTAACACCAACATTCAAAAACTTCAACGATTTCAATCAAAAGTATTGCGCCAGATCTGCAATGCTCCTTGGTATGTTACGAACCACAGGTTACACCACGACCTACAGCTACCAACTGTTAGCGAAGCAATATCTGCTGTAAACTCTACGTATAATACCAGACTATCTTGCCATCCAAATCCGCTCGTCACGGCCCTGCTCAACATCTCACATGAAAGAAGACTAAAAAGACCTGACCCTTTGGACCTCTAGTACATCTGGAGAAACAGATTGCAGTGTCATAGTGAGGTGAAATAATCAAGTGTTAGTTTCAGTGGTTTTTTAAACTTTTTTCGTATTTTTATTCTTGTTTTTAGACTTCTAATAATTATATTTATTGCCTGTGCTGTCTACTATACTAAATGTTATCTACTATATTCCAAGTAACTGTTATGTTGTATTTTAATATTATAATTTTATATGTTTTACAGCAGCGGTTCTCAAACTGTTTGAGTCATGTACCACCGACAGTTCTTTTTATTATTTTTGGTACCAGCTATATTTTTAGATTATATTATTAAGACTTACGAAGTACTACTATTTTAATTTTTTTTGTGTGTTGTGTACCACCGCAAATGATGATATGTACCACCAGTGGCACATGTACTACAGATTGAGAACCGCTGTTTTACAGGGTGCTCGCCACTGGGCAGCTTCCCACTATGTTATTTTACAATAATTATGCATATTGCTTATTGTTTGTGATGAGACAGATTGCAATAAACATTGGATGTTATTAAAAAATAAATAAACTAATCACTTCAAACCGAATTCATTTTTGAAATTTGCACAAAAAGGAGAATCCAAATATAAAATAAAAAAGTGAGAAGTAGTTTAAAAAAATTAAGGGATAGTACGGGGGGTGAAAGGGTGTCTTTCCCATCAAGCTTAAATATGGCATATTGTCTTCCCTTTCAAATATTATTAGACGTGTTTTTGCGTTTTTCCTAAAAATCAGTGGTTCAAAAGTTATTCAAGGTTGAAATTCAAGGTATCTGAAAAGCACTGTATATCTTATAGTAATGAGATTCTTTATGTTAAACGGTGGAATAGACTATTATTACAGTTTTGTATTCTTTGACTACTGTTTATAAAAAATCGGTTAAGTAATAATTTACAAATTTACACCATTTACAGAAAAAAACAACACACAACACAATAGACAGTAGCAACTAAAGCTTCATGAATGAATATTTCATAAAGTTCCTATTTCCTAACAAATTGACGTCACAAATAAAACTTGACGTTTCCCGGCTGTTAACTACTTTAACGTATTCTTCTTGTAATACCTATCCGTTTCGGATGCTATCAACCATTATGGCAATCTGCACTTTGCATACTGTTGCTCTGAAAATATTTGTGGTTGTTGTGTTGAACCACGTACGTAGATTTCGCAGCCAGAAAATTCTTCGCCCTTCTGGTCCTCGTTTTTCTTTAACTTTTCTCTGTAAAATTAGTTGCAGTAATCCATATATTTCGCTGTTCCTCATTTGTGACCGAGGTATTTGATTTTTGCTGTTTTTATTGTGATTAACAGCTCTTTTTCTTTTTGTATTTTTAATAATACGTGTCGTGATTTAGTAACATGGTCGGTATAAGATATCTTCAAGATTCGACGATAAAGGCACATTTCGAAAGCCTCAATTTTCTTGTATGGTGTATTCCACGAATATACGTCTGTTTTGGATTATCGCGACAACGAATATTTTAGTGTGCAACATAAGAAGTACGAAAGTATTTTGCTCTAATAATTACACCAATAAACAACAATATAATTTGCAATTTACTTTCGTTCTTCATATTTTGCACAGTAAAATATTCGTTGTCGCGATAATCCAAAACAGACGTATATTCGTGGAATGGGGTATAGGTGGCGTCTGTGAGAGTCCACTACTAAACTCCGTACAATATAGGACAGATATAACGTCGTAGTGATCTGATTTTTATGGGTATTGATAAATTATGACATTTGAATAGCTTAACCATTTGCAGATGCAGATCTTGCTTTCTCTATCCTACAATTTTCAGGGAATGGTCCAAATTTTCATTGACGTTCGTACAAAGGTGGGTGTATGTTTTTACTCTTTCTATTTGTTGACCGTTCACACTGATTAGTGCAAATTTAATCTTGCATTGTTTAAATCAAGCTCTTTAACGAAAAAAGGCATATAGTCCAGAGAAATAAGATTTTTATCGTGACACATCCCCCTCCAGGCCGAAACCAAATTTTTTGAGTAGTATGGACATATTAATAACCTATGTTTCCTGCAGCCGATTTTAATGATATACATAGTTATAAACAAATGAAGATCAAAAAACGGTAAATTTGCGCTTTTTTCGTCTATTACTAAAAAGTGAAGCATTCTAAACAAATTTAAGAATAAGAAACTCATAAATCATATAAAAATTTTCAATATGGCGTTCGCTGAATATATCTATCATTATTTGTTGCTTAGAAAATTGCAAGATAAGTCATACATTTTGAGATTTTATAAATGTTCATAACTTATGTAAAAATTAAGTTAGAACCTTCTTATTACACGGAATGCTGAGACTTCTTGTGCTTAAATTATATTTTAAATTTCAAAGCAATTGGTCAAATAGTTTAAAAGTTATTTAATTTGTTTATCCCAAATTCATTTTTTTTGCAACACTATAAGTCAGAAAATTATGAGGTTACAGTAATACTTCGGACAGTTTATGAAAGAAGAACACAATTTATACTATTAACTTAATTAAGAAAAAAAGAAAAAAAGTAATTTTAAACAGTGTAAAATTATTTTGCAAAAACATGTCGACTATTTGCTTACTTATAAATCATTAGAAATAACTTTTTAACCGTTACCCATAGAAAAATTATTTTTTCATATTTAGAAAGACTGAATTTTTATACATTTAGAAAGAAAAACAATTGTCCTAGGACAATTAGGGACAAAGTTAGCCCCCTTTTTTAATTCACATGTTCTTGCAAAATAATTTTGCAATGTTGTTCTGAAGCTATTTCCTTGTAGCATTTTTATGATTCGCTATTTAAATGGGAAATAAGCCACAATTAAATTGAAAAAAATTTGATTTGGGCGTCGAAACGTTAATAAAATTATTTTTTTCAATTTAATTGTGGCTTATTTCCCATTTAAATAGTGAATCATAATTTTGCAATATTTAGAATTATTTTTTGTCATTTTTTTAAATTAAATTAATAGTGTAAATCTTCTTCTTTCATAAACTATTCAAAGTCTTTGAAATTTAGAGTATAATTTAAGCACCAGAAGTCTCAGCATTCCGTGTAATAAGAAGGTTCTAAGTTAATTTTTACATAAGTTATGAATATTTATAAAAACTCAAAATTTATGATTTATTTTGCAATTTTCTAAGCAACCAATAAGAATAGAAATATTCAGCGAATGCCATATTAAAGTTTTTTATACGATTTATAAGTTTCTTACTCTAAAAGTTTAAAATGCTTAACTTTTTGGTAATAGATGAAAAAAGCGAAAATTTACCGTTTTTTGATCTTCATTTGTTTATAACTATGTATATCATCAAAATCGGCTGCAGGAAACATATACGCTATGAGCCCGTAGGTAGAGGGGATAATTAAAAATTCGCGAGCACCAGTAGTAACAAGTCTGTAAGCTTTTACTGGAAATTTGACATAAATGCCAAAGTGATTAATTTAAAACATTGACATTAAAAACATTAATAGGAAATAATATTAGTTGGTCAAAGCTGTGGTGTATATTTTTACCTTAAATATATGTACTTACGTTTTAAATACTGAATTTAAGTTTTTTTGAAAGAACAGAAAAGAAGAGTGGAATGAGCACATAAGCAGGATGTCTGAATCAAGGATAGTAAGAATAGCCAGGGACAAGTCACCGTTAGGCAGGAGAAGTATAGGACGCCCAAGGAAAAGATGGAATGACAACTTAGGGGCAGAATGAAAGGCACCGTTGAAGAAAAACAGGCAGTACTGCCTATATAAAAGAAGAAGAAGAAGAAGAAGTTTTTTTAATATTTCGTAATATGTAAGTATAAATTAATCTAATTGCCATCTACACGATAATTGTGAAAGTATCCGAAGTAAGAAATTTATATTTCATTAATAGAACGTTAAAATGATTAGCAAAATCTTTAAAAAATCGATTACAATTTAATTACTTTTTGCGTTTTAAATATTAAGCGATAACAATTAAATAATACATTTAAAAATTACCGGTGAAAGTTGCATTAGTAATCCGCTAGGAGCGATACCAGCGAAGCTCAGAGCGTATAGGTTATTATTATAGATGTCCATACTACTCAAAAAATGGATGTGGATTTGGTTTAGGCCTGGAGGGGGTTGTGTCATCAACAGGATATTTTTTTTCCTTATTTCTCTGAACTAATATAAAAATCATTTTTAACATCTCTCATATTTGTACCTAATTAGTTACATATGGTTTATTATTCTTCTTCTTTAAGTGCCGTGCAAGTATTCAGACGTTCGCCGTCATTAGGTTTACAATTTCCTGAAAACTTAACCGTTTTTGTCCGGATACACAGTCAGTCAGAAAATGGACAGATGAACAATCATGGAGATCAAATGATATATAAAAACATGGAGATATGATGTAAAATAATTAGGGAAGCAGGAATTCAACAATTTAGAATTTCCCATTGATTTTCCTATGGCCCGTTTGACGATTCACCACCCGGTATATAAAAATCTACAGGTCTCGGCGTTTTTTAGAATTTTTTAAAACAAGGACAGAAATAATTTTATTTCATAAGTGCTTTCCACCCAATATTCTGTAGTAGTATGGTAAAACTTTATATGTCTGATTTTTGCCAAAATGAGATTATTTGCTTGATATGTTATTTAGTAACAATTCTTCAAGTTGGTAGCGTTTGGTATGTCTATGATGAAGGTAAAACCCTTAAAAATGAGAATGACAATATACAGTGTGTCCACGGATGTGATGCCCAAGAGGAAAAACTTTTTTATTTTCAATTTTAGTGAAAAATGTCATTCCTGATAAAAAGTTTTGCTCGTTCTAAAACCCCATAAAACGAAATGAAATTAAAGTTCTTCAAAACCTGCTTAATTTTGTAGCCAATTTTATGTAAATTCCTATAAATTTTTGCACGAAGTTCGAAATCGTAACAATAATCTAGTGTTTCTAAGCTACAATGAAGCTTAGTAACTGAAGCTTAGTCCGATAAATAATTGAGAAAATTGAAAATAAAAAAGTTTTTCGTCTTGGGCACCACATCCGTGGACACACTGTACAATATGTCCGCTTTTTACTTATTAGGTAGGACAAAACTTGATATGTTACTTGATTTCTTATTTTAATTACTTTTCGTTATTGGGTTGGCAAATCATGATTCAAACTTTCAAAATGCTCTCCTGAAAAATTAGGCTAGATGGACATAACAACAATTGCCAAAACGCTAAATATTATGATATACTTTCTATTTATGGTTTTATTTAAAAAGGGTTCCAAAAATTTGTACTTTTGGAAGCTATGTTAAACGATTTTTTATATACATCAAGTAATCTACATATGTAAGACATCAACAAGCCACATAAACTAAATAAACATTAAAAAGCTCTAAAAGAAAAGAGCAGAGTGTTAGAAGACACACCGGTCGAAGCATGTGAGCTGATCGAAGCAGAACGAGGTGGACAAAATTGGCGTCATGACAACCCGGAAAGGTTAATCCCTTCATCTACACATACATATATTACCTCTGTTAGATAGATATTTCTGTACATTTTCTAATGCAACTGGAGCAATAAGACAAAAAATGATCTTAAAACAATATTTTTAAGTTAAAAAACCATGTGTTGCATGCTCTTGGTATACATTCCCAAAATTCTTAAAACTTTTATAAGTCGACATGTATAATAAAATAAAACTTATTCTATGCTTTTTGAATAAAAAGTACGTACCAAGAATCTTAGAAAAAAATATTATACACTAATCACAAAAAGTATCGCAAAATTTTTTAAAGAGAAAAAAAGTTAAAAAATTATTTTTATTTTTTAGGAGAATGTTATCAATACTCGTCTGTAGTATCCTTTAAATGTCTACAAACGAAGCGTGTTTTGCCGAAAAAATAAACATTAAATAAAACGTGGTTAGTGGAGAATATTTATTTTGAACATTTGTGTTCAAGAATTTGATCCGTGCACTAGGTCTAACTGAGTTTTCAATGAGGAGGTCCGTTGTTACAAAAAATGAGTAGTATAACCTCAGAACAAGCAGCCCAAATTGTAGGTTTAATGAGAGATTGACGACCGCAGCAATATCTTGCTGATGTTATGAGAATCCACCAATCGAGCGTATTAAGAGCTTCTAAGGTATAGAGAAAGTGGATGATACATAAGGAGACTAGTTTCAGGACGTTCCAGGTGCACGAACACCGCAGATGAACGTTATTTACATCTGCAGACTTTCGTGTACACACCAGGTGACAGCTAGACAACTGGGAATTGATATTTCCACAGCCCATAATGTTCGGATAAGTGCCAATTCGGTTAGAAACAGATTAAGGGAATTTGGAATCAGAACCAGAATGCCTGCTGCTGCTCCACTGTCAACGAGGGCACATCGTATGGCATGTTTAAGTTTTGCACCCGGACATGTCGATTGGGATATTAACGACTAGGCTAATATTCTTTTTATGGATGAGTTCAGAACTGCACTTTGTACATAGATCCGAGAGTGCAAAGTGTCTGTCGGATCCACAAAGTGCAAATCTTTACTCATCGGTAAAAAGAATATTAGTCCAGTCGCACAGTGGTTTCAAATGCTGAAAACGTGGTCATGAGGCGAAAAAAAAGTCCCTATCTGGGAATTTTCATGTTTACACTATCGTAGAGTCGTAATACGCAGGTATAAGGATCAGACTGGATGTATTCTGGTGATAGCTGAGGAACAAGTGAGCCATGTCCAAGTTTATTTTGGCCGGCAGAGAAAGTGAAAAAGAACGCGTATATTGAAAACGCTGTAAAACGTTTTGTGGTTTATCAATTTTATCACTGTAAAGTAGATTCTTCTTTTTTAACTATGTAGTAATGTAAGATGTAAGTTAATGTAAGATTTAGTAACAATAAATGCCTTAAATTTGTTAATGCATAAATAGTGAAAATATACTTGAAATAATCAAAATTTTATAAAGATACATTCAAAAAGTACAAAATTCTGCATAATTCTTCGACTAATTTTTATTAATCTTAAAATATATAGTAAGAAGATACAGAATCACTTTGGATTAGCAGCCTATAACTGCCTATGCATTGCTGGCAGCTGTTTGAATACAAAAGTGGGAAATGACGCATATTACATGACTCTGGCGATTGTTGAGTATGTTTGGGCGGTTGTACATAAGTAATAGGTTCTGAATATTATACTTCATAATGAAAATGTATTGGTAACCAGCAATTTTAAAAGTCCTTTATAATATAAAACTTTAAACAAATATGCGTTTAAAATAAAATTTTCGAATTTTTTTCGGCCATATTGGAGCTGCCATTTTGTTTAAAAAAAAAAGTAATGTAAAAAGCGGCGTCCTCATTGAGTCGACGTTGTCGATCGACTGTGTTTATCGACACTCTCGACTGAGTGTGTACTTTGTCGATCGACAAAAGATGTCGATCGACGTGTCGACTGGTTTTCCATGCTCTGTCGGTAAAATCAAAGGGTAGTCGAGTCGAATCCGAAGTGTGGACGTGCATTCGACCTTCGGCCTTCGACATTTAAAAATACAGTAAAAATAATTCAGCGTGCGGCGTAGTCTGCTCATCTAAAGTCTCGTGTTTTGTACTTGTCGGCAAAATGGAATGGGAAAAAGAAAAAGTGATTGCATTTATTGAAGATTACAAATTAAAAACAAATCCATGGAACACTAGAAGCAAATATTATAAAGACCGAAACATGAGACACGATGCTTTGATGGAAATTGCCAGTGAAGTTAATATAGAAAAGCCGGTGGTAGAACAAAAAATAAAAAATCTTCAAAGTCAGTTAGCAAGAGAAATAAAAAAAAAACAAAGGATGGCAATAAATCTGGCAGTGGCACGGAGGATGTGTACAAAATTAAATGGTTTGCTTATTAAAGTTTAAGATTTTTACGTGACAAAAATAAGACCAGAGAGACGTTGGATTCAGAGCTATGTATAAAGTAAATATATTTTAAACCTAAAATTTCTTTTTTATCAGGCTACATAATATTAATACATATCTTATCACTTTAATTATTGCCAAGGCACTTCTCCTTCTGGTGTCATAAAATAGTCTTTTAACACGTTTCTCAAATGTAGAGCACTTTTTCTGGGTAGTTTTGGTAAGTTTACTAATACAGGTTGATTACAAACTTCACTTCTCCAAGCTCCTGGAATCAAGTCTGTGGTGTCAGAACAGTCAGCATCGTATGTTCCAGGAGGATTGTAAATATTCCTGGATGCACTTTTTTTAAGAAAGTTGTGCAGATAACATGCTGTTAAGATTACCTTAGAGGCAGTAGTCGGTTCTAATAGCATTGGTTTGCGAAAAACTCTAAATACCTTTTTTATATCATCCTTTTTCAAATCTTCCATCAGATTACTACCGCTATACCGATTTCTACTTTGAAGACTTGGTCGAACCCAAAATCTTCTTTTAGGCGATGATTTACGTTTTTTAGTTGTGATAATAACAAATGCGGCACAAACAATAATGACGTCATCTTCGTCACACATTTTCGTTTCGACTGTCGACAAATACTCTGCCTACCTGGTGTGGACATGCGAAGCTTTTTCGATTTGTCGGTCGACAGTGTCCCCAGTGTGACCCCAAAAATGGGGTTTGAGGGGAAATGGTATGCGTTTGTAGACACCTAAAGAAGACGATAGACGAGTATTATAACATTCTGCCAAAAATTAAAAATTATTTTTAAACTTTTTTTTGTTTCAAAAATTATGCGATACTTTTTGTGATTAGTGTAATTACAAATGTTATTTTTTTATTGGTACCCCCTTTTGCTTATTTAAAGTACGCTTCAGCGTGTTTAAATTCAACTTTTAAAAACGCGCGTGTTTTAAAGTTATCATGGCAACATCAACAGTTTTAAATATTGATCTGACCTGACAGGAGTACATACCTTGTAACGTCAAATAAATAATACGTATATGAATAAAATATTACTAACAAATGTTTCAAAAGCTGTATATCAATATAAATTATAATTTCAAATATTTGAAAATCTTAATAAATGAATGTGAAAAGTTCAGTTGGTATTATTTGAAATATTTATACTTCCATTTTTTAAATCAGAGGAAACGCTGTTCAAATTAATACTACCTGCCTTCTCGGAAGCCAATGAGGTTGTACTTCCATTATTGGCACTCCCAATAATGTTTGAAACATTCTACTTATTGGTAATACTTTGATATTTATTTGATCTATTGTCATGTCAATGTTCGCCATAATTGTAGCGGACGTATGTCGAAACGCATGTCCCGTGTATTTCTCAGGATCGTCTAATTTTAGATAACGTGCAATTTGCAAGGATCATGATCCAAAAGTATTAATACCAATTACTTGATTAGTGCACTTCCCTTTATCCTAACGTAAGAAAACTCAATCTTTATTTACATTTTTCGGTCGCAATAAAAATACTTCTTCATCAAACGCACTTAATTAATTACATCGCTATCAGCAACTGTAAAACGTCAAGTCATCAGAGTCTTAGATGGTCGGATAGTAATAAGCAATACGCTTTCATCTTCCTTGATGTCATGTAAGCGTAAATCGCACAATTTACATCTTCTGCAAGAGCCAAAGATACCGCAAATGGCTACCACCTTCAAAAATAAATACGTAATGTCCGGTACATCTGTAACAACCTTCCGCAAATCGTCTTCCTTGAATACATACGCCTTCTTGCCCACGTAATTCTTGCTAATCGATCCCTTTGATTATCCTCAACATACTTTGCAATTTCGAATAGATAGCTCACATCGTCGACGGTTTGGACTGTTCCGACATTTTCTGAGGGTAAGCAAGCAAAACTCGTTCATCTGTATCTGTTACCTTTTGCTCTTATGGTTCTTTTCATGAGGATTTTTCAGTGCGTCACAAATGATAGAAAAAAAGGTAAGTCCGTGATAATATACATTTATAACATTTATTCTAACATGACATTTTAGTTAAATCTGACAGTTGTCAAATTTTATTTGCAATTGGGCATAAAAACAAATCAATTGTCTTTATTGTATTTATAAAATGGTATTTTCTTTGATTTCTATAGTCTCATAAATTGTACAGATTATATTCGTAGATATATTATATAATTAGTAAATAAATTTTTTTCTATTATAGCGCCATCTATCGACAACTAGAATAATCACCGAACTAGAATAATTACTAAAGTAATCACCGACGTGCCTTTTTTTTCTGTCATATACAATTTAATGCGTTAGAAAGAAATCGAAAAACTGTGACGCACTGAAAAATACTCATGAGAAAAAGCATACATCTATTTAATGAACTTATCGTATTCCTTTTTATATAGTCCGTTCTTTAACGGTAAAATATTGAAAAACCTCTAAATTTTAAATAACCGCTTGGATTGACATGAAATTTGGCATACACATAGCTAACAAGTCAAAGAAAAAAAGTGATATTGTGCGGATATGTGCTTTTGCCCCGGGGGTGGTTTTCACCCCCTCTTGAGGGTGAAAAAATATTCGTCCAAAGTAAGTCGGATGTGGATAAATTGACTAATTCTAAGTAACTTTTGTTCTATACAGTTTTTTCACTAAGTCAATATTTTTCCGAGTTATTTGCCAGTGAATATGTTCATTTTTTCAACAAAATAACCACGCTTTTAGACGTTTTTTTGCAAATAACTCAAATAGTAAGTATTTTGTCGAAAAAACATTCTTAGCAAAAATGTAGCCTGTAAAAAATTTAAAAAAATGGTGTATTTATCACGTCTCTATACCTAGTAGAAGCAGAGTTATAGCTAATTAAAAATAGGTTCATATTCGTAAAATTCCAAATGGAATACTTTAACGTAAAATAACTAAAAATGAAGCTCATTTCGGGGAAAATTTATTACAACTTAAAGTGTTTAAAAAAAGCTTCATTTTTGTTTTATAAAAACAATTTCTAGCATCAAAAGTAAACAAGTTACGCTCAAAATAAAGTTAGTCCCTTTTTTTTTGGTAAAAAAATCGGGAAAATCGCCCCCTAATTAGTATCTCAAATGAACTTAATCGTTACGACTTCACACGTTTCTTGACTCGTGTAAGTATTGTTTATATGATCTGTAAGTTTCATCGGTTCAAAGTCCTTATTTTTGAAAGGGCTGTAGTTAAAAGGGGTTGAACGAGTCACTGATCACGAATGTATGCACATTTAGAAACACCAAATCTTAATCAATTTTTGTCTAACAGAAAAACAAAAAAATACATGATATTCAGAAAAGCAATGCTGACTTTTTTGTTTTTCGAGATTTTTGGTATCTCTAACAATTTTTAAGTTATTTTGAAAAAAATCATATTTTTCAAGATTAAAATTTTTAAAAATTTCACTTTAAAACCAATTTTTTTCAAAAATAAGCACTTTGAATCGATGAAACTTACAGATCATATAAACACAACATAAGTAAAATAATTTGTGGAGCGATAACGATTTATTTCATTTAAGTTGGTAATTAGGGGGTGGTGTTCTCGATTTTTTATTGCCAAAACAAAAGGGACCAACTTTATTTTGAGCGTAACTTGCTTAAATTTAATGATAAAAACTTTTTATAAAAACAGAAATAAAGCTCTTTTTAAACACTTTAAAAAAGTTATAACAGATTTTCCCCAAAAAGTGCTTACTTTTTTGGATATTTCACTTGGAAGTATTCTATTTGAAATTTGGTGAATATGAATCTATTTTTCATTGGCTATAACTCTGGTTTTACTAGGTCCAGAGACCCAACGTGTACACCATTTTTTTTACTTTTTTACAGGCCATATTTTTGCCAAGAACGTTTTTTTCGACAAAATACTTACTTTTTGAGTTTTTTGCGAAAAACCGTCTAAAAATGTAGTTATTTTGTTGAAAAATGAACATATTCACTCGCAAATAACTCGAAAAGTGTTGACTTGGCGAAAAAGCTCTATATAACAAAAGTTACTTAAAATTTGCCAGTTTATCCATTTCCAGACTTACTTTGGACTTATATTTTTTCACCCCCAAGAGGGGGTGAAAGTCACCCCCAGGGCAAAAGCACACATCGGCACAATATCACTTTTTTTCTGTGACATGTAAGCTATGCGTATGCCAAATTTCATGTCAATCCAAGCGGTTCTTTAAAATTTAGAGCAAAAACCGTGAAAGAATGTACTAATAAGCGTTTTCCGATTTTTGCAGTATAAACAGCAATTCTACTTTACTATTTAAGTAATCAACGTTAAAACTCATTTTTAAGCAATATAAAATCAGTAATAACTGATAATGCTATGTGACAGATTGCAAATTATGCAATTAATAATTATAATGTTTTTCTCATTTCCATAACAACGAAAGGTATGATGATGTACATCACAAATTCAACCATTTTACATTATTAGTTCTTATTTCAATTTTTTGTAGTAATAATACATGATTTCAAAGTGTACTAATAAAAAAATAGCGTAAAGTATTCGTGGATAACTGGTCTTTAAAACACTTGCTCAATCTCGAAAAATCGCGCGTGTTTTAAAGACCTCAATATCCACTTACACTTTAATCTTCTATACTCAAATTTAGTAACGGATTGGTAAAGTATTTTATAGTCTTATTTCAATTTTTTATCTTTATGGATAAACTATTATTAATTTTAAGCAAAAATAACAATACTTTAAGATTAATGTATATATTATAAACACCATCCTCAAACACTTTTACTTTTCACACATTTTTTACTTTGTATACTTTTTTAATTAAATCTCATATTAGTTCATTTTTTTCTTATTACTCCAGACAATAATAATTTCATTGGTATATGAGTTAGTAATAATATTAAAATATTAATTATTGATTACATATTTCCAAGATAGATGGTTTTTAAAATACGGTAAACCATAATTTTGAAGTAACAGACTTTTTCTAACAACCTATTATTAATTAAACAGAATAATTGAATTATGATCTGATTTAATTTTCTGAAACACTAAATTAATATAATCTAAATTGTTAAAAACATAAAGGAAGATAGGAAAGAATAGATTGATATTTTATTAATATTGATCTTGGTAATTATTTCTAATAATTATTTAGATAAATCGATTCCAATTGTTTCAATTGGCCCCAAGTTTTATTAAATTCCTCATACTCCAATTTCACCCAAAGTCACTAACCCCTGAATAAGTAATTATTGTTACACTGTTCACAAAAGTATCTTATTTAACTTTTTATCGGTTGTATCACAGAATACTTATTCTCACAATATTTTTAACTGTACACAATACTTCGTTACTGAGAGCAAAGAATGAGCAGCTAAATTTAAAAGTGGTAATACATTGAGTGAAGATATAAAATGTCAATGATGGCCAAAACTAGAGAACTAACTTTGGAACTCATTATTTTAAAACATTAAATTTCCCCTAGCCTCTTCAATTGTTTTCAATAACAATTACCTTGTTTTTTCATCTTAAGAGCCTACACAGCGCGTTATCAAGACGGAAAACGGATTGCAGCTTTATTTTGAATATTTTGTCGAGATATTTGGCATCCCTATAATATGTAATATAGTAAAGAATGGCAGTACAGAGCCCAACTTGAGAAATATGTTCGAGCTCAATTTGAAAAATATTACAAAAACGGGTCTGTACCGCCATTAAGAAGCTCAAAAAAGTACACTTTCTTCAAATAAACTTTTTTTACCCCATGCCTAGATTGAAACATTGGAACTACTAAAATCGATTATTTATAACAAGAAATCGAACTTAACTGACTGATTTGGCAACATTTAGCGCGCCTCTGAGCATATTATTATCACAATATTGTGCCTTCGCCTTTGATATTATTACGTATTGCCGACGCACGGTTGCCAAAGGTTCGCAGAACTTTCGAAAAACGGTGCGGCTACTATCTCTCGAATTAATATTGATGATGCGCTGATAGAGCCTCTTAAAACAACTATCACGGATATTCACTAACATTCCAAAATGAGGAAATACCACTGAATTTTTAATTTATGTCTGTATAACTTATAAATATACCTTAGCAGTTTCGGAATCTGTACAAAACAATAATTTTCGTATTATTTTTTGTAGACAATTACTATTTTTAAGAAATATCAGCTGACTATCTACTAAATATAAGTAACTCCCTTTTATACTGATTCCATTTTCCACATCTATCTTGGATAATAATAAAGCATATCAGGTATATTTTTGACGTATTCAATAAACTACTACGAAAATTGTTCAAATACATTCTTACTTTACTTTCTGTCAAAATCACACTCTAGGTCTAGATAATACCTACTTAATTGGCATCTCAAAAACAAACCCAATATTATAGAAATGGTAGGTAAATTTTAAATTTTAGTAGTATTCAGACAAACAAGACATTGCAAAAACATGTACAGCGTTGATGTTCATCTGAAGAAAAGACGCATAATCTCTGATCACGCATTCCGCCATGTTAATGTTGAACCTGCCCTTCTGTGTGAATTACTATCAAAATTATTATAAAGTTATTGTTGGTTTTGTTTTGGTTGCTGAATAAAACAAGTATGTCACATCCTGACCAGTATCTCATTCATTTTCCTCTTTATACTGTGTGTATAGTATATATTACCACACCCTGTTTTTAAACTAGACGGAATAATTCAAATTTACCGCGCCGAATGCTTGTTTGTAATTGGTCCAAACCTCAGGCAAGTTTACTCCACTGTTATGAAAATTTGACACTATTAACATTTACGAAATTTTTACACTATTGGCATTTCATAGGTTAATAAGGTTATATCAGTGATTTTTTGTGTTTCGTACGTTATTCCTTTAATTTTTAGATTTTTAGTATGCTTTTATATAAAAAAACAGAACAGTATGTTTTTAGAACTCTTTAGCGGCGTATGAGTATAATATAATATTTATGAATTACAGTCGAAGGCTTTGGATGATCAACCAAAAACAAGATGTATTTGATGCATTTTTCTAGTGATATCATTGGATGTGACTAGTGACATTATTTTTCTAGTTATTAATCTGTCTTTTGAGTTTTTTGCCTCCTAGTTTAAAAACAGGGTATAGTATACTGTTAACAGCATCACAAATAACTCCAGTAATTCTGCTGCTTTAAGGTAAAAATCTCCTGAGACTGACAAACCTTTAACTCGTGAATAGTTGGAAATTATTTAAAATACTCGGTGAAGTATTTTTTCATGTAGTTAAATCTAGTTGTCTATGATGTCATTATTACGATTTTTTGTGAAGATATCTATTAGTCCATGGCGGATCTGTTTTGAGATGGACGTTGAGAGGTGACTCATATTTTTTTGCAGAAATTCTTGGGAATTAACTCATATAATAATAATTGAGTTATCCTCCCACTCAAAAAGGTCCGGAACATTGTTTAAATAAACAAAATGTCAAAAAATTAGGGAAAAATTCGATTTTTTTCTTCGTTTTTTGATTATAACTTTAAAAGTATTCACTTCAGAGAAAAGTTGCACTGACATAAAAGTTGCGTAATTAAATTTCCCATAATAAAGGATCGGTTAATAGTTTTAAAAGGTGTCACCCTTATTGTAAACTAGCAATAATTGCGAAAAAAACATAAAAAAAAACAAGTATTCGCATTTTACGGTTTTTAACCATTAGTGCTACACATAAGTGCTTCATATTTTACCCAAAAAAACTTTATGACATAATAAAATAAGACTGTAAATTTGATTAAGATTGGTTCAATAGATTTTGCAAAATAAATTTTGAAATCCAGATTTCGCAAAAAAAATGATTTTTTCAAAATATTGCACGACTGAAAATAAAGCAGGCAGTAAGTTGAATTTTTTTTACATATACAAGAATACTGTACATTTCATTTGCAATTTTTAAAATTAAAATCGGTTAACTACCACGGCGCCAGGATTTTTTTAAAATAAACATTAATTTTTGGTGCTACGCGCAGGACAGCGGTGTTCGATTGAAACAAGTTGATTTCCACCAAAATGTCTTTAAATCTTTATATAATATATTATTTTCTAACTCTATATTTTGTTGTATTTTAATATTTTAATTCCACAAAAATCAAACCAATTTGATTATTGTTTATGAAATATTGTTTAAACAATTGCATATGTTTAAAAATAATAAACTTTTATGCTCTAAGTTAAAATATACGAACAAAGAAAGTTTTTGCTAAAAAAAGTGTTATAGCGATACGCTTTAATTACTATTTTTGCTAATTTTAATTTTTATTTTTAATAACTTTTTCGAAATGAAATAACGTTCCATTTAAAATTCACATGCGTAGAGTGGCCTGTTAGTTTTAAGAAATGAAATATATCAGTTCTCAGCTTTAAAAAAAAAACCAGATGTTATACGCCCTTGTATGGGAAATTACCTTATCAGACCCTAGGCCCATAAATTAGTTTAAGAACCACAAACTAATGTTTTTAGTTCAGCGGAGTCGTTTTCACCAGTCTCGGTCAATTTCGCATCCCGGCAAGTGGTCTGACACTCTTACGAGATCTATAAGCAAAACACCTTTTTTTACCAAAATAAATAAGTATATTATTGACAGTTGTTTGCGTGTTAATTAATATTTATTTTATATAATTAATTCCGTTAACACACACCAAACGGAACATTATATTGGTGACCCCGAGAATATTTAGAGCGCCGCGAAAATTGAAAAAGTTAGTGTTAATAATATTCTTTGGCCGGTTATCAATACAGTGAACATCGAAAATGACGGACAATACCAGTGCTTCAGTGCTTCGGGATAACAGTGCTTCAGTTGATCGGATTTCAGTTAAAATCCCACCGTTCTGGCCCAACGATCCTGAAATTTGGTTCCTGCAAGTGGAAAATCAATTTACACTGGCAAACATAACAAGTGACGCCACAAAATTCAACTATATAGTTGCCAATTTAGACACAGCTTACATATTAGAAGTTTGGGACATTATTGTTTCACCACCAGCCACAGAGAGGTATGTAAAATTAAAGTCAGAGTTAATTAAGAGACTTAGTGCATCACAGCAACAAAAAATTAAAAGACTACTTGAGCATGAGGAACTGGGCGATCGAAGACCTTCCCAGTTCTTACGACATTTACAGTCTTTAGCAGGCACAGCGGTACCAGACAATACTGTAAGGTCTCTATGGTTAGGTAGACTGCCATCGTCTACACAGGCTATTCTAGCTACTCAAGCTAAAGCTAGTTTGGACGCAGTTGCCGAGTTAGCTGACACAATATCTTAAGCTATAGCTCCTAGGGCCCAAAAGAAGCTTCTAACGCTCTTGAAAGCACCATTGATAAATTGACAGCCGAATTAGCCGACATGAAAATCCAGCTAGCTAGCTTGTCGCAGGCTCAACCACAAACAAACACATACCGTCGCAACCGCAGCAACTCAGGACGCAGACCATATACTAGAGACAGTAGCTACAGTAGGGAACATAATAGTGACATATTATGTTGGTATCACTACCGTTTTGGTGACCAGGCTCAAAAGTGCTCTCCTCCATGCAAGCATCAGGGAAACATCGCGGGCAGTCGGTGAGTGCGGCATCCGATCCAAGCCCAAAGTCTCGCCGCCTTTACGTAACAGACTATGATACTAAAAAACAATTTTTAATCGACACCGGTGCCGATCTGTGCGTTTTCTCGCGGAAATATGTACGGGGTACACGCGAAAAGACTTCATACGAACTATACGCGGTCAATGACACTAAAATCGCGACATACGGTTATGTGAACTTGACATTAAACATCGGACTACGGCGTGTACGTGGCGATTCGTAGTGGCGGACATTTCAAAGCCTATCATTGGAGCTGATTTTCTTTCCCATTTCGCTCTCCTAGTGGACATTGCTAATCAGTGCTTAGTAGAAAGTACGACAACCCTTCGAACAAAGGGACTCGTTAAAGAGTGTTTCGACGGCAGCGTAAAGACTATCGCGGAAGTGTCGCGTTACCATGAACTGCTGCTATGATTTCCGGAAATCACGCGACCCGCCGGTAGCGTGAAAGACATTCAGCATCAAACCAAGCACCACATCGGTACAACACCAGTTCCACCCGTTTTTTCGAAACCGCGACGATTAGCACCTGACAAACTGCAATGGGCTAAAAAAGAGTTCGAAAATCTTCTACGACTAGGCATCATAAGACCATCAAAAAGTAACTGGTCTACTCCACTGCACATGGTCCCGAAGAAAGGTGAGGAATGGAGACCCTGCGGAGATTATTGACGTCTAAACCAAAGAACAGTTCCAGATCGATATCCAATTCCGCACATCGAAGATTTCGGTCAGTCGCTAGCTGGTAAGACAAGTTTCTCTACAATAGATTTAGTGAGAGCATACAACCAGATACCAGTAGCCACCGAAGACATACCAAAGACCGCCGTTACCACACCATTTGGGTTGTACGAGTACTTATATATGCCTTTTGGTTTACGAAACGCAGGACAGACATTCCAGCGTTTCATAGACGAGATTTTACGTGGTTTAGACTTCGCCTACGCCTATATCGATGACATTCTCATTGCGTCAGAATCCGAAGAGCAGCATATGTCGCATTTGGAAGAAATTTTCAAAAGGCTCAAGCAGTTTGGCGTTGTGATAAATCCAACAAAGTGCCAATTCAGCAAAAACGAGATTACCTTTTTGGGATACACAGTATCAGACGGAGGACTCACACCTCCACAAGAAAAAGTAGCAGCTGTACAAAATTTCACTCAGCCAAAAACAGTGAAAGACCTACGCAGATTTCTAGTGCTCACATATACTTAAAAACGCTTCGAAACCATTTCGAAAACCTCCGTCCTAGGCAACCGTCGCATCATGGATCCAAAAGCACCTTCATTTTCAAAGACATGAAAACCACCTCTCACGTTTTCATCCGCCGTGATACAATCAAAAGCAGCTTAGAAAACCCATATCACGGTCCTTTTCCAGTTATTAAGCGAGGTGACAAGACTTTTGTCGTCCGTGTAAATGGAAAAGAAACAACAATTTCCATAGACAGATTGAAGCCGACGTACGAGCTTCACGAAAGTATCCAT
This sequence comes from Diabrotica virgifera virgifera, assembly GCF_917563875.1. Lineage (NCBI taxonomy): Eukaryota > Metazoa > Arthropoda > Insecta > Coleoptera > Chrysomelidae > Diabrotica > Diabrotica virgifera. Next base: position 147,866,656 of record NC_065449.1, read on the forward strand.
CACGAGCCAGAAAGAATGACAGTGTCCAGCAAAACGAACACAGACAATCAAAACATCAGACTGAAGAGAAAAGCAAGATTTACCGGAAGTTATCAAGAAAATGTCTGGCATTAGTGAAATCAGTGATTTTTTTTCTCCTCGTATAAACACTGCAATGTATTTTCTGTTATTTTCAATTTTCATTATATGATATGTATTACCTAGCGGCTTATATTTCTCGAAGGGGGTGTATAGCGATACGCTTTAATTACTATTTTTGCTAATTTTAATTTTTATTTTTAATAACTTTTTCAAAATGAAACAATACGTTCCATTTAAAATTCACATGCGTAGAATGGCCTGTTAGTTTTAAGAAACGAAATATATCAGTTCTCAGCTTTAAAAAAAAAAACAGATGTTATACGCCCTTTTATGGGAAATTACCTTATCAGCCCCTAGGCCCATAAATTAGTTTAAAAACCACAAACTAATGTTTTTAGTTTAGCGGAGTCGTTTTCACCAGTCTCGGTCGATTTCGCATCCCGGCAAGTGGTCTGACACTCTTACGAGATATATAAGTAAAAAAGATTTTTACCAAAATAAATAAGTATATTATTGACAGTTGTTTGCGTTTTAATTAATATTTATTTTATACAATTCATTCCGTCAACACACACCAAACTGAACATTATAGTGTAATTTCAAAGGAAAAAGTATGTGTTTTTATTTTGCAATAAACAAATTCATTTATTTATGTCGAAATGTAATAAAAATTCAAATTTATCAATCATTATCTAAGGTCATTGGAATGGCCAATCCGAGCAAACGTATCCGCTGTCCTGCGCGTAGCACCAAAAATTAATGTTTATTTAAAAAAATTCCTGACGATGTTTTTGAAAATTGTAAATGAAAGGTGCAGTATTATTCTATATGTAAAAAAAAATCAACTTGCTGTCTGCTTTATTCTCAGTCCTGCAACATTTTGAAAAATAAATTTTTTTGCGAAAGCTGGATTTCAAAATTTATTTTGCAAAATCTGTTTAACCGATCTTAATGAAATTTACAGTGTTGTTTTAATATATCATAAAGTTTTTCTGGGTAAAAAATGAAGGTCTAAGTGTAGCATAAATGGTTGAAAAACGTAAAATGCAAATACTTGTTTTTTTACGGTTTTTTCGCAATTATTGCTATTTGGCAACAAAGGTGAATATTTTTGAAATTTTTAACTAATCCCATAATGAAGGAAATTAAATTACGCAACTTTTATGTCAGTGCAATTTTTCTGGGAAATAAATATATTTAAAGTTATAATAAAAAAAAACAAGAAAAATATTGAATTTTTCCTTCATTTTTTGATATTTTGATTATTTAAACAATGTTCCGGACCTTTTTGAGTGGGAGGATAACTCAAATATTATTATATGAGTTATATCCAAGCATTTTCTGCAAAAAAATATGAGTCACCTCTCAACATCCAAATGTACTAATATTTTTACAGATGCGCCCTGGTCTATATGTAGTTCCAATATCGTTGTCGTATGAGAAATATGAATATTTTACGTAAAAATCTTCTTCTTTAAGTGCCGTCTCCCAATCGGAGGTTGGATATAATCATCACTATCTTTACTTTACCTACTGCTGCTCTGAAGAGTTCTATAGAACTGCATTTAAACCAGTTCCTTAAATTGTGCAACCAGGACACTCACCTTATTCATATACTCCTTCCTCCTCTTATCTTTGTAAAATCTTATCTGCGTGAAAATACATGTTTGCAATGTGTTTATTTTTTTTTAAATAACCCTAAAGGTATTGTATGTTAAACCTATCTCTCAAAAATAATGTCGATCTGAATTCAACTAAAATTCAAATTAAAGTGTGCTCTGTAAATATAGAATAATTCGAAAAAAACTTACAACACTAGTTCCCCTTCCGCTTTGACCAGCAGTTCCTCCCGCCTGTGGACTTCCCGGTTGTGTTTCCTTCCCTTTGTCTGTGGAACTTTGAATTACCAAGAATGGTGGCACCGTAGGATCTGGTACCTCTTTGTTGAAATTTAGAATGTCCAGTTCACATTCGTCTTCTAACCAAGCAGGTAACTCTAGCAGAAGAGAAATATCCATTTCCTGAAGTTCTCTTGGTGTAGCAATCGCTATAAGACCACTGGTTACCTTTAAAACAGTTTATTTTAAAATTTTTCTTCACGACAAAGGTAAATTCACTCTAAATTTATAAAAGCTTATATGGTTCGTATAGTATAAATTATACAGAAAGATAAAGGCAGTTTTTGTTTTTATGTGATTCAGTATAGAAGAACGCAAATAAAGGACACTTTGGCCACGTATTTACCTTCTTGGCGTCTAGGAAAAGGACCGAATGACAGTTTCAGGTACTCAAATCAGAGTAAAGATGAAAAAGATAAAGGTAGTTTTTGTTTTTATTTGATTCAGAGTTGGACCACCATCTCCATATAGCTATTTCAGCATCTATGCATCCTCAGTGAAGCTATGCAGTCACAACTCTGAAACAAATATCAACAATTCTGCCTATTTAAGGGAAAACATCGCGATGCAATGTTTCCACCTTAGTCCATTCATTAACGGTAAAATATTGCAAAACCTTTAAATTTTAAAGAACCGCTTGGATTGACATGAAATTTGGCATACACACAACTAACAAGTCAAAGAAAAAAAGTGATATTGTGCCGATATGTGCTTTTGCCCTGGGGGTGGTTTTCACCTCCTCTTGGGGGTTAAAAAATATTCGTCCAAACAAAGTCAGGAAATGGGTAAACTGGCTAATTTAAAGTAACTTTTGTTCTATAAAGTTTTTTCACTAAGTCAATACTTTTCGAGTTATTTGGCAGTGAATATGTTCATTTTTTCAACAAAATAACCACGCTTTTAGACGGTTTTTCGCAAATAACTCAAATTGTAAGTATTTTGTCGAAAAAGCATTCTTAGCACAAATATAGCCTATAAAAAATTTAAAAAAATAGTGAATATATCACGTTTTTTTATTTAGTAGAAGCAGAGTTATAGCTAATGAAATATAGGTTCATATTCGTCAAATTCCAAGTGGAATACTTTAACGTGAAATAACCAAAAAATGAAGCACATTTCGGAGAAAACTCATTTAAACTTATTTAAAGTGTTTAAAAAAAGCTTCATTTTTGTTTTATAAAAAAAATTTCTACCATCAGAATTAAACAAGTTACGCTCAAAATAAAGTTAGTCCCTTTTGGTTTTGGTAAAAAAATCGAGAAAATCACCTCCTAAATGAACTTATTCGTTACGACTTCACAAGTTTCTTGACTCGTGTATATATTGTTTATATGATCTGTAAGTTTCATCGGTTCAAAGTCCTTATTATTGAAACGGCTGTAGTTAAAAGGGGTTGAACGAGTCACTGATCACGAATGTATGCAAATTTAGAAACACCAAATCTTGATCAATTTTTGTCTAACAGAAAAACAAAAAAATACATGATATCCAGAAAAGCAAATCTGACTTTTTTTGTATTTCGAGACTTTTGGTATCTCTAACAATTTTTAAGTTATTTTGAAAAAAAGCATATTTTTCAAAATTTAAATTTTTAAAAATTTTACTTTGAAACCAAATTTTTTCAAAAATAAACACTTTGAATCGATGAAACTTACAGATCATATAAACACAATATAAGTAAAATAATTTATGGAGCGGCAACGATTAATTTCATTTAAGTTGCTAATTAGGGGGTGGTCTTCCCGATTTTTTTTTTTTGCAAAAACAAAAGGGACCAACTTTATTTTGAGCGTAACTTGCTTAAATTTAATGCTAGAAACTTTTCGTAAAAACAGAAATAAACCTTTTTTTAAACACTTTAAAAAAGTTATAATAGGTTTTCCCCAAAAAGTGCTTAATTTTTTGGATATTTTACGTCGAAATATTCTATTTGAAATTTGGTGAATATGAATCCATATTTCATTGGCTATAACTGGTTCTACGAGATCCAGAGACCTAACGCGTACACCATTTTTTTTACTTTTTTATAGGCTATATTTTTGCTAAGAACGGTTTTTTCGACAAAATACTTACTTTTTGAGTTATTTGCGAAAAACCGTCTAAAAATGTGGTTATTTTGTTGAAAAATGAACATATTCACTCCCAAATAACTCGAAAAGTGTTGACTTGGCGAAAAAGCTCTATAGAACAAAAGTTACTTAAAATTAGTCAGTTTACCCATTTCCGGAGTTGTTTTGGACATATATTTTTTCACCCCCAAGAGGGGGGTGAAAGTCACCCCCAGGGCAAAAGCACACGTCGGCACAATATCACTTTTTTTCTTTGACATGTAAGCTATGCGTATGCCAAATTTCATGTCAATCCAAGCGGTTCTTTAAAACTTAGAGCAAAAACCGTGAAAGAATGGACTACCTTTTGAGACGCAAAACAGCGACATCTCTCGTAATATGAGGAAGACGAAAAGCCCTAGATACAAAGTTTACTACTTTTATACAATTAGAATAATTGAAATAAAAATAATAAACAATATTTTAAATCCTCGTATTATCCTTCCTCGTACTACGAGAGATGTCGCTGTTGTGCGTCTCAAAAGGTGGAAACATTGCATCGCGATGTTTTCCCTTAAATAGGCAGGATTGTTGATATTTGTTTCAGAGTTGTGACTGCATAGCTTCACTGAGGATGCATAGATACTGAAATAGCTATATGGAGATGGTGGTCCAACTATGAATCAAATAAAAACAAAAACTGCCTTTATCTTTTTCATCTTTACTCAGATTTGAGTACCTGAAACTGTCTTTCGGTCCTTTTCCTAGACGAAAAGAAGGTAAATACGTGGGCAAAATGTCCTTTATTTGCTTTCTTCTATATTCGTCGTCTCTTGTGCTTATAATATATTGTAAAAGCCGGAGATACAGGATGCAGCCAGAAAACAGTTTCTTAACGAAAAGTCTTGGATTTAAAATATTGTTTATTATTTTTATTTCAATTATTCTAATTGTATTTTCTCCTCCTAATTGCCTTCTCTATTGAGGTTGGCGATCAATATGGCAAATTTTTCTCTGTTCTGGGCTTGATGAATTAAGTAATTCCCTGTTGTGTGGGTCTAATCTCTGATGTTTCGGAGCCAGGATTTTTTCTTTCTTCATATACCCTTTTACCTTCGATTTTGTCTTAATATTAGCTGGAGCTGCTCAAATTCCTTATGGAGCAATATGTATCCTAGATATGACGTCTTTCTAATTTTGATTGTATTGACCAGATGAGGACGTGTGTTCATTATTTCCAGTACTTCTTCATTCGACACCAGCAGAACTGGTCCAACTTATTCTTAGCATTCGGCAGTACATCCACATTTCGAATAAATTCAGTTTGTTGACGTTATACTGTTTTAATGTCCAAGTCTCAAAGCCATATAGTAATAGAGACCACACATAACACTTTAGTGTTCTCAATCTTATTGTGACCGAGAGCTTGTGGTTACTCATGTTTATACAACCAGACCTTGCTAATTTCTTTTAAGTGGTCTAGCTGACTATTTAGCTCTCTGCCCAGGTATATGAAGCTTTGGGAACTCTGAAGGGTGATAGCATTTATTTGTATGTTGGGTGTAATTTGTTCATGGGGGTTCTTGTGGAATACCATGATTTTGGTTTTGGAAAAGTTAATGTCCAAGCAAAGACTGTGATTTTCTTTTGATAATATGTTCATTAATATTTTTAGTTGGTCTTCTGTTTCCGCTAATACTATGGTGTCATCGGTATATCTTACATTGTTACTGATGATTCCAGTGACTCTGGCATATTCAGGGTGATCTTCAAGAGAAGCTCTGATGATATGTTCGGCATAGACATTAAATAATAGAGGGGACAGAATGCAATTCTATGTTTACGTAATTGGTGTTTCCGTTGTCTGTTCGAACTCATCCTGTGTGGTTCCAGTATGTATTGCTTATGATACCTATGTCGTGTCCGTCCAACCCTACTTCTTTTAGCACCTCAAATTTTTGTATCTGATGCGGTCGAAGGACTTTCTATAATCGACAAAGCACCCTTACAGCCGTTTTTGAACCTCAAGATACCTTTCAGCCACTAGACATATTTTATTATATACGCGTAGAAATGATATTTAAAGATTTCTACTAGTAAACTTAAAGAAACACAACATAAATTGTTTCATTTAGTTTGTATAAGTGAATTATAAAGCGTTTTTATGAAACAAACTTATCAGAATCATACTTTAACTGTAATCGAATGAAGATGGCATTTTGGCATAAATTGGTAACACTTATTTGACAGTTGCGGTGTTGACACTTCAGATTTAATTTTTTTATTTACCGTAACGTAAGACTATTACTTAATTCTGTTTTCTATTTATAATGTTTTTATTTATTTACATTGAATATTAATTTATTTTGTTGTTTAATCCACTTCTGCAAGAATTATGTGATATATTTGATTTAAAAGGAGTTCAGGAACTTTTTGTAATTTGGCACCTACATCTCTGACGTAGATAGTGACGTACAACGATATTTATACAGTACCAACCATATATCTTTTAAAAATATCCGAAAACGGTTGGTTAAAGATAAGCTTTCTGAAAGTAAATAAAGCTCATTGTCCTAACATTTACCTGATTTAAGGAGAATGCAGATATAGAATCTTGTTCTTTATGAATAATTCTGACAGGTTCTAAAACAGTCGGTTCAGGATGGGGTAAAATTTCTTCTACCGCACCAGAATATCTTCTTTTACCAAATACTGCTCTTATAAATATATCTTGGACTGATTCTTGACGAACTAAATACGTCCAGAGGTGCCTAGCTGCTGCAGCTGAACTTTTACCACTGAACGGCGTGTTGTGAGGTTCCAAAAGTTGCCTGAATCACAATAAACAACATTATTATGTATGCATGCTATAATTTACAATACTGCACACAGAACAAAATTGGATAAAAAATTGCTGTCGAACTAATCAGGTCTTGCGCTCGCGTTTTTACCGCTCACGTAATGCCTTAAAAATAATGATTTTAGCAAAAAAAATAAAAGAGATCAAAATTGTATAAAATTTGATTCTGTTCATTTTCGTATAGGTACATTTTTGTCGTAAACTAATAATAAACGAAATCATTCAATAATTATGCTCTAACTGTCACTATTTCCCTCCCTTAACTCGGAAAATATCAACCGCACGAAAAAAATTATTGTAATAAAAGAAATCATAGAAAATTGGATTTTCAACAATTTCCGTCCTTACACTTTTTGTCGAAAAGTTGAAAATGGCGGAAATATTGAGTAAAAACGGTTCTCCTTTAAAATCAAGCTGGCTGCTAACGCAACGGCAGAATTCAGTTGCGATTTTAAATTTACACTACTATTGACCTCCCCTAAAGATTAAAAACATAAAATTCTGGGTAGTTCGGCATGCAAGGTCAAATTATATATGTACCGGCTGGACTATATCTACAAGTTGGTTGGACGAGTACCCAAAGCTGAAATCAGTCGAATATTCCAGAATGAAAAGATTTCACGCAGAACCATTTATAGAAAAATAACGGAATGCGAGCAGGGAATACCATGTCTGAATCTGCCAAAAAGTAGATGGTCTGCTATTCAGTTTTTTTTAGTTTTGGACCACAGGCCAGAGAGATTGGTGAGAAGAGCAAAAAACAGAGTTTGAATGTCAAATAGGAGATTGGCTCGTCAATACAGATCTTCTAAGATTACAATATCGTTGGAATTGAGGAGGAATGGTCTTAAATATAAGGAATGGTCTTAAAATCCCCAGACAGTGGCTGCAATCAACCTTTGTAGCAATTCCCAAAAAGTCAAGTGCAACAACCTGCTCGGATCACAGAACAATATCTTTAATGAGTCACACACTTAAAACATTTTTGAAAATAATACACAGCAGAATTGTTAAAACTCTCAAATATGAAATCAGTGACACACAATTTGGCTTTAGAAATGGTATGAGCACTCGAGATGCTTTGTTCGGCTTGAATGTGCTGGCCCAGAGATGCATGGACATGAATCAGGATATGTACTTATGTTTTGTAGACTTTGAAAAGGCATTTAATAAAGTTCAACATAAAAAGCTTGTAGATATATTAAAAAGCAAAAATATTGACAGTCGTGACATGAAAATTATATCAAATATATATTGGAATCAAACTGCCAAGGTAAGAGTTAACAACCAGGACACCCAACCAAGATATCAAAATACAGAGAGGAGTCCGTCAGGGTTGCGTGCTGTCTCCACTACTTTTCAATGTCTACAGTGAAGCGGTATTTCAAGAAGCGCTCTCAGATTCAATAAAAGGTATATCTATCAATGGAGAAGTTTTGAACAACTTACGTTTTGCAGACGATACAGTGATAATAACGGATAACAACAATAATTTACAGAACGTAATGCAACGCCTTAATGAACGCTGTCATGAGTACGGACTGAAGATGAATTTAAAGAAAACTAAATGCATGATAATAACTAAATCAGCACACGCAAACATCCAATTAACTATTGAAGATACTGTGATTGAGAGTGTGGATAACTACAAATACTTAGGAACATGGATAACATCAAATGTAGACCAAACCAAAGAAATTAAAACACGTATTGAAATAGCACGTGCATCATTCATTAAACTTAAAAAGTTTCTTTGTTGTCGGGATATAAGCTTACAACTACGCCTAAGGATGCTTCGATGTAACGTGTTCTCTACTTTTCTTTATGGCTTGGAAGCGTGGACGTTGAAACAAGTCCATTTGAATAAGTTGGCCGCCTGTGAATATTGGTGTTACAGAAGAATCCTACGAATATCATGGATTCAAAGAATGTCGAACGCGGAAGTAACTAGACGGATAGGAAATCAACCGGAAATAATACTAACTATCAAAAGACGAAAACTTGAGTACTTGGGACATGTGATGAGAGGGCAAAAATACTCATTATTACAACTTATTATGCAAGGCAAAATCCGAGGAAAGCGAAATGTGGGAAGACGAAGAACATCCTGGCTTAAGAACTTACGGGAATGGTTCGAATGCAGTAGTGCAGAGCTATTTAGAGTGGCAGTCAACAGGGTCCGCATTACCATGATGATTTTCAACCTTCGATAGAAGATGGAACTTAAAGAGGAAGAATGTCTTAAATATCAAAAGAGACATAAGTGCCACAAATACTCCCCGCGCAACTCCTTCATATACCAAGATACTGCCAATCATGCCATTACTAAAGAGATACCCAAAACTAGCTTCAACAACACCACATACCCTTTGTTCCAAAAAAACGATAATGCTCCAAAGTGGCTACAGGCTCGCCCAATTGAGAAATTTTGAGCTTTACTGTCTAGAAAAGTTTATCAAGGAGGCTGGCAATCCCAAAATGATGTACAAATAAGACGGCGATTTTACGAAAAACTGAGAAAAATCAATCTAGAATTAGAAATATGCTTTATTGTCATGAAAAATTTAACAATTTTATGGACAAAGCTTACAAGAAACATAAATAAGAACAATAACAAACACAATTTACTAAAATTATATAAATCGTCAATATAAATAAAACATAATAAAGTGAAATAAAAAATCAGTAACAATCTATTGCAAAATTAAAAAAAAAATGCAAATTGCGTAATCTACCTTAAGAAATTTAATAAGTTAATAAGTTAAGCTGCTGCATATGACACTCAAATATTAAGATTCTACTTATTCATAAGAATACTGTAATTTCTTAGTTATTGGTTAAGAAACTCTGCTATCTTTCAGATAAATAGGCTTTTGTCACGTTACGGAACTTAAGGAAAGATGTTGCAGATTTAAGTTGTAGAGGGAGATGGTTGTATAGTTTTTTTGCTGAATATAATATAGATTTCTTTACTAACTCACTGGACGAGATCGGTAAATAGATGTCAAAGGTAGAATTTCTGGTGGAATAGTCATGTCTAGGTCTTGCTGGAAAGACATGTACATATATGTTTACGAATTAAGCAAACAGTTTCTAAAATATATAAAGAAGGTAGTGTTAGAATCCTGTGATCTTTGAAGTAGCTTCTGCAATGTGTTGTTCTTCTGAGGCCAAACAGATATCTTATTGCTCTTTTTTGTAATTTAAAAATAACATCGGATTGGGCAGCTGTACCAGAACCCCAAAAAGGAAGACCATATCGAAGATGGGACTCGAACAAAGAAAAATATGTTATTTTGGAAGAGGCTAAATTCATTTCGTTCGAAACAGATCTTATTGCAAAGCAAGCTGAGTATAGTTTCTTGCTTAACACATCGATATGAAGGGACCATTTAAGGTTGCTATCTAAAAAAATACCAAGAAACTTTACAGAATCAACGATACTGATCTGGCTGTTATGAAGAGGTAAGGGTTGAAGAGTTCCTCCTTTATAGGATAATGCTACTGTTTTATCTACGTTAAAAGAGAGTGAATTAGAATCGGACCAGGATTTTATTGTGAGTAGATCAGAAGTTATAGTAGCATGAAGAGTTGCGATATTTGAGTTGCTCCAAGTGATACTGGTATCGTCAGCAAAAAGAAAAACTTTTCCATCGATTTTTAAACTAGTGATGTCATTAATAAAGATAAGGAAAAGTAGAGGACCCAATACTGAACCTTGTGGTACCCCACATACAACATTTTTGAGACTAGAGTCTGTATCATTTGCTCTAACCAGTTGTTTCCTATTATTCAAGTAAGATTGAAACCAGTTCAAAGAAATACCTCGAATTCCATATAAATCTAGTTTTTGTATCAAAATGTCGTGATTTACACAATCAAAAGCTTTGGCATAATCACAAAAAACAGTGACAGTGTGCAGATTATTGTTTAATGCTTGATAAACCTCATGTAGTACAGAAAACATGGCATCGGTGGTACATTTATTGCTTAAAAAGCCAAACTGATTTTGTGATAAAATCTTGTTATCAACGAGAAAGGACATAAGCCGGGCTTTAGTGTAGGAAACAAAGGTTGAACCTTGCAAAATGGACACAAGTCCGGTTTTATTTTTTTTTCTGGTATATCAAGGGGTGCTTATTATAAGATTAACTTTTTCTGAAAAAATTTTGCCCCGGAACCCCCATTTTCACCCCTTCAAAGGAGGTAATTTGTGGTTTTTGCGAAACGTAGCCCTTCCTGTACCTTTTACAAAAAATTTCTTTTATAGAAATATGAAGAGGACTATATTTTCTACGATTTAATTTCCGACAGCATCTGTCTATCATCCACCGTTTAGCGGGGGTGGCGCCCCAAAGTTGACAAGTTTTTAAAAAAGATGTTTTAAAAAAAAATATATTTTTCCCTAACTGTAACGGAAACTAAGAAGAAATCCTGCGGCAATTATCCACAAATAATTGATTGATTTTTTGGTATAGGTTTCACTTAAGGGTAATAGCCCTTTTTTTAATTACAGGGTGTTACATTTTAAAAAACCCCTTTTTATACCATCTGAACCGTTTATGCTAGAGTAAAAAAACTTTCAGCGATTACCCATGTACTGGTGCTATTTACAAATTTGTATAATGCACCCCCATTTTTTCCCCGGAACCACCCCAAAAAAAGAAGAATTAATAAATAAAGTGATTTTCTTAGTGGTAAAGTGATAAAGTGTGTGAAGAATCCTTCACACACAATGCCGTTTATTAATATGCTTCATATATCATTTTGTGCACGTTATTATTACCCATGAATGGACACCAAAAGCGATTTCCTAGTGCAACCCCTGTAGCCAAAAAAAAAAAAAAATAAAATAGGAGGTTGAAAATTTTTTTTTGTTTTTTGCTTTTTGATCCATATGGGCATATGCTTCATGAATAGTGCTTTTCAAAAATATATATGGTTATTGCAACATCCCTGCGGAAACCGGAAAAATCTGCGGATCAGATTTTTATAACTGCTTTAACCTTCGGATGACCAAGGGGGTAAATTTGGACCCCAATGCATGTTTTTATTTAATAAATTCAGAAATATTTTCAATTTTAAACTCCTTATTTTTTTATTTGACTTTAATATCATTCTAGATACCCTCATATTTTGTAATAAAAAAAATTCCCTATATTTTACGAAAAAAAAAAATATTTTCTGAATTTGGGGTCAAAGACGAACTCCCTTGGCCTTCCATATTCCAATTTTATATTGAGTAAATACCATCTATTATGTGAGTAGTATGTAAGAAACCTTTCAATATTGAAAAAAAAATTGTTTGTTAAACCTGTGGCGACGTAATTAGTGTATATTTTAAAATTTCTTTAGTTCTAAGTTCAGAATGATGATTCCTGTTTTTGTTCAGTTGTAATTAAAAATATGTTTTACTAATGTTTATTTATAATTTATTGATACAATAGTAACATTAAAATTACGAATACATTATTACATTTCTTAAAACAACTTCATTTTTTGTCAATTGTCATTTTTGACGTGGGGTCATTTTTTACCCCCGTTGGTTATCCGTGTAACAAAAAAAGATTGGTCATCGGAAGGTTAAAGAACACCGCACACATCTTATGGAAAATATAATGTCACTCAAATGAAATAAAAATTACATGAATAGATTAGTTTTGAAATTACACTAATTTCGTATCATTGCGTCAATTCTATATTTTGAATAATTAGAGCGTAAATTGATATAAATAAATCTAAAATCAAATGGAAATGTACGTGTGTCAAAGAGAGAAAAAAGATATTCTAAGGCCGATGCCACATTATGCGTTTTGAACGGATGCGGTGAAAACGCATCCGTTTCCAACGCAACCGGACCGACCTGTCACACTATGCGTTTAGTCTGGTGCAGGTAGTAAGCGCGTACCGATGACTCAAAACGCATCCGCTTCCAACGCAACCGGACCGATCTGTCACACTATGCGTTTTCACCGGATGCGTCGGAAACGCATCCGGTCAAAACGCATAATGTGGCATCGGCCTAATGCGGTACTCTATAAATCATTTTGAGGGATTAAGGCAGAGGCTTACTCTTATCTCATCTTATTGTTATTGATAATAACGTAGGTATATTTTGGTCAGTCGTACTTCCTCTAATCTTATGTCATTCTGAGTAAACCCTTGTGAATAGCCACTACACTAATATTATTTATGAATGACAGTTTTATGAACTTCAAGAATTTGATTTAGCTAAACTTTAATTACAATTAACGCCGTTAATAATGATAATTCAGAATTGGCGCAATGATACGAAATTCTTTAAATTACGAGATCAATTTATTCATGTAACTTTTATTTCATGTGAGTGACATTAAATTTTCCATAAGATGTGGATGGTGTACTTTCTGTGATTAAAATTCCCTCTCAGTGTGATGACTCACTAAGCACAGTACTGCTTACAATTTGCTTGTTTAGATAATACACGGAGGTATTTTTAATCCTAGAGGTGGACTAAAACACTAATGGATAAAAATATTTACCTATATTTCTGTATAACTGGACCGTGCGAGTTTTCAACAAAACATCCAGGTATATACTCGGGTGGCGTTTGTTTGCTTTCAAGCTCCTTCTTTAAACTTTCTTGCCAACACGTCAACTTCCTTAAGCTACTGTGAATCAACGGACTGGCCACTGGCAGTTCGGATGTTTCCAAGCCAGCAACCTAACAAAATAATATTTTAAAAACGAGGAATGGGTTGCACGTGTGAGTCCATCTCAAATGGGTTGCAGAAATAAAATTCAGCCTTACTAGTCCAGGGCGCATCTGTTTTGAGATGGACGTTGAGAGGTGACTCAAATTTTTCTGCAGAAATTGCTTGAAAATAAATCAAATAATAATATTTGAGTTATCCTCCCTCTCAAAAAGGTCCGGAACATTGTTTAAATAATCAAAATGGCAAAAAATGAAGGAAAAATTCGATTTTATTCTTCGTTTTTTGATTATAACTTTAAAAGTATTCATTTCCGAGAAAAGTTGTACCAACATAAAAGTTGCGTAATTAAATTTCCTACAATATAGAATTGGTTAAAAATTTAAAAAATTGTCACCCTAGTTGCAAAATAGCAATAATTGCGAAAAAAACATACAAAATCAAGTATTGGCATTTTACGTTTTTCAACCATTTATGCTACACTTAGGACCTTCATATTTCACCCAGAAAAACTTTATGATACAATAAAAGAATACTGTAAATGTCATTAAGATCGGTTCAATAAATTTTGCAAAATAAATTTCGCAATCCAGCTTTCGCAAAAAAATTCATTTTTTCAAAATGTTACAGGACCGAAAATAAAGCAGATAGCAAGTTGAAATTTTTTTTGCTTATAAAAGCGTACTGTATCTTTCATTTGCAACTTGCAAAATTAATATCGATTAACTACCACGGCGTCAGGAAATTTTTTAAATAAACATTAATTTTTGGTGCTACGCGCAGGACAGCGGTGTTCGATTCACACAAGTTGATTTCCACCAAAATTTCTTCCAATCTTTATCTAATAATATATTATTTTCTTACTCTATATTTTGTTGTATTTTAAAATTTTAATTCCACAAAAATCAAACTAATTTTATTATTGTTTGTGAAATATTGTTTAAACAATTGCATATATTTAAAAATAATAAACTTTTATTCTCAAGTTAAAATATATGAACAAAGAAAGTTTTTGCTAATAAAAGTGTTATTTCAAAGCATAGAGTATGTGTTTTTATTTTGCAATAAACAAATTTATTTATTTACATCGAAATGTAATAAAGATTAAAATGTATCAATCATTATCAAAGGTCATTGGAATGACCAATCAGAGCAAACTATCCGCTGTCCTGCGCGTAGCACCAATAATTAATGTTTATTTAAAAAAATTCCTGACGCCGTGGTGTTAATCGATTTTAATTCTGCAAAATTGCAAATGAAAGGTACAGTACATTTCTATAAGCACAAAAAAATTCAACTTGCTATCTGCTTTATTTTCAGTCCTGTAACATTTTTAAAAAATGAATTTTTTTTGCGAAAGCTGGATTGCGAAATTTATTTTGCAAAATTTATTGAACCGATCTTAATGAAATTTACCGTATTATTTTACTGTATCATAAAGTTTTTCTGGGTGAAATATGAAGGTCCTAAGTGCAGCATAAATGGTTTAAAAACGTAAAATGCGAATACTTGTTTTTGTATGGTTTTTTTCGCAATCATTGCTATTTTGTAACAAGGGTGACTATTTTTTAAATTTTTAACCAATTCTATATTGTAGGAAATTTATATACGCAACTTTTATGTCAGTACAACTTTTCTCGGAAATGAATACTTTTAAAGTTATAATCAAAAAACGAAGAAAAAAATCGAATGTTTCCTTAATTTTTTGACATTTTGATTATTTAAACGATGTTCCGGACCTTTTTGAGAGGGAGGATAACTCAAATATTATTATTTGATTTATTTTCAAGCAATTTCTACAAAAAAACTTGAGTCACCTCTCAACGTCCAAATGTACTAATATTTTTACAGATGCGCCCTGGTCTATACTCACAATCTGTTTTATTCAGTCAAACGGACCACCGGACCGGTTTCGGGAATTACATCTTCAGGTCTTCGGTAAAAATTCACTCAAAATGATGCCAGTTCAAGCAATATAGTGAGGTTGGGAAGCAAAATATTGTTTTAAATAAAAAAAAATAATAATTGATCTGAATTGTTTGTGTTACCTATGTGTTATTTATTTATTTAATGACAATTTTTGGTAAATGACATGGTAGGGTGTTCCGAAAAAACCAAAGTTTAAAAATGTTGATCTCCTCGGTTGTTTTCTGGTGATGGGTAGCCTATAAACCCCCAATTTCAAATTTCAGCCCAAAATGTGAGCCACGACCCTTGTCACAAGCCCCTCAAAAGATTATTTTTTGAGTTTTTCAAAGATTTTTAATTATTTTTCTTTTCTCTTTTTTTATCTCCCCGGTTGTTTTTTGGTGATGGGTAGCTTATAAACGCTCAATTTCAAAGTTCAGCCCAAAATGTAAACCCTAACCCTTGCTTGTCCCCCTTGCTTGCCCCCAAAAATTTTTTTTGGGCTTTTCATAGACTTTTAATTATTTTTAATCTTTAACTTTTACGTAAGAAAACAAACAAGTAAACTCAGTTTTAAATTTTATTTACATATACGCCCAGAAAAACAAAACATAAGCCACGTTAACAAGTTTAATATGGGGATTAAAATATAATAAATATTACCCATTTTTCACGTTTATTGGTATTTCTCAAAATATCTTGAGTACCTAACTATTAAAATTATTCTCGTTAAAAATCAACACATTTTTTTAACTAATTCCACCTCTATATAATAAGGAATAAACAAAGTTGTTACAAATAATTAATCTAAATGGAGAATAGTATAACTATATATATAGTTTTAACTACATCAGTAAAAGTTTGTTTAAAGGTTAATAGAAGATGCCTTTCTGAAATCGGTAAACCACTTTCTGTGATTTTCAACTATGCTTAACACACTTTGCTTGCTTTTTTCATTTCCGATTTCAGAAAGGCAACTTTAATTAACAGACAAGGCGAAAACGGCGGTTCCGTGGGGAAAAATATTCCCAAGAGATTTTTTTGCATAATCACATTCGTAAGACATCCCAGACTAAGGTTCAAGAAGTAGCCCACGTGAAAAGTGGTTCAATTTTTGAAGTTATACTTCTTTAGGCGCGATTGAGAGTAAAATTTCATAATACTGCGCGCATGCGCACACGGACAGTATGGCGTTTAGTTACTAAATCTTTCAAGTTATGTATAAATATATCAGTGCAAGAAAAGGTGTGAAAAGAATATATTAGTGTTTTTAGTAAATATATTTATTATAATTTTTGTGTCTTTGGATTTGTCTGCCTCAAGAGTAAGATGAGTATTATTAAAACATTTTATTGTGTATTTATTATATTTCACCTTGTCTGTTTGTTACCGTGATTTGTCATTAGGTACGTCCGAAGCGATACAGACACAGTCCTCGTAGCGTATTTGGTATAGCATTCGGCCAGAGATCGAGAGGTCTTGAGTTCGAATCCGGAGCAATCCTATACCTTTTTTTTATTTTTTTGAAAGCGGTAAGCACAAAATTAGTTTGGTGTTTAAAAAAAATTAAAACAAACTGTTTAAAGTATTTTTATTTTTAAGAAATCTATAGAAGTATAACTTCTTACGTGCGTACAAAGTACACACATGATTTTTTTTTAACAATTTTTTTAATCAAATTGCAGAAATCAATAATTTTGGCTCGGAGAATTTTTTTAGATTTTTTGGACCATTCTGGACAAAAAAGGTCTCTTATAATTTTTCTCTAAAGTGGATCTTTTTCGAGTTATAAGCAATTTAAAATTTGAAAAACGCAAAAATGACCCTTTTTAAGACAAGAATCTACAGGTCGAGCAAGTCTCGTAAATTTCACGATTGCGAGCCACGCTTCACGCAACCGTGTTTGCGTACTTGTGTTTCGAGTTGCGTGGTCGTGCGGAGTTATATTTACCAAATTTCATAGAAGAGTGGGTGGGGCCAAATTTAAATATAATCGTTTCTATCTACTGATTCATAATAATAATATGTAGGTATACTATTCTCAATATGGTTACTGGGTGTAAAAGATAAATCTTATTCTATCTGTTCTTCATGAGTTTTAGATAATTTTAGTTGTATTTCTTTGTAATTTTGTGTTGTACAAAGATTAATTTAACATTTTCTCTGGAAGTATTAATTTAGAAAGATAATATGCTTCATTGGTGTTGTGTTTTGAAGTGTGAAATGCAAAGTAATTGTGATAAAGTCAAGATAAAGTTCACTTTTAAACTGAACTAAATAAGGTATCTGAGAGACAACAATGGTTAAATGCAATACAATGTACAGGTTTTACTAGCGAAATGAAAATTTTCCTGTCCTGTCTGCTGTAATCATTTTATATCTGGTAAGTTACAATTACAACAGTAACGATTTTTGAAGATGTTAACATTTTAATCTTATAGGAAAATAGGAAAACCAGCCGACTTAATCGATAATAACAATCTCCAGATTGGGTTCCTTCAATAAATATGGGCTATAAACACAATGAAATAAGTTCCCCAAAATCTAAAATGGAGTGGTATCAAAGGAGAATTAAAGGAAAAAATATTCATATTGAAATTATTTATAAGGCACTGGACTGTCTTAAATTCTACAATAATACTAGGTGGGTAAATGATTTTAGACATTTTTCATTAAGAGTAGATTAAGATTAAGTAGATTTTCATTCAGTAGATTTAAGACTTGTTTACACGGGTAGAGTAATGATGCAAGTACTTGATAGAGTAGAGTAACTCTACCTGTAAAAATGCTCAGCACAGTAGAATAGCTGGTAGAGTGTATAGTTGGAGTTAAAGTAGAGTGACTAGCAACCTATGGCAAAGTAACTACTCTATGACCACCACTACTGCCAAAATGTCTACTCAGCTGCACACTCTACCCATGGAACACGCTCAATTACGGCAGAATAGAGTAGGTAGGAGAGTACATGGGGGCGCTGTCATTCTGGCTGGAATTGTGTTTTGTGTAAATAGTGAAAATGAAGTTCACCGAAGATGAAACTTTAAAACTTGTAGAGCTATAATACGGCGAATACCAGTGTTTATGGAATTTAGGTAGTGTATACTACAGAAATAAAAGTTTGCAGCAAGCTGCGCAGGATGAAATCGTCGAAAGAATGGCAAAGGGGGCTTTGGAGTAAACGAGCTTAAGCAAAAAATTAAGAATTTAAGGTGCACTTATAATCAAGAGTGTTTAAAAATACAAAAATCGGTTTCACTATACTAGCATCAGTACTATACTTGTACTCTCCTCATGTGAATGGTATCAAGCCATTTTTGGTAGAGTACTACCTCTACTCTCCTCAAAACTCTACCCATGTAAACAAGTCTTTAGAAACAGTGGAAAATGAGGTAGCTAGTAGAGTAGTAGTAGAGTAAAATATACTGGTTTAGCAAATTACAATGTTTTAAGTTAATACAGTAGCGATCAACAGGTAGCCAAAACGTGTTCCTGTAATTTTGAATATTTTTTCGAAGTATTTGGCACACGTATTCGTAAAATAATAAAGAATGGCGGTACAGAGCCCAATTTGAAAAATATATTAATATGTGGAAATTACTCTGTAATTATACAATATTTAAAAAACGAGCCTGTACCGCCATTAAGAAGAACAAAAAAATACACTTTCTTCAAATAAACTTTTTTATCCGATGCCTAGATTTTGTGTAATTTTGGAACTACTAATGAAATAAAAAATTTTAGTAGTTCCAAAATAACACAAAATCGGATAAAAAAGTTGTATTTGAAGAAAGTGTATTTTTTGTTCTTCTTAATGGCGGTACAAGCTCGTTTTTTTATATTGTATTTAATTACAGAGTAATTTCCACATATTAATATATTTTTCAAATTGGGCTCTGTACCGCCATTCTTTATTATATTAAGAATATGTGTGCCAAATATCTCGAAAAAATATTCAAAATTACAGCCGCAATCTTGGAACACATTTTCGCTACCTGTTGATCGATACTGTTTCCTCTTAAGATAGTTTTAATAGTTATTTATGATATAAGTATTAAAAGTACAATTTTAAGACCCGCATGTGAAAGTTAACTTGAAAAAATAATTTTATTAATGTTTTGACTTCCACATCAGATGTCATTGTCAAAATACAAAATATTCATTATTATTAGGTTTATTCTAGCAAACAGTCAAACTAGTCAAAAACCGTCAGCAAACAGTTGGTCAGTAAAAGAACATAATACAGTCACCAGTGCGATCCCCTCTACTCGCGCTGGTCCACTATTCGCTGATGGTTTCAAACTGTTTGAAACTGATGCTAGAACAAACCTATTATTATTATGCATATCATTATCTGTAAATAATATTTCTTCTGATTGTTAATTGTAAAGGATAGAAAAATTACCATTTATTTTATTTTTTTTTTTAGAATCAGCTGAGAGAAGTGGTCTACAAAAAACCAGGAAGGAAACGGAATATGTGGCTACGAAAGGCAAAAGAAAGGTTTACAAAGCAAATGTGACACATTTTTTTGAAATATTTAGGAATATCAGTAAATTGCATTAAAAAAATGTATGAAAAGATTTTGTTCAATAAAAATGTTTATATTTATCAAGGATGTATTATTTGGTATGGCCACATATCGTCAGTGATGTAATAATACATCCTATCTGTTTTTTTTTCATGAGTTTTGTAAGAGAAACTAAAAACTTGTCTTAGGGTCACCTCCTGTTTTCATATGATATTTTTTGACTTGTTTTGTAGTAAATTAAACTATCTATGAACTACAAAACAAGTCAAAACTTACATATGAACACAGGAGGTGACCTTAAAACATGTTTTTCCATCTCTCATACAAAACTCATGAAAAAACAGATAGGAGGTATTGTCACATCAGCAAGGATGTACAGTGATGAGTGCCCTAATAACCGGCAAAATATGGGCAACATATTTAGTTGTGAGATAAAAAGAAATGAAACTAGTCGAGCTGGGAAATTTAGCGAAATTAACCTTTAAATTTACGTTATATTGATCCCACCTTTACACATATCGGAGGAGTATGTCAACTAAAATTGTCACTGTGACAGTGGTAGTTTCCAAACTCGTCTGATACGTCTGAAGGTGGTACACAATCAATACAATCTAAATGTATACAATGTCTTTTTATCTCACTACTTAATACATCTTTTGTGCTATTTTGCCGGTTATTAGAGCGCTCATCACTGTATTTCTGGTATATCCAGGGAATGTCTACAAAATATATTTTGAATGTCCAGAGAACATTCGTGGACATTCATGGAATGTTCCAATAAGACATTCAGGTAATGTTTAAAATGCTGACACAGGATTTTCCTGGGATGTTCAGGGAACATGTTTTCGGGGATATTCCAGGAATTTTTCAATGTCTGTGTACCTTCTATGGACCTATATGGAATATTTTGGTGTTATTACCGCCGCACTCCACTTGCGATTTGTAATCAGGAAGATTGAACACATTGTTTCAAATACAAGTCAATCCATTTGTGACTAAATAATCATGGATTGACTTCTATTTGAAAGAATGTGTTCAATCTTCACAACTACAAATCGCAAGTGGAGTCCGGCGCTTAGGGCTACTTCCTCTTTGGTATTATGTATTATACTACATAAATCAGGAACTTTCCTTCTAAATATATGTATGCATCTTGGCCATCAAACATATTCTTCGAAACATTTTTTTAAGGGGTTACATAGGTCTTGTGGGTAAAAAAAGTGACTTTTTAAAAAACGATATCTCGAAAACTAAAATTTATTTTTATTTATAATTGGAACATGTAAAAGTATAGTACTTAAGGTAGTCTCAAAAAAAGTTTCAGCCAAAAATATTCATTTTTGTAGAGTTTAAGTTTTTTTTGCGTTGGCAGCATAACTAAGTCCAGTCTCATCTGAAATCAAAAAGTTTCTTGTAGTTTATACCTCTGGCTAGAATATGAACGAAGGAATTAAAAAAATGAAATTTGAAGATTTTACATAAGTTTAAACACATTTTTGACCCCAATTTTTCTCATTTTTAAAGTAGTTTTTTTTTATAAAACAAAAATGACCTCAACTAATAAAAAATCCTTTGTTCATTCACTAGCCAGAGGTATAAACTACAAGAAACTTTGATTTCAGATGAGACTGGACTTGTTATGCTGCTCACCGCAAAAAAGGGCTGTTGTCGAAAAATTGCAGTCAACTCTACAAAAATGAATATTTTTGGCTGAAATTTTTTTGAGAGTACTATACTTTTACATGTTTCAATTATAAATAAAAATAATTTTTAGTTTCCAAGATATAATTTTTTTAAAAAGTCACATTTTTTACCTGCAAGACAACAACTTGTTGATTTCAAATTGTAACAGTTGTTTTGCAAAGTATGCTGCCCTCTTGTATTTTCTGTGTTATCTTCATCATACAATTACTTCATCTAAAAATTTTCTGCGAAAAAAAATAAACCAAAAGTTTAACCACCTTCACACCGCAGAATCAAGTTACACAAATTTTCCAACACCTCACCTGACACAGCGTCTCAAGTACGATTGCGCGAATTGGTAAATATAACTCCGCACGACCACGCAACTCGAAACACAAGTACGCAAACACGGTTGCGTGAAACGTGGCTCGCAATCGTGAAATTTACGAGACTTGCTCGACCTGTAGATTCTTGTCTTTTTAAGACTTAATAACTCTGTTAAAAATTATTATTATGAAAGTTAGAAAGTGACTAAATCAAAATTTAAAACCTCCGCTACATGATCCTGAAGAAATCTGTGTTATAAATTTATTACTAATCTGTTATTTTTAAATAATAACAATGGGCGGTTAGATCGTATTGACGCGGCTGTAAATGTGAGTGCAAGTAAGATGCACAATTGGACTGCCGGAATGGCATCTCTTTTACGTGCATGGCGCTCAGTATTATTACTTAAAAATAACAGCTTAGTAATAAAATAATGACAACAATTTCTTCAGGATCTTGTAGGGGGGGGGGGGGGGGCATTAAACTTTGATTTAGTCACTTTCTGACTTTCATAATAATAACTTTTAACCGAGTTATTAAGCTTTGAAAATCGCCATTTTTCGTTTTTTTCAATTTTAAATTACTTATAACTCGAAAACGATCACCTTTAGAAAAAAATTATAAGAGACCTTTTTTATCCAGAATGGTCCAAAAACCTACAAAAAAATTGTCCGGGCCAAAAATATTAAATTTTATGGGGGTTTTGTTCCCTTCAACCCCCCCCCCCCCAAACTTCTGTGTACGTTCCAATTAAATTATTATTGTAGCACCATTAATTCAACACAGTGTTTTTAAAACTTTTTTGTCTTTTAGTACTTTTTCGATAAGCCAGTGTTTATCGAGATATTTTGAATATTTGTCGAATCCACCACATATTTTGTATATGGTTAAGTACGATTATAGACCTGTTATTAATCTGAAAATTTATTTATAATTTACATTTTTAGGTATATTTTAAAAAAGAAGCCGCATCTCGATAAAAGGTGACTTAACAAAAAAAGGCTAAGAGGAAAAAAGTTTTAAAAACACTGTTTAACTAATGGTATCACAATAATAGCTTAATTGGAACGTACACAAACATTTGGGGGGGTTTAAAGGAACAAAATCCCAATAAAATTTTTATGTAAATATATTAAAAAAGAAGCCGCATCTCGATAAAAAACTGGCTTATCGAAAAAATAATAAGAGTCAAGAAAGGTTTAAAAACGTTGTGTTTAACTAATGGTACCACAATAATGAATTAATTGGAATGTACACAAAAGTTTGGGGGGGGGGGGGGGTTTAAGGGAACAAAACCGCCATAAAATTTTTATGTGGTGGACAAATTTCACTATTTATGTTTTAAGATGTTCCTGCCATAAGAATGATACATGTCCATTTTCAATAAAAAATATCTAATAGTTTTCGATATATTGAAAAAAATTGATTTTCATTTTTTAACTTCAAAGGGCTGTAACTTTTTTTATGAATACATTTGTACTAAGGTAAGTTAGGTTCAATCGAACTGAACTATTTTTGACCCTAGAATGTGTGGTATAATTTATGACCAATCTTTTCGGGACACCCTGTATAATTAGTTGGAAAAATGTGTTGTTTTTTGTTTTTTTAACGAGAATAATTTTCAGTTAGGCACTCAAGATATCTTGAGAAAGACCAATAAACGTGAAAAATGGTAATATTTATTATAGTTTAATCCCCATATTAAACTTGTTATCATGACATATGATTTTTTTCTGAACCTATGTGTAAAATAAAATTTAAAACTGAGTTTACTTGTTTGTTTTCTTGCAAAAAGTTATAGATTAAAAATAGGTAATTAAAAATCTTTGAAAACAAAAAAAAATTTGGGGGACTTGGGACAAGGGTTGGCATTTTTGGCTGAAATTTGATATTGACGGTTTATAGGCTACCCATCACCAGAAAACAGCCGGGGAGATCAACATTTTTAAACTTTGGTTTTTTCGGAACATCCTAATGACATGGTTTCTTAAGGAAATAACATAAAATTAAAGCCACATGTTATTAATGTACTATGGTACAGAATTGTGAGGTCGTTTGGATAAAATTAGCAACAGACACAAACAATAATAAAATACACAAAAAATGGGTCATACACTAAACAAAACACCACACGAACTTAAAGTTTAAAAACTGTAAATTGAACTACATGTGGGGGCTTTTTGTAATAAGGAGAAAATATACTTTTTTTTCATCGCCGGAATCGGGACACGTAAATCTCATTTAGGTTCTATTGCCTCTTCAAGGTTGGGTTTTTTTTTGAGTGTAGATAGAGACACCCAAGAGTAGCAGAAAGTCCGCGCTCACGCCGTCCCCAAGACGAGTTCTTCTTTGTTTTTTTGTTTCAGCTATGGTACCAAGCCTGCGACGAAAATACAAGTCTCTGGAACAAACGGTCCTTTTCGATTTTTGGTTTTATTTTTTGGCAAGCGCGTGTAAGTTAGCTGTGGCTAGATCCTCTCCTAATTTTTGAAAAATACAAAATGTTACTTGGACGATATTTTATGTTATGGAAAATCATTAGAAGAATTTTATCAAAATGTGATTGAAGTCCTTAAAAGGCTAGAACAATATAATGTTAACCCGGCATTGGTAGCTATATGAGATTTTCTCTCGCGGTTTCAGAATATTGGCACAACTTTTTCCCTGGTAAATTACACATGCTTTAGTTTCTCTAGTCTCCTAATTATTCTTCATCTACAATCGAATAGACTGGTCTGCTCAGATCGTGGTTCAGTTGACTTAGTATGGCCCGATTGTTAAGTTAGTGCGCTTCACGTGAGATATTCTCTCATCGCGCGACCATCGTGTATAATATTATTTAGCATTATATTTTATAGCATTATTTTAAATTGTAGCATTACTTTATTTTGTATGTATTTGCAATATAAATCGTGCAAAGATAATTTTAGAACTTGCCCTGTTGCAGGACAATAAAATAAAGGTACTAGTACAGTTTTGAAATTTATATTGAAATATAAAAATTATTTCTACATTTTTATATTAGATTAAAATGTACAAGCGCACAATGTACAATCATTGTGTAAAGCTAATAATAACTTTGTTAAGTTTAAAATCTATTTTGACAATTTTATTTCGTAAAAAAAGGCAAAATTGGATATGTGAGACAAAATTTCAAGCGCGACCACTCACGTAAAAGCGAACCTAGCAACCAATGCCGGGTTAAAGTCAATCATAAAAAATGCAAACTCTATTGCCAATGCCGATGAGTTGTCACGGTTACCTTTAAAACAACAAACTGAAGTCGATGACTATATTTTTTCGTTTAGCTTACAAGTCGGAAAAATGAAAGAATACCCATGAACGATCACATCAATCACTTATTTTCTATTTGCTGTCTTTTTCTATAAATAACAAACGTTTGTTATAGAAAAAGACAGCAAATACAAAATAAGTGATTGATGTGATCGTTCATGGGTATTCTTTCATTTTTCCGACTGTATATGATATTAAAAAGCTACTAACAAAAATTCATTACTTCTGAAAGTCAAGTTGTCGGGTAGGCCTAATAGTGTTGAGGATGATAACTTAAAAACCGTTTTTAAACTACGGAATAAATGATCAGTTGAACAGTTAAAATAAAATAAGCCCAAAATACTCATCGGGAACGGATACAAAAGGTTTGAACTTTAATTTAGGCACTTTTTAACCTCAAAAATAATATTTTTTTCTACGACCGTTTAATAATATGCTCATTAGTCACTATTTTTTAATAGATAATAACTCCCATTACTTTACCCGTGAATAATACACTGGGGTGCAAAATTAACCGAACACTTTAAAAATGGATCATTTTTGATGTCTCGAATTTCCTAAACCTTTTGTCCGATTTAAGTGATTTTTTAATATATTATAGCCGTATTCTTTAGCAATATCGCTGTAATAGTATTGTTGCTAAACCGTTAAATTTTCATTGTATACCGGGTGTATCAATCAAACTGTGTTTTTTTTCTCAAAGTTCGCATCACCCTGTGGAATATTCTAACATTTATAAAATACTGAAATTAAAATCCAACTATAGCCTCATGTTTTCTCAACATTTTGTTTTTTGATTCATTCGCTTATGTTGGATAATAAAAAAGTTAAGTACTTTAACAACTAGCCATGTTTTTCATCAATACAGCGTGTTTTTAAATAATAATTGGCAAACTTTAAGGGGTAATTCTGCATGAAAAAATAATGACAGCTTGCTTTATCAACGATATGTCTGCAAATGCTACGTTTCCGAGATAGGGGGTGTTAAAAGTCTTCTTACAAACTGACGATTTATTTATTGCTTTAAAACCGGTTGAGGTATGCAAATGAAATTTGGTGGGTTTTAAGAAGTAGTTATTGCACATTTTTGACATACAATTAAGAATTTAATATTCACCATTCGCGCATACGGGTAATATGAGGGCTTATATTACCCGTATGCGCGCCAATGGTGAATATTAAATTCTTACTTGTATGTCACAAAAATGTACAATAACTACGTCTTAACACCCACCAAATTTCATTTGCATATCTCGACTGGTTTTTAAGCAATAAATAAATCGTCAGTTTGTAAGAAAAATTTCAACACCCTCTATCTCAGAAATGAAGCATTTGCGGACATAGGTTTGCCCCTTAAAGTTTGTCGCGCTTATTTAGAAACAACCTGTATTGATAAAGAACATGGCTAGTTGTTAAATTTTCTAACTTTTTTATGGTCCTACTTAAGCGAATGAATCAAAAAACAGAATGTTGAGAAAACATAAGGCTATAGTTGAGTATTAATTTGAGTATTTTATAAATGCTAGAATATTCCAGAGGGTGATGCGAAGTTTAAGAAAAAAACACAGTTTCATTGGTACACCCGGTATGGAATGAAAATTTACCTGTTTAGCAACAATATGATTACAGTGATATTGATAGAGAATAAGGCTATAACATATTAAAAAATCACTTAAATCGGACAACAGGTTTAGGAAATTCGAGTCATCAAAAATGACCCATTTTTAAGGTATCCGGTTAATTTTGCACCCCAGTGTAGTTCATTACTCACGGGCTGAAGTTACTCACGGGATGAAGTTAGATTCAAGTGGCGCATGGCACTTTTAATATACTTTTTATTAGCAAATAAAATTACTTTAACTTGTTTATTTAATAAAATAATCATTGTAATTTATATCAACAATTAACTTCGAAAAATGTTTAAAGTATTTTTAACTGTAACAATGGGTTAGTATATTTTTTACGTTTAAATTTCAACAGAGTGACGTTATTAAAAGGTAAACATAAACATTTGGGTACTAATTCCGTAAAAGGGTTTACGGATGTGAAATTTATATCAATGAATTCTGTTTCACTTACTGTTGATTGTACAATAGATTTTTATTGGGAGCAAACGTTCTTTTTCATGTAATTGTCTTAAAATATGTCTCATTTTTAAAAATCTACCGCCATTATATACCATGTCATAAATAACAGCTACTGTTTCATAAACTCAAGAAGGGTAATCCTAACAGTGTTGCCATAGTTATATAAAATATGTTTTCCTATGAAAAATAAAATCTTTCGATTTTAAAAAATGTTAGTATGTAGTTGAAAATTACATTTGTCTACTAATCCAAATAAAAAAGGTCGTAGAAAAAGTATAGTATTCTACTCGCATGTAACGGCTATTACTCACGATGATGAAGTCTGCGACACGAGCCGTAAGGTAGGCCAGTGTCGTAATTCATCATCGTGAGTAATAGCCATCATTACATGCTCGTTAAATAATATACTGATTACTCGTGCTTTTGGGCCTTGGAAATCGCCATTTTTCGTTTTTTCAATTTTAAATTGCTTATAACTCGAAAACGATCAACTTTAGAGAAAAATTACAAGAGACCTTTATTGTTTAGAATCGTCCAAAAACCCTAAAAAAATTTGTCCGGGTCAAAAATATTGATTTTTTACAATTTGATTTAAAAAATTGTTTAAACAAATTTGGGACAATTTCTCGCGTGGGCGACTTCTTGAACCTTATTCTGGGGTATCTCACGAACGTGATTATGCAAAAAAAAAACAATATTTTGAGCGTAACTCACTTACTTTTAATGTTAAAAGTTTTTTTAAAAAACAAAAATAAACCTTTTTTTAAACACTTTAAAAAAATTGTAATGAATTTACCCCAAAAAGTGCTCTGTTTTTTGGCTATTTCACATTGAAATATTCGATTTGGAATTTGACGAAGAAGAACCTACATTTCATTCGCTGCAACTCTGCTTCTACTGGGTCTGGAGACCTCACGCATACACCATTTTTTTTTTCAATTTTTTATAAGCTATATTTTTACTAAGAATATTTTTTCGCTAAAATACTTACTTTTTGAGTTATCTCCGAAAAGCCGTCCAAAAACATTTTTTTTTGGTCCCCAATTCCGGACTTATTTTGAACGTATATTTTTTAACCCCCGAGAAAGTGAAAAAACTCTATTTTTAGTGAAAAAACTCTATAGAACAAAAGTTACTTAGAATTAGTCATTTTATTCAACTACGGACTTATTTTGAACGTATATTTTTTCACTCCTGAGAAAATATTTTTCACCCCGTATTTTCCAATTTTTCTAAAATGGAGGGAATGTAGAATTGTAAACTTTTTCTTATATAATAATAGACAATTTCAACTACCTATTGCCAAATTTTCCTCCTTCCTTTATTTTTTTGGAGGTTTTCGTACAATTCTGCGTTCTGCCCCTGATCGGGCTAATAAAACCAACTCGTAGACTAGATTTTTAATAAAAAAAAACAAGGGGAAAAATGTTAGGTGCGGCGACCAAAAAAGAAGAATCATGTCATGTGGGCATGTCAACGGTCGAAAGACAACGACTGGGTGTTGTTCATTTACAAAATAAAGTTCTTTTACTTAAAATACATAACACTCGGAATAGGTATCGTTGTGCAATGAAAGTATGAAACCACAGAAATCTAGTTTCCCCCTATCCTGTGTTTTTTTTTCATTATGAACCAATCTTTTTAAATATACATTGGAGGCAAACCTTAATTCAATTGGCATAGTCAATTTAGCTCTTCCAAAAAGACGTCAGATGTAGTTCAATTTAAAAATTTTAAACTTGTCCGAAAGCGGTTTTTCACTCAATAAAACAGATTGTAAGTCTGAAATTTATTTCTACAACCATTTAATATTTTGAATGTTTTAGGTACATTCCATGTCAAATCACTCAGGCAAAAACTTTTGGATCTCCGATTTGTCTGAAACTTGGTGTATAGCTTCTGCGGGACGTAAAAATACGATATTTAAGGTAAAAATATCTTCTTCTTCTTGTTTTTTCTCAAAATGTTATTTTATGCGATTTTACAGTGATTTGGTGTTTATTTAAACAAAGTATTTTCTATCGTAAAGTATTAATGGAAACAATAATATTTTAATAGAAGGGACTCAAAAATGTCATTATATTGCATTATAATAAGTTATTTTAATTCAAAGCAAGTTTTTGATCAAATTTTATAGTGTAGAAAACGTTAAAATACCGTTTTTTACATTTTCCTCCATTCCCAAAATACATCATACTCGATTTGGCTGAAAATTTGCCCACAGATAGTCAAATCATAAGACTTTAAGTGGTTAGAAGGTATTTACAATTATTACAATTTCTTTTTAACAATTTTTGTCGTAAGGTCGATATTTTCCGAGTTAATTGTACTTACAGTAGACGCCTATATTTTTGACTATGATATTGCATGTAACTTTTCTGGTATTGTAATATAATTCAAATCCTTGTAACCATTTAAAGTCCTATGTTTTGGCTATCTGTGGGCAAATTTTCAATTTAATCGATTATGATGTATTTTGGGAATGGGGAAAAATGTAATAAACGGTATTTTAACGTTTTCTACACCATAAAATTTGATCAAAAACTTGTTTTGAATCAAAATAACTTGTTATAGTCATATAATTACATTTTTGAGGTCCTTCTATTAAAATATTGTTTTCCATTGATACTTTACGATAAAAAATGCAAATTTGTTTAAATAAATACCAAATCACTGTAAAATCGCATAAAATAACATTTTGAGAAAAAAAAGAAGAAAAAGATTTTTGACCTTAAATATCTTATTTTTACGTCCCGCAGAAGCTATATACCAATTTTCAAACAAATCGTAGATCCAAAATTTTTTTGATCCAAAATTGAGTGATTTGAGATGGAATCACCCTTTAGTATATTTGTGATGAAAAATGGTATACAAGTGAAATACTTACTGCCAAAAATTCGTTAATTTTATTATGAACAATTCTTAGGGTAGCCAATCGCAAAACCAACCACGAATAAGAGTTCGGATCAGAATGCTCGTTGTTAACTGTTTTAATGGTTTTAGTTACAGGAGCATCAAATACATCTTCGTCTTCGTCTTCTTCTTCTATATCGCTTTCTACTTCCTCAATGTAATCAATGGTTGCAGGCTAAAACATTAAGTTTCTATAGATCGAGTACTCTACATAAATAACACATAAATAAAATATATGATAAATATGAGATGAACCTAAAAATTTGAAAAACAAAGACAGTAATTAAGTTATAAATTATCTTTTAATGTGATATTAAAATTGTGCGGAATAGTAATTTATTTAGTTAAAAATATGGGCAACTCTTTGAAAACAATTTCCAAACTAGAGGTTTTAACATCAAACCTAATATTTTTGATATCATTTACGGCGAATTACAACAATACATAATAATTAAAACTACTAGACAATTGGGTCATTTTATAAAATGCATTAACTCCTTGCATAATTCGTAAAAATCATTTGGAATATGAATTTGATTATGCACTTAATGTTCCAATAAAAAGCATATATATTCATATATTTCAAAAGCGCTTTTGACACAATAAATCAGACGAAAATGATAGAAGAGCTAGAGAATCTTGGAATCCCAGAAAAATTAAGATATATGCTAACAGTGAGCCTAAAGAACACCACAGCAAAGATCAGTTTCAACGGAACAATTTCTAATAAGATCAATGTAAACAAAGGCGTGAAACAAGGTGACTATCTCACCGACACTATTTAACCTGATATTGGAAATAATAATAAGGAGGACAAACTTTGCAATCAAAAACATTATTTCAGATCAACTTTACCTAGTACCAAATTATGCAGATGATCTAGTCATCATAGCGAAGACAAAGATGACACTTATAAAAGCAGTTGAAAAATTAGATAAGGAAGCGAAGAGAATAGAACTAGAGATAAACCAGTACAAACCAAAATACATGGCGATAGGGAACGGTACATGCAATCAAAAATATTATTTCAGATCAACTTTACCTAGTAGCATATGCAGATGATCTAGTCATCATAGCGAAGACAAAGATGACACTTACAAAAGCAGTTGAAAATTAGATAAGGAAGCGAAGAGAATAAGACTAGAGATAAACCAGTACAAAACAAAATACATGACGATAGGGAAGGACGACACAACAACTCAGAAATATCTAATAACACAGAACCATAAATTTGAAAGTGTATCCACCTTTAGCTAGTTGGGAGCAACAATAGGGAAACCGGAAAAGAGAGAACACAGGAAAGAATTCTGAAAGGCCAAAAAACATATGGAATGAATAGAAATCTGCTGATAAGCAAGACTTTAAGTAAGAGAACAAAGATGAACCAATGTAAGACCTTAATAAGATCTGTTGTTACATATGGGATGGAAACAACGACGATTAACAAGAAAGAGGAAGATGGCCTTCTGAAATTTGAAACAAGAATAATGAGAGCAATACTGGGCCACAATGTAACAAGATTGGGAGAAATGAGAATAAAAACAAATGCCGAAATTGAAGAAGAAT
Source organism: Diabrotica virgifera virgifera (assembly GCF_917563875.1). Lineage (NCBI taxonomy): Eukaryota > Metazoa > Arthropoda > Insecta > Coleoptera > Chrysomelidae > Diabrotica > Diabrotica virgifera. The sequence goes on from NC_065449.1 coordinate 147,898,541, forward strand.
TAAAGAGAGAAAATGTAGTCAGAAACAAAAAATATCTTCGCTTAGAATGGATAGGACATATACAGAGACGCCCACAATCAGATATGTTGAGAAGGATAACTAACTGGACACCACTATGGCCCAGGTGTAGAGGAAGACTCAGAAGAAGATGGCTGGATGATGTAGAAGAAGACATAAGAGCAATGAATGTGAAAGACTGGAAAGTTCGTGCAAGGACAGGAAGAAATGTAAAAGAGTCACCACAGCAGCAAAGACACACAGCAAGCTATAAATGACAGAGTAGTAATCCACCTTACCCAAGAATAGGATTTTGAACGCCATGCGCCATGGCGTTAGCTATAATCCCTAGGAATTGTAATGCTTAATGAATGAATGATTGAATTCACGGCCAATGGAAATACAATTTTTTTAAATTATAAATAATTATCTCGTTATAAATCTTCAAATTCAATCTTCATTTATGGTGAGTCCTCTGATGGGCGAAACGATCGAAAGCTCGGTATTCCTTTAGTGGCGTATCTGGTAAGTGCAAATTCAAAGCTGTGGGACTAGCCTTCATTGCGTGAAGCCTTTAAAGAAAAGAGACGGATATTGTTCAGGAAGGGCGTGCTCTTCCATCATTACCATGCACCTATAGTACTTTCCGACATTCATCTATTTGTGATGCAGGTTTAAAAATTGTGGAGTACTATCCTCCACATTTGGTCCCGAGTAACTACAGTCACTCTGTTCCCAAAACTCAAAAACCTTAGGGGAAGAAATTTGGACCAAGGATGAGGTAATGAGTGCCGTAAATGGATAGTTTGACACAGTCAGATAGCACAGATCACTGGTTTTTTCATTTGACTGTGTTTTATTCACGACATTTGTATTTCTGCATATAATATCGATTGCTTTGATAAAGTGAATTGGGTATCTCGTTTTTTCATATCAGGTCTATAGACCCGGCCGACGGCTTTTTCAAAACCCATAAATGCGATATGCGTTCATCATTCTCTTTGCCTTATCCCTATGCGGGGTCGGCTTCCCTAATTGCATTTCTCCATACAATTGTATCTTGGGCCATATCAATATTAATACCCTTTACCAACATGTCCTGCCTAATAGTCTCCCCCACGTCTTCTTTGGTCTTCCTCTCCTACTCCTTCCAGGAATCTGCACTTCAGCAATGCTTCGTAATGGGTGATTAGCGTCTCGACGTTGAACATGACCAGACCATCTCAACCTATGCTCTGTCATTTTGGCATTAATTTTTATCCTTTTTTGTCACTCCACTCATCCATCTAAGCATTCTCATTTCCGCCACATGCATTCGTTGTTCCTCTTTCTTTTTCACTGCCCAACAATTTTCACCACACTTTCTACACTCACAGTTACGGATGCAGTCGTCTTTGCAAGTACACACTATGAGGGAAAGTAATTCCTCGGGAGCTCATAAAGTGGGAAGTAGTGCTAGTGCAGCTAACCTGAGCAAAGAATGTATAGGCTGCTTTGGAATAGGCTTCAAGTAGCGAAAACAATCTAGATATTTCATATTCCTGGCACCAAACATCGCAAGAAGGAAATGCTTTCCGGCGTCCGCTACTGCACTGGGGTCAGCTTTGGGGTCGTTGAAGACTAGAAGTTTTCCACGAAGAACGTCGTTGGCTTGCACTGTCCTATACGGTGTAATTTTCCCCTTCTTGTAGATAGCTGATACCGTGTCACATTCTGTAAAGGTGTACATTTGAAGGAGTACATCCTTCATTTTCCCAATGCTTCGCTGATTGTCATCAATAGTGTAGACTTTTCCTGCTGATTGCCTTTCTTTGGTACCACCATTTTCAATTTATTCTCTGATGGTGCGTGGACAGTCAACAAAACTAGTATGTCCGTGTCATCACCAATAACACAAGATTCAACGTCTTTCTTGAATCGTCACCCGATGTTTGATGAACTGTGAAACCACATATTTGCAAGTGCACTGTAAGAAATGAAATAAGACCAATTGTGTTAGTAGTGTTAGCTAAAAATTCACTTTGGGTTTTATTTACATGGATTGAGTCTTCAACTTTTACTTCAATTCTAGAACGTGCTCTGCGAAAATGTTCTTCATCTTTTGTATTTCCTTTCTGGTATCCATCAAATACAACAGTCGCCGTTCCGTAATGAGTAGTTACGTAGTCTCTGTATTGCTCGCAAATCTGTTGGAAGGTAGCTGGGCGTCGGCGTCGCCAGACAATACGATGAAGGAGGTGACCTCCATCAATAATGTACGATATTTTTCCTGAATCTAGAGTACATGATGATTCTTTTATGTCTGGAACCAATGTTATTACACAATATGATTGCACAATATAAATGTTTAATAAAATCCATTAGTTATTTCTGTTCAGCTTTATTTTACTGAAAAATTTAAAAATTACAATGTCTACATGTACACCCTCCGTAACTTTGGAGTCGTTCGTTTTAGAAGGATGTATAGGACCTTTTTTGTTTCAAATTTAATGTAGAATATTTTTGTATAGAACATTGTTCACGCTAAACCGCATAGTTTTAGAAATATTAATAAAAAACTACTAATTTACCGACTTCTCCCCCCCGCCTCCACCCGCCAAACCCGACGCTCAAAATGGTGTAACTGTTTTACTATAGAACAATTTGGACAACTTTTACTTTGGATGTCGGGGGTTAGGCCTTTTTTGGACCAATTGTAATTATTTAGTATTGCGTAATATATCAGATAAGAGCCCTTACCTTTTGTAATAAATACGCCAAAATGCTCATTTCAGGGGGAACAAATTGCTCCCTATAAGTTGGTTTATCCTCCTTCATTTTAGATGGTTGTTGTCCCAAAAGCTTGGTATTGAGTTTGACTCTTTGTTTACTCAACCATGTGGCGGGTCCATTAGGTTCATCGGTAGAAGGAGTTTTTACACTTTGTTGGGAAAGATACTGAGGGTGATGAGGATGATTTCCGGCTAGACTAGCTGTGCGTAGAAGCTTTTTGATACCTCCTCCAAATAATCTAAAGCATGGAAAAATAACAGATTAGAATTTAAAAACAGGCAAAAGGATCAGGATTATTTATAATAAAAGCAAATAAACCTAAATATCTTACCCGATTATATAGTATCGGCAAAAGTCTAAGGTAAGAAACACGTAAGACAACTCAATACAAGGACATTAAGCTGAGAAAGCAACATTAATAGTTATTTAACCAACAAGTGTATTAATAAGGGCGATTAACAATTGAGATATTTTAACGCGTGAGCGGGGCGAGCGCGTTAATGTTCGAGATTGTTAATCGCCATTTTAATTCACGAGTTCGTTACAAAACTTTTCCGTCGACCGTACTTTTCAGAAATAAAGATATATCCATCTTTTGATTTTTCAAATACACAGAATTTTAAACAATAAAGTAAATAATGACATACAATGACACATAGTACTAACACCGGCTACTTGATTTTAATTTTTTTAGTGGGAATATAAATAGGTATATGTGTGGTTGCCTACACCACAGGTCACTGCCAGTAACAGAGCGTTTAATTAATTTATGCAAGCAATGTATGTTGTGTTGCCCATAATGAAATCGTTCATTAATAGAAAATCATTCATTAATAGGGGTCATTAATCAATGATTTTGAGGGTGTTAAAATTGATCATAAATGGACGGTCGACGGAAAAGAATATTTAGTGAATATAAATGTCGATTTTACGTGTGTGGCTACGTGTGGGTGAAATAATATGCATTAATTAGTGGTTTTTTGGTTATTATATATTTATGAGACTCTGAAGGAGTAAAATATGCACTTTTTGATTCAGAAAAATAACACTTTATTTGAAAAATACATTACAAACTTTTCCGAACTACGCCATTAAGTATCGAACTCAAATTTTCTTGCGCCCCGCGACATCTGGAGCAAGATTTCCCTCACAACCATGATTACGCCTTGACTTCGTAGAAAGTGAAACTTATTATTTATTTTTAATAAAATAAAGCCTGTTTCTAAATATTATAAACGCCCATTTCGTTTCTTAATTGTTATAAATAAAGTGGTAGAAGATTTTTATTAAAAAGAGGATGTCTCGGTTTAGGTTAGGTTAGGGGAGTTACAACTCTAAATGTTTATAAATAAATTAACCATATTTATAATGTAACAAATACAACCATTTTTTAGGTTTTATATCACATTATAGTGATGAAACAGTCTTTCAAAAGAGAATACGCCTTGGATTAGGCGTTTTCGTTTGTTTTTTCAAAAATTTGTTGCCTACTTAATTTTTTCGTCTTGGGATAAACAAATTATCATGTATTATCAACAAATAGAGCGATCTAGTTTAATAAAATTGTATTTTGTTGGGTATTCAATTCAATCTAATATGTACCTACATTCAAAATTTGCACAATTTTTCAACTTTAACCGCTAATTATGCAATAACAGTTGATCCAAATTAAACTTATAAAAGCTTAAATTAACGTTTATCCAATATAATCTTATAATTTTAATGACTATAGTTTATAAAGTCACTTAGGCTTCGCAACAATCTGAATCAAAAAGTGCATATTTTACCCCCTCAAAGTCTCATAAATATGTAATACAAAAACTTCGCTGTTACACGAACTGGACAGCTGTTCCTGACATCGCCCTTCACAACAGAGTAGGATTAAAAAATGCACTAATTAGGCATAAAATCGACCTTTTTTTACTCACTGCTTGCGCTATACAACCCAAAAAGAACCTCATTATAGTTCATTATCATTATTAATTAATGCGAGTAATTTAACTAAAGTTCTTCCCAGAGCCTTTTATTTGTTGTAACACATTTTTGTGCTTTTTGTATGTCGAGAATTATTATTATACAATTCAAGCCAACAATAACAGTAGCAGGATTGTTTTAGCCAAATATTACTATGGAAAGTGGTATTTTATTGCAATTTGTATTAAAAACAAAACTTGTGTTTTGACTTGTTTTTTTTAAGCCGTCTGTTACCGGCCGGTCGTAATTCGCTTATTTGGATACACATTCTAGAATTCTGGAATCGTGTACCAGCTTGTAGAGATGTAGTGTATGGGTACAACCACCAGAGCATCTTTTTCCTCTCAAAATACCTCAGCGCTCAATTCCCCTTTACTCTTCGTCCATCCCTGCACTTAAAAACTTTTTTGGAGAGATTGGTATCTGAATCCCCTTTTTACTGTAGCTTATCTTTATTGTAAATATTTTTTCAAAGCTATATCTAATTGACAGGAATAATCTCGGGACAACTCCCAATATTGACTCCCGATTTATTATTCTGTTCAATAAGTTTTGCGGTTCGATAAGAGAGGGTGTTGCTATTAGCCTAATTTTATTTTGTTATGTTGGCACACTCTTCATATGTACCTTTGTGAAATTTCATTCCAATCTGTCAATTCGTTTTTTGTTTACAAGCTATTTAGCATCGACGTGTCACAACAGTATTTTTTTTTACAATAGAAACAATCAAGTATCGAGCAGTGATTGAATTTTTATTTTTGGTAGGTTTAAACGCAAAAGAAATTTATGAACGAGTGTTGAAAGTGTATAAGGACTCTTTGCCTTCAATTAGTATAGTAAAACGATGGGTTGCTGAATTTGAACGAGGTCGTACAAACCTTGAAGACGATCCACGTCAAGGACGTCCAAAAACAGTACCAACACCAAAAATCGGAGAAAAAATACAGGATGTGGTATTATAAAATTGTCGAGTGACTGAGATTTATCAGAAGCCCTAGGCATTTTATTGGTCAGTGTAAGCAGTATTTTGACTGAATTATTGCGTTTCCGAAAGCTGTGTTCACAATCAATGCCGCATTCGCTAATAATGGAACAAAAACACATTCGAATCTGACATTCTCAGTAACATTTACAGCGTTTTCGAAATGATAAAGTAGATTTCGTGCATCGCTTCATCACTATGAATGAGACTTAGGTCTATCACCATGAACTTGAATCAAAACAAGAGGCTAAACCAGTGGTGTTAACCTAGTTCTTCGGCTCCGAGGCGAGTTCGTGTCCAGAAATCAGCCAAGAAGGTGCTAGCATCAGTTTTTTGGGACGGGGGAGGAATTCGAGAGGAATTTTGTTTGTGGATTACTTGCAAGCTGGTAAAACAATAAATCATGGATGTTATTGTAATTTTTTGGACCAGCTGAAGAAAAAAATCGTGAAAAAAGACCCGGTTTGCAGAACAAAAATATCATTTGCACCGTGTCATATGAGCATTTTAATAATGGCTAAAATTCATGAATTATTACATTTAGAATTGTTGGAGCATCCAATGTACTCATCAGATTTGGCCCCTAGCGACTTTAATCTGTTTCGATACCTAAAAAAATTAATGAGTGGAACGAGTTTTTCACCAAATCGGTACCAAATTGGAACAAGTGTATTGATGTTCAGGGAAACTATACTTAACTGAATAATAAACTGTATTTCAAACTATAAAATTGTGTTTTTCTTATCAAACCGCAAAACTTATTTAACAGCCTAGTAGTTCGAGATTTATGTTTGGTGATTTCATTAGATTGATATCCTTTATGCACAATAGTCATATTTAAAACATTATTAGGTCCTAATAAATTCATGTTGGTATGGCCTGAAACAGTATTAACCCATTAACGCCTACGGGTACCATATGGAACCAACAAATTGCGTACGCATCGAAATCTATTTACCATATTGTTAGGTAAAATTTCGCAGAGAGATTCGGCCTATTTGTAATTCAAGGTTACCTTTCTTGAATGAGCAATTCAAATTTAGTTTTATACCTATTTTCCAGTGTAATAAATTTTTGAATTTACGGTTGGTTTTGTTTGTGGCAAAATATGGACATTCGTTTCGAGTAAGTTTTTTTGTTTATTACTTTTTGCACTAGGATCCTCGTTTTTATTTTCAAAAGATTTTCTACAAACTTTAAAAAATACCTTGTACGTGTTTTCATGATATTTCATCTTTTAGTTCTTTCGTAATTAGGCCAAAAATATAGGTGTTCCCAAATGGAACTGCTAGGCGGTTTGCTGGATATGTTTGTTTTCACTATTCTTTTTTTACTTTTCATATTTTTAGAATTTCTTTGAAAGAAGGTCTTGATATAGCTTTCGAGGAAAACGAAAGTAATAACGACGTTTCTGCCGTTTACATAGAATCTCAAGTGTTTTATTTATTACTTTTTGCACTAGGATCCTCGTTTCTATTTTCAAAAGATTTTCTACAAACTTTAATAAATACCTTGTACGGGTTTTTTCATGATATTTCATCTTTTAGTATTTTCGTAATTAGGCCAAAAATATGGGTGTTCCCAAATGGAACTGCTAGGCGGTTTGCTGGATATGTTGTTTTCACTATTCTTTTTTACTTTGCTTATTTTTAGAATTTCTTTGAAAGAAGGTCTTGATATAGCTTTCGAGGAAAACGAAAGTAATAACGACGTTTCTGCCGTTTACATAGAATCTCAAGTATTTTATTTATTACTTTTTGCACTAGGATCCTCGCTTTTATTTTCAAAATATTTTCTACAAACTTTAATAAATACCTTGTACAGGTTTTCATGATATTTCATCTTTTAGTATTTTCGTAATTAGGCCAAAAATATGGGTGTTCCCAAATGGAACTGCTAGGCGGTTTGCTGAATATGTTGTTTTCACTATTCTTTTTTTACTTTTTTTATTTTTAGAATTTCTTTGAAAGAAGGTCTTGATATAGCTTTCGAGGAAAACGAAAGTAATAACGACGTTTCTGCCGTTTACATAGAATCTCAAGTATTTTATTTATTACTTTTTGCACTAGGATCCTCGCTTTTATTTTCAAAAGATTTTCTACAAACTTTAATAAATACCTTGTACAGGTTTTCATGATATTTCATCTTTTAGTTTTTTCGTAATTAGGCCAAAAATATGAGTGTTCCCAAATGGAACCGCTAGACGGTTTGCTGGATATGTTGTTTTCACTATTTTTTTCACTTTTCTTATTTTTAGAAGAATTTCTTTGAAAGAAGGTCTTGATATAGCTTTCGAGGAAAACGAAAGTAATAACGACGTTTCTGCCGTTTACATAGAATCTCAAGTATTTTATTTATTACTTTTTGCACTAGGATCCTCGTTTTTATTTTCAAAAGATTTTCTACAAACTTTAATAAATACCTTGTACGGGTTTTTATGATATTTCATCTTTTAGTATTTTCGTAATTAGGCCAAAAATATGGGGTGTTCCCAAATGGAACTGCTAGGCGGTTTGCTGGATATGTTGTTTTCACTATTCTTTTTTACTTTTCTTATTTTTAGAAGAATTTCTTTGAAAGAAGGTCTTGACACAGTATAAAGAGGGACAGTAAAACCACTTCTCTGTCGGCACTTTGATCTCAAGAAGTAATACCGACAGTACGCAATTGATAATTCACCAGTGGTGGATGCGGGTTTTCCATGTTAAAACCCGTACGTTTCTATGCGACTAGCAATGCGAGAGTGGGGCAAAAGCGACTAAGAACATTGCGCGGTCGCCATGCGCGACTACAGATTTTACTTCCAATTTTTCGGAGAGTGGTTCTACTGTCCCTCTTTATACTGTGGTCTTGATATAGTTTAGAGGAAAACGAAAGTAATAACGATGTTTCTGCCGTTTACATAGAATCTCCAGATACTAACAATCTGACAGACGAAGATTCGGCAGATGAAGATGATGCAGGTTTTACTAATAGTCTAAATCGTAACCAGCTGTCTTCGGGCGCGGAAATTGTTTTTCGAATGATACTAGAATCGAAAGCACTGCTGAAGACACGATCGTAGAAGAAACCACTTAGATCCACCCCGTACTAGCAGAGCAATTCAATATGTGCCAACTGATGGAGGTCTAATTAGGTTCACGTGGCAGCAAAATGCAGATTTCTGCTAAGAAAGGCATTTGGTTTCTACAGTATATGATTTTCCAGAGTCTGATAACTCAAAATATGCTGGTTTAAGGCCTTTAGAACTTTTTAGATTACACCAACTAGACCTGTTAAAAAGTTTTCAAGACAGGATAAAAGAACATTGTTGTTCCGAGGCCAAAAATATTATTTCAAAATACAATAATAATATGGGTGGCACTGATTTGATGGTTAGCTATCGAATATATATATTTATCTTGCTATCGAATTGGAATCCGTTCCAAAAAAATGGTATTGGCCTATTTTTACATACCTAGTGGACGCGAACATTAAAAATGCATGGGAGTTGTATAGGCAATCTGGTCGTACCATTAGCCAATTGTAATTTACATGGGCAATTATCCAAATGTATCTAATAAGACATAAAATCCTACCGAAACCTCCAGGAAGAGTGTCCACAGCTGCAAGAAGTGACTCTCGAATTGGAGATATTTGGCACGAAGGATTAAATATTTTATGGTTAAACAAAAGAAGAAGATGCGCACGGATTGGATTTTTAAGTTGAGGGAGAACAATGTGCTGCAAATATGATGTGGTCCTTTGTATTGATTGTTTTCGCACTTTTCTTACCAAGTAACTTTTAACGAACATATATCGGGTTCGCGCCTAGTGGTCCCATATGGGAACAGTTTTTTCTCAATAATTATTTCATCTACAAAAAAATTTATTGTTACGTTTTGTACAGAATACTGTTACATTTAACGATTTTTAATAAATTTTGTCGAAAACAAAAAATTTTCTCGGCCTTAATGGGTTCCCAAGTAGCAATTTTTAGACGCATTGGTTGTCAGTACAAACAAATGCACTGTATATAACGTTGCCACAGTGGACTTTCAGTTGTTTCGGCCAACGACCCCTAGCCCGACTGACATTACGATGTTACAACGTTAAGTAATATCTTTAGTTATATGGGCAACTAAGTTATTACTATTGTGACAACTACATATCACAGTTAAGTTTTTTCAACAATCGCAACTACTTAAAAACGTTATAATGCTAAACTAATTTACGCCCATGGATTTTCTGGCCGACTAGGTAGTTGTCTCTCACGACCCCAGGGCCTTTACGTATAGTTCTATAGATGTGTGACACGTTTACGGCAACTTCAGGAGCAAAAAAAGAATTTACTTTATAACCGTACTTTTTTCTTATTATTTTATATTTAATTTTGCTGGAAATTTTCGATTTATTTAACAACCTGCTTATTTGTTTTTTATTAGCTGGTTTCTCCATTGTCCATTGTTTTATCAGTAGATTTGATAAGCTTAAATCTTTGTATCAGCTTTGCTAGACAGGGTTGACAGGCCAGTTCTTACTCTTTCAGTACTATATCCGTTGCAAGATAATTTGGCTGAAACTCCGACAAAATATGTACTTTTTGTATATATTTTGTCTGAATTCCATCCGAATTATCTTGCAGCGGATAGTAGTTTTGCTTTCAAAAAATCAATAGAAATCAGTAGATTCTTTTTAGGCCCTGTAAATACAGTAAAATCTGTGTTAACGGTTACCTGTCAAAATCGCCCGGTTTCATAATCAACTTAAAGTAAACATTAAGTAAAGTTCACTTTAAAATTGACATTTACCCATATATGAATTGTGATAAAGGTAGGTACCAACTTACTTAAAATTTAAAATCCTTAACTGATTATGAAACCGAGCGTTACAATCATTTTGAAAATTCTCCAAACCAATTATATGAAGATTTCCTTATTTAGATCTGGTATTTACCAGTTTTATTTCTCTGTCCATCTATTATCATCATCTACGTCCTGAATCTTATTTTCGGTAATGACATTGGGAAATTGTAACAAAATGTCTGAAAATTAATTTAGAAATGGGGTGAATACTATTAAAAAGCAAATTTTATTTTAGTGATAACAAAATATGGAAATATACCAAACATCTAAAAAAAACATTGCCTACTAGAATTTTTTAAATAATATCAAAAATATACCAAAACAGTAGATATCTACTAAATGTGGCAACGCTGTTAAGGAGAATGATGCACTTCATTGCACTGGTCACATGACCTCTGTCACCCAATAAGAGGGTGCGTTCTAAAGTGGTTGGGATAGTCGGTCCACATTTTGGTTTTTTGGGATGTAAAGAAAATAAAAACACAAAATATAAAAAATGCAGGCATTTTCTAATACCTTTAAAAGCACCATCAATACATTAAATTTATACAAAACATCTTTAACATAAATTCTGGCTTTTATATTAAAATTAGATTTTTTAAAGGTGGAATATCCATATTTGACGGTAATCTGAGATGCGTTTATAAATTTCACATCAGGTAATTTTGTGTAAGTCCTTATTTATGTATTTATATAAATTTAAATACCTGATATGCTGTCAAAATAGTTTACTTTTTATATAGGTAAAAAAACATAACCAGCCCGACTCTTTGAGCAACCATTGCACGCAGTCACTTTTTATAGTCGCTTCAGTTGTCTTATGCAACACTTAAGGTTGCCTAGGCAACGTCAAGACAACTCAAAAATCGTCCACCAAATTAGTGCAGAATTGGGTCGTCTTCTAGACAATAACAACGTTGTAACAAAACGTTGCCACGCGGTAGACAACGTTGTCGCGTCGACAAATTGCTACTTGGGTTAATAAGGAACTTAAAACTTATACTTACTTTCCCCACACGTCTGAATCAAATATGTGCGCATTTACGTGGAACAAAATAATACAATCATATGTGACCAGCCCATACAATACTAAGGACAGATACACAGCTGTAAAAGATTCACAGAGGATAACAGTTAGCCTGGGGGTGTCGTCATCTTTTTCCCTCGCCAGGAGAGATCTTAAACTCGTAACACCCGGCCACTTAGATGGAATGGTTATTATAGAATGGCCTTCGTTAACAGATATCCGTCTCTTTCGACCTACTAAGAATGTGGCGCCGATCTCCTAAGAAAAATATTATAATAAGAAAAATATATGTATATACAAAAAATCATATTGAAATTATATTGACACGTTGAAATTATTCCAAACTAAACTCTACTATACCTCGTTTTTTAAATAGCAGGCGTAATTCAAATTTATCGCGCCGTAATGCTTGTTTGTAATTGGTCCGATCGCAGGCAAATTTACTCCACTAAATTATGAAATTTTGACACTATTGTCATTTAAAATGCATAGGTTAATTATGCTATTTCGAAGAATTTTTGTGTTTTCTGTGTGTTACTCCTTTAATTTTTAATCTGCGTTTATATAAAAAGACATTTGTTTTTAGAACTCTAGCGATGTATTAGTATAATATAATATTTATGGATTACCGTCGAAGGCCGATATAATAAACCAAAAAGAAGATGAATTTGGAGATTTTTCTAGTGACATTATTAGGTGTGAATCTTTCATTTGAGTTTACTCCTCCTATTTAAAAAACGAGGTAGAGGGTGGTTTGACATCCATGTATCTCAGTCGCTCTCAGTTTTGACTGTCGTTTCACGCATGCCGTCTGTCAAAATTTTAGTTTGGTTTTAATAGTTGTCAAAACCAAGCAAGAAAAACTCAAATATCTTTAAGTACCTTCACTTGTAGAGGAGTGCATATAGATTTTCACTTCGGAAAAAATCAAACAAGATAGAACTTTTTGTAATTTCATTAAGAAATGTTTAATAAACAACATATCAAAAAGTTCTACTCGAGAAGTGGGTGCTTCATTTTTTATTAAACAAATGAACTACGAAATTATATGTTTTTTTAAATAACTCCGAAAATATAAATTTTAGAAAAAAAAACTGACTTGACCATTGAAAAATTCAGAAAATTTTACAAAAAAACCTTATATAAAGAATTTTCTAAAATTAAATCTGTATATTCTATAATTTTTTTATTTATAACGCTAAAGTCACCCTTCTCACAAACATTGGCGCACTGTAAACTAGGGTACGGCGAAGTGCACGGTTGAGTTATTTTAATGTAATTCTTTAACTAATGGATCAAATGAAATTTTACAAATTGAACATGAAAGAAGAATAATTAAGCTATCTTATTGTTATAATAAAAAGAAATAAAATGTATGGGCATAAGTACGGTGGGGGCGGTAAGTGAGCCTTACATGAATTTTGTTTAAAAATGATTTAAAAATGTGTAACTAATAAGTACAATTTTTCTTATAAAACTCTCAATTTTGCACAACTTACCTTTCAAGCATCTTACTAAATGATGTTTCATTAAAAAAAAATCTCAAAAGTTTAATTTAAATGATATGACGTCTCAAAAAATGTAATTTTTGAAATCTTCGTAGTTTTATAGAATTACCACCACTTAAAGACGGTATTACTCAAGTATGAACAGATCTATTAGTTTTATAAGTGCTTTTTTAAAGCTTAGGATGTAATCTTTAAAATGCACTAAATTATTTTACTTTAGAAATGAAATAGACTATTTCTTTTTGAGAAAATTAAGTAAGATAACAAAAATGTAATACAAAAACCGAAAATTACCAGCTAAAAAAATATTTATACAAAGTGATCTGTAAAACTTACCTAAAATACATTTAATAGCTATAACAATAATAAATGTTTAGCAAAAAAAATTTTTTTTTAGCTCTTATACAGTATGTCTGCTCATATTTTTGACATAACTCGTATAAAATTGATAAAATTTGATATCTGATGGTTGAGTTTTAGATTTTTGACTGTCCAGAGCATTTTATGAAGAATATTTTTTTTTCGTAAAATTGATAATAAAAAGTTTTCCATGGTGGTTCCTAGCTACGCAGACATACTGTATAAGAGCTTCTGTATAAGAATTTTCAAATTGCAATGCCATATTCGGATTCAGCATAGTCAAAAACAAAATAGAAACATATTTGATCAAAGTAAAATGATGAATTTAACGATATTTTTAAAATTATTTACAAAACAATCGTTATTGTTTAAACTATTAATAAACAATTATCGGCCAAATCTGCGAGTAGAACTTTTTACTTTAACACGTATATAAACTAACAAAAAAAGTTTTAGAAAAATATAAGCTTGTTTGATTTTATCCGAAACAATGCATGTTTTCGTTCTAATTGCACTCCCCTATTGAAAGAAAGGGAAGGAACACAGAAATAAAAGATACACTAGGTGCTATTTATGGCCAGACTACCGCTTCGTTAGCAGTAGTTATGTCAATTGATCTGATAAACATATACACGAAAGGTTGGATATAAAAAAGAAATTCTACCGATGGGTACTGCTTTGGCTGACTGTCCACCAAAAATGGTCATGTGTGTACATTCAGGAGAATCTTTTGGCATTCATAAAACACAAATAAAAGATTTTTTAATTAACTATTTTATTGGGAAATAAGCCACAATTTAAGTTAAAAACAAAATTTATTGACGTTTCGACTTCCACTTCGGAAGTCGTTATCGAAATACAAAATATTAATAGATTAAACAAATTTTACCCATATTAAAAGAAGAAATGAATAGAAAGAAAATACCACGATTTAGTATTATTTATATATTTATGTATTTTTAATATTATTTGTATTTTAAAATAACATACAGTCGGAAAATGAAAGAATACCCATGAACGATCACATCAATCACATATTTTGTATTTGTTGTTTTTTTTTCCATAAATAACAAATGAGAGAGATAGATTATTAATAATCTGAATAATATGTGATTGATGTGATTGTTCATGGGTATTCTTTCATTTTTCCGTCTGTACATATAAAATCAGAGTTTGGTGTTAATTTTGAGACTAAACTGAATGTAAGACCAAATATTTACCATGTCGGGATAGTATCTTGAGGTTTTTTCCTGGTTTTTCCTCGTAATTTACTATGGAATCACTAGCACTAGAATTTTATTGTCACCATCTTATGTTTAAAGACAAATCACATGCTATAGCTATAATTTTTGTGACGGATATTCTTATGTTAAAGTTGATTTCATGTAATCGAATGAACTATCTTTCAATAAAGTCGTCCCAGGAACGCAACTCATAAAAATATTGGCAATATCATTTTAACGTCGTCTACTTTACAATGTATAATAAATATCTGAATTGCCAATATGAATGAGTCATATTAAATTAAATTATAAGAAGAATACTAAGCAAGATAAACAAAATTTGTTTAATTTATTCATATTTTGTATTTCGATAACGACTTCCAAAGTGGAAGTAGAAACGTCAATAAATTTCATTTTTAACTTAAATTATGGCTTATTTCCCAATAAAATAATAAATTGCATAATATGCCACACAAAAATAGCTTCAGAACAATACTAAGATTTTTTCGCCGAGACATAACTGATGATAAAACAAGAGTTCATTTATAAACTTTAGAGAGATCAGTAGTGGAGTAAAAGCCGTGAAGAATACCAAGCGATCAGCAAGAAGGTGATGGCGACATTGGGATTTAAATAATATTATAATATTATAACGGTACCAAAGTTATTTTAAATTTCGATCACGTTTACATTTTTAACACTTTCGTTACACCCTATATATCATATTCGTTGGGACCGCGTTCTGTGTGGGATTGGATTTGTGAGTTCTTTTCGTTCTCGCAGTGATCGAGTCGATAAATTCTTATTTCCCCGCATGATGTGTGTTTTTGTCGATTGTACGGTTCTCAGGATTTTAGCGGTGAATTGGATCATCCGATATTGTTTTGTTTATCTTCGACGTAGACAAGTGCCTCGAGTATTTACTATACTGAGAAAAACGGTATGTCTTTATGCAGAATATGACGTGATTGTCTTTGAGTGTCTCAATGATGTTTTATGGGAGCTCGCCGACAAAGAGCTAAATTATTTTGGAGACTGAAATATGCCAGGGTGTCGATGTTATGTTTATTTTATAAAGATTAAATCACTCTGAGTGTGTTTATATAATCTAACAAGTGTTCTTATAGCTGCCTTAAGCATTTTCCATGAGAACGGGCCTTCGCTGTGACTACGTCCAATTAAGCATTTTTTTTGGTGAGAAAAATGGGTGGAGTGAAATATTGAGGTCTCTTTGTGTATTCTTTTCATTGATTGGATGAGCTGTTTTTGGTATACGCCAGAGGGTTCAACTTGAAGCGTAATTTGCAACTTCTTATTGGCAAAGATTTGATAGATTGAGTGTTTTGAATCTGTAGTTGGTCGATGAGTTGTCGATTAGGTAGATCGTGTGATGATTTTGGAAAGGGCGTTTTGGTTAGAGTTGAAGGAGAGAAGAAAAGTTCCATTAGGGCAGCCATCAAGTTAAGTTTTGTCTGGCAGAGAGAAAATTTGCCGGTGCCTCGGGCCGCAAATGCGGTTACCGGCAAACATGGAGTGAAGTTCCAGTTAAGTTTGTGTAATTTTGTGGCAGAAGTTTTTGTGTTTAAATTTGTTCCAATATGGCTTTAGCAATCTGCAGGCCACTGCGTTCAGCTGTTTCTAAGCGAACGCAATGTTTTTGTACCACTATTGGTAGGTACCATATTTCCTTTCATGCAAGCAGAAGTTAAGACATTTTCTTTTGATATTACTAGTTCAACATCCCAGTTTAAGCCTAAAGTTTACTAGTATTTTTTGTTCCTGTTAATGAACTAGATAACAAAATTCTTTTTTTAAATATTTTTGTTCGAGTACCTAAGTGCTAATTTATTGAGACAATGCTGAATTTTTCTATAAATTTTCTTATGAACTATGGTTCCATCAAATATGTACTGTTGCTGTATCAATCATTTATAAAGTGACTTTAAAGTGAAGTGAAATCGCGTCTTGGACTCGACCACCAAAAGAACCAGGACAATGATTGTAACACAAGGTATAATTTTTTGTTATGTAGAACTTTTCTTTCATTTTTTTTTGTTTGGTAATCTCGATCTCAATTTGTAACACCATGAGATCACAGATTCGTAAATTCATTTTTTGTTTTAATAAATAATGTTTTATTTGTTAAATACCATCTTATTATTTCTCTTTTTTCCTTCTCTTTTGAATCGTAAGAACAATAAAGAATTTGCTGAGTATAGTATAGAGTAAACAAGGTAAGTCACACCATATTAGCTGTAAAAAAGTATTTTATATATTTTTTATTTGACTATGTTTTTTTTGTTTTATTTTGATTTATCTATCTTTCCTTTATTTCTATTTTTTGTATAATTTTTGGTTCCCTTTAGGTAACCAGTGGCGCCCAATATTTTATTTTATTTTTTTGACATTCTTATTTTGATTTTTCTATTTATTTTTTTTTTTTGTAAGCTAATAAGAGTATACTATTAACATCCCTTAAAAATCCACTTCCCTTAGATCTCTGAGACTTGAGCTACCGTGGACAATTGTTCTTCATTGTTCTTCATATCCCCTAATATGACATATCAACATCTTGTCAAATTTCTATTCCCTTTTCCTGTTATACAAATAACACCACCGTTTAGGCTTTTATTTTCTATTACGTGTGGGACTGTTACAATATTATTGTTAAAACTGCGAAATTGGAAAACCGAAGCGAAGGATAAGAAGGAATGCAAACTGATTCTAGAACAGGCCAAGACCCGCCATGAGTTGTAGAGCCAATGATGATGATGATGAAATAATATTATTATTTGCTTAGGTTACTTGAAAAACGGTACAATAATTATCTATACTTCATCTAATTTACTAACCGTTGCACGTCATCCGCGTCATAGCCTTTGACGTCGCATGATACCAACACGAATAATTTAGGTGGTAGGTGTGTTCTTTTTTAGAATCACGTTGCCGAATACACTGGAATTACAGCCACTAGACATATTTTATTATATACGCGTAGAAATAATATTTGAAGATTTCTATTAATGTTAACCTAAAGAAATACACAATAATATGTTTCATTTAATTTGTATAAATGGATTATAAAGCGTTTTTATGAAGCACATTTACTCGAATCACACTGTAACTGTAATCGAACGAAGGTGACATTTTAAAATAAATTGGTAACATTTATTTGACAGTTTCGGTGATGACACTTCATATTTGTTTATATTCTTTACTATAAATATCTGTTTTATTATATTTACTGTTTTTATTATTTACTCTACTATAAAAACATCCTCTACTATAAAAATATAAATTTCACCTAATGTTATCACGACTTGGAATAATCGAGGTATCAACTTTTTTAGTTGTTATTGTAGACATATACAAAGAAACCTACCGGCTTCATGCCAAGAGTTCGGAGCCGTTTTTTAATTATTAACAATGCAGTGCAAAAACGCTTACACTGCAAATCTTAAAAACTAAATTCTTGTTCTCTATTTCTTAAGTTTTTACTTATTTACATTGAATATTAATTTGTTTTGTTGTATAATCCACGTTTACAATAATTATGTGATCTATTTGATTTAAAATGGATTCAGGATTTTTTTATACTTTGGCAACTATGTCAACTTAGATCTCTGGCGTAGATAATGACATGCAACGGTAAGTAAATTAGACGGACTGTATACAGCTCTACCAAGTCGTTTCTCTATCTAAATTAACGTTTATAGTTACCTGAGCTTCTTGCAAAGAATTTTTGAAGGTATCTGAATCACACAGTGATTGATAAATGCAAGCAGATAATGCTATTGCTAGATCTCTTATGACTAGTAACTGATTCTGTCCAGTATGTGGCTGTTGTAACTCCATCAACTAAAATGAAATATTACTTATGTAAACAATTACAAATGGTCAATATGCACTAGCAACTAATGTTTCATTACAAAATCTAAACTGATTGATCTAGAACTTAACTTACTGTTTGTAACATGTCATGTGTCAAACACTGCAGATATCTGATGGGATCAGCAACAACAGTTTTACTACTAGCAACACTGGCAGCTAAGAGTGGCAGACTTGTAGGGAATGGAAGTGGACTAAGAAGTTGTTGATGAGTTTTTTCTTGTTGTAGTTCTTGTAGCAATAACATTAATTCCATTCGTACGGATGCCAAGCCACCAGTAGCACCATGAAGCGAACAGTAACTTAATAAGGTGCGTAACAAAGTTTCGTTGGCTAAAAGATAAGGCTTATTATATTTGTGACAATAATATAATTTGTTCGACTAGAGTAGGCCTATGTATTAAGCAAAACGTGTTTTTACACCGTCTCTGACAGTATAAAAGAATAAACGGAAATCCATTTAATCACGGTACACGTACAGACGGTATGCCGATTTTGGCACCTAATTCCGACCGTTTCGCGCACGACGTCAGCTTCGAGGAACCCACACACTTGCCACTTGACTTGCAGATACATTTTTACATGCATTTGTGAAATTCTTTACACCTATAGTTTTACTGAGCGGAGAATATATTTTGTTACTTTTAATTATTAGACATTATTGAACGTATTAATATTCAATTTATTATTTGTATTGTTTTTGGTATCATGTGGTTCTGGCATAAATTTACAATGCCGAATTGTGCCGTATATAATTGCAAAAACTGTAATCAAAGTACAAAAGGTACGAAAATAAAATACTTCAGCTTTCCAAAGACAGATAATTTGTCGAAACAATGGATAATCGATTGTCGGAAAGAAGATAAAATTAATTTAAAAAATGTTAAGTTTGGAATTAATTCTAAAATGCATATTTATAAAAAATTCATATAATATCAAAAATAAGTAATAAGAAGATATCAAAAAAGAGCTGTATTAAATAAATATTTATATCCATAATAATATACAATGATGAGCGTGCTAATAAATAAAAATAGCTCAAAAGATGGAAAACATAATACATTACCAAACTAAAAGATATGGAACTGGAGAAGGTGGAAGTTATCGTTAGAATCGTTTAAATTAACATTATATTACATAGTTTAGACGTATCAGAGGAGTATGACAACTGTCACTGTGACAGTAAAATTTTATAAAATACTCCTGTCACGGACGTCTAAAGGTGGGAAACTATGTAATGTAATGTTAATTTACACGTTTATAACGATAATTTCCACCTTCACTAGTTGCATCTCTTTTTGTTTCGCAATGTATTATGTTTTCCATCTTTTGAGCTATTTTGCCGGTTATTAGCGCGCTCATCACTCTATTTTACTATGTATAAGTAACTTTAACTTTTTTAGTAACGATTTGCTCAATACATTTTGAAGAAAAACATTATGAAATTCCTCTGAAACAAAGGCTTTTGAATTACTCTCCAAAGAATGCTCGTCATTTAAAGGCTGATGAATCTCTACAAGGTTCAGTACCTACTCTAAACTTACCTGGAGGCTCATCAAATACTGACCTAAAGCGAAAATCTGAGGAAAGAACACTGAGAATCATAAAAAGAAGACGTAGAGAAGAGGTGGAAGATATTATAAAATCATCAAACAGTATTTCAAGTTGTACATTAGCACATAAAAAGAACATAGAGACGATTACTGAGGAGTCACAGCTTCCAACATGTGATGAACAATTAATTTCAACATTAATAGAGACATGAAAAGAGCCCCTGACTGGATACAAGCTGTCTCTAAAGGTTCTCTTTTACATCCAAATGATGATTTGTGGGAAGTGGCTCTGAAACTGGAGACGGAGTTCCATAAGATGCATGGTAACTCTTTATCTAAAGAGGAGAACATTTTTCACAAATTAGCTGATAAAACAATGTTACAAATAACAACTACATCAGTGCCTTACGAAGTTGTCCTTTACTTCGCTAAAACTCGAAGTTATATTAGGCTACGAGAGTTAAATAGAAAAATTAGTTTAAAAATGCTCAAAGGAGCCTAGAGAAGAAAATGTCAAAATTAACCAATAAATTATTCTATAAAATGTCTGCATTTCTTTTTTTCGGTAGGACGATATAACTAATAGTATTATTTAAATTTATAACATCAATGTTTTCTTTTCTTGAAAATGTTTTTTAATTACCTGGCAATTTAAAAGAGAAAACATTTCATCAGGTTATTAAGACAATACTGCAAAAAAGTATTTATAGTATTCTTGAATTAATAATCAAGGCTTATTATTTTTAGACGTATTTCCTCGAAAATAATAATAATTAAGTACATTTTTAATGAACAACGTTTAAGTGGACAGATTTTACATCCCTAGGAATAATAATAGTACATAAAACTATTTTCTCTAATCATTTTTAATAAAAAAATCAGACGCTTTCATTTTAAATTCGATAAAACTGGAACGTATCTCCTAAAATGATATGCATTTACAAAACATTCTCCTCGCGCGTGACGTCACACCAGCGAGAGAGATGCGCCTCTGCATACCGTCTGTACGTGTACCGTGCATTTAATTATTCTCTGTGTGCTGAACGGAGAATAATCATCGAGGTATAATAGGTGAGTTAAACGTATTCCGACCATATTCCGAAACCTTCCGAACCCGTCGTCTTGGCGAGCTGACTGAATTCGATGAGTCACAACCCCATCTTAAGCTACGCGAACTGAGCGAAGCGATCCTGCCATTTTCTTAGCTTCTGGCGAGATGAGCGAGATTTTCTCTCCTTATATATCTATTTCGCGTTACTAAATAAATCCGATTCCTAATGCATTCGATCGTCGTTTATTATCATTATTTATGTATCAAATACCGTCACATATACCCGAGTTTTACGAAAGTCCGATATGTAGCTTGTAAATATACACTCACCGGCACAAAATTCCGCCACCGACAATTTATAACTTTATTATTTGTACTCCGATTTTTAAGATTCTTGCATCAGTTTATAGGTACACTTCGCGTCATCAAAAACTGGTACAACTCTTATAACCGAAAATCGCGTTTTTCAAGTTGTGTAAGTTGATCTTGTCATATCTGTCATTCTAATTTCTAGGGCAACGTTGTCAGTTCAACGGAAATATTATATCAAACCAGCTAAAAGCATAAATATTCATCAGCTAAAAAGTGATAAATTTTCATCTTCGGCCAAGGTTTCCCAGATTTCTTCAATGATGGTCAATTGTTCATAATAAAAATAATACCAATTTAAAAACGTTATAACCTTTTTAAACGTTATTTTTTGTATTTAGATTTAGTGCAATTCCGTTATCTGTGATGGCAACAACGAAGTGATTCACGAACCATTATTGTGTCCAGTCTGAACACAGGTTTACATTGGGAAATAAAGGTGTACCAGTGTTATATGACGCGAAGTGTACAAATTTTGGTGTCGTTTGTTATTCTTTCGGTAATAAAATTTTTTTGCTTAGATGGCATTATACGGGGATGAATGGAGGCGTTGTATTTTCTCCTACCTTTAAAAAATTCTGTGGAAAAATTGGAGGGCTGATTTTGTTACGTACTCCTTTTGTATTATCCTGGAGATATTCCTAAGATTTTGCTTTTTGAATTATCCGAATATCTCTTTTCTTGTAAGAGCTGTACAATTTTTTGTAAATAAAAACACTGATTGACTCACAAACATAAATATCTTAAATAGAGTTTGGATTGATAAGATTAGAACGGCCCGCATGCAGCCCAGATCTCAATCCTATTGAGCATTTATGGGATGAATTAAAAATAGCTATTCGCCGTCTCCTAGCCCTCCAGAAAATTTGGTACAGTTATGGCCCTGGTAGAGAAAGATCGGGCTATTCCCCAGGCAAGGATAACATATTATGTTTATTCGATGCCAAACAGATTGCGAGCAGTCGTTGCTGCGAGAGGTGGACATACCAGTTATTAGATTGTTTTGTTTTGTTGTTAATTTTGTTTTGGGTTGTTAATTTTAGTGCGTTTGATATTTTTAATTAAGTAAACCTTTAAAGCAGTGTTTCTATTAACAGCTTTTAAAAGAAAAGAGATATTTAGTCTAGGCGCCAGAGGGGTCACCGTGTCCTTTTCAATTCTAATGGACAAACTCAACGGTTTCTTATGGATTTTTTGCTGCTGATAAGCTCTTGCTCATAAACTAAAAGAGATAAAAAAGAATGTCTCAAATAAAATTTGTTCGTAAAAAACGAAGAAAAAACGTTTACTAAACTTAAAGCCAACAATTATAACTAAAGATATTGTAAAATTAGAGCACAATGCAAATTGCAAAATAGGTATTTTTCGAAGATTTATAGATCGTAACTCGGCTTCTACGCATGCAAATGAGCCTCTCAGAACATCTCATTTTAAAGCTTCATTAATAGGCTTCCAAACAAAGTTTGTTAAATTACTTTATCTTCATTTGTTTTAAAATTATACCCGTTTGAAGTTATAATTTTCTTAAAAAAATTGTACATTAATTTGTTTATAAGGGTTTCAAGTGAATTTGAGCTGTAAACATTTATACTTTAATAAACAATAATGATAGAAGAACTCAAAAGGAATAATTTGAGCTTAAGAAAATATTCGTAAGTTTATTTTTGGTAAAGATACCGATATTTTAATGGTGCGCTATGAGGCGCAACATCGGCTCACAGTCAAGTATTTTTCGACGCTTTATCGATCGTAACTCGGCTTCTACGCATGAAAATGAGCCAATATGTGATATCCATATAAAAATGGATCGATTTATTTTGCAGCATCATCACTGCATATAAAACGAGCATTTATGTTGTGGCGGCATACACACAATTGACGTGCCTTGATGATGCTGCAAAGGAACTAGATCCACTTTATATGGATACTATCCACTATCCACTGGATATCTATATGATATAAATTATATCTATCTTAGACTCTGAAGCCCCAGAAAGTTTTAGTTTTACTGCGTACAAGAATAGACTTAGTACCACCATGTAACTGTAAAAATTGCTCTAAGAACTTATGCAGATGTAAAAAAGCTGAGATTTCCTGTATATCTCGATTCAGATGCATGAAACAAAAAGTTTGTAAAATTAGTATTAATAAATAATATCAACTTACTTTTTAGTTATATTTCTGAAATATTAGTTTTTAATGTTATTTTCTCATTTATTACAAAAAATAGAAGACAACGTAAATAGAATGAAAGGTGATACGAGGTTACAGTGTGATGATTTAATTATAAGAATTATAGGATAAAATTTTATTAGGATCTTCAAAAATTAAAAATGAAGATAACGTATATATACATAGAAATTATAATTTGCATCGAGAAGTTAGCGCGTGAACCTTTACGCGGTGAGCCGATCTTGCGCATCAGAGCGCACTATTAAAATATCGATATCTTGGCCAAAAATAAACCTACAAACATTTTCGTAAGCTCAACATGTTTCTTTTGAGTTCTTCTATCATTATTGTTAATTAAAGTATAAATGTTTATAGCTTAAATTTGCTTGAAACCCTTATAAACAATTTAATGTACAATTTTTTTAAGAAAATTATTACTTCAAATGGGTATAACTTTAAAACAAATGAAGATAAAGTAATTTAACACACTATGTTTGAAAGCATATTAATGAGACCTTCTAAAGTACATTTGCATGCGTAGAAGCCGAGTTACGATCGATAAAGCTACGAAAAATACTTATTTTGCAATTTGCATTGTGCACTAATTTTACAATATCTTGAGTTTTAATTGTTAAATTTAAGTTTAGTAAACGTTTTTTTCTTCGTTTTTTATTAACGAACAAATTTTGAAACATTCTCTTTTATCTCTTTTAGTTTATGACCTAGAGCCTTATAAACAATTAAATTGTTTATAACAATTTTTTGACCACTCGGATCGAAATCCGCCCTCGAAATTCGTAATCAGCAGCCAAAAATCCATAAGAAACCGTTGAGTTTGTGCATCAGAATTGAAAAGGACACGGTGACCTCTATTTAGCGCCTAGACTAATTCGGATAATTCAAAAAACAAAATCTTAGGGATACCTCCAGGATAATACAAAAGCAGTATGTAACAAAATTAGCCCTCCAATTTTCCACAGAATTTTTTAAAGTTAGAAGACAATACCATGCTTCCATTCACCTCCGTATAATGCCATCTAAGCAAAAAAATTTTGTTATCGGAATAATAACGAGCGACATGAAAACATGTACCTACATCTACAAACTGATCCAAGAATCTTAAAAATGGGAGTACAAAAAATAATAAAGTTATAAATTGTCAAACTTAATCAAAAATTTTGGATGGAGGAATTTTGTGCCGGTGAGTGTATTTTGATAACGAATTTAACAAGTAATTACCGCTAATTATCTTATCTTTTGAATGTTTGGTTTTAAAATAAATGTCATATAAAAACGACTGAATATGTTACCCTGTCTTCGACTGAAACAGAAAACATGTATGTTCAGATGAAAGTTTTGTATGACGCATATAAAGGTACTTAAATTTTCGACTATGCTTCTTTTCATGAGCATTTTTCAGTGCGTCACAAATTATAGAAAAAAAGGTAAGTCCGTGATAATATACATTTTAGTGACATGACATTTTAGTTAAATCTGACAGTTGTCAAATTTTATTTGCAATTTGGCATAAAAACAAATCAATTGTGTTTATTGCATTTATAAAATGGTATTTTCTTTTATTTGTATAGTCTTTTAAATTGTTCAGATTATATTCGTAGATATGTTATATAATTCGCAAACTATTTTATTTTCGATTATAGCGCCATCTATTGACAACTAAAATAAATGTTATAAATGTCACCGACGAAATGTAATCACCGACGTGCGTTTTTTTCTGTCACATATAATTTAATGCGTAAGAAAGAAATCGAAAAACTGTGCGCACTGAAAGATCCTCATGAGAAAAAGCATAGTAGGTACTTTAGGAAGTAAAAAAATAAAACATACCTCTTAACCAGCGCTTTCTCTTAGCTGCGCGTTGCACTTTGGCTTCGAAATCGAGTTTTTCTTGAACTAATATCTCATGAAGAGTAGGTTTACCAGAAGCGTCAACGCTGGCAATGTTTTCAGGTTCTGGACTTTGTTCTATATCTGGCATGTTTGATACATTGGACGAAGTATAATTGCACAATTCTCTGAGAGCTTCTACCTCCTTTTCCAACCACATGTAAAGCTGGTACCTCAATTGGCCCCCTATAATAAAACATTTTACATCATCTTAATAAAATGGCAGTAAGTTACACTAAAAAACTTATAGTATGTATTAGGCTATTGATTATGTACTATAGAAAGGAACTACAACGTTAACGGGGTTTTATTATTTCATATGGTCAATGAATCTCTATATATGAAAAAACCACGGAGTGCTACCATTTAAAGGGGTGCGTTTTTGAGAAATGGGTGAATTAGTCCCTGGGCACAGGTTACATTAGGGTAAGTTCTATGCACTTTTGGTACAAAAACGTCTACATAAAAATTGTTCCTGGTTAAATTTCCTATCTAAATATAACTTTTTAAAGTCAAAGATACTTTTTTTACAAAAATATATTCAAAAGAAAAAGCACAAAGAAACCCAAAAGAAAGAAATTTTGTTTTTCTACAACCACTATTCAAAGTGCACTTTTCTGCACGGTTTTATGTTAGTAAACTTGATATTTTCTCACAGTATAAGATATTTGACATTAGTGTGCAGAAAAGTGACGTTTCTGTGCCGCAAAGTGACGTTTCTGTGCCGCAAAGTGACGTTTCTGTGCCGCAAAGTTCTTTTCTGCACAGTTGACTACCTCATTCTGAGTAACGTTATATTCTGTTTACATCCGTGGACTACCGCATTCTGAGTAACGTTATATTCTGTTTACATCCGTGGTTAAACTTTAGACAAATATATAACCTATAAGACAATTATTATATTTAACTATAGCATAGAAACTAAATTATGGATGTTACAACTGTTTTATTTTACAATTTTATTCTTATTAAACATTTTATAATTATCAAATAACCAATAAGGATTTAGTGCAAGAGACGTCGAATGAAGTAAATTTTGTGTAAATCCGTGACTGCATAAATATAATGTCAATAATGTGTAATAATTGTTTAAATTTAAACAAATTAAGGCAGTGCATTAATTTTTTAACTGATTTCTGTGTAATTTATTTAGGTATAAGGAATTTAAATTGATTAGTAGGTATTAATTAAATACAGTTTAAAATTTATCACATAGGTACCTATTATAATTAATCGTCGTTTGGAAATTGTGATTTTTATTTTTAGGAAAAACTGTGCTTGGAGATAAAGTATAGTGTGAAACACGTGCAGAAAGGTAATTTCTCACTCGTTTGAATTGCGGCACTCGCTTGCGCTCGTACCGCAACTTTTCAAACTCGTGAGAAATTAGTACCTTTCTGCACTTGTTGCACAATATACTATTTTCTACAACCACTATTCAAAGTGCACTTTTCTGCACGGTTTTATGTTAGCAAACTTGATATTTTCTCACAGTATAAGATATTTGACATTAGTGTGCAGAAAAGTGACGTTTCTGTGCCGCAAAGTTCTTTTCTGCACAGTTGACTACCTAATTCTGAGTAACGTTATATTCTGTTTACATCCGTGGACTACCGCATTCTGAGTAACGTTATATTCTGTTTACATCCGTGGTTAAACTTTAGACAAATATATAACCTATAAGACAATTATTATATTTAACTATAGCATAGAAACTAAATTATGGATGTTACAACTGTTTTATTTTACAATTTTATTCTTATTAAACATTTTATAATTATCAAATAACCAATAAGGATTTAGTGCAAGAGACGTCGAATGAAGTAGGTTTTGTGTAAATCCGTGACTGCATAAATATAATGTCAATAATGTGTAATAATTGTTTAAATTTAAACAAATTAAGGCAGTGCATTAATTTTTTAATTGATTTCTGTGCAATTTATTTAGGTATAAGGAATTTAAATTTATTAGTAGGTATTAATTAAATACAGTTTAAAATTTATCACATAGGTACCTATTATAATTAATCGTCGTTTGGAAATTGTGATTTTTATTTTTAGGAAAAACTGTGCTTGTAGAAAAAGTATAGTGTGAAACACGTGCAGAAAGGTAATTTCTCACTCGTTTGAATTGCGGCACTCGCTTGCGCTCGTACCGCAACTTTTCAAACTCGTGAGAAATTAGCACCTTTCTGCACTTGTTGCACAATATACTATTTTTGTCCCATAACTTTTGTTCACGGGTATATAGGTATAGACATTGCTTCACAGAAAAAAAACTTACATATTTTGTCTTTAAAATTATGTTCGGTAGAGGTCATTAGGATTTACAATTTTCGGAATATGATTTTTTAAAGTTTGCCACTCACAGCAATTTTGGGCAAATTTTCCTTGTTATTTCGCAAATATTGTTCTGTAACTTTTTTCTACGTAACTTTGGGCATATGCAATGGTACATGTAAGAGGAATAGAAATCAATTACCTTTAAAATGTTCTACTGTATAATGTTGTACGACTTCTTTTAAAGAGGTTATCTTTTTCAAGACTTTATACTTTTAACGAGTTTTTATATTTTTTACGATTATTTTTTAAATTTCCCATTATAACTTTTTTTCTAGATTTAGGTATATATTATATATTAAAAAAGAAAGCGTATTCTGTTTACTTTAAAATGGTGTATTATAAAAAATTCTAGGATTATTTTTGAATAAGATATGCTTTTTCAAAATGTAAAAGGTACTTGCAACGATTTTTGATTTTAGGATTATTTTTTAAATTCCTCATTATAACTTTTTTATATGATTGTGTGTTATGATTGAATCTTATTTTTTATAGGTAGGTAATACTTTAGATCCACTTGACTCGGCCGGGCAAACTTCAAAATATGGATTAATTTCAATATTTTCTGTCAAAGCTCCTGCACCACAAGATTTGCATGAAAAAATAGCATGTAAATGTACCAAAGTATGTACAAAAACTGCGGTTGTAGGAATATAGGAATTAGTTGTTCAATATTCTGCAAAGGGTGCATGTGCATGGGTACTAATTGTGGGAACTCTAAGATAACTGTCAGAGGAAGTTATTGAAGCTAATACTAACGAAGAGATGGACTTTGATTTTGAAAATTTTTTAAATGTCAACGTTTAAATAATATTAACTAAAGTGATGTTTTCGAAGACTAATGTTTATGTAATTTTTGCAAAAGAAATAATTTTAAATAATACAGGTAAAAAATATCCAAGGTTCACTCGGTTTCCATTACTTATTTAAATATAGATGATACACCACTTTAAAGAACAGAAAGTAAGCCCTCTTTATTGAGCAATATAATATTCATGTACAAGAAAAAAAAAGTTATAATGAGAAATTTCAAAAATAATCGTAAAAAATGTAAAAAATAATATTTTTTTATATTGGGTATTATATAATATATAATATAATATTGTATAATATATTATATAGTATTATTTTATTTTTATATTATATTATAAAAAATCGTTAAAAGTATAAAACCTTGAAAATATCTTTGAAAAAAGTCGTACAACGTTATACAGTAGATCATTTTAAAGGTAATTGATTTCTATTCCTATTACGTGTACCATTGCATACACCTACAGTTACGTAGAAAAAAGTTACAGAACAATATTTGCGAAATAACAAGGAAAATTGCCCAAAATTGCTGTGAGTGGCGAACTTTGAAAAATCATATTTCGAAAACTATAAATCCTAATTACCTCTACTAAATAACACTTTAAAGAAGAAATATGTAGGTTTTTTTTCTGTAAAGCAATGTCTATACCTATATCCTCGTGGACAAAAGTTATGGGACAAAAAACAAAATTTCTTTCTTTTGGGTTTCTTTGTGCTTTCTTTTGAATATATTTTTGTAAAAAAATGTATCATTGACTTTAAAAAGTGATATTTAGATAGTAAATTTAACCACAAACAATTTTTATGTAGATATGTTTGTACCAAAAGTGCATAGAACTCACCCTAATGTAACCTGTGCCCAGGGACTAATTCAACCATTTCTCAAAAACGCACCCCTTTAAATGGTAGCACTCCGCAGTTTTTTCATATATAGATGGCCATTGACCATATAAAATAATAAAACCCCGTTAACGTTGTAGTTCCTTTTAGCTATCTTATTTTGAATATAATCAATAGCCTATATATGTAACAATGATTTAATAATAGCTTTGATCGCGCAGTACGTCCTGGGTATACCCAGAGGGAGAACGCCTGCGCATTACAAAATTGGGCGTTCGCGGAGTCCAAATCTTTCCCTCTGAACACCCTCCGGATTTTTAATTCGGTGTTCGCGCAGTACAGAAAAAAAGATCCTGAACATGTCCGGAATACGCTCTCAACGTTCGACGATTTTGTTTCGGATTTTAAGTTCGCACAGGCGCACAAAATATTTGGGAAGAATTTCTTGACATTCTGTTCTTACTCCTTCCAATTCTTAACCTAAAATATTGTTTTGTTAAACAACTGGTAGATGTAGATTCTGGTTTTTAAAGTTTTGAAATTATGTAAAGTGTTGTGTCATTTAAATATTCTTCAAACAAATTTTAATATTTTTTATATTAAAGCTTTTTTAGTTGTTTTTGTCAATGTTTTCCATTTCGTATGTTTATAAATAGGTAGGTACCTTTTCTAGTATTATTTTCATTCGATATTCGATAATTATCTATTACGGTAGTATGTATTACAATAAATTGTACTCTGTTTTTACTTAATTTCTTCTAGCTAAATGAGCTTATAAGTACCTACATATTCTTGTGGTTTATTTTTCAGTTTAATTTATGAGTTAAATTAGTCTCTTATTGTATACATATAATGAAACATAAACAATACATCAAACTTATTTTGAAACTATTTCTTGTGTCTTGTTATATTTCATTATTTTTGTGGTGTAATAAACCACAACACAATGCCACAACCCATCAAATTCAATACATAGATATCAAAATTGGAAATTATTATTTTACTAAATAATTCCTTCCTTCAGATAATGTTCAACCCCCAGGAAGTTAAAGGTAATTTTTATATCTAAATATCAACAATCTTTTACTCTCTACAAAAATGTAAGCTGGATTTCCGAGTGGAAATAACCACATTATATTGTGGACATAATAAAGAAAGACTCTAATCAAATTTCTACCTTCTAAGAAAGGCATTGAATTATTGAATACAAAGTTAATTCTTTGCCTGTTGCTTTTCTCTTTTCTCTTTCTCTTTGTTGACCTACAAATTTGTTGCATTTGCATTTTTTTGACATTTATTTCGAAATAAGAAACAGACAACAAAAGGCTTCCTTCTCTAACCTTAATGTATGCAACCCGTCATTACATTGCGAATCCGAAAATTGTTCGCGGAGCGAAAAATCCTGAGCATGTCCTAGATAAGTTTACGTTGACGCCTGCGCATTGGAAACTAATCCCGAACTTACTCTGAATACGTTCGATTTGTACTGCGCGAACACTACCATTGACTACAACTGTATTCAGCATATTTTTTTTAAACGATGAAACAACATTAAATTAATTAAAGTTTTTCCTTGCACAATATTATTGTCATTAATTATAAATAGATTAGATACATTTTTATGAAAGCGTCTTGCTAAAGAGTCTCCAATACAATCTTATTTGGCCTGCCTTTTATATTCTTCTGTCTGTTTCTTTGTTATCCGTTCCAGTTACTCCCAAAAGTCAAAATTTACTCCCAGGTAATTATAGTCTTGAAAGTGTTTAAACTAATAGACAATAAAAATTGAATACATACCATCAACTTCAAATCCAGTAGCTAAGGTGGAAAGTTCTTCCATTAAAATCTTCAAACATGCTACAAACTTTAACTGTTGTGCCATGATATCGATGTGTTGTTGTTTTTCTTCTTCGTTATCTTTATCGTCCATATCATCTATTATTTCAGCCTCCTTTTCTTCCTCTTTTTTCTTACCAATAGACATACTTATACCTCCATCAGAATCTTCTGACTCTTCATGCTCATCATCGCTCCATTTCAATTCAAAATCGTCAGTTTTAACACCGGATCCGGTGACAGGAGCCCCCCAATCAATATCAGAACTAAAACATATCAGATAAATATACGAGTAAATATATAAAGATATTTAAAAATCTTACCTAAGCTGAGGTTTACTATCCCATGATGTAACAGTTCCAGTAGCAATAGTTGAATTATCTTGAACATTACTCTTATTGGATTCCGCTGGTTGCTGTTTAGATTTCTCAGATACAACAAACGGAAGTTTCGATAATACTTCAAGAGCTAGAGCTGGACAACCGGCTCTGAAATGTCCATGAGCAGTAGCAAAATATAATTGTCTCTCCAAAGGCGTAACCCATTCGTCTACGATAATTTGTTTACCACCTGGCATCCATACCTTTCTTTTACCATAGTTGGACAAATGTTGCCGAACTAAAATATACATAACAATGTAAAAACGTAGCGAAAACTTTACTTTTAAAGGACTAGAATTCAAAAAATTAAACTTTGTCAATATTTTGACCGCACTAATCTGAATTTGTTTCTAATGTATAAACTAACCTAGAAGAGGATGAGTTCTAAGGTACACGTAAAAGTTAAATACATTGGGATCTGCCTCTTTCGTTTCTCTAGCTTCGTCATCGTGAGCAGGATGTTGGGTACCAGCGTTACCTACCAACAAAGTATCTAAAGACGGCTGATACTCTTTCAGTGTCCACAGAGCCATTGATCGTAAGAAGGGGTCTGGATGTGCCTTAGTCATATCTTGATTTTCTCCATTTTCGTCACGTCCTAAAAAATAAATACACGAATTTAATGGCAAATCTAAAATGGATATTGGTACTAAATGAACAATGTTAAAATGGAACATGAATTTTATGGTCAACAAAAGGAAATATGGCGCTTTATAAGAGGTCAAATAGCGGAGGTAAAGGAACTAATAGAACCAAAACATAAAGAAAAGAATACATAGGTTGACTATCAAAAAAGCTCTATACAGAGGAAGAACAAATGACGCTAGTACCGAAAACACCAGAAATCACCACCAATGAAGATGTTAATATTAGTACGCAGGAAGCTCGAAAAAGCCTTTAAAAGCCGAAGAACAGAAAAGCTGCAGGTAATAACGGAATACCAAACGAATTACTGAAATACTGTGGAGCAGCAATGACAAAACAATTAACAAGACTAATAACAAAACCATAAAACACAATCAAATACCGGAAGAATGGAGAATGAACAAACTAATTCTACTATTCAAAAAAGAAGATAAAAAGCAGCCAGACAACTACAGAGGTATCAACTTGTTAAATACTACCCTACTTACAACTAAAATTCTACACGAACTAACAAATCAGAGGATAAGTTTAGCAGATGAACAACAGAGTTTTCCTACTCGATGATCGTGTACAGATGCAACATTCGTCATAAAACAAATTACTGAGAAATCACAAGAGCATAGTAGACCAGCTTTTTAGGCGAGCGACAGGCACCCCCAAAATGACCAGGTACTGACCACGGAGAGGTGAATGGCCAATTTTAGTCATACTGTATGTTTCTGATGGTGCTGAAAACGAAAATGAGGTTTATTTTGAATTTTATGTGGGGGAACATTGTCAAAATCGCAACTTTACACTAATAATAAAAAAAAATGAAATCACATCTTTTTTCGTTTACCTAGCTACAACTCGGTTCCATTTTAATATTTTTTTCTGAAATTTTAAGCTCTTAGTCTTATTCTGATAAAGGTTATGAATTTCTTAAAGCAAAAGGTGCAGATTTGCGCATTGCAAAGTTTAATCGCAAAAGTTGAGTGACGAAATTTGAAATTTACTTTTTAATTACAATTATGTTAAAATTTAGAGTACAAAGAAGTTTTCTGGAAAGTTTTAGATCAAATATTGTATAGAAAAAAATAGTGCCACTTTTAATATCGACATTAGAAATCAATTACAAAAAACTCGAAGATGTACCACAAGGTTATATATTATTGTAATTGGTTTTTTGTAATTGTTTTTTGTAATTGGTTTACCTCGAGACCACATTTGAGTAAGTATGGATACTTCTCTTCATGACATTAGAAATCCCCAAAATAACGCTAATTTTTCGAGATAATGACCATGGGTGGTGAATGGCTAATTTTGGTCTTACATTATGTTTTTGGCGGTGTTGAAAACGAAAATAAAATTTATTTTAAATTTTAGGAAGAGGGATATTGTCAAAATCGCAATTTTACCCTAAAAATAAAAAAAAATGAAATCACGTTTTTTGCGTTTATCTCGCTACAACTCTGTTCCGTTTTAATATTTTTTTCTGAAATTTTTACAATATGTAGTCCTCACTTTTCAGAAGATAATGTTACCTGCTTCAAGCTTTCAGGCCTATTCTAATAAAGGTTATGATTTTTTTAAAGTAGAAGGTACAAATTTGTGAATTGCAAAGTTTAATCTCAAAAGTTAAGTGACGAAATTTGAAATTTATCTTATTAATCACGTTTATAGTAAAACAGAGAGTACAAAGAAGTTTTCTGGCAAGTTTTAGATACAAACGTTTTCAAAATAACGCTTATTTTTCGAGATACTGACCATGGGCGGTGAATGGCTAATTTTGGCCTTACTTTATGTTTCGGATGGTGCTGAAAATGAAAATGAGGTTTATTTTGAATTTTATGTGATTTCATTTTTTTTTTATTTTTAGGATAAAATTTCGATTTTGACAATATTCGCCACCTAAAATTCAAAATAAATTTCATTTTCGTTTTCAACAGCGTCAAAAACATAATGTAAGACTAAAATTAGCCATTCACCACCCATGGTCAGTATCTCGAAAAATAAGCGTTATTTTGGGGATTTCTAATGTCGATATTAAAAGTCGCACTATTCTTTTTTCTATAAAACATTTTGATCCAGAACTTTCCAGAAAACTTTTTTGTACTCTATATTTTAACATAAATGTAATTAAAAAGCTAAACTTCAAATTTCGTCACTCAACTTTTGCGATAACTTTGCAATGCACAAATCTGCACCTTTTACTTTAAAAAATTCATAACCTTTATCAGAATAAGAATGAAAGCTTGAAACAGGTACCGTTGTCTTTAGAAATGTTAAAACTATATACTGTAAAAATTTCAGAAAAAAATATTAAAACGGAACATAGTTGT
This sequence comes from Diabrotica virgifera virgifera, assembly GCF_917563875.1. Lineage (NCBI taxonomy): Eukaryota > Metazoa > Arthropoda > Insecta > Coleoptera > Chrysomelidae > Diabrotica > Diabrotica virgifera. Next base: position 147,933,340 of record NC_065449.1, read on the forward strand.
AGCGAGGTAAACGCAAAAAAACGTGATTTCATTTTTTTTTTATTTTTAGGGTAAAATTGCGATTTTGACAATGTTGCCCCACATAAAATTCAAAATAAACCTCATTTTCGTTTTCAGCACCATCAAAAATATACAGTACGACTAAAATTTGGTCATTCACCTCACCGTGGTCAGTATCTCAAGAAATAAGCGTTTTTTGGGGGTGTGCCGCTCGTCTATTTCTATATCTGATTGACTTGAAAGAAATCATTTGACAGAATAAGACTCAAGGATGTAATCCATCTTATGCATAATAGAAAAGTCCCCATAGATATTATAAAAACCATTGAAAACATCTACCAAAAACAACAAAATGTAAGTCAGAATAGATGGACAACATACAGAACCTATAGACATATGCAGCGGAATAAGACAGGGACTTTATTGAGTCCTATGCTTTTCAATGTAATCATGGATGAAATCGTCAAAAGCGCCGAGAAAGGAAGAGGATACAGAATGGGAAACAAAAATATTCTGTTACGCAGACCACGCAATACTGATAGCCCAACAAGAAAAGAGTCTGCAAAGATTAGTTCACAGATTAAACATAAGAGCAAAAGAATTGAATATGACAATTTCATCTTAGAAAACTAAACCAATAGTAATCAATAAAGAACCAATCAGATGTAAAATTCAAATTAATGTATTCAGTATTGAACAAATAATGAAAATGGAATAACTTAAAATTACGTTGTCAAGCTACGAAGATATCGACAAAGAGATCAAGTACAAAAAGCAAATAGACTGGCAGGATGTCTTAATAACACTACGTGGTGAAACTGACATATTAACACTGAGATAAAATCAAGAATTTATAAAGGCAGTGTAAGACCAATAATTACATATGCATCAGAAACAAGACCCGATACAGCCACAACACAAAGACTACTGGAACCGGCAGAGATGAGAGTACTGAGAAAAATTTACAAGAAATACGTTGAGAGATCGAAAGAGGAGTGAACACTTAAAATAAAAAAGAATGGAATAACCACACAAGACGAATGGGGGAGACATGGGTGGTCAAAATAGCAAGAGATAAATCACCAATCGGTAGAAGTATCGGCCTACCGCGCATAAGATGGAGTGACAACCTTCCATAGAGATATCAATCCGCCAATAAATAAGCACAATTGCTTAAAAAGAGGAAGAAGAACTTAAGTAATGACGAATATTCGATGATGTGTCGAGCAAAAGTATTAATAGCAAATATTAAATACCTAATATTTCTTGGTATAATAATTTCTTTAGGTATTCGCCATCTCCCTGGTAAATTCTTACGATAATGAGAGCCAATTGCAAGTCTTGCAATCGATGAAGGCATATTTCTACAGCATCTTTCACATTTCCAGCTAACAAGAAAAATGCAGCTGCATGATCGAACCGTTGTTTTCCCAAAAGAGCATATGCGTTTTTAAGAGCTGCTTTGCGCCATCTGTCTTCAGTAAAATTGTTAGAAAAGAACGCAGTCATTCGTTCATCTCTTTTGGATCTATAAAATAAAAAAAAAAGAACAAATCATTAGCATAATGTTCATGAAAAAAGAACCATGGTACATATTAACATAAAAATTATGCTATCATTTTTAAGAGGAGCCTGCTGTTAATATTCATAAACTGTGGGTATTACAGAAAACCCGATTATCGATCGATATAATTACTATATATTTTTTTATAAATAAAACCGATAATAACAAATAAAAGTAAATTATTAATGATAATGAGAATAATTATTGAAAAACTGACTAACAAGTGGGTATGTGAAGTTACAATAGGGAACTTGCACATAAAAATATTTTGGCATAAAATTGTTAATTTATGTTTAAACATGTTATATTCAAAATATTACATCTTAACAATGAATAGTGTACGTACAACAACTGATCAAAGTTCCGCGCCCAAAATTTCCGTTTTAAACAACTTCAAAAGCGCGAGCTGGGGTCTGACGTCACCAACCAGCGTTCTCGTTCGCCCGTTCGGTGAGCTATTGCACTGAATGCATTTTACCATTGCTAGTAGTTGTGCGTGTGGAATAACTGTGTTGTTTGCTCGGTGTTTATATTATTGTATTTAGTGTATAATAATATACTTTATCAAAATTGAAAACAATTCTGAGCAATATAAGTACATACTATATAGTGCCGGAATGCCAAAACAAAACTGTCAGAATATCCAACAAACATGTTTTTACTCTTCAAGTAGAACCAAAACGTTGACTAAAATGGTTAAAGCCATGCTGGCGAGATGAAAAGGATATTTCGCAAAGTAACAAAGGTATTTATGTCTGTGAGGATCATTTCGATGTGAGTATTTATCTAATTAGGTATAATGATAATATCATACCTAATAAGACATTTTCTATTTCAAGAAAAAATATTAGTTGTCGTTTCATCAAATGTGCCTACTTAAACTTGTTTATTGGTTGGAGTTGGAGCAAGACATGGATAACTATATATAATTCAAGATTATGGGTGGTCCAAAATTATTAGGTCAGGTGTTGTCCCGCACATATTTGATTGCCATTTGATTGTCAACCAGACAGAAAACGAGCTTTTTCTCAGTCTGTGAGGAAAGCAGCCATTAAAAGGGTTAAACGACAGCTTCTTGAAGATGCCGCTTCTACATCTAAGTCTGTTCTAGATAATGATGATAAGAGGCAGTGTGATCCTAATTTCACAAACTTAGTTCAATCAGGACCTAATGAAACCAGCCAGCTTTACCTCAAAAACGGTATCTGAATAAAGGTATTCAGTGTAAATTTCAAAGGAGTATTACAGTCGGGTTGTCGCCATTGAAAATACATAATAAGGATGCATGAACTTCACCTATAAAAGACTTGAAACATTATTTGAAGATACAAAGAGTGAATCAGAAAGTTTAGGATTTGAATATGATAGTGAATGTATAATGGTAGTGATGACTATTGGTACAATGAAAGTGATTCTGTATCTTGTGATGAAGATGCGAAAGAAGAGGAAGCAAAACAATTTAAAAGTTTGTCTCTGAATTGTACAGTGATGAAGTTTCAATACAAATCTATACTAAATTTACAATCAAGATGCAGTAGAAATAAACAAACCAAGACACGTTAAATGCTACTAAGAGCACTCCCGAATCATAATTTACAGTGTATATACATTGTATATTCCAAATCATGATTTCAAAAGTTTATACATTGTAAATTATGATTAGGCAGTGCTCCTAGTAGCATTTAACGTGTCTTGGTTTATTTATTTCTACTGCATCTTGATTGTAAATTTAGAATAGATTGTATACATTTCATTTTATACGTTCTAGTTAATGGAAAATTTTTGTAAAACACAAACAATGCATCTAATTTTAACTCTAAAAAAGATAATAACAGGACACACATTTATGTCTCTTGGAGATGATTTCGCCATAAGCGAAAAAAAAATGCTTCGAGAATATTTGCAAAATATGTTCCATTAATTAGTAAATACTTAAGCTCTTGTATCATTAATCCCTAAGTTAGTTCAATTAAATTAAACTTACCCTTAGCATTTGAACTAAAGACGATTACAATGTGCTATACAGTCCCCAGAATAACCTAATCGCTTTGTTTTGAAAAACCCTCGTGAGTAATAGTACTTAGTTTTAAACCCTTTATGAAAATAGCAATTTCTAAAGATTTATAAATTTCACTTTGAAACTAAATAAACTGATTGTAGAACTATACAAGAATACAAATACTACTAGGTAATTTCCATTTAAATACGATTAAAATGTAATATACAAGTCCCGTAATACTCTAATAGCGTTTTTGTCGACTCGTAGCGTAGCCCGCTTGATTGTGGTCCATGACGTCAGACCAATAGATGGATGTTCAAGCGCCTACTAAGAAATTTGAATTTCATAGCATTTTCAAAGCCTCGTAATAAACGTATGGGTTAAAAATATGTTTTTTTTTGCATGCAAGCGTTTTAAGATCATGTTACCTTATGTTTTTTAATATCATTTTAATATTTAAAAATTTATGCAAGTTCCCTATTGGCAGGGATAATCACACTCATAAACTAAAGAGAAGAATCGTTTTTGGGTGGGAAATATATGGAAAACTGAGAGAAACTTTTCAAAGTGAGCTGCCCACATGCCTAAAGGGAAAGGTATTTGATCCTTGTGTCCTCCTAGTCTTGACATACGGAGCAGAAACACTTACAACAACAACAACGACTAACGAAAGCCTCGGCTACCAAACTGAGAGTCACACAGAGAAGAATGGAACGGTCCATGTTAGGAATAACTCTGCACGACAATGAAAAACGAAGAGATTAGGAGAAAACCCAAGGAGACTGACGTCATTGAAAGGTTGACCAGACTAAAATGGAGATGGGCAGGAGATGGGCAGGACACATAGCCAGAATGACAGATAGGCGATTTTAATATAATCCTGGAAAAAGTAGTAAGAACAGCACAAATTAGAACAGAACTACTGACAGTAAATGGTCCAAAATTACTACTAGCATACACCGATGGCATTGCCATTGTGGAAGATACAGCCACCAACGTGAAAGACACTTTCAATAAATTAGAGGTAGAGGCAAAAATCTGGCATAAGGGTCAATGAAGAGAAAACCAAATATATGTACATTAACCGACAATAGAGACGAGATAGAATAGGCAAAATGTTACAACAGACCCATATATAACTTTGAAAGAGTAGAACATTTTAAATATCTCGGAGCGACAATCGCTGCAGATAACGATATCACGGTATAGATAAAAAGGAGAATCATGGCAGCAAATACATGCGTGTATAGCCTCCACAAAACTATTAAATCTAAAAGCTCAACACGAACATAAAAATCAGGGTAAGACAGTGATTAGACCGGTGCTCATGTATGGGTGTGAGACGTGGATGCTGACAAAGGCAATAGCAAGAAAACTCCGGTGTTGTGAGAAAGAAACCATCAGAAGAATCTTTAAACCTTATCATGACCCGAATACTAACCAATACCGAACGAGAACAAATGCCGAGGTCAAACAGATGTATAGGGTTTCCGATATACTCGCAACAGAATAAATCCCAACGTCTAAGATGGGCAGGTCATATTGAAAGACCCCCTAATAATCGCCTTGTGAACCGCATTGACCATTCGAGTTGGAAGCGAGTTGTTCAACAATATTAACCTGGGGTATTATCTTTACATTCGACATTTTAGCATACACTGTTAGCCCGATCAGGAAACACAAAATTTTACGAAAACATCCAAAAAAATAAAGGAAAGATGAAAATTTGAGAATAGGTAGTTGAAATTGTTTATTATTATATAAGAAAAAGTTTACAATTCTACATCCCCTCCATTTTACAATAATTGGGAAATCCGGGGTCAAAAATATTTTCTCGGGGGTGAAAAAATATACGTTTAAAATAAGTCCGAAATTGTATAAAATGACTAATTCTAAGTAACTTTTGTTCTATAGAGTTTTTTCACTAAGTTAATACTTTTCGAGTTATTTGCGAGTGAATATGTTCATTTTTAACAAAAAAAAACATGTTTTTGGACGGATTTTCGCAGATAACTCTAAAAGTAAGTATTTTAGCGAAAAAAATATTCTTAGCAAAAATATACCTTATATAAAACTGAAAAAAATGGTATATGCATGAGGTCTGTAGATCCAGTAGAAGCAGAGTTGTAGCTAATGAAAAGTAGGTTCTTCTTCGTCAAATTCCAAATCGAATATTTCAATTTGAAATAACCCAAAAACGGAGCTTTTTTCGGGGAAAATTCATTAAAACTTGTTGAAAACGTTTAAAAAAAGGTTATTTTTGTTTTTTTTTTAAACTTCTAACATTAAAAGTGAGTTACGCTCAAAATATTGCTGGTCTTTTTTATTTTTTGCCAAAAAAAATCGCGAAAATCACCCCCTAATTAGCTTCCCAAATAAAACTAATCGTTACCGCTTCACAAGTTACTTTACTTATGTATTTTTTATATTAAGTTTCATCGGTTCAAAGTGCTCATTAAAAAAAATTGGGTTTAAAATAAAACATTTTTTTTAATATTGAAAAAAGATGAGTTTTTTATGGAATTAACTTAAAAATTATTTGTAATACCAAAAATCTCCAACAGTAATAAAATGTTCGTTTTGCTTTTCTGAATATTTTTGATATTTTGTTTTCTTGTTAGACAAAAATTGGTTATGCTATGGCTGTTTAAAATTTGCCTAAACTCGTGACTAGTTACTCGTTCAAGCCATTTTAACTACAGCTTTTTCAAAAATAAGCATTTTGAACGGATGAAACTTACAAATCATATAAATAATACGTAAGCAAAGTAACTTGTCAAGTGGTAATGATAAAATTTATTTGTGATGCTAATTAGAGGGTGATTTTCGCGATTTTTTTTACCAAAATATAAAAGGGACCAACAATATTTTGAGCGTAACTCACTTACTTTTAATGTTAAAAGTTTTTTTAAAAAACAAAAATAAACCTTTTTTTAAACACTTTGAAAAAGTTGAAACAAATTTTTCCCGAAAAAAGCTCCGTTTTTGGGTTATTTCAATTGAAATATTCGATTTGGAATTTGACGAAGAGGAACCTACTTTTCATTAGCTACAACTCTGATTCTACTGGGTCTACAGACCTTATGCATATACCATTGTTAACAATTTTTTATAAGTTATATTTTTGCTAAGAATATTTTTTTCGATAAAATACTTACTTTTTGAGTTATCTCCGAAAAACCGTCCAAAAACATGTTTTTTTTTTTGTTAAAAATGAACATATTCACTCGCAAATAACTCGAAAAGTATTGACTTAGCGAAAAAACTCTATAGAACAAAAGTTGTTTAGAATTAGTCATTTTATCCCATTCCGGTCTTATTTTGAATGTATATTTTTCACCTTCGAGAGGGGGCCTTCCCCTCCATTTTTGTAAAAGTCACTTACTCACTTAGTCACTTGAATACTGGCGTTAATTATGTACCGGTTAAATTATTAGCAACTCCGCTATGGATTACTCATAGAGTGTGCCGTTTTTGTTGGAGAAAACCATTACCTGAATTCTACTACATCCAGGATTTGCTATAGTAGGATTTACACACACAGCAGCCAATCAGCTTTACTGTGCCAAGAGGATATTCATTCCTATGGACTTTCAACGTTACTTTTAATAAGCTGTTGTCGTAAAAGCTGTGTTATTTACTGTTCATTACATATTTTGGATAATCTATATATTCTTACAGTGTAAACTTATTCGTATGCATACGAGCAAGTAAACTAGGTACATATTTTCGTGATAGATAGGGTTTTTAGGTCTTTGTTTTGTTTCATATAAGTAGTAGTTTTTTTCAATTAAATAAGTCTTGGTAAATAATCATTATAAATAATTACATCTTAAAATTTGATAGGAAATCGGGTTGTTAGAATTTGATAGGGAATAGGGTTGTTAAAATTTATGTCAAGGGTTTTTAGATAGGGAATATGTCAAATATAGTTTGTTTTTTAAATAGGATATAAAGAGTCACTGACCAACTCATTTATATAGACCTTTTTGCTATTCCAACGGACTTTGTTTTTGGATTTTGATATTAATACCTTTGCTTGGCACAGTGTGTAGTGGTTATTTGCTTGTTAGCGGCTCTTAGGTCCTGTTCGACCTTTACACCACCCACTACCACTGTTATTAAGTTTTTTGCGTTATATGTTAAATTACGTATTTTTTATGGGAAATAAGCCACAATTTTACTAAAAAATGAATTTATTAACGTTTCGAAGCCCAAATCGGGTTTCGTTGTCAAAATACAAAATACTATTAAAATAAAACAAACATGTTGTTGCTAAGTAAAAAAAATTCTTCTAATAATTTATTTAATCTGACTCATTTATATTGACAATTCAGATGTATATTATACATTTTAAAGTAGAAGAAAATGATATCGCCAATATTTATGAGTTGCGTTCCTGGGACGACTTTACTAAAAGATAGTTCATTCGATTACATGAAATCAATCCCAACTCAAGAATATCCGTCGCAAAAAAATCATAGCATGTGATCTGTCTTTAAAACGGATATTCTTGAGTTGGGATTGATTTCATGTAATCGAATGAACTATATTTTAGTAAAGTCGTCCCAGGAACGCAACTCATAAATATTGGCGATATCATTTTAAAGTCTTCTACTTTAAAATGTATAATATACATCTGAATTGCCAATATAAATGAGTCAGATTAAATAAATTATTAGAAGAATTTTTTTTACTTAGCAACAACATGTTTGTTTTATTTTAATAGTATTTTGTATTTTGACAACGAAACCCGATTTGGGCTTCGAAACGTTAATAAATTAATTTTTTAGTAAAATTGTGGCTTATTTCCCATAAAAAATACGTAATTATAAAAATGCCACAAGGAAATAGCTTCAGAACAACATATGTTAAATTGTTTATAAATATATAACATATTTTTTTATTAATATATTTGTTAGTAGTTTTATTTCAGTCTATATCACCAGTATATAATATAGCAAGACAATGTTAGTATTGAGTATTTTTGTATTTCAGGTCATTGTTTCAAGTGTCATTTATTTCCTGTTGTTCGTTACTTCAAAATCTCAACCATTGTTGAGTTGGCGCCCTTCTTATTCTCTCTTTTTAGTCCTTTGCATATCACTTTATTATTTCCATCGTTCTTATCTAGTTGTATTAAGTTTTTGTATTAACAGATCTCATTTTCTTCCTTACCTCTAAAGCCAGTTGCAAGCCATACGGATGCTGAGACTAAGGAAGATGAGGGAATTTTACAATTTATAATTCACGTCCCATCTGCTCAGCGCGGTAAAGTTCCAACGAGAATGGTTCCCTTCGTACTCCAATCGGAGTAAACATATAAATCAAAAATGAATAACCATTTTTAATTTCGTTCCAAAACGAAAATACAGACGCAACATATTCCAGTCCAATCAGAGAGTGCAGCAAGCACCTCTACCGGTTTCGAAACTTATTAGTCTATCATCAGGAGGCACATATGCTGCTCTCTCTGATCCAACCAAAACAAACCCCGGCGTACAGTCCCGGATTGCAACGAACGAAATGGCATAGATGCCCTAGCGGCAACTGCTACCAAAATACTAAGTTTTCACTCTAATGGCATATAAAGCAACATAATGTTACTCTACATCCCACCAGACTGAAAACAATGGGAACCTTCTCTGGTTACACCTCCGAGGCTTCTACAATTTGCAAGCCATACGGATGCTAGGGCATCTATGCCATTTCGTTCGTTGCAATCCGGGACTGTACGCCGGGGTTTGTTTTGGTTGGATCAGAGAGAGCAGCATATGTGCCTCCTGATGAGAGACTAATAAGTTTCGAAACCGGTAGAGGTGCTTGATGCACTCTCTGATTGGACTGGAATATGTTGCGGCTGTATTTTCGTTTTGCAACGAAATTAAAAATGGTTATTCAATTTTGATTTATATGTTTACTCCGATTGGAGTACGAAGGGAACCATTCTCGTTGGAACTTTACCGCGCTGAGCAGATAGGACGTAAATTATAAATTGTAAAATTCCCTCATCTTCCTTAGTCTCAGCATCCGTATGGCTTGCAAATAGGGAACTTGCATAATTTTTTTTATTACATAATAATGTTCAGTTTTGTTTAAAAATGAGATTTCCAAAATTTCACGCTTCAAGAACTCGTAATAACTTAGAAATACATATTTAAAGTCTTCTGCGGTATAAAATAGTTCAAACGACCCGTGACGTCACATAGTTTTACATTAGTTATGATTATGGTTATATTTCGCTGTGTCTAGGTACACGCTAACGTGTACGCAAATAAATTTACTTCATCAAGCCAGTGACGTCATCATTTAGCGTGCGCAGTGACTGTATATTTTGGTACAAGCTATTTTGATATGTTTAGTGTTTGTTTGATAGAAAAATATTTGTTAAAGGAGGGGAAGCAGAACTATTCAGACGTTTCAAACCTAATTGTAATAAATCAATGTATATATAAAAGTATATATTTAGGTTAGCAAAATAAATATATGTACCTATTTAGTTGACATAACACGTACAAAATATTGTTAAAATAATTTTTATACGTAAGTTAATTATTATAATCAACTATTCTAAATGGGAAATAAGCCACAATTTACCTAAAAAAATGATTTTATTAACATTTCGACGTCCAAATCGGATGTCATTGTCAAAATATAAAAATTAGTCAGATTAAATAAATTATTAGAAACATTTTTTACTAAGCAACAACATTTTAATAAAATCATTTTTTAGTTAAATTGTGGCTTAGTTCCCATTTAGATAGTTGATTACAAAAATGCCACAAGAAAATAGCTTCAGGTCTTCCTTTTATTTTAATTTTGGACGGTAATACTATTTTACTTATTGTTGTTCTGAAGCTATTTCCTTGTGGCATTTTTATAATTACGTATTTTTTATGGGAAATAAGCCACAATTTTACTAAAAAATGAATTTATTAACGTTTCGAAGCCCAAATCGGGTTTCGTTGTCAAAATACAAAATTTTGTATTTTGACAACGAAACCCGATTTGGACTTCGAAACGTTAATAAATTCATTTTTTAGTAAAATTGTGGCTTATTTCCCATAAAAAATACGTAATTATTTTACTTATAACTAAAAAAATACATATTAATTTATAGTCTCGTAACTTTTTCATAATGTTTTAAAATGTTGTTAAACTCATTAAAACAACTAAATAATTGTACATACTGCATAGTTAAATTAAAAACAAACCTAAACAAATAAAAAATAAGAAATCTCTTCACTAATCAATATTAAAATTAAAATGTAAACACAACGCGATTAAACAAATTCCAACACTCTGACACTCTAATTTTTTAATTTCCGTACACGTTAACGTGTACCTAGACACAGCGTTATATTTAGGTATATTCTTCTTCTTCTTCTTTAGTTTATTGGCCTCCACCTACTTGGGTATTTGGCCAGCTCGTTGTCGGAGAATAAAGGAAAAATATTTATATTCTAATGACATTTATCGTATGTCGTTGTAATAATATATACCAGTTTGTTGAGATTGGAGTTTGATACAGTTTTTGAAGAAAAGTAAAGAAGGTTTACTATTGAAAATAAAACCATTTTGTAAAAGTGCAAATTTTCTATGAATAGTTCAAACGATCAAAAACACTTTTAACGTCACATAACTGTATTTTTTACTGAAGTTTATAATGTCTAATTTTAAATTATATATATGTTACAGTTCAAGTTGATTATCCAGTTGGAGTTGACTCCAACTAGTTGGAGTCGACTCTAACGGCTGGTTTCAGTAAAAGTTGATTATAAATATAAAATGAAGATTTATATTCAACATTTACTAGTAAAAGTAGACTCCAACTAGGAAAAGTATACTCTTCCCAATGCCATTTAGTAAAAGTTGATTCTGATTCACACAACAGCCGATTCTAGAAATTAAATGTTACTGAATATGTTCAAATTAGTCTAGGCTGTATCGTCGCCCCCGTTAGGTAAATTACTCCGATTCGAATTTTTTGCACAAACTTACTCAAAAAGAGGTCCTTATAACAAATCTACTGGGTGCCAGGCAGTACATTGATCGATAAATTGTTTAAACAATTTTTTTAGACAAATTCACAAAAATAATTTTTTCACTTCGAACAATTTTTTTTAGATCATTTGGGTTAGTCTGAGCAAAAAAAAATATTTTGTGATTTTTCTCTAAAATTGATTGTTGTCGAGTTATACGCGATTTAAAATTTGAAAAATGCGAAAATAGCCATTTTCAAGGCTTAATAACTCGGTTAAAATCCATTATTTTATTATGAAAGTCAGAGAGTGACCTATATAACGATAATTCCTCTATAACGATCAAAATACTAAACATTGTTTGGTTCGTCATAAGGACAATGTATTAATTCTTTCTCTATACCGATATCGTTCTCTCTTTATAACGATAACTTTTCAATATTCGATGACATCACTTTTCAAGAAACAACTGATAACCATTTGCGTTTGGCAATAACTAAGATAACTAAACCGTGAGAATTTTACCAATTAAAGATAACACTTAATTGAAACACAGGGAATAACTGAAAAAGCTCTTGCGTAGGTGTAACTTGATACAAAGTGATTAGTGAGTGATTCATTTTGTGGCTCTAATTTAGCAAAAATTTGGTGGTTCAAATTTCAATCCGATATGCAGAAAGTTGAGTATTACACGCTTTTATCGTTCGGGCGGTGTGCCTTAACTGTTTTCACACAGATGTTGTCCTCTATTGACTATTGACGACTTCTAGTTTCAATTTCGGTTGTATCTCGGTCTGTGAACAGTCAAGATGTTTTCGAAAAAGCGTAGAGTACTCTCGGTTAAAGAAAAGTTATCGATAACTCGGGCAATAGAGAAAATTAACACAAGTTATTTAGTACAGTATGATTACTATTACAATAACGATTTTTCTCTCTCTCTCTCTGTATAACGATCTCTCCTTATAACGATGAAAATTCTCGGTCCCTTGCATATCGTTATAGAGAGAGAGGACTGTATTTTATTACTAAGTTTTATCTTTAATTATTAACAATGAGCGCTAAGTGCGTATTAGGCGGCCGTCAATGGTGAGTGCTAAAGAGATGCACCATTCCGGCCGTCCAATGGTGAATCTCACTCGCACTCACATTGACGGCCGCCTCAATACACGCTTAGCGCTCATTGTTGATAATTAAAAATAATATCTTATTAATGAAATAATGACAAAAATTTTTTCAGGATCTTATAGAGGTAGCTTTCATTTTTGATTTTTTTAGTTTCTGACTTTCATAATATATAATATCGTATGGCATTTTTGCCTTTCGGGCAGTTCCGGCGCCAATTATATCTTTAACCCTGTTTCAAGTAACTAGTGTCGATGTACACTAGCCCAGGGGGACCGACGGCTTAACGTGCTCTCCGAGGCACGGTGAGACGGCTCGTGTCATTATTGGAAATGAAAATGGTTTGTCTTTGGCAGGACCGCAAATAATGATATGTACCACCAGTGGTACATGTACCACAGATTGAGAACCGCTGCTTTACATAATATGAAATAGAGTAGATAAAAATTATTTTTGTGAATTTGGTTAACAAAAATTGGTTAAACAATTTTTCGACCGCGGTACCGCGTGACACCCTGTGTATTTGTTATAAGGATTGTTATACGGATGTATTTCTTTGAGTAAGTTTGTGCAAAATATCGAATCAGAATAATTTACCTAACGGGGGCGACGTTACAGGCTATACTAACAAGTAGATGAAACGGTCAAAACAAAGAAACGCACACTCATCAAAAATGCACTTGAGATTCTCGTATAATCAACATTTACTGAATCGATCCAGGAAGAGTCAACTCCAACTAGTAAAAGTTGATTTAAATTTTTAAAATCAACTTTTACTGCTCGTTTCAGTTGGAGTCGACTCCAACTAGTTGGAGTCAACTCTAACTGAGAATCAACTTGAACTGTAACATATACAATTGGTGTAGAATGTAAACGTACAACCCTGTGACGTCACGAGGCGTTTTGGGGTGGCTGGTATAAGTTGAATTTTTAGTCGTCTTTAGGGGCCAAACGAAAGACAAACAAAACTTTTTTATCTTTGATACAGGTTCTAAATTATGTTCTGTTGTGATTTATAACATTTTTTTCGAATTTAAAATTTTATGCAAGTTCCCTTTAGTAGAAGCCTCGGAGGTGTAACCAGAGAAGGTTCCCATTGTTTTCAGTCTGGTGGGATGTAGAGTAACATTATGTTGCTTTATATGCCATTAGAGTGAAAACTTAGTCTTTTAGTCTTTTTTTATTTTCTTATATAATAATAGACAATTTCAACTACCTATTCCCAAATTTCCATCCTTCCTTTATTTTTTTTGAGGTCAGATTGTTCTTTGATCGGGCTATGTATGGAAAGTTAATGGCAAATAAAACGACTAGCTTGCCGAGAGTGTTGGCGAGTGCAGTGAAAAGCAACGGTGCAGATGTGGAATATTTAATCTACGCAAGGTTATTATAACTTATATAAGCCCAGGGTAAGTTGACTAACGGTATTTGCAAACATTAATAAGCAACTGGTTACCAAGGGTTATCTATGCTTTTTCTCATGAGGATCTTTCAGTGTGTCACAGTTTTTCGATTTCTTTCTAACGCATTAAATTGTATGTGACAGAAAAAAATGCACGTCGGTGATTACATTTCGTCGGTTACATTTATAACATTTATTCTAGTTGTCAATAGATGGCGCCATAATCGAAAATAAAATAATTTGCGAGTTATATAATATATCTACGAATAAAATCTCAACAATTTATAAGACCATACAAATCAAAGAAAATACCATTTTATAAATGCAATAAACACAATTGATTTGATTTTATGCAAAATTGCAAATAAAATGTGACAACTGTCAGATTTAACTAAAATCTCATGTCACTAAAATGTATATTATCACGGACTTACCTTTTTTCTATCATTTGTGACGCACTGAAAAATGCTCATGAAAAGAAGCATATCAAAATGGTAATTTATAAAAGTGCTGTACATAGCTTACCTGTACAATCCCCAAAGAAGATTTTTTTTATTCAAAGCCAAATAATATAAAGCCGCGTCCATTGGGTCTTGATTAACTTGAAAAGAGGCTTTAGCAAGTACTTGAACACAAGTTTTTAGCAGGTTTAAGTTTCTTATCCACCATCCGACCCCAAGTTCCCTTAGATGAGGCCAAGTAGGTTCTCCTTTAGCATAGCTAGGAATTAAATTTAATAATTCTTCTTGGCTTTCTGAATGGAAGGCCCATGCTAAATTGTTGTTGCCAACACCTTGTTTTTGGAACTGTGTTCTTTGAGCCAACGGAAGACATCTGAAAATATAAATAAATTTATTTGACGTTTCGTCCTCCAGGTCGGAGAGGTTTGTAAAATACAGAATGTTTATAAAATAAATTAAATGTATCAATTTAGATTAAAATAAATATAATACCTTAGTAAATATCCATAATGCTTCATGGCTAGCAAAAATCTTAAACCACAATCATCCAAATTTTCAGTCATCAATTCTTCATTCTGTCCGATTAAATTTTCTTTAACCATAGCTGATTTTGCAGCGTCGATTGCGAATCTTTCAGCCAAGTCCGTATTGCATGTTGCCACAGTATCAGCCAGCGCCAAAAGATGCATTTGGTCCAAACTCGACAAACCTATTTCAAAGTAATCACTAAAATTATCTTTATTAATTAGAATTGTATAGGTTGAAAAGGTCTTAATTTTTTTAAGTCGAAAAACATTGAAGAGTGAACCAAAATTCAGTGTAACACAATGGCTAAAATGGCACATAATGATGAAAAACAAATCTTATTAAAAATACACATGGCAAATATTATTATTTGGTAAATTAAAAAACAGCTTATGTTTCATTTCGGCTCAGAGATGATCCACCATCCCCATACGTACACTTCCTGTCATAAAAAACTGGTACACTTTTTTTCCCAATGTAAACCTGTGTTCAGACTGGACACAATAATGGTTCGTGAATCACTTCGTTGTTGCCATCACAGATAACGGAATTGCACTAAATATAAATACAAAAAAATAACGTTCAAAAATGTATAAAGTTATTATCATTATTATATTATTTTTATCATTAACAACAAAAAACCGTATCTAATAAATTTAATAACCAAAGAGTGTTGAGTTTTTAAAATAACAAAATGTCTGGCTAAAATAAATTTGTTTGTTTTTAAAATAACAAAATGTCTGGCTAATTGGCTCGGCCAAGGCCATCAAATTCACTCAAAAAAAAAAAAAAGAGTGTTGAGTTACTATGAGTTTTGTTTTACACTTGACGAGAAACCAATCACACTTCTCGATTTGAAATTAAACATAATAATTTAATGTCATGTCTAGATTTATTATCTGTCATTATTTTTGTAGTGAAATTATGTTCATAAATTATAATAAACCACGAATCAATGTATGGGTACTTAATTGAGACTTGCGGTCTGTTGCACAGCTCTGCTTTTAGCTGGTTTGATATATTTTCGTTGAACTGGCAACGTTGCCCTAGAAATTAGAATGACACTTGTGACAAGATCAACTTACACAACTTGAAAAACACGATTTTCGGTTATAAGAATTGTACCAGTTTTTTATTACGCGAAGTGTACGTTTCTGTCAAAAACATAAGCTGTTTTTTATTTTTTCATTTTACTTATATTTTGAGTACACGGAATCAACTTTTGTTGGAATATTTCTTAGACGAATTGACGGAATGTGACTGCATATTGTAGAGTCTCTTTCGTCTTCTTTATTCGTCGTCTTCTTGCCTTATAAATTGTAAAAGGCAGAGATTAAGGATGTTACCAGAAAGTGGTTCCAAGAGTATTTTCAGATTTTTTTGTTTAGATCTGGGACTTCTCAGTTCTCCATAATTATTTGGATTTCTCTATTATTATTGTTTGATTAATTTTAAACCTATTATTATATAAATAACTTTTGGCTTTAACGGACACACCCTCAATTAGTCCGTTATATCTCGAGAGATATATGTCCGTTTTACTGCATCGAGAGTTTCTTTAAAAAAGGATATAAGCTAATAGGGGAGTGCAATTAGAACGAAAACATGCATTGTTTCGGAAAAATTCAAACAAGCTTATATTTTTCTAAAACTTTTTTTGTTAGTTTATATACATGTTAAAGTAAAAAGTTCAACTCGCGGATTTGGCCGCTAATTGTTTATTAATTGTTTAAACAATAACAATTGTTTTGTATTTGTTTTGTAAAATATCGTTAAATTCATCATTTTACTTTGATTAGATATGTTTCTATTTTGTTTTTGATTATACTGAATCCGAATATGGCATCGCAATTTGAAAATTCTTATACAGAAGCTCTTATACAGTATGTCTGCGTAGCTAGGAACCACATGAAAAACTTTTTTATTATCAATTTTACGAAAAAAAGTTATTCTTCATAAAATGCTCTAGATAGTCAAAAATCTAAAACTCAACCATCAGATATCAAATTTTATCAATTTTATACGAGTTATGTCAAAAATATGAATTTCGTTAAAGAGTAAAGTACCTTTATATTTCAGAATATCAAAAATGCTATTATGAAAAGTTGTTTGAAATTAAAAACTATGTTTAAATATACAATTACATTATTCTAATCGAAAAATTTTTTTCAATTTTTTCTCAAATTACGGATACTCATCATTTTATTACAATTGTGATAACTATTTTATTATCACTTATACGAAAAAAAGTTATTCTTAATTAAATGCTTTTTTAATTTTATACGAGGTATGTAAAAAATATGAATTTTTCTTAAGAGTTAAGTGCCTTTATTATTCACAATATTTTAATTAGAAGGATGTAATTGAACACTAAAACAAATTTTTTAATTACAAACAACTTTTCTTCATAACAATTTTCGATATTGTGAAATTTAACGATACTTTACTCTTGAGTGAAATTCATATTTTTTACATACCTCGTATAAAATTCATTAAATTTGATATTTGATAATTGCATCTTAGATTATATACAATGCAAAGTATTTTATAAAGAATAACTTTTTTTCGTAAAATTGATAATAAAAAAGTTATCAATAGGTTTCAAGTTACGCAGACATACTGTATAAGAACTAAAAAAATTTTTTTGCTGGACATTTATTATTGTTGAAGTTTATTATTAAATGTATTTCATGTAAGATTTACAGAAAAAAGTTTTGATCACTTTATATAAACATTTTTTTAGCTGGTAATTTTCGGTTTTTGTATTACATTTTTGTTATCTTTCTTAATTTTCTCAAAAATAAATAGGCTATTTCATTTCTAAAGTAAAATAATTTAGTGCATTTTAAAGATTACATCCTAAGCTTTAAAAAAGCTCTTATAAAACTGTAATAGATCTGTTCAAACTTAGTAATACCGTCTTAAAGTGGTGGTAATTCTATAAAACTACGAAGATTTCAAAAATTACATTTTTTAAGACGTCATATCATTTGAATTAAATTTTTGAGATTTTTTTTTTGAATGAAAAAACATTTAGTACGATGCTTGAAAGGTAAGTTGTGCAAAATTGAGGGTTTTATAAGAAAAATTGTATTAGTTACACATTTTTAAATCATTTTTAAACAAAATTTATGTATGGCTCACTTTCCGCCCCCACCGTACTTATGCCCATACATTTTATTTATTTTTATTATAACCGTAAGATAGCTTAATTATTCTTCTTTTAAGTTCAATTTGTAAAATTTCATTTGATCCATTAGTTAAAGAATTACATTAAAATATCTCAACCGTGCACTTTGCCGTACGCTAGTTTACAGTGCGCCAATGTTTGTGAGAAGGGTGACTTTAGCGTTATAAACAAAAAATTCTAGAAGATACAGATTTAATTTTAGAAAATTCTTTCTGTAAGGTTATTTTGTAAAATTTTCTGAATTTTTCAATGGTCAAGTCAGTTTTGTTCTAAAATTTATATTTTCGGAGTTATTTAAAAAAAAAACATCAAACTTCGTAGTTCATTTGTTTAATAAAAAATGAAGCACCCACTTCTCGAGTAGAACTTTTTGATATGTTGTTTATTAAACATTTCTTAATGAAATTACAAAAAGTTCTATCTTGTTTGATTTTTTCCGAAGTGAAAATCTATATGCACTCCCCTAAAAAATGATACCTTCTTGTAAAAAAAATTTCATTCATCGTTCAAAACTCCCAATAACTACTTATTTAGATTAAGTGTCAAAACAAACACGATCAGCATAAAACTTTGGAAAAAAGAATGCGACACTTCCGTATATGCTGCCTTTATACGCCTTTGTTCTTCATGCAAAAATAATGAACAGCTATATTATTATAAAGTAACTATATTTTTTAGGTATATAAAGGTGATATTCAAAAAATACTATAATAAGAAACTAATAAATGAATAAGAAAAGAAACGTATTTTAGAAATGTGTAAAAATATTTAAAATTTCTAACTGAGCGCTTTCGGCTTATAAAACCACCTTCAGAGCTATTCTACAATAAAATAACTTAATGTAACTAACTAATCTTAAATGTTACAATGTTTAAAATTACTTCAAAATCTATAAAGTACCACAACTAAAGAAGAATCCCTTTTTTATTGAAACATTTTTTTATAAAATTCTTGTTCCGAAGATAAAATATTGGGGTGGTTGCAAACAATTTAAAAATTGAAAAAACATCTAAAAAACGACACACTAGGACTTTACAAAAACACATTAAAACGTTTGATCACGATGTAGGTGCAAACACCCAACCATCTGAAGTCGAGGCGGCAGACATAGGGAAGAGAAGATGTGGGTTTCCTAAATGTCCCTTTAAAATGACACCTGACGTGCGTCATATACTAGGGCGGTCTGATAAGTACTTAGTCTTCAGAAGAAAAACAAAATTTTTGGAAAAGTGGTGATTTATTTCTGAACGTAGTCTCCTTTTAGCTCGATAAACTTGATCCAGCGATACTTTATTTCTTTAACCTTGTCTGAAAAATACATTCTCTCGAGGTCTGTAAAGTAGGCTTCCGTGGCGGTGATGAACTCCTTATTCGACTTACATTTCTGCCCGGCGAGTGACTTTTTCAAGTTTGGGAACAAAAAGAAGTCGTACAGACTCAAATCTGGAGAATACGGTGGATAGAACAGCAGTTAGTAGTCCAATTTAGCCATGGCGACGGCGGATGTATAAGCTGGCGCGTTGTCATCATAAATATAATACCAGAATAGATTAGGCCAGTCCGAAAAATAGCGTAACGCGGAACAGTTCGGGTCGGTGGTCTATCTATCTCTCTCTACCGGCGCTTAGCTTTCTCTCTCTAGCATATGATGGCTGCCGCCTCTGTGTAACTGTCGTTCCATTACTCCCACCTCTTGGTAGATACGCTCACACTCGCACGACAGACAAAGATAGCTAGACCACCTTACTTGATATCGGCGTTACACCCCGATGCATTGAGTGGCATATGACTAGCCAGATTTACTGTTGACATATCTCTGGTTGTCATAGTGGTAGAGTACTTTTTTTCTTCCCCAATTGGGGCTATTTTTCTGAAATTCGGCTTCGAATCGGCCCATTAATGCGGTACAGTAAAGTCCTGTGGCCCTTTTGCTCTTTTCCTGGAAGTGGATATACATCACACCTTGTGAGTCCCAGAAAATAGTGGCCATCACCTTTCCGGCCAACTGGATAGTCTTTGCCCTCTTCGAAGAACGTTGGCGAGGTGACATCCAATGTATCGACTGTTCCCTGGTCTTTGATGTGTACCAATGGAACCATGTTTCGTTGACGGTAATGAAACAACTTAGAAACTCATTTGGATTACGCTTTAACAGACACTACTCTGAAGTAGTCTCATGGTTGTGCTTATTGTCCCGATTGAGAAAATGCGACATCCATCGCGCCAATGGCTTTCTTATGCCCAAAATCTTATGCGAGATATGAGCAACGAGTTCTTT
Source organism: Diabrotica virgifera virgifera (assembly GCF_917563875.1). NCBI lineage: Eukaryota > Metazoa > Arthropoda > Insecta > Coleoptera > Chrysomelidae > Diabrotica > Diabrotica virgifera. Next base: position 147,953,863 of record NC_065449.1, read on the forward strand.
CTAGATGCCTGCTGTCTCAGCTATCTCGCGCACGTTCAGTAGGCGGTCCAACAATACGAGATCATTGATTTCTTTCACGTTATCCTCCTTGGTAGCCGTTTTCGAGGGACCTGGGGGTGACTTATAAACTTACTTGCGATCACGTTGAAACACGTTAAGAGCCAAACCAAACGGACCGCGCTGCAGCGCTACGCTGTGGATCCACACAGTGGCTGACGATGATTTACCGTGGATTCTTATGTAGAGTGGCCGTCGCACCCCACACGAGCGAGTGTAGCCGGCCACAGTCGCCGAGCGTCACTGCTAGTGGCGTCCACTAGTGGCAAACCCAATTCAAACGGACCACTGTTGTAGCCGCCACAGATGTTTACGAGAGATTATAGGGTGATCACCTAAAATGAATTTCGATTCGGAACGGTTTTTGATTGAAGTGCAAAACAGACCGGATATAATATGTGATACAAGAACCCGAGGGCATATTTATAGGTCATTAAAAGGAAAACCGTGGGACGTCATCTTTGAATTATTTGTTTCTGATTTTAAAGAAGGTCCTATCAAAAAGAATAAATCCCATAAGCAATGTTTTCTCTATTATTTATATTTACCTGCATTTTATTATACATTGGATACATTTGAACTGAGCAAAACAAATAGGTATTCACAATCTTGTTTGTTTATTTATGTTAAATAGTGGGGTCCTATTCTAGGTCAAAAAAGGTTTTATTGTTTGTTGTTGAAAACAAAACGATAATATATCAATCAAAAGGGGGTTGCAAGCTAACATATTTTTCACTTTCACTCGGTTGTTAGGTTGTATCAAACTATTTTACGTCTGTAGGATACCAGATGTACTGGTTGATTTCTTATGTGCTTCTTTCTGTGATATATTTGTTTTTGTCTGGTACTTCTTAATTCCATTTATGGAGTTTATTTAAGTATTAAAGTTATTTAAGTATGAAATTTTATAAAATATTTAAAACTATGGACATTACAAACAATGATTTTGACGAACACACTTTTTTAAAAAAATATTAGCTGATAAGTTTTTAATCATTTGAACAAACTTTTTTTTCTCACCCATTACATTACACGCCGCACCCTTCCAAACGATCCACTTCACAGCGTAGTCGCCGGCGTTAGAAAATCGCCTGTTTCAGCCACTTTGTGGATGAACAGAGTAGCGCTGCAGAGTGGTCCATCTGGTTTGGGCGTAAACCAATTTTTGACGGTCGCCATCGAAGGAGAAAAGTTACTGTATACAACATGCAAGCGTTTTTTGATTTCGCTTCGTGATTTCCCATCCAAAAGCAAGAGTCGAATCACCGACCGATATTGCTCTTTTTTCATTTTTCTAAAATCCTTAGAGACGCAAGCTTGTACCCGCGGTTAAAAGGTTAAAACAAAACTACGAGTCCGATTCGGTTGCGATTTTGACATAAACCGCCTACAAGAATATATTACACGATAGTAGATTTCCCTTTTGATAGTGGCGCCATCGGTCGGAGGGGCTAAGTACTTATCGGACCACGCACGTATAGGAAGTTATATTATTTACAAGAATACTAGATTTGTTGTAAAAGGTATATTTTAAAATACTCTAAATATGGGTCACATTAAGACAAAACGTTTTCAGATTAAGAAATCCATCATCAGTGTTTCTAAAAGTCCTAAAAATAAGTATAACCTAATAAATTGAGAAAAAAGTTAAAAAGTTGACAGCGGCTTAAAAAACAAGCGGCCATACTTACAAAAAATAGCATGCCTGAGCCACGGTTCTTAGACATTACTACGGTTGCCCAGATCGACTAACCAATGAACATTAAGGGTGCGATTACGTCACGAGTATAGTGTAATTTGAATCGTAATATGATTGTTTGCGAATCCTGAGAAAACTAATAAGTATTTTTGAAAAATTTAAACACAGAATGAAAGATTACGTTATTTCTGAGGGCCGAAAGTCCCTCAGAATAACCAAAAAGTTTTTTGAATGAAATATTTAAAATTAAAAATCACACTTCGCTTTTATTTTCAGCCCTTTATCTTATTAAAATAAACATTATAGAAGTTTTCTGGGACTTTCGGCCCTCGGTAATAATGTAGTCTTTCATTCTGCGTTTAAAATTTTCAAAAATATTTATTAGTTTTCTCAGGATTCGAAAAAAATGAATACATTTAAAACACATTGAGAATTTTGACATATGTCAAAATTTTGCATTTTGCTCCGTCCCCAATCGGTCTTTTATGTCTTTGGTGTATGGAAAATAGTCAAGAGTTAAGAAATAAAGATGTCTAGTGGATTATAATACCTAATTATGGAAAACTGTTGAAATTTATTCATCCATGCCATATTTACGGAAATCTAGGACTTCAATCTCCATTCTACACTGAAAATTTGTCGCTGAATTTCCATTAGTACTGGATTAATAGTTAATAAAATAGCTACTATTGAATACATACCATCCTTAGAGGTTAGCTAGGATTATGTGAAATAAAATTACTTGTATAATTTATTGTAAGAATGTAAATAATAGGTACCTAATAAATTTGGCCACACTACAGCCTATACTTCGTATTCTAAAATGTCATCAACATTATTATTACGTTAATACATAATGAAATTTTAACGTTTTAACCTACCTTATAAATATTATTCTTATTTTTAAGCTCCTACAATAGGTACGATGTACAACTTTCATGAATAATTCAAAATAAGTTTTTACGGGAAACTACACCAAATTTAAAATCCCAAAAATATAAAGTAAACTGGGATATATAAGATAAATAATAACACAAATAATACACATACATACACAATAATACACATTCAATGATCGAAAATCATTTAAAAATACGGGCTTGAGCCTGAGCCACCAAAATGTGTTGGTTAAAAACCCTTTAAATGTGAACAATTAGGTTATGTTACATGTTAATATAATAGTTTAAGGATGTTACAGATATGCCTGGATATTACCCAGGGTAACACAGGACTCTTCCCACGTGGTTGGAATTTTTTTTGTAGAATTAAAACCTCACATATTGGATTTCAATGGCCAACTGACAACTTAATACAAGAGCAACTCAGGAAGGACGTCAAGAACTGTCAATGTAACCTAGATGTTATATTGTTATTTCAGCCACAACGTTTATTTTAATATTTGAGATAAAAAACAGTATCAAGTTATTCGAACATAAATGAAAAATTTTTAAATTATCAATATTTGTAAATTACAAATCAAATAGAAAAATAAACTATTTACATTACCGGAAGTTATGCAGTCAACAATACCTATAGTTGTTATGTTGATCATATGATATCAATACACTTGGACAAATAATAAGAAAGGCCTTTTACGTATAGACGTCTAGGAAAACAAAATTGTATGTAATGTGTACATATTTATACAATTCTAAGAGTATTAATTGAAGGATAACTGTTTTGATGACTGATAATTTGCTTTGATGTGTAAAATGTAAGTAGACCCAACATAAATTGAATAAAGATGGAATATAATATAATATGATAATTAAAGAGAAACTGTTTTTGTATATGACTGAAAATGAGACTAAAAGTAGCTTGATGAAACTAAGTCCTCCAGAGACCTGACATCAAATTGCCTGAAAATGAAGTGATTGTAAAATATGGAGGGCGTTGGAGGGTATGAATGCTCTGACAAAGTATGTTATGATATTGCACCATGAAAGATGTGCGGTGTGTTATGTTATGATTGGAGAGTTATCTAATCGATAAGCTGTGAGATAAGACTAAGAAGAAGAGATTGGCTGGAATGAGAACCAATTATGAGAGATGTGGTGGTATATAGGATGTGGGAACGATAGGTGTGGGATTATATTATTTAACTTTGTGAAAAATGTAGCATAATATTGAAATTAAAAAAATGTGACTCTAAATTTAGTTACATAAATCTTACATGTAGACATAGTATACGTTTAAGGTATGATTCCGACAACGACTGCAGACGGCAGTTACATTTGTCACCATGATAGACGTCATTACTTTGCACTATTAATTTGTATAATTATTAGCAACTGACGTTCTGCCGGACAGCAGTTGCAGTCAGATGTCGGAATCAGTCCCAATTAATAGTGCAAGTAGTAACGTCTTCACGGCGACAACTTCAATTGACGTCTGCAGTTGCCGTCTGCAGTCGTTGTCGGAATCGTACCTTTAGACAGTCTTTAATATATTTCCCAATTTTTGGAATTTCAATTTTTCTGCAGTTTCCACAAAGTTAAGTAATTTTAATTTCCTATAGCTGACATATGTCAGCTGTCATTTTGAAGGGACATTTAGGAAACCCACATCAGGCTCCCTTCACTTTGTCTGCCGCTTCCACTCCAGATGGCTAGATGGTTGGTTGCTTGCACCTGTATCATGCTCAAACTGTTTTAATGCAACTGTTTAAATTTTTTGCAACCATCATCCAAGTTTTTAACTTCGGAGGAAGAATTTTATAAAAAATTGTTTCAATGATTTTTTTTTTCAAAAAAATGGGATCCCTCTTTAGTAGTCGTACTGTGAAGAGTTTAACATTGTAACATTTAAAATTAGGTACATTAAATTATTTTATTATATGATAGCACTGAAGATGGCTTTGTAAGCCGACGGCGGTCAATTAGGAATTAAATATTTTTACACACTTCTAAAATACTTTTTCTTTCCCATTCATTCATTTGTCATAAGTGTGTATATGAACTTACAGTGCGGTGGAATAAGTGTTGCCCCCCCTGTTAAATTGTTTATTTTATGAATATAAGCAAAACGCTCGGAGAGGTCAATTTTTAAACTAACCATAGTATATTATAGCATCAACGTTTCGAACTTTACGCGATCCCTCTTCAGGTGACAGCCATAACTTTGATTTTTTTAAATGGGAAAGAACATCATGTGATACCTCATTTAAAAGCTCTTAAAATAATGAGTTCAAAAATGTATAATACTTTATTCCTGTTTGAGAGCGTAGGCGCAAAATTTCGGTCAAATTCTTTCTAAATGCAATCATTTTTTTCGAATCCTGAAAAAACTAATAAATATTTTTGAAAAATTTAAACGCAGAATGAAATATTACAGTATTCTCGATGGTCCAAAGTCCCTGAGAACTCCTATAATGTTTATTTTAATAAGTCACAGTGGTGGAAAAAAGAGAAAATTTAGTGTGATTTTTAATTTCAAATATATCATTCAAAAGAAAAATTTTGTTTATTCTAAGGGACTATCAGCCCTCGGTAATAATCTAATCTTTCATTCTGCGTTTAAATTTTTCAAAAATACTTATTAGTTTTCTCAAAATTCGAAAAAAATAAATGCGTTTAAAAAGAGTTCAACCGAAATTTTGGGTTTGCGATCTCAAAAAGGATTAAAGTAATATACATTTTTGAAATCAGTATTTTAAAAGCTGTTAAATGAGGTGTCACATGATGTACTTTACCATTTAAAAAAATCAAAGTTATGCCTGTCACCTGAAGAGGGATCGCGGAAAGTTCGAAACGTTGATGCTATGATATACTATGATTAGTTTAAAAATCGACCTGTCCGAGCGTTTTGCTTATATTCTTAAAATAAACAAGTTAACAGGGGGGGGGCAACACTTATTCCACCGCACTGTATAATGTCTTTTTCAATTTTAAAATATTAACTTGCCTGGTAAATGAATGTGTGTTAAAAGTCTGGACAAGATCCTTCCTTGCTTTGGAGTAAAATGAGTAACACCCACATTTCTTTCTGATGGTCTACGCTGGTCCTCCTGATCTTCCAACAAGTTGTCCAAACTGTCTTCCATTGCAACATTGCTATCAAATAATTCATTGTAATCTTTCTTTTCTTCTTGGCTGACAGATGACTCTTTATCAGCGGCTAGAAGAGTCCACAGTGGCAGAGGTGGAATATTGTTGATTTCGTCATAGTCCAAGTTGATTTCACCGATGCTGGTCCTATGTTCTGGACTTCCCGGTGGGTAACTGACAGATAGAGTGCGACTACGTGTCCAACCTTGTATTTCTTCTGATGCGTCTTGGTTACCACCTATACATTTGACCAAATGGGCCAAAATAGCTTTTACCCACCTATAAACATTAAAAGTTGTATAAAATGTAATTAATGATAATAAAGACTAAGATAAAGATTAAGGTATTCAAAATAATTACGAAAATTTGAAGTACCTTATTTTTCCAGAATTGAGTAATTCCATAAGTTGTTTAGGATGATACTGTGGCAAAACGGGACAAGCTATGCGAGAAGCCTCGAATAATCCATAATCTGGCATATAATCTACATTTTGTTCCTTGTTTCTTTTCCTATCCAGAATTTGCAAATTTACAGAACTTATCCTTCCAAGAGTAGGTACAGCTGCTAGTTTTTTCTGATTCTCTTGGGTTAAAGTTCGAAAATCGACATCTCGTCCTAAGAAATAAATAGGTACATCACATTGAAAACTTACATAAATGGTATATAAAATACTATTAAACTAAATAAATACTTAACTAAAAAACTAGAATAATAAAAAATGATAACATGACACTTTCCTTTTATTAAAATTAAAAACTTCAACTACCAACAGTACTAATTAAGTCTTAAGTATTCAGTATTAAGTTTTGCCTTATTTTTACATCTTAAAAGGCATCAGAGGATGACCATACTTAATATTTTTTTTCAACTTTTCCAAATCTGCCTATAGACAGTCCATAGCTTGCTTGAGTATGTGGATGTGGGCCTTGTTACTGTCTTAAAAATTCTTAGTTTTGGTATTATCGATAGATGATTGGAATTATGACCAAAAATAGTACTCTACGATAAAAAAAAATTTCTGCAAAACTGAGAACCATCCTGAGGCACCTAAACTTTGACACAATATTTACATATGTTATAATGACGTTCGGAATGACGACTTAGTACGTTTTAGTGCATAGCACATACATATTTCAGGCATACGCATTTCAATACTGTTTAGTTTGCCGCATACCGTATTTTGATTTGTCTTGGTTTATTTGCAGCCAAACTTTTTGGCTTTAGCATCTGGTAATTAAATAGCTATAACCTAACTAACTAAAGCACAGATAACCATTATTGTGCTGTCATGTCAATGGATCTTCTTAACCCGCGCAAACCATAAATCGTCTACAATCAATGGAAAAAGAACTCTATTTTAGATGACAAATATTTATTTTATTTGTGTATATTAAAACTAAACTATTAACTATCTTAGCAATATTAGTGCAGGCCCTGGAAGTATTTGAGTATGGAAAAGCTGAGGACCGGCAACTATCTTCAGATTCTTTTACCTGAGACCTTGAACAATGAAAAACTGAATCTTGCCGGAAGGTACGATGGTGCCGTGTTACCCCCTCCCTCCCCATATGCTAAGGGCAGATAAAAAGCGATTTTTCGCAAAACAAAAGATTTTTGTATTTTTTGTGTAATTCTCAAGCAAAAAATGTGCTTACAAGTTTTTACAAGGACTTTATATCAATCAGTCAGTCACAACATAACTACTATATCAAGAAGAATAAATATTTAAAGACCGTAAGTCCATAAAATATCAATAACGAAGAAAAATTAGTTCAGTAGCTGTTGAGACGTAATTTAAGTACTGAAATAAAAAGATGGGATTAAGGTAAGCTAATTATAGCCTCCTTTCAACATCATAGGTGTGTTCATAAACGCGGGTAAACTTAAAAAAAAATCGAAAATTTGCAAATTTTGAACCCGAATAACTTGTGATTAAAAAATAAAATAACAATTCTGCTTTCAGCATTTGAAAGTTCAAGTCAAATAACACCGGTTTTGATTTATTTTTTTTTATTGTTAAACAAAGCTATAAACAAACCGTGTTAGAGCATTTTGTCGCATGTCCGCACCGCGCCAAGGATTAAAACCGAACGGAACCGACTACATAGGACTTCCTTGGCGCGGTCCGGACATGCGACAAAACGCTCAAACACTGTTTGTTTATAACTTTGTTTAGCAATAAAAAATTAATTTTTTAGCAATGCAAATAATCAAAACCGGTATAATTTGACTTGAATTTTCAAATGCTGCAAGCAGAATTGCTATTTTATTTTTTAATCAAAAGTTTTTTTAAAAGTTTTACCGTGTTTATCTCGAAAACTATGCATTTTACGAAAAAACTTGTAAGAACATTTTTTGCTTAGAATTACTCAAAAAAAAATGTTTTGTTTTGCGAAAAATCGCTTTTTATCTGCCCTTAACATAGGAGGAGGAAGGGGGTAACAAGGCACCATCGCACCTTCCGGCAAGATTCAGTTTTTCAGTGTTCAAGGTCTCAAGAATCCGAACATAGTTGCCGGTTCTCAGTAGTGCAGTAACTGAAGGTTTTCACCTCCGATTTCGTTGAACCTCCATCGATTTTTATGAAAATTGGTGAGTAGTTAGATGAGACCTCAAGGAACAAAGGTGACATGATGCCAACTTGCGCTTTTATCCTGGGGTTGGGTACCATCCCTTATCGGGGGTGAAAATTATTTTGTCAAAAATAACCCTTGAAATCGATAGAGGAACAAATTATAAGTAATTTTTTATATCTAGTTATTAAAATAAGTGAATACTTTTGAGTTATTAAAGATCAAGGATTTTAATTTTTCGTGAAAAAATGCATGTTTTTATGTGGTTTTTCATAAATAACTCAAAAACTATAAATTTTTACAAAAAAGGTATTATTACCAAAATTGAAGATAATAAACAATTTAATACACTCCTTGCTTGAAAAATCATATAGTATTAAATCAAAATGGGTTATAGACAATTAAATGTATATTTTTCGGTGTGCACTCAAATCTAAGTATTTAAGCTTAAATAACGGGAAAACGGTGCATTTTATAACATATACTTATCAAACACTTATCAATACCTATCAAATGAGCTTTAGAAGAAGTTAATAGCACCACAATTTAGCAAGTTATGATGAAATTAAGAGAATCCTTTCGATTTTTTTAGAAAAAAGTAAAAAATAAAACATGTGCCATTTCCACAAAAGTTAAAATTTACAATAATCCCTATAAGGCTTTCTTTCTTTTAGCGTATGCAATGATCTCAAAAACTTTAACTGGTTTAGAATGCATATTTATGAAAAAAAGTATGATTTAAAAAAATCAGGATATTTAAATTTTCGTAATTTTCATTTTCTTTTGATAATAACTCAAAAAATTCTCGATATACGTTCAAAATGATACAGAACCAAATTTTAGTTTTTTCTTTAACAAATGTTTTATTGTTTTTATTATTTCTGTAGCATAAACAGTAACCGAGATAGAAACGTTTAAAGCCTTCATTTTACGGCGAGAACCATGTAACAGGTGCCCTTTAACCCTTATCTTTAAAAAACTGAAGGATCTAAAAGATTAAAATTAAAATTATTTTAAAGCCCTTGAAATTACCTTTGAAATCGTTTTTAGGCAAACGTCATGTCATACAAATTAACGGAGTTATTCTAAAAAAACAATAAATTTTTTTCAAAAATTTTTGGAGCAAAATTTTTAAAGATTTTTGGAGAATAAATTTTAATGGTATCAACTTCTTCAGCAGCTCATTTGATAGATATTTTTGAGTGCTTTAACAAATATTTAGTAAGTATATGTTATAAATGCATCGTTTTCCCATTACTTAAGTTTAAATACTTAGATTTGAGTAATATCAAAAAAAATACATTCAATTATCTATGACTCACTTTGAGTTAAAAATAAAAGATTTTTCTGACAATAAATTTATTTGGCATTTTATTAGCTTCAATTTCGGTAATTGTAACTTTTTTGTAAAAACTTATAGTTTTTGAGGTATTTATGAAAAACCGCTTTAAACCAGGCATTTTTTCCACGAAAAATTAAAATCTTTAAGCTTTAATAACTCAAAAAGTATTCATTCTATCGGTTTATGGGGTTATTTTTAATAAAATAATTTTCACCCCCGAGAAGGGGTGGCATCCACCCCCAGGAAAAAAGCGCAAGGTAGCACCATGTCACCTTTGTTCCTTGAGGTATCCTCTAACCACTCACCAATTTTCATGAAAATCGATGGAGGTTCAACGAAATCGGAAGTAATAGCTCATATCCACCTTCGGTGACTACACTACAGGTTTTGCATGCACAAATACTTCCAGGGCCCGGTCTATATGGTTAAAACTAGAAGACCTCGCTGGCTGGGACACATGGAAAGGGTGTCAAGGGACCGATGGGCGAAGAGTCTATTGTTAACAGGTGGGGGCAGAAGAAGGAAAGGTCGACCGCGGAAAAAGTGGCTGGAAGCAGCCAAAGAGGATCTACAAAGAGCGCGTTGTAAATTGGAAGATATCTGCCCTGGATAGAGTAAAGTGGAGAAAGACAGTTGAAAAATTTCAAGCCACGGGACCCTGATGCCTGCAGGCCTCATATATTAAACTTCTTGCAACTCTTAATCTAATTAAAAATTTTACTTACCATTCTTTCCGTCGAATTCGCTAACTTGATTTTGTAAATTCGGATTCTGAGGCTTCCATTGAGTATAAACGTGCATCTCTGAATCCATACCAACCACCAAAATACCATCTCTCACCCAACTAATCTGCATAGGTAATGCAGGTAAGCCATCGGCAGTTTGAAGTTCGATTTTCCTTAAAGTCATCCACTTGAAATCATCAACGAACATAGGTTGAGCCAAAGAACTGGCTTTTCTCAAAATCGGTCTGTAATTATTTAGACTTTCTTTCATAGCCTTGACATTGGCTTGTGCTAAATCTGTAGAGAGAGGAGTGTATAGCATTATTTTGCTGCCAACTGCTACTGTTAAGATATGCGATCCATCTTCATTTGAAACCCAATCTAACTGCACAATATGTTTCTGTGTTAAAGGACATATATTACCCTTCTCAGAAATAGACTTTCTCAAGGATTGTAAGGTAGTAAAGCTTGGTACGGCCAGTAAGGTTGATTTAATGCAAGGTTCGGTAGCTAAAGTTTGCCTATCATCTCCAGCAAATGTATGCAACACCTCATTAATTCTTTGTTTTTTCTTTAAAGTTTTAGAATCATATAAATAGCTCAAATCTAGATGTTTGTTAATATCGATACGTGGAAGATGGATATTTTTGAGGTGAATCACGTCTTCCAAGATCCACTCGCTACCGCCAGTAGATTCACATTCGTATATAGCAACACATAAGTTGATAAATCTTGAATCTTGATCGCTTTTATTAGGCCTGGTAAAGCTCTTTCCATATTTGTAAGCACAAGCAAGTCTTCCAGAATAAGCAACACTAATGTTTAGTACCTGTTAAAAATAAATAAATATTGGGTAAATACGTCAAAGTCCAATTGTTAAGAGCGTAGGCACAAAATTTCGAGCCAATGATTTTTAAATGCATTAATTTTTTTGAATCCTGAGGAAACTAATAAGTATTTTTGAAAAAATTAAACGCAATATGAAAGATCACATTAATAGCGAGGGCCGAAAGTCCCTGAAAACCTCTATGTTTATTTTAACAAGTTACACGGGTGAAAAAGAAGGAAAAATTTAGTGTGATTTTTAATTTCACATAACTCATTCAAAAGAGACTTTTGGTTTATTCTGAGGGACTTTAGGCCCTCGATAATAATGTAGTCTTTCATTCTGCGTTTAAATTTTTCAAAAATATTTATTAGTTTTTTTCAGGATTCAAAAAAAATTAACACCATGTCCGTGACGATGTTTTCCAAATCGAACATTCGCTATCTTTGTCTTACAACGCACTCAGTCGAACAAAATGTGTTGACAAGGATTCATAAATAATTGATTTAAGATGTAAAATGAATAAAAAGTTATTTATTCCATGAAAGGAAGTATCTTGTTGTAAGTATCTTAAGTAAGTTATTTATTGTTTATTAATTATGGAAGATCCAAGCACAGAATACACCAGAGTATATTCTGTGATCTAAGTATTTTGTTGTTAAAGATGTTCAAAATTTATCAAAGCGTTCCATACTAACAGTACCTATATTATTAAAATCACTCGAACATTCGCTATCTTTGTCATACAACGCACTCAGCCGAACAAAATGTTTTGACAAGGCTACTAAATATTTGACAAGGCTTATTCTGACAGGAATATTTTGAATTGTTTATTAAATAATATGGATATTGTATTTGATAAATAATTGATTTAGAACGTGAAATTATTAAAAAGTTATTTATTCCATGAAAGGAAGTATCTTGTTGTAAGTATCTTAAGTAAGTTATTTATTGTTTATTAATTATGGAAGATCCAAGCAAAGAATACACCAGGGTATATTCTGTAATCCAAGTATTTTGTTGTTAAATATGTTCAAAATTTATCTAAGCGATCCATAGTAACAGTATATTTATTATTAAAATCACTTTATCACTTTTTCTCTTTTCTCGGTTATTAGTTTTTATTGTATAGTATATAAATGATTGTATTCATTGAATATATAGTTAGTGAAAAAATAATCCTACTAATTAAATTAATAAATAATTTAAGCGATTATATAAGTGACGGTTATCCAAGAACATTCAAAAACTAAAAGAAATAGCCATCTCTGTGTTGCTGATGACAATTTCATTGTCAACTAATGACAACTGCATTTATATCTCCTGCAGGTTCCATACCTTAGAATTTTACTACACGTAATTTGCCGTGTTAATAAAGAAAAAGTAGGGATAGCCGTAAAATATTTGCGCCTACGCTCTTAAGATTTAAACCATACTAACCTGTCCCTCTATTTCAATGGCGGATTCCTTAATCATGTTCCATTCGCTCCAGACTTGCCCAGTATTAACTATCAACCCATCCTCTTCCAACATCAAATGACTTAAATCTTTTACTTGTTTCGGATTGGTCGAAACTGTCCAAAATCTGATGATTCCATCGGTGCACGCGGTGGCAAAACAGTAGGGTGCTAAACAGGCAGGGTAAATGGAAGCAGAACTCAAATGACCCGCAGCTGGAGTAGCATGGACTATTTCTACACCATCTGACAGAGGTAATATTTGTTTGATTTCTCTGGTTACTGTTAGATTAATATGAGGACTGACCTAAATCAACAAAATATTTTTATTGAAACCGCTACAGCAATACGAAAGCATGAAAATTGTCAGAAGCCATCAATGAAGAAGCATCAATATTATTATTTACTATAAGTATTTGTTTTCTATTTCTAATGTTTTTATTTATTTACATTAAACATTAATTTATTTTTTGTATAATCCACTTCTGCAATAATTATGAGATAGATTTGACTTAAAATGAATCAGGAATTTTTTTGTAATTTGGCACCAATGTTAACTTAGATCTCTGACGTAGATAATGACGTGCAATGGTATTTATATTATACCAACCATATTTTTTTATATCTAGTATATCTTACCTTCGAGGGTTTTAGATGCAATGATTCCAAGCTATTCTTTCTAGATAGATCATTCTCATCTTGAACCAACACAGAATCCGGTACATACATCTGGCTACTAGTAAGTGAGTACTCGGTGTCAGTTGAAGAAATGATTAATTTCCACATATGTATAATGGTATTTTGATCGGTACAGTCTAAAAGGACTATAAAGAATGGTTCTTTGAACACCGATGCTTGCTGTAGGTCAACCATAGCGTCATTGCCAGATAGGTTAATAGGAGTACTTTTTTGACCTAAAAGTATACACGTTACTTATATGAGACTAAAGAGGGAGAAAGAGATACGACAAGAGAAAGAAAAATAATAAGCAGTAGTTAGTGGTAAAAACTATATTTAAGAGGAAACAGTAGCGATCAACAGGTAGCAACAAACGCGGTCCAAGATTGCGGCTGTAATTTTGAATATTTTGTGGAGATATTTGGCACACATATTCGTAATATAATAAAAAATGGCGGTACAGAGCCCAATTTGAGAAATATATTAGAATGTGGAAATTACTATGTAATTAAATACAATATTAAAAAGGAGCCTGTACCGCCATTAAGGAGAACAAAAAAATACACTTTCTTCAAATAAACTTTTTTATCCCATTCTTAGATTTTGTGTCATTTTGGACCTACTAAAATTTTTTATTTCTAACAAGAAATCGAACATATTATAACTAATAACTAATTTGGCAACATAGAGACATTGTCACTGTCATTTTGACAAACCTGCGTCAGATTTTCTCTTATCTGTTCTGTTATCTTTATCGATATCTGTTCAGTGCAGTAGTGAATTTTAAGAATTCGGCATTGTTGTTTCATAGGAAAGTAGTGTTTTATCGTTAATTTATTATATTTTTGTGTAATAGAACTAAGTTGTTGGCCTACTTGAAAAAAAGATTATTGTTAATTGTGAGTTTTAGTTATAATATGTAGATAGGTAAGTTCTATTTTACGTAAAAATATTTCAAATTCTAATGCGAGTATATAAAGTTTTAGGAGGATTTTTTATTCTAAAAATATTATCAATAGTTTAACAAAATGGGAAAAGTAAATCAAACGAAAAATAAAGTGAAACCGTCCAAGAAAAAGTCCATTAAAACCGTGCAAAAATTGTGCGAAAATCGAAATTTGTTTCACTTCACAACGAAAAATGATTATTTATTATTGTTTTAATATTAGATAGTTATAATATTTCTCACTGCAATGGCCGATTTTTCTCACTACCTGAGAAATTGTTCATTTTGAATGTATGTAAGCAGTGAGAGAAGTTGCACATTGTATAGAATCCATAGAAAAAGGTATTTTGTGATTTTTCTCTAAAATTGATTGTTGTCGAGTTATACGCGATTTAAAATTTGAAAAATGCGAAAATAGCCATTTTCAAGGCTTAATAACTCGGTTAAAATCCATTATTATGAATGTCAGAAAGTGACCAAATCAAAGTTTATAGCCCCCTCTACAAGATCCAGCAGAAATTTTTGTCACTATTTTATTACTAAGCTTTATCTTTAATTATTAACAATGAACGCTAAGTGCGTATTAGGCGGCCGTCAATGGTGAGTGCTAAAGAGATGCACCATTCCAGCCGTCCAATGGTGAACCTCACTCGCACTCACATTGACGGCCGCCTCAATACATGGTTAGCGCTCATTGTTGATAATTAAAAATAATATCTTATTAATGAAATAATGACAAAAATTTCTTCAGGATCTTATAGAGGTAGCATTAATCTTTGATTTTTTTTAGTTTCTGACTGTCATAATATATAATATCGTATGGCATTTTTGCCTTTCGGACAGTTCCGGCACCAATTACATCTTTAACCCTGTTTCAAGTAACTAGTGTCGATGTACACTAGCCCAGGGGGACCTCCGGCTTAACGTGCTCTCCGAGGCACGGTGAGACGGCTGGTGTCATTATTGGAAATGAAAATGGTTTATCTTTAGCAGGGCTCGAACCCACGTGTACTGGCGTATGAGGCCAGCGATTATGCCGTTACTCCACGGCCGCTCGCTCGACTTTCACAATAATTATCTTTAACCGAGTTATTAAACCTTAAAAATGGTTATTTTGGCGTTTTTCAAATTTTAAGTCGCTAATATTTCGACAACAGTCAATTTTAGAGAAAAAAAGGCCCAAAGGATCTAAAAAAAATTTGTACGAAGTGAAAAAATTACACACACCGGCAAAATTAGCCGAACACCTTAAAAACATGTTTGATGTCTCGAATTTCCTAAACCTGTTGTCCGATTTGAGTGATTCTTTTAGTAAGTTATAGCCTTATTAGTTAAGATTATCGGTGTAATAATATTGTTGCTAGATAGGTACATGTCATTTTATACCGGGAGTTACAATCATACTGTGTTTTTTTTCTTAAAGTTCGGAACACCTTGTGGAATATTCTAGTATATATAATATTTTAAAATTAAAACTCGATTGTAGACTTAGTCTTTCTTAAGAGGAAACAGTAGCGATCAACAGGTAGTAAAAACGCGTTCCAAGATTGCGGCTGTAATTTTGAATATTTTTTCGAGATATTTGGCAAACGTATTATAATAAACGTAATATAATAAAGAATGGCGGTACAGAGCCCAGTTTGAAAAATATATTAATATGTGGATATTACTCTGTAATTAAATATAATATTAAAAAAACGAGCCTGTACCACCATTAAGAAGAACAAAAAAATACACTTTCTTCAAATAAACTTTTTTATCCGACGCCTAGATTTTGTGTCACTTTGGAACTACTAAAATTTTTTATTTCCATAGTAGTTCCAAAATGACACAAAATCTAGGCATCGAATAAAAAAGTTTATTGGAAGAAAGTGTATTTTTTTGTTCTTCTTAATGGCGGTACAGGCTCGTTTTTTTAATATTGTATTTAATTACAGAGTAATTTCCACATATTAATATATTTTTCAAATTGGGCTCTGTACCGCCATTCTTTATTAAATTACTAATACGTGTGCCAAATATCTCGAAAAAATATTCAAAATTACAGCCGCAATCTTGGAACGCGTTTTCGCTACCTGTTGATCGCTACTGTTTCCCCTTAACATGCTCTTTTTTGATTCATTTGCTTATGTTGGAAAATAAAAAAGTTATGTGCTTTAACAACTAGCCATGTTTTTTATCAATAAATCCTCATGGTAGGGGAGGAAAGTATGCTAAATTTGCAGTTTGTAAAGATGTCTCCTATTTAAGATTTTAAAGTAACCCCCCAGCCCACCTCCGATTTGAGTGATTCTTTTAGTAAGTTATAGCCTTATTAGTTAAGATTATCGGTGTAATAATATTGTTGCTAGATAGGTACATGTCATTTTATACCGGGTGTTACAATCATACTGTGTTTTTTCTTAAAGTTCGGAACACCCTGTGGAATATTCTAGTATATATAATATTTTAAAATTAAAACTCGATTGTAGACTTAGGCTTTCTTAACATTCTCTTTTTTGATTCATTTGCTTATGTTGGAAAATAAAAAATTTATGTGCTTTAACAACTAGCCATGTTTTTTATCAATAAATCCTCATAGTAGGGGAGGAAAGTATGCTAAATTTGCAGTTTGTAAAGATGTCTCCTATTTAAGATTTTAAAGTAACCCCCCAGCCCACCTCCGTCGGGGTCGTGTTTGGTGCCATTCGGTAGATTTTTGAAAAATATTGAATAGGTGTACTTTGCAGTTTTACGATCTGATGTTCATTTCGCGAAATATCGCAGGGTTCGTATTTAAAATTTTTAATTTACCCCCCTCCCCTCTCCGTGGGGTGTCACGAACCTCCACGAAGGTGGGGTGGGGGATTTAATTTAAAATCCTAAATAGGAGCCCCCAATTTTTATTGCAGATTTGGATTCTTTACGTAAAAATAAGCAACTTTTATTCGACACATTTTTTCTAATTATGGATAGATAGCGCTATAATCGGAGAAAAATGGTTGTTCCAAATGGAAAATTAAATTAAAAAATGAAAAGTCCCCCACTTTATGGAAAATTTAACTTAACCTTTTTCTGATTTTAGCACATACTCTTCACAATCCAATCATCATCATCATATATCATACATCTCCAAGTGGAGCAAAGGGCACCTTGCGGTGTTTCAAGTAGCATGAGGAATGATGGTGAGGTTGCTAGTCCCACGCATCATCTGTTGAGTTCCGTCCAATTTTGTTTACTAGTTTTCTCCATTCTCTTCTGTTTTTTGCTATCTTTTTTGCATCGTTCCATGTTAAATTATTTTCTTTGAGTTCTTTCTCTATTGTTCTTTTCCACGTATAAGATGGTCTACCCATTCTTCTTTTGCCTTGAGCATTGTAATGTAGAGCTTGTCTAGCAATATTTGTTGCTGGTTTTCTTAAGGTGTGTCCTATCCACTTCCATTTCCGTTTTTTTATTGTATGTTCTATCCTTTCTTCATTTGTTATTCTCCACAATTCGTCATTAGTAATTTTGTTTGGCCAAAATATTCTCAGTATAATACGTAGGCACCTGTTAATGAAGGATTGTATTTTCTGAAAGAATTTTTTATGGTGTTTCCATGTTTCTGCTCCATATAACAGGACAGACTTTACATTAGTTTCAAATAATCGTAACTTTGTTCTTCTGCTGATGTTTGTCGAGGCCCATATCTTGCGCAAAGAGTTGAAAGCGTTTTGTGCGAAGCTTATTCTTTGTGTTATGTCCTTTTCTGTGCCTCCTGTTGTGTTTAGCAGACTGCCCAAATAACAGAAATCTTTTACTTCTTCTATTTGTTTCCCTTCCAAATATATATTGTTTCCGTTCGTTTCCCCATTTGATAGTATTTTCGTTTTTTTCGGATTTATTTTTAAGCCGGTTGTTTTTGCTATGTTGTTCAATCTGGTGATTTTGTTTTGCATGTGTTGTCTGTTTGATGTTATGAGACATATGTCGTCAGCGAACTCTAGATCCTCTAGTTTTGTAAATGGTGACCATTGTATACCTGTTTTTTTATCTTCAGTTTGTTTCATTATCCAATCTATGACTATTATAAACAATGTCGGTGACAAGACACAGCCCTGTCTTACTCCTTTTTTTATGCTTATTTGTTGGGATAGTTCCCCTTCATGTTCAACTCTGGCAAAACATTCGTCATAGAAAAGCCTTATTACTCTTATATATTTGTCTGGTATTCCATAGAGTTTTAATATCCTCCACATCATATTACGATCTATTGAATCAAACGCTTTTTCGAAGTCTACAAAGTTGATATAAACTTCCTGATTCATTTCTGCTGATTGTTCCAGGATGATTCTTAGGGTATTTATATGGTCAATACAGGAACTGTTCGGTCTGAATCCTATTTGGTTAATTCTTAATTTTTCATTTATGGGATCTTTAATTCTCTCCAATATTATTCTGGCCATTATTTTGGTAGCTACAGTGAGAAGAGTGATTGGTCTCCAGTTTTCGCATAGTGTGAGATTTCCTTTCTTTGGTAGCTTTATTATAACTCCTTCACCCCAATCTTTTGGTATCTTTTCCTCGATCCAAATTTTTTTAAATATTAAGTAGTACATATCCACTGAGAAGTTTAAGTGTGATTTTATCAGTTCTGCGGGAATTCCATCAACACCAGCCGATTTGTCGTTTTTTAAAAGGTTTATAGCATACCTTATTTCGTCCTTCGTAAATTCGTCGTTTCTTAAGATTAATGTTTCGTTTCTCTCAGTTTCTTCCATCTCTATTTGTGATTCAATTCCTTCTTCATAGAGTTCTGCGAAGAATTGTGTCCATCTTTGGGCAATTTCTTTTTGACTTGTGAGTATTTCTCCTTCTTTCCCCATTAGTTTCGTTCTTTGCTGGCTCTTGCCCCCTTTAATTTCTTTGGTTATTGCGTAAAGTGTCCTTGTGTCATGCATTATCGCTGCTTCCTCTGCTTTTTCTGCCATTTGTTCCATATACAGCCTTTTATCTGTTCTGGCTTGTTTTTTAACTTCTTTATTTTTTTCTGTGTATTTTTCCTGCATTTCTTTTTGTTTTATCGGGTTTGTTGTTTTGATCAATTCAGTTTTGATTGCTCTTCTTTCCTTGATTTTTGTTTTAGTGTCCAGCGTTATCCATGGTCGATCAGCTTTCTCCTTGCACCCTAATATCTCTTTCCCCGCTTCCATGTACGCGTTTTTATATATTTCCCATATACCTTCAATGTTAGATTTTCCTACTTGTTCCAAGTTCCCCACATGCCTCTCCAACGTTTGTTGGTATTTGTTTGTTATGCTAGAGTCTCTTAATTTATTTGTATTGAATTTTCTATGTTTTTTGTTTGATTTATAATTTGCCTTGAGGCTAATTTTTATTTTTGCTCTCACTAATTCGTGGTCTGATGCACAGTCGGCTCCTCTCATTGTTCTCACATCTTGTAAGGAATTTTTCCACTTCTTTTCAATGAGAATGTGGTCAATTTGGTTTTTAAATTTTCCTCCTGGTGACGTCCATGTTGTTTTATGGATATTTTTATGTCGGAATAATGTTCCCCCAATCATCATATCGTTTATCGAGCAAAGTTCTATTAATCTCGTGCCATTGTCATTCCTTTCTCCCATGCCATGAATCCCCATTACATGTTCCTTTCCATTATTATTAGATCCTACTTTGGCATTCCAATCCCCCAAAACGATTTTTATATCCCGTTTATATGTTTTTTGTATTTTTGCTAGCAACATATACATCTGGTCGTAGAACTCTTCCTTTGTTTCATCTTCTTGTTGATTTGTTGGAGCATACACATTAATTATTATTAAGTTTCTAAATTTGCTTTGAAATCTTCCCCATATAATTCTCTCAGAGACATTCTCCCACTCCATTAATGCTTGGGCCGATGCTTTATTTAACATTAATGCCACCCCTTTTTCTTTGTCTGAGTTTATATCTTTGCCAGAATAGATGACAGTAGTTCCACACTGTAATTGGATTCGTCCTGACCCATTCCATCTAGTTTCACTGATCCCTAGTATGCTTATGTTGTATCTACCCATTTCTGTTGCTATCTGATGTGCTTTACTTATTTCCGCCATTGTTCGTACATTCCAACAACCTATAAATATGTTTTCCCTTGTATCAATTTCTCCTTCTATTGATTTCCAAGTTGTTTCTATTTCTTTTTTTCTTGCTATTTACCCTATTTCTCCCCACCTTGTCTGTTTGCAAAACCATACTCATATCCATTTCGCGCGATGTTGTTTCCGTTTGTTGTTCTGGTTTTAATCTTAGTTTTTTGCTGGATGGGTTACTTTCATCATTTTTTCTCTTTGGTCATTTTCGCTGTGTGGAGATCTATCACTCATTGTTCTGGCTCTAGTTTTATCTATGGGAGTTTCTGCAATATTTTCCTTTCTTTGTTCATCCGTTGGCCATGTTTTGACTTCTTCTATTCCGTATTCATCTCCGTTTATTATTAGCTTGTCATATTTAATCTTCGCATTATATCCTTTTGTTCTTGCTTCTTTCATGTGCTTTAAAAGTATTTTTCTTTGTTCCAAGATGGTTTTTGGGTAATCCTCATTCACGAACCATTTTGTTCCTTTTAATTTCCCGCTTGCCTTTAGGATTTCCATTTTTTTACTTCCACTTGTTGGCTCAACAAGGACCGGTCTTTCCGAGTTGTTAGTTTTACCGCCTAATCTTCTAATTTCTGTTGTCTCTTGGTCTGTTCTGCAATGTACTTCCATTTTGTTCATGACTTCCTGCACTTTGTTTGACAACATTTGGGTATCTTCATTTTCTGTTTCTTCAAGACCGTATATAATTAAGTTTTTTCTCTTCATCTCTCTCTCGATTTTCTCCATTCTATTTCTCTGTTGGTTTATTTCTTGCTTTAGTAGCATATTTTCTTTTTTGAGCTCCTGGTTTTGATTTCTTAATTCTTTAAGCTCTTTTTGGATTCCATCCAATTTTTGCTCTATTCTCGTATCCCTTGCTTCCATTCTGTCCAATTTTTCTCGCAAATCCTTTATGAATTCTTCCATGTTGTTACTATTTGACTGTGGGTTTAGGGAGAATTTCCACAAAGTTTGCGTCTCCCGCACGGTTACCGCCGAAAACCTACTGCAATTCAGCCCTCAGCCCGTACGGGAGCTGGCTTGACTTGCTTCGTTCTCTCTTTTTCTTTTATTTTTTCGTATCCTCCTAGAACCGACTCTGGGTATTCAATCGTAGTCAATTAGATACTAAAGTATATTTCTACACAAATAATTTGGCTGTCTGCGGTAAGTGCAAAAAAAAACCGAATCGACTTCGTGGAGATTTTTACCCTTCTTATACTGGCCTATTTAAAAAGGTATTTATTTCTTCCTTCCCTATTTCTCCGTGCTTTTTCAGATTTGGCAACACCGCCAAAAATTGTTCAGCGATTACCTTCTTATGGAATTAAATAATTAATTGTTTTGTTTATTTATAGCTAACCTTGTTTTTTGACTTGCACTTACTCTGCAGGTTTTATTCACTTAAAAATGTTTGTTTCACTCCGAAATTTTGATGTACACTTCGCTGTTGTCTTTAGATACGACTTGGTATGGTCTTTACATTTTATTTTCACTTCCGTTTTAAGAATTTTCGCGATTTGTTCACAGTGATTTTCGAACTTATTTATCTAGGCAAACCAACGTTGCCACTCCCCTCACAATCCAATAGGTTCCCATAAAGCTCGAGTAACTGCAAATTTAGTATACTTTCCTCCTCTACTATGAGGATTTATTGATGAAAAACATGGATAGTTGTTAACGCACATAACTTTTTTATTATCTCACATAAGTAAATGAATCAACAAGAAAAATGTTAAGAAAGCCTAAATCTACAATCGAGTATTAATTTTAATATTTTACATGTGCTAGAATATTCCACAGGGTGTTCCAAACTTTAAGAAAAAAACACAGCATGATTTGTACACCCGGTATAAAATGATATTTACCTGTCTAGCAACAACATTATTACAACGATATTCTTAAATAATAAGGCTATAACATACTAAAAGAATCACTCAAATCGGATCAGTGGTTTAGGAAACTCGAGACATCAAACATGTCCCATTTTTAAGGTGTTCGGCTAATTTTGCCGGTGTGTGTATTTTTGCGAATTTGTTTAAAATCATTGTTTATCGCCAAACGTCACTAAAATCATTCATTATTGTACTCATTTGCCCTCATTTTCGGCAGTAAAGTAACACTTTGTTGTATTGAAAGAAGAATGTTACTTTACCTGCCGCGATAATTAATCAAATTAACCGAGACTGAATGTAAGTGGTCAATGGCAGCAATCGATTATTTATTTGAGTGAAATTAAAATTTATTTACTTTAATTATTAAAAATATTGTACAAAATTTATCTTATTATTAATAAAATTTATGTCAAAAAGTAAAATTCTGTAGTGTTTCGCAATTATATTCATACAAAATAAATCAAAACTTTACAAATTTAGTAATTAGATAGGTATACAATATTGATAACTATCGATTAAACATCAATACCGGCCATCATGCAAAAGTCATCTGTCATTACTGTCATTACTGTCATACGAATTTTTTATTTCGTCTAAAATTAAAAAAATGTCCTCAACAATTTTGTACGCACCACCTCAATACTCTTTATCGAACGCGTCTGTTCCTCTGCTCGTAATATCAGACTCGTTCGATAAAGAGTCACTTTACTGACTGACTTTACTGAAATTGGTTAAACAATTTTTCGACCGCGGTACCGCCTGACACTGTGTATTTGTTATACGGATGTATTTCTTTGAGTAAGTTTGTGCAAAAAATCGAATCAGAATAATTTACCTAACGGGGGCGACGTTACAGACTATACGAATAAGTAGTTCAAACGGTCAAAACAAAGAAACGCATACTCATCAAAAATGCACTTTAGATTCTCGTATAATCAACATTTACTGAATCGATCCAGGAAGAGTCAACTCAAACTAGTAAAAGTTGATTTAAATTTTTAAAATCAACTTTTACTGCTCGTTTCAGTTGGAGTTGACTCCAACTAGTTGGAGTCAACTCTAACTGAGAATCAACTTGAACTGTAACATATACATTTGAACGAGACACTCAAATACTATTTTTCTACATAATGTCCTAACAAATTCAGGCACTTATCATAGCAACTAGCTTTGAAATACCATTGTCATAAAATTCTGCTGCCTGAGACTTCAACCAGGTGTTCAACGCCGGTCCGTAGCTCCGCATCGTCATCACAGCACTGCGTCGCAAGCCAGGTCTTCATTGCTCGAAACAGGTGCTAGTCGCTAGGTGCAAGATCCGGATTATACGGCGGATGAGGAAACACCTCCCTCTTAAAAAGAAGAGACAAGTTCATCAGTCACAATGCTTGGTCGTCCACTTCGTTCTTCATTGTGCACATTGGTTTGGCCACTTTTGAATTTAGTGCAAAATTGACGCAATCCACCTTCAGTGATAGCCCTCGTAATTTGAAGACAATAATTTGATATATTGAACCTCCAATATTATGAATTTATGACAGACATCAGTTACCATTGGTGAGATTGGGGATTTTCCAATCTCGCCAAATGTAATAATGACGTCATAAAACTCGTCACCAACTCTAGCCAATGACATGCTCGCTATAATTGACATAAACTTCTCCCGAAGTTATATTTTGTTGCTACATGTTGATCGCTACTGTTGGTTCTTAATAACAAATAATAAAATTGTCATCATCATCATTGGTTTGACATCACTTTTTGGCCTTGGCCTGTTCAAAAATTGTGTTCCATTCTGATCGATTTGCGCTTTGCTTTTCCAATTTTTTGTTTCTGAAACTGTGATATGTTGTTGTATTTGTTCTTTTCCTTATGAAAAACGTAAAGTTAATTTGTTTACATATGTAGTCAAATTATGAATCAAAATCATCTTAAAGTTTTAAACGGTTTCTCTCTCTTCAATCCAGACCCCCGGAGTGAGTGTAGTGGTCGCCGTGATGTCGTGTATTGTCAGTCTCCAAAGACCTCTGTCTCTGGTCATTTCTTTTAAACTCATGTATAGGTATTTTGCATATTCCTAAAAGGACGCCGCTCAAACCTTATGGAAAATAGGTCCCAGTGGATTTCGTTCATACTTTGGGAAAATACTCTTTGAAGCATCCTGATAAAAAGTTCTCATGGGTATAACTCAATCGTATGAAGGATTTTCAAGATATAGAGGTCCAAACTCGGAAAATTATAAGATTTACGGGGTATTCCAATTCCATGAGTTACTGGTTATTTGGCAACATGTAGAAGTTTGGATCAAGGAAAACTACTAGTAGTCTAGGATTTTTTCCTGGCTATCCAATGGCGACCTTTACTTTGATCTTGACCTTCAACGGACGTCATCTTCTAGAATTTCGAGGGTTTTCAGCATTAAATTGATATAAACAGATTACTCATGGGTTTTTACGATCGCAAAACACGAATATGCCATCAGAATTGCCCTCCGGATGACGTGGTGATCAGGGCCACTGCAAGGGACGTCATCTTCTAGAGTTCCGATGGTTTTCGGCATTAAATTGATGCAAATGAATTACTGGAGGGTTTTTTAAGGTCGCTAAACACGAATATGCCACCAGAACCGACTCCCGGAGCACCTGGTTTCCAAGGTCAATGAAAGGGGCTCCTGGAGTTTCGAGGATATTTGGTACTACACTGATGCAAACGGATTAATTATAGGTTTTTGGGGTTGCTGAACACGAATACGTGATCACATTGTGCCGTAGGATGCTTCAAAGAGTATCTTCCCAAAGTATGAACGAAATCCACTGGGACCTATTTTCCATAAGGTTTGTGCGGGGTCCTTTGATCAATCCATCTTGTTGGGGATCTTCATCGTGATCTTCGACCTTCCACATTTCCTTATAAAACGGGTATTTCCATGTATTCGGTGTTTGCTCTCATAACATGTCCAAAGTATTTCAATTGTTGGTGATGGACTTTACTGGAGAGTCGTTGGCTAACTTTTAGCTTTCTTAAAATTGAATTATTTATCCTACGGTAGGTCCAAGGAATTTGTAACATTTGTCTCCAACAGAACATTTCAGTGGCGTCTATCTTTCTTCTTTCCGATTGCCTCAGGGTCCAAGATTCACATCCGTATGTCAACATTGGGAATATTAAGCAGTTGATCAACCTCATCTTTAACGTTCATGAAATTTGATAACCCTTCCATATTCTGGTAATTTTTTCTGTGGCAACTTTGGCTAGATCACATCTACGTTTAACTATTCCTGTAATGATCCTGTGTTTGTGGTCAATGAATAAATTTAAACGGTTAAACAACTACACAAATGGAGAAAACATACCAGAAAATTGGAAAACAGGATGGATAACCCCAATACACAAAAAGGGTAACAAGGAAGACTGCCAGAACTATCGCTGTATTACTGTAACCAGCACCTTTAGCAGATTGTATGGGAAAACTCTAAAAACTCTAAAAGAAAATGAATATGCACCTTTAGAGATCGAACAACAAGCGGGATTCCGAGCAGGAAGATCCTGTATCGACCACATCTTCACGATCAACCAACTCAACGAAAAAAAAGTAGCCAGAGACAGAGAAATACATCTACTATTCGTCGATCTAACTAAGGCATATGATACCGTACCACTTTGTAAATTATGGCAAGTCCTGGAAAAATCCCCTATTAATATAACTTTAATAAAAGCAGTGCAACAATTCTATAACAATATCCAAGCAAACATAAAAATCAACAGCAGATTATCCAATAGCTTCATGGTGAATAAGGGACTACGACAGGGATGCAGCTTATCGCCAACACTGTTTAAAATCTATATAAATGAGGTCTTGAATAAGTGGCGGAAATCGTGTTCTGGAATGGGGATACAGCTAAACGACGACTCAACACTATACACACTGCATTTTGCTGACGATCACGTGGTGATTGCCCAGGATAAAGATGATCTAATATTTATGACAAACCGGCTGTTTCGAGAATACAAAAAATACGTTACTATACTATACGTTATACTATACGTTAATATACAGTTAATATACAATACTATACGTTAATATAAAGAAAACCAAATATATGTGTATAGGAGGACAGAAAAGTGAGTTACAACTAGAGGATGATATGGTTATCGAGCCAAGCTCTGATTATGTATCCCTTGGAACGAGAATCCAACAAAGTGGAAGGACATAATTCGAAATAGAGGAAAGAATTATGTAAGAAAAGAAGGTAATAGGAGCTTTGAACTCACTACTTTCGTCAAAAACTATATCAAAAGAAAAGAAAACACAGCTTTATAATAGCATCTTTAAAAGCGTGGTACTGTATGGATGTGAAACCTGGCAACTGAATAAGCGAACAGAACAGAAGTTGCTCGCACTGGAAATAAACTTCTGGCGAAGATCGGCCTGCATTTCCAGACTCTCACATAACGAATGAACGGGTGCGTGATATTATGAATAGAAAAACAAACATAATTGAAGAAGTCCAACAAAAACAACTTTGTTGGTATGGCCATGTACAAAGAATAGAGGAACATCGACTTCCAAAGCTAATAATGGAATGGCAACCCCCGGAAAGAAGGAAAAAGGGGCAGACCGAAAACAACCTGGATAAGTGGAATCCCAGAAGCCATGTCTGAGAGAGATCTCCGACCAGGAGATTGGACAGATCGACGCGGCTGGAGAATAGGAACCGGAAGGCGCAGGACGCTATAAACCGGTGTTATATATAATTACTGCAAAATATTTATACTGACAGTTACATAGATAAATAGGACAAGATAACATCAACCTTCCTAAAAATGTAAAAGGGTGGAGGGAGACTTAGGAAATTGACACAATGCGGACAACATTGACAATGTAAATAAAAATGAGAGTACACCTAGAGACTCACTGAAAGAATAAAAATAAATTTTTACTTTACTCAAAAAAAAAGAAAGAAATAAAGAATGGTATATCAATATAAGCAGAATGGGAGAAGAAAGAGTAGGTAAAGATAGCACGAGATAGATCACCAAACGACCGAAAGAGTATAGGAAGGCCAAGGAAGATATGGAGTGACAACCTGGATGACAATCTTATGAGGAGGCATCCGAAGATGGAACAGACGCGAGCCTATTAAGGAAGCAGGAAGAAGAAGAATAAGATTTTTTTTTACTGTTTTCCTTAATTCGAAGCATACCTACTGTACGAAGTAACGCATTTTTAAAAATAATTAGTTGTGCTGAATGAGTACGCAATTGGCACATAAATTAAAAACATATTTTTAAATACTCACCAGTGATAAGCTGTTCTTGATAGACATGAAGGAACGTAGTGTTTTGCCATTTTATTGCTTCTGATACAGTTTCCAATTGTATAATACATCCAGGTCTAGATGTACTCTGTTGAGATACAATATTAATATTTTCTAGAAGACTCTCTTGATTAAATGATGACAAATCTGACAAACCATCGCTTTCATCGTACTTTCTGTTTTCTTTGAAAGATAAATCTGCTAATAGGGTCCTAGCATCAATAACTGCTTGATAGACTCTGAGACATTGGCCGTCTGAAGCTACAAAGCACGCGCTAGGAGAATTCGAAAGATTGCCTAGTGTAGTGGAGGGAAGCAGTGTTGGTATCCATGCTACGTTGCTGAAAGCTGACGGTTCCGGTGAGCTGATTCTCGCCAGTTCACATATTCCACCAGATTTAGATAAAGGGCCTACTGCATCGACTTTCCATAGAATTAGTTCGCTGCAGAAACCCTACAAAATTAAATTCTATAAATATTTATATTGTAAAATGTTACAGAATATGTTTTGTGATGATAGAATTAAAGTCTAAAAAATATCCACTGTTACTGTAAATAAAACAATTGCATTTGTAGTGATGTAAGAAGAGAATATTCTCAAGAGAATATTCTCTTGACAGTTGCTGCGTCCTTAATCGTGTTAAGACGATACACAAAAAAGAAAAATGGAAAATGTGGATACGGCTTCTCTAAGTAAACGCGAAACAATGAGTAATTAATTTAACTATGGAAATAATGCTAGGCAATTATTTGTTTAAAAATTTTACAAGAATGTCAAAAAGTGATTTCGAACTATTAATAAATATGATAGGGTCAAGAATAGAGAAGAAAGATCAATCATGAGAAACGCAATATCAATCTCAACAAGATTAGCAATTGTTATTTATATATACTAAAAGTTTTAGTTTGATGTATTTATTCAGGGTGCACTACTCTTCCATTTGTCTCATAGTTCCAGAAGTATGCCAAGTTCCACAACTCTGGATGTACTGCATTAATAAACCTTATTGTGATTTCATTTGACCACGTATTTATCTTTTCTTTATTGGTACCTCTTCCTCGACGTGTTCTTTTAGCTGACCTCCTCCAGAAGCCTATTTCTACGGTTAAAAATGATTTTTCTGTTTTGATTTTTAGTGGCCAGACTTCGGAACCATGTGTAACAACACTTTATATATGTATAATGGTCTGGTACATTCTTATTTTGTTTTCTTTGGAGGTATTTTTCCTCACAGAACCACGTTTATCATTTTTAGCCTTTTCTTCCTTGCATAATTTTCTTTTCTATAGGGCTTTTCATGCACAGTCATTTGTTTCGGGCTTCTGTCATATGTCGTATAATCCGTGTATATTAATATTATACACAGATTATACAACATATGACAGACGCTCGAAACAAATGACAATCGATGAAAAGCCCTATTGCTTCATCCAGGATCCAATCATCTATCAATTGCATGCCTAAATATTTGTAGGTTTGGTTAACCTTCGGATGACCAAGCGGGGGAAATTGTGACCCCAGCGTATGTTTTTCTTTAATAAATTCAAAAGTATTTTCAATTTTTAACTCATTATTTTTTTATTTGACTTTCAATATCATTCTAGATATCCTCATATTTTGAAATAAAAAAAAATCCCTATATTTTACGAATAAAAAATATATTCTGAAGTTGATGTTTAGTAAAATACCGTCTATTATGTGTAATTCCAAGTAGTTTTACGTAATGACGTCGACTTTGCAAAATAACAAGACACTTACTCAACATACACACTACACATGACACTAATACTCATGTTGTGACTGGCTGAATGACATAAAGTCCATGCCATAAAAAAAAAATTTAAAAAAAACTTCATTTTTTGTTAATTGTCATTTTTGACCTGGGGTCATTTTCCCCCCCTTGGTCATCCGTGTAACAAAAAAAGGTTGGTCATCGGAAGGTTAAAGGAAACGTCAAACAATAAGGAATGCACGTAATTTCCCGTTGTTGCCATATTCTAAATTTGAAAAAATATATAGGGAATAATCAGATTTTTTGACATGCAATTCCTATAGGGTTTTTAATTCACAGTCATTTGTTTCGAGCTTGTGTCATGTGTCACATAATATTAATATATCTACGTCGTACGTTATTGGTATATATATATATATATATATATATATATATATATATATATATATATATATATATATATATATATATATATGAGTTAGTTAGAAGCAACCTACCTTGCTCGTTTCGGTACGAAACCGATCTGTGCCTCTACTTTGAGGCCACGAGATGTCACCTGGTATTTATTGAAAAATACCTACGGCGTCAAACAAGCAGGAAATAATCGCAACTTTCTACTTTTTAAAAAGTATGAAAATAATATGTAAAATATTATACGGGAAATAAATATTCTACCTTCGTCTGTGCTGCCATCTTGGGAACGTTTTCGCTGTCTACAGCTCATCAGCCCAAGATGGCAGCACAGACGAAGGTAGAATATTTATTTCCCGTATAATATTTTACATATTATTTTCATACTTTTTAAAAAGTAGAAAGTTGCGATTATTTCCTGCTTGTTTGACGCCGTAGGTATTTTTCAATAAATACCAGGTGACATCTCGTGGCCTCAAAGTAGAGGCACAGATCGGTTTCGTACCGAAACGAGCAAGGTAGGTTGCTTCTAACTAACTCAGATTGCGCTAGTCCCATAAGGACTGCATGGCTGTCTTACGGCCTCGGGTATACGGAGGAAATATTCTACATCTTCGTCTGTTCTGAGAGCTTGGCTGATGAGCTGTAGACAGCGAAAACGTTCCCAAGATGGCAGCACAGACGAAGGTAGAATATTTATTTCCCGTATAATATTTTACATATATATATATATATATATATATATATATATATATATATATATATATATATATATATATATATACCAATGATACAAACCAAAGACGTATGACGTAGATATATTAATATTATGTGACACATGACAGAAGCTCGAAACAAATGACAATCGATGAAAAGCCCTATTACAGCGAGCCTTTCATTGTCTAGAATTAGTGACGTGTCTATATGACGTCTTTATCATATTTGGGGAGATTGTAAATGGAAATGGTAACTGACGTCTATCATAATATTGTAGGTTAAATATAATGTCAAATTATTGTTTTCAAATTATATTTTATTTATTTAGTTTATATTTTAACGACACTTTATTTTTTAACCAACTTAACTTTCCCGTCCCTATCCATGATATCGTAATAGTTTTGTTGTATGGTAGGTTTAGTTAGGTGTTAATTTTAAGAAATGTTGTTGGCTAAATGGGCACAGCTCCCAAAGGCCATAAAAGAAGAAGAAAAAAAATAACAAAACGAAAATTTTACATAACCTTCTGTAAGACAATGCCAGTTTGACACTTATAGTACAGATAATTATCTTTGTTTCACACTCTTAAAGACAAAGAGAAACAGTATAGCCGGTAAGTATATGTTTTTTATTTGGCAACAGCGCATTCCCGTTAAACTTGACGGTAGTAAAAAAACTAACATATGAGGAAAATTTTGTTAAATTTGTTTGCCGTCAAGTTTGTACCGGTGGGTTATGATGTCATTAAATATATGACGTGCACTCCTGATTGTTTGACTTCTAGTTTACATCGTATACGTTTTCCACCATATTCCTTTCGTATTTACCTCCATGTCCAATTTTTTATATTCTTCGATTAATTTTCGGGTCATATAGGGTGTCAATTTGAAAAGTTGCCACCCCCTATAATTTAGTACCTATATAAAATATAAAAATATACAAAAACACGTCAAATTTATTTGTGAGGGGGACATTTTGTACACCATTTTTTAACTAAATTACATTAACCCTCTAGCGGGGGCAGACACAACCCCCAAAATCTTTAATTGAAAGGGGGGTTGAGTGATACCTTATTTTAAAGATCGTTCGATTACCTTTTCAAAAATACCACATACGTTATATTTCCATTCAGTACTTTTGGAAAAATCAAGTGAAACCGTACAGATATTAAGTATCGAGTTCAGAACTCCAAAACTTTTTTTTGGAATATTGAGCTCCAAATTGATTTTTTTTTGAGTGTTGGAGTATTTAGAGAATTTTTTTGAGTATTTTTGGAAAAATCAAGTAAAAGCGTAAAGATATTAAGTATCGAGTTCAGAACTCCAAAATTTTTTAGAGTATTGAGTCCAAGATTTTTCCAAAAGTACTAAACAGAAATATCAGGTATGCGGTATTTTTGAAAAGGTAATTGAATGACTTTCAAAATGAGGTATCACTTAACCCCCCTTTCCATTAAAGATTTTGGGGTTGTGTCCGCCCCCGCTAGAGGGTTGATGTAGTTTAGTTGAAAACTAGTCTACAATGTCCCCCTCACAAATAAATTTGTGATTTCACTGTATATTCTAGGTCCTCATGTTGTTGGGTTGATATCACTTGATCGTCCGCTAAGCATAGTATATTTATAGTATATAGTATGTTGTTTTCTGTTAATGGAATTCCCACATTTTGAAACTTCCCCTTGTAAAGTTTTAAGGCAATTATTTTAAGTAGTCGGTGATAGGCAACTTCCCTTATTAAACCTAAGTTTACCTTAAATAGATTTAACAAAATATTTGTCGTTTTCACATTTACAATGGTATAACTCTATGATTCGTTCACATAATTTATTAGCGTAACACTAATGTTCGTACTTTTTAAGGCTTTCCATAGTTTTTTCCTGAGGGACACTTTCATATACCTTTTTCAGATCGGTAAATAAAATGTGTTTTAATTTCTTGTTAAATTTCTTAATAATATTAAAAGTTCTTGTTTAAATGCTCTTTTCATTTCCACTGCTTGGATAATAGTAAAAAGGCGATCGGCAATAGATCTTAAACCTGCTCCTGCTCTAAAACCTGCTTCTCTGCTTCCATGTCCATATATTGTTTTAATTTTATTTCTCAAAAGTTTACCATTTATTCTGATCAATAGCTCAATCTGCTTCGTACTCAATAGTGCACTTTTCCTCGATTCTGATAATCTTCTTTGCTTCACTTTTTATGAATGTTTTATAGATGTGACAATGTCCATTCTTTCGAATGTTTGGCGCCAGTTAAGACAGTTTCGGAAAGTCTTGATAGATGTTGGTAAAGTTTGGTTGCCCCATTTTAATCTATTCTGCTGGGATATTGCCTGGGACTGGTACTTTGCCGTTTTTTGCCTTAGATATGTACATAATTAATTTCTAGGACTTCTATTACAATACAGAACACAAAAACACAACAGGCATACAACCACTATAAAAGAATTAGAAACGAAACAAACACTTTAGTCAGACAAATAAAAAGAGAACACTGGGAGAGTTTCTCAAAACAGGTGGAATACGACTTCTACGGAACACAAAAGGAAATACGGAGAATGATCAGAGGACAAAGAAAAGAGATGAATGAACTAATAAAAACGAAACACATTCAGAAGGAAACTTGGGCAGACTATTTTCGATGTCTGTTTGCTAAAGATAACGATAACGAACCACCAACACCTGAAATGACAACAAACGAAGAAATAAATATTGAAGAAGCAGAGGTAACGGAAGCATTAAGGAAATTAAAAAATATAAAATCACCAGGAGAGGACTGAATATCGAATGAACTCCTAAAGTGTGGAGGACAAGACCTGACCAAACAATTATTAAAACTAATCCAAAAGATAATAGAACAAAACAGAATACCACAAGAATGAAGATCAAGCATCCTAATATCTCTCTTCTAAAAGGGAGAAAAATCGGACCCGGAGAATTACAGAGGAATTAATTTATTAAACACAACACTAAAATTAACGACCAAAGTGATAACAAACAAACTGAATAAAATTATAACATTAGCAGAAGAACAACAAGGTTTTAGGTCGGGAAGATCATGTACCGACGCTATATTTATAATGAGGCAGATTCAAGAAAAATCGTTAGAATACAACAGACCGGCATACTAATGTTTCGTGGACCTTAAGAAGGTATTTGACAGGGTCAAGTTAAAGGACGTTATCCATTTATTGTACGCAAGAGAGGTACCTCTAGGAATAATTAAAACGATCGAAAATATCAACCAGAACAACACAATAAAAGTAAAAGTAGATGAAGAACTAACTGACCCAATTGAAGCTGGCAATGGGATAAGACAGGGAGATTCCCTGAGTCCTCTGTTGTTCAACCTGATCATGGACGAAATAATAAAAAAAGTAAGAACAAAAAAAGGATACCAAATGGGAGAAAAACAACTTAAAA
The DNA here is from genome assembly GCF_917563875.1 of Diabrotica virgifera virgifera. Taxonomy (NCBI): domain Eukaryota; kingdom Metazoa; phylum Arthropoda; class Insecta; order Coleoptera; family Chrysomelidae; genus Diabrotica; species Diabrotica virgifera. Next base: position 147,987,809 of record NC_065449.1, read on the forward strand.
TAATCTGCTATGCAGACGACGCAATACTAATCTCTCAAAGTGAAGATGATTTACAACGTATGCTGCACGAATTTCATATAACCGCTAGAAAATTTAACATGTTAATTTCCCCAAAAAAAGACTAAGTGCATGGTTATAACAGCAGATCTAATAAGGTGTAAATTAGAGCTGGAGGGTCAAATAATAGAACGAGTCATGGAGTTTAAATATCTAGGCATCACACTATGCAGCTACGGAAAGCTCGAAACAGAAGTGGAAGATCAGGTGAATAAAGCAAACAGAGCCGCAGGTTGCCTGAATGAAACAATATGGAGAAATAGAAACATCGGAAAAGAAGTGAAAGGCAGAATTTACAAAACAGTCATCAGACCAATAATGACATACGCGGCAGAAACACGACCTGATAGAGAAAGGACAAAAAGAATGCTAGAAACAGCAGGGATGCAAACATTGCGAAAAATCGATGGTAAGACGCTGTGGGATAGGGCTAGAAGTGCAGATATACGAAGGAAATGCAAGGTGGACAACATTAATAACTGGGTGAAAAGCAGAAGAGTAGAATGGAACGACCACATAAGCCGAATGACAACAAATAGAGTAGTAAGGACGGCGAGAGACGGTTCCTCAATAGGAAGACGATAAGTGGGAAGACCACGAAAAAGATGGAATGACAACTTACTGGAGGCACATTGACAAACAGACAGAGTAATGTCTATATAAAAATAAGAAGAAGAAGAAGACTTCTATTTGAAACACACTGTGTGACTGATGTGATTAATAAAGAGAGTAAAGACAAATTAAAAAGATGTGATTGTGTTACTGATCTAAATTTTAGTGATATCCGATAAAATATATTTGACTAACGCAATTAACTGTTTCATTCACACGATGAACAACACAACATAGCAGTGGCCTCCTCATAGCAATATGTAGGATAAAATATTCATTTCTTGGAGTAACAGCCCTACCTCTCTACATAGATCCAAACACATTGGAATCAATGAAATATAAACTTACCGTTTTGTTGTGTTCTTTGGACTTCTCTTCAATAATGTTGTGATGGCTCGTGGTCAACAGCAGCGGTAATACAGGATGACAAGTAATATCGTTAACTCTGAACCTATGACCAGAGGCTCTACTCTTATATCCAATACTTAATACTTGACTGAATTTGCTCTTGTCGGCAAACGTGATTTGCCACAAGTTTAGAGTGCCGTTGTCGTGTTTCGTTACTAATGAAACTACAGGGGTGGCTTCGTTTTGATCTTCTGGAGGTGCTATTAAAACCTAAAGAAGCAAAGCAAAAAAATGAAGGTATCTTTCTGCAATTAGTTTTATTATTTCGGATATTACTTAATTAGTGTTATTATAAGTCTAGTCAATGATGATATTTGGCTTCGAATTTCGTCCTAATGTATCAATTTACTTGATATTTTCATAATAAGTAGGGAATAGCTCAAGAAACAAAGTCTGCGCTATACCAAAATACGCTTTTATCTTGACGGTGGTTCCAACCCCTTCTCGGGGTATACATCAGTGGCGTAGCGTAGTGAGAGCGGCAGGGGCGGCCCGCCCCGGGAGGCGCTTCTTAGGGGCGACAAAATTTAACAATAAATAATAAAAATAGTTTGTAAATATTTGAACCATTTTATATTTTTATCGCAACTACAAATTCGGACCGATTGAAAGGAGCACGGGATTGTTCATTACTTATTTTATGACGAATTTGGGGAATTTCTTTTCTTTGAATGATATTTTGTAGCGACTGGCAACAACGTCTATACTGACTTGTGGGAATTCCCCGTTTATGACTAATAATCAGCCCAACTTTTTTCGGCACTTCAGAACGTTGCTATTCTTTTTTTTTGCCTCATCAACACATCGTTGGGAAGCTCTGATAGCAGCTACAGACAAAAGAAGGATTCAAGACACCCGGGGGAGTGCAAGAGGCGATGCCGTAAATGTGACATGGCATCCTAAAGCCATTGTCGTCACTTTTTACAAACAAGGGAACTTGACATAAGATTGTGCGCTCAGAAAGTAAATGCTTTGCAGATGATGTTGACAGAGAAAAGAAAGAAATGGGCAAATGGCGCTGTAGTTATGCAAAAATATGTGTGAAGAACTTGGAATTTCCATAAAACCTCGGAGGCGCATAACAAGAAAGCATATTTTTGATGACGGAACTAGAGGTACTAACTTGTCTTGTGAAAATGAGTTGAGACGAAAGCTGTTGAGTTGAGACGAAAGCTGTTTTCTTCATTAGATAGAGCTATTGTAGAAATTCGTGAGCGTTTTCAACAGCTACAGAATTTAACGGATAAGTTTGTTTATCTAAAGCCGGCTATATTATTAGATCCAGACAACACTGAATGTAGAAATGTAGACTACTCATCTGACGAAATTGACGAGCAGGGTTTGAAGCTATAAAAACTTCGACTGCGCACTTTCGTTGCTGTTGCTGCTACAGGCAACGAGATTGATTAATGCAGACTCACTTGAATTATTTAAATTTATTGTTAAATCCAAGCTGCAAGATACTCTGCCCAATATTTTAATAATATTCCGAATATTTTTCACAGTTGCTATAAGCAATGCCAGCTGCTGTGAGAGGAGTTTTTCAAAATTGGAATTGATTAAAAATTATTTAAGATCGACAATGACTACCGCAAGACTAACTAATTTGGCTATTTTGTCTATTGAGCAAGAGGTGTGTGATGCGATAGACATTGATGGTACAATAAAAGAATTTGCTCTTAAAAAAAGTAGACGTATAAATTTTTAATTGAAGACGGAAGTTTTGTTTTTAATTCTAACAATACTCATATTACTTTTCAATAAAGATAAAAATATAACATTATAGTATCGTTCTAGTTCTAATTAAATATTGATTTTATTTCATTTTGTCGATCGTCAAGGTGTACCTACCTGATCTTAAGTGATAGGTACCTAAGTTATATCAATGTATCTAATTGGTTAAAGTAAAAGAATTTTTGTATTAATAAACGTGATTGTAAAACTTTTGATTGATAAACTTTTGTATTTAAAATCCAACCTGTATAATGCAAAATAATGATAACTGTTCTCGCCGAAAAGTTCTTTATAATTAATGTATGTAATGTTATACAATAAATTAAAATACCTAAATAAGAGGGCGGCAAAATTGTCTTCCGCCCCGGGCGGCCGACACTCACGCTACGCCACTGGTATACATTTGTTTTGGTCAAAATAACCCCGGAAGTAGTTAGTAGTGTACCTATGCCGGTTCTATGACAAATTTTTAAAATTCTCCGCCAGATGGCGCTACTTTAATTTTTAATCCAAATTAATTTACTCGTAGCGACCTCTATCGAATGGAGGATAAGTAAATGCTCTCATGCGCCGTTGTCGCTCTTGGAATCTACATTATGGACTGTCATAGTTCAGCTATTATTCGCTAGGCGACCATTTTTAATTTACGTCATCTCCTCAACAACGACCCAAGATTTTTTTGTATTTCTACTAGTTCTCAATCAAAGTAGGGCTTACATAGCGACGCGAACATCACTTATGGCTGCAGATCTACCATTGCGGGTTCAATTCCACACTCGGTGAATTTTTTGTTTAATAATTAATAGAAATAGAAAATTACGTAAATTAAAAATGGCCGCCTAGCGGATAATAGCTGAACTAATGTAGATTCCAAGAGTGACAACGGCGCATGAGAGGATAAACTCATCCTCCGTTCGATAGAGGTCGCTATTCGGAGGTTCGGATTAAAAATTAAAATAGCGCGATCTGGCGGAGAATTTGGAACTTGTGTCATAGAACCGGCATAGGTACACTACTGAAGTTAAAGGACCTAGTTCTAAGCAAAAAATATTATATAATTTATTTTGAAAACTCAATACTTTTTGGGTTATTCGTGATTGAATATTTGTTTTTTTTTCATTGAAAAATAACACCTTTTCGGATTTTTTTTTGCGAATTACTTAAAAACTATGCATCTAAGGAAAGAAAATGGTAAGAAATATTTTTATAGCTAATGAAAAATCAAAGAAATTCGATTGGTTCACAAATCTTTTAGGTGCAATACAATGCGAGATATGGTAGAAGAAAGGAGTTTTTTTTTAATGCTCGAATTGGTGCATTGAAATAACAGAAAAATGATCGATTTTACGGGTATGATGCTGACAACCCTTTTTGTAGTACCTTTAAAGTGAGTACTGTTACATGTCAATTGCATTCAAACCAAGTGAGATACACGGTGCAAGAAAATTGATTACTCATACGTTTTAATAAAAATTGGCAGTATATTTAATTCCGCATCCACCAGAATTTAAATACATGGTTTTCCATTTACAATCCCTTTTATTTTAGTGTTATTTCTATGCTCAAATAATTGAACTGATTTAAAATGCATGGTTTTTGAAAAAAAAAATCAAATCAAAATTAAAAGATCAAATTAGAGCGTATTTTTAAATCTTTTTAAAAATCTGCTTTTTTCTCTGTGTAACTCCAAAATAATAAGAGATACGAAAAATATGATTCAGTAAAAAAATGTAGGGTTTTTGGCACTTTTGATTTTTTTTCATTACTGTAACATAAAAACTGTCAAAGGTATCACTATTTTCATTTAATTTGGAAACGCGAGTATCACCTTTCTTAGACCCCTTAACCCTATACATATTGGAAACTAAAGATTTTGTATTGATGTGATCAATGTGGTGTTATAGTCCTTCAGATTTACTTTAAAATAGTTTTTAAATTGGATACGGCATCTTTACAATGAACAAAGTCAATGTAAAAAAACAAAAATTGTTTTTTTTTTTCAATTTTTGGAGTAGATTGAATGGAGTCGCGGTATACCGACTACTCACTTTTCACAGCTGTTGGTGAAAGGTGGAATGTATATACATATTATGTACAAATTTTATTTTTTTTTTCTGCAAAGATAATTTTTTTCTCTAGTTTTATATTTTCCATCATGAGGAGTTGTTTCAAGGGATGTAAAATTACAAAAAGGTATTTTTATTGTTAATGCCAAAAAAGTATAAATATCATGCAAATAAAGAGATATTTAAATGATATGTTGAAATGTATTTTATTTTTTTTATTTTTATAAAGAAAGGGATTTTTAAGGGTTAAAAAATGAAAAAAAAAGGAAAATAGCATTGAACCAAAATAACGATATAAAATTGATTTAAATTATATATTAAATTAATTATAAATATTAATAAATAACTTTTTTTGCCCATTTTATTAACAAAGGTGGTAGTTTATAGGGGATAAATTATTCAGCCAACTAAAAGTAATGTATTAAAGTATAAAAGGACCTTTATTTAACTTCATGAAACACTATTAAAGTCTAAAAAGTACTTTCCCAAAATTTCATTAAAATCGATGTATTAGGATAGAATTCGGACGTAATATCCTATTTTTGCTCTCAATGACTGGACTATATATCTGTTAGTCCAGTGAATAAGTGGTTAAGTCGATTTTTTTCCAAAATGGGTTAAGTGCACTAATGAGTAAATAATGACTTCTCAGATGTTGTGAATAAGTAGTTAAGCTGTGAGCGGACTCTAGCCAAGGTTATACGTATGTGTATCTTTGTCCATCTTTGAAATTTATGTACTATTTAGATTAAATCGACTAACCTAAAAACTTAATAATCGGTTATGACCAATCATCGTTTACTGTGCTTAACATGTTAACTCGAGTTGACGTCTTTTGGTCCCCTCTGGCCACTGTATATAAATGGTTAACTATAATATATTTAGGGCCGGTTGTGAACGCTAATCAACAATGATCACTATCAAATATTTAATTACTTTCACCAAAACTGTCAATGTCAACTTTTATTGGGTTGCTGAAAACATAATTGATTAAAATTATGAGATTAGTTAATCAATTGACATAAAAATTATTAACATAATTGATTAAGTAATTTCATATTATGTTTTCAGCAACCCCAACAAAGTTGACATTGACAGTTGGTGACAGTAATTAAATATTTGATAATGATCATTGTTGATTAGCTTTCGAACAACCGGCCCTTAATTACATTTTCTGACTAACTTACAATATAAACCAGATATATTTTGTCGTTCCCCACTTACGAGAGCCACTATTGTCGAAATCGAACTAATAAAAAATTTTTACCGTCCAATTTGACTATTTCAAAAATAGTTTGATTTGTATAAGGAAGGACGAGCATCTTCTGTTTGCCTAACTATTTACACTAAAATCTTTCGTGATTTAAGTTTAGATTTTAAAAAACCAAAGCAGCACACATGTCACAAATGTGACAATTTTAATGTACAAATTAAATTGTCCTCAGGAGAAACTAAAACACAATTAATAGCCGAAAGAGACGAACATTATAGCATGGCCCAATTTGCTTATGAACAGAAAAGTCAAGACAAGGCAATAGCTAAAGAAAATCAATCGAAAGGAGTTTATGCATTTGACTTGCAACAGTGCCTGCCTACCCCTTACATTAAAACCTCAGTTTATATCCATAAGAGGCAGCTGTGGAGCTTTAACTTCACGGTGCATGACATGGTAACAGAAAAATCAACTTGCTATTTGTGGGATGAAACTATATCTGACAGGAGAGCCAATGAAATCGCCTCATGCCTTAATCATCATTTTTTAACACACTTGCCCTATGAAAAAACGGAAGTAAAATTTTATTCCGATACTTATGGTGGTCAGAATAAAAATAATGTCATTGCAATAATGTTTCTTAATTTTGTTAATCAAAAAGCAAACCTGAATATCAACCACCAATTTTTGGTTAGTGGTCATATGCATATGGAGTGTGATATTGACCACTCCGTTATTGAAAGAGCCAAGAAAAAACCAATGTAAATAAATCATCAATCATCTTAAAAACTTTGTACAGGTAATCAGAATTGCTAAACAGAAAAATCCCTTGGAAATTGTGATGATGTTGAAAGATAATTTCTTCGATTTCAATTCACTTGTGACAAAACATTATTAAGATTATTAAAAAAATTGATAATGATGTCGAAAAGTTTCTGTGGAAACCAGTCCAATATCTTCAATATGTTAAAAGCGGCGACCATATTTCATTTAAATGGTCATTAAAACAAGAAGATCGTTTTAAAACAATAAATTTTGCTCATAGACTATATTATTTTTTTTACCTAACATTAACAAGAAATCAGTGCCGATAGCCACAGAAAAGAAAGAAGACTATTGTGTTTATTGCCTTTAATAGGTCCTTCATTCCATGCATTTTATCAAAATCTGAAAACGAAAAAGGATGCCGCCAATGATCCTGACCTGGAGGAATTGGATCCTGACCAAGATATAGAATCTAATTCAGAATAAATGTTTTTTAAACTGTAAAACTTTTTTGTTAAACTTTAAATAAAGAAATATTCTTTTTTAAGTTTTAAGCCATTAAACCGAAAAATAAAATATGTGTATAGATTGCCTTATTTTCATTAACATATTGAGGTGAATAACTGGGTAAGTCGACGGTGAATAAATGGGTTAAGTCTCATATCTAATTAACCTAATCACTTAGTAGTTACAGAATTAGACCAATAATACGTTTCTGTTCTATCTTAATTTTATGTAAAGTTTTAGCATTCCACCATATAAAATCGATTTATGGCATGTTGTCAAAACTTGTAAGTCGTCTCCTGAAAACTATGTAAACTTGACTTTTAACCACTTATTCACTGGAGTAACAGATATTAGCCAGATTATTTGCAAAATGTGTTTGATACATCAGCCGAATAATTATCAAAAATGAATAAAAAGCAAATGCAATCTTACATCTTTTTGCGACTTATTTTCGTCTTCTTCCTTTACACTCGACAGATTCCTATCATAAATAACATCTTTATGAATGGCATCCTTGACCAGATGTTTAAGCAGAGGTGTAGTATTATAGAGACTGACAGTCGTTGACATGCTCATAGAGTCACCCAGTGGGAAAGCAGATGGTATGCGAGTAGAAAATGATACTTGAGCTTGTCTGAATGAACCAGGATGAAATTCGTCCAACCATTCTACCACCCTAAAACAAACGCAAATAACATTAAAATCGCTTTAGTTGGGAAAGCTTATGGTATACAGGTCACATGAGTTAAAAACAGGATAACTGGACAATTCTTTCGCATACATATATAAAAATCGCAAATGCATCCATGTTTTATTCAATATATCTATATTTGTTAAGAGCGTAGACGCAAATATTTTACGGCTATCCCTACATTTTCTTTCTTTACACGGCAAATCACGTGTAGTAAAATTCTCACTATTATGGAGATGTAAACATTAGTTGACAATGGCATTGTCATCATTAACATAGAGATGGCTATTTCGTTCAGTTTTTGAATGTTCTTGGATAAATAACCGTTACCTGTAAAATCGCTTAAAAGATTAATTCAGTTAATTAATAGGATTATTTTTTCACTAATTATGTATTCAGTGTCATATTGAATTATTTTGCTCTTATGTTAAATCTGTGGACTAATCGTAGCAGACTATCTTCATCTTGGGCTATCAATATTGCGTCATCTGCATAACATGAGTATTTTTACTTCTTTGTTTCTCATTCTATATCCTCTTCCTTTGTTGACGTTTTTGATGATTTCATCCATGATTAAATTGAAGAGGATGGGACACAATGAGTCTCCCTGTCTTATTCCGCTGCCTATATCTACAGGGTGATTGATTAGTGGGGTAAAGTTCCGTAGATCCGTTATAGTAATAGATAGCGATAAAAGTTAATAACAAAAATTGTAGCCAACTTGAGGCCAATTGAGGGCCGAAAGTCGCTGAAAACTTCTATTATGTTTATTTTAATAATAAGGTGAAAAAAAGGAAAAAAGAGTGTGATTTTTAATTTCAAATATCTCATTCAAAAGAAACTTTTGTAATCTTGTAATAATGTAATCTTTCATTCTGCGTTTAAATTTTTCAAAAATATTTATTAGTTTTCCCAGGATTCGAAAAAAATGAACGCATTTAAAAATTTAATTGGTCCGAAATTTTGCGCCTACGCTCTAACACAAAAGTGTCAAAAATTTTTTGGACATCATGCGATAGATGTCATCGTTTGAAAATATTTGACAGTTATGCGCTCTCTCAAACATCGTCATCTACCGAAGACTAAATTAATATGTTTATCTGTTTAGCTTAGCATTTTTAGACAAAGTAACACTGGCGAAGCGTCCATGTAACCACTGTTACCATTGGTAACAGTTAAAAATCTTGCAAATAAATATTTTATGACTACTATGAAATAATTCCATTTATATTTTTTATCAACAGAAATATTTGTTAATAGTACCTCATTCAGTAAATAGCCAACTAGACGCACGAAAATATTGGCGAGATTATGTGAATCCGTTGCACGTTAATATACGTTGTTAGTCACATTTGGCAGTGGTAACGCAGGAGGAACCTCACTGTCGCTCGGGACTAGCTCCTTTCTGAAAATTTTGAAGGAGCGATGGCTCTAGATGCGGCGCGTGGGCACGCGGTGTATATCAGTATTGTAACCATTTTTTGGATTGGTAACGTTGGTTTAGTACCTATTACAGATTACAGTGTGCGTGCATTTAATAATTTAGGTTCAAAATAATTTTTTTAAATAAAATTTTTTTACATCTGGTTTTGGTAACACTTTAGAAAAAGTCACGCGTCGCCCTGCAAACTAATTTCGTTTTGCTTTACAAAACTATTACAATTTTACTAAACTTCATCACTCGCGAAGGAACTTATATTTTGATATACTTATAGACTACACATAATTATTTGTAAATAATACTCACCAAATTAGAAAGCTTCCATCAACTGGATGAATACTAAATAACAAGTCAGGACTGTGATGCCAATCTCTAAGGAAACTTTCGATTCTTACATCAACACCGTCTGATCCACCAGATTCCATCGCAGGTTCTTCGGACTCTTCTGAATCTGGATTATCTACTACAGGTCTGAAAAAACAATTGCCAGTATATCAATTATGGTCTAAGAGCTAGCAACGTTTTCGAGAAAGTATTTTAAGACAGCTGATTCTTTCATATATTGTTCCCCGTGCTTCCTCAAACACCGTACCGGCCATCTGGTTGCTGATACAGGTTGCGTTCATTACTACGCAGCACACCTGTACAGGTAAATACAAAATCAGGGTGACTGTTGTGATAAAGCTATAGTAATCCGCTATAGTAATAGATAACAATAAAAGTTAATATCAAAAATTGTAGACAACTTTGAGCTTCACATTACAAAATTAGTTAGAATGTTACAGGGTGTTCGATAACATAGTGGCAGACCAAACTTTTGTTTTTTTAAATGGAACACCCCATATTTTATTTTATATTCGAAATCTTCTTAACTTCCCCATCACAAAAATATAAAGGTTTGTTATGTTATACAGGGTATTTACAAAGTTATAACCAATGTTCTATGAAAATCGTAATAAATTCAGCTCCCTGTAGAAATGAAAGTAAGCACAACAGCAAAGGTTTATTGGTGCCATATTTTTTTGATGATTGTAAAAATTTATAAAAATGATTGATATTGCTAATTTTCTTTACATCGAATACAGGGTGAGTCAAAACGCAAGTACATTATTTTCTCAGTAATTTTAAATAGAACACCCTAATTAATAACTTGCTCTGAAAAATGAAAATATCTCGAAAACTAACAAATTTAGGCATAGGGAATATTATAGAAAAATTAAAGTACGGTAATGATACTTTTCGATAGTAATACAAAATACAGGGTGTTCCATTTAAAATTTCTGAGAAAAGAATGTACTTGCGTTTTGACTCACCCTGTATTCGATATAAGGAAAATTAGCAATATCAACAATTCTTAAAAACTTTCACAATCAACAAAAAAATATGGCACCAATAAACCATTGCTGTTGTGTTTATTTTTATTTATACAGGGGACTGAACTTGTTACGATTTTCATAAAAAATTGGTTATAACTTTGTAAAAGCCCTATATAACATAACAAACCTTTATATTTTTGTGATGGGGAAGTTAAATGGATTTCGAATATAAAATAAAATATAGGGTGTTCCATTTAAAAAACATAAGTTTGGTCTGCCACTATGTTATCGAACACCCTGTAACATTCTAACTAATTTCGTAATATGAAGCTGAAAGTTGGCTACAATTTTTGTTACTAACTTTTATTGCTATCTATTACTATAGCGGATCTACTGAGCTTTATCACACTTATCAATCACCCTGTATATTAAATTTAAATTATTTTAGGACGAAAAATTTTTTATTACTTTTTAAACCACAGAAATGTCTGGACATTATAGTTCATATTTCTAATAATGTTTAAAAAGTAATGACAAAAAAATGTTTCGTCTTACAATAATTTTTAATTCGAGATATTTACCTGTAAAAGTGTGCTGCGCAGTAATGAACGCAACCTGTATCAGTAGCCAGATGGCCAGTACGGTGTTTGAAGAAGCATAGGGAATAATATATTAAAGAACAGTTGTCTTAAAATACTTTTTTTTTCCGAAGTATGCGGCAAAATAAACAATACTGAAATGAATATTGAAATGTTTATGATTATTTATATACACTGGCGGGCAAAAAATTTAGGTCACTAGGGGCCGGTTGTTCGAACGCTAATCAACAATGATCATTATCAAATATTTAATTACTGTCACCAACTGTCAATGTCAACTTTGTTTGGGTTGCTGAAAACATAATTGATTACAATTATGAAATTACTTAATCAATTACGTTAATAATTGTTATGTTAATTGATTAACTAATCTCATAATTTTAATCAATTATGTTTTCAGCAACCCAATAAAAGTTGACACTGACAGTTTTGGTGACAGTAATTAAATATTTGATAGTGATCATTGTTGATTAGCGTTCGAACAACCGGCCCGAGATGAATTATACACGTTTGATGCCTCGAACTTCCTAAACCTGTTGTCCGAATTGAGTGATTTTTTAGTAGCTTATAGATTTATTATTTAATAATCTCAATGTATTAATATTGTTGCTACACAGGTAAATGTCATTTTATACCAGGTGTAACAATCATACTGTGTTTCTTCCTTAAAGTTCGGAACACCCTGTGGAATATTATAACATAGATAAAATATTGAAATTAAAACTCGATTGTAGCCTTAGACTCTGTTAACATTTTCGTTTTTGATTAATTTGCTTATGTTGGATAATAAAAAAGTTAGGTACTTTAACAACTAGCATGTTCCTCATCAATACAGGATGTTTCTTAATAAGTGCGACAAACTTTAAGGGGTAATTCTGCATGAAAAAATAATGGCTGTTTGCTTTATAAACATATGTCCACAAAGGCTTCGTTTCCGAGATACGGGATGTTGAATATTTGTTGCTCTAAAACCGGTTGAGATATGCAAATGAAATTTGGTAGGTTTTAAGAGATAGTTATTGCGCATTTTTGACATACAAATAAGAATTTTATATTCACCATTGGCGTGCATACGGGTATAAATATTTTAGAGACATCCCGTATGCACGCCAATGGTGAATATAAAATTCTTAATTGTATGTCAAAAAATGCGCGATAACTACGTTTTAAAACCTACCAAATTTCATAACATATCTCAACCGGTTTTAAAGCAACAAATAAACCGTCAGTTTGTAAGAAAAAATTCAACATCCCGTATCTCGGAAATGAAGTATTTGTGGACATATGTTTATAAAGCCACAATTTTACTAAAGAATGAATTTATTAACGTTTCGAAGCCCAAATCGGGTTTCGTTGTCAAAATTCAAAATACTATTAAAATAAACAAAAATGTTGTTGCTAAGTAAAAAATTCTAAAAAAAGAAAAAATTCTACTAATAATTTATTTAATCTGACTCATTTATATTGGCAATTCAGACGTATATTATACATTTTAGTTCATTATAGTAGTAGACGTATATTATAGTTCATTCGATTACATGAAATCAATCCTAACTCAAGAATATCCGTCGCAAAAAAATCATAGCATGTGATCTGTCTTTAAAAAGACAACCAAATGCAACGATGACAGTAAAATTCTCGCATTAGAGATTCCATAGTAAATCACGAGGGAAAACCAGGAAAAAACCTCGTGATACTATCCCGACATCGTAAGTATTTAGTCTTACATTTAATTTACTTTCAAAAAACTAATACCAAATTCTGACTTTAATATTATTTATAATTTAAACATATTAAAGTCAGAATTTGGTATTAGTTTTTTGAAAGTAAATTAAATGTAAGACTAAATACTTACGATGTCGGGATAGTATCACGAGGTTTTTTCCTGGTTTTCCCTCGTGATTTACTACGGAATATCTAACGCGAGAATTTTACTGTCATCGTTGCATTTGGTTGTCTTTTTAAAGACAGATCACATGCTATGATTTTTTTGCGACGGATATTCTTGAGTTAGGATTGATTTCATGTAATCGAATGAACTATCTTTTAGTAAAGTCGTCCCAGGAACGCAACTCATAAATATTGGCGATATCATTTTAAAGTCTTCTACTTTAAAATGTATAATATACGTCTGAATTGCCAATATAAATGAGTCAGATTAAATAAATTATTAGAAGAATTTTTTTACTTAGCAACAACACTTTTGTTTATTTTAATAGTATTTTGTATTTTGACAAGGAAACCCGATTTGGGCTTCGAAACGTTAATAAATTCATTCTTTAGTAAAATTGTGGCTTATTTCCCATAGAAAATACTTAATTAAAAAAATGCCACAAGGAAATAGCTTCAGAACAACATGTTTATAAAGCCAACGGTAATTATTTGTTCATGCAGAATTACCCTTTAAAGTTTGTCGCACTTATTTAGAAACACTTGTTACTTTTTAGCTGTATTTAGTTGTTAAAGTACCTTACTTTTTTATTATCCAACATAGGCAAATGAATCAAAAAAGAAAATGTTAAGAAAGCCTAAGGCTACAATTGAGTTTTAATTTCAATATTTTATCTATGCTATAATATTCCACAGAGTGTTCCGAACTTTAAGGAAAAAACACAGTATGATCTTTAAACTCGGTATAAAATGACATTTGCTTGTCTAGCAACAATGTTAACACATGCAGATTCTTAAAATAATAAAGCTATAACATACTAAAAAAATAACATAAACCAGACAACAGGTTTAGGAAATTCGAGGCATCAAACATCTATAATTCATCTAGTGACCTAAATTTTTTTCCCGCCAGTGTATTTACTATACATGCAACCATTATTCACAACGACGTTCCCTATAAAGCAGATGTTAAAGATGCCCTCTGACACGAAAAAAATCTTTAATTCTAGTCTGCAATTCCGGAATGTCAGACGGAGGATCGGTCTACCCTTCAGCATTCCTCATATGTACGCATCAGGTGGCGTTAGGTAAGGTGAGTGGCAATCTCCCAAAATGATCGAGCACTATTCGAAGGTGCTCCCTGGCCGTGTGACAAGTTGCCCCGTCCTGCTGAAACCATTATTAATTTTAAGCTTGGACCGTTTTAGTGACATTTTCCTAGTACTCCACGATAAAAATTATTTCTGCAAAACTGAGAACCATCCTGAAGCACTTAACATTAACACCACATTCAAGTAAGTCATAACGACGTTCCGAAACCATTCAGTACGTTTCGGCGCATGACACAGACAAATTTGAGGCATACGCATTTCAGTACCAATTATGTTGCTGCATACCGTACTTAAAAATATCCACTAACGCAGTAGGTAAATATCAGAATTACCTGGCGAATTCTTCTAAAAACAATTCTGCTTGCAGACTGAATTGCATTTCTTTGTTGTCCAGCCAGTGAAGAACAAACGCCGGTTTTGGACTGCAGTAGTTAATGCTTGGAACAAGTGGTATGTCTGTTTCTGCGTTCACCGATGCAGCCAGATGAAAATGTAGACCAGGAGTTATACCTACACAATAATATGTAATTAAAATAAAACAATATATCTGTCACTCTTAAGAGAGTAGGCGCAAAATTTCGTGCCAATGCTTTTTAAATGCATTCATATAATACCGGGTGTCCAGTTATATTTTCCCTCATTTTAACTGCCTATAACTTGTAAACGGCTCAAGATAGAAATATGCGATTTTCGCCGAAATGTTTTATTTTAGTAAAAGTTTTGTTTGAATGGATTGAATTTTTTATATCGCTTTAAAAAAATGGCGGATTTTTGAAAAAAAAAACGTCGATTTTTTTTTAATGAAAGACTCGGTATATTTTTTTGTAAATTGAAGGAACGATCATTCACCTATCCAGCGATATAAAATTTTTTAAAATCGGTTGTCAAATGACTGAGTAATTAATTTTTAAAATGAGAGATGCAATGTGGAAATCACATAACAGAATATCAATTTGCTTAGTTATTTTAATCAATGATATTTAGTTATGTGATTTCCACGTTGCATATCTCAATTTAAAAATTAATTACTCAGTCATTTTAAAAAACTTTATATCACTGGATAGGTGAATGGCCGTTCTTTCAATTTACAAAAAAATATACTGGGTGTTTCATTAAAAAAAGTCAACAACGTTTTTTTCAAAAATCCACCATTTCTTTTTTTCGTCATTGAAAGCGATATAAAAAATTCAATACATTCAAACAAAACTTTTACTAAAATAAAACATTTCAGCGAAAACCGCATATTTCTATCTTGAGCCGTTTAGTAGTTATAGGCAGTTAAAATGGGGGAAAATATAAGTGGACACCCGGTATATGAATTCACATATAATATGAATAAATATTTTACATTATTACCGAGGGCCGAGACTCTTAAAATAAACAAAAAGTTCCTATTGGATGTGGGGGCGTCAAGATAGAACAAAAAGATGCATTGTTTCGGAAAAATTCAAACAAGCTTATATTTTTCTAAAACTTTTTTTTGTTAGTTTATATACATGTTAAAGTAAAAAGTTCTACTCACAGATTTTGCCGCTAATTGTTTATTCATTGTTTAAACAATAACAATTGTTTTGTATAAATAATTTTAAAACTATCGTTGAATTCATCATTTTACTTTGATCCAATATGTTTCTATTTTGTTTTTGATTATGCTGAATCCGAATTTGGCATTACAATTTGAAAATTCTTATACACAAGCTCTTATACAGTATGTCTGCGTAGCAAGGAACCATATTAAGGGAAACTTTTTTATTATCAATTTTACGAAAAAAAGTTGTTCTCAATAAAATGCTCTGCATAGTCTAAAATCTAAAACTCAATCATCAGATATCAAATTTTATCAATTTTATACGGGGTATGGGGTGTGTCAAAAATATGGATTTTGTTAGAGAGTAAAGTAGCTTTATATTCCAGAATATCAAAAATTGTTATTATGAAAAGTTGTTTGGAATTAAGAACTATATTGTAATACGTAATTACATCTGTCTAATTGAAAAAAAAAATCAATTTTCTCTCGAATTACTTCAGTTTGTTTTAATTACGAAACTATTTTATTATAAATTTTACGAGAAAAAGTAATTCTTCATAAAATACTCTATCTGGTCTAAAGTCTAAGATACAACCATCAGATATCAAACTTTTTCAATTTTATACGAGGTATGTAAAAGATAAGAATTTCGCTTAATAGTTACGTACCTTTATAGTTCACAATATTTCAATTAGAAGGATGTAATTGAACACTGAAACATATTTTTTAATTCCAAACGACTTTCCTTAATAACAATTTTCGATATTGTGAAATATAAAGGTACTTTACTCTTTATTGAAATTCATATTTTTTGACATAGATACCTCGTATAAAATTAATAAACTTTGATATTTGATGGTGGTGGCATCTTAGATTATATATAATGCATAGTATTTTATAAAGAATAACTTTTTTTCGTAAAACTTATAATAAAAAAGTTATCAATAGGCTCCAAGTTACGCAGACATACTGTATAAGAGCTACAAAAATTTTTTGTTGAACATTTATTATTGTTAGAGCTTATTATTAAATGTCTTTTAGGTAAGTTTTACAGAAAAAAGTTTTGATCACTTTGTATAAACATTTTTTAGCTGGTAATTTTTTTCGGTTTTTGTATTACATTTTTGTTATCTTTCTTAATTTTCTCAAAAAAGATAGTTTATTTCATTTCTAAACTAAAAGAATGTAGTGCATTTTAAATATTAAGCTTAAAAAAAGCACCTATAAAATTGTAATAAATCTGTTCAAACTTGAGTAATACCGTCTTAAAGTGGTGGTAATTCTGTAAAACTACGAAGTTTTCAAAAAATACATTTATTGAGACGTCGTCATATTATTTGAACTATATTTTTGATATATTTTTTTAATAAAACATCGTTTAGTAAGATGTTTTAAACGTAAGTTGTACTGAGAGTTTTATAAGAAAAATTGTATTAGTTACACATTTTTAAACAAAATTCATGTAAGTCTCATTTTCCGCCCACACCGTTCTTATGCCCATACATTTTATGCCTTTTTATTATAACCATAAGATAGCCTAATTGTCCTTATTTCATGTCCACTTTGTAAAATTTCATCTCATCCATTAGTTAAAGAATTACATTAAAATAACTCAATCGTGCACTTCGCCGAACGCTAGCTTACAGTGCGCCAATGTTTGTGAGAAGGGTGACTTTAGAGTTATAAATAAAAAATTATAGAAGCTACACATTTAATTTTAGAAAACTCTTTATATAAGGTTTATTTGTAAAATTTTCTGAATTTTCCAATGGTCAGTTTTTTTTTCGAAAATTTATATTTTCGAAGTTATTTAAAAAACATCTAATTTCGCAGTTCCAGTAGAACTTTTTGGTATGTTGCTTCTTAAACTTAAGAGGATCGGTACGTTTTTTCGGCTGCAATGCAATTCAAATGGGGATTCATTTTTTTCGAATCCTGAAAAAACTAATAAGTATTTTTGAAAAATTTAAACGCAGAATGAAAGATTACGTTATTAGCGAGGGCCGAAAGTCCCTGAGAACTTCTATAATGTTTATTTTAATAAGTTACAGGGGTGAAAAACTAAGAGAAAATTTAGTGTGATTTTTAATTTCAAATATATCATTCAAAATAAACTTTTTATTTATTCTAAGGGACTTTCGGCCATCGGTAATAATTTAGTCTTTCATTCTGCGTTTAAATTTTTCAAAAATATTTATTGGTTTTTTCAGGATTCAAAAAAAATGACCACAATGCCGTGGTAATATTTTCCAAATCTATCTTTGTCTTACAACGCACTCAGCCGAATATAATATTGTCAGCATATATAGGGCTTTTCATCGATTGTCATTTGTTTCGAGCTTCTGTCATGTGTCACATAATATTAATATATCTACGCCATACGTCTTTGGTTTGTATCATTGTTATATACCAATAACGTATGACGTAGATATATTAATATTATGTGACACACGACAGAAGCTCGAAACAAATGACTGTGAATGAAAAGCCCTATTGTCAGTCAGACACTGACAATCAGTGACAATTTTAAATATTTGACATTGCATCGGGAATGTGTTGAGTTATTGATTAAATATTATTGATATATAGTGTATTTGATAAATAATTGATTTAAGACGTGAACTTAAGAAATAGTTATTTATTGTGTATTATTTGTGGAAGATCCAAGCAGAGAATACATCAGGATAATATATTCTGTGATCCAAGTATTTTGTTGTTAAAGATGTTCAAAATTGTAAGCGTTCCATAACAATATATTATTAAAAAATCACTTTAACACTTTTCTTTTTTTCTCGATTGAGTATTAGTCTTTGTTGTACAAATAAATTATTACAATCACTGAATACATAGTTAGTGAAAAAATTATCACATTTATTAACTGAATTAATAATTTGCAATTATAAAAATAACAGTTATCCAAGAACATTCAAAACCCATCTCTTTAAATTAATGATGACATTTTCAAGTAGAATGACATTCTAGTACTGTTTACATATCCATACCAGTGTGAATTTTACTACACGTAATTTGCCGTGTAAAGACAGAAAAAGTAGGGACACACGTAAAATATTTGCGAATTATGTACCCATAGCCTTAATGATATATTTTAAATTTTTCAAAAATACTTATTAACTTTCTCAGAATTGGAAAAAATGAATACATTTAAAAAGCATTGGGTTGAAATTTTGCGCTTATTACTAGTAATACTGGTGTTAATATGCAAAATATTTTTTACCTTCTACATTTTACTATTTAAGTAAATGGAAAATAAAAAGTCTTACCCGTTCCATGATATCCATAGGAATGAAAATCGTGAACGCTATACGTAGAGGGTAACGTTGGTATAAGTGGAGATGCATAGCCTTTACCATGTCCCTGATCTTTTGCGTTACGCCGTATGTGAAAGCAGGTCCTAAAAATTAAATTTTATATATTTGTGTCATTTTTAAAGTTACACGTCTTTAACTTTAGGGGCCAAACGAAAGACAAAATTTTTTTTCTTTAATATATATTTTAAATTATGTTCTGTTGTGATTTATAGCTTTTTTTTCGAATTTAAAATTTTTAAGTTCTATATACTTACTTCATATGTTTTAGTCGTTGCATAAATCGATGTTTGTGCCTGTGTGTTCTAAACTTGGGATGGTGTGCCTGTGGGTCTAGTTGAGATAAATTGACCAGGCCATCTTCTGGTAAAACGGTTTCCACCCACAAACGACAGATGTTGTCTTTGCAAGAAGTTACCAGCATGTTTGATACTGATCCCCTAAAAGGTTTTGTAATATAAAGAAAAAGCACATAACATAAAATCAGTATTGAAAGATGGAAATTAAACATTTAATATGGAATGCACCCACTTATCAACATGTATTTTCAAATTTCGTGAATAACATAGTATGTAAAAAAGATATTTTTTGAAATCATCTAATTTTTGTAATTTAACCAGTGGCGAGCTCTCAGGATTGGTGTCAACATTTTCTCCCTGGAGCAAACAATGCTTTTTTAAAAAATTATCTATTCATTTTTGAATTTACTACAATTTTTTTTTAATTTGAACTACAAAAAACTGACACGTACCTACTTAACTAGTTGCAGTTTTTTAAAGAAAATATCTACAATAACGTTCATTTTTATTGAATAAAAGGTGTTTGCTTTTTTACGTGAATATGAAGAGATTTTAAAAAATATTTTAAATTTTTTTTTGCTCAAATTACCTAAAGAATAGTGAGCAAAATGTTGCCAGAAAATACAAATAGGTGAATGTTAAATTATGGATCGCAACTACCTATCAATAAAATATTCTGCTAATTTCCAAAATAAAAACACTTCGCAATATATTTTCGTACAGTACTTACTTTGGCATATATTTACTAGTAGTCCTCCAAGAAATATGAGTCACAGCCCTTGGATGAGCAATGTATACAAAACTATAGTCCAATTCCAGAGGTCCT
The DNA here is from genome assembly GCF_917563875.1 of Diabrotica virgifera virgifera. Taxonomy (NCBI): domain Eukaryota; kingdom Metazoa; phylum Arthropoda; class Insecta; order Coleoptera; family Chrysomelidae; genus Diabrotica; species Diabrotica virgifera. The sequence continues at coordinate 148,008,199 of NC_065449.1, forward strand.
TCCATGCTTTTTGATGTAAAGAGCACTGAAAAATATATGAAAATATTAAACAAACATTTAAAGAACTTCTGAAACTGTTTCGTTTTCTTGTGGCATGTACAGCTGGTTCCTAAAAAACGATACGACTCTTAGTAAGATTTGAGCAGTGTATTTGATTGGTCTGACATTACATTATATTTATTAAGACAGACAAATAATAAAATAAACAAACAAACAACGGATTACCTATGTTAATTCATAAATTGTAATAATTATCAAGGTCTAAATTTTGATATTATTTTGAGTTCCTGCATTTTATAAAGAGTATATAAATGATAGTTTTTACACAAAATAGGGTTGTTGTCCCACGTCCGGACTAGGGTGGTTGTTATTATTTTTATTATTATTAAGGAATAAAACAAACGACTTAACTCAACAATATATTAAAGTAAGAATTGTAACCAAATTAAAAGATAACTGGGCACTATCAAAGGCAGCAGAACATTTTAACATAAGCAGAACCACAGTTTTTCTATTAATAAAAAATGGGAGGAACAAGAAACTCTCGAAAGAAAGCGAGGGTCTGGAAGACCAAAACTATACTAAATTTAAGTATAGTAATAGTAAGTATAGTATAGTATAAATGTATATAAAAAAAAATTAAGTAGGTTGTTGTTGATAAAAATGAAAGCAGCAGTTGTTGAATAAATAAAAAGCAGTTTTTATGAAAAGTCAAATCTCTAGTTCTTTCTTAAATTAAATATATAAAATCTAATAGGTTATGTGGCCCCAGATCATACTTAACTACTGCGTATATTTAGTTTAAAGTATCGGTGTGTCCGAAAAAGCAAGAAAGTATATTTAAAGACTTTGCCGGTGTGTCCGAAGTATAAGGGTTTGAAAGAAAATACTAGACCCAGTGAAAGAAAGAAATAGAGTGGCGTGTGTCGCCGGAAATTTGAAGCAAAAAAAAATAATGGGTGACAAAATAAATATATCCACAGTTGGTAAATTTGATGGCGTTAACTTTCAACAGTGGAAGTTCCAACTGAAATGTGCCTTAAGGGCCAAAGGTATATATGGAGTTATTGATGGCTCGTTAATCAAACCAGAAGTAGCAGGAGACGAATTACAGGCATGGTTTAAAAAGGATGCCCAGGCTAGGTTCACTTTAACGTCTATTTATGAGCAGAAATCAGAATCAAATAAAATGATGTTGCATGAACGGTTTCATCAATATAAGATGAGTAGCCTAGATACTATCGCTCAACACATAGCAAAAGTGCAGAATGTTGCTAAGAAAATTAAAGAAGCAGGTGATGATGTGAGTGATATTGCTATTATGACAAAAATACTGAGTACATTGCCCCAAAAGTACAGAAATGTTAGACAGGCATGGTTGTCCGTAGACAGTGATAAACAAACTATAGGTAACCTTACCGCAAGACTGTTAGATGAAGAAATGAACTTAACTGCATATGAAGAGACAGAACAAGCACTGGCAACAATGTCATTCAAAGGAAAATATGATCAGAAAGGTCAAGAAAGGGGTGTAATATGTTTTGGATGTAGAAAGCGGGGGCACATTGTCAAATTTTGCAAAGAGAAAAAGAACGAACAGGAAAACAGTAGTAGCTGGTCATATAGAAGTCATAATCGAGGCAGAGGTGGCTTTAGTAACTACAGAAAAGGTTACAAAAAGAATGACAGAGCACAAGCTGGCAACTCTACAGAAAATCAGCATGGTGGTTCTTCGAGTAGCGCATATTATAATGTTAATAATGAGAGTGCATTCAACATAAAAGAGAAACAGCTAAAAAAAGTGGATACAAGTGATGATTGGATTATGGACAGTCGTGCATCAGCACATACAGTAGGAAAAATGAAAGAATACCCATGAACGAACATATAAAACACGCTGTATTTTCCTGTCACCGTATCACACAAAAAATTGGCCATCGCAAGTATATGTAATAATTATTATTACATGTACTTGCGCTGGGCAATTTTCTTTCTGACACGGTGACAGGAAAATACAGCGTGTTTTATATGTTCGTTCATGGGTATTCTTTCATTTTTCCGACTGTATGTGTTACAGGGAAGAATATTTTTTAATATTGACAGAACTTTTACATCACAGGTATCACTTGGCAATAATCAAACACTACCAGTACAAGGTAAGGGAACTATTAAAATAGAGAAGTTGATCAATGGACAATGGTTTAAATCCACTATAAATGATGTGCTATATATCCCACAGTTGAGAAAGAATTTATTTTCAGAAGGTGTTTTGACAAACAAAGGTATGAGTGTAATTAAGATTAACAATGAAGCCAAAGTATATGAAAATGAGAATCTAGCAGCAGTTGCTATAAAGGATATAAACAACACATATAAAATGATGTTTCGCACAATAATATATAATGCATGTGTGACTACAGTAGATGATTTAAAGATATGGCATGAAAGATTGGGACATGTTAATAAGAAATATTTAGAAGAAATGGTAAAAATGAACTTAATCAAAGGTAAATCAAAAATGAATAACCATTTTCAATTTCGTTGCAAAACGAAAATACAGCCGAACCATATTCTAGTCCAATCAGAGAGTGCATCAAGCACCTCTACCGGTTTAGAAACTTATTAGTCTCTCATCAGGAGGCACATATGCTGCTCTCCCCGATCCAACCAAAACAAACCCCAGCGTGCAGTCCCGGATTGCAACGAACGAAATGGCATAGATGCCCTAGCGGCAACTGCTAACAAAAAGACTAAGTTTTCACTCTAATGGCATATAAAACAACATAATGTTATTCCACATCCCACCAGAATGAAAACAATGGGAACCTTCTCTGGTTACACCTCCGAGGCTTCTACAATTTGCAAGCCATACGGATGCTGAGACTAAGGAAGATGAGGGAATTCTACAATTTACAATTCACGTCCCATCTGCTCAGGGCGGTAAAGTTCCAACGATAATGGTTCCCTTTGTACTCTAATCAGAGTAAATGTAAATCAAAAATGAATAACCATTTTCAATTTCGTTGCAAAACGAAAATACAGCCGAACCATATTCTAGTCCAATCAGAAAGTGCATCAAGCACCTCTACCGGTTTCGAAACTTATTAGTCTCTCATCAGGAGGCACATATGCTGCTCTCCCCGATCCAACCAAAACAAACCCCAGCGTGCAGTCCCGGATTGCAACGAACGAAATGGCATAGATGCCCTAGCGGCAACTGCTAACAAAAAGACTAAGTTTTCACTCTAATGGCATATAAAACAAACAACATAATGTTATTCCACATCCCACCAGAATGAAAACAATGGGAACCTTCTCTGGTTACACCTCCGAGGCTTCTACAATTTGCAAGCCATACGGATGCTGAGACTAAGGAAGATGAGGGAATTCTACAATTTACAATTCACGTCCCATCTGCTCAGTGCGGTAAAGTTCCAACGAGAACATTGATTTTTTTTTAATTTTTTTTTATTTACATTTACTCTGATTAGAGTACAAAGGGAACCATTCTCGTTGGAACTTTACCGCGCTGAGCAGATGGGACGTGAATTGTAAATTGTAGAATCCCCTTATCTTCCTTAGTCTCAGCATCCGTATGGCTTGCAAATTGTAGAAGCCTCGGAGATGTAACCAGAGATGGTTCCCATTGTTTTCATTCTGGTGGGATGTGGAATAGCATTATGTTGTTTTATATGCCATTAGAGTGAAAACTTAATCTTTTTAATCAAAGGTGTTACAGAAAAGAAACAAGATTTTGTGTGTGAAGGTTGTTTGATGGGAAAACAACATAAGAAGACTTTTAAAGAGAGACCACACACTAAGTTACCTCCTGGAAAAAGAATATTTAGTGATGTTTGTGGACCTATGCAAACTGAATCTGTACGAGGAGCACGTTACTTTGTAACATTCAAAGATGAGTACACCGGGTATAGAGTAGCATATTTTATTCGACATAAAGCAGATGTACTAGATTGTTTCAAAGTATATAATAGAAAAATTAAGACAAAGTATGGCTATTCTGTTGAAAAACTGCATACAGATAATGGTACTGAGTATACAAATAATGCTTTCAAATTGTATTCAGAACAAGAAGGTATAGAGTCAGAAACCACAGCACCATACACTCCAGAGCAAAATGGCAGATCTGAGCGAGATAACAGATTGATTGTAGAAATGGTTCGATGTATGTTATACCAATCTGGAGTAGATAAGAGGCTATGGGCAGAGGCAGTTAATACTGCCATCTACATTTGCAACAGAATTACAAGCAAACAGACACCAGGTTCTACAGCTTATGAACAGTGGACAGGGCAGAAACCTGTATTTGACCACATGAAAGTGTTTGGGTGTGATGCATATGTACATATTCCTGACCAGAAAAGAAGGAAACTAGATGCAAAGAGTGAGAAGGTTATATTTGTTGGATATGACAAAAACTCCACAAATTATAGATTATTCAACCCAACAACACAGAAAATAGTGATATCTAGAAATGTGTTTTTCAATGAGAAAATGTACAGTGCAAAGAAAAACAATGTGATCAAGATAGCAGCAGAAGATGATGTGACAATTTTTGAAATACATGAAAATGAACTTGAAGAGAGACAAGAAGAACAAATAAACGTTAATAATGAAATAGAAGTTTTACAAGATGTTGACAATATACCCAACTTGAGACCACAACGAAATAGACGTTTACCAGTCAGATTAAATGATTTTGAGGTAAATTTTGATATCTGAAATTGATATACCACAAAGGTATGAAGAAGCAGTGTCAAGTAGTGACAAAGAAAAATGGAAAACTGCCATAAATGAAGAGTTTGATGCACTAGTGAAAAATGAAACATGGACTATGGTTAAGAAGCCAGACATGCAGTTCTATATACAAACTGCATTTTTATATGGACATCTTGACGAAGACATTTATATGTCACCACCTGAGGAGCTAAAGTGTGAACCCGGCCTAGTGTGCAAGTTAGATAAGTCGTTGTACGGTTTAAAACAATCACCACGGTGTTGGAATCGAAAATTCCACTCGTTCTTGGCTAACTACGGTTTTCAAAAATCATCAGCTGATCAGTGTGTTTATACTGGATATGTAGACAATATTAAAGTGATCTTAATCATTTACGTTGATGACGGTTTGTTATTTTCTGAGAAAAAGTTAGCAATAGAGACAGTTTTATGCGCGTTAAAAGACTGTTTTGAAGTGACCGTGTCAGTTGGGAACTATTTTGTCGGACTAGAAATTACAAGAAACTTAAAGGCTGGTACAATGTTTCTAAGCCAAGCAAGTTATACAAAACAGATAATAGATAGATTTGGTCAACAAAATGCAAATCCTGTAAGTACACCAGAAGATATAAGTGCTGACTTAACAGGTGAGTCAAATAAGAGCATGCCATATAGACAAGCTGTAGGTTCATTAATGTTTTTAGCCGTAGTGTCAAGACCTGACATTGCACGTGCGGTGGGAGTAGTCAGCCGTTATACAAACAATTACAATGCAGCACAATGGAATGCCGTCAAAATAATCATCAGGTACTTAAAAGGCACAATAAATTATGGCATTTGTTATGACAAATTCAATCAAGTTAACATGCATGGATACAGTGACGCAGATTATGCAGGTGATAAAGAAACTCATCGTTCCACCACTGGCTACGTGTTTAAGATGGCAAATGGTCCTATTACCTGGACAAGCAAGAGACAGACCTCGGTATCTTTATCAACAACCGAATCTGAGTTTGTAGCTGCATCACAAGCAACAAAAGAGTTGGTGTGGCTTCAAAACCTTTTATCAGATCTTGAAGAACATGCAAGTTTGCCTACCACTCTATATATAGACAATCAGAGTGCAATAAAACTGATTAAAAATCCAGAGTTCCACCAAAGAACAAAACACATAGATGTGAAGTTCAAGTTTGTTCGTGAAAAGTATGAGCTTGGATATATGTTTCCAGAGTATGTTAATACAAAAGAACAAGAAGCAGACATCTTCACCAAAGCATTGCCTAAAAATCAATTTGAAATGCTTAGAATGAAAATTGGAATTGGGACAACAGAACAGAAATAGTAATTTGTTTTGTTAGCTAGTTTTGAATTTATTCGGTGGACATTTGTTATATTTTTTTATTTAAAAGGTTTGTTCATGGGTTGAACAACTTAACAAAAAGGTAGGAGTATTGGAATATGTTTTTGTAATGTTTATATAAATCACCCTTTAGGTTGTTATTTAAAATGTATATAAAAAAAATTAAGTAGGTTGTTGTTGATCAAAATGAAAGCAGCAGTTGTTGAATAAATAAAAAGCAGCTTTTATGAAAAGTCAAATCTCTAGTTCTTTCTTAAATTAAATATATAAAATCTAATAAAGGAATTATGAAATTGTCTTCTTCAGAGAACTCTTCCCAAACCTGTTGTATACCGTGCCTCAGCTCTTTAGCATTTTGAGGTAAAAAATTACGCCGATACAACCGTTTTATAATAACCGTATTATCTTTTATTAATATTAAAAACTGTTGTTCTGCTTACGTTAAAATGGTTCGCTACGGCTGGTAGCCAACCATCTTCTAATTTCGTTACAATTCTTGCTTTTAGTTCTTTGCTAGCATGTGGAGCCATTTTTTGAGGTTGAACAGAATAAGTTATCTGACAAATTTCAAGATTTGGCAGTGACAGTATGTAAATAATAAGTATTTATCCTTCAAAATACACTGCTCAATTTTCTACAAAGTACGCTTTAAAAATCGTATCAGTTTTTTTAGGAACCAGCTCTACATGTACAGCTGGTTAAACTGATACGACTCTTAGTAAGATTTGATCATTTTGAGCAGTGTATGATAGGTCTGACATTATATTATGTTTATTATGACAGACAAATTATAAAATAAACAAACAAACAAACAGCCATTTTTGAGGTTGAACAGAATAAGTTATCTGACAAATTTTAAGATTTGACAGTGACAGTGACAGCATGTAAATAATAAGTAGTTATCCTTCAAAATACACTGCTCAATTTTCTACAAAATACGCTTTAAGAGTCGTATCAGTTTTTTTGGAACCAGCTGTACAATTACGATCACTGAATAGTTTACACCTTAATTTTTATATTGTAATACTGTAAAATTGCGTTGTGGCATTTTTATGATTAATTATTTATATGGGAAATAATTAATTGTGTCGTACGGATCTGATAAATGTCAAAGTCAAAAAATTTCAAAAAGTCAATACTTGTCAAAAATTTCTTGTGTTGAAAAATAAAATAAAACGATATCAAATTCCTCCAAAAAAACTTCTTTGTATACTTCCCATTTTGTTAATTTTTTTTATTTAGCTTAATGCCTCGGCAACTCATGGCCCTTGGCATTTTTGTTAAATATAGTAAAATATATTTATATTGTTTTGATTTTTTAATTTTAATCAACCTATTCTAGGTACACCACTGGTAACGTCACTTTGACGTAAAAGGTGCGTTTAAACGAGGTAAAATTTAAAAAAAAAATGGGCTCCTAGATACGTAAGCCTGTAAACTATTCAATGATCGTAACTGTACAAGTTAAATATTATATTTATATGCGATTAAGCCACAAACGATTGTCATACAAATTACATTTTATATTTGTTTTAGACGTTTCGACTTTCACTTGACTTTTCAAAAAAGAAATAGGCTTTTTAAAAACGATTTGAGTAGTCGAAATCAAACAATTAAGGAAATGAACATACTGAGTCTAGAAATATTAGGCATAAGCAAAATGCACTAGTCTCGTTTCGGTAAAACATTTGTCATAGATAAAACGGTATATTAGATTAGATTATGTGAGATCGTTAAGGTTTTGCAGCCTCTCCGCACTTCGACCTATAGAGATCTTTTGTGCATATCTTAATATAGTTAAACTCTAGGATGCCAATACTTCTGAGGAAGTTGATTAGCATCCTAGATGACTTGTCTCCTATGTCAGAGAGCGCTAGAGTGACCTCATCTATGAATTTTAGTCGTTTGCAGAACAGTGCTACATAGTTGCATAGTATATGTTCTGCTGTTTCTTTTTCGTTGTCACAGAAACGACAGTTCTCGCCATCTGATTTGCCCATTTTTGAGATGATATCTCAGAGGACAGTGACCAGTGAAAAGGCCAGTGATCATTTTCATATATTTTTTACTCATTTGGGGAATGCGGTTTGTTGCAGTAGATGACACTTTGATGAGCCTTTTTGCTTGTCTTTGTCCTGGTGTGTTAGACATTATAGTTGTAGTGAATTGAGTTCCCAGGTCCGGAGTTCCTCTCTAATGTGGCTTTTTGATAGTCCACAGAAGTGTTCTGGATTTTGGAATGAGGTATTAGCCCCCCAGTATTTCTTTTGCAAGGCTATCAGCTTCATCATTTCCTGCAATTCTCTTGTGACCTGGCACCCACATCAAAGTTACTTTGTTACGTTTCGCCAGCTTCTTGAGGGATTGTTTACAGTCCCAAACCAACTTTGACTCACAAGTAAATGACTTTAGAGCCTTTAAGGCAGCTTGGCTGTCTGATAAAATAAAGACTTTTGCCATACGAGTGTCCCGGGTAAAGATAGTTGGGAAAAAACGGTATATTACTCAGAAAATAACACCTGAGATCATCTATATGGATAATTATTTCCAGGAGACTAAAAACATGCGTTGTAAATTTTGTTCGCTTTTCGGATAGAATATTGTTATTACAAATACAGGATCACACAGTGAATATCAACAAGTAGAAGTGTGTTTTAACTACGAATAAACCAGAAGTTGAAATTTTTTTATGAAAAATCCAGAAAAAATTTACAATACACCAGGAAACAATAAATTACAGTAATAATGGACGATTTAAATATAAAGATAGGGAAAGGCCGAGTGTACAAAACAAAAGGTCATAGGTGATTATTATTTTGAATGCCCACGTGGTTTAGATTACCACCCATGTTAGGATACGTTAACTAGTGCTAAAAGATAGTTTTCCGCTGTTACCAGAGGCGTGCTGTGAGGATATATACTTCCTTTTTTCCCCTCGCTATCTACGCCACACTCGTAATAATCATTTCAGCATGTTATTTTTAATTCTTCTTTACTTTTACGTAAATATAATCCTTTTGTCTAGATGCGATAGAGTAAGTAGTTTTCAAGTTAGTTGCATTTAAAGGTAAGGATTTAAAGGATTCAATAAGATTATGTATTTTAAACATTATGTGTTTAATTAAAGTAGTAAAATTGTAATATGTAACTCTACGGCTTACTCTTCTCTCATAAAGTGTAATAAAAGTTATGAAAATAATTAAGCATACAAACTACATTGATATAATGTCATTGTAGAAACTACAATGTGAGATTACACCATTTTGAAATCTACAAATACATACCATGCCTATTTTCATACCAAATTTTAACAAGTCTGTCATTTTCTCCACAAGTTGCGAAAAGAGTACCATCAGGACTAAATGCCAAATGTTGGACAGGAATGGCGGTATTAGCTTTCCAAACGCATTGCCATGAAGTTTGTTCTTGCTCTAAAATAGAAAAACACTAAGTAATTTCATACAACACTCCAAATAACTGAAATATCACATTTTACTTTATTTTGAGGCATTATGTGAATATTCAGCTACAGCTAACTATACTAGTATTTATAGCTACCTATTCGCTCCGTACATGACTGACGCGACACTTGGCGCCTTCACTTGACATTTCTGGATCTCACAATTTGAGATTAAACTTATGATAAAGTGAAGTTTCAAGTTATTGATATGTAATTAGTTTTTTAACGAAATTTTTACCAATTCATGTATAAAATTGATGTAATATTAAGAATTGGGTTTTTAAAAATTCATAACAATTTATCTTTTTAACTCTAAACGAACCGGAAAGGGAAAAAGCTACCCTCGTTTTTAAACTAGGAAGAGGAGTAATTCAAATTTACCGCGCTGTAATGCTTTATAATTGGTCCAACCGCAAGCAAGTTTACTCCAATAAATTATGAAATTTTGACACTATTCACATTTACGAAATTTTTAATCTATCGACAATTCATAGTTTAATTAAGTTATATCAGCGATTTTTGTGTTTTCTGAGGTATTCCTTGAATTTTTAGTTTTTTAGTCCTAATTTATATAAAAAAAAACTGTTGTTTTTAGAAGTCTTTAGCGAATAATTGTTATTAGTCTTATAAGTTGTCCGAAACTGATTACCTATTAGATTACCGTCGAAGACCTACATGATCAACTAAAAAAGAAGATGAATCTGGTCATTTTTATTTATAGTGTTCAACCAAAAAAGAAGATGAATCTGGTACTCCTACTACTTTAAATCTTTTCTCTAATGTATGCCATTATTGGAGGTCTATAGAAATTACACTTACTATTTTGGCTATTATTAGCACAATAGGGAACTTTTTTTTATTACATTAATAATGTTCAGATTTGTATAAAAATGAGATTTCCAAAATTTCACGCTTCAATAACGCATAATAACTCGTAATAAGAAGTAACGCATAATAAGAAGTAAAAATTTAAAGTCTTCTGTATTTTAAAATAGTTCAAAGTACCCGTGATGTCACATAGTTTTACTCTTAGACAAGGAAAGAGAGAGGACGAGTAATCCTATGATTAAAAGTGAAGCCAAACCGTCACCAGAGATTTTGATCATTGACGTATCTTTGGGGTATTGTTATGCATTGAGTATTTAAAATGAAAACATGAAATGTATTTAAAATGAAGAATTTGTGTATGGTAAATGTTTTATTAAGTTGCTCATATTATGTACATATATTTCAATACATACCTACATATGTTTTTATTACGAATTTTAGATGAGGATTTACTTTATTTTTTATGAAATTTTAACCTTCAACGAACACCCACCACTGGCAACCCATTGTTATATTTGATGTGACCGCCATGTTTTTGGTGACAAACAAACCAAAAACTGGCTTCACTTTTGGAACGTGTGTATTAAATGAGTGTTACCCGTCCTCCCTCTTTCCTTGCCTAAGGTTTTACTAGATTGTTATGTTTATGGATATATTTAGTTATATTCTTCTTCTCCTTCTTTAGTTTATTGGCCTCCACCTACTTGGGAGTAGGATGGGTATTTGGCCAGTACATCGTCGCGGAATAAGGGGAAAATATTTATATTCTAATGACATTTATCGTATGTCATTGTAATAATATATATCAGTTTGTTGAGATTGGAGTTTGATACAGTTTTTTAAAGAAATGAAAGAAGGTTTACTATGGAAAATAGAATCATTTTGTAAAAGTACAAGTTTTCTATGAATAGTTCAAACGATCAAAACCACTTGTAACGTCACATAACTGTATTTTCTACTGACGTTTATAATGTCTAATTTGAAATTATATACAATTTTGTTTACTTTGTTTTTGCAGAATGTAAACATATAACCCGATGACGTCACGACCCGTTTTGGGCTGGCTGCTATAATTTGAATTTTTAATCGTCTTTAGGGGCCAAACGAAAGACCAACAAAACTTTTTTTCTTTGATACATGTTTTAAATTATGTTCTGTTGTGATTTATAACATCTTTTTCGAATTTAAAATTTTATGCAAGTTCCCTATTAAATTCTTACGCAACATTTATTTACAATTTTTGATCAAATTTGGTATACAAACAATGAGAATGACATTACAAAGATACCTCCAATATTGTCATAGTTCGCTGCTACTTATGCTTGCATCGTTTCAGGGTACCCCCACCATGGTCACGCACGGAGCGAATATTAGTCAATGTAATGTCTATAATAATTAAATACCTTGCGGTTTATCAGGTTCATCATGAGGATCATCACCATCTTGATGACCTCCTCCTAGAGTAAATGTTACGGATGTTTGTTTAATATCTTCGTCTGCCGTCTGTGATTTTAAATGCCACAATTGAACATAAGTACCAGCTGTCAATAAACGGGTACCTTCCAAGTTCCAACTTAATGCACGTGTTGCAGAATCAGTTTTTAAGGTACCTGTTTGTACCCACCTATAGTCTAAACCCTACAAAGTGTTACAAATTATTTAATATCAATAAAGACTGTTAACAGCACATATTGTTAGGCAAAGTTTATAACGCAAACAACAAATTAGACCTTAAATTTCCCATTTGACACGTAATTTTCCTTGTAATGTGCTTTGACAGCTGAATTTAATGGATAGTCCCTTTATAGGGAGAACTCTTCAGTTAGAATTTCTGGAGACCAATAAGTTCTAGTTTAAAATTCTAAATGAATCTAAAACTCGCAAATAAACCACCAAAAAAAATAAGTACCTCTAATCAGGTAATGGATGATTTTGAAATGAAACACGTTAATAGCATAAAAAATAATCCTATAAGACACCAGTTGTGGTGGCTTTTGTCTTTTGCGATCGTTGAACAAATTAGCTGTGTACATTTTAAGTGTTAAGTATATCGCAAGGGTCCATTATTAGTTCATCTTGATCATTACGTATATGCACGTGACTTGTTTTTGTTGAAGATACCACCAATTTCCTTAATTTTCTTGTTGACATCGAAGCTGTCGCCGAGTTTTAGATAGGTTTTCAGCTTCGATGCAAAGTGTAGTCATCCATATCTCCTTCGCCGCTATAATTTCTTAATGTTTATTTGTTTATTTTGCGCAGTTCTTCTTCATCAATTCTTTCGTCCCCTTCCATTTTTCTTGTAATTTCCATTAGTTGCTTTGTTTCAGCGGTTATACATAAACTTATTTAACCCATTCGCGGACACGACTGCATATGCAGACACTTACAAAGGGAAATTACTGTCCGCATATGCAGTCGTTTCCGCGAATGGGTTAATATCGTAAAATATCCAATTTTATATAATTTTGTAACACATATATATGACTCTCACAAATAAAATGCAATATATTTAACATGTTACTGCAAAAAAGAATAAAAACCTGTCTGTGCATATTCATGTAACAATACATAAAAAAATTACATTTATCATAATATTATATTTACTCTGGGCTAATTAGCAAAATTCATGGAAAAGTTATTTACCAGCAATTTTATTGCTGGAATCGAATTATAAGATCCTATATAATATAGGTATGCAAAGTCCGCAGATAGTGTGCTACTTTTTTTATAAACAAAATGGCGCCGACAAATCGTATCTTTTTCAATTATTGCTCTATAACTCCGAAGATTTTAACTTTACAACAAAAACACCCAAATAAAAATTCACCGCAATTAAATTCTGCATAGAGATGTGTTTTTCACGATTTGCTCCGACGAAAATTTTCCTCGCAAAATGCGGGTTTTCCTAACAAAAACTCTAATTTTCAAATAAAGTTTTAGGTAAGTAATTATTAATCAATAATTAAATAACTTAGTGACATCAAAGCTTTCTTGGTACAGATTGTAATTCCAGAAGCCGGTGAAAATTAAACGAATATTTTGGAAAACAATTCAATTGTTAATTAACAATTTATGATCGCAATAATAACCAAAATAATCATGATACATTGATCAAACTTATAAAGATTATAAAGATGAGATGCTTATTTAATATTTTATCGACAAAATATAAATTTTTCTTTTTTTTTTGGCATATTTTTAAAATTTTGAAAAAAAAAAAATAGTTATAATACGCTGGTCTAATTAGTAAATACAAAGAAAGGTTATTTAGCAGCAATTTTATTGCTGGAATCGAATTATAAGATCCTATATATTATTAATATAGGTATGCAAAGTCCGCAGATAGTGTGCTACTTTTTTTATAAACAAAATGGCGCCGACAAATCGTATTTTTTTCAATTATTGCTCTATAACTCCGAAGATTTTAACTTTACACCAAAAACACTCAAATAAAAATTCACCCCAATTTAATTCTACATAGAGGCATGTTTTTCCCGATTTGCTCCGACGAAAATTTTCCTCGGAAAATGTGGGTTTTCCCAACAAAATCTCGAATTTTCAAATAATTTTTTTGAGCCAGTAATTATTTATCAATAATTATATAGCTTGGTGAAATAAAAGCTTTCTTGGTATAGATTATAAATTCAGAAGCCGGTGAAAATGAAACGAATACTTTAGCAACAATTCAATTGTTAATTAACAATTCAATTGTTAATTAACAATTTACAGTCGCAATAACAACCAAAATAATCATGAGACATTGATCAAACTTAGAAAGATTATAAAGGTGTGATGCCTATTTAATATTTTGTCGACAAAAGATAAATTTTTAATTTTTTTGCATATCTTTAAATGTTTAAAAAAAATTGTTATAAACAAATTAACATTTCTCAGAAATTGTTTATTATATTCTAATTTTAAAAATACTTAAAATGCGTATTTCGTAGGTCTTGAAAATGAATGCTTTAATAGCTATTTGTATAACAAGGGATGAAAGTGCTACTTTTCTTCCCGAGAATGAAGTTTACTGCCCGACGCGTAGCGGAGGTCGGTAATCATTCAAGGGAGGAAAAGGTACTTTACTCCCATGTTATACATATGGTTTTTCCACCTTCCTCAAATAACAATTCATTTTTTCATTTTTACTTAATCTATGTATGTAACTAACCAACAAAATTTATTAGAACTAAAACTAACAAGTAGGTACAGTATAACTGTCAACTGTCAAATCTAAGTAAAATTATTAATGTAAACATTGTTAAATCAAAATAACAATTTACTGTTTTTTGTCATTCTGCGAAATACCGGGTGTATTATAAATAAACGTTAAAATGTACAGATACTTACGTAATAGAAAATAGATATTGTACAGGGCGTCAATAAGTTATATTTCATGAATGAAATACCATGACGTCATTTTTACTTTTCCTCCCTAGGGAGGAAAAGTACAACTTTGCTCCCTACAATAAGGTCCGGAAAAGTATACTTTCGGTAGAGGTAGGTGGAAAAAAAAATTTCCAACCATTTGCAAAAAAGTTATGAAACAGCAAAGTAAATATACGATTTCTCCGTTGTTTATAATTTGTTTTAATTGTTTCAAAGCTTAAAAGTGAGTCTATGGTACAATCTAATTACTCACAAAGAATGTCAAAAATTAGTGCAATGGTTATATTTTAATCAAAGATTAAAAAACTTTTTTTTGTAATTTTTAGCGCAAAAGTAGGCCTGATACAGAGTCGGAGCTAAAATGTTCACTCGAAGCGACTGACACGCAGCATACATTATTTATTAAAAGTGTACGTCGCGCGGCCGCCGGTCGTCGCTCCGAGTGAAAATTTTAGCTACAGTACTGTATTATTCTACTTTCGCGCGTGTAAATTACAAAAAAATATATTTATAATCTTTAATTAAAATATAACCATTAAACTTATAATTGATATTTTTTTGTAAATAATTAGCTTGTACTTTAAACTCACTTCTACGCTTTGAAAGAATTAAAAAAAATTATAAACACCGTAGTAATCGTATGTTTACTTTGCGGTTTCATAACTTTTTTGCAAATTATTAGATTTTATATATTTTAATTTAAGAAAAAACTAGAGATTTGACTTTTCATAAAAACTGCTTTTTATTTATTCAACAACTACTACTTTCTTTTTTTTATCAACAACAACCTACTTATTTTTTTTATAAACATTTTAAATAACAACCTAAAGGGTGGTTTATATGAACATTACAAAAACATATTCCAATACTCCCACCTTTTTGTTAAGTTGCTCAAACCATAAACAAACCTTTTAAATAAAAAAATATAACAAATGTCCACCACAAAAAAAATAAATAAAAGTATTGAAACCACACCAGTTCTTTTGTTGCTTGTGATGCAGCTACAAACTCAGATTCGGCTGTTAGATACCGAGGTCTGTCTCTTGCTTATCCGGTGTCCAAAACGTAGCGAGTGGTGAAACGACGAGTTTCTTTATCACCTGCATCATCTGCGTCACTGTATCCATGTATGTTAACTTTAATATATTTGTCATAACAAATGCCATAATTTATTATGCCTTTTAAGTACCTGATGATCCTTATGACAGCATTCCAATGTGCTGTATAGCGGCTGACTACTCCCACCGCATGTGCAATGTCTGGTCTTGACACTATGGCTAAAAACATTAATGAATCTATTCCCTGTCTACATGACATTTCATTTTCTAACGACCTCTTATTTGACTCACATGTTCTCAAAATCATTTAATCTGGCTGGTAAACGTATATGTCGTTGTGGTCTCAAGTTGGGTATATTGTCAACATCTTGTAAAACTTCTATTTCATTATTAACATTTATTTGTTCTTCTTGTCTCTCTTCAAGTTCATTTTCTTGTATTTCAAAAATTGTCACATCATCTTCAGCTGCTATCTTGATCACATTGTTTTTCTTTGCACTGTACATTTTCTCATTGAAAAACACATTTCTAGATATCACTATTTTCTGTGTTGTTGGGTTGAATAATCTATAATTTGTGGAGTTTTTGTCATATCCAACAAATATAACCTTCTCACTCTTTGCATCTAGTTTCCTTCTTTTCTGGTCAGGAATATGTACATATGCATCACACCCAAACACTTTCATGTGGTCAAATACAGGTTTCTGCCCTGTCCACTGTTCATAAGCTGTAGAACCTGGTGTCTGTTTGCTTGTAATTCTGTTGCAAATGTAGATAGCAGTATTAACTGCTTCTGCCCATAGCCTCTTATCTACTCCAGATTGGTATAACATACATCGAACCATTTCTACAATTAATCTGTTGTCTCGCTCAGATCTGCCATTTTGCTCTGGAGTGTATGGTGATGTGGTTTCTGACTCTATACCTTCTTGTTCTAAATACTCTTTGAAAGCATTATTTGTATACTCAGTACCATTATCTGTATGCAGTTTTTCAACAGAATAGCCATACTTTGCCTTAATTTTTCTATTATATACTTTGAAACAATCTAGTACATCTGCTTTATGTCGAATAAAATATGCTACTCTATACCAGGTGTACTCATCTTTGAATGTTACAAAGTAACGTGCTCCTCGTACAGATTCAGTTTGCATAGGTCCACAAACATCACTGAATATTCTTTTTCCAGGAGGTAACTTAGTGTGTGGTCTCTCTTTAAAAGTCTTCTTATGTTGCTTTCCCATCAAACAACCTTCACAAACAAAATCTTGTTTCTTTTCTGTAACACCTTTGATTAAGTTCATTTTTACCATTTCTTCTAAATATTTCTTATTAACATGTCCCAGTCTTTCATGCCATATCTTTAAATCATCTACTGAAGTCACACATGCATTATATATTATTGTGCGAAACATCATTTTATATGTGTTGTTTCTATCCTTTATACCAACTGCTGCTAGATTCTCATTTTCATATACTTTGGCTTCATTGTTAATCTTAATTACACTTATACCTTTGTTTGTCAAAACACCTTCTGAAAATAAATTCTTTCTCAACTGTGGGATTATATAGCTCATCATTTATAGTGGATTTAAACCATTGTCCATTGATCAACTTCTCTATTTTAATAGTTCCCTTACCTTGTACTGGTAGTGTTTGATTATTGCCTAGTGATACCTGTGATATAAAAGTTCTGTCAATATTAAAAAAATATTCTTCCCTGTAACACATATGTGCTGATGCACCACTGTCCATAATCCAATCATCACTTGTATCCACTTTTTCTAGCTGTTTTTCTTCTATGTTGAATGCACTCTCATTATTAACATTATAATATGCGCTACTCGAAGAACCACCATGCTGATTTTCTGTAGAGTTGCCAGCTTGTGCTCTGTCATTCTTTTTGTAACCTTTTCTGTAGTTACTAAAGCCACCTCTGCCTCGATTATGACTTCTATATGACCTGCTACTACTGTTTTCTTGTTCATTCTTTTTCTCTCTGCAAAATTTGACAATGTGCCCTCGGTTTCTACATCCAAAACATATTACACCCCTTTCTTGACCTTTCTGATCATATTTTCCTTTGAATGACATTGTTGCCAGTGCTTGGTTCTGTCTCTTCATATGCAGTTAAGTTCATTTCTTCATCTAACAATCTTGCGGTGGGGTTACCTATAGTTTGTTTAGCACTGTCTACGGACAACCATGCCTGTCTAACATTTCTATACTTTTGGGGCAATGTACTCAGTATTTTTGTCATAATAGCAATATCACTCACATCATCACCTGCTTCTTTAATTTGCTTAGCAAGATTCTGCACTTTTGCTATGTGTTGAGCGATAGTATCTAGGCTACTCATCTTATATTGATGAAACCGTTCATGCAACATCATTTTATTTGATTCTGATTTCTGCTCATAAATAGACTCAAAGGTCTCCATAATCTCTTTAGCAGTATTACAACTTTCAATTAAAGTAATCTGATTTAAACTCACTGCAGATGTTAAAGTGAACATAGCCTGGGCATCCTTTTTAAACCATGCCTGTAATTCGTCTCCTGCTACTTCTGGTTTGATTAACGAGCCATCAATAACTCCATAAATACCTTTTGCACGTAAGGCACATTTTAGTAGGAACTTCCACTGTTGAAAGTTAACGCCATCAAATTTACCAACTGTGGATATATCTAATTTGTCACCCATTATTTTTTTTTGCTTCAAATTTCCGGCGACACACGCCACTCCAGTTCTTTCTTTCACTGGGTCTAGTTCTTTCTTTCAAACCCTTATACTTCGGACACACCGGCAAAGTCTTTAAATATAAGTAAAATTTAATAAAAAATTTTGGTCTTGGTAAAAGGTATATTATTTTAAAAAGCCCTATAGGGCTACAAACATCGAACAGAACGTTTTCGCTCTAAAAAGAGCATCATCAGTGTTGCAAGAACATGGTGAGCCAACCAAAAAATACGAAGGTCAAAGCCTTTCAAAAATGGACTAAAAGTCACATCAAAATGCTAACATAGCAAATTCCAAAGGATGGATATAATCCCTAAGGATATGGCCCTAGGATAACATATGACTCCCACACGTTGTAAGTGGGTCAAAGGTAACAAATTAGGTCATTATGTTACAAGAGCTGACAGGCAACTGAGCTCTTGTAACATAATGACCTAATTTGTTACCTTTGACCCACTTACAACGTGTGGGAGTCATATGTTATCCTAGGGCCATATCCTTAGGGATTATATCCATCCTTTGGAATTTGCTATGTTAGCATTTTGATGTGACTTTTAGTCCATTTTTGAAAGGCTTTGACCTTCGTATTTTTTGGTTGGCTCACCATGTTCTTGCAACACTGATGATGCTCTTTTTAGAGCGAAAACGTTCTGTTCGATGTTTGTAGCCCTATAGGGCTTTTTAAAATAATATACCTTTTACCAAGACCAAAATTTTTTATTAAATTTTACTTGTAATTAATGGTATACAGCCAGCTACAGGAAATTCTTCCTAGTGGATCTTTAAATATACTTTCTTGCTTTATCGGACACACCGATACTTTAAACTAAATACACGCAGTAGTTAAGTATGATCTGGGGCCACATAACCTATTAGATTTTATATATTTTAATTTAAGAAAGAACTAGAGATTTGACTTTTCATAAAAACTGCTTTTTATTTATTCAACAACTACTACTTTCTTTTTTTATCAACAACAACCTACTTATTTTTTTTATAAACATTTTAAATAACAACCTAAAGGGTGGTTTATATGAACATTACAAAAACATATTCCAATACAAATGGTTGCAAAAAAGTTTTAAAGCATTCATTTTCAAGATATTTGAAATGCGCATTTTAGCTATTTTTTAAAATTATAATATAATAAAAACTTTCTGAGAAACGTTAATTTGTTTATAACTATTTTTTTAAAACATTTAAAGATTATGCAAAAAAATAAAAAATATATATTTTGTCGACAAAATGTTAATAGGCATCTCATTTTTATAAGATTTCAAAGTTTAATCAGTGTATCATAATTATTTTGGTTATTATTGCGACTATAAATTATTAATTAACAATTGAATTGTGGCTAAAATATTCGTTTAATTTTCACCAGCTTCTGGAACTATAATCTAAACCAAGAAGGCTTTTAAGTCACCAAATTATTTAATTATTGGTAGATAATTACTTATCTAAAACTTTATTTGAAAATTAAAGATTTTGTTGGGAAAACCCGCATTTTCCGAAGAAAATTTTTGTCGGAGCAGATCGGGAAAAACACGTCTCTATGCAGAATTTAATCACGGTGAATTTTTATTTGAGTGTTTTTGTTGTAAAGTTAAAATCTTCGGAGTTATAGAGCAATAATTGAAAAAAACACGATTTTCGTGCGCCATTTTGTTTATAAAAAAAGTAGCACACTATCTGAGGACTTTGCATACCTATATTATTAATATATAGGATCTTATAATTCGATTCCAGCAATAAAATTGCTGGTAAATAACTTTTCCCAAAAATGGCCTATTCTCCGATAATCAGCCCAGACTAATTTGTTACTATTATTTATTGTATTATGTACAGTCCGTCTAATATACTTACCGTTGCACGTCATTATCTACGTCAGAAATCTAAGTTGACATAGTTGCCAAAGTGTAAAAAAATCCTGAATCCATTTTAAATCAAATAAGACATGATTATTGCGATGTGGATTATACAACAAAACAAATTAATATTGAATGCAAATAAATAAAAACATTAGAAATAGAAAACAAGAATTAAGTTATAATCTTACGTTAAAGTAAATAATAAAAACAATAAATATAATAAAACAAATACTAGTAAAGAATCAAAACAAATCTGAAGTGTCAATATCGCAACCGCCAAATAAATGTTACCAATTTATGCCAAAATGTCACCTTCGTTCGATTACAGTTACAGTGTGTTCTGAACAAAATGTACTGCATAAAAACGCTTTATAATCCATTTATACAAATTAAATGAAACATATTATTGTGTATTTCTTTTAGTTAACATTAATAGAAATCTTCAAATATTATTTCTACGCGTATATAATAAAATATGTCTAGTGGCTGTAATTCCAGTGTACTCGGCAAAATGATTCAAAAATAGAACATACCTACAACCTAAATATTTCGTGTTGGTATCATGTGACGTCGCGGGCTATGACGCGGATGACGTGCAACGGTAAGTATATTAGACGGAGCATACTCTATAAGTAAAGTTTTATTTGATTATTATGGAACGAATTGAAACAACAAATAAGCAGAAGGATGTTCTGTATTAGAACGTATAGTTTTAAAATTGCAGATACCAAGTTCTCAGAAACGATGATGTTTCAGCGTTATTACGATAGCATCATAGTTTGGATACTAATAAAATATACAGGGCGTCCACGCTCCTCACAAAAGAAAACTATAAATTATTCTGGAACTCATTTTATGTCCACTTGACGTAAATTCTTCTTCTTTTTCGAGTGCCATCTGCTTGCCCGTTTGTACTCTTCGTCTTTTGTAGTGCCGTTTTAGGATCTTCAAAATATTGTGCCTACGTCTCTGATATTACACCAATCCTTTATGTTTCTTAGCCACGAATGGTGTTCTCTTCTTGGGCCCCGGTAGGGCTTTATCTTTTCTTGTAAAGTTAGTTTGAGAATATACTATTTGTTTCCCCTCAGGGTATAACCAAATCCCTGATAATGTTAAGAAGTTTTTTCATGGCCCATTTTAGGCAATACTGTGTACATTGTACATGTCTCTGTCCCATATAAGAGAAAAAAATACATGTATGTAAAGTGATTTACGTCAAATCGACATAAAATGATCTTTAGAATTTGTAGTTTTCTTTTGTGAAGAATGTTTATGTACACCCCATTATAACCACTACATACACATCATACTATACTATACATAAATGAATAATTTTGTACAATTTTTTATTGTAAAATAAAATTAATTTATTATTAATGCTGATAAATACAAATAAAAACTAGTATAGTTCTGCCACTCTATCTCTGCCCATGCATGAAATTATTTACGAATTACTTTTTATACTAGGTCTCTTTTTACTCACAGAAACTAGTATTTCAAAATTAAGCCGCTTGTCCATAAAAACCACAATAAGTTAAACAAGGATAAACATACGACATGTCTTTTATACCTTGTTTACTATGAATTTTGACGTTTATAATTTTCAGTGAAAGTGGCATTAGCGCATTTGCTGTGTTTTTGGAATGTATAACTTATATTGTGTTTATTTTATGAAGTTATATCGTGTTAAATATATTCATTTTTTTTTCGAATCCTGAGAACACTAATAAGTATTTTTGAAAAATTTAATCGCAGAATGAAACACTACTTTATTACAGATGGCCAAAAGTCCCTTAGAATAAATAAAAAGTTTCTTTTGAGTGAAATGGTTACAATTAAAAATCACAATAAATTTTCTTTTATTTTCACCCCTGTAACTTATTAAAATAAACATTATAGAAGATTTCACGGACTTTCGGCCCTCAATAATAATGTAATCTTTCATTCTGCGTTTAAATTTTTCAAAAATATTTATTAGTTTTCTCAGGATTCGAAAAAGATTAACACATTTAAAACACATTAAAAACTTTGACATGCGTCAAAATTTTGCATTTTGCTCCGTTTCCCTTAACATAGTAAAATATAAATGTACAATAGAACTCTATAAAATACGTCCTCCGATAATAGCCATTTCCTAATTATTCCATTGACAGTACATATCAATGATATTATACATCGACGTATGATTCTTATTGTTTTGATTTAACTTGTTTGAAAATGAATCATGACGTTTGGGCAATGATAAAATGGAACAACTATAAAAAATATTGATAAGAAATATTGCTTACATGAAAATACACAAACTACACAAAGCACAATTATCATGCTTTTAATCTTTATACTCAAAAACAAAACCATGTTAGGCAGTTAGTTTTGTAAATTTAATATACCTTAATACTTGTAGGCAGCTTTAAACTAGCTCGCTGAAATTAAACAATGTTACAACTACACTATTTATTATATAATTATACAGTAAGCGCCACGCTACTAGATACATGGGTAGGTACCTAATTTCTATGCTTATGGGCAAGTCCGGTCATGTTACTATCAAGAAACTATTCAAAATAATTGTTTTTCTATACAAAAAACACATTAATTAATAGTATTGTTACTCTGCTTTAAAATAACTTTATTCAAACAACAAGAATATTACAATACCTTAAAACTTACAACTTTAACAAAATGACAATTGAGGGGATTAGATGCTAAGGGTTATAAGTGATAAAATATTGTAAACTGAGTTAAGTGTACAAAATAATACTAGATAGTATTAAAAATTGGTGGCGAAATACTGGTGGCGACATATCGCAGGTTCTAGTTTGACTACTTACTAGTGATGTAAGAGGAGAATATTCTCATTACGTATTTTTTATGGGAAATAAGCCACAATTTTACTAAAAAATGAATTTATTAAATAAATTCATTTTTTAGTAAAATTGTGGCTTATTTCCCATAAAAAATACGTAATTATAAAAATGCCACAAGGAAATAGCTTCAGAACAACATTGAGAATATTCTCGGCAAAAATTTTCTATATTTTCAAAAACCGAAACAAAAATAAAAACTAGATACGGGTCAAATTATTATAATTTAAAAAATATGTAGGTATATTGTTTTTGTCAATCCTATGAACCACTAACAAGGGTGTTTACAGTGTCAATATTTATTGTTTTGGTGCAATATTAACGTGCATATACAGTCGGAAAAATGAAAGATTACCCATGAACGATCATATCAATCACTTATTTTGCATTTTCTGTCTTTTTCTATAACAAACGTTTGTTATTTATAGAAAAACACAGCTAATACAAAATAAGTTATTGATGTGATCGTTCATGGGTAATCCTTTATTTTTCCGAATGTATTTAGAATGGTGTTCATTTAAGCAGAGGAGAACAAGTTGAGGAAACTGAGTATGTAGATAATTTAGCAACTTTAAAATATGTTGATGAGTCGGCTGAAATAATGGCAGATTTGGCACTTTATCGGTCTAAGGAGGGATTTTTTAGAAAACCATACGTTGTAAAATCAATTGAAAACCTAGACCCAATCATATGGTGAAAACGTACATATTTCGGAACAAAATTAACTAAAATAGCAGTTGATATATTAAGCATGCCTTCATCCAGTGCAGCTACTGAAAGATGTTTCAATACCTATGGTTTTTTTATCCACTCCTCTAAAAGAAACCGGCTTACTGCTGAACGGGCTCGTAAGGTAACTTTTATTGCTCACAATTTAAAATTGTTTAAGTAGACCAATCCATGACTGAGCTGGCCACTCGTGAAAAACAAAATCCCACAACTTCTCATCAGTACATTGAAATGCAGAATGTAGACGACCAGGATGAATTAATAATAGAAATAGATTCTGAATCTGAGGCCTTCATTTTTTTTCAATTTAATTTTTTTATCAAAGAAATTTTGTGTTTTCTGTTGTTTTTGTATTTTTTATATACAAAGAACACTGTTGTTTCATCTCATAATTTTGTATATAATTTCATGATTTTTAATACCCTATTTTTCATCTTTAACAATATTCCTAAGTTCGTCATGGGGTTCATTCTCAGAAAGTTCTCCATATCGAGAATATTCTTGAGAATATTCTCCGATTTTTCATTCTCGAGAATTTTCCAACACTACTACTTACGAAGTATTTAAAAACAGTTTGCGGCAAACAGGTATAACTTCACTTGTATCACTTTGCCTGTAAGGTGTAAAGTATTCAAAATAAGTGAAATAATAACACAAAATGTTTAGTTTTCATAAATAAAAATGTTTAATTTTTACGTAATTTTTCTATTATTTTAGTTTAAGAATTTAAGAAATTGGTAAGGTACTTAAGTGGCAAAGAGAAACAAGTGCAAAATTTGAAGCAGAGGGGTACAAGTGCAAACGTTTTTTTCCAAATTTCAAATATTTTGAATGAAAATAAATCCTAGCTTTACAAAAGCTTTTACAAGTAGATAAATAAAAGGTATAAAATTAATTTAAAATAAGTTCATGAGCGATTAATTGGCTGTAGAATTTACTATGTAAATTTAACGACTTCGTTTTTCTCAATTGAACCATTTTATCACTTGTACCCCTTAGCATCTGACCCCCTCAATTACAAGCGTCAAATACAGCTGATCTAGTAAGTGTCAACTTTCTATGTTAATATTCAGTTTTTATACATTTTCTATTAACACAATAAAAAGAAGAAAGTTACAATATCTGGGACAAGTAATGAGGGGACAGCGAAATGAGATGCTAAGACTAATAATATATAAGATAATAATACTAATAAGATACTAATACAGGGAAAGATAAGAGGCAGAAGGAGTATAGGAAGAAGAAGAGTGTCATGGTTGAAGAGTTTAAGGGACTAGTTTAAATACAGTTCTATAAAACTCTTCAGAGCAGCGGTACAATCTCCGATTAGGAGACGGCACACAGTGTTCAAAATTGAAGGAAACGTGATCGTAAGTTCAAAAAAAAAAATAAATCAGAATGCCGAAATTAAGGGGTTTGTTTGTACTACTCATGATGCAACTTCTCAGCAAAAATTGATTTTTTTATGTTTGTTAGGGCCAGATGTATTAATGATCAAAAGTACAAAATTCAATATAATTTTATACATCAAATTTAAATCCTCAGAGGCTGCCTTTTACTTTAATTATTACTTCATTTATGTGGATAGCTAGTATAAAAGTAATTATTTGAGATAAAAGTACATACTTTAAAGATTAAAATTGCCTAGTTAGCTTCACTGAAAGGTGATTCTGATATAATCGGCTGTCTAAAAACCTATCCAATTTTTGATAAAATTAATGTTTGACAGCGTATTACGTTTATTGTGCCATCTTGTGCCAAATTAAATCCTTCACTATATGAAAGACTACAATGTAAGGAATAAAAAGAGCGCCCTCGCATTTGTCTGAATTAATAATTGCACTCGTACGTATTGTTTACAAGTATGTCAAACACATGTTATTTGTTAGGGTTACGAAAAGAGATTTTAGTTTTGATGAAGTAGTGTTATTCCTCAATAGAGAATATACTCTCTATGTAAATAACATACTGCTCACTCCTAACGATAAAATTATTAGTTTTCGAGATATTTGAACTTAAACAAGTAACGGCACAGATATTTTGATTAATGTATTGTGCTGCTTAATTTTTAATTTCAAATATCTTGAAAATCAATGATTTTCTCATTATGAATGAAAAATATACTCTTCAGTCTTAACGATAAAATCATTGATTTTAGAGATATTTGAAGTTATAAGCGGCACAATACATTAATCAAATATCTGTGCCGTTACATGTTTAACTTCAAATATCTCGAAAACTAATGACTTTATCGTTGCGAATGAAGTGTATGTTATTTACATAGAGTATTGGAGAATCGAAAAATTGCGCTAAAATGGCATTTCCGCCAGTGGCGTAGAATTTGGAAAGGGTCAACCATTCACTGCCCCTGTCGTACGCCTCTGGTAATAGCCAGAAACGTTTAACATAATTTTATAGGGTGTACAGTACCTACACTTTTTGCTAAGTATGAAAAGGATACGCCGAAAAGTTTTAAACCACTGAGCAAAAATAGTTTTTAAATTTTTAAATAAAGTTTAAACTCTGTAAGGGGCCACATTTTATTTAAGTGATTTGGGTTAAATCCTAATATTTTGAGGTCTAGAATCTACAACTCAAAGATTAAACATTCTTAATGAAACACCCTGTATAACGATATTTTTTAAGTAAAATACCCCCTAATGAAGGGATGAAAACTAAAAAAACGACCCCTATTATATTATATACTCGTTATACGGTATAATACCTCAAATATTCTAAGTTTTCAGCGAGATAACTTTTACAGTTTAAACAAATTTAGTTTCGATCACGTTTTGACCAATTTTGAACACTGTGCGACACTTAAAGAAGAAGATACATTTTCTGACGTTCTAAGCGTCACTAGACATAAAAATAAACATTGCAACAAGTGAAGGATCCAGGACTGTAATAGCTCAATGTTCCTATGTGTCTAGTAGGGTGGCGGTTACTGTATATTTAAATGCTCAAAACATATACATACATGTAGAGAATTGTTATGGATTAGGGGTGTTGGTTCGTATATACAAACAACTTCATCATAGGAAGCGGCTATCTTCCCAGTATCACTAGAACAATCTATAGATGTTATTCTTATGTAGTCGTGTATGGCACCTGGTATTATCTGCACTCTTTCAAAGTTTGAGGCTAGAATGACTATGTTACAGCCTGCTGCATACGCCTAAAAATAATTATAGATAATTTATTATAATCTATTAATGTAATAAAAAGGCATTAAAAGAGTTTAAGAGGCAACAATAGCGATCAACAGGTAGCAACAAACTTGGTCCAAGATTGCGGCTGTAATTTTGAATATTTTGTCGAGATATTTGGCACACATATTCGTAATATAATAAAGAACGGCGGTACAGAGTCCAATTTGAGAAATATATTAGAATGTGGAAATTACTCTGTAGTTAAATACAATATTTAAAAAAAGGAGCCTGTACCGCCATTAAGAATAACAAAAAAATACACTTTCTTCAAACAAACTTTTTTATCCCATGCCTAGATCTTGTGTCATTTTGGACCTACTAAAATTTTTTATTTCTAACAAGAAATCGAACATAATATAACTAATAACTAATTAGGCAACATAGAGAAATTGTCACTGTCATTTTGACAAACCTGCGTCAGATTTTCTCTTATCTGTTCTGTTATCTTTATCGATATCTGTTCAGTGCAGTAGTGAATTTTAAGAATTCGTCATTGTTGTTTCATAGGAAAGTAGTGTTTATGTATAGTTAATTTATTATATGTTTGTGTAATAGAACTAAGTTGTTGGCCTATTTGAAAAAATAGATTATTGTTAATTGTGAGTTTTAGTTATACAGTGTGTCAATTTTAAAACTTACAATGGGCTATATCTCACGAACAAAAGCTGATATCAAAAAATGCTTGAAACCGTTTCTAGGATAGTACGGGGGAACTAAAATGACATGAAAAGGAACTCACCCCCATTAACCCCCTAGGAACCACCCACCACAAACAAAAAAATTTAAATTGCAAACCCCTACTTGTGATACATCATTTAAAAGACTATAAAAAATGCTATCCAATGGTATACATAATAATTATACAGGGTGTTAATATCAGCCGGCTTACTATGACTTTTGTATTTGTAATGCTATCTCCCGGACTATTATTTTGAATGATAAGTGTCCGTCGGTACATTTTTTTGTTAAATAAAAACTTAATTTGCCGTTTTTGCAAAACAAGTTGAAAACATTTGTTTTTGGGTTCTGTCAGATTCAATAATTTTTGGTTTATTTGAAACTTTTAAATGTCATTAGTTTTCATCATTTGTACGATCGGTACTGTCATTCAGCTGTAGTTGTTACGATGGTTTACAGTATACCTGAACGCGTGGAGATCATTTTCATTTTTGCGTCCCCAGAACCAATGTTATTTACGAACAGCTCAAATATTTAATGAAAGGCATCCGAACAAACATGTAAGTCACGTATACGTCCGCGATTTAGTTGAAAAGTTTAGAGAAATGGGATCAGTGCAAAATAAAAAGAGGGATGCCCCAAGATTACTGAATGAAGCATCCCAAATTGAGGTCACTGGAAATTT
This sequence comes from Diabrotica virgifera virgifera, assembly GCF_917563875.1. Lineage (NCBI taxonomy): Eukaryota > Metazoa > Arthropoda > Insecta > Coleoptera > Chrysomelidae > Diabrotica > Diabrotica virgifera. The sequence continues at coordinate 148,036,804 of NC_065449.1, forward strand.
TACAATAGAGCCTACTACATCAACACGTCAAGTTATGCAATGACAGGACTTTCACATGAGTCGGTTAGAAAGGTGTTGAAATTACATAAGTTGCACCCGTACAAATCACAAATTATTCAAAAACTAGTCGAAGATGATCCAGACCGACGAATTGAGTTTTGTAAACTTATGACTGAAAGAATTCGCGTTGAACCGATATTGTTAAAAAATATTTGTTTCACTGATGAATGTACTTTTATGTTGAATGGTAATGTAAATCAACAAAAGTGTCGGTAATGGAGTGATGCGAACGCGCATCGATTCAGGTAAGGTCACACTCAATAGCCTGAAAAACTGAATGTTTGGGCAGGAATATTAGGCGATGCTATAATTGGCTCCTTGTTCATACCAGGCAATTAATTTAAGTGGCGACATTTGTCTCGATATGCTGGAAAACACCATCGAACCTTTAATTGTGCATGAATTAGAGAACCAAAGGGACGACCAAGGCAACCTAGCTCTAGACGAAGATTAGCTACACTTCCAACAAGATGGAGCACCTCCTCACTATGCAGCTCCAGTTAGGCACTGGTTGTATACTAATTATCCGAACAAATGGATTGGAAGGAGAGGTCCTATTGAGTGGCCACCGAGATCACCAGACTTACCGCCACCTGACTTTTTTTCTATGGGGTTATCTAAAGTCAGTTGTTTATAAAACTCAACCTGCGTCACTTGGGGAATTGCGAGAAAGATTACGCAAGCATGTCACGCTATTACTAGAACAGCATTTGCCAAAGTTCGTGCAGAAGTTGAAAATAAGCTGTATTATTTAACTGAAGGCTGTATTATTTTACAAAACAACGGAACCCGCTTTGAACATTTACTTAATTGACATTTTTAACAAATTTGTAGTTCAACAAAAACCTCATTAAATTTTCCATTTAAACCAAAGTTTCACCATGAGTGCTTCACCCTGTATAATTATTATTTATACCATTGGATAGCATCTTTTATAGGCTTTTCAATGATGTATCACAAGTAGGGGTTTGCAATTTAAAAATTTTTGGTTGTGGTGGGTGGGGCCTAGGGGGTTGGTGGGGGTGAGTTTTATTTTGTGTCATATTAGTTCCCCCTTACTGTCCTAGAAACGGTTTCAAGTATTTTTCGATATCAGCTTTTGTTCGTGAGATACAGCCCATTGTAAGTTTTAAAATTGACACACTGTATGTAGATAGGTAAGTATATTTTACTTAAAAATATTTCGAATTCTAATGCGAGTATATAAAGTTTTAGGAGGATTTTCAACGAAAACTTTTCGTTTATAAATTCGCAAAATCTGTGTGTTATTGCGTCGCCGCTCCTGCAATACTTAGAGTAGATTTATCGATGGATTCTTATGTAGTTTTGTCTTCTGAATCCAAATCTGAAAACGGCATTTCGATATCTCTAACCGTCTTTGAGATAATCGACCTCAAAGTCTAAAATGTGACGTCACAATCCTTTTATTTTCCGCCGACACACTAAACGTCAGCTGAAATCGTTTATAGTAAGTAGGCTAGTTTTTTTAATCTGAATTTGTTAAGCAAAACATAGGTTATTTACATTTGAGTTTGACATTTCGTGAACGTCAAACTAAATTTTAAATTAAGTTTTAATAAAATATCAATGACATTTGATAGTGAATTTAATTATTATATAGAATAAATAAGATATTCAAAAATACAATTTGAGTATATTTTGAAAGCAACAATTTACTAATAACTTTACAAAGGTTTATACGAGTTTACGGCCTCCCCTTTAATGGGACTACCTAATGATAAATGGATTGTTCCATTTGTTATGAAATGAAAATGGTTATTATAGTCGGTTCGCTAAACTCAGACACAACTGGCTAATGATTTTAGTAGGTAATTTTTTTGTTTTTTTGCCAATTTTGCCGAAATTGGCAAAATTACTAATTATTTAGTAATTATTAACTATTTAGTAATTATTTTTTTGTCCAATTGGCAAAATTACTGACTAAAATAACTAGCCAGTTGTGTCTGAGTTTAGCGAACCGAATATATGAAATGTTGTTTGGAATAAAAAATGTATGGTCTTATATGTGCAATGACATCCTTCTAATGGAAAAAAATATTTGAATATTTTTTTCAAATTATGGATACCAACAACATTTTCATTTATAACTCTTTTATTTTTAATTTGACGAAGAAAAGTTATTCTTCATAAAAAGCTCTTCATGGTCTAAGATTTATGATGCAACCATCATATATCAAATTTTATTAATTTTATACGAGGTATATAAAAAATATGAATTTCGATCAAGAGTGAAGTACCTTTATAATTCACAACATTTAAATTAGAATGATATTATTAATTGCACATTACAACATAATTTTTAATTCTGAACAACTTTTCATAATAGCAAATTTTCCATATTATAAAAGTCCATTAAAAACCGTGCCAAAATTATGCGAAAATCGAAATTTGTTTCGCTTCACAACGAAAAATGATTATTTATTATTGTTTTATTATTAGATATTTCATGCAAATACCTATCTTAACATAAAATTTTCACCCATTTTGGTTTATTTTTATAAATATTTATTTATTAATAATAAAATCGTTTTCTATTACTTCCATTTAGCGCGACTATGATATTGTCAAAATATTGATCTTAGATAATGTCAAAGATTACTACTGTTGCCAAAGTTTTGCAAACCTTGCGAAAAAATATATGATATGGTCCTTTTCATGGGCATTTTTCAGTGCGTCACAAATGATAGAAAAAAAGGTAAGTCTGTGATAATACACATTTATAACATTTATTCTAACATGACATTTTAATTAAATCTGACAGTTGTCACATTTTATTTGCAAATTAGCATAAAAACAAATCAATTGTGTTTATTGCATTTATAAAATGGTATTTTTTATTATTTGTATAGTTTTATAAATTGTACAGATTATATTCGTAGATATATTAATTTGTAAATATTTTTTTTTTCGATTATAGCGCCTATTTGTTTTACCAGTTTTCTTCGGTAAAAACTCGTTGGAGCCCTCTTTGATTATCCCTCTTTTATTATCTTTTATTTACTATATCTCATTTCATCTAACATCTAAATCAACATACTGAACATAGCCCGTACATTGTTACTCTGTAATTTTCAATACGGAACATGCCTGTACTGAACTAGTACTTGGTTGTCATTGCAAAAGTCGCACTGTCATGAGTGTCACTTCATCCCTACCAGAAGACACAAAATGGAAGGGAAAAATTATTCCTTATAGGCATGTAATTTGAAAATGAAATAATTTTTATTCAAATCATCTCTCTCTTGGGGTAAGAAAATTCATTATTATTTTTTTAATTACATTTCTGCATCTTACAGTTTTTCTAATATTTTTTTATATCTAACCTCCAATGTCAAAAGCATGGTTTCTGATATTTTAGTTTTAAATATATTATCTTTTTAATTTACATGTATGCACGTTTAGTAATCAAAATTTTAACTATTCTCCTCATCTAAATTCCATTTAATTTACCCTTGCCATCTACTGGTTTCTGAATACTATTTGGCAAAGGTACAATTTGGTTATTAACTTCTTGATTGTTGATATGTGTGTTTTTATCTTATAGTTTTTGGGATAAAGATCAACCTTTCTCCCTTCGGGAGCTTCAAGCCATCCTCATCACCGGTGATGGAACTACAAAGGCAGGACTTCATGGATAAATCGTCTAGACTACAGCACCCAACATCTTCAGCTGCAGGGACCTAGGGCCGAACATCCGCCCAGGCCTACAAGAAGTCTACAGCAGTACCATTCAACATCAAGAAGTTACCATCAATACCAAAAGCCATAAGTATAATCCAGAACTGTTAGTTTTTGGCAAGAATTTGAATATATTTGTTAATGCAATTTACTAAGTCATATTTTTATTATATATTTATGAACAATAAACATGATTAGTTAAAAATACTGTTTTGTTTGCTTCCATCCTAAATTTTCAGAGTTCATTTCTAAGATTAGGACAAGACGAACACACACCTGAGTGACTGAGCTAAGCTGAGGGTGTAACGATGGCTATCTTGGATGATTGAGGTAATATTTTCGAATATTATTTCAATTAGCTGGGGTAGTCCATCGCTTATTTCGTTTCACTATCACATACAATTTAATGCGTTAGAAAGAAATCAAAAAACTGTGACGCGCTGAAAGATGCCTATGAGAAAAATAATACTATCTCCCGAAGTTATATTTTGTTGCTACCTGTTGATCTCTACTGTTGCCTCTTAAATAGTTGAATGGTGTGTCATTATGTATTAATAATAATTTTAAGTCCCTGGGAAATATCATTACAGGTTAGAGGAAATCAGGATATGGTCTTGGAATCTAATATTATAAAAGCCTAATTCAATAAGTCACACAGTTTGTCCAGAGCATTTTTCGATATACAGAGAGAGTCTGTAATTTTGAATAAATTCAATATCTCAAATACTAATGGTTTTTTTGAAAAATGCTAAGACCCGTCGATTAGTATTTCAAATTTTCCTTTTTGACATACAATAATAATGTATACAGGGTGTCCCAATTTAGAGATATGACGTCATCGTTGATTTTCTTAAATGGCAACACTATCATTTTGATAGCTATTTTGATAGGGTGTGTAAAGTTATATATAACTGCAAAATATCACATTTTTATTCTCTACCATTTACAAGATAATAAAAAATAACAAAGTTATGTCTGTAATTTGGAATAAATTCAATAATTTAAATACTAATTGTATTTTTGAAAAATGTTCAGACCCGTCGATTAGTATTTCAAATTGTCATTTTTGACATAAACTAATAATGTATACAGGGAGTCCCAATTTAGAGATATGACGTCATCGTTGATTTTCTTAAATGTCAACACTGTCACTTTGATAGCTTTTTTAATAGGGTGTGTAAAGTTATACATAACTGCAAAATTTCAAATTTTTATTCCGTACTATTTACAAGATAATAAAAAGTAACAAAGTTATGAAAAACAAGTAATCTAATAATAATTGAATTTAATAATTTAAATTAAGCAAATGCTCATAATGTTGCAGATTGACTATTTGACAATAAATATTAAGGGCAACATTATGAGCATTTGCTTAATTGAAATTATTAAGTAATTCAATTATTATTTGATTACTTGTTTTTCATAACTTTGTTATTTTTTATTATCTTGTAAATGGTAGGAAATAAAAATTTGAAATTTTGCAGTTATGTATAACTTTACACACCCTATCAAAATGAGAGTGTTGCCATTAAAGAAAATCAATAATGACGTTATATCTCTAAATTGGGACACCCTGTATACATTATTATTGTACGTCAAAAATGACGATTTGAAATACTAATCGACGGGTCTGAGCATTTTTCAAAAAAACAATGAATATTTGAATTATTGAATTTATTCCAAATTACAGATATAACTTGTTATTTTTTATTATCTTGTAAATGGTAGAAAATAAAAATTTTATATTTAGCAGTTATGTATAACTTTACACACCCTATCAAAATAGCTATCAAGATGACAGTGTTGCCATTTAAGAAAATCAACGATGACGTCATATCTCTAAATTGGGACACCCTGTATTGGGACCGTGCAAGTTCGGCAAAGCGACCTCCATTTCTACGCTCTGTACTTTTATTCGCACTTTTAATTATATTGGCCAATTATATTAGTCCTGGTGGCTGGATAACTGTCAAGGCCATAGTCCAAAAAAATAATAAGAAGAAAAAATAAGATGCAGGTTATGTTATGCAAACGTAAACAATTGCATGTAGTAAATAAAATTAGTTATTAAAATGCAGTACTGCAAGCAAAATACAATTAATTAAATTTACCTTTATATAATAATTGCATATCATATCAATATTGTGGAGCAATATATAATTCTTCTGCTTCAATGACAGAAGGTATGAAATATACGTCAATTTGACAATTTCAATTGACAATATGAATTATTTAAGATAGTTGCAATATTTCTCCGCGACTCGCGCACGGTCGTTTCTCGTTTCCCTTCCAAGTACTTGCACACCGCGAATACACTATTATCGTATGTCAAAGAGGACAATTTGAAATACTAATCGACGGGTCTGAGCATTTTTCAAAAAAACAATTAGTATTAGAGATAATTAATTTATTCCAAATTACAGACTCTCTCTGTATATAAAAACTAAATACCGTTTAATAAACGTCATTTTATTTTTTATGTCATTTTTTTTAACAGCTCCAGAATGACTGAACCTATTTGGCTAATTTCGATTTGTCGAAAACAACAATGTTATTTTCATTTACAAACGTTATATTATACTCCTTTAGCCATCACTAAAATTGCGGCTATCTTCGCATCTATTTACTTTTTATGTTTTCCATGAAATCGTGAAATCCATGCCTTTGGCACTTTGTTTAAACTATGTAAAATGTGGTAATTTAGCAACAATTTAGAATTGTTTCATTAAATTTATGTTTATTAAAATGTATTGCATTATTCTTCTTCAAGTGCCATCTTCGTTCCGAAGGTTGGCGATCATCAGGGCTATACGTATTTTCGAAACTGCTGACCGAAACAATTCGTTGTTGCTACAGCTATACCATTCCCGTAGATTCTTTAGCCAGGAGTTTCGTCTTCTTCCTATGGACCTTTTTCCTGCTATCTTCCCCTGCATAATTATTAGAAGCAGTTCATATCTTTCGCCTCTTGTAATGTGTCCCAAGTATTGCAGTTTTCGTTTTTTGATCGTAAATATGACTTCCTTTTCTTTATTCATTCTTCTCAAGACCTCGACGTTTGTGACTCTCTCCGTCCACGATATTCTCAAGATTCTGCGATACATCCACAGTTCAAATGCCTCTAATTTTTTGGTATCAATCTTTTTCAGCGTCCATGACTCCATTCCGTAGAACAGCACAGAAAGTACGTAACATCTCATCAGGCGAAGTTTCATTTCAAGGCTCAAATCTCTTCCACAGAATACTCTCTTCATTTTAGTGAATATGGATCTGGCTTTTTCTATTCTTATTTTGATTTCTGCTGAGCTATCGTTGTCTTCATTTATTAAAGTGCCTAAATATTTGCATTTGCTAACTCGATCGATAATTTCATTGTGTAAATATAAATTTTGGACATTTCATGTTGATTTCGATATTACCATAAATTTAGTTTTCTTTATGTTCAAAAATAGTCCATATATGCTTCGCTGCAGTCTGCTATTTTATTCACCAATTAGTCCAAGGTATTCTTTTTCTCAAGATCATCTTTCAGTGCGTCACAGTTTTTCGATTTCTTTCTAACGCATTAAATTGTATGTGACAGAAAAAAAGGCACGTTCGAGATTACAGACAGTAAGTTAGTTATTCTAGTTGTCGATAGATGGCGCCATAAAAAAAAAATAATTTTTTTTAAATTAGATACTTATAATACAAATATAATCTGTATAATTTATAAGACTATACAAATCAAAGAAAATACCATTTTATAAATGCAAGAAACACATTTGATTTGTTTTTATTCCAAATTGAAAATAAAATGTGACAACTGTCAGATTTAACTAAAATGTCATGTTAGAATAAATGTCATAAATGTGTATTATCACGGACTTACCCTTTTTCCTATCATTTGTTACGCACTGAAAAATGCTCATGAAAAGGACAATAATAAGGTTTTCCCATGACACTCGAGCAGCCAGGGTACTGAAGCGTTTTTTCGACAGGTGATACCTATAAGAGCAAATTGTAACTATTTCCTGCGTAGGATCTGGCGGCCATTTTTATTTATAAACAATTAAGTGTCAAAAAATGACATTCCCTTTTTTTCAAATCAATGGAAAAAGTGAAACTTATGGTTTTTTTAGTACAAATATCTTTGAGATTATGGAAAAAGCTTTAAAATGACGTATTACAAAGTTTGATTTACTCATTTATTGTTAATATAATTGCGAAAATAGGTCGGAATTGCCAAAAAAAATTAATTTCGCAATATCTATTGTAAAAATTAGTGTACAGCTTTGAAATTTTTGTCATATAAGGGTTCTTTGGTGCTTAATATGTGATGAAAATTTCAAAACGATTCATTCAATTGTTTAAATTTTATTCAAATTGTTTATCCCAGAGAGCATTTTTTTGCAATAACATAAGTCAGAAAAACATGACGTTAGAACCATTCCACAGGTGTCGAATGAAAGAGCATATTTTTAATTTTTACAACAGTTATTGCGAAAATAATTTTTTTTGCAATTCCGACCTTTTTTCGCAATTATATTAACAATAAATGAGTATATCAAACTTTGTAATATGTCATTGTAAAGCTTTTTCGATAATCTCAAAGATATTTGTACTAAAAAAATCATAAGTTATACTGTTTTAGATTGGTTTGAAAAAAAAGGGAAAATGCCATTTTTTGACACTTGATTGTTTATAAATAAACATGGCCGCCAGGTCCTACGCAGGAAATAGTTACAATTTGTTCCTATAGGTATTACTTGTCGAAAAAACGCTTCAATACCCTGACTGCTAAAGTGTCACGAACAGGGTATATTTTTGTCTTATTACCCTGGCCTAAATGTCTGTAGCTCTTCAAGTGTTCCTGCGATCAGAAGGGTGTCGTCGGCAAATCTCAGATTGTTTAATCTAACACCATTTATTTTAATACCTATGGATTGCTCAGAGAGTGTTCTATTCATTACGTCTTCGAAATAGAGATTAAACAGGGTTGGTGACAGTATACACCCTTGTCTCACACCTCGCTTTATTTCAATTTCTTCAGTGGTATTATTCTCTACTCTCACTAATGCTTTCTGATTGTAGTTATTTATTATATTTATTATATTAGATTGCATTATTGCAAAAACTTAAATTTTTAACTTTATCACAGATAGTACATTCTTTCACGGTTTTTGCTCTAAATTTTAAAGAACCGCTTGGATTAACACGAAATTTGGCATACGCATAGCTTACATGTCAAAGAAAAAAGTGATATTGTGCCGATGTGTGCTTTTGCCCTGGGGGTGACTTTCACCCCCTCTTGGGGGTGAAAAAATATGTCCAAAATAAGTCCGGAAATGGATAAACTTACCAATTTTAAGTAACTTTTGTTATATAGAGCTTTTTCACCAAGTCGACACTTTTCGAGTTATTTGCGAGTGAATATGTTCATTTTTCAACAAAATAACCACATTTTTAGACGGTTTTCGCAAATAACTCAAAAAGTAAGTATTTTGTCGAAAAAAACGTGCTTAGCAAAAATATAGCCTATAAAAAAGTAAAAAAAAATGGTGTACGCGTTAGGTCTCTGGACCTTGTAGGACGAGAGTTATAGCCAATGAAAAATATATTCATATTCACCAAATTTCAAATAGAATATTTCGACGTGAAATATCCAAAAAACTAAGCACTTTTTGGGGAAAACCCATTATAACTTTTTTAAAGTGTTTAAAAAAAGCTTTATTTCTGTTTTTATAAAAAGTTTCTAGCATTAAATTTAAGAAAGTTACGCTCAAAATAAAGTTGGTCCCTTTTGTTTTGGCAAAAAAAAAATCGGGAAGACCACCACCTAATTAACAACTTAAATGAAATTAATCGTTACCGCTCCACAAATTATTTTACTTATGTTATGTTTATTATGATCTGTAAGTTTCATCGATTCAAAGTGCCTATTTTGAAAAAATTTGGTTTTAAAGTAAAATTTTTAAACAATTTCATTTTGAAAAATATGCTTTTTTTCAAAATAACTTAAAAATTGTTAGAGATATCAAAAATCTCGAAAAATAAAAAAGACAGAATTGCTTTTCTGAATATCATGTATTTTTTTGTTTTTCTGTTAGACAAAAATTGATTAAGATTTGGTGTTTCTAAATTTGCATACATTCCTGATCAGTGACTCGTTCAACCCCTTTTAACTTCAGCCCTTTCAAAAATAAGGACTTTGAACCCATGACACTTACAGATCATATAAATAATACATACACGAGTCAAGAAACTTGTGAAGTCGTAACGATTAAGTTCATTTGAGATACTAATTAGGGCAGAGGCGTGCGGTCCATGGAAGCGGGGGAAGAACCGCTTCCCTATACTTCCCTATAAGAAAATACATATATTATTAATTAATATTTAATTATCAACAATGTTTCCCTAACCTAAGTAATCTATTATGTAACTAATAGGCATTGAAACATTATTAATTTATTATTTTTTTTTCAGTCGCTCTTTAACATTCGAACGAGACAGTCATTATCGGCTCTCCGTTATCAATTGCAAAATCTTGATTTCGATAATAGGTGTTTTAAATTAGAAACAAAACCATCGTTTTAAATTAATTATCGTTCTTTAATGTGAAAGTGATTTAGAACGTAAAAATAAAACCTAATGATAGTTTAATTGTTTGTACAAATCAACAAAACAGTGCTATTTGACTTATAGTCCAGGAGCTAAAAACTATTTTGCGACATGAATCTACGTGACCAAGTAACCTAGGAAATTGTCGTAAAATGGAAAATCACATGCAGCACACGATCTACCAAAACGTTCCAGGTGCCAACACTCCATTGATCTACAGTCAAATACCAGGGCAAATGCCATGCTTCTCTCAAGGTATGTTAGCAACAAACAGAATATCCTACAATCCCACTACAATTATCCCAACCTTTAAATAATTATCAACAACAATCTAACCCAATTATAGCACCTGAATCAATACAACCCAGCACTTCAAAAGATCAAGAAGTATGGGAGACAGTACAGTATAAAAAGCGTCTACGAAACAATGAAAGTCCTGACAATCGAATTAAAAAGCAAGCAGTGCTAACTGATTACTGGCTAACAAAACCAGCTGCGACAGAAAACAGATTCTCAGCTCTGGATAAAGGGCCGGAAGAAGAGGCTAACAAAGAGCCTGAAGAAGAAGCTAACAAAGAGCCGGAAGAAGAAGCTAATAGCGGAACAACTGGCAGAGAATCAAGGAGGCCTCCTCCCATATTCATTCAACATGTAACATTTATCAAACCTCTGCAAGATTTACTAGACAAAACAGCATCCAAACAGTACACCTTAAAAAGCCTGAATAACAATCAAGTTAAAGTACAGCTAGACACAGCAGAACATTACAAAGAAACTGTTAAAGCACTAACCGAAAAAAAAAACGCAGTTCCACACTTATCAGCTAAAACAAAACCGAGGATTCCGAGTCATGGTTAGAAACCTGCACCCCTCTACTGATCTGGAAGACATAAAAAAGGTATTCACAGAGCTCGGACACTCAGTCATAAATATCTCGAACATAAGACAAAGAGGCACGAAAGAATGCCTTCCTCTGTTTAGTATCGAACTTGAAACAAATTTAAATAATAAAGAGGTGTACCAAATAACTAAAATACTTAACACCGTAGTTAAAGTAGAACCTCCCCACCCGAAAAGAGAGATACCACAATGTCAAAGATGCCAGCACTTTGGACATACTCGTCAATACTGTCATAGAAGCCCCCGTTGTGTCAAATGCACAGGCGCTCACTCAACCAAAGAATGTCCAAGAAAAATAAGAAATAATGAAGTCCAATGCGTAAACTGCGAAGAAAATCACCCTGCAAACTACAGAGGTTGCTCAGTTTACAAAGAATTACAAAAAAGTAAATTTCCACCATTACGCGCAAAAGCACCACAGAGACCAACAAATGATACAATTCAGCAAAATCCACAACAAACACTCAGCTATGCTCAAGTTGCAGGAGCAACAAATTCCAATACTCAACAATTTAACCCACCTCAACAACAACAAGGTTTACCACCTATGTCATTTCAACCAACAAACAACTTAGAACAGGTCGTCTCAAAACTGATGGAGAGAATGGACAAAATGTTCGACATCCTAATGACACTGGTCACAAAGTTTAGCCTTCAACACTGAACTTAAAATTGGTACATGGAACGCCAATGGTCTGACTAATCATAGTCTGGAAGTCAAAGCCTTTATTTCAGAGCATGATCTGGACGTTATGTTAATATCTGAGGCACATATGACAGACAAAAGCTACTTCAATATACCCAAATTCTCAACATATATAACCCAAGACCCTCTAGGAAGAGCCCATGGAGGCACTGCTATAATTATAAAAAACAGCACTAGACACCATGAAATAATCAAGCATAGTGAAGTAAACTTACAAGCCACGTCTATCTCAATAACTGATTGGAATAGCCAGCTTATACTATCTGCAGTTTACTGTCCACCAAATAAAATTATTAAAGAAGAACACTTCACGACATACTTTAACAAGCTCGGAAATCGCTTCGTAGCTGCTGGTGACTATAATGCTAAACACCTTCATTGGGGAACAAGACTCATAACCTCTCGAGGTAGAGAATTATTAAAAAGTGTCCAAAACAATAATTTACTAACGGCATCCACGGGCCAACCGACGTACTGGCCAACCGACACACGAAAAGTGCCTGATCTCATCGACTTCTGTATTGTCAAAGGTATCTCTCTAAACTTCTTGAAAGTTCAACCTTTGTTCGATCTCTCATCTGATCACTCTTCCTTCATTATTACTCTAAGTACACAAGTGCACCACATCACAAAACCACTAGTTTTATCTAATAGTCGGACAAACTGGAATACCTTCAGAGATATAATAAAAAATAGTATTACTTTAAACCTACCACTAAAATCTGAGCAAGATATAGAAGCAGTCAAACATCTAACTGTAAAAATTCAACAAGCCGCATGGGAAGGTTCACCTGATATATCATATGCTAAGAGACCGGGCTCATACCCGCTCTATATAAAAACCATGATATACGAGAAAAGACAATTAAGAAAAAGATGGCAGACCACCCGTGCTCCAGATGACAAAACCAAATACAACAGAGCAACCCGTCAATTAAAAAAGGTCCTATAGGAACACAAAGAACAAGAAATAAACTATTTTCTAGAGAATCTGTCTAGCTCTAAAGAAAAGAACTACTCGTTATGAAAATTGTCTAAAAAAACTCAAAACACAATCACAAACTAAAGCACCGATAAGAAAAAATGATGGCACCTGGTCTCGAAGTGACGAAGAGAGGGCTAACACCTTCGCTGAACATCTTCAGTCAGTTTTCCAATCGCACAAGAGAGAGGTTCCAGAGAACGAAGAGAAATTTATTACAGATATAGCAGATGAACCCTACCAGATGTGTCTTCCAACCAGAAAAGTTAAAATTACCGAAATTCAAGAAGTAATCAAAAACCTAAATACAAAAAAAGCACCTGGATACGACCTGATAACAGGACTAATTCTCAAAGAACTACCTGAAGAAGCAATAAAGCTACTAATGTACATATATAATGCTGTCCTAAGATTGTGCTACTTCCCCTCCCAATGGAAGGTAGCACAAATCATTCTAATTCATAAACCCAACAAAGACACAACCCAACCTTCATCCTATCGTCCTATTAGCCTTCTGCCTTTACCCTCCAAAATGTCTGAGAGGCTTCTCCTGAAAAGAATAGACACTGTCATTACAGAAGAAAACCTAATACCTCATTACCAATTCGGATTTCGACAACAACATGGCACAATCGAACAGGTCCATAGGGTAGTCAGAACCGCAAGAGATGCACTCGAGAACAAGAAATATTGTACAGCACCCTTCCTGGATGTCTCCCAAGCCTTCGACAAGGTATGGCATAAAGGTCTAATATCAAAACTTAAAAGACAATTGCCTCATCCAATCTGCATGCTCCTACAATCATACCTCACCGGCAGATCGTATAAGATAAAACTAGGGGAGGCCCTCACTACTCTACATCCCATCCACTCTGGCGTACCCCAAGGAAGTGTCCTTGGACCCACACTGTACCTCCTGTTCACAGCAGATATACCAACTTCAGATCGTACAACAATTGCAACATATGCTGATGACACTGTCCTAATGGCTTGCCACGAATATCCGACCCTAGCTTCACAGATACTACAAAGTCACTTAAATAGACTTGAAATATGGTTTAAACTGTGGAGAGTCAAAGTTAATAGCTCCAAGTCAACACACATTACGTTTACACTAAGGAAGGGGATCAATCCAGCTGTAACCTTCAACAACACACCACTGCCAATAAGAAGTGACGTCAAATACTTGGGGATTTACCTAGACAGCCGCTTAATATGACAAAAGCATATTTGGAACAAACGACTGCAACTGGGACTCGTTTATAGAAAGATGTACTGGTTCATGAATCAAAAATCATGCCTAAGTCCAGACAATAAACTTCTGATCTACAAAAGTGTACTGAAACCCATCTGGACGTATGGCATCCAAATCTGGGGAACTGCCAGTGAAACAAATTTACTCAAGATCAATTTCAATCAAAAGTTCTAAGGCAACTGTGCCAAGCTCCTTGGTACATTTTCAACGATAATATACATAGGGATCTCCAAGTCCAAACCGTCAAAGAAGAAATTGTTTCTCTGTGCTCCAAGTACCACAATAGACTACAGGTTCACCCAAACATATTGGTCACCAATCTCCTGACACCCCTACAGAACAGAAGACTAAAAAAAGAACAGACACTCTTGACCTCAACACTAACTAATCATTCCCACTTATTACTATTGTATTACTATTCAAATTAATTCAATTAATTTATTAATAACTGTACTAATTCAATCTTTATTGTACTCTTTTCTGTTCTTTCTGTTTAATACTGACTGTGTCATACTCGTTAACACTCATATGTATTGTTTATTATTTTTTTATAAAATAGATTGCAATAAAATGGATGTCAAAAAAAAATTCTGTTTTTATAAAAAGTTTCTAGCATTAAATTTAAGAAAGTGACGCTCAAAATAAAGTTGGCCCCTTTTGTTTTGGCAAAAAAAAATCGAGAAGACCACCCCCTAATTAGCAACTTAAATGAAATTAATCGTTACCGCTCCACAAATTACTTTACTTATATTATGTTTATTATGATCTGTAAGTTTCATCGATTCAAAGTGCCTATTTTTGAAAAAAATTGGTTTTAAAGTAAAATTTTTAAAAAATTTCATTTTGAAAAATATGGTTTTTTTCAAAATAACTTAAAAATTGTTAGAGATATCAAAAATCTCGAAAAATAAAAAAGACAGAATTGCTTTTCTGAATATCATGTATTTTTTTGTTTTTCTGTTAGACAAAAATTGATTAAGATTTGGAGTCTCTAAATTTGCATACATTCGTGATCAGTGACTCGTTCAACCCCTTTTAACTTCAGCCCTTTCAAAAATAAGGACTTTGAACCCATGACACTTACAGATCATATAAACAATACATACACGAGTCAAGAAACTTGTGAAGTCGTAACGATTAAGTTCATTTGAGATACTAATTAGGGCAGGGGGTGATTTTCCCGATTGTTTACCAAAAAAAAGGGACTAACTTTATTTTGAGCGTAACCTGTTTACTTTTGATGCTAGAATTTTTTTTATAAAACAAAAATGAAGTTTTAAACACTTTAAATAAGTTGTAATGAGTTTTTCCCGAAATGTGCTTCATTTTTGGTTATTTCACGTTAAAGTATTCCATTTGGAATTTGACGAATATGAACCTATTTTTCATTAGCTATAACACTGCTTCTACTAGGTATAGAGACGTGATATATACAGCATATTTTAAAATTGTTTACAGGCTATATTTTTGCTAAGAACGTTTTTTCGACAAAATACTTACAATTTGAGTTATTTGCGAAAAACCGTCTAAAAGCAGGGTTATTTTGTTGAAAAAATGAACATATTCACTGGCAAATAACTCGAAAAGTATTGACTTAGTGAAAAAACTCTATAGAACAAAAGTTACTTAAAATTAGTCAGTTTATCCATTTCCGGACTTACTTTGGACGAATATTTTTTTGCCAAATTCCATGTCAATCCAAACGGTTCTTTAAAATTTAGAGGTTTTGTAATATTTTACCGTTAAAGAAGTACTAAGAGAAAATGTTGAAATAGTTATTTATGAAACAGTTCGTGAAGTATGCTTTTTGCGAACGCACGCGATTTTTAGAGCACGAGCGACAACGGAGCGAGTGTTATAAATCGCGTAAGTTCGCAAAAAGTACTTCACGCACAGTTTCATACAATATTTTATCTACGATAAACAAATAAAAAAACTGTAACTCTTCGTCACTGGAATTCATTTCTATTCTACAATGTTTAGAACTTTGACATTTAAAATGTGCTCTATAATTTGATCTTATTTTTATTCAAAAACATATTTGCATATAGAGATAATGCTATAGTAAAAGGTATTGTAGAAGGAAAACGATGCACTTTGTTTTTCTGTTAGACAAAAATTGATTAAGATTTGGAGTCTCTAAATTTGCATACATTCGTGATCAGTGACTCGTTCAACCCCTTTTAACTTCAGCCCTTTCAAAAATAAGGACTTTGAACCCATGACACTTACAGATCATATAAACAATACATACACGAGTCAAGAAACTTGTGAAGTCGTAACGATTAAGTTCATTTGAGATACTAATTAGGGCAGGGGGTGATTTTCCCGATTGTTTACCAAAAAAAAGGGACTAACTTTATTTTGAGCGTAACCTGTTTACTTTTGATGCTAGAATTTTTTTTATAAAACAAAAATGAAGTTTTAAACACTTTAAATAAGTTGTAATGAGTTTTTCCCGAAATGTGCTTCATTTTTGGTTATTTCACGTTAAAGTATTCCATTTGGAATTTGACGAATATGAACCTATTTTTCATTAGCTATAACACTGCTTCTACTAGGTATAGAGACGTGATATATACAGCATATTTTAAAATTGTTTACAGGCTATATTTTTGCTAAGAACGTTTTTTCGACAAAATACTTACAATTTGAGTTATTTGCGAAAAACCGTCTAAAAGCAGGGTTATTTTGTTGAAAAAATGAACATATTCACTGGCAAATAACTCGAAAAGTATTGACTTAGTGAAAAAACTCTATAGAACAAAAGTTACTTAAAATTAGTCAGTTTATCCATTTCCGGACTTACTTTGGACGAATATTTTTTTGCCAAATTCCATGTCAATCCAAACGGTTCTTTAAAATTTAGAGGTTTTGTAATATTTTACCGTTAAAGAAGTACTAAGAGAAAATGTTGAAATAGTTATTTATGAAACAGTTCGTGAAGTATGCTTTTTGCGAACGCACGCGATTTTTAGAGCACGAGCGACAACGGAGCGAGTGTTATAAATCGCGTAAGTTCGCAAAAAGTACTTCACGCACAGTTTCATACAATATTTTATCTACGATAAACAAATAAAAAAACTGTAACTCTTCGTCACTGGAATTCATTTCTATTCTACAATGTTTAGAACTTTGACATTTAAAATGTGCTCTATAATTTGATCTTATTTTTATTCAAAAACATATTTGCATATAGAGATAATGCTATAGTAAAAGGTATTGTAGAAGGAAAACGATGCACTTAACTTCTGGTGGATGAGGGATTCAATATACTTCTCATTTTTTCTTAAAATACATTAGTCATCATTTTTTTGCAGCATATCTCGCTTATTTTGATTGTAATCGACATTTAATATTGCTTATTTTAAAGGTATTTTCAAGCACTACAAAAGTTGAATATACCGATTTGAGCATGCACAAAAAAAAAACGAACTTTTTTCACCTACTATATCTCTTTTTGTATTATAACTAGAAGATTTATGAAGGAACGAATCTCTTTGTTGTTTTATAAGCTACAATAGTTATTTATGAAACAGTTCGTGAATTATGCTTTTTGCGAACGCACGGGATATTTAGAGCACGAGTGACAACGGAGCGAGTGCTATACATCGCGTAAGTTCGCAAAAACTACTTCACGCACAGTTTCATACAATATTTTATCTACGATAAACAAAAAAAAGCTGTAACTCTTCGTCACTGGAATTCATTTCTATTCTACAATTTTTAGAACTTTGGCATTTAAAAATTCTAACTACTTTCAAACCACAAAACTGTCAAAACTTTTGTTGTAATTCATTGCTCATATTGTCATCACCATGACAACGCGAAAGTTAAGGATATTTGATTATATGAAAGTGTGGCAAAAAACCCATTGAAAGTGTGCGAAAAAGTAAATCCCATTTAAAATACATTGTTACTTCACGCACACTTTAAACCCTTCACGCACTGCTATCTATAATTACAGTTTTCACAAACTAAAAACTTATACATAATATGACAGAGTAGATAAAATAGTTTTTATTACTGCAAATAAACAATGTTTTAAAATTATTTTTGGCATTCAGTGTTAAAATTTCAAACGAATCGGTCGTGTATCGAATGAGTGAAATTACACAGGTTTTTATAGTCATTAATGGACAATAATAATATTGGATAATGATATACCTCCTGAACCACCAGATCGAGGAAAAAATTTAAAATTCAACAACGAAGGCGAGATTATGGAAACAGAATTGGAAACACCCGGATTAGGTAGTATTCAGAAAAATACGCAGGTAACGGAAAACCATGATAATAATAAATATTCAGAGGCTTTGGTAAGTCAAAATAATACTTTTAATCAAAATACAGTAATATCAAAAAGATTTAATTTTACAAATATCAGTCAGTTAGGTGAAGTAAATACCACTCCGATCGTAAATAACAGTCAGGTAATTAAGAACTCAAACAAAAACTTGTATACTGCAACTGATAATGGACCTTATTATGTTTATATTGAAAATAGTCTAGGCAACATTGGAAAAATTTCATCGTATTGGGACAGCAAAAATTATAAATAATTCGGTTCCGGAGATTCAAAATAATATTAATCAAATAATCGTTATAGGTAGAAATAAAGTTAAGGTAGAACTAAATTCGGGAGCAAGTGCAAATAAATTATGTCAGAAAATTTAGCTATTAAAAATTATAATGCGTATTTACCAAATTTTCTTATTCGAAAAAGGGCGTAATTAAGTTGGTAGATAAGGATTTACATACAAAAGAATTGAAATCATTAATTAAACCAAGATACGGATACAATTTTGATGTTATAGACGTCAAAAGAATAAATAGAAAGGTTATAAATTCAGAAGGAAATGCAGATTTTGTTCCTACATCTACCATAATTGTTACATTTAAAGGGCAAATAATGCCACATCAGGTAGTTATAGAAAAATTAGTGTACGAGGTAGGAACGTATCAACCGAGATTAATTCAATGTTTGAAATGTTTACGGTACGGACACTTTAGTTTACAGTGTAGAGGAACAGACAGGTGTAGGTTTTGTGCTGGAGAACATGAGAGTTTAAAATGTTTAGATAGAGTCAGTAAAATGCATATTATGCAACGGGAATCATTCCGCAACAGATATAAGGGCTGAGTGTCCAGATAGAGAAAAACAAAAGAGTATTAAAAATATAATGAACGTAGAAAAAATATCTTATTATGAGGCTAAAACAACATATCAAAAAAAATTCTCATCAGCAGTAAAAAATAATCAAACATCGAATCATTATAAAATAACAAAACGTAGAAGAACAGAAAGTGTTAATTCGATAACAAACGACACGGCAACGCTTGAACAACGTAAAGAAATACTAAGTAAACCGAAACCACAGTCACAAACAGTATATAGTAATTTTCATAATGTTCCACAGTATCATAATATTTCATCTAATTTACAAATAAATAAAAAAAATGTGTGTGATAATATTTTGGAATGCTTTACAACTATTCTAAATAATTTAAATCAATCTTTAGAAGCAAATACATTGTTAGTTTTAAAAAATAGTATAGAGAAAATTTTTACTAGAAATGGCTAATATAAATCTCCTACAATGGAATGCTAGATCAGTTTTATCAAATAAAGGTACTTTAGAGAAATATCTTTTTGACAAGAATATATCTGTATGCTTTTTGTCAGAAACCTGGTTTAAACCAAACATAAATATTAAATTCACAGGGTATAATATTTTTCGAGAAGATAGAGGTGATGGATATGGAGGAGTGGCTGTACTGCTAAAAGGAGGTGTAGGTTTTTCTCCAGCTCCAGCATTTCATAAAATCAATAATGTAATGTGCAAACAGGTAACCATTCACTTAAATTTAAGAAAAAAGATAAATATAATATACTCTATGTATGTAAAACCAGGGTTATCTATATCTAAAAATGATTGGAAAATTTTTTTTAATAGTTTAAAAAAACCATTTTTAGTTGGTGGAGACTTTAATAGTGACAATATTGCTTGGGGTTGTAGTACTAGGGATCAAGCGGGTAAAAATCTATTAGAAGCATGCGATGAGAGTGGTACTGTATATTTAAATACGGGTAAAGAAACGGTATTACCAAGGCCGGGATTTTTTAATAAATCAGCTATAGATATTACCTTTTGTACAACCGATATTGTTCATTTATTTGAATGGGATGTAGACGATACAACACTACGCTCAGATCATTATGTAATTTGTATGAAAATGAATATAAACGTTAGTGTAAGTAATATAGATTGTAAAACTAATTGGAAAAAATGGAATGTTGATAAGGCAGATTGGGAGATATTTTCCTCACATATGGAACATTATGCACAAACTCATAAAGGCAGTCACAGATATACAGATTTTATTACTAAACTAAATGAGGTCAATGCAATTAGTATACCAGTCAAGCGAAAATCGATTAATCCAAAATTTAATAAACATTGGTGGAATCAGGAATGTAGTAAGGCAGTCGAAGAACAAAAGGTAGCATTAAGACGGTAGAAGAAAAAAGGAACAATGGAAAACTACATTAATTATAATAAATGTGTAGCCCAAACGAAAAAAATTATACAGCAGAATAAAAAGAAAACGTGGAAAGAATTTTGCATGTCTTTAAACAGAAACACAGATATTAAAAATATTTGGGGGCAGGTTAAAAAGCTAAAGAATGCGTACAAACCACCAATAAATTCAGCAATAGAAGGGGAATGGACAACAACTTTCTTTAATAAAATTGCACCGCCAGGTCCGAGACAAAATATATTGTATCCAGTAAATACAGAAACACACATTCTAACTAAAAAATTTTCTATGGACGAATTAGAGTCATCCATTAAAACAACTAAAAATACAGCTCCTGGAATAGATAGTATACACTATGTTATGCTAAATAAGTTAGGGATGGCTGCAAAGGAGATGATCTTGGCAATATACAATGATATATGGATAACTGAAAGTTACCCCTCTAGTTGGAAAGAATTCTTAGTTGGTCCTTTTCTAAAACCAGATCGAAGTCCTGAATCACCAGATTCATATAGATCCTCTTTGGGATCTTGTATTGCTAAAACTTTTGAAAGAATGGTTAAAATCAGATTGGAGAAGTGGCTAGAACTTACTAATAAAATGTCAATGACCCAATTCGGCTTCAGAAAAGGTTATTCTGGTACAGAAAATCTAAGTCATTTAATAACAGATATTAATTTAACCTTCACTAACAATAAATCAGTTACATCTCTATTTATAGATATTGAAAGTGCATACGATAACGTTAACCTCAACATATTGTATAATAAAATGATTGAAGTTGGATTACCAGAGTCTTTTAACACAAAAATAATCAAGTTGTATATTAATAGAAAATTATATCTTCAAATTAACAACGAACGCTTAGGACCACAAATAGCTCAAGACGGATTACCACAAGGAGGAATATTAAGTCCAATTTTATACCTAATATATACATATGATTTGGAAAAATCGGTAACAGATACTAAAATATTACAATTTGCAGACGATTTGGAAATTTACAGTGACCAAACAGAAATAAATAAAGGTGTAGAAAAGGTAAAACAGAGCTACATTGCAATTAGAAATTGGGCGTTTAAAAATGGTATGTCCCTTTCAAATAAGAAAACACAAGCATGTATATTTACCAAACGTAGGAAAGGCATTCCAAAGGAAATAGAAGTAATAGATGGTATTAAATTTCCGGTTAAAAAATCAATAAAATATCTTGGGGTGATTTTGGATCAGAAACTCTTATGGAAGGAACATATAGAAAACTCAGTTAAGAAAGCAGAAAGGGGAGTGAACGTGTTGAGAACCATTTCACATTCTAAATGGGAAGCAGATCCTAATATTTCCTTACTGATGTACAGTTGAGTCCGCGAGCCTTTACCCGTGCGTCATCACTTAAATCATACGAAATAAGTCGGAAATCTATTTCACGCAACAACAATTGACAGAAAGTGGCTACTGTTCCGATTACGGGTTTTATTATAAAATTTGACGTTATCAAATATATAGAATGTCAAATTTAAGTTTTGCTTCAAAATTTTTGCGCAGAATTACAGCTACATTTGAAGTAGCTTAATAAATTCTTTTATTATTATTGATTAATAAATAAATAAACAATTTATAAAAAAATCCAATAACATATTTTATTTTTGTTATTTTATTCACTTTGACGGAAATCTAAACACAGTCATTTCTTTACTGTGTGAATGACGTTAGCTTTGTATGTTTTAAATATTAATTGCCTAAATATAATTATTTACCTTAAAATTTCAAAGCCCAATATAAAATTAGTTGTGAAAACAACTGTTTGTGCAATATAAAGAAACTTCAAAACGCAAAAATTCGACAAAAACCGCAAAAAGTTCAACTGACTGACAGCCACAAAATTAAACAAATCAGAAACGTCAAACAAATCGTGCTTAAAATATGAAAACATACCGAATCGTCTTTTTTGTACCTATCTCTTTTCAATAGGGCTTTTCATCGATTGTCATTTGTTTCGAGCTTCTGTCATGTGTCACATAATATTAATATAGCTACGTCATACGTCTTTGGTTTGTATCATTGGTATATATCAATAACGTATGACGTAGATATATTAATACTATGTGACACATGACAGAAGCTCGAAACAAATGACTGAATGAAAAGCCCTATGCACTGAGTCTAGATGGTTCATAAAAATAACATGTGTTGTTACTTAATAACAAACGGCAGCTGGTTTGTCATGAGTTTCATGCATGGAAGAGAATGATGCTAGATAAAAAGTATGTGTTTTATCTCGCCAGGTATTAATGACGCACGGGTACTTAAAGACTCGCGGACTCAACTGTATAGATTCTATATTAGATCAATAATAGACTACGGATCTATTTTCTATGCAGATGCAGCAAATGTTCATCTACAAAAAATTCAAAATATTGTCAATAAATGTTTAAGACTTTGCATAGGTGCTTTAAAATCTACTCCAATAAACAATCTACATGTGGAGTGCGCAGAGATGCCATTAAGGTTAAGAAGAAATAAACTGTGTAGTCAATTCTTAGTAAATTTATCACATAAAGAATCAGAAATAATTAATAAAAATCATTGGCTTTCGATAAATGATTTAATAAAAAGTTATTGGAAAAAAAGAAATATCCCTGTATTGCTGAATGTTATAGAGAACTGGCAGAATATAAAGAAACTTTACATACAACCTCAATTAATTTAAATTATATTTTTAATATAGTACAATTAAAAAAATTTAAAAATAAACTTCATAAGAGATTATTCCAATTACCCAACACGTATTAGAGATGTGATGTTTAAAGCTGATATTAAAGAACTATCATCGAATGCTTATCAAATCTACACCGATGCTTCCAAAAGTATTAAAGGAACAGCATGTCGTGCAATATACGATCCTCAAACAAATGAGAGTAAGATGTTTAAATTAAACGCAAATAGTAGCATCTACTCAGCTGAACTAATAGGCATATTAGAAGCCCTAAAATACTGCCAACATCTTCCAAACAAGAAAATTTATATTTTCTCTGACAGTAAAAGTGCTTTGCAAAAAATTAAGCACCTTCAATCTACATCTAAAATAAATTATATCATCTTAGAAATCTTACAAAAAGTTGAAGAATTAAATAAAGATTTCGAAACAATACATCTAATATGGGTCAATAGCCATTGTGGAATACTGGGCAATGAAACAGTTGATGTCTTAGCTAAAAGGGCCATACACGAAGGAGAAGGAACAAAATACAAATATACAACAAATTAAATAAAAACAGTTATTAACAACGTTTGGAAATCAAAATGGGAAGAAGATAATAAAAACAATCAAAAAGGCAAACATTACAAAGAAATTCAAGAAACGATTCCCAAAAAACCATGGTTTATAAAGGGGAAGATTTGTCGTTTGAGGTTTAATCATGTACCTGTTCCCCAATTTTTATTTAAAATTCGTTTAAAAACCGATCCATATTGCAATTGTGGAGAAATAGGAGACGCAGAGCATCAAATATTAAATTGCTCTCTAATACAAGCTCAAGTGAAAATCTTTTTGGGCAAAATTTATAAGTTAAAGGATGTCATACATCCAATTAATTTAAAGTTCTTATTAAAACAAAGTAATAATCCACAAGTGGTCATTTTATTCTGTGAGCATATTAAAAATATTAAACTGAAAATATGAGTAGCTATGGTTAACTATCTGTATTTAGAAGTAGATAAATATTGCAAAAAAATGTAAAAACATTGTAATAAGTATAAAAAAAAACAGAAACCATTAAGAAGACGAATAACGTCCGAGGGGTTGAATCGGGTTTTAGTCTTACCGTAATGAAAAAAAAACAACAAAAAACAAAAAAAAACCAAAAACAAAAAAAATAAAAAAAATAAAGAAGATACAAAAAAAAAGGAAAAAAAATAATTAAATATAAAAAATGAATAATATAATGAAAAATAGAATTAAAAAATGTTAATGTAAAATAATAATAATGATATGATATTGTAAGATATAATAGGGAAGGAAAATAAACATAGAGTAGTTGAAATTAATGTAAAAATGAGCAAGATCGGATAGATGGGCGAATGGACCCTAAGGTCCGCAGTCATACATACCCAAGGAAAAAAAATATTTTTAATTATACACATAATATTTTCTGTATATTAATTTTCAACATTGCCAAAAACAGACAGATTATTGAGCAAAGGGCACATTTTTTGGTGGAGAGATATGGAGAGAAATATGGAAGAGAGTAGTTGAAAGACAGATATTAGACAAGGCGAAAACGGCGGGTTCGTTGGAAAAAATATTCCCATGATACTATTTTGCATAATCACATTTGTAATATACCCCAGAAGCAGGTTCAAGAAGTCGCCCACACGAAAAGTGGTCCAAATTATTTTTAACAATTTTTTTTAATCAAATTGTAAAAATTATTTTTTTTTGGTTGGGACAATTTTTTTTAGGTTTTTTTAGACCATTCTAGACCGAAAAGGTGAACAATTATGTTTATATTTTTGTACAATTTAGAATTTAACTTAAGTGTAAACGTGGCAACAATGCGTTCCATATTATTGACAGCGCCAGTGCGGGGTGGCAACTCTGTCTCTCACGAACTGACAACGACGTGCAGTGCAACGAAAAAGAAGACTCTCTCTGATTTAACCTGACAAACAAAGCCATGTGCATTGTAAAAACTAAATGTTTGATTGTATGCATTCAAGTAAATTTGATTCAATAAAGTATTATTTTTGCGATTACTACAGTCCATTAAATCGAAGTAACCAAAAGGTCTCTTGTAATTTTTCTCTAAAGTTGATAGTTTTCGACTTATAAATAAGCAATTTAAAATTTGAAAAACGCGAAAATGGCAATTTTTAAGACTTAATAACTCAGTTAAAAATTATTATTATGAAAGTCAGAAAGTGACTAAATCAAAGTTTAAAGCCTCCCCTTCATCTACATAATCCTGAAGAAATTTGCGTCATTAATTTATTACTAAGCTGCTATTTTTAATTATTAACAATTCGCTCCGAGCGTTAACAAAGTGTCAAAGCAAAATCGACCGACCTGCTCATGGTGGCGGTTGCTTGAATCTTTGTAAGGACGCTTTATTGTATGTGTAAATGGGACATTTAAAAAAAATGCCATATCACGTTCTTTGTTGTGTTGTTCACTGTAAAAATACATGGAAAACTAGTGATGTGAAATACATACTTTTATTTTCCTCATTCCCAAAAAAATTAGATGAAAGAATAAAATTAATTAACGCTGTTATAAGGATGAAGTGAGGTTAACATTTTCATATATACAAAGGATATGGCAATATACACATGATATAATAATGTTATTTACGTTTTTATAAGTTTTGTACATATTACATACACTTTTTAGCTCTGATAAATCCGAATTGACTCCAAAACGTACGGATAGGGTATGTCCTATATAACCTCACTATCGCAAATTATGTCAATAAATCTTTATTAACGACAAAAAATATTTTTGTTGGACTATAAATGACATTATAAAGGAATAACTAATGAATTCTAACAATTTTTATTCGTTTATTATCACTAGAAAATAAAATATTCAAGTTTAACAAAATAATCCCATAAGAGTCAATACTAAAACGTCCTTACAAAATTGACAGCGTGTCACGTGACTGTAAATTTCTGTAAAAAGAGGGGAGACGCACGGAGCCAATAAGCCGTAAGATCGTATTGACGCGGCTGTAAATGTGAGTGCGAGTAAGATGCCCCATTGGCCTGCCGGAATGGCGCACATATCTTTCTCGCACTCACCATAGACGGCCGCCTAATACGTGCAAGCTCTTATTATTATTATATATATTATATATTATAATACTGACAAAAATTTCTTCAGGATCTTGTAGGGGGGGGGGGGAGCTTTAAACTTTGATTTAGTCACTTTCTGACTTTCATAATAATAACTTTTAACCAATTTATTAAGCCTTGAAAATCGCCATGTGGAATGAGACTCAATCAATTTCATGAGAAAAAGGGTTCATTGTCTAGTCCCTAGTCCTTAAGATGATATGTGGTTGTTAAAAAATAATGAAATGGAATTAGAGTAAGGACTAAAACAGTGGAGACAAATTCTATAAGATGATAATAAGGAGAGGAAAGGAAGACCAAATAAGTTAAACAAATTCTATGTTGTTCGTTGTTGGGGTATAAGATTAGAGCTAGGCCTAACTATGTATACACCCTATATAACAGCTATGTTTCAGAATTACATGTTCCCTACTCTTCCTTGTGGCATTAAGATTTAGGCACTAAAACAAGTACATAGGTATAAACATATTGGCTACCTTTGAATTTTGGTGTTGCAGAAGGATGCTACAAATATCACTAATTCAAACAGTATAAAATTAATATCACAGTAACTAGAAGGAAAGAAAATAAAGCAGAAATAATAATATTGACTATCAAAAGGTGAAAACTAGTATTTAGGACAGGATTAGGAGGTAAAAATACTTGTTATTACAACTTATGCAAGACAAAATTCAGGGGCAGTAAAATTTGTGAATCTGACTTGAAACCCTGAGAGAAGGGTTTAAATGCAGCAATGTAGAACTATAGAGTGACAGTCGTATAGCTAGATCAATGCCATGATGTTTTCCAATCTTCTAGAAGACGGAATTTGACGAAGAATAACAAATGGGATGTTAGTTGATGTCTAATCATCTATTAATTGGATTTTTTTTTTCTAATTTGAGTTTATTTTTGAAGTTATTTTAGGTTTCTGCAGTCTGCAGCTACCAGTGGTTAGATATCCAGGACTCTTGGGCCAGTTGTGGAGGTTTGAAACAGGCTAGGCTCCACATAGTGGGGCCATCCAAAAGTCTCAGCCTTCTTTTAGATAATAGATGCTCCGTGGTGGTCAGTATGCTCACTTGCTCACTGCTCACTGTAGATTCCAACGGCACCTTCATCTGCTTGGATTGGCTGATGGCTCACAGTGCCGTCTAGGTAATGAGGAGGAGAAAACCTCCTCATATGTCCTCTAAGAATGCCCGGCATTTACCCCTACCAGAGGTGGCAGATCCTGGGATCTGCATCTATGCAGCCAAGCCAGGTGAGGGAGTTGCCTTTGAAGAGACTTGTAGCTTTCTGAGGCCATAAGTTTTCTGGAGGATTAGGCATTCGGGGTGGCATCAGCAGTAGGAGCTCAGATTTAGAGACCTTGCTGATTCTGAGATGAATTGGTACATAACGAAAACTGCTATACACAATTAACCCTCGCAGGACCAACCTTTTAGTAGAAACAGTGAGGACCAAGGAGGATCAATAAATGTCCACACATAAATTAATCAAAAACGTGCTTCTTTATTTAAACTAATTTAAAAATAACACTTTTATATTATTCCTAGACGTTAATGGAACAAGTAAAAGATACGAATTTATAATTTAGCCGGAGTCTTCAGCTTCAGCGGAATTGGCATCAACATAGGATACCTACACAAACATTTTTGACTTCTTGCTGTGCTTGCCGCATACATACTTACTTGCATTTTGAACAAACTATGGTTGTTTTTGTCCACTTATTGGCCTTTTTTCTTTTAGATTTTCCTAATTTGACACATGCACGATATTGTCCCTTTCCATTTTGGGATGGTGTTGAAGGTATTCAAGGGGATTATTATCACTGTCAAGTTTTTATAAAAGTATGAGGTAATGAATTAAAGTATAGAAATGCTAATTATGCCATCTAATAGGGCAGTAGTACGCCAACAACTACTAATTATTTGAGATTTTTAGGAACAAAGGTATTTAGAAAATCGGATGTAATGCAATGTTGTGGATACTTTTTAACCCTCCTTGATCCTTCTAGGGTTAAAGAGAGAAAAACGACATACCTTCGGGCACCTAATTAGAAATGAAAGATACCAGTTTCTGCAAACCTTAATTGAAGAAAAGATCGAAGGAAGAAGGGGAGTAGGCAGGAAGAAAATGTCATGGCTCCGTAACAGGACAGGCTCCTCAAACAATGGACAGGGCTAAGAAACATAGAAGACCTAATACATACTGCAAGGGATAGAGAAAAATGGTCAAATGTGATCGCGAACATCCATTAGTAGATTGCATAAGAAAAAGAAGAAGCTGATTCTGACAGACATGGGAGCCCGGTGCAGCCTGGGCCCCAGAAATGCGGAAGACAAGGTTTTTATCGATCTGGTCCATAAGATAGGAGTAATACAATGGACCCGCCTTAGGAGGTCTAAGTGTCTGAAGGGCTTACAAGTGGGCCCTGCCCCGATGTACCATACCATACCATGGTGGTTAGATATATAAGATCTGGTATAATTACGAATAAAATAAGTTATTCATAAGATAAAACAGATTTTTAAATAGGTACTTTCAGTCCTTGGCATGCATCCCTCAATTAATAATTCTTGCCTTTGAATTTAAAAAAAATCAGAATAATTTTTGAGTTAATACATCCTTTGATACATTTATTGCACAGACTTTATAAAAAAATATATTAAAAGGTAGAAAATTAAGGTTAGTACATTAGTGCCCGATTTCACAAATGATACCTAAATATTTAAGAATTACCTAAGTGGATTTAGGTACTTCCTAACTCTAAAACGGATTACACCATACCACAAGAATTGCCTAAACCGCTTAAGCATTACCTTATGTTAGGATACGGTTTTCAATCTCCCTAAACTTTAGGTATTACTTATCGTTGACAGTCAGGTTATATTTTTACAATTTTGACTAATGTTCTTGTGACGTTTGTCAATAATTTGTTTCTTACCTTAATTTTTCTGTTATTCTGTAATATTAGGTATATTAGTCGTAATTTTGTGTTATATTTTATATTAATAATATAATATGTGTTGGAAAATATAGAAAATCGTTTGGAGTTTTTTACAGGTCTATTGTCAAAATTATGTAGTCTACCTACTACCTAACAAACTAGTGTTGTGTTTCAAAAACACATTATTGAGAGACTAGTGTTGTGTTTCAAAATTATTGAGAGACTCATAAAAGCCCGACTTATGTCCTTTCTAGTTGAAAACAACATTTTATCACAAAATCAGTTCGGCTTTTTAAATAATAAATGCACCACTGATGCCATCTTTTCTGTACTACATGAGGTTTATCAAGCACTGAACAATAATCTTCACACTGCCACCGTTTTTTGTGACTACGCCAAAGCTTTTGATTGTGTAAATCATAACATTTTGATAAGAAAACTAAATTTCTACGGAATTCGAGGTATTTCTTTTTATTTAACATGCTCTACAGACCTTGGAGGCCTAGGGCTTTACAACTTAACAATAACAATTTTACATAATACAAATAACAATATATACTAATGTCTTATATTTATTATATAATTTGATTTAATGACTATGTAAAAATTGCTGCACTATGTTTCTCCACTGTATCCTGTTTTTCGCTTTCTCTTTCCAGTCTGTAATTTCCATCGATCCTATATCTTCTTGAAACTTTTCGTGCCATCTTTTTCTTGGTCTACCTCGTCTCCTTGTCCCAACTGGTTTTCTTAATAGTATCTTCTTTGGCATTCTTGACCTATCCATCCTCTCGACATGACCTGCCCACCTGATTCTTTGTGCCTTTGTGTATCTTGTTATAGTTGGTTCCTTGTAAAGCATCCTTAATTCTTCATTAGTTCTTCTTTGCCAACCATCTGCCGTATTTTTTCCCCCGAAAATAGTCCTCAGTACCTTGCGTTCCCATCTCTCTATCATTTCTTCTTCTGTTTTGTTTAGTACCCATGTTTCACATCCGTAGGTGACTGTTGCTCTTATTACAGTTTGGTATATTCTAATTTTCGTCTTTCTTGATACGTAATTTGACTTTAATAATTTTTTTAAACTGCCGACCTTTCGGTTACCTTTAGCTATCCTGTGCTTTAGTTCGTTTTGCTCGTGTCCTTTTTCATCTATAATGGCACCTAGATATGTAAAGTGATTTACTCGTTTAAATTTATATTCTTTTCCATCGAACGCTGTTAACTTTAGCATATCTACAGGTTCTCTTTCTGTGTTGCCTAGCACCATATACTTCGTCTTTTCTTCATTTATTTCTAGGCCGAATTTTTTTGCCTCTCTGACTAATCTTCTCATGATTTTCTTTAATTCGGTATTAGTTTTTGCTAGCAGTGTAAAGTCGTCGGCGTAGGCCATGCATTGATGTTCGTTACGGTAGATCGTTTCTTGTGTTTCTATTCTGCTGTTCCTTACAATTGTTTCCAAAACTAGGTTAAATAACACAGTTGATAGAGGGTCACCTTGTCTAAGTCCTTTTTTGACTATAAACTCTTCCGATTTGTGACTGTTCCACACTATTTCGTTAGATGTCATATTTAAGGTAATTCTTATTAACTTGATTAGCTTTTCTGGTATTTCCATTTGCCGTAGGGCTTCATACATTTTTTTCCTATTAATTTTGTCATAGGCCTGCTTAAAATCTATGAATAGTGCATATAAAACCATTTTATGTTCGTAGCAGCTTGTTTGGATTTCTTTTATGTTAAATATTTGCTCTGTCGTCGATCTATTGTTTCTAAAGCCTGCTTGGTATTCTCCTATTAGTTTCTCTGCGTATACCTCTAATCTTTCTCTTACAATCCTAGCAAATATCTTATAGCACACGTCCAGCAAAGCAATACCCCTGTAATTCTGCAACATCGTTGCATCCCCTTTTTTATGTAATGGGATTATCCAGGCTTTGGCCCACTCTTCAGGCATCTTTTCTTCTTTCCATGTAAGTTCTATCAGTTCATACACCTTTTCCAGTAGTTTTCTTCCCCCTGCTTTCAGCATTTCTGCACTTATTTCGTTTGGCCCTGGACTTTTATTGTTTTTCAATTTGCTTACAACTCTTTGCACTTCGTCTTTGGATGGTTCGGCTATTCTTATATCTGCACCCTCTGTTCTGTCTTCGTCCTCTCCCTGATCTTCATCATCACTGTTTAGTAACGTTTCGAAATACATTTTCCATTCTTTCATAACTTTTCCCGGCTCACTTACTAGCTCTCCTTCTCTGGTCTTTATGTAGCTTGTTTTGCTTTGGTAACCTTTTTCTACTTTTTTTACCTCTTGATAAAATGATCTTATTTCATTGTTTTTAAATGTTTCTTCTATCTCCTGCAACTTTTTTTCATTGGATTCTCTCTTTTTCTTCCTGCAACTTTTCTTTAACTGTTTTCGTACGTGGTTATACTCTTCTCTGTTTTTGTCGTTAGGGTTGGTCAACATACGTATTCTTAACTTTTTCTTCTCTTCTGACAGCTCTGCACACTCCCTATCAAACCACTCCTTAGTTCTTGTCTGTTTTTTAATTCTGGGTATCAATTTTCTGCTTACTTCTTTTGTAATGTGTTTTATTTGTTCCCATCTTTCTTCTACATCTGTGGCTTCATTCTTTGTTTCCAAAAACATTTTTTCTATTTCTTCTTGATAATTTTGCCTGGTTGTTTCTTTTTTCAGTTCAGCTACTTCGTATGATTTTGTTCTTTTTGCATCCTTTTTTACAACTATTTTTTCTTCTACTTTACTTTTACATTCAATTTTTACTAAAAAATGGTCTGAACTGCAGTCTGCTCCTCTCATACTTCTGACATTTGTAATAAATTCCGCGTGTCGTTTTTCTATCATTACATGATCAATTTGGTTAACGGTTTTTCCGTCCGGAGATGTCCACGTACCCTTATGTATCTCTTTCCGCTGTAGCTGTGTACTTCTTACCACCATATTTTTTTCCATTGCAAAACTTATCAGTCTCTGTCCGTTGTCATTTGACTCGTCGTGTTTGCTATGCTTTCCTACTGTATTTCTGTAGATTGCCTGTTTGCTATGTTTTTATCGATCTGGTCCATAAGATAGGAGTAATACAATGGACCCGCCTTAGGAGGTCTAAGTGTCTGAAGGGCTTACAAGTGGGCCCTGCCCCGATGTACCATACCATACCATGGTGGTTAG
This sequence comes from Diabrotica virgifera virgifera, assembly GCF_917563875.1. NCBI lineage: Eukaryota > Metazoa > Arthropoda > Insecta > Coleoptera > Chrysomelidae > Diabrotica > Diabrotica virgifera. The sequence goes on from NC_065449.1 coordinate 148,069,521, forward strand.
ATATATAAGATCTGGTATAATTACGAATAAAATAAGTTATTCATAAGATAAAACAGATTTTTAAATAGGTACTTTCAGTCCTTGGCATGCATCCCTCAATTAATAATTCTTGCCTTTGAATTTAAAAAAAATCAGAATAATTTTTGAGTTAATACATCCTTTGATACATTTATTGCACAGACTTTATAAAAAAATATATTAAAAGGTAGAAAATTAAGGTTAGTACATTAGTGCCCGATTTCACAAATGATACCTAAATATTTAAGAATTACCTAAGTGGATTTAGGTACTTCCTAACTCTAAAACGGATTACACCATACCACAAGAATTGCCTAAACCGCTTAAGCATTACCTTATGTTAGGATACGGTTTTCAATCTCCCTAAACTTTAGGTATTACTTATCGTTGACAGTCAGGTTATATTTTTACAATTTTGACTAATGTTCTTGTGACGTTTGTCAATAATTTGTTTCTTACCTTAATTTTTCTGTTATTCTGTAATATTAGGTATATTAGTCGTAATTTTGTGTTATATTTTATATTAATAATATAATATGTGTTGGAAAATATAGAAAATCGTTTGGAGTTTTTTACAGGTCTATTGTCAAAATTATGTAGTCTACCTACTACCTAACAAACTAGTGTTGTGTTTCAAAAACACATTATTGAGAGACTAGTGTTGTGTTTCAAAATTATTGAGAGACTCATAAAAGCCCGACTTATGTCCTTTCTAGTTGAAAACAACATTTTATCACAAAATCAGTTCGGCTTTTTAAATAATAAATGCACCACTGATGCCATCTTTTCTGTACTACATGAGGTTTATCAAGCACTGAACAATAATCTTCACACTGCCACCGTTTTTTGTGACTACGCCAAAGCTTTTGATTGTGTAAATCATAACATTTTGATAAGAAAACTAAATTTCTACGGAATTCGAGGTATTTCTTTAGATTGGTTCCAATCTTACTTGGATGATAGGAAACAACTGGTTAGAGCAAATGATACAGACTCTAGTCTCAAAAACATTGTATGTGGGGTACCTCAAGGTTCAGTATTGGGTCCTCTACTTTTCCTTATCTTTATTAATGACATCACTAGTTTAAAAATCGATGGAAAAATCTTTCTTTTTGCTGATGATACCAGTATCACTTGGAGCAACTCAAATATTGCAACTCTTCATGCTGCTATAACTTCTGATCTACTTACAATAAAAACCTGGTCTGACTCTAATTTACTCTCGTTTAACGTAGATAAAACAGTAGCATTGTCTTATAAAGGAGTCCTTCAACCCTTACCTCTTAATAACAGCCAGATCAGTAGTGTTGATTCTGTGAAATTTCTTGGTATTTTTTTAGACAGCAACCTTAAATGGTCCCACCATATCGATTTGTTAAGGAAGAAACTATCCTCAGCTTGCTATGCTATAAGATCTGTTTCGAATGAACTCAATTTAGCATCTTCCAAAATAACATATTTTTCTTTGTTCGAGTCACATCTTCGTTATGGTCTTCCTTTTTGGGGTTCTGGTACAGCTGCCCAATTCGATGTTATTTTCAAATTACAAAAAAGAGCAATTAGATATCTGTTTGGCCTCAGAAGAACAACACATTGCAGAAGTTACTTCAAAGATCACAGAATTTTAACCCTTCCATCTTTGTATATTTTAGAAACTGTTTGCTTAATTCGTAAACATCTACATGTCTTTCCACCAAGACCTAATCATGACTACTTCACGAGAAATTCTACGTTTGACGTCTATATGCCGACCCCATCCTCTGAGTTAGTAAAGAAATCTATATTATATTCCGCAAAAAAACTTTACAATCATCTCCCTCTACAACTTAAATCTGCAGCATCTTTCCCCAAATTCCGTAAACTGACAAAAGCCTACCTATCTGAAAGACCATATTATTCAGTAGAAGATTTTCTTAATCAATAACTAAGAAATTGCAGTACCCTTTGCACAAGTAGTATTTTTATTATCATTTTTTTTTGTCTATATTTGGGTGTCATATGCAGCAGCTTAACTTTTAAACTTATTAATTACTAGGTAGACTATGCATTTGCAATTTACTTAAATTTTGCAATTGACTACTTCTGTTTAACTTCATTATTATTGTTATTATTGTAAATATATTGACGATTTATGTAATTTTAGTAAATTGGATTGTTATTGTTTTGTTGTCTTGACTTTTTATAAGCTTTGTCGATAAAATTGTACAATTTTTCATGACAATAAAGCATATTTCTATTCTATTCTATTCTATTCATGATATCACTAAAAGTCTATCATTAAAAATTAATAATAAAAGAAGCAATTTTTAACATGGTACTTATTTTAAAATTATTTCATTAATGACAATTCACCTAACTTTAATTTTTCGTCATATATGTGAAATTTACAACTCTTTTGTTTTCAAACAAATGAAATAGAAAATGTGGAAAAATCCCCTTACGAATAATTCACACATCCACTATTTCGGGTTGGGAAAATTTTTTTGAATAGAATCAAAGATCCAAACACCATTTCTTAGAAATGTGTTTCGCCCTCTTCAACCTCTATAGGCTCATCAGTAAAGATGAGAGGTTGAATATCTTCAGACACATTCCAATCAAAAAACAACATTCGAGACCTAGACATATCAGGAGCGTAAATCTACGCGCAATCTGACAATGACAGTCTCAAGTTTTAATTCCCTAATTACTTAAAGTAAAATATATGTTTAAAAACAAAAGATGTAGATCTTTGAAACACACTCAGTGATCAAAAGATCCAAAGTTACTGGTTTAACGATCACTCGTACAAAATCAAACAATTGAAATAGAGAAAGTGGAAAAATCCCCTTACGAATAATTCAGAGAGAGGTTGAAGAGGGCGAAACACATTTCTAAGAACTGGTGTTTGGATCTTTGATTCTATTCAAAAAATTTTTCCCAACCCGAAATAGTGGATGTGTGAATTATTCGTAAGGGGATTTTTCCACATTATCTATTTCATTTGTTTGATTTCGTACAAGTGGTGGTTAAACCAGTAACTTTGGATCTTTTGATCACTGAGTGTGTTTCAAAGATCTACATCTTTTGTTTTTTTGTTTTTAAACATATATTTTACTTTAAGTAATTGGGGAATTAAAACTTAAGACTATCATTGTCAGATTGGGCATAGATTTACGCTGCTGCTATGTCTAGGTCTCGAATGTTGTTTTTTGATTGGAATGTGTCTGAAGATATTCAACCTCTCATCTTTACTGATGGGCCCAGAGAGGTTGAAGAGGGCGAAACACATTTCTAAGAACTGGTGTTTGGATCTTTGATTCTATTCAAAAAATTTTTCCCAGCTCGAAATAGTGGATGTGTGAATTATTCGTAAGGGGATTTTTCCACATTCTCTATTTCATTTGTTTGATTTACGAGTGGTCGTTAAATCAGTAACTTTGGATCTTTTGATCACTGAGTGTGTTTCAAAGATCTATATTCTATATCTTTTGTTTTTTTCTTTTCTTTTCCTCCATTTCACTGTACATCTACAAATAATATACAAAACTTAACAAACTGAATTCACAAATAACTATAACTACTAAATAAAATAACTATAACAGTAGGTACAAAACTGAATAAAACCAACTTAGCAAACAAATTTGACAAATAATCAAAAAAGTAAGGTAATGTCATCTTATTCTTCTTTTTATTTATCAAAAATAGTTCAAACATACCTGAATTAATACATAGGAAAGAATTTCCTAGATAAACAGTTCTTTTAGTTGTAAAACGCTATTGTTCTTAAGTACTCGCTTAGGAAGTACCTATCGATAAGAATTACTTAATAAGGCAACTGTTTAGGTATCGTTGGTGAAATCGGGCATAGGATGAAAACTTGTTTCTTTAATGTTTAGGTACTTAACATGTTTGTAAAATATTTTTGATAAGTACCTAAATTAGACTTAAAACTATAAACATAAAGTATGATTCAAGACAAAAGTCTTTACTCTTAGTTAACATTTATCTTATAAAACTGTCTCCAATTTTAAGTAGGTATAATAATCATTTTAAAAATGTAATTAACTACTTACAGTAAAAGGAACACCTTCAACTGAACCAACAGCGAAGCATTTATCGCCTGCATTGCAGGCACCACTAACAATTTGATGTAGATTCATCTTAAATATTTTGATATATACAATTACACATATTTGCACACTATTTTAACATTAATTATTCCTTCTTATAACATTAAAATGTTAGTAAAATCAATTTATTGATAAGTTGCACCATATCATCACGTGTTGTCAGCTGTCACTGTCAGTAGTGTCAGTATGACATATCAGCTGATAGAAACTGCAAGAATCATAGGTGTACTCATTTATTTTTGATAAGGATATGGCAACTTACATGAGGGTTGCATCTTTGAGAGGACGCAATATTTTTTTGATGTGTGTTGTGTGTGTGTGTGTGGGGGGGGGGGGGGAGTTAGCAGAAGTTTATGTTCAAGTTTGTGGAATGCCTTCCTTGTCTCTTGCCCAACCCTACAGCAAATGTTATAAGCTAGAGAAAGTTAGGTGCCGGTAAAGAAAGATAGATAGACCACCGATGAACTGCTTCGCGTTACGGTATTTCAAGCAAGCAAGCATAGTGATTTAACCCAGCCTGAGAGACTTGCTCACCCCTAGAGAATGACATTCGCGTGATACAATTCAATGGGGCGAGGAGAATTAACTCCCGTAAGCAGGGACAGTGGCGCACCTATAATTTTCCTCTGGGTGGAGTTGGCTTCATAGGCGTAACCGGGGGGGAGGTTTGGGGGTTATAACCCCCCCCCCCCATTGGGATGTACTTTGAGCTCTATATGCTTAACACCATACCCCTCGGAGACCTTCCAGTAGTTGTAACCCCCCCCTTAGGATTGTCTTGGTTACGCCTATGGTTGGCTTAGGTATGGAAATTTTTTTGTATTGTTTGTGAAAGACAAGTTACATTTTCCTATAGGCGAGGAAATAAAGCATTACACTTCTAACTTTTTTAAAGTAAGACGGATCGTTATGAAACCTTTTGCATTCAATTCGGGAGAGCTTTAGGAAAATTCTTACACACTTGGCATGAGGGAGAAATAAAAATTGCATTATTGTAAGCAGAAAATGCATTTTCCAAAGTGCGTCTGAAAGTGTTGAAAAAATAAAAATTCACAACTGGGAAAATAATCATGGAAATAGGTGCAATTTTCATACTCGGGAGTTTTAAGGTCGCTGAACAGGGTCGGCGAGGCTCTAAGAGGTACCTGGTGCCCGGTATCCCGGTAGGCACGTCGTCTCCTGGAGTTTTATGGAAATTCATTATGAAACTGTTGAAACTTGTTATTCCGAGGTTCTTGAGGTCGCTGAACACGAATATTGCTTCGGCGATGCTGTACAAGGTACGTAGGGCCCGGTATCTATGTTATCTCCTGGAGTTTCATGAAAATTCGTTATGAAAATAGTTGAAATTTATTATCTCGCAGTTTTTGAGGTCGCTGAACACAAATATTGATCAAAGATGCTGTTCGAGGCACCTGTTGTCCGGTATCTACGTCATCTCCTGGAGTTTTATAAAAATTCGTTAAGAAAATAGTTGAAATTGACTACCTCGAAGTTTTCGAGGTTCGCTGGACACGAATATTACATAGAAGATGCTGTACGAGTACCTGGTGCACGGTATATACGTTGTCTGTTGGAGTTTCATGGAAATCCGTTATAAAATTCAACAGTGAGTAACAATAATAACAGTAAGTTATTTTAATTCAGAGCTCAAATTATGAAACAAAAAAATATATTTCTAAATTTTTTTAGCGGTAATAATATTTTTTTAGATATAAACATGTCAGAACCTCGAGTATGTGATTAAAACTGTCAGTTGCCTTAAAAACCCCGGAATAACAAGTTTCAAAAAATTTTATTACGAATTTTCATAAAATTCCCGGATACGACGTAGCTACAGCGCACCAGGTACCTCGTACAGCATCTTCGTTGCACGATTCGTATTTAGCGATATCAAAATCCCCAGATAATAAATTACAACTATTTTCATAACAAATTTCCATAAAGCTCCAGGAAATGACGTAGATACCAGTCACCAGGTACCTCGTACAGCATCGCCGAAGTATTCAGCAACCTAAAAACCGCGGGAAAACAAGTTTCAACGATTTTCATAATGAAATTTCATAAAACTCCAGGAGTCGACGTGCATACTGGGATACCGGGCATTAGGTAGGTACCTCTTACAGCTTCGCCGACCCTATATTTCTGTTTAGCGACCTCAAAACCCCCATATTGAATATGAAAATTGATCTCATTCCCATGATTATTTTCCTAGTTGTGAATTTTTATTTTGTCAACACTTTGAGATGCACTTTGGAAAATGCATTTTCCGCCTACAAGAATTTGCCTTTGTCTCACATGCCAAGTGTTCAAGAATTTTTCTAAAGCTCTCCCGAATCAAATGCAAAAGGTCTCATAACGATCCGTCTTACTTTAAAAAATTTAGAAGTTTTAGAAGGAAAGTTATTCGATTTTAGTGCTTTATTTCCTCGCCTACTACTATTCTTTATATGCTCTGGGAGGGGTTTTAACCCCCAAACCCCCCCCCCCCCGGGTGCTCCACAGGGAATCACTCCACCCCGCTTCAATGCTCCAGACCATCCACTTACCCCCCGATAGCACTCTGATGCGCTGTAGGGGCTCTCAATCAGCAAAGTGCTTATCATATGGGAGTCTTGGGTACACGGACTCCCATATGAAATCCTACCCCGATCAATGCAGGCCAGCGTGAGGCGCTCTATTCCCGCTATCTCTAGTGACTTATCTTCGATCTGTTTTGCTTGCTCGGGCGCCGAGTCCCCGCTCTGGGCTATGTCCAGTTCGGTGACTCGGCGCTCGAGGATGTGGACCCCTCATGTCCGTTTTTTGGGTTTTGTTACTAATATTTTTTTTATGGCTTTCGCCTATTGTTAATATTTTATTGATTTGTTTAGTGGCCGAAGCCGTTTTTAAGTTTTTTGTATATTTTTTTTGAGGGATGTCTGAAACGTATAAAAGTCAACATTAATAAATATAATGAGATGCCAAAGGTGAGCAAGTTGTCTTCTTTTGATAGAGCTATGCGATTATCTAGCCTTTATTATATATTTACTAATATTTGCTGTTTGGGTCTCCTGCATGTGTTTCCATCTGTGGTACACATCATTTAATATCTCTTGCAGGATCCGGTTTGGGTGGTCTTCTAGCTCAGCAAATTTTTTTCTGGCTTTTTCCTCCATAATATCCAGTACTCTTATTTGTTTTAGGTCTCTAAATAAGAACCGTTCGGCGAAGTATCTGGGCACGTTTGCAGCTTCTTTGAGGCAGTTGTTGTGTGCCGCTTGTATCTTCTTTTTGTTACTTTGACTTGTGTGACCCCATGCAAGAGATGCGTATGTAATTATTGGCAGTATAATGCTATCTTTATCAGTATTAATTTTGTTTTCATAGCTAATTTGCTTCTTCTTCCTGTGAGTCCTCTTATTGCCGCTCTGGTCGCTGCTGTTTTCTAGACTGTTGCGTTGACATGTGATGTGAATGTTAGACCTTGGTCCATTGTGACTCCTAAATATTTAGCTTCGTTTTGCCATTCGATGGGTCTGTCATGCAATGTTAGCTGTTCTTCTGGGTTATCTCTGCTCTTTTTGAAGATAACCGCTTGAGCATTATCTGGATTTAATGCTATTTTCCATTGGATACTCCATTCTTCTATTGTATCCAATGCCGTCTGTAGATTTCTTACAGCTATATCTAGGTTCATGTGTTTTGCATTAATTGCAGCAGTGTCGTCTGCATAAAGTCTAATCAATGTTTCGGGTGTTCTTGGAACATCTGCTGTATATATGCTATACAGAAGGGGTGATAAAACTGCCCCCTGTGGTACTCCAGCTTCCGGCATTCCGTGTTCTGATAGAACTGGTCCTATCCGGACCCTGAATTTCCGGTCGCTTAGGTACGAGGAGATGAGTTTCGTCATGGCCCCGCTGTATCCATAATCTCTCATTTTGAATGTCAGTCCTTCATGCCACACTTTATCAAAGGCTTTGCTTACATCCAGAAAGGCTGCTCCCGTATATTGTTTGTCATTGAATCCAGCTACTATATATTCGGCGTGTCTTAATATTTGAAGTTCGCTGGAATGTTGAGCTCTGAATCCAAATTGTGCTTCTGGGATTATGCCTAGCCTGTCTGTCTCTGATTGGAGCCTGGTTTGGATGACCCGCTCCACTATCTTACTGACTGCTGGAAGTAAGCTAATCGGCCTATAATTTTGCGGAAATATATGGTTCTTTCCTGGCTTGGGTATCATAATTACATGGGCTTCCTTCCATCGATTTGGGAAGAGCCTGTATCTTAGTATTGCGTTTGTTATATTTGTCAAATACACAACTGCTTTCGAGGGAAGATACTTCAGAGCTCTGTTAGTGATTTCGTCTGAACCAGGTGCTTCTTTGGTGAACTTTTTCGAATCAGTTCACTTATTTCTCTTGGTGATGTGGGATTTATTATTTCTTCTTGTTCGGGCGTTTCTAGTTCTGTTTCTTCGACTTCTTCGATAAAGTCTATATCTTCGTCTTGGTGATAATTCAGTGTGCACTCTCTTTCAAGTGTCCTTCTCATCACCTCGGCTTTATCTTCTTCTGTGTAGACGATCCCGTTTTCTCCATGTAGTGGGGGGAATGGGTTTTCTATCGTTTCTTAAAGTTCTTTGGAGCCTTCATATTTCTTGCATATTTTGGCTCCTTTCCTCCATTTATTTTATGTAGTTTTCCCACTTTTGGCTTCTATGGTCTATTAGTGCCTGTTTGATTTGTCGATTCAGTCGATTTGCCCTATTTTTATCTTCCTGGTTTCTTGTTCCTCTGGCTCTCTTTTTGGCTCTGTTCTTTTCCCTTATCATTTCTTTTATTTCCTGATTTATGTTTTTAAATCTTCCCATATGAATTGTATATTCTTCTTCAGTAGTGCTATTTCTTAGTGCTTCTTTTATGATGTTTTCGAGCTGTAGGACTTTTTCCTCTATTTCTTGTGGATTGTCAATTGTAGGAATGTTTCCAATGCCTATGCTCACTAGGCGTTTGAAGTTAGACCACTTGGTTTTCTTTCTTTTCCTTGTTGTTTTGTTATCTTCTTCCCATGTACCTATTTCTATGAGTATGGGGTTGTGGTCTGCTGATCCTTCGTTAAAGGTTCGGATGTCTGTTTGTAGTCCTAGGCTTTTGGCTACTACTGTATCTAAATGGGTTGGTAGAGCATTTCCAGGAAAGTATGTTGGTTCGATGGGCCCAATCACCATGGTGTCTTCGTTGTTCACTAGATAATTATTCAGTATTCTACCGTTTCTGTTTGTAGCTCTATCGTTCCAGTTAGGGGATCGGGCGTTTAGGTCTTCTATTATTATGGATGGTTCTTCGGCGTTCAGGAACGCATTCAGGTCGTCGTCCTTTCACCTTGTCTCATCTGGACTTTTTATTGTTGTTGCTTCCATAGTGTTTAAGGTGGCGTATGTTGTAATGTATGATTTATTCCTTTTCTCACTAGGATAGCAGTTCCTCCTGAATTTGCTCTATGGTCGTTCCTGTAGATGTCGTATCCTGGAAACTTGATATTGCGGGTATGAGTTACTTTAGTTTCTTGCAATGCTACGACATCCATTTCATATCTGTTTATTAGTTCGTCCAGCACGTTTGTATTAGTTCTTATGCCGCCTGAATTCTAGGAGCCTATTTTCAGGTATCCCCTAGTTTCGTGCCTTAGTTCAATGCTATTTTTAAACGCTTTTATTTAGTTCAATAGTTTGCGTCAAATCTTTAGACGTTAATTTGAGTGCCTTTTCTCCAATGCAAATGAATGAAAATTTGCAGACATATGCATTCGCGGGAACAATACACGAATAATCAATAAATTTTTTTTATGTTTATTAATTGTTTAAATAAAAAAAAAAGATTTTAGTAGGAAATGCTTAAATTCTCTTGTTTTTACAATGTAAAAACTTGAAACTTTTACGTTTTGTAGCTAATGATATTAACTATACATAATTTCACTTTTTATGTTAATTGTTTACGTTATGCTTCAATGAAACAATAAAGTTTCAATTTTTTGCCGATTCCGACTACTTTTCATGTTAGTACATCATATGTTTTATACATATTTTAAGAAACATGACGATATATTTTAATGTTTGAAAACTGTAAGACTAAAAAGTAAAAAATAAAAAAATATGAAAAAAAATTTTTAAAGAAACGCTTTTATTTAGTTTCGAGTGACTAAAATTAAAAATATAAAAAAAAATCAACTAAAAAGAACAAAATAAAAAAAATCTAACACATTCGTTAAAGAAAAGCGTGGGGCGAAAACCTTTTATTCGATGAAGACGCGCCACGCTTTTCTTTGACGAATGTTTTAGATTTTTTCAATTTTTTTTATTTTTTGCTTTTTCGTTGATTTTTTTATATTTTTAATTTTAGTCACTCGAAACTAAAGAAAAGCGTTTCTTAAAAAATTTTTTTTCATATTTTTTTTATTACATTTTTAATCGCTTCACTTACCGTTTTTATGACCAGCTCTTCTATCATCGTGGCCAGTCCTTTTTGTTGTTCTTTTGAAATTAATATGGTCGAATCTGTTGTTGGGTTTTGTGTTGGTTTGGTGATTTGGGCGTACGATTGCCCATTGTTTCTTTTAGGTTGTTGTGTTCTGTTTTCTGTTGTTATTTGTCTGGGTCTTCCCCAGGCAGGTATCTTTGGGCATCCTCTATAACTTGCCGGGTGTTGCCATTGACATTAGCACATTTTGCTTTTTATTCTGCTGGAATTTGGCAGAATTTACTTTTGTGATTTTCTCCGCACTTTACGCACCTAGCGTCTTTGAAGCATGCATTTTGGGCGTGGTGAAAGCCCTGGCAATTAAAACATTGAGTTGGTCCGTGCTCTTTCTTAGATCTTCTATTACTACTCTCATGTACATAAGGTTGATAATTTTCTTGGCTTTGGGCACTTCTTCTTTTTCCACTGTAATTATAAACATTGGCAGGGATTTTTAGTCTGCCTTTCTAGACTTCATGTTTGTTACGTTAATTGTATTTATTTCATGTTTATTTGTTAGTTCCGTTTGTATGTCTATAGGTTTTGTATTTAAAGGAAGTCCTCTAATAACCATTTTGGGCTTATATCTTCGTCTAATGAGAAGGCGATCCACTGAATTTTGATTTCTTTGTTATAATCTTCCAAGATATGGGTAAATTTTCTATAATCTTCACGGCATTTTGTTTGAATGAGTGTTTCTCTTCCGTTTTTGGAGATTTTATTGTCTGTGTATGTATATCTTTTGAGTTTCAGCAATTTTCAATATTGTTCCTGTTTTGTTTACTGTTTGTAGTTTTATGACGGGTGATTTTGGTTTGGACCTTTTTATAGTGCTTTCTTCATTGTTTTGTTCAGTGATTAGGATATTATCAAATATTATATATAAAATAAAAGATATATTCTTTTATTGTTTTAGATATTTATTGAAGCTGAAAATAATTGGGGATTTAGATCCATACGCAATTCATTCAGAATTGGATTTTACAGTAAAGTGCAGTCCATCAAGTTACTATTATAGATATTTATACATATCTGGTAGAGTCTCACATTTGCTACTCTAAGCAGCAGATGAAAGCATACAAAAGCCTTCAGGCACATAAATATTTTACAGCTGGATTTGTTTTGAATGGAGTAAAAATTGTTAATGATTTCCTGATTTCCATATTATTGTTGGAAAGGTATGTCTTTATTTTATTTATTCACCATAAGAAATATATGGATAACAGTATTAGTGTCTTTTGGATAAATTACCATTATATTTAAAATTGGAAACCAGACATATCGTCGTCCTAATCTGTAAACTGCGAACTCCATAATTCTCTGAAAATGATTTATTACTGCCATCTATTTGAATTACTGTCATGATTGTTCTAAAATTATATTATATGAATGTCTGATTTTAAATAAAATATTCTCAATCATTGTAAAGAACGCAAACACTCTAATAAAAATAAATTTTTGTAGTTGAAGAATTTCCAAAAAAATAAAATATTTTTTTAGGTGAAGCATTTCCAAAAATCTAATGCTAAACGACTAAATGCTTGGGTGGGGTGATAGCCAGTTCTGATGACATAGCAAATGCACATTGTATGCGTATGGCCGGTAATAGTGAAGTCTGCAGCAATCCTATTTTTAGCTGAGTATGCCCAGGGCAAGACAGACGAAGAAGAACCCAATGCATGTACATATGTTACAGCTACATGGTTTGGAGATAGCAACATATGCATTCTCTGATGAAAAACTAACGAGTTTTGAAACTGTTCGGTCAGAGTGCTTGTTGAGCTCACTAAACGAACTGAAATATAAGATGGCTTTGGCATTGTGTTGCAGCGATATGAAAATGGTTATTCATTTTTAATTATAATGTACTTCTTCATCATGAGTAATTATGTATTGGTCTTTTAAATGTGTATTTATTTTTGTAATTAGTATCAACTTGTAATGATAATATACATTTATCGTTTAAGGTATGACTATGTTTTGACTCTAAAATAAATGTTTTAAAAATCTAATCCTGCCTCTTTCTGTTAGTAACTACCCATGGATATCACAAATTGTGCTTACTGATAGGTTTGTTCGTAGAACGATCAGCAACTCTTGCCAACCATCAGACACATGCGCATTTGTAGTCTATGAATGCTAACTATTAACTGCACAACGCTAACTGTTAACTGCTCATGCATCTGATGGTTGGCAGCAGTTGCTAATCGTTTGTGTCGTACTACGAACAAACCTATTAGGTCTGGATCCTGTGTACCAAAAAATTGATTAATAGCAAGCTGAAAATTTGTTAATAGCTTAACGGTGTCCAGTTGGACAAACTTTGATGTATTGTGACACTGGAACAGGGGTAGTTTTAATTGTGAAACAGTTTGGAAACTCAGATTTGGAACATCAGATTACAAAAACATCCCATATATTTTGTCGGACAGAACATCCAATTGATCTGTTATCCTTTCATTAAATTCTCATGCAAAAATCAGACTGCTATTACTGACCAACATGATTCCTGTAGTTTGACATGGCCTTCGTGTTCTACTCATTAAAATGCCCAGTTGGTGATTTTTTCACCAGTCTGGTGTTTGCATGAGAGTTTAATGAATTGGTAGCAAATCAATTGGAAGTTTTATCTGACAAATTACATAAACATTTTTGTAGTTTGACGTTCCAAATTTTTAACCTGTTCCACAGTTAAAACTTCCAGTGTTCCCGTACATCAAAGTTTGTCGGACTAGACACCGTTAAGCTATTAATAAATTTTCAGCTTGCTATTAATCAACTTTTTTTTTGGTACGCGGGATCCAGGTCTATATGGAATAAATAAATAACAAAACAAATTCCCTGTCAAAACTGCATTTATTTTGAATAGAATGAAAAACAAAATAATATTGTTTTAACAAAATAGGGGATAAATGTTAAAATTTAGTAATAATAAAGTTTGTCACATTGGCCTAAAAATTAATGTCACTAGTTACGTTAGTGTCACATATAAATAATTGTAATAATATTAATAAAAACCATAATTCCTAGCATGAGTGCGTCCTGTTTTTTGATAATTTAGTTAGGCGAGGAAACATAAATGAGTTTCTAATAGGGCTTTTCATCGATTGTCATTTGTTTCGAGCTTCTGTTAGATGTTGTATAATCCGTTTATAATATTATCATACACGGATTATACGACATATGACAGAAGCTCAAAACAAATGACTGTGAATGAAAAGCCCTATAGAGGGAACACAAAAAAAAATAACATTATCCGATCAGCTCGACTTCCACAGTTCACTACTATACAAGTTACAGGCATGTTTTCAGCACTTAAAATCACCAAAAACGAAAAGTTTATAAAATAATCAATCTAATGAATGTCTTTAAATACTATATTAAGCTCAAAATCACGACAAAAAACAAATTAAAATTAACATTATTCTGATCAGTTGGACTTCCACAGTTCACTACTATACAAGTCACAGGCATGTTGTCAGCACTCAAAATCACCAAAAACGTAAAATTTATAAAATAATTAATCTAATGAATGTCTTTAAATACTATCTTAAGCTCAAAATCACGACAAAAAACAAATTAAAATTAACATTATTCTGATCAGTTGGACTTGCACAGTTCACTATTATACAAGTGACAGGCATGTTGTCAGCACTCAAAATCACCAAAAACGTAAAGTTTATAAAATAATTAATCTAATGAATGTCTTTAAATACTATACTAGCTCAAAATCACGACAAAAAGCAAATAAGAAAAATCAATAATTACATTGAGTTTAGGTTAAGAACAGTTTTGTGTGCCAACCAAAGATCACGTGGTTTATCTTTGACAGGTCGATGGATTGCCTAATTTTTTTGAGTACCTGCCTGACAGAATGGATTAGTTAGTTGGGTTATGTTCATGCCCCGCGCACTCTAATAAAAAACATGTAATCGTATTTATTTTCCTTCCATTTTGCCAGAGGCGCTAATGTCAGCATTGTGATTGGTGGAACATGACTTTTGACAAATCCTGCGCTATCTGTGAATCTGTGTTCAGTGTTCGTTCGTTCGTTGTCGTTCAGTTATTTTATATGGTCGGTTATAATGTGATGTGTTTGTGTTTGTGTCACCATAAAAAGCTCAGCTGATATTCAGTCGTGTTTTTTGATATTTTGTAATCGAGTACCTTTTTAAAGGTAAGTTTTTCTGATTGTAAGGTAGAGATTTTCTGATTGTAGGTACTGTTTATCCAACAGTTTTAAAATACACACTTTATTTCACGTTTTGGTGTTAGGTCTAATGGCTCCGTTCAGCTGTTGTGTGCAGACAATGGAAAAGTTAACAAGTAAACATTTATTTAATCCAAATTATATACTCATATTTCTATGTAAAATGTCACATTATTTTATAAATAAATAAGTAAGAAACAAAAGTTGTTTGTGTTTTACCTTTATTGTCCAATTGAATAAAATATTAAATATTGGAAGTACCGTATGGAGGCTATGTACGTAGCATGGAGGCTAGATTATGGTACCTTTCCTATCCAATCAACAACAAGAGCGTTTAAAATTTTACACCTATCATGTCGAAGCTACAGACCACTTATGTGGAGGCCAGATTTGTAGTATCCTTCCATTTAATCAGGTGCTGAGATGGCGCTGAAATACGTGACATGTGACATGTTTTTTAAAGAGTAAAGTCTACTTTACACTACATGATTTATCACGTGATTTATCATATGATTTTGCCCATGACGAGCCGCATGACAATGCTTATGATAAAACACAATGCTTATGGCAAAATCATATGACAAATCACACAGTGTGAACATGTAAATTTTACTCCATGACCAAATCATATGACAAATCACATGATAAATCATGTAATGTAAAGTCGACTTAAGATCACATTCTACCAAATCACACAACACTTTTTTCTATGGTTATGTTATTTTCTGTCATCGCGGGAAGTATTCTAACTAATACCTCATTATTATAAGGAAATTATAAATTATTATCGTTATTATATAGGAAGGAATTATAAGGAAATACGGTAAAACCTGCCATATCCGGATTAATGTGGCGACAGACCAATCCGGATATCAAAACCACTACTTCTTTTATTTTTATAGTCTCTGAAACGTTTTCTCCTTCATACATTCCAGTAATCAACGCCGTCAATAACTTTCGTCGATAGACACGTTTTATAGATTGTATAATACATTATTTCGCCATCTTTTAGTTCTTTTGGGTCGGGATGAGAGGGTGTGTTGTCCAACAGCAGGACTGCCTTTCTCGGAAGATCCGGACGGCAGAACGTGGGCAGAACCGTCCGGATATGGGGAGGTCCGGATGTGATAGGTCCGGATATGGCAGGTTGTACTGTATATTTAAATATAACTGTAAGAGGTACCTATGTTTACACTTACTGTAACAGGATTTAATGCATGATTCCTAGTGATATTTTAAAAAGATTATTTTATATTTGTCTACACAGCAAAATACTTAATTATTTACCAAAGAGTCTGACTTCTTATTTCCTGGTCAATCTGTTCAAATAGTGATAAGACCGTGGTCTTTGACAAACAAAGTTCGGAAAAAAAGTCTAAATCATCCCAGTAATTCTAATTCTCTTCTGTTATGAAACCAAAGTAGACGTTATGAACTAAATAAAGATTCCGAACTTGATATTGTATTGCATTAATCATTTTTTTAATTTGGTTATGAAATTGTCTTTTATTTATTTTTCTGTCAAATTGACCATTATTTCTCGAATTGCACATGCACACGTACAGTTACTGCTGCCAACAGAAGAAAAAAAGTGTTTAACTAACCGAGATTTTCTTAACTTGATTTAAAGCACTGAAAAATGCTATGAGGGTTAAAATATTGGTTAAAATTTAAACTAGGTTAGTTAACCAAAATTTTAACTGCTCACTGAAAAACCGGGCCTTACACTGTTTCAATTAACTATACTAAAATTCAATAAGCTTTGCAGGAGACGTAAACATTAGTTGACAGCGATGTCGTCATCAGCAATACATAGATGACTATTTCTTTTTTTTATTTCCACGGGACAAGCCCAATACAGTTACAATTTTTACAAATTTTGGAACAATTTAGTAGATACTAAATATAAGTCATATACAGTAGAGCGTCGATACTCTGAACTAATTGGTACAGGGGTAGTTCGGATTATCGAACATATGTTCAAAATACATACAAAGTTCATAAACATAGTTAGTGTTGGAAAATTCTCGAGAATGAAAAATCAGAGAATATTCTCGATATGGAGAATTTTCTGAGAATGAACCTTATGACGCGCTTATGGATATTGTTAAAGATGAAATAGGGTATTAAAAATCATTAAATTATATACAAAATTATGAGACGAAACAACAGTGTTCTTTATATAAAAGAAAATACAAAAACAACAGAAAAAAAAATTATTTGACAAAAAAAATTAAATTTTCTTAACAACAAATACTGGATGTGGTGAGCTAATCTGAAAAATATGAGACCTCAGATTCAGAATCTATTTCTATCATTAGCTAAGCAATAAAAGTTACCTTATCAGCCCGTTCACCAGTAAGCCGATTTATTTTAGAGGAGTGGATAAGTACTGAAACTTCTTTCAGTCGATGCACTGGATGAAGGCATGCTTACCGTCATTGGACGAATCTAACAACTGTGTTGGCTGAAAAGCAGTTGATGAATGTTTCTGTTGATCCTTTTCAATAATTGTCTCGCTCCCACTGGACATTTAACACATTTTACTAAATGTTTTGTCATTCTTGTTGCATTTTTTAAGTATTGACTATCACAAAACTTGCAATACTACTTGTTTTACCTTGTACACTTTTAATTTTACAGTAATTCCATATATTCCTTTTAAAGCGAGCACCACACTCTCGTGAAGTTCGGTTCCTTTGACTTGCTCTCAAAAACCGCCACAGAATGCAAGTAGGCCGAGACGCAGCAAAGTCGCATAAACAACCTGTCTACGTCTACACTCTCGTACTCGCTGAACTTCGATCGACTTTGCGCGAGTAGTATAGTGAGCGTTTTAGGTTTTTTAGTAAATTATGCTTTACTTCGATCCATTCTAAATATTTGCAAGTTAATATAGCACCAAAACAATAAATACTTACACTTTAAACACCCTAGCTAGTGGTTCATGAGATTCCTCAGCCCCGGTTACTTGATTTTCGGGGATTTGATCTAAAATTGGCAGCAGATACTAGGAAATTAAAATATTTCTGTGAGGATTGTGAGCAAGGTTTACTGTTAGTACCAATTTTGAAGTCTATGGTTGAAGATCTAAAGATTGAGGTAGAGAAACTTAAGTGTGCCAATGAAAAATCCTTACACGAAAAGGATAATCAGATTTGTGATCTAAGGAAGACTGTTGATGAACTGAAATGCAACTCCAATGCGCCAGGTTTGCCATTTGAGGAAATGTTCATAGAAATAAATGATAGAATTGTAAAATCTAACAATATTACGTTATTCAATGTTCCCGAATTGAATTCTGAGAATATTGAAGACAGGATAAAACAAGACAAAGCCAAAGTCGAGGAAATTATGAAACAAATGGGAAAAGATGACGCGTTGGAGGATTTAGTGAAGGTTGTTCGAGTAGGAAAGAACACGGGTAGTAAGTCTAGTCCACTTAGAGCTATTTTTTCCAATAATGGTGTTGTTAAGGACATTTTAAGGAATAAGAAAAGACTACAGAACTCAACAATCAAAATAAATAGTGATCAAACAAATATGCAAAGGGATATGTTCAGTAAAGCTTGGAAAGAATTAAAAGACAGACAAAATAAAGGCGAAAAAGACATTGCCATAAAATACAGAAATGGTGTACCAAAAATTGAATCATTCAAGAAAGAAGGAAAAAACTAATCTCATCCCCATTACAAGTTTATTGTCAGAACGTCGGAGGACTTCGTACAAAAATTCAAGATCTGATTAGTTCTATTTTATGTTCTGATTATGACATTTTTATATTGTTGAAAGTTGGTTACACGAGGATATTTGAGATAGTGAAATTAAAATACCTTCATATAGAACTTTTAGATGTGATCGTGGTAATAGTTATAAGTCAAGAGGAGGAGGTATTTTGATTGTTGTTAAAGACTACATTAAGGTAACTGTGCTGAAACCCTTGTACAAATCTATTGAACAACTTTTTCTTTTATGCTCATTTGGTAAAGAAAATTTTATAATTGGAGGGGTATATAGTCCACCAAAATCTGTAGAACAATTATATGAACAACACTGTTTATCAGTCGAAGATATATCCCAAAGGTATAATCATCATAAGACATATACAGGGTGAGGCAAATAAAGGGCCTATTAGAAATATCTCGAGAACTAAATGCAACAGAATCATGAAAATTTGAATTAAGGGGTTTTGAAGAGTCATCTGTTTAATGAAAATATTTTCATCTATTTGCTACTTCCGGTTATACCGGAAGTTACTTATAACTTCGTTTTTTTAATGGGACACCCTGTATATTTTTACGTTTTTGGATTCTCTTTGATGTCTTCTTTCTTAAAATACGAGGTTTTGTAATGTTATACAGGGTATTTTAAAAGATAATTACGTTTTTTTATTAATTTCGTAGCAATATTCACACCCTGTAGGATTGTAGTACTTTGACATCTAATACTCTACTTACGTTCAAATGATTTTTAATATAGTCTACTATTGTTAAGAATCATTAGTATAGCTGAATTTTTAATTTTAGTATACAGGGTTGGTCAAAACTCGGAATGAGTATTTTCTGAGTTTTCTTAAATGGAACACCCTGTATTTTAGTATTGTAATGAAATGATATTTTATGGTACTTTTTATTTCTTAAGCATTCCCTATACCTAACTGCTTTAATTTGTGCTTAATTGTTAATCGCACCAACAATCTTAACTACGTAGGTATTTTGATAGCTAAACCATTATTGGTAATTTTAAGGACCAGTCTGGATTAATATGTATTTATTTCTGAAAAATTATTTGGGATTGAGTATTTTCACGGCCAACCTAATAAAATTTTACGTATTTTTTGTTGCAATTAATGGTTAGCTTGAATCACCAATAACTCACAAATTAAAGCAGTTAGGTATAGGGAATGCTTAAGAAATAAAAAAGTACTATAAAATATCATTTCACTACAATACAGAAATACAGGGTGTTATATTTAAGAAAACTCAGAAAATACTCATTCCGAGTTTCGACCAACCCTGTATACTAAAATTAAAAATTTAGCTATACTAATGATTCTTAGGTAAAAATAGTACAGTATATTAAAAATCATTTGAACGTAAGTAGAGTTTTAGATGTCAAACTACTACAATTCTACAGGGTGTGAATATTGCTACGAAATTAATAAAAAAAACGTAATTACCTTTTAAAATACCCTGTATAATATTACAAAACCTCATATTTTAAGAAAGAAGACATCGAAGAGAATCCAAAAATGAAAAAATATACAGGGTGTCCCATTAAAAAAAAACGAAGTTATAAGCAACTTCCGGTATAACCGGAAGTTCCAAAGAGATGAAAATATTTTCATTTAATAGATCATCCTTCAAAACCTCTTTATTCAAATTTTCATGATTCTGTTGTCTTTAGTTCTCGAGATATTTCTAATAGGCCAGTTATCTGCCTCACCCTATATATTCGGAGACTTCAACCTTCCGGAAGCTTCATGGGATAACAATGAATCAGGTGTCTTGGTGAATTGTCCTCAAGGTTCATATGCATTGTACTTAGCTGAGTTTTATGGGTACTTGAATTTTTTTCAGATGATTAATATTCCAAATGAAAGAAATGTGTTTTTAGACTTAATATTTACAAATGTTTGTGATTTACAAGTAGCAAAAGCTTCAGATCCGATTTTTAAAAATAGTTATCATTACATAAGTTACACTTATAATATTAGTTTGTGTGAACGTCGAGGTAAGTCATTAGAATATACTGAATTTTATCATGATTTTGTAAACGCAGACTAGGAAGGTCTCAATAACTATCTTTCAATGATACCTTGGGAAGACCATTTGAATTTGTCAAATGTTGATGATGCTTTAACAGAATTTTACAACATACTTAATATGTCACTATCATTGTTTGTACCGGTGAAAAGATTTGGAACTTCTAGTTATCCAAAATGGTTTGATGCCAACTTGCGTTATTTAGTCGTACAGAAAAAAATTGCTCATACAAATTATTTAGCTTCCTGTAATCAAGAGGATTATGTGATTTTTTCAGAACTTAGGAGATGGTGTAAGGATCTATCAAATCAATGTTATAACACTTATCTGAATCAAGTAAATCATAATTTATGCAGTAATCCTAAGTACTTTTGGCAGTTTGTAAACAGTAAGAGAGCATCAAATGATTTACCAAACAGTATGTACTATGGTAATGCTATAGCAACAAACGGACAACAGATTGCAAACTGTTTCCGTCAATTTTTTTCAACAGTTTATTCGCCACAATCAAATATTAATAACTTGGAAGTAAAGGAAAACAACAATCTTTTTATACCTAATTTTTCAATATCAGTGAAAGATATTTTCAACAACATTTTATCCCTACCCAATAAGTTACGCAGTGGTCCAGATGGTATTCCCGATTACTTTCTAAAGAACTGTATATATTCACTAACAAATCCTTTATATCTTCTTTTTGAGTCATCATTAAAGACATAAGTTTTCCCAACTTTATGGAAACACTCTTATATCTGCCCAATTTTTAAATCAGTTAATAAACAAGACATAACAAATTATCGAAGCGTTTGTAAACAATCCTCTATACCAAAACTTTTTGATAGACTATTGCACGATCAATTAAAATTTTATTGTAAAGAGCGTCTAATACACAATCAACATGGATTTTCTCAGAATAAATTAACGGTAACAAATTTAGTACTCTTTGAACAAAAAATATTAAACGCGTTGGAGAATAAAAGTCAGATGGATACTATTTATACTGACTTCTCCAAGGCATTTGACAGAGTCGATCATAACATCTTATTGGGAAAATTAAATGCTTTAGTCTTCAGTCATCAATCCTTACAATGGTTCAATAGCTTTTTAAGAGATCGCACACAGCAGGTGAGAGTAGGTTGTTTTAATTCAAATATAATTCATGTGACATCAGGAGTACCCCAAGGAGCTCACTGTTCACCTTTGTTATTTAATATATTTGTGAACGATATATCAGAATGTTTTAGAAATTGCGATTTCCTGATGTTTGCAGATGATTTGAAATTATTTAAATCCGTAGATTCAAATGTTGATGTAACATTAATTCAAGAAGATTTAGACCGGTTGAGTATTTGGTGTGAGAATAATATTTTGCATTTAAATGTTGCTAAATGCTGTTATATAAGCTTTTTTAGAGGTAATAAAAAATATGATACTTCTTACACAATTAATGAAAATGAATTGTCTTATGTTAAAACAATAAAAGACTTAGGAGTCACATTTGATGAGCAGTTGCGTTTTGTGCAACATATAAATAGTGTAACAGTAAATGCATCAAAATCTTAGGGCTTTATCATTCGCAACTGTCTGAGACTATCTGTAGGGGCTTTAAGAACGGTATATTATGCTTTGGTTGTATCTAAAGTGGAATATGCATCTATTGTATGGTCTCCACAATACCAAGCTCATTCTACTACGTTGGAGAGATTGCAGAATAAATTTTTGAGATATTGTGCATACAAATTAAACATACGCATTACTAATCATGATTATACCTGTATTTTAAAAACACTCAACATGAATTTATTAAAAACTCGACGAGATAACTCTGATTTGGTATTTGTGTTTAAATTAATAAATGGTTTAATTTGTTGTTCTGAACTTCTCCAATCTATTAATTTATATGTTCCCTCCAGAAGTCTCAGACATGTTGATTTGTTTTATATACCTTTTCATCGAACAAACTATGGTATGCATTCGACCATTGAGCGAACACTAAAAATTATAAACGAGAATAACTTGGAAATGTTTGGTGTCTCCTTGGCTGGTTTTAAGAATCGGATTAAAAGAGATTGACAGGTACTTTTTGTTTATTTGAACTGATTTGTGTAATAGATGTAATATGTGTAATGGATAACTATTAATATTTTGTTTTTGTTTAATATGTAATTAAGATTTATTTTACTCTAGTTTATAGTTCTTAGGCCCCCATATAAAATTATTATTTATGACCACACCGTTTAAACTTTTTGTACTTGTTATTTGGGTGGAGTCGGACAAATTTGGAGCTTAGCGCATCATGGCAGTGGGGCGTTTGTCTGTCAAAAGGTCACGAAGTTGTCAATTTTATGCAAGAAAAAAATTTATAACCACATTGGTCATTTTATTTTAATCAATGGTTTTTATCATATAAACAGCGAAAACAATTTTGTCGGACAAAAATATTGGGGCATATGACGCGTCGGACACGCTAAAGATGTCAAATTTATGAAAATAATAAATTTATTACCACATGGCTAATTTTAACGGAATCTACCATAAAACCTTTTTACAATAATGTGGTAACCTTGTCGGACAATTTTCAAGGGGCATATGCGCAGTCGGACGCGCCGAAAATGTCAATTTCCTGAAAATTTTTTATTTATTACCACAGATGTTATTTTTATTTTGTACTGTTTTTTTACATGTGTAATGCATATTGGATCACTTGTCGGACAAAAATGATGGGGCGTTTTGGTACAATTTAAAAAAAAGTAATTTTTATACATACAGGGTGTTTGGTAAAGAATGGGCCATAACTTAACGTCAGGTTCCTGAGGTTAAAATAGGCCGATTTAAGCTAACTTACCTTAGTACAAAGTTTATAATAACCGAGATACAGGGTGTCAAAGTTAAACTTTTTTTTTATTTATTATTGAATATTTCCTGACAGGTATGAGATAACAACATGAAATTTGGTATGTGGAAGTTTTTTGGGTCGAGAAAACTAAATTCTCTACCAAAAATTATGCATTGCCCAGAGGGCGCCACATACGCCTTTCAGCACTCATTTATTACGTTCAATTTTTTTTATCCCTCACTCTGTATAATTTTGACATTAAAATTTTTATTTTTCTATTAGTTTTACTTAAAAAAGGTATACTTCTTTCATCTCCCTAAACTCAACCGTTTTCGAGATAAACGCATTTTAAATCTGCGATACACCATCATTTTTAGCATAATCTCATTGTAGTTACACCCGAAAAATAACTTAAAACCATAAAATTATCCAAAAATGTATCGCAAATTTCTTCAAATGGAATTTGCGATGCAATGACATAAATTTGAGAACTGGGACAATTATTATGGTAAGTTATTTTTCGGCTGTAACTACAATGATATTATGCTAAAAATGATGGTGTATCGCAGATTTAAAATTCGTTTATCTCGAAAACGGTTGAGTTTAGGGAGATGAAAAAGTATACTTTTTTTAAGTAAAACTAATAGGAGAATAAAAATTTCAATGTCAAAATTATACAGAGTGACGGATAAAAAAAATTGAACGTAATAAATGAGTGCTGAAAGGCGTATGTGGCGCCCTCTAGGCAATACATAATTTTTGGTAGGGAATTTAGTTTTCTCAACCCAAAAAACCCCCACATACCAAATTGCATGTTGTTATCTCATACCTGTCAGGAAATATTCAATAATAAATACAAAAAAAGTTTAACTTTGACATCCTGCATCTCTGTTATTATAAACATTGTACTAAGGTAAGTTAGCTTAAATCGATCTATTTTTACCTCAGGAACCTGAGGTTAAGCTATGGCCCATTCTTTACCAAATTTTACCTGTATATAAATTAAATGTCTGACATTGAATGTATTGTTTCTCGATTCCACGTTAAGATAAATGGTCGCCTTTCTATGATTATCTCTCAAATGATCTAGTGTCCATCGAATGTACACTAGAGCTTTTTTTCTATTCGAAATAGAATAAAAAATTATTTTAATGGCCGGTAAATGAACTCAAATTGCTCTATTTTTAAATATCTCTATCTAAATTTAGCGTCGGAACCACTAAAACTACATAAACCATTTCGGCGATAATGGTCAAATGGATTATACTTTTGAAACTAGATACCTTCTAATCGGTATAACCGATTTTGATCACTAAATATGAGTTTGAAACGTATTAGGTCTTAGGCCCACATATAAAATTACTATTTATAACCACACCGTTGAAACTTTTTGTACTTGTTATTTGGGTGGAGTCGGACAAATTTGGAGCTTGGCGCATTATGGCAGTGGGGCGATTGTCTGTCAAGAAAATTTCTTGTATAATATAGTGTCGCATGTACGGGAAAAGCCGTTCTCGTGGATATAAAAAAAATAATAAGCATCAAGGAGACCAAAGCGAACTATAAACAATTTTTCTCGGTTAGATCTACATAGACCAAACTGAAAATTTGTAGAAATACTCCTTTTAATATTTATAAAGACGTAACGTAGAGAACATTCCAAAATAGTAGAAAAATTTTCCGAAATTTTCCCTCTTGTCGGAAAATCTTTTTGGAAAATTTTGGGTACAACTCTCCGTCATGCCCTTTTAAGTGTTGTACTTAGCGTATGTACCAATAAAAGTAACCGAGAAACACTGTTTTAAATTATTTTTTGATAATACCTCCTCGTCGATAGCCTAAAAGAATTAAGATTTCTGTTCGTTTGCCCCAACATTTTTGTCAGACAATTACATTTTTTGTTTAAGAATATAATTACTTGTAACTTACTATGTTTGTCGGAAAAATGGTTGTAAAGATAAGGGATACACGAACCCAGCATAGTTTAAAAGTATAGTTTATCAATAAAAACTAAATTTTTTGTCCGACTTTGGATTTGCCACAATATTTTTGTCGGACACTTAGATTTTTTTATTTAGAATATAACTACTTATAACTTGATACTTGTGTCGGAAATTTTTTTTAATAGGAGAAAAAAACTACAGAACGATGTTTGTCGTTGTTCAAGGAGTATGTAGGCAAATATCAGATCACAATTTTTCTAAAATTTTCCCTCTTGTCGGAAAATTTTTTAAGAAAATTTTGGGTACAGCTCTACGTCATACCCTTTTAAATGTTTTGCTTAGTGTGTGTGTACCAATTTTCAGCTAAATCGATTCAAAAATAACCGAGAAAAACTGTTTTAAATCTTTTTTTGATAATACCTCCTCGTCGATAGCCTAAAAGAATTAAGTTTTCTGTTCGTTTGCCCCAACATTTTTGTCAGACAATTACATTTTTTGTTTAAGAATATAATTACTTGTAACTTACTGCCTTTGTCGGAAAAATGGTTTTAAAGATAAGGGATGCACGAACCCAGCATAGTTTAAAAGTTTAGTTTATTAATAAAAATTAAATTTTTTGTCCGACTTTGGATTTGCCCCAATATTTTTGTCGGACACTTAGATTTTTTGATTTAGAATATAACTACTTATAACCTGATACTTGTGTCGGAAACTTTTTTTAATAGGAGAAAAAAAACTACAGAACGATGTTTGTCGTTGTTCAAGGAGTATGTAGGCAAATATCAGATCACAATTTTTCTAAAATTTTCCCTCTTGTCGGAAAATTTTTTAGGAAAATTTTGTGTAGAGCTCTACGTCATACCCTTTTAAATGTTTTACTTAGTGTGTGTACCAATTTTCAGCTAAATCGATTCAAAAATAACCGAGAAAAACTGTTTTAAATTTTTTTTTGATAATACCTCCTAGTCGATAGCCTAAAATAATTAAGTTTCCTGTTCGTTCGCCCCAAAATTTTTGTCAGACAATTACATTTTTTATTTAAGAATATAATTACTTGTAACCTACTACTCTTGTCGGAAAAATGGTTGTAAAGATAAGGGATGCACGAACCCAACATAGTATAAAAGTATAGTTTATCAATAAAAATTAAATTTTTTGTCCGACTTTGGATTTGCCAGAATATTTTTGTCGGACACTTAGATTTTTTGATTTGGAATATAACTACATATAACCTGATACTTGTGACGGAAATTTTTTTTTAATTCGAGAAAAAAAACTACAGAACGATGTTTGTCATTGTTCAAGGGTATGTACGCAAATATCAGATCACAATTTTTCTAAAATTTTCCCTTTGTCGGAAAATTTTTTGGGAAAATTTTGGGTACAGCTCTACGTCATACCCTTTTAAATGTTTTACTTAGTGTGTGTACCAATTTTCAGCTAAATCGATTCAAAAATAACCGAGAAAAACTGTTTTAAAATTTTTTTTGATAATACCTCCTCGTCGATAGCCTAAAATAATTAAGTTTCCTGTTCGTTCGCCCCAACATTTTTGTCAGACAATTACATTTTTTATTTAAGAATATAATTACTTGTAACCTACTACTTTTGTCGGAAAAATGGTTGTAAAGATAAGGGATGCACGAACCCAACATAGTTTAAAAGTATAGTTTATCAATAAAAATTAAATTTTTTGTCCGACTTTGGATTTGCCAGAATATTTTTGTCGGACACTTAGATTTTTTGATTTGGAATACAACTACTTATAACTTGATACATGTCTCGGAAATTTTTTTTTAATTCGAAAAAAAAAAATACACAACGATGTTTGTCATTGTTTAAGGAGTATGTACACAAATTATTAGATCAAAATTTTTCTAAAATTTTCCCTCTTGTCGGAAAATTTTTAAGAAAATTTTGGGGTCAGATCTACGTCATACCCTTTTAAATCTTTTACTTAATGTGTGTACCAATTTTCATCTAAATCGGTTCAAAAATAACCGAGAAAATCTGTGTTAAATTTTTTTTTGATAATACCTCCTCGTCGATAGCCTAAAAGAATTAAGTTTTCTGTTCGTTTGCCCCAACATTTTTGTCAGACAATTGCATTTTTTGTTTAAGAATATAATTACCTGTAACTTACTACTATTGTCGGAAAAATGGTTGTAAAGATAAGGGATACACGAACCCAGCATAGTTTAAAAGTATAGTTTATCAATAAAAATTAAATTTTTTGTCCGACTTTGGATTTACCCCAATATTTTTGTCGGACACTTAGATTTTTTGATTTGGAATATAACTACATATAACCTGATACTTGTGTGGGAAATTATTTTAAATTCGAGAAAAAAAAACTACAAAACGATGTTTGGCGTTGTTCAAGGAGTATGTACGCAAATATCAGATCAAAATTTTTCTAAAATTTTCCCTCTTGTCGGAAAATTTTTTGGGAAAATTTTGGGTACAGCTCTACCTCATACCCTTTTAAATGTTTTACTTAGTGTGTGTACCAATTTTCAGCTAAATCAATTCAAAAATAACCGAGAAAAACTGTTTTAAAATTTTTTTTGATTATACCTCCTCGTCAATAGCCTAAAATAATTAAGTTTCCTGTTCGTTTGCCCCAACATTTTTGTCAGACAATTACATTTTTTATTTAAGAATATAATTACTTGTAACCTACTACTTTTGTCGGAAAAATGGTTGTAAAGATAAGGGATGCACGAACCCAACATAGTTTAAAAGTATAGTTTACTAATAAAAATTAAATTTTTTGTCCGACTTTGAATTTGCCCCAATATTTTTGTCGGACACTTAGATTTTTTGATTTGGAATATAACTACTTATAACCTGATACATGTGTCGGAATTTTTTTTTAATTCGAGAAACAAATACAGAACGATGTTTGTCGTTGTTTAAGAAGTATGTACACAAATTAACAGATCACAATTTTTCCACAATTTTCCCTCTTGTCGAAAAATTTTTTAAGAAAATTTTGGGTTCAGATCTACGTCATATCCTTTTAAATGTTTTACTTAGTGTGTGTACCCATTTTCAGCTAAATCGATTCAAAAGTAACCGAGAAACTCTGTTTTAAATTTTTTCTTTATAATACCTCCTCGTCGACAGCCTAAAAGAATTAAGTTTTCTGTTCGTTTGTCCCAACATTTTTGTCAGACAATTACATTTTTTGTTTAAGAATATAATTACTTGTAACCTACTACTTTTGTCGGAAAAATGGTTGTAAAGATAAGGGATGCACGAACCCAACATAGTTTGAAAGTATAGTTTACTAATAAAAATTAAATTTTTTGTCCGACTGTCGATTTGCCCCAATATTTTTGTCCGACAATTTGATTTTTTGATTAAGAATATAATTACCTATAACCTACTAATGTTGTCGGAAAAATGGTTGTAAATAAAAAAAATTCAAAAAATTGACATCTTCGGAGCGTCCGACTGCGCATATGCCCCGTGAAAATTGTCCGACAAGGTTACCACATTATTGTAAAAAGGTTTTATGGTAGATACCGTTAAAATTATCCATGTGGTAATAAATTTATTTTTTTCATAAATTTGACATCTTTCGCGTGTCCGACGCGTTATATGCCCCAATATTTTTGTCCGACAAAATTATTTTCGCTGTTTATAGGATAGAAACCATTGATTAAAATAAAATGACCAATGTGGTTATAAATTTTTTTCTTGCATAAAATTGACAACTTCGTCACCGCTTGACAGACAAACGCCCCACTACCATAATGCGCCAAGCTCCAAATTTGTCCGACTCCACTCAAATAACAACTACAAAAAGTTTCAACGGTGTGGTCATAAATAATATTTGTATATGTGGGCCCAAGGCCTATTAGTAGATATTACCATAGGCGTAACCAGGATGATCCTAAGGGGGGGGTTACAACTACCTGAAAGGGGGGGGTTACAACTACTGGAAGGTCTCTGAGAGCTATGGTGTTAAGCGTATAGAGCTCAAAGTACATCCCAATGGGGGGGGTTACAACCCCCAAAACCCCCCCCTGGTTACGCCTATGGATATTACAGAGATTGATTTTATACTGTATGTGTTGTAATGGGGATAATCCCGTATATAAATAAATAAATAAATAAATAAAATTGTGTGAAGGCGAAAAAGCATTTCATGAGCGGAGCGGCAAGTAGGTGTTTGAGCTTCATGAATAATAATGTTTAGGATGCAAAAAATTGGATACGAGGTGAATTGGCAAAAACAATATAGAAAATTCTCGAAAATAATTTTCTGCCCGAGAATATTCTCGCTGAGAATTTTCTGGCCGAGAATATTCTCGAGAATATTCTCTTGAGAATATTCTCTTCTTACATCACTAAACATAGTACATATGTACATAATATGTACATACGTTTTAGTTACAAGGAATAAAACACCTGCATAATAAACAATTATATTGTATGTATTTCTGCATAAACAAAACAAAAATTCGCGGTCATATTTTGCCCATATTATCATATTAAATCCAAAAATTGGGTCCGTGATAATATTTTATAATTTTTTTGCGTTCGGATTAGCGAACGTTCGGATTACCAGGGTTCGGATTATCGACGCTCTACTGTATATATAACACATAAAATATAATAGTTAAAACAGTTAAAAGAAATAAATTACATAACAGAACAAATTAGAAACAGACTGGTAAAACAATTAAGAGGGAATATTAATTTGTTGCAAGTCACGTATAAATTGGTTAGGTGTGGAACCAAAATTAAGCCTTTCAGTATTTTGATTTGCTAGACATAAAATTCTAGTTTTAGGTTCATTGAGGCCATAATTACATCGATGAAATGGTACATGAAAAGTGGTTTTAACTGCATTTTGAGTACTGTATGAAGGAACTTTAAAACCAACCTTAGACAATAAATAATGACTATTTGCTGTACCATTTAACAGAATTTTCATATCACGGTGATAACGACGTTGTTCCAGGGTATTGATATTTATATATGCTCTAATTTCTTCATAACTGTAAAACCTGTTACTCCCATTAAAAGCTCTAATTTTAAATCCCAAAAACGTAAGGAATTTATTTTGAACTTTTTCAATTTTTTCTGCGTAAACATTATAATATAAGGTCCCCAAATACTACAACAGTATTCCAAGTGAGGTCTAACAAGAGAACAATATAACAATTTTAGGGTATTGGGACTTTTAAAATCATAGCAGTTTCGTTTCATGAAGCCAAGCATCTGTAATGCCTTTGAAATAATAGAATCGATATCAAGTCAAGTCATTTATTCATGTTAATATACAAAGTACTTACATACGTTGAGTCCGCAAGTCTTTACCCGTGCGTCAACATTTAAAGCATACGAAATAAGTCGGAAATTTACTAAACGCAACGGCAAATGGATATTATTCCGATCACGGGTTATTATAAAATTTGACGTTATCAAATAAATAGAATGTCAAATTTAAGTTTTGCTTTAAAATTTTGGTGCATAATTACAGCTACATTTGAAGTAGCTTAATAAATTATTTTATTATCATTGATTATTAAATAAATAAACAATTTATACAAAAATTCAATAACATATTTTCTTTTTGTTATTGTATTCACTTTGGCGGAACCTTAAATACAAGCATTTAACTGTGTCAACAATGAGGTTAGCTTTGTACGTCATCAAAATTTATCTTAAAATAACATAAACTTTTTCTAACTTCTTCTCACAAAATTTCTAACTCCAATATAAAATTAGTTGTGAAAACAACTGTTTGTATACTATAAAAAACTTATGCAAAAATTCGACAAAATAACAGCAAAAAATTCAACAAACTGACAGCCACAAAAGTAAACAAACCAAAACGTCAGAAATTGTACTTAAAATATGTGAAGACATCCCCAATCGTCTTTCTTTGTACCTATCTCTTTTCAATACACTGAGTCTAAATCGTTCATAAAAATAACATGTGTTTTTACTTAATAACGGGCGGCAGCTGGTTTGTCATTAAGAGTAAACAGTAGCGATCAACAGGTAGCAACAAAATATAACTTCGGGAGATAGTATCATAAACTTTGGCAACAGTGGTAATCTTTGACATTATCTAAGATAAATATTTTGACAATATCATAGTCGCGCTAAATGGAAGTAATAGAAAGCGATTTTATTATTAATAAATAGATCTTTATAAAAATAAACCAAAATGGGTGAAAATTTTATGTTAAGATAGGTATTTAGAAAGGTATTTGCATGAAATATCTAATAATAAAACAATAATAAATAATCATTTTTTGTTGTGAAGCGAAACAAATTTCGATTTTCGCATAATTTTAGCACGGTTTTTAATGGACTTTTTCTTGGAAGGTTTCACTTTATTTTTCGTTTGATTTACTTTTTCCATTTTGTTAAACTATTGATAATATTTTTAGAATAAAAAATCCTCCTAAAACTTTATATACTCGCATTAGAATTCGAAATATTTTTACGTAAAATATACTTACCTACCTACATATAACTAAAACTCATAATTAACAACAATCTATTCTTCCAAAGAGGCCAACAACTTATACAACAACAACAAATATATAATAAATTAACTATCAATAAACACTACTTTCCTATGAAACAACAAAAACGAGTTCTTAAATTAACAACTGCACTGAACAGATATCGATAAAGATGACAGAACAGATTAGAGAAAATCTGACGCAGGTTTGTCAAAATGACAGTGATAATTTATCTATGTTGCCTAATTAGTTATTTAGTTAAAATATGTTCGATTTCTTGTTAGAAATAAAAAATTTTAGTAGTTCCAAGATTACACAAAATCTAGGCATAGGATAAAAAAATTTATTTGAAGAAAGTTTATTTTTTTTTTCTTCTTAATGGCGGTACAGGCTCCTTTTTTCAATATTTTATTTAGTTATAGAGTAATTTCCACGTACTAACATATTTCTGAAATTGGGCTCTGTAACGCCATTCTTTATTATATTACGAATATGTGCGCCAAATATCTCGACAAAATATTCAAAATTGGAGCCGCAATCTTGGAACGCGTTTGTTGCTACCTGTTGATCGCTACTGTAGCCTCTTAATTTCATGCGTGGAAGAGAATGATGCTAAATAAAAAGTATGTGTTTTATCTCACCAGGTATTAATGACGCGGGTAAAGACTCGCGGACTCAACTGTACGTCAAAAAAGAGTGTACAACTTTGGTTCTAGAAATAAAATACAAATATTAAAACACTAGGCATAATATGAAATAATACATACATCAATTAAGACAAACACTTTCTGGGTTCCTAAGAATAAACAAAGTACAATTCAACAATTCACAGCCCAGTTCCAAACATTAAAGTTAAAATTTAAAAATTCATCACTGCTGTAAAATGCCTGACATGAGAAAATTCTTTAGTTGTTTTCTAAATTGTAAAATTGGCAATTCAGTAATTTCAGTAGGCAACTTGTTGTAGAATGTTACACCATAAGAGTTTGGTCCGTCTCTACTTCTTTGGGGCCTGGTGTAGGGCAATATTATTATTGATATGATCTGCGAATCTTAACGATTTGTCAAACAGTATTCCAAGATCTCTTATTGTATTAACACAATCTAGTGGTGTTGCTCAGTATAAGTCTTTCATTAATGAATATCTTCTTCTCGAAGATGCGAAAAGTTATCAAGTTTATATTCAAACGGGATATATGTTCTACCTTGATAAAAACTAATTTTATGGCACTTTTTGACATTTAGCTCCATTTCATTTTCTTTACACCAACCCTGTATTTTATTTAATTGAAATTGCAGATTTTCAGAATCGTCAGGACTAGATATTTTTGAAAAGATTTTTAAATCATCCGCAAACAAAAGCTTACCACAGTTTATATCTGCAATATCATTTATAAATATAATAAATAATAGCGGACCCAGATGTGAACCCTGAGGGACACCAGAACTGACAATTACATCCTGAGATAGACAATACTGGATCGTTATTGCTTGGCGCCTTCCTATTAGGTAGCTTTCCAGCCATTCAAACAGTTTCCCATTTACTTCAGCAGCTTCTAATTTAGACAGTAGGATGTTATGATTTACTCTGTTAAATGCCTTGGAGAAGTCTGTATAAATAGAATCAATTTGATACCGATACCCACCCTCCAAAGCACTTGACAACGCATCCAATATAGCAAAGAAGATTTAATTCCGAAGATTTGTGTTTCTGAAAACCATATTGCTCATCTACTGGAAACAATTTGAAACATACCGAGAGGCAGTCCGACACTAAGCTTTCAAATAACTTAGGAATAGTACTTAATATAGAAATTGGTCTGTAAATTGTAATGTCCGATCCATTACCAGCTTTATGTATTGACGTTAAAAAAGCTAATTTCCAAGGATCAGGAAAGTAACCAGTATACAAAGAAGAATTAAATTGAATTATACTGAATTTCGTTCAGTTTTTGAATATTTTTTGACAACTTGTATAATTGCTTTAAAAATTCATTACTGTAATTAATAGGATTATTTTTTCACTATCTGTATTCAGAGATTAAAATAATTTATATACTGTACAATAAAAACCATGGATATATAAATAAAGATGGACCAGGCTATTTACATCTTTGCTTGAAGTCACGACTAGTCACGAGATTGGGAGATTGTCACAGTCATAGGCACAAATCCTTAATTCGACTTTGTCATATTATTGTGTTTTCAAGTCAATATTCAAAATAATTTTCAATTTTTAGTATAATTTACTTTTAATTTATAAATCAAAATATATTACGTAGGGCCGGTTGTTCGAACGCTAATCAACAATGATCACTATCAAATATTTAATTACTGTCACAACTGTCAATGTCAACTTTGGTTGGGTTGCTGAAAACATAATTGATTATATACCCTATTCCACGAACATACGCCTGTTTTGGATTACTTCGACAACGAATATTTTACTGTGCAAAATAAGAAGAACGAAAATTGCAAATTACATTGTTGTTTATTGCAATAATTATTAGCGCCATTTACTTTCGCACTTCTTATGTTGCACAGTAAAATATTCGTTGTCGAAGTAATCCAAAACAGGCGTATGTTCGTGGAATGGCCCATAATTATAAGATTAGTTAATCAATTAACATAACAATTATTAACATAATTGATTAACTAATTTCATAATAATTGTAATCAATAATTATGTTTTCAGCAACCCACTCAAAGTTGTTATTGACAGTTGCGACAGTAATTAAATATTTGATAATGATCATTTTTGATTAGCGTTCGAACAAACGGCCCTTAGTTACTAGAAACCATTTCTAAATATACTTATTTCGCAACCAAGGAATTAAAAAAAACATTAATTTTTTAATTATTAAATGAAACTATATTCTGATAATTTTAACTATTTGTGAAACTTGGCATCATTGGTAATATCAACCAATCATCGCGCTTTCAAGAAGAACTAGAGAAGAAGGAACATGGCGTTGTGTTGTTTACGTTTGTTTGTGTTGATAATTTCAGAATTTCCTTATTTGTGACATTTGAGTGAATTTGTTAGCGTATTTTGACTTTGAATTGAACAATCGTAATCGTTAAGTGTCCTAATCATGGTGCGTAACTGTTTTGTATGCAGAAAAACTGCATATTTACATCCAGAACTGTCATTTCATTCGTAAGTATATTTATCAAGTATTGACATCCATTGGCGTAGCACAGGGATATGATATTACTTAATCCTTGAATTGAAATAAATTAAATAAAACTTAATTTTGTGGAATAAAGTAGATTTTGTAGTATTATAAATACATTTATTTATTTATTTTAATCTACAATATAATTTCTATAAATACACACACCGGCAAAATTAGCCGAACACCTTAAAAATGGAACATGTTTGATGTCTCGAATTTTCTAAACCAGTGGTCCGATTTGAGTGATTCTTTTAGTATGTCATAGTCTTATTATATCGTTGTGATAATATTGTTGCTAGACAGGTAAATATCATTTTATACCGGGTGTACCAATCATACTGTGTTTTTTTCTTAAAGTTCGGAACACCCTGTGGAATATTCTAGCAGTCTAGCATATATAAAATATTGAAATTAAAACTCAATTATAGCCTTAGGGGACTTCATTAAGGTGGAGGCCTGGAGGGTCCGAGAAGTTAGCCACCATGCTCCACGCACTCTAATAAAAAACATGTAATTGTATTTATTTTCCTTCCATTTTGTCAGAGGCGCTGATGTCGGCATTGTGATTGGTGGAACATGACTTTTGACAAATCCTGCGCTATCTGTGAATCCAGTGAATCTGTGTTCAGTGTTCGTGTTCGTTCGTTTGTTGTCGTTCAGTAATTTTATATGGTTATGATGTGTTTGTGTCACCGTAAAAAGCTGATATTCAGTCGTGTTTTTTGATATTTTGTAATGGAGTACCTTTTTAAAGGTAAGTTTTTCTGATTGTAAGGTAGAGATTTTCTGATTGTAGGTACTGTTTATCCAACAGTTTTAAAATACTCACTTTATTTTGCGTTTTGTTGTTAGGTCTAATGGCTCCGTTCAGCTGTTGTGTGCAGATGGTGGAAAAGTTCAACAAGTAAACATTTATTTAATCCAAATTAAATACTCATATTTCTACGTAAAATGTCACATTATTTTATAAATAAATAAGTAAGAAACAAAAGTTGTTTGTGTTTTACCTTTATTGTCCATTTGAATAAAATATTAAATATTGGAAGTACCATATGGAGGCTATGTACCTAGCATGGAGGCTAGATTATGGCACCCTTCCTATCCAATCAACAACAAGAACGTTTAAAATTTCACACCTATCATGTCGAAGCTACAGACCACTTATGTGGAGGCCAGATTTGTAGTATCCTTCCATTTAACCAGGTGCTGAGATGGCGCTGAAATACGTGACATGTTTTTTAAAGAGTAAGATCGCATTCTATCAAATCACACAACACTTTTTTCTATGTTAGCCACATTAGATTTTCCTATAAAAAAAATTAATAGAATTATTTTTTTTTTAATAGAAGGTTGAATTGAAGTTTGACAGTGTTGCCATGTGATTATAATGTATAATATGTTGCACGCTTCAAATATACAGAGAAAGCTTCAAAAACTACCTTTTTACATTATTCTATGGATTTTGATATTTTTTAATTTATGTAAAACACGAACGAATAAATATTTGTTGTTTTTTATATTCATTGGAGTTATTTACTAACAATTTTTTTGTGGCAATTGCCCTGATAGATTCCTGGAGAGATTTGGCAATAGAGTCAGAACGTTTAAATTTGCGTTTGCTAGATTGCACAGATGTTCCGCAGATATACATTTTATGACTTTCTTTTTATTATATTATTATAAATATTTCTTTTTATTGTTTTATTATTTGGAATCAATGTACCTGAGTACTGAAATGCCCTTAGTTACTGAAAAGTGTTCACTTCGTCAGTACGCTATTTTTGTGTTTATTTTGTATTTTTTTAAATATTAAAATGCCTACAACTATTGTAGCACGTGAAAGACTTATAGTCCTTTTACCCATATAAATAGCTATAACTTTCATTTTAGAGAAATTATTTTTCCTAATAGTACTGTGGACTTGTATATCTGTGTTTTCAGTTGCATATATTCTGGAGTCTGTTATTATTTACATTATATTTAATATTTGTGTCTTTAATCTGTCTCTAATAAAGTTGTTTTGCACCTCCTTGTTATCTATAAACCAAACATTTCTTTTACTCTTACCAAATCAATGTGTGAATTTATTGAAAAATGTAGTAGAGAAAAAGAAAATTTAATCATTTGTGGAGATTTCAATTTTAAGGATTTAAAATGGCCAGTTCAAACTCAGCTTATTGGAGATAATCCGAGTGTTCCATTTTACAATTTATTTTTTCAAACCAATCTAAACCAATTGGTAAAAGAACCTACTAGATATCGTCAAGGTAATACACCTTCGATTTTAGATTTGATAATCACTAATGAGGAAGAACTTATCAGTGAAATTCATTATCTTTCACCAATAGGTATTTCGGACCATGTAGTTCTTCAGACACAAGCTCAATTGGACATTACTGGAGCAATTAATGAAAAAATAGTTAAAGAGTTTAGTAAAATAGATTATGTTAAATTAAATCACTATTTTAGAGAAGTAATTTGGCCGGATTTAGATAATTGTTCATGTAATGATTCTTGGAATAAATATAGAGAAATTATATATGAAGGTATTGATAAATGTTCTTCAAAGTACACTATTAGGACTAATCCCAGAAGCCCTTGGTTCGATAACCGACTGATCGCAATGACTAAAGAAAAAAACATTTTATGGAAAAGGGTAAGAAAAAATCCATCGGAAGAAAACATACTTACACATAGACAATTTTCCAATAGATTGACAAAGGGGTTGAGATTATCGAGAAGTAATTATGAAAACAGAGTTAGCTCCAGAGGTCCCAAATCTTTTTACAAATACGTTAGATCAAAATTCTGTACAAAAACTGGTATTCCGTTATTAGAAAAATCTAATGGCGAAATATGTTTAAAAGAAGAGGTTTGTGAGTTATTTGCTGAGACTTTTTCCACTGCTTTTACAGTTGACACGGGTGCTGCGTTTTCAGGTTTGCCCACTACTGACAGAATAATGGAGAGTTTATCAACAATTGACATCTCTACTGAATTGGTTAGAGAGGTATTATGTTCTTTAAAGATTACTGCGTCTCCTGGATCGGAAAATATTTCACCATTGTATCATAATTGTGCAGATAGTTTAGCGGCTCCAATGGCAGCTTTATTGGCCAAATCTTTGCAAACAAATTCAGTACCAGCTTCATGGAAATCTGGTATAGTAACACCGATATATAAAAGTGGAAATAAACTCCTTTCGTCTAATTATCGCCCAGTAACAGTTCCACCAACATCAGTTAAAATAATGGAAAAATTAATAGCTTATAAATTAATATCCTTTTGGTTAGAGCATAATGTTATACCAGTCTCTCAACACGGATTTCTGCCGAACCGTTCTGTAACTAGCAACCTTCTTCACTCTCTTAATGAATGGACTTTATCTTTGGACCGATATGAACCGATTGACATTATTTATATAGATTTTTCCCGTGCATTTGATAAGGTACCCATACAAAAATTAATGCTGAAGCTAGAACATTACGGCGTGCGTGGTGAGTTGCTATTGTGGTTAGAAAACTTCCTCTCTGAAAGAACTTTTTCGGTCAAAGTGGAAAATGACTGCAGTGTTCCACGTGCGGTAGCCAGTGGTGTCCCTCAGGGATCAATATTAGGGCCTATTCTGTTTTTGTTGTACGTATCTGATTTAACGTGCGGATGGCAGTCAAAATCAGTTTCATATGCCGACGATTTAAAGTTATATTACTGTCCCGATATTGTTAATACTCTTCAGAGTGACCTTAATAAGCTATCAGAATGGAGCATGAAATGGGCTATTCCATTAAATTCGCGTAAGTGTTGTGTTGTTCAATGTGGATATAATAATCCACATATAACATATTTTTTGGATGGAGTTCCTCTGAAATCGGTACAGGAAGTTAATGATTTGGGCGTTACGTTACTACAAACAGCAAAAGTAGTCGGTAAAGCTAACTCTGCTTTATACCTCATATCAAAAGCTTTTCCTAGAATGTCTCCAGACTTGTTTTTGAAACTCTATTAAAAGTTATGTCACACCTCACCTGGAATTTGCGGTATCTGTTTGGTCACCTCATTTACAAAGAGATATTAATTTATTAGAAGGAGTACGACGAAGAGCTACTAAGCTACCTTTTATTATGCAAGATTAAGCTATGAAACTCGATTAAGAAAGCTTAAGTTGTCTCCATTGACTCATAGAAGAGAGAGAGGTGATGTAATATCTACTTACAGATTTCTTAGGGGAGAATTTTGGGGAACATCGAATTTTTTTAATATCAGCGAAGATGCTAGACTACGAGGTCACTATAAATTGAAAAAGGAACCTTTTAAAACTACTGTAAGGCAAAACTTTTTGGTAAGTCGAGTTTTTGATAAATGGAACAGTTTAAGTGATGACATCGTAGGGGCTATTAGCTGAAATAGTTTCAAAAACAGGTTTGATGAGAACTAACTGGACATTGTATGTGTAATGTTAGCAATTTTTGTTAAAATAGTTGTTGTAAAATATAAGGATATATTGTATGTTTTTTTTATGAGAAAAAAATTTGTAATTTTTAGGTATACTTACTTTCTAATTTTTGTATCTTTTTTAATTTGCTATTGTTGTAACAACTTTTATGAAAACCAATTCTTTTGAATATTTACTTTAATTTAATTTTTATTTTGTAAGAATTTGTTTTATGTTATATTATTTAGTTTAAGACCTACAATTATTTTTGTACTTTGAGCCATATAAGCTCTGCTTTGGCTCGATATTATTGTATAATAATAATAAAATAATAATAATCAATGTTAAGAGGATCGGAACGTATTTTCGGCTGCAATGCTATTCAAATGGGGATTCATTTTTTTCAAATCCTGAGAAAACTAATAAGTATTTTGGAAAAATTTAAACGCAGAATGAAAGATTACGTTATTAGCGAGGGCCGAAAGTCCCTGAGAACTTCTACAATGTTTATTTTAATAAGTTACAGGGGTGAAAAAACTAAGAGAAAATTTAGTGTGATTTTTAAATTCAAATATCTCATTCAAAATAAACTTTTTATTTATTCTAAGGGACTTTCGGCCCTCGGTAATAATTTAGTCTTTCATTCTGCGTTTAAATTTTTCAAAAATATTTATTGGTTTTTTCAGGATTTGAAAAAAATGAACACAATGCCGTGGTAATATTTTCCAAATCTGTCTTTGTCTTACAACGCACTCAACCGAATATAATATTGTCAGCATATATTGTCAGTCAGACACTGACAATCAGTGACAATTTTAAATATTTGACATTGCATCGGGAATATTTTGAGAAATTGATTAAATATTATTGATATACGCTGTGAGCTTCGCTGGTGTCGCTCTTGGCGGATTTCTAATCAACTTTCACTGGTAATTTTTAAATTTCTTATTTAATTGTTATCGCTTAATATTTACAACGCAAAAAATAATTAAATTATAATCGATTTTTTAAAGATTTTGCTAATCATTTTGACGTTCTATTGATAAAATATGAATTTCTTACTTCGGATACTTTCACAATTATCGTGTAGATGGCGGTAAGATTAATATATTAATTTATAATTAGATATTACGGAACATTAAAAAAACTTAAATTCAGTATTTAAAACGTATTGTATATTTAAGGTAAAAATATATAACACAGCTTTGACAAACTAATACTTTTTATAATTAATGTTTTTAATTTTAATTTTAAATTAATCACTTTGACATTTATGTCAAATTTCCAGTAATCGTTTACAGACTTGTCACTACTGGCGCTCGCGAATTTATAAATATCCCTTCTACGTACGAGCTCACAGCGTATATAGTGTATTTGATAAATAATTGATTTAAGACGTGAACTTAATAAAAAGTTATTTATTGTGTATTATTTGTGAAAGATCCAAGCAGAGAATACATCAGATATATCCTGTGATCCAAGTATTTTGTTGTTAGAGATGTACAAAATTGTAAGCGTTCCAAAATAACAACATATTATTAAAAAATCACTTTAACACTTTTCCTCTTTTCTCGATTGATTATTAGTTTTTGTTGTACAAATAAATTATTACAATCACTGAAAACATAGTTAGTGAAAAAATTATCACATTTATTAACTGAATTAATAATTTGCAATTATAAAAATAACAGTTATCCAAGAACATTCAAAAGCCATCTCTTTAAATTAATTATGACATTTTCAAGTAGAATGACATTCTAGTAATGTTTACATATCCACACCAGTGTGAATTTTACTACACGTAATTTGCCGTGTAAAGACAGAAAAAGTAGGGATACACGTAAAATATTTGCGAATTATGTACCCATAGCCTTAAGCAAAATCTTAAAGCAGCAGAATTTTACTTATTTTACACTTTTTTAACTTTATTATTGATACTAAAATCTTGTTATTTCGACATAATTAGAGAAATTTAAATTTTTTTTTCGTTATTTTATCTACATAGTTAATGTTTTCCATGTTAATAAATAAATTAATAAAAATATATCACATGCTATTTTCCGATTTATTTTAAGAACACATGGCAACACTGTCATGCCTTCATTTCCTTATATCTGTAGCTAACTTCTAAATACTTAACTTTTATTACTGTGCTAACTTCTTGGAAAATAAAAAAGTTATGAGCTTTAACAACTAGCCATGTTTTTCATCAATAAATCCTCATAGTAGGGGAGGAAAGTATGCTAAATTTGCAGTTACTCGAGCCACAGTTTTTTTGCTTATACGAATTGTTGTATAAACCTATAATATACTGTGCTCGAGCGTTATCGGGACCTATTGGATTGTGAAGAGTGGGTGCTAAAACCAAAAAAAGTTAAGAAAAGTTTTCGATATAGTGGGGTACTTTTCATTTTTTAATTTAATTTTCCATTTGAAACAATCGTTTTTTTTTCGATTATAGCGCAATCTATCCAGAATTCGAAAACATGTGTCGAATAATAGTTGCTTATTTTTACGTAAAGAATCCAAATCTGCAATAAAAATTGGGGCTCGTATTTAAGATTTTAAATTAAATCCATATATTGGTTCTTAACACCGGGGAATTCATTAAGGGGGACCGAAAAAAATCTATTCTTAGAAAAACTCGAAATCGTCAGATCAAGATAAGGTAAGTTAAGTATATGCCAAATAGTGTATATTTAAAAAATCTGACGATTTGAGCGGGGCGTAAGAAAATGGGTGAGTCACAAAGTTTCACAAAAAAAGCGAATATTTCGCGACATAAACGTCAGATTGATAAACTAAAAAATACGGGTTCAATATTTTTCAAAAATCTATCGAATAATACTAAACACGTCACCCCACGGAGAGGGGTGGGGGGCAAATAAAAATTTTTAAATACGATATTTCGCGAAATGAACATCAGATCGTAAAACTGCAAAAATACATGTATTTAATATTTTTCAAAAATCTATCGAGTGGCACCAAACATGATCCCCCACGGGGTTGGGGTGGGGGGTTACTTTAAAATCTTAAATAGGAGCCCCCAATGTTTATTGCAGATTTGGATTCTTGACGTAAAAATAAGCAACTTTTATTCGCAACATGTTTTCCAATTATGGATAGATGGCGCTATAATCAGAAAAAACGATTGTTGGAAATGGAAAATTAAATTAAAAAATGGAGTGTCCCACACTTTATGGAAAACTTATCTTAACTTTTTTTGGTTTTAGCACCCACTCTTCACAATCCAATAGGTCCCCATAACGCTCGAGTAACCGCAAATTTAGCATATTTCCCTCCCCTACTATGAGGATTTATTGATGAAAAACATGGCTAGTTGTTAAAGCCCATAACTTTTTTATTTTCCAACATAAGTAAATGAATTAAAAAAGAAAATGTTAGGAAAGCCTAAGGCTATAATTGAGTTTTAATTTCAATATTTTATATATGCTAGAATATTCCACAGGGTGTTCCGAACTTTAAGAAAAAAAAACACAGTATGATTGTTACACCCGGTATAAAATGACATTTACCTGTCTAGCAACAATATTATTACACCGATTTTCTTAAATAATAAGGCTATAACATACTAAAAGAATCACTCAAATCGGACAACAGGTTTAGGAAATTCGAGACATCAAACATGTCCCATTTTTAAGGTGTTCGGCTAATTTTGCCGGTGTTTGTATATTGATTCGAAGAAATATAATATGCAGGTTCCCAGTAAAGAATCAACGGCTGGATATGTGGTTGTCTATATTCAGCTTAAATAAAGAACAAATAACCAAAACTTCTATGGTCTGCTCAGAACATTTCAGAAAGCAGGATCTAATTAAACAACCAAGTGGACGGATTAATTTGAGGAAAGGAGCCCTTCCAATAAACATTTATAATAAATCACCAGAACCAAGGTATTTATAAGGAATTTCTGTGTAATTTACTATACAGAGTATAATAAATATAATCTGCATACTCATAGCGTATACACCGAGGGCCTTTGGCCCGAGGGATATACGTTGACCGAAAGCGTTATTATCTATAATACCCGTGGTGCCTTCAACGTTTAATGTCGGACTAAATTATTCTTTATATGCAAAAAATTTGGACGAATTTTGAATTAATTAGTTTTCAAATAAGTACATTTACCAGCAATAGTTTTAACTTAATTGTGGTAACCATAGTTTACTTAGGTTGTTATTTTTCAACTTGACAGTATTTAACTAGTTATTTAAATTTAATGCCCTTTTCAAAATAACGTCCTAGGGCATTATATCATACTTAACTGACTTCCAAATCATGTCATTGTTTGTGAAATAATATACCAGTCGGACATTAATAGTTTTTGTTTTCTTATTTATCGTTTATCGTTTATTAATATTTTAATAATTAATATGGTTGACCAT
This sequence comes from Diabrotica virgifera virgifera, assembly GCF_917563875.1. Classification (NCBI taxonomy): domain Eukaryota; kingdom Metazoa; phylum Arthropoda; class Insecta; order Coleoptera; family Chrysomelidae; genus Diabrotica; species Diabrotica virgifera. The sequence continues at coordinate 148,113,419 of NC_065449.1, forward strand.
TCAAACAATTATGCTCTGTTTTTAAACCAGGAGGAGTAATTCAAATTTACTGCGCCGTAATGTTTATTTGAATTAGGTCCAATCGCAGGCAAGTTTACTCCACTGTTATGAAGTTTTGACACTATTGGCATTTTATAGGTTAAGTTATATTGGCGATTTTTTGTGTTTTCTGCGTTACTCCTTGCATTTTTAGATTTTTAGTGGGCTTTTTTAAAAACATATATTTATTTATCACAGCAGGCATAACCACTGTTATGAAATTTTGACACTATTTATATATAAGTAGTGGGGTTCCTACGGTCTCCTCCGCATCCCACATTTCGTTCGCCATCGTTTTCTATCCACCCATTCGTTTTCGTCAATAGCTCTATCTGCCATAGACTGTTCTATGCCTTTCTTCCATGTTTCTGTAGGCCTTCCTGTTCTTCTATTTATGGGTGTGTAATTTAATGCTCTTTTTGGCCATCTTTCCTCTGACATCCTCATAACATGACCATACCATAGCAATTTCTTTGTTTCTATATGGTCAACCGTGGAATATAAACTCTTTGTCCGTCGTCTTATTTTCTCATTTGGTACGTGTTCTAATCTAGATACTGTGCATGCTCTACGTAAGTAATCCATTTCCGCTACTTCTATATTTTTTCTTTCCTTTCCTGTGAGTTGCCAACACTCTGGTCCATAAGTTATAATAGGTTCCACAATTGTTCTGTAGATTGTTAACTTTGTGTTCAGCTTCACCTTGTAGTAGACCATTTAAAATACGAGTTGCTTTCCTTCCTTGCTGTATCCTATGCTGTATGTCTCTTTTTGTAGTTCCTTCTTCTGATATTATGCTTCCTAAGTATCTATATTCCTTACATTTTCTTATATTTATTAACTCTAATTCCGGATCTTCGGTTTCCTCTCCTATTCTCAAATATTCCGTTTTCTCCATGTTCATACATAGGCCCCATTTTTCATATTCGATCTGTTACTTTATTAGCATATAATCCATATCATGTTCATCGTTGGCAAGAATTACTTGGTCATCAGCAAAAAACAAAGTTGTTAAGCAGTTTTTTTCAATCATTATTCCCATCCCAGCAACTGTTTTCCTCCATTGCTCCAGAGCTTTCTGGATGTATATTTTAAATAGTGTTGGCGATAAGCAGCACCCTTGCCTTAAACCTTTTGTAATAGGGAATGGTTTCGACATAGATTTTCCCTGTTTAATACAGCTTTTCGAATTTTGATACATATTTTGAATTGCTCGCACATATGCTTCGCTTATGCCTATCGTGGTCAAAATTTCAAAGAGTTTTTTAAAAGTACCGTGTCGTAGGCTTTTTCCAGATCAATAAATGTTAGGTGAGTAGACAGATTCCTTGCTCTTCTTTTCTCTATTATTTATTGCATCACGAATATGTTATCTGCGCACGATCTACCGGCGCGGAAACCACTTTGTTCTTCCATGTCCTGAATTTCTAATTCCACCCTTTTTTTTAATACTCGGCCATACAACCTCCCCATTGCACTGGTTATACTTATACCTCTGTAGTTTTTGCACAGCGTTTTGTCTCCTTGTTTGTAAATCGAGCTAATGTATGCACAATTCCAGTCTTCTGGTATTTTTTCTCCCTGCAACATGCATTTGTTGAAGAGTTCCGTCATTATTTCGTGCAGTATGTCTGGTCCATATTTTATCAGTTAGATGGGGATATTTCCAGGTCCTGATGCTTTCCCATTGTTTGATTCTAATAAGGCTTCGTTTATTTCTTTTGTAGTTATTCTTCTAACTTGTTCATTTACATTCGTTTGCATGTCCATTTCATTTACCTCAAATTCGGGTCTAGTTTCCTTCAGTAGAATCTTATAGTAATCTTCCCATTCTTTGGTACTTATTAAATTTAAATTACTCTTCCCTTTATTTCCTTTTCTGATATTTTTTATCGTTTTCCATGCTTCAGCTACTTTGGATCCGCCTATGTATCTTTCACCTCTTCGCACTTTCTTTCCTATGTGTCATTTTTACTCCTTATTACTTCTCTTTTCACTTCTCTGTTCAGTTGTGCGTATACTCTTTGATCTTGTAAGTCCTGTGTCTGTAGCCATTTTTGGTACGCTGTCTTCTTGTTGTCTACTAAACCTTTTAGTTTCTCTGACCACCATTCTGGATTTTGTTTATCATCTTTTTCCAAATATCCTAACGCTTCCTTTGCTGCTGCGTGTATGCTTTCTTTTATTTGCTGGTATGTACAACTTTTCGGTGTTATCGGTGTTACTTTCTATAAATCTTAATTTTGAAGCCAGTCTCAACCTATACAAAAATTTGGTCGATTTGTGTTTTAAGCTTTCCAACTTATAACACTTTTCTGAAATATTAGTTTCTTCGTCTTTTTTTTTAGCCTTTTTGTATTTGTTGACCGGTAAGTTATTCTTATGCTGGCTACCAACAGGTGGTGATCGGATCCACATTCTGGTCCCCGGTATACCCTCACGTCTGTAGTCTTGAGTCTAGAGCTTTTTCTTTGGATTATGTAGTCAATTATTGACCGTAGTTTTTTTGTAGGTTGCGTCCATGTGAATTTGTGGATATTTTTGAGTGAGAAGAACCCATTCATTATTTTTAACGATCGGAATTGGCAAAAATCTCTCAGACGACTACCGTTTTCGTTCAGTGTTTCTTCGCCATATCTCCCCACTACAGAGTGATTCTGCTCTCTTCCTACTCTCCCATTTGCGTCTCCTAAAATGTACAATTCATTGTCATTTTTAATAGCATTTACTACATCGGATAGTTTATTGTAGAAATTGTCCTTTGTTTGTTTATCTGCATCTTCATTGGGAGCGTAGATTCCGATTATTGTTATGCTGTGACCGTTTTTCTCTATCTCTAATGTGATTATTTGCTCATCCACTTCTTCCCATTTTTTAATGTGTTTTCTATAGTCTTTCTTAATTGCTATAGATACTCCCCTTTTGGCTCTGCAGTCTTTAGGTACACCACTATAAAGATGAATGTAGTTTCCCGTCTCTTCATTTCCTTTCCCCTTTTTTTTCGTTTCCGTGAGCACACAGATATCAATATTTTGTTCTCCAGCTCTGAAAAAACTTCTGTCTAGTCCATGTGGTGAGACCGCTCCCGTCTGGAAAAATTTCTGATTCGGTTTCTTTGTGGATTCCTATTCAGAAATGTCCCCTTTAAACAAATCTGAAGGGTGCCGGGCGGAATTTTTGGGCAGAAATTGTTTAAACAAATTTTTTAAACAAATACAAAAGATTAACTTTTTTTGCCCTGGAACATATCGATACATCAGTATCAGACGGCACCAACTCAAAATTTTTCAATATTGAGATAAGTATGAGGAAATGGTTAAAATATGTTTATTTATCAGTTTCAAATTACACCATCTCAAAATTCCAACACCATCGTAAAAATTTTGACTTGTCAACATGCAGAATCGAATATTTTGTTTAGAACGTCGTAGTTTCATACCGCATCACTTTGAGTTATAGCCAGGGAGGTAGTGTCAAATTTGACCGGAGCATTTTAGCATGGCTGGTTTCTTTTTATTTAGGTAGGTGTTTCAAAGCTTATTAACAAATGATGTGTCAGCTGGCCCAAAACCGGGGATTTTAGTCAAGAAAAGATGAAACATGAAAGTTGATGGACCAACGCTACAGCTTAAATATCAAATATTTATATACGTTACTCAGAAAATTTAATGGATTTGCTTACTTGGCTCCTACGTTTCACTCAGGAGATCGGGGTTCAAATCCTGGCGCGGAAAATTTTTTTTGTTTTTTAAATTGACATTTTATTTTGAAAAATATTTATTTTTATAATACCACGTTTTTATTATTTATACGAGACAATATAAAAAAATCTGTATGTCTTTTATAGAATCGCAAACTAGGCATTTTTGGTCATAATATTATGATTGATCTTAATAAGCAAATTTGTTGTACATGAACCCCTGAAGGTTCCTGAGTTGGTAAGACCAACAATCTAAGTGAAAAGGGAGATATTATTTGTTATTTTTGGACAAACTGTTTTTTCTTAATTTTATATGTTGTGGAACCGAAAGATACAACCCTAAATTTTCACTTTTCTATCACCAACCCCCATGTTTTAATAGCAATCTAAATATTTCCCTATTCTCTATAGTAAATAAAAATGAATGTTTGTCTGTACCTATGTCCCTTATAGAATCGCAAACTATGCATTTGGTAGAAAAAAGTATAGGTACGCAATATTTTTTAGTATTTTTTGGCTTTCTGGTAATTTTAGGTATTAAACATTCAAACATTATTTAGTTTTAAGGCGGTACGAAGTTTGCCGGGTCAGCTAGTTATTAATAAAAAAGTATTAACTTTTTTAACTCTATTAATTATTAAGTATATTAAGTATACATTATTAAGTATTAACTCCTTCCTGGGTTCATGTAAGTACAAAAACTTTGCTTGAGGTCATCATATGATTAAATGCATAGTTTACGATTCTATAAGGGACATACCTACAGACAAAAATTCATTTTTATATGTTATAGAGAACAGGGAAATAATTAGATTGCTATTAAAAAAATGGGGGTTGGTGATAGAAAAGTGAAAAATTAGGGTTGTATGTATCTTTTGGTTTGACATCACATAAAATTATGCAAAAAACAGTTTGTCTAAAAAGATAAAAAAATGTCGGGAGGGGGGTGGGGAGACCAACCCCCTCTTTCACTTAGATTGGTCGTACTAACTCAGGAAGCTTCAGGGGTTCATGTACAACAATTTTGCTTATTAAGGTCAATCATAATATTTATGATCAAATGTATATATGCTATTTCATAAGTTCTATGCATAATTCTATAAAAGACATACAGATTTTTTTATATTGTCTCGTATAAATAATAAAAACGTGGTATTATAAAAATAAATATTTTTCAAAATAAAATGTCAATTTAAAAAACAAAAAGAATTTTCCGCGCCAGGATTTGAACCCCGATCTCCTGAGTGAAAGGTAGGTGCTAAGTAAGCAAGTCCATTAAATGTTCCGTCTAACGTATATAAATATTTGACATTTAAGCTGTAGCGTTGGTCCATCAACTTTCATGTTTTACCTTTTCTTGACTAAAATCCCCGGTTTTGCGCCAGCTGACACATCATTTGTTAATAAGCTTTGGAACACCTACCTAAATAAAAAGAAACCAGCCATGCTAAAATGCTCCGGTCAAATTTGACACTACCTCCCTGGCTATTAGTGCATAATGAAACTTGATCAGTAGAACTATTGTCAGCTACTTACTCAAAATGGTCTGTGAAAGTTGGTTGCACTGACCGTTGCTAAATTAAATGTTCGGAAAAATTTAGTGATACAGAAAGAGAAGAACTGTTAAATAACTACTGGGGTCTTGGTGATGTAATTTTTGTCTTGTAAGCGAGATTTTATAGTTAACAATGTAATGCCAGTTAAGTCAAAATATCAATATAGTCGGTTCGCTAAACTCAGAAACAACTGGCTAGTGATTTAAGTAGGTATTTTTTTTTTGTTTTTGGCCAATTTTGCCAAAATTGACAAAATTACTAACTATTTAGTAATTATTATTAACTATTTATTAATTATTTTTTTTGCCAATATTACCAAATTGGCAAAATTACTTACTAAAGTTACTAGCCAGTTGTGTCTGAGTTTAGCGAACCGACTATATAAGAAAGAAGGGAGTCTTAGTAGAAGCGAAAATAGAGCTTATTACTTTGAGATAAGGAATGAAAAAATTAGAGTATGTAAAGTTTTCTTTATGAACACTTTGAACATTTCGAATAGGATAATAATGAAAAAGCATGCACAGCAATTAAAAAAAACAGAGCTAGGGTTTGCACAGAATGACAATCGCGGAGGAAAAAAAATGATTGGCGACCAATGGTGCTAGATGATGAAAAAGAATTCGTGCGGTCCCACATCAAATCTTTTCCAGTAATTGACTCTCATTATTTCGGAGCAAGAAAAAACAAATCTGTAAACTTAGCCACCATGTACAGACTGTACCAAGAAAAATGTAGAGGAGAACTGAAAATTCCCGTAAAACTCCATTATTACAAGAAGTTTTTCAACAGGGGATTTATTATTGCCTTTTTTCAGCCAAAAAAGACCAGTGTTGTAAAAAGTATTACAACAACTTAAGTATGATGCACATATCAGAGAAAAAAATCGGATTCGGTTAGAAAAGGAGTTGGATATCGGGGTTTCAAAGGAAGATGACAGTACTATAGTTTGTTGCTTTCATCTCCAAGTTGTATTATCACTACCAAATGGAGATCTGAGTGATTTTCTTTTACATGAGACGCCTATCATGTTACAACTTCACTATATTTGATATTTCTCACAAACATGGCTATAGTTTTTTGTGGCCCGAACGTATCGCAAGCAGAGGTTTTAATGAAATAAATATGTGTCTTTGACAGTATCTAAAGAACCATGGACCTCAATATGAGCACATATTTTACTCCGATAATTGCCTGGGCGAAAACAAATACAAGATCATTGCTTGCTTGTTTTTATATTACTGTCAAAACTTAGCAATAAAAAGCATAGCCCACAAATGCTTAGTAGTTGGACATACTCAAAATGAGGGTGATGCGATGCACGCCATCACAGAAAAAGAAAAAAAAAGATACCTAAAAGGAAACCCCCTCTATATTTTATCGCAAATGCTACTATTATTATGCTATAATAATTAGCCTGGCTAAAAAAACTCCCGATAAAAATATCGGAAAAGAAATGAAAGGCAGAATTTACAAAACAGTAATCAGACCAATAATGATATACGCGGCAGAAACACGACCCGACACAGAGAGGACAAAAAGATTGCTCGAAACAGCGGAGATGAAAACCCTTCGAAAAATCGATAGTAAGACTCTATGCGACAAGCTAGAAGTACAGATATACGACGGAGATGCAAGGTGGATAACATTCAATAACTAGGTAAGAAACCGAGGAATAGAATGGAATGGCCACATAAGCCGAATGACAACAAATAGGATAGTGAGGATCAGGGCCGTAGCTAGGTGTTTTCCATGGGGGGGGGGGGGTTTAGGTAGTACGAAAATTTTTTGCCAGAATAAGTTAAGAAGGACCGCTTAAAGCAAAAATTTTTTGGAGCCACGCCCAATTTTTTTCATCAATTAAACCAAGAATCGTTAAGCAAGTTTACAAAACTTATCTGCAACTGTCCACAATGTTTTAGCAATGCATTTTGTTCAAGAACTAGTTCAGAGAGGAAACCTCTTCGCTTCAGACCATTTTTTATTTTAAAACAGTAGATATGTAACAGGTATACTTACTTGAATAAAAGAAATTGTTATTTATTTATTTATTTATTTATTATAAAGGTATGTTGCGGTTTATAAAGACAAAGTCTTTCTATTACGTTTTCAGAACTTATTCGAATATCTCTATGTACCGACATTAGTGCTAATCCGTTTAATCTTTCATTAAGGGTGGAATTTCTTAACCAAGATTTTAAACGTCTTAACGTTGAAATGTCCTTTCTGGAGTTGCCGTAGAGCAAGGCAAAGTTGCCAGTATTTGTAGTAGGTCCTTAATATTGGGGAAAAACGAGCCATCTGCATTAAGAAAAGCCTCAATGGCAGTTCTCGGGAGATTATCATTATTACAATTGGCATTAATCCACTTGTTCTGCCACACATGAAATTCTGCCGAGAATGAACAAAAATTTTTGTCATATAATTCACAAATTTGTTTAAAAGTTTCGAGTTTAGCTTTAGCGATTACACATTTTTCTGGTATAAGTAACTGCAAGTGGGAAATTAATTTGTGATGTTCAGAAAAACGATCTTTTAGTTCAACTAAAATGTGATCGATAAATGGAATATACAGATTTCTAAGATAGTATTGCTCAGCATCTTCAGCCGGAATGTTTCCACGCTGAGTTTGACGACTTACAGTTCTTGGTTTTGCAATCTGGCCACCAATATTCAAAACAAGCTTTTCTGCTTCTTTATAAATATTATTAAAAGATCTGTCGCAAGTGTCTCTAGATGACTAGATCGACTGTACTAATAAATCGACGTATTCAACACACGCTACCAAATCTACATTAATTTTCTGAAGATTTTTTGTTAAGTTTACGGTAAAAGAGAATAAGTTATTCAGTGTTAAAAGAGTGATAATAAATTCTGAATTCATAATAGTGGAAGATAGATGTAAAGCCTGAACTGAAGTCTCTCTGTTAGGTTTCTCTTGAAGAACCTCAAGAGCTTCAACTATGTATTCATAGAGCTCTACAAATCGAGCAATCGATTCATGTTTTTCGATCCAGCGTGTTTCGCACAGACCAAGTAAAGTTTTGTGGTGTTTGCTCTTACATCGATTTTTTATAATACCGTCTAATACATCTGTTCGCAACGATGATATTTTAAAAAAATTTACAACGGATTTGACGGTTCCTATACAATTTCTAATCATCGGAATTTCACATGAATGTGCAATGACTAAATTTAATGTATGAGCACTACAATGAACAAATTGTGCTCGTGGATACTTTTCAGAAATAAGGCTTCGTAGCCCTTTCTACTGGCCACTCATGACGGCGGCACCGTCATATCCTTGACCTACAAGACAATCTAAATTTAAGTCAAATTTTTTTAAAATAGACAAAATGGTATTGGTTAAACCCACTGCTGTTACATCATTAACTATGACAAAACATAAAAAATCTTCCCTAACTACTTCTTTTCTGCTGTCCACATATCTAACGCACAATGAAAGCTGTTGCTTTCGAGATATGTCCTGGGTTTCATCGACTAAAATTGAAAAATACGGTTCATTTTGAATGGTGGGACTTGTGTACATACTCCTAGAACCACAAGACTGTGACTGTAGATGGTTTAAAAGAATGACATCGCCACTCTTTGCCCTATATCTTAACAGAGACCTAAAATTTCCATCATTATGTTCAGGCTCCTCCAGCTCAATGGGACCAGCATCATTTGTACCTCGTAAAGCCAGTTCTTGCCGTCCACACAACAAAATTGTTTCAACTATAGGTTTAAGTTTTTTACGATTTTCTTTTGCTTGTTGTTCCCGCTTTGAGTCCAGCATGTTGACAATATCTGTGGCCCTTCCTTTCATTACAGACGTAAAATTTTCAGCTTTAACTGCTGCGTTTTTATGGTAATCCTTTGTCTGATGTGCCTCATAAGTCTCCTTCGCTTTTTTCCAGTTAGAAAACGGTTTAACCACTAAAGTTCCAAGGTCTTGCCTGCCTTTTCCACCCACGCGTTGACCAAATAAAACACAAACTTTACATAAAGCACCTTCTACTTTTTCAGAATATGTCAACCAACTATAAAGTTTTAACCAACTTCTTTGAAAAGATAGGTGTCTCTTTTCAGAAAGGGGAAATACATAATTTTCCGGGGGAGTCCAACAGTTGGTCAAAGCTTCTAATTTTAAAAAATCATCTGAAGAAGCACTGTCTATAAAATTTCCAATATCCAGTAAACTATAATCGTTTTTCTTTAACGAAGACTCAAGCTCAGCCTCAGGTTCAGCCAATTTAGGTGTATCAATGTTAAAGGTCGAACTACAAGCTGGTGCTGAAGGTGGATCATTACTTGTTGATTCTGGAATACTACTTTCATTGATAACACTTGACTTACTTTTTTTTGTTGACGGTCCCGATAAAACTGTCAATAGAAGTCTGCTGAAGTCGCTTCATATTTTTGCTGTAATAAAAAAATGCAGACGTTTTACCGAGCGTAATGCCGAAGCAGCCGAAGCTGAATAATAAAAAAATTATAGATTGTCGAAAAAACTGTAAAAAAAGGTAAATCTGACGTGGCAGTGTGGCATAGAAGTTTTTATTTGATTAGTATAGAAATGTTAACGAAACTACACAAATCAAATACTGTTCGCTGTAAAGGTTTAAACCACAACGTCCATGATTTGACAGCTTATTGGGTTTATTTTTACTATAAATTAATCATTCGAACATATTTACATAGGTACTCAACCTAAATTTTTTAACCACCATGTAATAGCCACATATACTGTATAAAATAAAAAAAATCTATTCCACCAAATTAGCTAACGTCATCAAACTGTTTTAACAAATATGAAGAAAATAACCGCATTTTGGTATTTTTATTGATCGGAAATAAAAATATATACATAAACCTGTATTCTATATATTAAAAACTTAATAGCACATAGCACTTACCTAAATATTATGTTTTTAGTATTTTCGTAACCCGTTTTGTCGATTAAATAACACTCACACTCACAAACAAATTGCAACTGCAAACTGCAAGCAAATTACGCATGCCAGCGGCGCGATAGGCAAGCGTCGACATAGCGTCGGATCAGCTCGCCAGGCGACTGCAGCCAGGACACGACACGTCAGCAGTGCAGAATAATATTTAATCTCAATGCATAATAAGCATAACTTTTATCTTTGTTCTATGCATAAAAGTGGTAAATATTTAGCCGCACCGTCGCACAGCGTTGAGCTTTAATATCAGCACGTTTATTAGACAATTCGTAATTCGTACAAACAATCTCTGGAATTTAAATAGGTACCTGTAACTTATTTGAATTTTTATTAGCACGGTATGTTGAGTTTAGTATGTACTTTTTGTCTCGTCCTCGTCTCATGGGGGGGGGGGGGGGTTTGAACCCCCTAAACCCCCCCTTATCTACGGCCCTGGTCAGGATAGCGAGAGACGGTTCTCCAATAGGAAGACGATCAGTGGGAGACCACGAAAATGATGGAACGGCAACTTACTAGAGGCACATTGTAAAAACAGACAGAGTCATCTCTATACAAAAAGAAGAAGAAGAAAACTGGACGGCCTGGTACGCTACAGAAAAAATTGCTGAAGTGTATGAAATTTTTAATATAAATGAAGCCGGATACAAAATAAAATGGAGCGAAATACAAATTCTAAGAGTTGAGAAAGACCAGCCACACAAAATAAGATAGTTATAATAATAAGACAATTCAAAATTATTTTGATTTTATTATATTTTTTCATGACAAGGAAACAATAATGATTTTATAAGAAAAAAAATAATTTTAATTGAATTCCATACAAATACCCTATACAAAATGCACTAACTGTTAAAAAAATCATGTGTCGACAGTTTCATAGTGCACAATTCAAAACAAATCTAAATTCTTCAAAAAAAATGAAACAAAAATTATCATCTAAATATCTAAAAGAACCATAAAATAAACATCTAATTCCAAAATTTTGTTCTATTTGAAAAACAAATGGACCATTTACAACAGATTAAAAATATTTGTTCCCAGAGAAAGTAAGTTAAAGTTAATTTGTGAAAAACTATGTTTTTTGAGTTGGTGCACTCTGATACTGATGTATCGATATATTTTTAGGTTTTTTGAGGCATTCTAAACAAGAAAGGTATCTTGTAATTTTTCTTAAAAATTGATAGTTTTCGAGTTATAGGCGATTTAAAATCTGAAAAATGCGAAAATACGCATTTTCGAGGCCTAAAGACTCATATTTAAATTAGTATTTTTGAGGTTGCCAGACTCTTAAATTGAAGATTAAACATTCAGCTTCAAGATTCTGAAGAGTCATTGTGTCTAACCTTAATTTAAAGCATTGTTTTTTAATTGTTAAATATGCATGTCCATCCGATTTTTTTGACGGTGCGGAACGCTCTATTTCAAAAATCTTCAATTTTCCTCCAAAAGATATTTTTTTTAGATTCTTTGGGATATTCTAAATAAAATAAGTTTCTTGACATTTTGTCAAAAGTTAACAGTTTTAAAGTTATAAGCGATTTAAAATCCGAAAATGCGTTATTTTGTCATTTTTCGGATTTTAAATCGCTTATAACTTTAAAACTATTAACTTTTGAGAAAAATGTCAAGAAACTCATTTTATTTAGAATATCCCAAAGAATCTAGATCTATTTTTCGGAGGAAAATAGGAGATTTTTGAAATAGAGCGCGTCGCACCGGCAAAAAAATCGGATAAACACGCATATTTTACAATTAAAAAACAACGGTATAAATTAAGGTTAGACGCGATCACTCTTCAGAATCTTGAAGCGGAATGTTTAATCTTCAATTTAAGTATCTGGCAACCTCAAAAATACTAATTTAAATATGAGTTTTTAAGCCTCGAAAATGCGTGTTTTCGCATTTTTCAGATTTTTAAAAAATTACAAGATACCTTTCTTGTTTAGAATGACCCAAAAAATTTAAAAATATATGTTCCACGGCAAAAACACTTAATCTTTTGTATTTGTTTAAAAAAATTGTTTAAACAATTTCTGCCCAAAAATTCCGCCCGGCACCCTTCAGATTTGTTTAAAGGGGACATTTTTGAATAGGAATCAACAAAGAAACCGAATCAGAAATTTTTTTCAGACGGGAGCGGTGTCACCACATGGACTAGTCTGTTTAGTTCGTATCCCTTGTATATTCCAGGTTGCCATTTTCCATGTCCGTTTTCGTAGCAATTTTCGTTGTCGATTTGATCCATCCGGATTCCGAGGACACTATTTACATTTATGAAATTTATGACACTATTTACATTTATGAAATTTTGATACTATTGGCATTTCATAGGTTAATTAAGTTATACTGGCGATTTTTTGTGTTACTCCTTTAATTTTTAGATTTTTAGTCTGCTTTTTTAAAAGCACATATATGTATAAAACACATTCATATTTGCCACATCAGCTACCAGCTATACTGTTTCTCTTTGTTCTTAAGAGTGCGAAACAAAGATATCTATCTATACTACTCGTATTGTTCTATATAACGTTATGTAAGATTTTTGTTTAATATTATAAATACATATATTAATTTGTAAAATATATTGGTATAATTATACACGGGCAATGTATAAATAACCTGCGATACGCTGATGACCCGGGTATTCTGCCAGATAATGCTGAAGCACTGCAACGCCTAATGGACCGAGTAACGACAGCCTGTAGAGAATTTAGAATGAAATTGAATACAAAGAAGAGAAAAACGATGGTCATCAGCAAGCATCAAAACAGAAGGGTGAAGGTCAATGTCGACGGAACACATCTCGAAAGAGTGACAAGAATAACTTACCTTGGAAGTAATCTTGATGAAACTTGGGACCACTCACTAGAAATAAGAACACTTCTCGAAAAGGCACGTACAGTGTCTTACAAAATGCAGAAAGTTCTATGCAACCGCTAGCTGGGTATTTCATTGAGAACTAGAGTACTTAAGTGCTATGTTTTCTCCACCTTCATCTATGGTGTTGAAGCTTGGACAGTGACAGAAGCAACACATCAAATAATCCAAGCATTCGAACTCTGGTGTTACCGTAAAATGCCCAGAATATCCTACGTAAGCCAAAAATTAGAAAAAATACATTAATATGCGAATTTCTTTTGTAAGGGAAATGTAGTAGCTCATAAAAATTGAATAAATAAATTCGGTTTACATTGGAAAATATTTTCTGGTTTCACAAGGCAATTAAAAATTTTACTTAAGAAAAGTGTGCTCCAACATTCTTTTTTTTTTTATAACAAAATAGCCTAACTTATCCGTCTCCCTGACGTCACCAAAATTTTTTAATACTAAAATAAATAGGTATAAAGCAAAGTACAAAATTATTATAATTTTAAAATAGTTCATTAGGTATATAAATATTACAAAAAATATTTTCAAAACATTCTGTTCGAAGATGCCTTCCGAATCAATTCACATTTTTATAAATCCACCCCTCGAATACGCTCCACAAACTGCTAGAGAATGTTGTCACAAGCTTGACACATCGTTCTACACATTGTTTATGGCAGTGATATTTCTCAATCTCAATGGTAAAAGGGTCTAAGTTAGGATTCCTAATAAAATCTTGCAAATTGTGATTCGAAAATCTAGAGAATATAGGTGGTTCTGTAAGGTGATATTCTTGCTAGTTAATTAACTTAGTTAATTAACTTAGTTAATTAACTTAGAGTCGGTCTTGACGGTCCAGTTAGCTGGGGCTCAGTCGATCGACAAGTTTAGTGGATTTTCGATTTGCGGTCGCTGGTTCGAGCCTCAGCTAGGTCATGAAATTTATAAAAGGCCAACGCCGTAGTATAAAACTCAATAGAGTCTACGGCTTGGTCTGGAATAAACTGGCGTCTGATCGGCCTATGGAGGAGCGGTACGGGAAGGGATAAGGGCTTCCGGCTTGGTGATACTCCTCCATAGATCCCTACCGAAGGGCGTTGACGCCTAAGAACGGTGTATACATACAATTAACTTAGAAAGTTTGAAGACCCTCACGTTTTCTTCTTCAAACTTCTTTTGATGTCCAAGGATCATCATTTGAATGTCGCAGACATACAAACCACTGAAACGGTTTTTTAAGATGTCTTCTAACAGTCGTATTACATCACCCTTAACCAGTATTTACGACTGTTCCGTCGCATGTAATAGCAGGATTTGATACTTTCTGATGTACGAGACAGCGGAGACACATATCCAAAATATTTACACCCTGGCTCATGCACAAGTGTTCTTCCACGATCGATTGACGATACAACCAGAGAACAACGACCACACGTGGTCGTTGTTCTCTGATACAAATTTGTACCGTTTTTTACTTGAGCTAAGTTTTGTCTTTGCGTCGGTACCTTTCTTCTTTTACCGTTGTTCTCTCTGAATATATTTGTTTTTGTTTTCTGAGACCTCTTTGATTTAATAAAAATTCGCGATCATCCAGAGTCACTTTTTGAGATATGCTACAAAGACAATTCATCAGAATGTCACATTTGCATGCTGCAAGATCGAAACGTGTAGTTTTACTTTTGTCCTTAAAGCATTGAATTTTATTTTTGTAAAATTCACTGTTTTGTCTGTTCTTAAGTTTAATGGTATCATACGTTTCATATATTTGTCATGATATGCTTTTAAAAGCTGAATAATTCTTGTATGTTAAATTATTGGAATTAAAGCCTTTTTCCATATTTCCTCCAATTTAATTGCAACCTGTTCTGCAAAACCGGAAAATTCTGGCTCTTTCTTGGTGAGTTTTTTATCCTCTTCCAACCACAAAACTTTATCACTTGTTTATATTTCGGTAAAACATTTTCAGGTATATTTGGTGGTTGCCCAAAAATGAGGCGGTCCACAGCACATCTTGATTTTATTCCCCACGGCCCTGGTTTATCTATTTTAAAAATCTTTAATTTACAAACAACAATAATAACAAAGTAACTAAACGCACCAAACATAAGCGAAAATTACACCCACGGACTCACAAAGCGGTAAATTCCAAAGGGGTTGGGGAGACTGAAAAAACAAATAAAATTTTAAATATCGTTTCAATTTGAAATTGACAAAATTTTAAGTGTTCTTTAATTGATCTTAGATAGAGGTAGCACAAATTTTATTCCAAATAAAATAAATGGAAATTTCCATAAAAATCAGATATTTAATAAAATTCAAGGCCGTTGGGAAGGCAGAAAATTTGTTTAGAAAAAAAATTAAAAATACTAATATGCTAAAAAAATAACACTACCAACTTTATCACGCTATCAGATATAACATTTCCAACATTTATTTTTTCAAATGTAAAGACTGAAATAGTTTTGTACACACTTATGACAACAGGTAAAAGGGGGAGAAGTGTACTTTTGAAGTGTGTAAAATTAATAATTCTTAGCTGAGCGCTTTCTAGGTATGGATCCCGCGTATGAAAAAAAAGTTGATTAATAGCAAGCTGAAAATTTGTTAATAGCTTAAGGGTGTCTAGTCGGACAAACTTTGATATATGGGAACACTGGAACAGGGGAAGTTTTAATTGTGGAACAAGTTAAAAATTTGGAACGGTCAGATCTCGAAAACGGCACATGTATTTTGTCCGAACAGAGATTAAACTCTCATGCAAAAATCAGACTGCTATTTATCACCAAATGGGCGTTTTAATGAGAGGAACATGTAGAATATGTCAAATGACAGGAATTATGACACGTGATAAATAGCAGTCTAATTTTTGCATGAGAGTTTAATCTCTGTTCGGAGAGTTTAAGTCTGTTCTGTCGGACAAAATAAATGTGCCGTTTTCGTGGTCTGACCGTTCCAAATTTTTAACCTGTTCCACAATTAAAACTGCCCCTGTTCCAGTGTTCCCATATATCAAAGTTTATCCGACTAGACACCCTTAAGCTATTAACAAATTTTCAGCTTGCTATTAATCAACTTTTTTTCATACGCGGGATCCAGACCTATTCGGCTTATAAAGCCATCTTCGGAGCTATGCTACAATAAAAGATCTCTAATGAACAATTGATCTTAGAATTCAAAGTTTAACTTACGTCAAAAAGGTCAAAATACCACTATGAAGAGAGATGGGTTCCAGTTTATGATATGAAATACTTCTGTTTCTTATGTAGTTTTTTATTGGTTGGAAAAAAACCTTGTCTGTCTGTTTAAAAAATTGTTCAATTTGCTATTGGTTATTTTTTGTATCCAGAAAAGTTAAACATCAAGAACGAGCACAAAGGACTTTCACACGAAAATTACATTATATTATATAAAACGAATATTTGATCATGGTAAGGTCAAAAAAACCTTACCATTCGAATACTGCGGTGTCAGGTAGCAGAATGGTCGCCTCGCATGGAGGATTTTTAATGACAGTCGATGTAGACAGGGTGTGCTCGTTAAGGTGTCTTCACATTTTCTCATATAAAGTGACAGTTGACATATGACATTTTTAGCAATTGGATTGAAACTATTGGAAACCATGGAATGAAACCATTCCAATTGTCAACAATCTTTTAATTTCAAAGAACATAGACCCCAACAAATGTTCTCAAATCACCTCACTACTTCAATTTTGCCTTTCTCAAGATTTCTTCATCTTCAACAACAAAATTTACAGACAACCAGAAGGTCTAGCAATGGGAAATCCTTTATCCCCACTACTTGCAGATCTTTTCCTAGATTCTCTTGAAAATAATTTTGTCCATTCACATCCACAAATAATCCTATGGTACAGATATGTTGATGATATTTTAGCATTTATAGAAGGTCCTCCTTCAGAACCTAACAACATTCTTTCAATAATTAATAACCTACATCCAGCAATTAAGTTCACATTAGAGTTAGAAACCAACAACATGATCAATTTTCTAGACCTAACCATCAAAAAGAATACATCTTCCACTTCTTCATCGTCTACTACTTTAGAATACTCAGTATTTAGAAAACCTACTCAAACAGACCATATGATACCCATATCATCTAACCATCCTTTTCAACATAAGATGGCAGCTATTCAATGTTATGTCCACAGACTTCTTAACATCCCCATGTCCCAAGACAATTACAACAACGAAATTTCAATTATTAAACAAATAGCAAACAACAATGGTTTCCCCTCTTCTACTGTAGATAAGGTCATTAGAAGATCAATACTCAAAAAGAGACTAAACCAAGCTTTTAACACAGAGAACGAACCCAACACTACAGATATTTATAGATCCTTATCCTACTTAGGGTCAATTTCAGAAAAAGTATCAAGATTACTTTGTAATAAAGTCAGTAACCTTAACATATCTTTCAAAACGAAAAATAACATCAAATCCATCTTCAGCCACACCAAAGATAAAATCGACAAACTAAATAAAAGTGGTATTTACAAACTGTCTTGTGGGGATTGTAACATGACTTATGTGGGCAGGACTATGAGGACCCTATCTCAGAGGATCAAAGAACATCCCAACAATCCAGAAAAATCAAATTTTGATTATCATGTTAAATTTAGCAACCATTCCTTCTCTCCTTCCGAAAACAGTACAATTTTACATAACATCCCAATCAAAAACTATAGACAAATGAACCTTTTAGAAGATCTAGAGATAACTAAAGAAATGAAACTTATCCTGATTTTTGCTTGAATACACAAATCAATCTTAATTACAACTATAAACCTTTGTTCAGACTCTTGTGGGAGACTCTGGAAGAAGAAGTTTGGCCTCATGCAATCAAAAAATAATTTTTAAATTTTTTAATTCTTTACTAAAGCATCATTTAAAACAATATTTGTAATAAATCATTTGGCAGCTTATTCTTTAAAAATCACATTTCACAAAATTCATTGTTAATTTATTTCCCATCTTCCTAAAAAACTTCACCATCGAGTTTCTTTACATCATGTATTAATTTCCAAAACCGATTCGAGTTTGGTTTGTGGAGGATAACTTGTCAATTGGTTTATCCTAGACCTTAAGTCTCATTTCAATATGTATTTCATTATTTTTTTAAAAACCATATTTATGTAACTACAGACTTTGTTGAAAAGTTGTTCAACCCAATTGCTAAAAATGTCATATGTCAACTGTCACTTTATATGAGAAAATGTGAAGACACCTTAACGAGCACACCCTGTCTACATCGACTGTCATTAAAAATCCTCCATGCGAGGCGACCATTCTGCTATCTGACACCGCAGTATTCAAATGGTAAGGTTTTTTTTTACCTTACCATGATCAAATATTCGTTTTATATATAATGTAATTTTCGTGTGAAAGTCCTTTGTGCTCGTTCTTGATGTTTAACTTTTCTGGATACAAAAAATAACCAACAGCAAATTGAACAATTTTTTAAACAGACAGACAAGGTTTTTTCCAACCAATAAAAAACTACATAAGAAACAGAAGTATTTCATATCATAAATGGAACCCATCTCTCTTCATAGTGGTATTTTGACCTTTTTGACGTAAGTTAAACTTTGAATTCTAAGATCAATTATTCATTAGAGATCTTTTATTGTAGCAT
The DNA here is from genome assembly GCF_917563875.1 of Diabrotica virgifera virgifera. Lineage (NCBI taxonomy): Eukaryota > Metazoa > Arthropoda > Insecta > Coleoptera > Chrysomelidae > Diabrotica > Diabrotica virgifera. The sequence continues at coordinate 148,132,204 of NC_065449.1, forward strand.
AGCTCAGAAGATGGCTTTATAAGCCGAAAGCGCTCAGCTAAGAATTATTAATTTTACACACTTCAAAAGTACACTTCTCCCCCCTTTTACCTGTTATTTATTTTTTCGATGCACCCTATTATGTATTACTTTAGTTTAAATAAAATATTGTATATATAGCATATAGTAATTTGTGATTTTGAATACTCATTCATCTTTATTCTTTTGTGTAAAACAATGTTTGTAAATATATTCTATACATTGAAAATTAAAATTATTTATTTTTCGTTGTTTCTCACCTCTTTCAAATATTTGTATATGTTTACGATACTAAAAATACCAATAATCATCATTTATTAAAAAAAAAGTTGTTTCAAATACCTTTCAATTATTGGAAGGTACGCCACTGACTAAGCGGGAAGTGTCACAGTCTATCGCCTCGACTCTTTCCCCGCGCCTATAAACTGTTCGGCTTCAAATTTAGGCGAACAGAGAGTAGAGCATGCCTAGTCCATCTTGGTCCATCTTTATTTATACGTCCATGATAAAAACTAATAATCAAGGAACGAGAAAAGTGACAAAATGTTTTTAATAATATTATACTGTCACTGTAGAACAAGTCGATAAATTATGAACATCTTTCAACTAAAATCGTTGTTTACACGCCCTGCATCACTTATTGAAAATTAGTATAGTGTCGATGTATACACTAGCCCGGAGGGACCGACGGCTTAACGTCCGTCCGAAACAAGAAAATGTCGTTGGTAGAGAATCAAACTTGCTTGTGAAGCCAGTATCTTGCCGCTGAGCCACGGGCATCTACATGTTTATGTTTGTATTTTATATTGATATAAGTTTTCGGTATACTGTTTTCTCTTTACAGGTCTTATATAGAGGTTGAAGAGGTAGATATTAAGGTTCCTATTAGTCCATATGATGCCCGCAGTTTAAATTCTGAAACTGGAGAATTTCTTACTAGAAGGTACATAATATTTTTGTAATAATTATAAACCAACTGCATGCAGGTTAACAGGCTTTAAGCTGATTACCTCTATTAAAAGTGGTACAGGTTAACGCCTTTAGAAATAGCTCCGTGATATCACTCAATTTTGGGCTATCTCCAGCGAAGTTTTAACTACAGTGGTGTCTAGTGGAAAAAAGGTGGCCGAAGTGCATGGAGACTGGAGAGTGCAAAAATTAAGGAGCAGATAAATAAAACTGTAAGTCATCCTTGCAATAACATAATATGCTTAACCTATCGAGTTAAAATCATAAAAACTGGAACTGATAATAGGTCTTTCAAAAGATAGAGGTGGGACCTAACGTTCCAAAATATTAGTCAATTTAAAAACTTAATAAAATATATATGTAAATAATAAGATCAAAAATAAGACTTTATAATACGCTCAAACTACATAGAGACAGGTCTCCTGAGAAAAGCTAGCCTCCGCAGGATTGACCTGGGCGAAACTTTTAACGCCGAGACTGATATAAAACACTGTGTACAATATCCTGAAAATATAACATACGACACAGAGATAAACATAGAGGAAAAGTACTATCAAATATAGGTAAAAGTAAATGTAATGCAATCCATATAATTTAACCTAATGAGTAGCAAAAGAAATCTACCAGAACACAATAACTCATCTGACGGGGAGGAAGTATTCAAAAGAAGCAGATCTACGTTAAGAACACCTCCAAAAGATAGCTTAAAAAATAAAGAAATGGAAGAAATAAAGATAATGCTAATGGAAATGAATAAGGAGATTAAAACGGAAATAAAAGAGTTGAAAACAGAAATGAAGAAAGAAAATAAGGAGATCAGAAGAGATATAAATGAAGTAAAAGAAGAGATATAACAAAATAATGAAGAAATAAAAAACATAAAAATAGAAATAGAAAGGATGAAGGAGGAATGGACTAAAGAGAAACAAGAACTGAAACGTGAACACGAACTAACTAAAACCGAAAACAAAAAGATAACAGAAGAATTAAATGATCTAAAACGGTCATTGGAAAAATTAAATAAAGAAAAAATAATATAATTATTAGTGGATTAATAATAGACACCGAAGACCCAAAAACATTAAAAGAGGAAATGACTAATATGTTGAGAAACTACCTAGGAGTCAAAATAAATATTAAAAGATCACAAAAAATAGGTCCATAAACATGCTTAATTGAACTAGAAGATGAAGAAGAAAAAGCAACAGTCCTAAGAAACAAATACAAACTTAAGAATGCTTCACACGAGAAAATCTGGATAACAGAGGATCTCACAAAAGGAGAGAGAGAAAATGAAAGCTTTAAGAGATAAAGCAAGAGAGATGAGGGAAAATGGAAAAATGGTCAAAATAGGATACAATAAAATGACAGTAGATGATAAGGAATGGAGATGGAGTTACAAAGAAGAAAAAGTAGTGGAAATAGCTAGTTCAAAAAACTACCAGAGCTGCATACAAGGAACCAAGGAGGGGAGATGCAACGAACAGGGAAAAAAGAATTTCTAAATAAGTTGGACAATGTTAATAAATGTTTAGTTTTAAGTAGCAATAAGAATAAAATTAGGAGTAAAAATGATAAATACTGTATTAATAATATTACTGGTGATGGGAATATAGGTATTAAGTATAACAACAATATGGACAATATGATGGGTGAAGGAAATATAGGGAATGGGTATATAAATAGTAATGAAGGTAGGGAAAAATTAAATATAAGTATTATAAATAAACACAGTAACGAAACAAATAGCAGATATAATGATAATATAAAAACCAGGGAGCATGAAATCAACGATAATACTAGTAATAGAGAAGAAGAAAACGGTAATGAGGAAATACATCATAACGAGACAAATCATATAGGAATAGCGACAAGGAATGTGACATCTCTGACAGGCAAGGAAATAGAAGCAACAGAAGAAATGGAAAAAATGGATGTACAAATATTGGGAATAAGCGAAACAGAAATGATAGGCAGAGGACATATAAATATCAACGAGAAATATAGCCTATACTATTCCGGAGTACTGCAGGGACAAAGAGCAAAAGAAGGAGTTGGTATAATAGTGAATAAAAGAATATAATCAATGATAACAAATTACGAAGCAGTATCATCTAGAATAATTACAGCCCAAATAGAACTAAAATATAAGATAGGGATAATACAAATATACGGACCAACAGAAGGTAGTGAAGAAGAGGCTATGATAGAATTCTACAACGAACTCCAATATACATTAGATAAGTAAAGAGAGACAGGAGAAAAAATAATAATTTTAGGAGATTGGAATTCTAGAGTAGGTAAGGACGTTAATAGGGGATTAGGATGTATTGGACAATATGGGGAAGAAACATTAAATAGAAATGGAATTAAAATGCTAGAATTCTGCCAAACGAATGACCTGATAATAGGAAACACATTCAGTGAACAAACCATTGAAGACAAATATACATTTGTGGCTGAAGAGAGAAATGCAAAGAGCTTAATCGACTATGTAGTATATACGAGAAATTTGGAACAAAAAATACAAAATATCTTAACGGAAAAAGAGCCGGAGCTGTCCACACAACACAGGCTTGTCACTGCAAAACTTAAGGATGAAAAAATAGAGGAGGTGGAAAGAAAAGAGTACAAGAAAGTAAAAGTAAACAAACTAAATATAGAACGTGTGCGAGAACTTTATAAGAAGGAAACCAATAAAATATTGAGGCAGATAGAGTGCCAAAAAGAAACATGGACAATGGAAGAAAGATGGAAAACTTACAGGGAAGTATTAAAGAAAACAGCAGCTGAAGTATGTGGAATCAAAAAATGTAATAATCAATTGAAAAGGACAAGATGGTGGAATCATCATCATCATCATCAGTAGCTCGACAACCCTTTTTGGGTCCTGGCTTGTTCTAGGATTTTCTTCCTAGGAAGAAAAACCTAGGAAGTTTTTTTTTGCTTTGTTCTTCCAGTGGGTAATCTCAAGTGTTTTAATATTTTGTTCCACTTGTTCCATGTATCTAAGTTTGGGTCTTCCCTTTGACCTTCTCCCTACTGATGTTTGCTTCATTATATGTTTTGGTGTTTCGGTCTCCAACATTCGTTCAACATGGCCCATCCAGCGCAGACGTCCGATATTTATGGATGTTATGACGTCGGGTTCGTTGTATGCTGCGTATAGTTCAAAATTATATCTTCTGCGCCATACGTCATTTTCTTTCACCCCCTTATATATGTGTCTAAGGATTTTTCGTTCAAACGTACCTAATAAGTTCTCATCGCTTTTCGACAGTGTCCATGTCTCTGATCCATATATAAGGACCGGTTTTATCAGGGTTTTGTATATTTTGCATTTGGTTTTTCTCGTGATGTTGTTAGATCTTAGATGTTTAATGAGTCCATTATATGTTTTATTAGCAATATGTATTCTTCTCTTAATTTCTTCGCTGACATTGTTATCTGCGGTAACTAGTGAACCTAGATATGTAAAAAATTTTACGCTTTCGATGTTATAGTCTCCTATTGTCAGATTCTGTAGGTTTCTTTGGCCTGTCGATTTGCTGGCCTTCATGTATTTGGTTTTTATTTCATTAATATTCATGCCACTGTTTTGTGCCGCTCTTTCTATAGCATTAAATGCTTCTATCATTTCTCTTTTGCTTCTAGCTATGATATCAACATCATCTGCAGATGCCAATATTTGTACACTTTTTGTTATTATTGTTCCTCTGGTGTTGACTTTTGACTCTCTAATTATTTTCTCTAATGTGATGTTGAATAGAATACAGGATAGGGCATCTCCCTGTCGTAGGCCCGTTCTAACATGGATTGTATCTGTTAGTGCGTTTTGAATTCGAACCCTGCTTTGTACTTTAAAATAGTGTTTCTTTTACTACACACACCGGCAAAATTAGCCGAACACGTTAAAAATGGGACATGTTTGATGTCTCGTATTTCATAAACCAGTGGTCCGAGTTGAGTGATTCTTTAAGTATGTTATAGCCTTATTATTTAAGAATATCGTTGTAATAATATTGTTGCTAGACAGGTAAATACCATTTTATACCGGGTGTACCAATCATACCGTGTTTTTTCTTAAAGTTTGGAACACCCTGTGGAATATTCTAGCATATGTAAAATATTAGAATTAATACTCGATTGTAGACTTAGGCTTGCTTAACATTTTCCTTTTCGATTCATTTACTTATGTGAATTATTAAAAAAGTTATGTGCGTTAACAACTATCCATGTTTTTCATCAATAAATCCTCATAGTAGGGGAGGAAAGTATACTAAATTTGCATTTACTCGAGCGTTATGGGGACCTATTGGATTGTGAAGAGTATGTGCTAAAATCAGAAAAAGGTTAAGTTAAGTTTTCCATAAAGTGGGGGACTTTTCATTTTTTAATTTAATTTTCCATTTGAAACAATTATTTTTTTCCGATTATAGCGCTATCTATCCATAATTCGAAAAAATATGTCGAATAAAAGTTGCTTATTTTTACGTAAAGAATCCAAATCTGCAATAAAAATTGGGGGCTCCTATTTAAGATTTTAAATTAAATCCCACATCCCACGGAGAGGTAAATTAAAAATTATAAATACGAACCCTGCGGTATTTTGCGAAATGACAATCAGATCGTAAAACTGCAAAATATACCTATTCAATATTTTTCAAAAATCTACCGAATGGCACCAAACACGACCCCCCACGGAGGTGGGGTGGGGGGTTACATTAAAATATTAAAAAGGAGCCCCCAATTTTTATTGCAGATTTGGATCCTTGACGTAAAAATAAGCAACTTTTATTCGCAACATTTTTTCCTATTATGGATAAATGGCGCTATAATCGGAAAAAACGATTGGTGGAAATGGAAAATTAAATTGAACAATGGAGAGTCCCACACTTTATGGAAAACTTAACTTAACTTTTTTTGGTTGTAGCACCCACTCTTCACAATCCACTCCAGGTCCCAAGAACGCTCGAGTAATTGCAAATTTAGCATACTTTTCTCCCCTACTATGAAGATTTATTGATAAAAAACATGGTTAGTTGTTAAAGCACATAACTTTTTTATTTTCCAACATAACCAAATGAATCAAAAAAGAAAATGTTAAGAAAGCTTCTACAATCGAGTTTTAATTTTAATATTTTATATATGCTGGAATATTCCACAGGGTGTTCCGAACTTTAAGAAAAAAACACAGTATGCTTGTTACACCCGGTATAAAATGACATTTACCTGTCTAGCAACAATATTATTACACCGATATTCTTAAATAATAAGGCTATAACATACTAAAAGAATCACTCAAATCGGACCACTGGTTTATGAAATACGAGACATCAAACATGTCCCATTTTTAACGTGTTCGGCTAATTTTGCCGGTGTGTGTATATCAATGAGATGAGTTGGAATATTAAACTCTTTCAAGTTGATCAGAAATTCTCGATGGATACTATCATAGGCACTCTCAAAGTCAATGAAGAGATGATGTGTTTCTATATTAAATTCACTAGTCTTTTCCAAGATTTGTCTCAAAACGAAGATCTGATCTATTGTGGACTTCTGCCTGCAGAAACCACATTGATATCCCCCAACTATTTGTTCCTCATGTGGTCTCAATCGCTCATACACAATATTTGACAGTATTTTATATGCCACAGTCAGTAGCGTTATTGCCCGGTAGTTTTTACATTGAAGTTGATCTCCCTTTTTATGTAGTGGAATGATTACTCCGGTATTCCAGTATTGTGGCAGTTGTTTATTATTCCATATGTTCACTATAAGTTCGTGTATCGCATTTAATAGGGAGTCTCCGCCTTCTTTTATTAATTCTGCGCTAATGTTGTCCAATCCAGGTGACTTGTTGTTTTTCAGTCTGGTAACTCAAGATGGTGGAATAAGGAAGTGAAAACAGAAATCAAAAAGAAGAAAATGGCATGGAAAAAATACATCGAAACGGGATTAGAAGAAGATAAAGAAGAATACTACAAGCAGAGACGATTGGTAAAAAAGACAGTCACACAAGCAAAAGCAAAATCATGGAAAGAATTTGGAGAAAAACTACAAGAAGGATATATAACAAATAATAGAAACTTTTGGACCACAATACGACACATGAAGGGGGAAAACGAAAGATTCAAGATTCAAAGATTCAAAAATTTATTGACTACGTTTACAAAAAAAATTTTTGAATTGTAGCAAGTCAATTTGATATATAGGGTGTCCCAAAAGTAGTGGAACGGTCGAACATTTCGCGAACCAAACATCGGACCGAAAAACCGAGAAACAAAGAAAGGAGATAAATGCAGTAAGAGATAGATCAATGCAAATTCAAATAAACCCAGACCAAATAGCTAGGGTATGGAAAGAATATTATGAGGAAAAATTTGATACAGAAGTAACACAGGTTGACAATGTAATAAATGAAGGCCAAGAAAACACAGAGATAGATCAAATAAGTAGAGAACAGGTAATAGAAGGAATATCAAACATAAAAATAGACAAGGCAGGAGGAGATGATGAAATTGAACCAGAAATGGTAAAATACATGAGAGAGAGGGAATAAACTGGCTATGGACAATCGGTATGCTTTAAAATGTATACGAAAATAATAGAGAAAAGACTAAGGCAAGAAGAAGAAATGAAATTGGGAGATGAACAAGCGGCCTTTAGACCAGGAAGACAAACAAATGACAACATATATACCATCAGGAACCTAATCGAAAGATGCTTAGACACGGGGGAAAACTGGTATTAGCATTCATAGACCTAAGAGCAGCATTTGACACGATAGAAAGACAAATTATAGGGGAATGCTTGAGGAAAATAAATGTACCAAACAGATTGATAAAAATTATAGAAAGTACTTACAAAGAGGTAAAAGGGAGAGTACAAATAGCAGGGGAACGATCAGAAGAATTTAATTGGAATAGAGGTATTAAACAAGGAGATAGTATCAGCCCTTTGCTATTCGTAATCGTAATGAATGAATTAATAAGAACAACTAGAGCAAGAACCAACCGACTACAGACAATAATAGGATACCATAGATTACAACCGGTAACAATAGAGTCCTTAATGTATGCGGACGACATAGTACTAATAGCAGATTCCGAGAACAAAATGCAGAAACTAATGGATATATGGGTAGAGGAAATAGAAGAGCTAAAAATGGAAATAAACGAGAAAAAAAGTAAGATAATGATAATCAACGGCAAAGAAGATAATGAAATAAAGATAAAATGCAAAAACTCAGAACTGGAAATATGTAGTTACAACTTACGAATACCTGAAAAGTATCATTACTAACGACTGAAAAGTAGACTTGGAAATAACAAATAGAGCAAAGAAATCAAACAAGTTATACTATGTCTTAGCCTTAATACTGGGGAAAAGAGAACTTGCAAGAGAGACATAAATAAACATATATAACACAATAGTGATACCGACTGTGCTCTGCGCAAGTGAAAACTGGACAATTCTGGAAAAACATAAGAGCAGAATAAATGCAATGGAGATGAGACATTTAAGAAGGATAGTTGGAAAGACAAAATGGGATAGATTAAGCAACGAGACTATTAGGAGAATGGCCAACCAAGAACCAATAATGAATAAACTAAAAAAGAGACAAATGAATTGGTATGAGCATTTGATGAGAATGCAACCCAACAGAATTACGAGAAGAATCCACGAAGCAAGGAACATTGTAAAAAGAAAAAGAGGCAGACCAAGAAAAAAATGGATACAGCAAATAGTAGAGGCGGGAAAAGTTAAAGGAAAATCACTCAAGGAATTAAAAATAATGGCGGAAAACATAAAATAATGGAAGAGATGGTTGAATGTAAATTAAAATAGCGATCCCAAATCCGACAAATTTCCGGGAGAAAGAAACAAAAAGAAAGAATTTCAATGTTTTAAATTAATCATTTTGACATTTATGTCAAATTTCCAGTAAAAGCTTACAGACTTGTCACTACTGGCGCTCGCGATTTTTTAATTATCTCCTCTACCTACGAGCTCGTAGCGTATAGAACAAGTCGATAAATTATGAACATCTTTCAACTAAAATCGTTGTTTACACGCCCTGCATCACTTATTGAAAATTAGTATAGTGTCAATGTATACACTAGCCCAGAGGGACCGACGGCTTAACGTCCATCCGAAGCAAGAAAATGTCGTTGGTAGAGAATCAAACTTGCTTGTGAAGCCAGTATCTTGCCGCTGAGCCACGGGCATCTACATGTTTATGTTTGTATTTTATATTGATATAAGTTTTCGGTATACTGTTTTCTCTTTACAGGTCTTACATAGAGGTTGAAGAGGTAGATATTAAGGTTCCTATTAGTCCATCTGATGCCCGCAGTTTAAATTCTGAAACTGGAGAATTTCTTACTAGAAGGTACATAATATTTTTGTAATAATTATAAACCAACTGCATGCAGGTTAACAGGTTTTAAGCTGATTCAATTAAAATTTACACTGGCAATGTGTTATATTCTATGCATATTAAATATTTTTTCAGACGAAGATTATCATCCAGCAGCTCAAGAACCCAAACAGCTAGCAGTGAGTCGACTTTAACTGCCTCAGAAACAGAGGAATTGTTAGTTAATGAAAATATTGAAGGGCATGGTTCAGATAGAGAACTACCAGTTAACAAAATTAAGAGTGAGCTAAATTCGTCTGCCTCAGAAACAGAGGAATTGTTAGGAAATGAAAATATTAAGGGGCATGGTTCAGATAGAGAATTATCAGTTAAAAAAATTAAGAGTGAGCTAAATTCGTCTGCCTCAGAAACAGAGGAATTGCTGGGAAATGAAAATATTAAGGGGCATGCTTTAGATAGAGAATTACCAGTAAAAAAAATTAAAATGAGGTAAAATTAATTTACTTAATTCTTCGTTTGCATTATTATTTTTTTGAATTGAAAATTTTATCCTTGAGTAGGAAAGCTATTTTTTTCAAAAATTTAATTAGAACTCTTTATTTTTTGACTAAATCATTTTATTTTCAGAAAACATTACGTGGGGGATTTTTCCATATCAGATTTAGATTCACCAACAACAAGGCAAATGTATATAGAATCAGTAAAGCAAACTTTAGCCAAAAAGGATAAGCAAATTAACACCCTTTTTAAATCTAATAGAAGATTGAAAAAACGAGCAGAAAAATTAAACTCGTTGGTGAAGTCATTAAGAGAAAAACTGTCTGCTTCAGAAAACTCTGTTTCTATGTTGTTGGTAAGTTTTCGTTCACAATCCCATTCAATGTAGTTCTTCCACTCTAACTTTTCCCATGCATGAAATTATTCACAAATACTTTTTATCAGGGTTGGGCTGTTTTAAAACAAGCTTTTTAAAACAACGTTTTAAAACATGTTTAAAAACACGGGAAAAAACAGTTGTGTTTTAAAACACTGTTTTAAAACATTGTTTTAAAACATAGTTTTTTTTTCGTTATTGTTTATTTAAACAACATTGTTATAAGACATTTGTGTTTGCTAATTTGCAAAATTGCAAACATAGATTATAGAGTAAGTAGGTGCAATAACAATATTAATGCGAAGTAAAAAGTAAAACTGAAAAGAAGTAACTGACTAAACTTTATTTATGTTCAGGTAGCAAGCATACTAGTACTGGTAGACAGTGCTGAGTCTGTAGTAACATTAACTAAACCAATACTCCTAATAAAGTTGAAAGAAAAAGAAAATTAAGAAATTAAGTAAATAATTATTGAATTACAACAGCATCTATTACACAGTCCTACATCCTGCAACTGATATGTGATACAAAAAATAAAAATAACAATGAACGTTCCTTAAAAAAATAAAAAAATTAAATAATGAGCTTTTACGGTTAATAATGTAACCTTAAACATTTTTTTTAAATGTTGAAATATTGTTACTAGCTTAGCAGCTTCGTCACTTCCTAACCTATTCCTCAATTTCAAGTGAACTAGACCATATGAAGAAAATAGCCTTTCCACTCTAGAACTGGATGCAACTGCAACTGCTGAAAATAATTGAGTTGTCAACTGCAACAACTCCGATGAAATAAACTGTTTTTGAGATAGCCACCATGTTAAAGAACTTAAATTGTCTATTGTATTTTTTGCAAACAAATATTGTTTATTAAATGGCGGTGCTAAGGCACGAAATGACAGTATTTCGGGCATCACATTTGGGTGAAAATCCGAAATAAATAACAATGCTCTATCAACTTCCACCTCAGTGAGTTTCTGACCTAAGTACTGAGGGTCTAATAAATAAGCTAAATAATGCGCATCTGTTGTAGCCATTTGAAAACGTGCTTCTGCTTTATGAAGTTCCCACACGTTGCTACAACCGTTAGGTTGAGCTTCACTTTCACTTTGGAAATAACCCAGTAAGTCCTTCCAAATATCTGTTGCATCTGCTATGGCATTTCTCTGGCATTTATCCAAAGCTCAAAATTGATATTCACTTTAATCAAATTAAAATTTATCCAAATTGGATCTCTCCGCCTTCCTTGATTTGACATATTTATAAACTTAATATAATTTACACTGTATACACTGCAACTATCCACTAGAAATTAAAATAGAAGCGAAGATACCAATATGAAATTATATTATAATAAAGCAGAACTTAAAGCTTCCGACCTATTCTGAAAAACTGAATAGCGAATGTGATTTACATATTCAAATTTACATTTGATTATACAAAAAGATAATAAAATTATTAGTTTAAAAGACTGTACTCATCTGGAAAAAGTATTTACGTAGTAATTGTTGTTGAGTTTGTTATGATGGTTCACTAGAAGTTATTTAATTTATGTTAAAGAGTAATATTTGTTTTAGGTTTTTAGTTACAATATAATATATTATGAATAATTAAGGCTTCTTGTCTAAATTCATTATAGGTTGGCCGAGCTGGAGGTAATTAAGCATGCCATCAAAACAAATTCTATGATTGAATTCCTTAATCTACTAGATAACAATTTAACAATTGATACAAATATTATTAGTAATATGGAACAGTTTGTTGGTGAGAGAGACACGGACAATCTATCAGGTATGGGTATTGTTCATTTTAATATTCGTGGGCTCAGAAAACATCTTGATGAATTAACCATATATGTAGCTACTATGGAAAAATATTTTGATTTAATTGTTCTCTCTGAAACGAGAAATCTTTTTGAGGTAAGCAATTACAATATTCCTGGATATAATCTGTTTTATAATGATTCTAAAAAAAATATATGTGATGGTGTTGCTATCTACATAAAAAATTCAATTAATGCAGACGTTAAAGTAATATCAATAAATGATAACAAATTTCTTAGAGTTACATATTTATTAAATTCTACTTATTCTAAGTATTCATTTGGTGTAACAGCTTCATACCGATCACCTTCTAGTAAAATTGATACTTATATTAATGATTTAGAATCATATTTCTCGCAAATTCAAATGATGGATATTGAAATACATCTAGGTGATATCAATATTGACTTACAAAATCAAAACTCTCCCGAAACAGTTATATATTTAAATATGCTAAATATGTTTGGCTATACTTCTTATATTAATAAACCTACAAGAGTAACTAAAAAATCAAGTACTACGTTAGACCATATATTTATTAGACAGAATAGCGCAATACAAAATTCGTTTAGAATTGATCCTGTAATTTTTACTACTGATATGACAGATCATTATACACCGTTTGTATATTTTAATACTGAAAATGATAAACCGCTGTCCAATTTAAACGATACCGCCCAGATAATAGATTATAAACAATTAAACGTAAAATTGTCCGGTGAATCATGGAATGACTTATATTCAAGTAATACAACGCAAATTGTTTATGATGAGTTTATAAATAAGTTAAATAATTTCATCATAAACTCAACAAAAACTATAAAAAGAAAAAATAAAGAACAATGTAAAAAAATTAAACCCTGGATTAGTTCTGGTTTAATAGTGTCTATTAAAACTAGAGACAATCTAAAGCGAAAACTATTAAAAAACTACTCTATTGAACTAGACAAAGAATATAAAACTTATCGAAATCACTTAAGTAATCTAATTAAAAAGACAAAAAATGATTTTTATAAAGCTAAAATTAATGAAACAAACGGTGACTATAAAAAAATGTGGTCTATTATAAATGAAATTTCAGGTTGCAAAAGTAAACAAAACAATCAACTTGAAAATATTCCGTTGATTAATACACAAGGAACTCAAATAACTAATAATATTGAGAAATCAAATATGTTTAACAATTATTTTACAAGTATTGGGCAAAAAATGGCTGATAGTATTACAAAAACTACATTACCACCGGGTTTTGAAAGAGACTTAGAATTACAATCATCAATTTTTTTGAAACCTGTAAATATAAATGAAATTATTTTACTAATATCTAATTTAAAAAATAATAGTGCGCCTGGACCAGACGGAATTACTTCGAAATTAGTTAAAAATATTCATGTGCACATTGCTTCTCCATTAGTTCATATCATTAATCTCTGTTATACAACAGGAAAAATCCCAACACAATGGAAAGAATCACTTGTAACACCTGTTTTCAAAGCCGGTAATCAAAAACAAGTCGACAATTACCGTCCTATATCAGTCATTAATAGTTTTTCGAAAATTTTTGAACAATCTCTCAAAAAGAGACTAATTACATTCTTTGATAAATATAAAATTATAACCGAAAGGCAATTTGGATTTGTGAAAAAAGCTAACAAAGAGAAAGCTATAATCGATCTTGTTGATCAAACAGTACAATGTCTAGAAGAATCAAATAAATGTCTAGCAATTTTTCTGGATCTCGCTAAAGCTTTTGATACTATATCACATGAGATTCTTCTAAACAAATTATATAAAAATGGGGTAAGAGGTATAGCTTTAAATCTTATTAGTAATTATTTATCTCAAAGAACACAAAAAGTTAAAATAGGTAATTGTATTAGCTCAACTAAAGAGATTACTGTTGGGGTACCCCAAGGAACAGTACTAGGTCCGATTCTATTTATACTGTACATTAATAGTATAACCGAAATTCATGGGTTTTCAGGGCGAATTTTATGCTATGCTGATGACACAGTCTTAGTATTTAAAGATTCAACATGGGACCGCGTATGTAAAACAGCTGAATCTGGCATAAGTAAGATACAGTTATGGCTTAACCACAATCTGCTCAGTCTGAATATAAAAAAAACTAAATTTATTACTTTTTCTCCCACTATGTCTGATCAGCCAACTAATATTAGTTTAAAAATTCATAGTTCAGATTGCAACAGTGAGCAGGCATGTCCATGTCCCTCTTTAGAAAAAACTAAATCTATTAAATATTTAGGAGTTATAATTGATCAGCATCTGAGATGGCGTGAGCATGTGGCACACGTTGCAAAAAGAATTAGATCCTTAATGCCTAAATTTTACTTATTAAGAGACATTCTCTCAAAAAAAACCTTGAGTATCCTATATAACTCTTGGATTGAATCTATAATACGATATTGTATTGTTGTTTGGGGTGGTACATTTAGTAATACCTTACATATTTTACAGACAGCTCAAAATCCACTTCTTAAAATAATATTTAAAAAAAGTAAACTTTTTTCCACATCACTTTTATATAAAGAGCTAAAACAAATGAGTGTCCGATCTATTTATATACACCAATCATTAATTTGGGTATTTTCCAATTCAAGTAAGTTAAAAATAAATCAACATCAAAAGTATACAAGGACAACTCAACAACTTTTGGTTAAAGTACCATTTTTCAGCAAGACAATTACTAAACGATCACTATTTTATTATGGTCCAACTCGATTTAATTTATTGCCAAAAAATATAAAAACAATAATAAATTATAAACAGTTTAAAAGAACCATAAAAAATATGATATTAACTAAAACAATTGAATTCAACATTTTCTAAAAGTTAATTTTCTAGCCAAACTGTCTTCTAGTAAATATAGTTGCGCCATGCCGATTAGGTCTTCTCTCCTCTCACTTTCAATTGTATTTTGTCAATCATAGAGTATGTAAATTATACTAGCCACAAGTACTTACTGTTTAAAATTGTACAATTGGATTGTACACCTTCAGGGATTAAGGTTACAATACAGGTATTAAGTTGCCTAGTGTGCTTTTTCCCTGAAGTGGGTGCATTATATTAAATATAATATTATTGTTAATTACAATGTACAAAATTCTTCTTTGGAAATAAAATTGAAATTGAAAATATCACGTGGTAGGTATAAGGAAACGAAACAGTTAAACACTCGTTGCATGTGCGCGCAGGTCGCGTCTTCGCGGGAATCCCATAGGTGTGCCAGTTGAGGTTTATGGGAATCCAGTTCAATACGTAATTATTTTAAAACGTTTTTTTTTTTTGTTTTAAAACAGTGTTTTTTTGTTTTAAAACAGTGGTTTTTTTAGATGAAAAAAAAAACTGTTTTAAAACAAAAAACATTGTTTTTAAACAAAAAAACATGTTTTTTGTTTTTTTTTAAACCAATTTTTGTCCAACCCTGCTTTTTATACTAGGTCTATTTTTAACTCACAGAAACTAGTATTGCAAACTTAAGCCGCTTGTCCATAGAAACCACAATAAATTAAACAAGGATAAACAACATGACATGTTGCTGATTTGTTGTTTACTTTGAATTTTTACGTTTATGATGAGTGATAAGTGACAATGACATTAGCACATTTTGTCGTGTTTGGTTTATTTGCATTTATTGTTTATGTGGTTTTATAAATCAATAAACGAAGTTTGATAGATTCAGAAATAAAGACATAAGAAGAGAGCTGGAACAAGAACCGATAATGAGGAAGATCGAAAACAAACAATTAAGCTGGTTTGGACACATACAACGAATGGAGCAAGAAAGACTTACAAAGAAGGTACATGAAGCCAAAATGGGAAACAAAAGAAAAAGGGAAGGCCGAGGAAGACATGGATGGACCAGATCCAGGATATAGGTGAAAGGAGACACATCAGTATGAGGGATATGAAGAACCTGGCCACCAATAGAAGCAATTGGAAGAAATGGATAAAAGGCGGAACCCGACATCCGACGCCCTGAAGGGCATTAAGGATTATGAGAAAGAAGAAGAAGATAAATCAATAAAGTTTTATTTATTTATCAATAAAGTTTATTTGGTTTCATATTTATAAAAAATAAATATAATCAATATTTCAGTTAAATAAAAGAAAAGTTGCAATTCTGACATTTGGGTCCCCTGACAAGTGAGTATTATTAATATCGTAGTGTTGATAACTCAATTTGTGAAAAATTTGCGTTTGTATCACTGTTTCCCCAAGGGTTTGATATATTAAAAATATTAATTGTTTTTGAAGTTATACTTCTTTAGGCGCGATTGAGATTGAGGGTGAATTCATATTGATCTGCGCGCATGCGCACACCGACAGTATGGTATTAGTCGTTATACGGGCTCTGATTGGGTGTTGAAATGATCTGTCAATAATAAATAATGTTCAATATGAAGGTAAACAAATGTATAATGTTTTATTGTTGTGATGACAGAAACAAAAAAGTTTATAATTGTAGTGACATTTAAATAGTTTTTAAAAGCAACAGGTACGTAATAATTGTAAATGCATCATAGGTACCTACCTATTTGAACCTACCAAAATACATAGTATGTAATACTTTTATTTACATAATTTGATTACCATCAAAATTTCTATCAATGTTCACCTAATATATTGTTTTCTTACTCTATGTTTTGTTGTATTTTTTCAATTCTAAATCATTTCAATTCAAAATCAAAATAATTTAATTTAATTCAAAAATGTCAAAAGCTTAATCCGTTTAGTTAGTCGATATTCGCACATAATGACACATTGCCTCTGTGGCGAAGCGTTTAAGGCGAATGAACCCCAATATACCAACCGCGCTGATAGCTGGTTCGAATCCCAATAAAAACTTTTATTTTATTATTTTTTTTATACATTTTATGATTGTAAGTATATTTATTATATAATTTTATTTTCAGAAAATACGTACATATTTAGTTAAAAAAATTTCCGACAATTAATGTTCAGAAATCATTTGTGGCATGTTTAATGTGTTTGTGTGTGTTTTATTCTTTTATTATTTTAAATTTTTTCACTGTTTTAATAAAAATGTTTGAGAAGTAGTAAGTATAAATTAGTTTAATATTTAAATAAAATATAAATAAAAAGTATATTAATTTCGTTTAAATCATATTATAATAGAAGTATAACTTCTTACGTGCGTACAAAGTACACACACACACATTCTTTTTTTTTATGTAATTCACTTAATAGTTTTGTATTTCTCAACCGTATAGTCCAGAAAGCCACTGCGCATCCGCTAGGAAAAATATTCTGATTCGGATTTTTGCACAGTCTTACTCAAAAAGGACTCCTTTTAACCAATTTACATGTTGCCAGGTCCAAAAGAGGGTTAAACAATTTTTAAACATTCTTTTTTGTTTTTTTTCCTAAGGATTATTTTTTTGCATCCAACCCATTTTTTAGGTTTCTTGGATCATTCTAATATTCCATGTGGTGAGACCGCTCCCGTCCGTTTCTCTGCGGATTCATATTCAAAAATGTCCCCTTTAAACAAATCTGAAGGGTGCCGGACGGAATTTTTGGGCAGAAATTGTTCAAACAATTTTTTTAAACAAATACATAAGATCACCTTTTATTGTTCCAAAAAATATATTTTTAGGTTTTTTGGGTCATTCTAAACAAGAAAGGTATCTTGTGATTTTTCTCAAAAATTGACAGTTTTCGAGTTATTGGAGATTTAAAATCTAAAAAATGCGAAAATACGCATTTTAGAGGCTTCAAAATTCATATTTAAATTAGTATTTTTATGGGTGCCAATAACTTGGATTAAAGTTTAAACATTCCTTTTCAAGATTCCGAAGAGTGATTGGGTCTAACTTCAATTTGGACCGTAGTTTTTTATTGTTAATTATGCATGTCCATTAACAGTTATGCATTTTAATTAACAATTAAAAAACTACGGTCTAAATTGAAGTTAGACCCGATCACTCTTTGGAATCTTGAAAAGGAATGTTTAAACTTTAATCCAAGTTATTGGCACCCTTAAAATACTAATTTAAATATGAGTTTTTAAGCCTTGAAAATGCGTATTTTCGCATTTTCAGATTTTAAATGGCCTATAACTCGAAAACCATCAATTTTTGAGAAAAATCACAAGATACCTTTCTTGTTTAGAATGACCCAAAAAACCTAAAATAGTACATTGTTTACCGGGTAGGAAAAGCTTAACATTCCTGGACGACTGTGAAGATTGCTAAGTCGAGGCGCAAGCCGAGACTTAGCAACACAGAGTCCAGGAATGTGGCTTTTCCTACGAGGTAAACATACTATTTTTCCGCAAATCGTTTAAAATTCGACAGATATTGATTGATTTAAAAAAAACGCGATAAATGGTGCTTTGAAATCCCTAATAAAATTACTTGGGTTACTATGGAAACGTATTGAGGTTGAATTGTCAAACTTGACGCTTATAAATTTAACACTAACAACTGCACGGAAATATCATTTCCTTACAGTAAGGAAATGACATTTCCTTACAGTAAGGAAGTCCTGACTTTTTCTTCAAGAAATTTTGACAGGAATGTCAAAATTTCCTGGCGATTTGCGGAAAATATATTTTTTGAAGCAATAAAATGTGATCTTATGTATTTGTTTAAAAAAATTGTTTAAACAATTTCTGCCCAAAAATTCCGTACGGCACTCTTCAAATTTGTTTAAAGGGGACATTTTTTAATATGAATCCGCAGAGAAACCGAATTAGAAATGTTTTTCAGACGGGAGCCGTCTCACCACATGGACTATAAATATAAAAGATCTTAAGTGACTTTTCTCTAAATGTGATAGTTTTAGAGATATAAGCGATTGAAAATTTAAAAATTGCAAAATCGGCCATTTTAACCCTCAAAAACTATGTGAAAAACCGAAAATTTCAATGTTACCAAGGTACGTAGATATTCTATGAACATCGATTGATGAAATCCCGAAGAGCATTTTGCAATACAATATCGAAAACCCCTTTGTTTTTTAATTACTAATCAAGCGGGCAACATACTATTTTCAACCGTTGCATTGTATACAGTTTGGAAGGCACTTATGGAATAAATTTATTTCTGTCCTTGTTACATGGTTAACACAGCATCCAACACAGCATTAAAATATAAGTCATTAAGAAGTTTTCTGGAAAATTTCAAGTCAAAATATGCAATAGGAAAAAAGTTATGTGACTTTATGGACGAGTGGCACTTGGCACTCCCCCAAAAAAAAACGCTTATTTCTCGAGATGTTGACCACAGTGTGGTGAATGTCTAATTTTGGTCTTACTTTATATTTTTGATTGCGCTGAAAACGAAAATGAAGTTTGTTTTGAACTTTAGATGGGGGAACATTGTCAAAATAGCAATTTTACCCTAAAAATAAAAAAAAGTAAATCACGTTTTTCGTAAAATTAAAAGTTGCACTATTTTTTTTTCTATACAACATTTTGTTCTTTGTACTCTATATTTTTACATAAACTTGATTAAAAAGCTAATTTCAAATTTTGTCACTCAACTTGTGCGATTAAGCTTTGCGAGTCAGCAATTTGCTCCTTTTACTTTAAACAGTTCATAGCTTTTATTGTAATAAGACAGAAAGATTGAAACAGGTCCCATTATCCTCAGAAAGCTGAGAAATAAGTATCATAAAAATTTTAGAAAAAAGTATTACAATGGAACAGTTTTTTATTTTTAGGGTAAAATTGCGATTTTGACAAGGTTCCCCCACGTAAAATTCAAAATAAACCTAATTTTCGTTTTCATCACCATCAAAAACTTAAAATATAACCAAAATTAGCCATTCGCCACACCATGGTCAGTATCGCGAGAAATAAGCGTTTTTTGGGGTGTGCCACTCGTCTATAAAGTCACATAACTTTTTTCTGTTACATATTTTGACTTAAAATTTATAAAGACTTCTTCATGAATTATGTTTTATTGCTGTGTCTGTGTTCGTTAAAATTATAAATTAAAAAGTTTGTCACTCAACTTTTTTAAGTAAACATGAAACTAACGAAATCTGACGACAAAATGTTTAAAAATTAACAACTCCTCTTTTAATTTGTTTAAATATTTTGAACAGATCCCATTCTTATATAAATAGCACAAGGATGGCACAGTAAAATTTTCAAAAGAAAATATTTACAGCGACCAAAGATACAACGAGGTAAAGTTGAAAAATCATCAACATTAGTCGAGGAAATGAAGTATTTTGGCTCGCAATTTTTTCGTCCAGCATGGATTTACTTGAAATTTTCACATAAGGTAGGGAATAGTCCAAGGATAATTTTTTATATCATGCCGCTGTACGCTAAAACTTTGGGGGTGGTTGCTACCCCATCTCGGGGGTGGGAATTTTTTATTACATTTTAACCATGTAAATCGATGTAAACGGTAATTCTAAGAAAAAAATGCTTTTTACATTTTCTTCGTAAAACTAATATTTTTCGAGTTATTTGCGCTTGAAAGTAACGGTTTTTCGTCGAAAAAAATCGACTTCTTAGAGGGTTTTTTGAGAAAACCGCGAAAAATATGCATTTCATCAAAAAAACTGCAGATAACAAAATTGTCTCTTTTAGTAGCACAAACTAAATTATTTTTCTATAATATCTTTAAGACCAACACAAACCGAGATACGGCATGTTAAAAGTTAGCTTTTCTCGTCAAATGCATAATTTGAAATATTCAAAGCCAAATAACGGGAAAACTTTGCATGTTCGAGGAAAACTTAAATTATCTATTTTCAAGTATATAATTAAACCTTTCAAAGAATAATAATAAAAAATTTCTAACATGAAAATAGAGCGATTTATGATCAATAAAAAGTCGGTACCTGCTTTTCTCTACGAAAAAATCAGTGTAAATAACCCCCTAACTACCCTCCTAATTAAAAATTGGTCTTCACCTTTCTGTAATTCCTTGTATATTTGTATTGTCAATACACCCAAGAAGTTTCACCTATTTAAAAGGCCAAATTTTAGAAAAATTGGAGTTTAAAAATAAATAAATTTTTTGCACTTTCGTATTTTACACGATTTACTTCCAAATATCTCCGAAAATACTGGAGATACGAAAAAAATGATGGATGATTAAATTATAGCTTTTTTAATAAATAAAATTATACTGTGCATAGATTTTCATTACAGTGAATAGTTAGCGAGATATAGCTGTTTAAAACCTCTATTTACGAGCAAACACCCCCTTATTCGAGCCCTTTAAACCCACCCCAATTAAAAAGTAAGGGGTCTAACGGAATTTAACTTACACAGTCTTATAGTTCTTCAAAAATCCTACAAAACCATTTTTGAAAATACTTTTTATCGCCAAAAATGAAAGAGCTATGTTTATAAAACGCGTTTTTTTTCGAAATATTCGAATAGTCCGCTTGTGGAACATTTTCAATGCATGTATAATACCACAGAACTGCTTCGTAAACTGGAAGATGACTTAAAAACAATGTGTATTTGTACTTCTACATATTTGTAAATTCGTATTTTTGTGTAAATAAATGTTTTTGTAATTCTTTAATTTTACTTTTTTCTGTATAGATCTATTAAATTATCTACTTATAAAAATTATAATGTTCTTAAGGGTGGTTTTTAAGTGTTCAAATATTATGATATTACATATATCCTAATGCATAAAACAATCATTATTTTTAGCCAATCAAAACCAAATTTTACCCATATTAAAGTTTACAATGTTTTAATATAATTTTTGACAATAAAGGGTAGTTTACACCCCTAAAAATAGTCGACACCCTTGAGCATGTTATAGAATATGAAGTACAGGGTGAGATGATCCTAATCCCAAATTTTAATGTAAATCGATTCAAGACGGAATTATTCTTTTAGAATAAGTAATTTTTTATATATAGCTCCAACAAGGGTGGTTTTAAGGGTTCAAATATTATGATAGTATATCTTAAAGCATAAAACATGTTGACAAAGAATGTTGACAATATTAAAGTTTAAAATGTAATTTTTTACAAGTAGTTTTTTAGGGGTCGTTTTCACCCTTAAAAAACCAAAAGCGTACAACGGTTCAATATAGAAAATGAACTAGAGGATGAAATGAACCTAATCCCAAATTTTTGTACAAATCGATGCTGGACGAAAAAATTGCGAGGTTTTGCCATTTTTCCAGCTTCATTTCCTCGACTACATTTATTTTTCCAATTTTTGCATAAAATTACATTTTTGAACATGTTTCACCAATTCTAGAAAAAAATAAACTTCACATTCGGAGCGACCTCGAAAACATAAAGAATGACTAAAATTGGGCATTCACCTTAAAGTTGATTTTCGTGGTCGGTATAACGTAATTTTAGGGGTTGCTGCCGATCGCCTATATTTACGCAATTACATACAATGTTTTATACATGCAACGGTTAAAAATAGTGTAGCAGCCGCTTGATTAGCAATTAAAAAACAAAGGGATTTTCGATATTGTATTGCAAAAAACCCTTCGGGATTTCATCAGTCGATGTTTAAATAATATCTACCTACCTTGGCAATATTGAAATTTTCAGTTTTTCACATAGTTTTTGAGGATTTACACAATTGTTAAATTTTTAATCGCTTATATGTCAAAAACTTAATTCAACTTTAGAGAAAAGTCACTAGAGACCTTTTCTGTTTGGAATGATCCAAAAAACCTAAATAAACTTTGTTCGATGTAAAAAAAAATAATTTTAGGAAAAAAACAAAAAAAACGTTTAAAAATTTTACTTTACCCACTTTTGGACCTGGCAACATGCAAATTTGTTAAAAGGGGTCCTTTTTGAGTAAGATTGTGCAAAAAATCCGAATCAGAATATTTTTCCTAGCGGATGCGCAGTGGCTTTCTGGACTAATAGGTAATATGCACTAAATCTTCTTAACAATAGTCACTTTGTTGTTGTGACTTTCTTTAAATGTATCTATTACTGTTCTATATTTATCTTTATATTCGTAATAGTCTGTATGGTGTTCAAGCTGTGTAATGTTGAGTCCATCAATCTCCTCAATAGTGAAAAAATATTAAACACTTCAATAAATTAACTTTAATAAATACGTTCACGGGATAATAGCTATGTCCTATTTATTACCACTGCCACTCTGACAGTACGTATTTGATGTACGTTTCACTTTATTTTTTGATTTAACTTGTTTGAAAATGAATCGTGACGCATGGGAAAAGTTGAGTGGAAGATTAAAGAACTAAGTAAATTAAATGATTACTATGTTCTTTTATTTTTATAATAATTATTATTAATTTTTTATTGTTTTAGGCCTCTTGGCCAGAAGAAGAAAAAGAAGATTGTTTCAGTGGTTTTTAAAAGGTGCCAAATATGAAACTTTGAAATGGTACCAAACTGTTGATGGGGTACCCGGATTTTCTAAAGAAGCTTTAAATGCTTTGAAAAACAAAGTTGAAGAGACAGGAAAGCAAAAAACACTTGTATGTAATTTAGTACTGGATGAAATGTTTATTTCTAAGCAAGTGGAATGGGAGGGGAAAGATTTACTGGCAGATAAACCATACAAGTGCGAACTTTGTGTTCTTTGGATAGAAAAGAAGAATCCATAGCCAATGAATATTTTTTCAAGTTTGATAATCTTAACGGTGTGCTTCCCGAAACCACGTGTAAAAAGACCCCCAAAGATCCGCCAAGTGAAGGTAAACACTTCGTGCAGAGTCTTCATGCTTTAATCATTCACTGGTGGTATGTTGATTTTGACACCAATTTAGAATCTGGTAAGTTTTTATGTTAGTAGCCTTAAATGACAATTTTAAAGTGTCAATTGCATATTTTTTAATCGACAGTTTTAATGGATCAGATAGAGCATCCTTAAGCGCTGGTTTCCTCGAAAGCGGCACCGACAAACAGCGACCGTAGAACTGCGAAGAATTACGTCAGATTAGGATGAAAAATTCAAGGTTCTTCACTGTGGCAATGGAATGTGCAAGCTCAGCAAGCGGTGGCTTCCAACGCATCCTTGGAAACCAACGCTATTATTTTGCATGGTACAGTTTTTTATGATGTCATTCATCGCAGTGTTACGATCGCAGGTTGTCGGCACCGCTTTCGAGGAAACCAGCGCTTTAGTGAATCTTTGTTTAAATTTTTTTTATAGGTCTATTCACTAACTTTTGATGGTGCTGTCAACAATTTATCAATGAGTAAAATTTAATAAAAAAATTTGTCCTGGTAGAAGGTATATTAGTTTAAAAAGCCCCTATGGGACTACAAACATAAACAAAACGTTTTCGCTCTGTAACAAGAGCATCATCAGTGTCACAAGAACATGGTGAGCCACCCAAAAATATAAAGGTAGAAACCTTTTACAAACAGACTAAAAGTCTTATACAGGGTGCCACAGGTACCACATTGGAACGACCCAATTACTAATCACAAGAAAAATCCAGGTCCGGATTAACAAAAAAAATATAAAGTAATTGTGACCTTGAAACAACACCCTGTATATTAAAATTTCGAAAATTTGTTTGCGTATTATAAAAGAGCATAAAAAACTACGTTAAATGGTGCATGTCAAATTTTTGCGCAGATAATTTAATTACGGCAATTTTGAAATCATATTGATAATTCTGTCAAAGTGACAAGAAGCTGCCAGAAAAATTAAGAACAACCCAATATATATAATTAGAAAATGGATTCGAAATCTTTTAAAACGAGCAAGGAAATGCATCGAACAAAATGGCGGACATTTTGAGCAACTGTCATAGTTCAAATATTTTTAATTTATGTTAAATTGTTGAATTGTTTAAACGAATTTTTTTTTATTGGATATAACTGTTTTCTATAATTCTTTACTAAATCATGAAAAAATCCCAATTCTCGCAATTCTAATTTTTAATAATGTGCATACAGCTACAAATCCAGAGAATCCATGAAGCCAGCGTAGTAAATAAGTATTTAGTATTTTTAAAATAAGTATTGATTCATTAACATTAAATTATTAAAAGAATAATACCTGGTTTTTAATCTCAGAGTTCAAGATTCTTAAACTTTAAAATTTCAATATATGTAATTTCAAAATTGATGTAATTAAATCAACAGCGCAAAAAAATAAAATGAACCTTTAATCACAGTTTTTTATGCTCTTTTAAAATGCGCGGATAAATTTTAAAAATTTCAATATACAGGGTGTCGGTTCAAGGTCACAATTAGGTACTTAATATTTTTTGTTAATTCGGACCTAGATTTTTTAATTGGGTTGTTCCAATATGGTAAATAAGTATTGATTATTTTTAAAATGAGTATTTATTCATTAACTTTAATAATTTATAACTAAAAGTTAATAATACCTGCTTTTTAATGTCAGAGTTCTTAAAAAATCCAATATAATTTCAAAATTAAAGTCATAAAATTGTCTGGCCGAAACATTGAAGCGAACCATTAAACTTACTTTTTTGTGCTCTTTTCAAAAATTTGAATATACAGGGTGTTGTTTTAAGGTAACAATTACTATATATTTTTTTGTTTATCCTGACCTGGATTTTTCTTATGGTTAGTATGTCGGTCGTTTGGGTTTTGAATGAGACATATGTGTACCAAATATCAAAAAAATATACAGGGTGGTTCTAAAGTTATGGCTTAGGAATGAAATGGGTAAGATCGATAAAACACCCTGTAACTCGGTTATAAAAGTCGGTAGGGCAAAAAATGTAGTACAGTAGAACCCCGATTATCCGTGCTCCTCGGGACCGGACGTTGGCACGGATAATTGAAAAGCACGGATAATCCGAACATTTATTTCTTATTGTAATACATATGTACGTATATCCATACATATAGCCCTACCATAAAAAGACAACAGAAAAAATAAATCTTTCATTATTAGTCTCCCTCTCCGCGTATAGTTTCCGTCGAGTGATTTACAGTGACGCTATTTTGGTAAAACCTCAAAAATGCAATTTAAGTAATAGAAAATCACAGCACGGATAATCCGCAGCCCGGATAATTCGCAAACGGATAATCGGGGTTCTACTGCTGGAACCGGCTCGGTGACCTCTATTCACCATTAAAGCATTTCCGTTTCCCAATGAAACACCCTGTATAAATATAAACATTAGATAATTATATTAATAGTGCAATTAGAACGAAAACATGCATTGTTTCGGAAAAATTCAAACAAGCTTATATTTTTCTAAAACTTTTTTTGTTAGTTTATATACATGTTAAAGTAAAAAGTTCTATTCGCAGATTTGGCCGCTAATGACTTTATTAATTTTTTAAACAATACTTTGATCAAATATGTTTCTGTTTTTTTATTATGCCGAATCCGAATATGGCATTACAATTTGAAAATTCTTATACAGAATTTTTATACAGTATGTCTGCGTAGCTAGGAACCACATGCAAAACTTTTTTATTATCAAATTTACGAAAAAAAGTTATTCCTCATAAAATGCTCTGGATAGTCAAAAATTTAAAACTCAACCGTCAGATATCAAATTTTATTAATTTTATACGAGTTATATCAAAAATATAAATTTCGTTAAGTACCTTCAAATTCCAGAATATCAGAAAATGCTATTATGAAAAGTTTTTTGAAATTAAAAACTATGTTTTAATATACAATTACATCATTCTAATCAAAACATTTTTTTAAATTTTTTTCTTAATAGAGGGATACCCATCATTATTATTTTATTACGATAAATAGGTATGATAACTATTTTATTATCAATTTTACGAAAAAAAAGTTATTCTTCATAAAATACTCTACCTGGTCTAAAATCTAAGATACAACTAACAAATATCAAACTTTTGCAATTTTATACGAGGTATGTAAAAAATATGAATTTTTCTTAAGAGTTAAGTGCCTTTATTATTCACAATATTTTAATTGGAAGGATGTAATTGAACACTGAAATATATTTTTTAATTCCAAACAACTTTTCTTAATAACAATTTTCGATATTGTGACATATAAAGCTACTTTACTCTAGAGTGAAATTCATATTTTTTTGACATACCTCATATAAAATTAATACAATTTGATGTTTTATGTTAGATTATACAGGGTGTCCAGAAACTCTACCGACAAACGAAGACAGGAGATTCTTCAGATAATTTTAAGATAATTGAACCCAATTCACTTAGTCCAAAAATACTTCCTAAGGGAGCTAGAGCTCTTTGAAGATGGCGTCTTGTAATTAGTTTTTCTTAAATACCGCCAGAACGCTTCTACTTAGAAAAACAAAAATTGGTACGCGTATTTATCTTCAAGATATAAATCTAATCCACCCATTGCAAATTTCTAGTACCGATCATAGGCGTCCGTTTTGGGTAGGGCAACGGTTATTTTATCCCATAACTTTTTTATCTTTAACTTTTATGCATTTCTGACACTGGATTATTAAATTGTGAAGTATTCTAGTAATAAAAGGTACTCTTGTTTTAAATCGGTGGGACACACCGTTTTCTAGAAAAATCGATTTGAAAATTTTTCGCTTTTTGAATAAAAAAAAAAAAATTTCAAAAAAAAAACTGTTTAGAAAGACGAAAACTGGTACATTTATTTATATTCCAGAGATAAATCGATTTCATTAATTGCGAATTTCTAGTACTGGTCATAGGCGTCCCTTTTGGGTAGGTCAACAGTTATTTTATACCATACCTTTTTTGTCTTGAATTTTTGAGCATTTTTGACACTAGATTATTAAATTATGAGGTATTCGAGTACTAAAAGTTACTCTTACTTTATGTTGGTAAAATACTTCGTTTTTTGTTGAAAAGTTCTTTCAATTTTTTTTCAAATTCCAAAAACGAAAAACTTTCAAATCGATTTTTCTAGAAAACGATGTGTCCTACCGACTTAAAGCAAGAGTACCTTTTAGTACTAGAATACCTCACAATTTAATAATCCGGTGTCAAAAATGCATAAAAGTTAAAGACAAAAAAGTTATGCGATAAAATACCCGTTGCTCTACCCAAAACGGACGCCTATGACCGGTACTAGAAATTTGCAATGGATGGAATCGATTCATTTCTGAAAAGTAAATACGCACACCTATTTTCGTTTTTCTAAATAGAAGCGTTCTGGAGGTATTTAAGAAAAACTAATTTCATGACGCCATCTTCAAAGAGCTCTAGCTCCCTTAAGAAGCATTTTCGGATTAGGTGAATTGGGTTAAATTGTCTTAAAATTATCTGAGGAATCTTCTGTCTTCGTTTGTCGGTAGAGTTTCTGGACACCCTGTATACAATGATACAGAGTATTTTAAAAAGAATAACTTTTTTTCGTAAACCTAATAATAAAAAAGTTATCAATAGGTTTCAAGTTACGCAGACATACCTACTGTATAAGAGCTAAAATGTTTTTTGTTGAACATTTAATATTGTCGAAGCTTATTATTATATGTATTTTAGGTAAGTTTTATAGAAAAAAGTTTTGATCACTTTGTATAAACATTTTTTAACTGGTAATTTTCGGATTTTTTATTACATTTTTGTTATCGTTCTTAATTTTCTCAGAAAGAAATAGTACATTTCATTTCTAAAGTAAAATAATTTAGTGCATTTTAAAGATTACATCCTAAGCTTTAAAAAAGCACCTATAAAACTGTAATAAATCTCTTCAAACTTGAGTAATACCGTCTTAAAGTGGTAGTAATTCTGTAAAACAACAAAGTTTTCAAAAATTACATTTTTTGAGAAGTCGTATCATTTGAATTAAATTTTTGAAATTTTTTTTGAATGAAACATCGTTTAGTAAGATGTCTAAAAGGTAACTTGTGCAAAATTGAGAGTTTTATAAGAAAAATTGTATTAGTTACACATTTTTAAACCAAATTCATGCAAGTCTCACTTTCCGCCCACACCGTACTTATGCCCATACATTTTATTTCTTTTTATTATAACCATAAGATAGCTGAATTATTCTTCTTTCATGTCCAATTTATAAAATTTCATTCAATCAATCCATTAGTTCAAAGAATTGCATTAAAATAAATCAACCGTGCACTTCGCCGTACGCTAGATTACAGTGAGCCAATGTTTGTGAGAAGGGTGACTTTAGCGTTATAAATAAAAAATTATAGAAGCTACAGATTTAATTTTAGAAAAATCTTTGCCCAAGGTTTTTTTGTAAAATTTTCTGAATTTTTCAATGGTCAAGTCAGTTTTTTTCTAGAATTTATATTTTCGGAGTTATTTAAAAAACATCTAATTTCGCAGTTCATTTGTTTGATAAAAAATGAAGCACCCACTTCTCGAGTAGAACTTTTTGATATGTTGCTTATTAAATATTTCTTAATGAAATTACAAAAAGTTATATCTTGTTTGATTTTTTCTGAAGTGAAAATCTATATGCACTCCCCTACATCCTAAAATCCAAAGGATGGATAAAATTAATATTGGATGCGGCTTTAGGGCAACATATGACTTCCACAGGTGGTAAGTGGGTCAATTAAATAGGTCATTGTATTATAAGAGGTGACAGGCTCAACTCAGTTGCTTGTCACCTCTTATAACACAATGACCTAATTAATTGACCCACTTACCACCTGTATGAGTCATATGTTGCCCTAAAGCCGCATCCGCTAAATAATAAACAGTTTATTATTTATGGAAGATCCCCAAGCAGAGATAGACCACGATATATTCTGTGATCCAAGTATTTTGTTGTTAAAGATGTTAAAGATTTTTTTTTGATGTTAAAGATGTTAAAGACTTTTCCTCTTTTCTGGATTAAGTATTGGTTTTTATTGCATAGTATAAAAATTATTAAAATCACTGAATACATAGTGAAAAAATTATGTTAATTATTACCTGAATTAATAATTTAAGCGACTATCCAAGTAAGTTATTCAAGAACATTCAAGAGTCATCTCTAAGTTAAGGGTGACAATGTCATTGTCAAGTAATGTTTATGTACATATCCACACCAGTGAGAATTTTAATACACGTAATTTGCCTTGTAAAGAAAGAAAAAGTAGGGATAGCTGTAAAATATTTGCGCCTGCGCTCTTAAAAACAAATATGAATATATATATTACTGAGCGTGTTTGATTATTTTTTTTGTAAGTTGTAAAAATTTAATGGGAACAATTGTGTAAAAATTACGTAGTAAGAAATGTAATTTTCATACGTAATACGACATCTAAAATAATGCAAGTTTTTATCTTTTTAGATGAGTCTTTTTAGAATATGAGTTAACAATACCACCAAAATCTAATGAAGAAATTTACGAACGATCTTCAATTCCTTAAACTTCAAAAGTTATTTTACCGCTAACTGATTCTTCAACATCCTTAGAATCAGATATAAAAAATTACACTTCGGACAATAGTAACGTATTTTTTCAAGCTGAGAATTTTTATTTGAAAGTAGTCATTAATTGAAGCGGTTCAGGATGTTTATAACTATATTTCCAGGAGTCCAAAAAGATTAAAAGTATATTCACAGTTTCAGGAATTTTTAGAAATCAAGCCTCACAAGATATTTTAAGTGAAACGAGATGGTTTTCACTAGAGGTAAGTGTTGTTTTTCAAATATGTAAATACCATAAATTAAAACACTTGTAAATATTTTAGGCTATAGTAACCCAAATTTTAGGGCAATAGCGAGCACTGAAACTATTTTTTTTACCGCAGAAGCATTTGAGGAGGAAGATTTTGTAAGACCAAGTAATATATTGGAGAAGCTTAATGACCTTTTATATGAACTTTATCTTACATTTCTAACACACATTTTGCCTTTGATAAACAAACTGAACATCGAATTTCAGCCAAAGAAGCCTAAGCTTCATCTGTTGTTTGAAAGGATTACAACTGTGTATAAAACCATACCAAAATTTTATTTGAAAAGTAGATATGTTGACTGCCATAGTAATGAACTGATGATTAATCCTATTAACGTGGATGAGCATTTACCAAATGAGAAAAATTACTTAGGAACAAAAGTTGAAATTATTATTAAGAACAGCCAATTAAATGGCACAAATTTGTTACCTTTTTACAATAATTGCTTAAGCTTTTATACTCAGCTTTGTTTGCAAATTCGTAAAAGATTTAAAAATCTCTCCAAATTTGAGAATGGGTTCTCTTGAAGACAATTTAAAGAAAAACATGTTACCATCCACTTTAATTCCAAAACCTTCGTATGTTTTTTCGACTACAACTTTCGGTCAAAAAAAGTTTCAACCCAAATGGCTTGACAGATGGTCTTGGTTAGCCTACCCTAAAAGCAAAGATGCGGTATATTGTAAAATATTTGTGGTGTTTTGTCGTGACGGGATAGGCAAATCAAAACATGAAGCCTTAATAAAGGATCCGTTTAACAGATGGAAAAATGCTATAGAAAAATTTGAGAAACACTGTATTTCTAAATATCACTGTGACAGTGTAATTCATGCAAATTACTTTCTAAAAGTAAAATTAGGAAACGTTCTTGATGTTGTTTCTCCAATTTATAAAAATCGTGAAAAGGAGCTTCAATAAAATCGTGCGACTCTTAGACCAACCATAGAAACGATTTTGTTTTGTGGAGAACAAGAAACAAGAGCTTCCTCTTAGGGGCGATGACGATAGTTGGTCAAATATTTTAGAAAAACCTAAGAAAAAAGACGGTAAGTTTCGGACGTTAAAATATACTAGCCCTGACGTGCAAATCGAAATAATTAATGTCGCTGCTATTTTAATTCAAAAATAATTGGCAAATAAAATTTAAAATGCCACCTATTTTAGCATACTTGTGGATGAAACCAGTGATGTTTCTGGAATCGAGCAAATGTCTTTCTGTGTGCGATATCTGTCGATCAACGCCGATGTTGCGTAAAGATTTTCTGACTTATATCCCCATAAATGATCAATCAGTTGAAAATATATCAAAAATTCCAAAACGTTGCTTTTATCTAGCTTTAGATATGAATAACTGCATTGGTCAAGGAAATGACGGAGCCACGAACATGACGAGTCGTATAAGCGGAGTACAATCCAGGATAAGGGAGAAATTTCCAAAACAACTTATGTATGTACACTGTGCAAGCCATAGGCTAAATTTGGCACTATCAAATATAATGTCACTGCCCTGCATTAGAAATTGTTTAGGCATAGTGAATGGTTGAATGAAATACCTATTTTTTTTCGTAATCATGTACGCGCCGACGAAATTCTTAAAATTTAAGTGAATGAATGAATTCGTGAAATTAAAAAAACGAGATTGATTCGTTTATGTGAAACACGTTTTGTCGAATGCCATCATAGTGTATTGATTTTTGTGGAACTTTTAAAACCTATTGTTAGCAGTTTAGAAATTATTTCACAAGAAACGAGAAGTATTTGTTCGACTGCAACAACACTTTTCGCTGCAATCGAAAAAAGTGAATTTATAATTTATTTGCTTGTGTGTGAAAAACTTCTTAGTTTGACGTTGCCACTATCTATATTCCTGCAAAGTCCATCACATGATCTAGTATCAGCTCTAAAACGTACAAATTATATCATTTGTGCAATGGAAGGTATAAGAGAAAATGCTGCATCATCATTCAGTGAAACTGTCTTAAGTACGTCAACGCTTTTTCAAGAATTGTTTGACTGTGAGTTACGAATCTCGAGAATTACCAGCTGACAAACGCAGCGGACAAATTTGCAAACGAATTCAGTTGAGAATTACTACTGAATTTCTGTTTTTATTCAGTGTACGGATTAATTTATATCCAATTTAAAAATTAGATTTACCGAAAACGAAAGTATTCTATCAGCATTTCAAATTCTTTTACCTGGATTTGCCTCCAGAGAAAGCAACATTGCCAAAAAAAAATTGTCTGCATATTACTCCCATACTTACCTTATAACGATAAAAGCGGAAATATATGTTATGGTGCAACTGTAATACAATATCATCTTTGAAACTAAATACCGAAGTTTCCTCGTAATGGAACATTGTAATAAAGATTTTTTTCCAAACATTTACAATTTTGGCAACTATACCTGTCACAACGGCCAGTGTAGAACGTTCGTTTTCAACAATGAAGCGAGTAAAGGCTTTACCCAGAAACAAGATGGGAAACGAAAGAAAAGACTCTGTTCATTGGATCTTTTGTCCTTTCATTATAATGTTGAATTAAAGCCAGACGATATATATTCGATGTTATGGCAAATAACAAAAATAGACATTTACTTCTGTAACTACATTACCTACATGTATAGATGTTTAAGGATAGAATTTTAGATGTACTTGTTAAACTTCAGAAGCTAGAAGGAGATTCTGCTTATTTAATCTAGAACAACCTCTTCATTTGAAACAACAACCATTAACTTCCGTGCATGTATAAATCAAAAACTTTAATTACCTACCCCATTGGAACACAGTGGTAAGCCGATAAGTAACAAAAATGTTTTTAAAAAAACACATGTTTTACATTCTATCTTGCACTTAGTAAAAGTTTTTTGAAAAAGAAAAAATTCCGTTGAGAATTTCAAATTACTTTGAACTCAGTAATTTAAAAGAAAGAAGTATGAGGTATTTTAAGATAAAGTATGAGAAGTATTTTAATGAGATAATTGCAATTGCAATTTTTAAAATATTAAATTCATCATCAGGACTTTTCATTCCGGATGGAATGTTTACCGCTCTTATTTATATCTCTCTGATTCGCTTATTGCGGTGTATCACTCCGCAAAATATTAAAATAGTTTTTTCAAATTTTGTCATATTATTTTAAATACTCATTAACAATCTTTAAATATTAATAATGAGGAGGAAACTTTTGACTATTTAGGAATGGATGAAAGGTATATATATGTGTTTAAAATGTTTAAAATTAAATGATATAAAATATATCGCAAAGCAAAAGTGGATTTTTTGGGCTTCATTTCAAATATTACAAGTTTGAAAGAATTATTACCTAATGTGCCGGTTCTGTAGAAATTCGTGCTCAATACACAACTACTGCCCGTGATACATCTAACTTTCAACCAATACACCATCCCTAATATGCCTTCCGAGCATTAGTTCTAGAGTCTTCTGTACAAATGACATAACACTAATTATCGGCGTCGGGGACTTTTTCCTCGATTTTGCCAGGATTGGGTGTAAAAGCCACTCTTATTAGCATCCCTGTTTTTGGTGTGTTCCCCAGTACTCTGGGCTAATTAGCAAAATACATGGAAAAATTATTTACCAGCAATTTGATTGCTGGAATCGAATCTTATGATTGTGTATATTAATAATATAGGTATGCAAAGTCCGCAGATAGTGTGCTACTTTTTTTTATAAACAAAATGTCGCCCAAAAATCATGTTTTTTTCAATTTTTGCTCTATAACTCCAAAGATTTTAATTTTACACTAAAAACATCCAAATCAAAATTCACCGTAATTAAATTCTGCATAGAGACGTATTTTTCCCGATTTACTTCGACGAAAATTTTCCCCGGCAAATGCGGGGTTTTCCAACAAAATCTTTAATTTTTTAACTAAAATTTTAAGTAAGTAATTGTTTATCAATAATTAAATAACTTGGTAATATAAAAGCTCTTTTCGTATAGATTATAATTCCAGAAGCCGATGGAAATTTAATGAACAGTTTAGCAACAATTGAATTGCAACAATTAAAAATTTACGGTCGCTATAATAACCACAATAATTATGATATATTAAGAATAACTATGATTTTTGTATAAAAAGACACTGTACCTATCTAATGTACTTTACAGAATTGAAATTGGACTATTTAAGCGGCCTCAGGAATATTTTAAAATTATAAACAATTTTTTGGCTTATAAACAGATAGAATATCTCGGGAAATATTAAATTAAATTAAATCATGAAAACGGCATTGGGAAAAAAGCGGCAGTACGCTTCTTCTAAAAGAAAAAACGTTTAATTGTGATGAGCGGTTCCTGAGATACAACCGGTCAAAGTTGACCGGCATTTACGGCAAACATATAAACAATAGGATCATCATTTTCGAACCATCACCTTTTTATTTCGGTCCTCTTTCTCCACACCAATTTTCATATGTTTAAAGTACTCATAACATATATTATTATAATAAAAACTATCGATATTACGAGTGAAAATTGCCAAAAAATAGCAAAATTCCAAACAAAAATTAGGTTGGAAAAAATGTAATCTCAAAGTTCAAAATCGGTATACCTACGTTAAAAAATGCATTTTCTCGGCTTCCCATGGAGCAATTTCTTCATTCTTTTTTTGTTCCCAAGTAACTCTAGTAGAGCCATCTAACTAACGCATTATTGAATGTCAAACTTGCTTTTGTTTTGTTATAATAAATTAATTTATTTATTGTTGTTCTAAAGCTATTTTCTTGTGGCATTTTTATAATCAAGTATATTCAAATGGGAAATAAGCCACAATTTTAATTTATTTATTATAACAAAATTTTTAATTGGTTTAATTACAGATTGTTTAAATAACTATACAGCTTTTAAATGATAATATAATTTGTATTTTTAACGTTAAAAGGTACACTTGTAGTAAGTTTATCTAAAAAAAAGTCTACAACTGGAAAAAATATGTAGTTTTCTTTTCTTATAAATAAATTAATCTATTATAACAAAACAAAAACAAGTTTGACATTTAATAATGCCAAATAAAGATGGATCTACTCGAGTTACTTGGGAACAAAAAAATAATGAAGAAAATTGCTGCATGGGAAGCCGAGAAAATGCATTTTTTTTACGTATACCGATTTTGAACTTTGAGATTACATTTTCTCCAATCTAATTTTTGTTTGGAATTTTGCTATTTTTGGCAATTTTCACTCGTAATATCGATTGTTTTTATTATAATAATATATGTTTTATTTGTTGAGTATTTTAAAGATTAAAAATTGGTGTGGAGAAAGAGGACCGAAATAAAAAGGTGATGGTTCGAAAATTATGATCTTATTGTTTATATCTTTGCCGTAAATGCCGGTCAACTTTGACCGGTTGTTTTCTTTTAGAAGAAGCGTACTGCCGCTTTTTTCCCAATACCGTTTTGATTTAATTTAATTTAATATTTCCCGAGATATTCTATCTGTTTATAAGCCGAAAAATTGTTTATTTTTAAAATATTCCTGAGGCCGCTTAAATACTCCAATTTAAATTCTGTAAAGTACATTAGAAGATAGGTACAGTGTCTTTTTATACGAAAATCATAGTTATTCGTATATACCATAATTATTGTGGTTATTATAGTGACCGTAAATTTTTAATTAAAAATTCAATTGTTGCTAAACTGTTCATTAAATCTTCATCGGCTTTTGTAATTATAATCTATACGAAAAGAGCTTTTAGATTACCAAGTTATTTAATTATTGATAAACAATTACTTATCTAAAGTTTTAGTTGAAAATTAAAGATTTTGTTGGAAAAACCCGTATTTACCCCTCACCGGAAGGGGTCCAGAAAAATGATTGATATTTAACCCCTTGAAAACGCATTTTAATGCATTCCATGACTGAAGTTTCTTGTACGTATATATATTGCTATTTTAGTAACACAAAAAAATTTTTAAAATCACCTTATTTTAAGCTAAATAATTTTGCACGTACCATCAATATAACATCTTTTCTGTTTTTATAAAAAAATATACTATAATGTTAATTACATTGTTCGGGTACAATGTGTAGGTTTGTATTCGCGTTAAATTGCCTATTGGCAGTATAAAACCTAACGGGCATCTGAAACAAAAATGTTATATGAAATGGGCCATTAAATACTCCCCTGAGGCATCCCTTCCTGGACTTGTTGTATCCTGGACATCTTTATATCTTTACGAAAGGTCTCGGGGCTCCAGCTTAGCCTGGGTCCTCTCTTCCAATGGCATTTTAGGTTTTATTACACCGAAATGTCTAATTTCCTAAGTAATAATTTAAATTTTTATGTTAAGGTCTCGGGGGCCCCAGCTTATCTCAGGCCTCAGGGGCCCCTGTTCTGTTCCAATTGCGTTTTAGTCGAAAAGACTAATTTCCCCAGTGATAAATTAAAACTTTATGTTGAGGTATAGGGTGTCCCTGTAAGGTCTTTTTAAAATTGTGCCATTTGAAAATATTTCATTGGTATCGGCTTTTAAAATACATATTTTTATTATCCTTCTTAAAAGCTATGCACGGCCAACCAAACGGGGCCCCGAGGCACTGCTCCGGTTGACCCAATGGTAGTTACGGCACTGTCACTGATCAGTGATACTAGAGTCGTAGTTGAGTCTTGACCTTCCCTCATCTGTTCTGCCAGTCGTTCCTGTCCACTTTAATTTGTATGAAGAATATGCTCTACTGCTACTTTAAAATATTTATTATACAGTGATGAGCGCGCTAATAACCGGCAAAATAGCGCAAAAGATGGAAAACATAATACATTGCGCAACAAAAAGAGACGAAACTAGTGGAGATGGAAATGATCGTTATAAACGTATAAATTAACATTAAATTACATAATTTCCCACCTTTAGACCTATCAGAGGAGTATGACAACTGTCACTGTGACAGTAGAATTTTATAAAATACTCCTGTCACAGACGTCTAAAGGTGGGAAACTATGTAATGTAATGTTTTAATTAATGGAAACATTTATAACGATCATTTCCACCTTCACTAGTTTCATCTCTTTTTGTTTCGCAATGTATTATGTTTTCCATCTTTTGGGTTATTTTGCCGGTTATTAGCGCGCTCATCACTGTATATCTTTAAGAACCTAATATATTTTAATTTTTAGTCAACACCAACCATGAGCTATTCTACAGAAACACGGATAGAAAAGGAGAAAAGCAGCTGGCTCCTAAGGAAGTTCACCGACGGTGCCTTTTTGTTTCGTTCAGGCGGATAGTATTTCTTAGTCCTTACTGTCAAATATAACAAAAAGTTTTATAATCTAGGGATAGAACGAACAGTAAATAATAAAATTCATTTGAATGCTGAGATTAGTAGTATTTTTCCTGAATTTGAAACTTTGAAAGCGTACGTTATCTTACCCAAGAAGCAGTTACATTGTCAGACCAGGATACGATTCTAGAAATATATTTGACTCCAGCTCTTCCAGCTGATATTTTTAACATAGAATATTTTATACGCAATTGTCTACACATTTTGTTTATTAAAGTTGCAAATACTAATTTATGACTTTCATTTATTTTATTTCCATTGTTCCATTAATTTCCGTACTTTATAATTGCGATATCTTACCAACGAAATAGAAGTAAAGCAAAAATAGAAAGCAGTCAAAATCACCGCTCTGGTGCTTTTAGGTAGAGATTAACATATCTTAAAAAGTAATTACAGTAAGTACCTGTAAAGAAGAAATTATAATCCTCAAATAGATCTACAAAAAGTCCTAAATTATCAAATTTCTAAAATAACTATGAATAAGTAATATAGAGCTTTAAAAATAAAAAGCAATCAAAATGTGGTCAAAATAACTGAAGTAGTTTTCACCTTCTAATCCTCGTACACTCATTGATCGTCTTACTCCTTGTATCCATGTCGTTCTTGGCCTTCCTCTTTTCTGTAGGTATCCATTTCATAATTTTCTTTGGCAGTCTCTCCTCCCCCATTCTCTGAACATGTCCGTACCACGTTAATTGTTTCTTCTCAATGCATTCTACGACCGTTTCCTGTAAATTCATTCTTCGCTTTACTTCCTCATTTCTAACCAGGTCCAATCTCGATGTTCTGCTTGCTCTTCTTAGGGCTTAGATGGACATCTCAGTAGCTTCTATTTTTTCTTTTTTGGCGTTCCTTTATTCTCCATGTTTCGGATCCTTATACCAATATGCTCTTAACACATTCGCGGTCATGACTGCATATGAAGTCATTTACTCCATAAGAATACGTGTATACAATGACAGCGTGTCCGTGAATGTGTTAACCATGGTGTTGTATATTCTCATTTTTCTTTGTTTCCCCGTCTCGGTACTCCACAAAACTCCGTTCTTATAAAATAGATCTCCTTTCAGTAAAGATATTTTATTCTCCCGTAACTGCTAAACATTGAAATGAACCTTGCTTACCACCGCCCTTACCTCATATATCGCTTTGTTTTATTTACCAATATATTTGTTCCGTTCCTTACTCTTATGTAAACGTATTATAATTCGTGTATTCCTAAGAGCGATACTCTGCGTTGCTTTGCGACGTCGCAACGAAACAACGCATCGGAACGAGGCCCCATCAGTGCGTTGCGAAGTCGATCAGTTGCGATGTTTTAACGGACAAGGGTGTTCTTCGATGGCAGTGTTATCGCAAGGCAGGTGTGGCATACAGTGCCTTGTTCCGTTGCGATGTCGCAACACAACGCACTAATGGGGCCTCATCCCTGCGTTGTTCCGTTACGATGTCGCAACGGACTAATGGGGCCTCGCCCTAACGACCTGAATTCCCGTTTTTCTTTGCATTTTCGTTTCACTTTCTGTCCGAACCATGATCTTTATTGAGCTTTCTGTTTCTTTTTACTGGTCGTTTCCCTATTACTTCCTTAGCTGTGTTCTAAATTAACCCATTATTGATCTAGAATCGAAAATACTCTTTTCAGTTCGGGCATTAAAATCTGGTATATAATTATTTGATCATCTGATGGAAAGTTCTGCTCAACACTGTCCTGAAAACCATAGAAAATATCACGTCAATTCTTGGTTAGACTCTAGAATAAAATAACATAATAAAAAATAAAAAAAGTAGGTAAATAAGTTTATAAACATTTTATTAGAACACTATTCGACATTTATGATGTAAATAATAAATTTTATGATGTAAATAATAAATTGTTCTTGTTTGATTTGGTTTCTTTTTCTTCGTTTTTTAATATGTTATTTATCACATCAGTTCCCGATTGTACCTCCGCATGGTCATCTTCGTTGTCTAAAAAAGTTTAAACTATTTAACTGAAAATAAAGAGCTCGCAATAATGACAAATTACATAAGCCTCCAGTCATACATAAACAGTTTTTAATTTAATAACTTTGAAATTCGGTAAATATCATAATCCAACAAACTAGACCAGGGGTGGGCAAACTTTTTGTGGCAAGTTACCCTTACCACAAAAAGTTTTTGATCTATTACCGAGGGCCGCAATATTTGTTACATGTTCAAATATTTAACTTTAGACTACGTTCGTAGTTATTTAAGCATGCTATATCCCCCCAAAAATATATGCATGCACAGTGTGTCGCATGACGGTTCACATTTTTTGAGATAGTCGAATGAAATTTAAATTTTAAACGCGGCCCACTGCGAATCCACAAATATAGTGAATTTTCGATATTTTGCTTCGCGTTAAAGATATCGGAAAATAGTATATTATTCAACGAGCATGTAATGATGGCTATTACTCACGATGATAAAGTTTGTGACACGAGCCGTAGGGTGTCGTAATTCATCAGAGTGAGTAATAGCCATTACATGCGAGTAGAATACTATACTTTTTCTACGACCTTTCTTTTTATTTTAATTAGTAAAAAATATAATTATCGACTATTCGAGATTTAAATTACCTATAATAATTTATAAAAATACTTAAACGATGTTTACCCCTAGTACGTGACCGAATAATTGGTTGCCTACGATTACCAAATTCTTATTTATTATAAAAATACAACAAGAAATAGTCAAGTGGCTATTAGCGGTGGACGTATTTCATAAAGTTATATTGTATTGTAAATTTGCATTTAACTATACATATTATATTAATATAACTATATCTATATAATCAGTCGTGTGATGAATTACCGAAGTTATTTTTAACGTTTGCGTTAAAGTTAACATAACTATAACATATAACTATAAAACGAAAACTCGGTGTAATGGATCATCCACCGTTATGAGATGAGTTATTTCTCAGACGTTATCGGGCGGAAGAAAATATTAAGTTGCCTAAAAAGAGAACCTTATGTAGAATCTGTACAAGTTGGAGCGAGAAAGAGAATCACGAGAAGTTGGTATACCTTCCTACCGGCTACCGATGACTGAACAGATGTTCGCTGTTCGGTGTGGTTCGGTGGTGAATCGTAAAAGTAGATACTTATACTAAATTTACATTCAAGATGCAGTAGAAATAAACAAACCAAGACACGTTAAATGCTACTAGGAGCACTCCCGGATCATAATTTACAATGTATAAACTTTGGAAATCATGATTTGGGATTTACAATGTATATTGGTACATTGTAAATTACGATTCGGGAGTGCTTCTAGTAGCATTCAACGTGTCTTGGTTTGTTTATTTCTACTGCATCTTGATTGTAAATTTAGTATAAAACGCTTGGATTTGGATGTTTATAAATTTCAATTTGGATCTCTCGATTTGATTTTTGTATAATTTTTAAAATTGCAATACCCTTCTAGTTTTAAATTATTAGCTTCCTTTTTCATTTTTATTATTGTTTTAATTTTATTACCTACGTGTTTTTAATTGTTATCTTAGGTCTATGTTTTTGATAATTTTGTGCTGCTTTATATTTGATCTTAAGTTTGATTTATTAAAAATAAAATGCCGCACAAGGTCCTGGGACAACCTGGAGCAGCGTTCTACGTTAAATATTCACTTGATTTCTATCTAAAAACAAATCAAAACATAAACCTAACCTTACAATCCTTAACTACAGAGTTATCTCATAACTTGAGGTTTAACTTCGCGTTATAAAGTGACAGTTGATATACCAGATAACTCAAGAACTGTCAAGAAATAACGCAAGTAGTTAAGTATGATACATCACACCAATTCGATGATTATAACATAACTACAGGATAACTTTACGTTAACGATAACTTCGGTCATCCATCACAGGGCTGATAACATATTTAACACAAAATATCTTAAAAAATAAACACAATATTAGTTATAAATTCCAATTAACACAAACAAAATGCGCTAATGCCACTGTCACTAAAACTAGTGATAAACGTCAACATTTTAGTAAACAAGATATAAACGTAAAAAAATATACCTACTGACATTGTTACAGTTAAAATTCTTTTAAAACATTTTCGAAGTTAATTATTGATAAAAATTACAATAATTATTGTATTAAATAAACAAGTTTAAGAGGCTAAAGTAGCGATCAACAGGTAGCAACAAACGCGTTCCAAGATTGCGGCTCTAATTTTGAATATTTTGTCGAGATATTTGGCACACATATTCGTAATATAATAAAGAATGGCGGTACAGAGCCCAATTTCATAAATATGTTAGTACGTGGAAATTACTCTATATAAAATATTGAAAAAAGGAGCCTGTACCGCCATTAAGAAGAAAAAAAAACTTCAAATAAACTTTTTTATCCGATGCCTAGATTTTGTGTAATCTTGGAACTACTAAAATTTTTTATTTCTAACAAGAAATCGAACATATAACTAAATAACTAATTAGGCAACATAGAGAAATTATCACTGTCATTTTGACAAACCTGCGTCAGATTTTCTCTAATCTGTTCTGTCATATTTATCGATATCTTTTCAGTGCAGTAGTGTGTTAATTTAAGAATTCGTTTTTGTTGTTTCATAGGAAAGTAGTGTTTACTGATAGTTAATTTATTATATATTTGTAGTTGTTGGCCTCTTTGAAAGAATATATTGTTGTTAATTGTGAGTTATAGTTTTATGTAGGTAGGTAAGTATATTTTACGTAAAAATATTTTGAATTCTAATGCGAGTATATAAAGTTTTAGGAGGATTTTTTATTCTAAAAATATTATCAATAGTTTAACAAAATGGAAAAAGTAAATCAAACGAAAAATAAAGTGAAACCTTCCAAGAAAAAATCCATTAAAAACCGTGCCAAAATTATGCGAAAATCGAAATTTGTTTCGCTTCACAACAAAAAATGATTATTATTGTTTTATTATTAGATATTTCACGCAAATACCTTTCTAAATAGCTATCTTAACATAAAATTTTCACCCATTTTGGTTTATTTTTATAAATATCTATTAATAATAAAATCGTTTTCTATTACTTCCATTTAGCGCGATTATGATATTGTCAAAATATTAATCTTAGATAATGTCAAAGATTACCACTGTTGCCAAAGTTTATGATACTATCTCCCGAAGTTATATTTTGTTGCTACCTGTTGATCGCTACTGTTTACTCTTACTCTCTAACTTCAGCCCGTGAGTAACTTCAGCCCGTGATTAATGAACTATTACTCACGGGTAAAGTAATGAGTGCTATTATCTATTAAAAAATAGCGAATAAGGAGTATATTATTAAACGGTGGTAGAAAAAGTTATTAAAAAGGTTCTTCCAAATATTATTATAACCGCACATACCAAATTTCGTTATAAAATTCGCAGTTTTAGTTTTTTCAGTATTTGTAGTCAAGATCCTAAAACCTACAATCCTGTTATTCAAGCTTGACAGGGACGCTAATGCAAACCGGCCGAGACAGGAATCTAATTAAGTTATATGTATCTATGCCTATCTATAGGCTCTGAGCTTCGCTGGTGGCGCTCCTGGCGGATTACTAATTCAACTTTCACCGGTAATTTTTAAATTTATTATTTAGTTGTTATCGCTTAATATTTACAACGCAAAAAATTAATTAAATTGTACTCGATTTTTTTAAGATTTTGCTAATCATTTTGACGTTCTATTGATAAAATATGAATTTCTTACTTCGGATACTTTCACAATTATCGTGTAGATGGCGCTAAGATTACCGTTTATTTCAGTCAACGATATTACGGAACATTAACAAATCTTAAATTCAGTATTTAAAACGTAAGTATATTTAAGGTAATAATATATATCACAGCTTTGACCAACTAATATGTTTTATAATTAATGTTTTTACTTTTAACTTTAAATTAATCACTTTGACATTTATGTCAAATTTCCGGTAAACGTTTACAGACTTGCCACTACTGGCGCTCGCGAATTTGTAAATATCCCCTCTACCTACGAGCTCACAGCGTATAGGGCTTTTCATTCACAGTCATTTGTTTCGAGCTTTTGTCAAATGTCCTATTCGCGGTGTGCAAGTACTTGGAAGGGATACGTGAAACGATCGTGCGCGAATAGCGGAGAAATATTGCAACTTTCTTAAATAATTCATATTGTCAATTGAAATTGTCAAATTGACGTACATTTCATATCTATTGTCATTGAAGAAGAAAAATTATATTATGTTGCTCCACAATATTGATATGATATGCAATTATTATATAAAGGTAAATTTAATTAATTGTATTTTGCTTGCAGTACTGCATTTTAATAACTAATTTTATTAACCACATACAATTGTTTACGTTTTGATAACATAACCTGAATCTTATTTTTTCTTCTTATTATTTTTTTGGGCTATGGCCTTGACAATTATCCAGTAACCAGGACTAATATAATTGGCCAATATAATTAAAAGTGCGAATAAAGTTGCAGAGCGTAGAAATAGGTGTCGCTTTGCCGAACTTGCACGGTCCCAATAATCCGTGTATATTATTAATATACACAGACCATACAACATATGACAGAAGGTCGAAACAAATGACAATCGATGAAAAGCCCTACGGGCTACTCATATAGTGAGAATAGGTTACACAGATTTCCAAGAATGACCTAGATATTGGATAAGAATGGACAGCAAAGTTAGAATTTATAAAACTTGCATCAGACCTGTTATGACCTATGGCATTGAATCAAGAGAAGACACCAATAAAACCAAAAACATGCTACGAACAGCCGAAATGAAGACACTAAGAGCAAGGAAGAGCAGGGAAGACAAGAAGAGATAGAATACGAAACAACATCATCAGGGAACAATGTGGCGTGCAAGATGTAGTCAGATGGGGCAGGCAAAGACGAAGAGAATGGTTCAGTCATGTAAAAAGAATGGAGGAGCACAGACTACCAAGAATTGCTCTA
This sequence comes from Diabrotica virgifera virgifera, assembly GCF_917563875.1. Lineage (NCBI taxonomy): Eukaryota > Metazoa > Arthropoda > Insecta > Coleoptera > Chrysomelidae > Diabrotica > Diabrotica virgifera. The sequence goes on from NC_065449.1 coordinate 148,177,095, forward strand.
GAAAGAAAACCAGCAGGCAAGCGTCCACCGGGGAGACCACCAAAAAATGGAGAGATAGCTGGCAGTCTACCTCTCAAGAAATACTTCAACGTCGGAATTAACAGATCGACAGATCTACAACAAGTAAAAGAAGAAGAAGAAGAAGAGACCTAGATATTTTTGTACGTTACCGACAACGCTGGATACAAACATTATACGAAACCAAGACCCACTATGGAATGTACCTCCATTTAAAGAAGAAGTAATTATGACTTGTGACTTTGATAAGACATTCAACCTTCGAAATACCGATATGTCATTTTAGATAATCGAACAATATTTTTCAAAATCCAAATTTACTCTTTTAGACCATGTCCGCACCAGACCACGTTAAACTTTCCCCATTTTTGAAATTACTACGATACGGCCTTTTGGTAGCCGGAATATTTTACGGCGCAGCAAAGTACAGAAAGTTCAAACGAGCTCTCGCTAGCAAGGCTAAGGAACGCGAAATGGGAAATGAAACATTAAATTTAGAAAGTGCAAACTTTCAAGCAGAATCTGTAACTAGTAAAAAAACTAATAAATCAGTAAGAGAAGATATGAGAGAAAATGTCGACCATTCTATTGGAGTTCAAAACAATGTTGAAACCACAAAACAGTCTATTAAATCTGAAACCACGTCCGTTAAAAGCACGGGTCATGAAATATCCAAAAAATCGTTGCTTAGTAAGGAAAATGATACGAAGAACAAAAAAGAAATTAATGGTTTGACCGAAGAACTACAAAATCAACCAATAACCGGCGAATATCATATTGAAACTTTTCAAAATAATGTTCCGTATGCTATACCAGAAAATAAATATGATTCTATTATTAGAGTAAACTAAATTGGTAACATCAATCTGTTAAATAAAAATAATCTATGTATATTTTTGTATTATACAATATTATGGTGCAAATGTATGGAATAAATCGTTATTTCACAAGCCGGCGACGCTTAGGAAAAATATCGAAACAGGCCGATTTTTATTTTTATATTATGTTTTTTTTGACATTCATACTAGTGACGTCATCCATCTGGGAATAGTAATTGATTATTTTTTAAATGAGAATATAGGTCTAGTGCTAGCTCATTTGAAAGGTTATTCATTTCTCTATTCAGTAATATAAACACTTACATAATTATTTATACAGGGTGTCAAAAAAAATTACATAAATTAAATTAATTGACACAAAAAGAAGAATAGGCATATGTACATTATTTAATTTAAACTCCATTTTACCGCTATCAGAAAACAAAAGAATGTTTATTTCAAAAATAAACTTTGCTTTTCTGTTTTTTGATAGCAGTAAAATGTATTAATTTAATAAATTACATATATTTTTTGTGTCCATTAATTTAATTTAAACAAAAATATTTTGGCCACCCTGTATAAATAATTATGTTACTTGAAATGAAGCAAAAGACAGACGTACTCTCAATCATTTATTGTAACTTCCGACGACCGGTTTCGCTCTCTAAAGTATGCAGAGCATAAAATAAAAATGTATACCATTTTTATTCAGTTGCAATGCGAAGGCAAAACAATCTTACTTTTCAATTAGAATACGGAGTGCAATCCAGCTCATTGAATCGCGATTTTCGATTCTTATTGGAATCTCATCGGAGAGAGCGCAGGCTTGTTCTCCATATCCTAACTGACCAGCACCGAGAGCTTTTCCGAAAAACTTCATCTTTATGCAGAGCATCTTCAGGTCAACAACTACAAGTCACTAAATGATTCGGATACAAGGAGCTACTACCTCAGTATTCATTAACATGATGTTTTTGCTTAAGTTATGCTAACGGGATATGGTGGAATAGACGGAGAATGTTGCAAAGGTAAACAAGTTTATAGGATTTGGGAATTCTTGAGGGTGAAGAGATAGTTGTTAAAAGACAACCAACAAATCTGTGCCTGTTATTATGTTTGTGAAGTAAACTATAGTGAATGTCATATATACAATTTTTTAAAATGTGATGGTTTTAATGGTTTTAAAGATTGTTATTTCTATTTATTAAAATATTTTGTTTTTATTTATATTTATTCAAAGACTTCTATTTATTAGTGTATGTGTTAGTGTAAGATTGACAACGTTTGGATCAAGACGGGTCGAATGTGTAATGTAAGCTGTAACCTAAATTGTTAAGGTCAGAACTTCTTGATGTTTTAATGAAAGGAGTAGTGGTCGTATAAGGGATGACCAATCAGAAAGCTTAAAAGTTGTAGCTAAAATATTAACATATATATGACTGCTAATTTAACTGCTAATTCCACCGTAAGCATAACTTAAGCAAAAACATCATGTTAATGAATACTGAGGTAGTAGCTCCTTGTATCCGAATCATTTAGTGACTTGTAACTGTTGACCTGAAGATGCTCTGCATACTTTAGAGAGCGAAACCGGTCGTCGGAAGTTACAATAAATGATTGAGAGTACGTCTGTCTTTTACTTCATTTAAAATGAACTCTCACATGCAAGCCATTCAGCAAATTTTGTTACTGTTTATATTACTGAATAGAGAATTGAATAACCTTTCAAATGAGCTAGCACACCACCCCTATTCTCATTTAAGGACAACCGAAGTCCCATTTAACGACAATGTTAAAGGTATGTCACATCTCTGTAACCAAAGCACTTAGATTTATTTTTATTTATCGTATGGCATAGATACAATAAGAACACATAATTAAAAAAAAAAGTATATAAAACGTTACATGAAGTATCACAAACGAACATCTGATGTATTAATGTAATGTAAAACATTTTCGGTCGCATTCAGGAACTCATCGAAAACTCCAGGGTATCGCCTTCGGGGGCATTCCTCAATAATGTGGCGGATGGTCTGCCATTGCACACCACAGTCACACTCAGGAGTAAGGGCCTTTCCCCATCTATGCAAGCTGTCAGCACATCTACCGGTACCTGTTCTTATTCTGTTCAGCGCCTTCCATGTATTGCGGGGCAGTTCAAAGATTTCTGATCGATACAGGCCATTTGGTGTGCTTCCTGTGGTGAGTCGCTCTCCCATTGTCTTCTCCAAGCGTTGGTGAGGTCGAAATGTTTCTTATGTAGGGAGGTGGCCCTTATCAATGGGGGATATCTGGAGCGCATTCTGTTCATTTCGATATCAAGCTTATCATGGTGGATGGGTAGTTAATGGTTAGCCTCGATTTTTCGATATTCTCTGAGAAGAGAATGACTTCTTCTTAGTTTAGGCGGTGGAATGTGACTCAGAATGGGAAGCCAATAGTTCAGTGTTGGTCGAATTGTACCTGAGATCATTCGCATTGTCTGGTTTAATTGGGTGTCAATAATCTTCGTGTGTTTTGCTATTGGGTCATACCGGCGAATCATATTCAGCCGCCGAGTATACGAGTCCGAGAGCGGATGATCTGAGTGCGGAGGCTGAGGACCCCCATGTGGTGCCACATAGCTTTTGGATTATATTATTTCGCGTCTTCAGTTTTTCTACCGTTCTTTGTAGGTGTTCCTTAAAACTTAAAGTTCTGTCAAGAGTCACTCCAAGATATTTTGGTGTTGAGTTATGAGTGAGTAGTCTGTTTTCAAAGTGAACGGAGAGTTTTTTGTTGGCTTGGGCATTATTCAGATGGAAACAGCACACTTCGGTTTTCGTTACATTGGGCCGTAGCCTCCATTTGCGAAAATATTCACCAATAACAGCGAGGTCATCCGTCAGTATTGTTTCTGTAACATCCATGTTATTATGTCTTGCTGCAAAGGCCCAGTCGTCAGCGTAGCCAAATTTCTGCGAAGTTGTCCTAGGTAGGTCCGCGATGTATAAATTAAAGAGTAAGGGTGCCAAAACAGATCCCTGTGGCAGTCCATTGCCGAGCTTCATTTGGACACTTCTTAAGTTGCCCATTGTGACGTGAAAAGGTCTGTCGGTGAGCATGTTATCAATGAGTTTGGTTACTTTTGATCAGTTTACAGATTAGTCCTTGTCTCCAGACGGTGTCGTATGCAGCTGATAGGTCAATGAAAGCAACGGATGTTTTTTTACTTTCTTTGAAAACCTGCTTCAATATGTGTTGTTATGGATAGGATCTGATCTGTGTAGCTGCGGTTAGGTCTGAACCCTGCTTGCTCAATAGGTATCACCCCGAATATGTTGTTACTAATTCTGTTGTGGATTAAGCGTTCCAACAGTTTTTAGACAATAGACACAGCTCAGCAGTGCAATCGGTCGGTAGTTTTGGGGTTGATCATTTGCTTTTCCTGGTTTCAGTATGGCTATAATGGAGGCCTTTTTTAGTGAATAGGGAATTTCTCCTGATTTTAACATATCTGTGTAGAAATCAGTTAGCCATTTCCTAGCATATTTCCCATAATGGAGTAAAAATTCTGCATGTATTTTATCGGAGTCGGGTGCCTTTCCAGACTTAATTTCTGATATTGCTGAGGTAATTTCTTCTGGAGTAAACTCGTCAGAATATTCAGACGTAGGCGGGCATGCAGACTTTAGTATTTTTAGTTCTTGTTTTACTTTGGTGGTGTCGTCACGATCTCTAGGTGCCCCTGAGTTTACTACAATGTGGGAAGCCACTCTGTTGGGAACTATTGGTACTTTGTCTCTAGCTGAGTGTCTGCTGCTACTAAGTTACCTAAGAAAGGACCACGCTTTTCTGCTTGATTTACTAAAGTCTAGTTTTTCCACAGTTTCCATCCATTTTTGCCGTCTGGCTGCATCCAAACTGTGCAGCAGTTCGTCCACAATTTCTCGGTCTTGGCTTTCGTTGTATTCTTGATACAATTTTTCGCATTTTTCATCCCATCTTGGGACATAGTCTCTACGATATCCTCTGGGTATAGTTTTCTTCGCTGTAGAGATGACCGCGCCAACAAATCTCATATAGTTTGTACGTGTTGGGGTTATCCATCCGAGACATTTGTCCAATCTCGCAGTAAAAGTCGCCCAATCTGCTTTTTTAAAGTTTCACCTAGGTCGAGGGAAAGATGTTGGTATTTTGATGCCAACTTCTATTACAACTGCTCTATGTTAATTATGTGGAAAATCTGGGAGCACTGTACTAGGGCAGTCAATGAGGGTATTTGGCTCCGAATTCCATCCTACTACATCGATTTACTTGATATTTTCACAGTAAGTAGGGAATAGCTCAAGAAACAAAGTCTATCCTATGCCGATGGGCGCTTTTATCTTGGGGGTGGTTCCGACCCCTTCTCGGGGGTGTCCCATCCCTTCTCGGGGGTGAAAAATGTTTCGGTTAAAATAGCCACGGAAGAGGCTAGAGAACCTAATTTTAAGCAAAAACTGTTCTATAATTATTTTTTTAAAACTCAATACTTTTTGAGTTATTCGTGGTTGAAAATTGGCCATTTTCATTGAAAAAAGACACCTTTTCGGACGGATTTTTGCGAATACCTTAAAAACTATGCATCTAACTAAAAAAACTATATAAAACATTTTTGTAGCATATAAAAAACAAACAGATTCGTTCCTTCATAAATCTTCTAGTTAAAATACAAAGAAGAATATGGTAGGTAAGAAGAGTTTGTTTTTTTGCTGCATGCTCAAATCGGTGTATTCAACTTGAAATAACAGAGAAACTGTCGATTTTAGGTGTATAATGATACTAATAACTTTTATAGAGCTTGAAAAGACCTTTAAAATGAGCAATACTAAATGTCGATTGCATTCAAACTAAGCGAGATATTCTGCAAAAAAGTTTATGACTAATGTATTTTAAGAAGAAATGAGAAGTATATTATTTTCGATTATATGATTGTGAAAATTATAATCCCTAATACAGTTTAGCGAAAAAATTTATTTTTTGAGGAGTATCAGCAAAAAACATCATTTCTGTTTGTGGGTCCACGAAAATTATAATACTAAAAAGTTCTCAGAAATAATTGTTTTCGTCGGCAGAAACAGAAACGAAAGGGAAATAATTGTTTTCGTCTATTATGAACTAAATTTTTTCGTATAAATATTTTGGGAGTTATAATCTTCGCGGACACGCATATAAAAAAGAATTGTATCGCCAACACTTATCAAAGAGTTATTATTTTCACTTGAAATGTATTAGGAATCACATTAATCATAGGTACCAGCAATTTAACCCCTCATTCATCAGAATTTAAATACATCGTTTTCCTTCTACAATACTTTTTACTATAGTGTTATTTCTATGTTCACTAAGTTGGACTGGATTAAAATGAATGGTTTTTGAAAAAAATAAGATCAAATTATAGAGCGCATGTTTATTTTTTTTTAAATCTTCCTTTTTCTCCATGTAACTCGGAAAAGATAAGAGATGCGAAAAAAAGATACCACACAAAAATGTAGCGCTTTTTCAGATAAAAATTTCCTTTTTATTTTTCATTACTGTATCTCTTATCATTTTCAAGTTACCTGGAGAAAAAGGAAGATTTTTAAGAAAATTTAAAAATGCGCTCTATAATTTGATCTTTTTTTTTTCAAAAACCATTCATTTTAAACCCGTCCAACTTTTTGAACACAGAAATAACACTATAATAAAAGGTATTGTGGAAGGAAAACGATGCATTTACATTTTGGTGGATGGGGGTTAAAATTACTTCTCATTTTTTCTTAAAATACATTAGTTATCAATTTTGTTTGCAGCCATATCTCGCTTAGTTTTAATGTAATGGACCTTTAATATAGCTGATTTTAAAGGTCTTTTCAAGCACTACAAAAGGTATTAGTAGCATTATACACCTAAAATCGACCGTTTCTCTGTTATTTCAAGTTGAATACACCGATTTGAGCATGCAGCAAAAAACGAACTATTTTCACCTACCATATCTCTTTTTGTATTATAACTAGAAGATTTATGAAGGCAAGTGTCTCTTTGTTTTTTTATATCCTACAAGAATGTCCAATATAGTTTTTTTAGTTAGATGCATAGGTTTTAAGGTATTCGCAAAAAACCGTTCGAAAAGGTAGTATGTTTCAATAAAAATGGCCAATTTTCAACCACGAATATCTTAAAAAGTATTCAAAAGTATTCAGAGCTTTCAAAAAAAAATTATAGAACAGTTTTTGGTTAGAATTAGGTTCTCTAGCGAATTCCGTGGTAATTTTAACCAAAAAATGTTCCACCCCTAAGACCAAAATAAAAGCACACATCGGCATAGGGTAGACTTTGAATTAGGAGATAAGTAGAGGCTAGGCCCAAAATTTCATTAAAATCCATGCAGCAGGATAGAATTCGGAGGTAATATCAAATACTATTGACTGTAATGCATCCAACTCCCACAGAAATCTGGAAGCATGTTGCCTGTTGCCTGGAAATGTAAAGTTTGACGTAAACATTCAAATTTAATTTAATAAATTTTTGAATAACGAGCTAATTTGGCTAAATTAAATTAAAATAAAAATAGTTCAAACACTTATACAAAAACAATAATAAAGCAATTTTATAAATTTAAGGTTAGATTGCTCTGGTTATCACCGCACACCACTAGATGGCGCTATATTGTTTGCTTCCTCAAATGTAATGGGAAATGTCAAGAGTTGTATGTATTACAGTCAATAGTATTTGGTAATATCCTATTCTTGCTCCCATTGACTGGCGTATACGTAATAAGCACTTAGAGACCTAATTTTTATTTTATTTTAAAACTAGATGCATTCTTTAGTTACGCGTAGATTTTTGTAAAGTTAGAGTGGAAAAACATTTATTATAAAAATTTTTAAAATACTTTTACGAAAAAAAAACCCAAAAAAGTGTAGATTTTATTTTTTTATTTTACTTGTTTTTGCATATTTTTCAATAAAACTTTACCAGAAACTTGATATTGTCTGTCTGCAACTACATACTGTAAAAATTTGGACCTTTTTTCATCTAAGCATCAAGACATATTCGACATCAAAAGTTACTAAATAAGACGCTGTTCAAGTTCATCAAGTTTATCAGTTGTTAACAAGTTGTTTAAGTTTAACATCAAAAGTTAAAAAACCTAGTATTCGGGAAATCGCAAAAACATAATACATACACTCTAATAGGCTATAAAGAAAGCTACCGGTACCAGTGGCGTAACAAGGGGAAGATTGAGGGGTGCCCCCCCATTGGGGTGTACTTTGAGCTTAAATTTACGGTATTCCATACCCCCAGAGACCCTCCTGTAGTTGTACTACCCCCTCCCCCCCTTAGGATCATCCTCCTGGTTGCGGATAGTTTTGTAACCATGGATATTTTCTACTATAATGTGTCTGGAAAGAGAAGATTTCAGAGAATAATTTTCAATCAAAACCCAAAAAACTTAAAAAATTCAATTTTTGGACTTAGCTGCCCTTAAAAAATCATCGATTACGTCATATTACCCAGATGGCTGACATCACAAGTAGATACATAATACATATGCCAAAAACTCCTAATTTAAAATTAAAAATCGACTTTTCGAGATTGTTCCTTAGAGTCGCTGGCTTACGAAATAAATTATTCCATACTTTTGCACGTTACTCTAAGTCCCATACACCCCTATAGGGCTTTTCATCGATTGTCATTTGTTTCGAGCTTCTGTCAAATGTCGTATAATCCGTGTATAATAAAATTATACACGGATTATACAACATATGACAGAAGCTCGAAACAAATGACTGTGAATGAAAAGCCCTATACGTGAGTGATTTGATATTAATCTAGCATACGAAAAAAGCGCATGCTTTTTGTTGATTTCTAATTTATTTTTCAACGCTCTCATTTCACTCAATTCATTCAATAAAAAACTTGGAAATGTATCTTTTTGTATTATTAGTCTAGGTCTAGAGGCAGCTCAGTCACCGTCACCTTTTCTATTCTGATGGACCCACCCAAGTTTTTTTATGTATTTTTGGCTGCTGATCGCGAATTTCGAGGGTCGATCTCGATCCGAGTGGTTAAACAACAGTTATCAACAATTTAATTGTTTATAAGGCTATATCTCGTAAATTAAAGAGATAAAAAAATTTTCAAATAAAACTTGTTCCTTGAAAAAAAAAAAAGAAAATGGCGTTTGCTAACTTTAACCCAATAATTAGAACTCGAGATATAGAATTAGTGCAAAATGGTTGCAATATAAGTAATTTTGGAAGCTTTTCTCGATCGTAACTCGGCTTCTACGCATAAGGTTTAAGGGGCTATCCTAGTTTAAAAGTACGAAATTCATATACTTTTTTGGGAATTTCTAAAATAAAAAGTACTTTACCAATTGTTCTGAAAATTTGCATGAGCATTTACTATAAAAATAAGTACATGTAAAACAATTTTTACTAAAATATTGCAAATTAAACGATTTATGCGACATCTACTGGCACCGTGAAAATAAAAACATAGCTCCACTGCCGTAGTGATTGGGATTAATAATAGAGATCCTGAAACATAAAATTTCAAAGTTATTATTGAAACATAATTTATTTTCTATACCACCAGCTAGGGGTTTTTTGATCGGATAAAAAATGTCAATTTGGCGGTTTTTGAACCTGAAAATGTTTTAGCTAATTTAAAAAAAAAATTCAACACTTCGTCATTTTTCCAAATTTTAATATTTTTCAAAAATACTAGTTGATGGTATAGGATAATCACTTTGAAATTTTATGTTTCAGGATCTCTATTAGTCCCAATCACTGCAGCAGTGGAGCTATGTTTTTATTTTCACGGAGCCAGTAGATGGCGCATAAATCGTTTAATTTTTAATTTTTTTTGTGAAAATTGTTTCACATATACTTCTTTTTCTAATAAATACTCAAGCAAATTTTCCAAACTATTGGTGCAGTACTTTTTATTTTAGAAATTCCCAAAAAGTGTAAGAATTTCGTACTTTTACACTAGGATCCCTTATAAGTCCTATTTTAAAGTTTAATTTATAAACTTATAAAAATTGTAAATTAATTTATTTATAAAGATTTTAAGCAAGAAAAGGAATATTTTGAGCTTGGGAAAATGTCCGTAGGTTTATTTTTAGCCAGGATAACGATATTTTAATAGTGCGGTCTGAGACCCAAGACCGGCTCGCAGGGAAAAGGAACACGCAAAAACCGCTCGATACAATTTATAGTTAATATAATATATGAGGGAACTATATATGGTTATCCAAAGTATACAAAATATAATGTGCAACTTCTTCACGTCTGGCCTCCCCCCCAAGAGACTTTTACTCGAAACATTTTTTCGAATTATGGATAGATGGCGCTATAATCGGACAAATCATTAAATGTGTTCAATATTTTTCAAAAATATATCGGATGACAGCAAATATGACCCCTACGGGTTTGGGATGGGGGGTTACTCAAGAATCTTAAATAGGAACCCCCATTTCTTATTGCAGATTTGAATTCCTTACGTAAAAATAAGCAACTTTTATCCGAGACATTTTTTCGAATTATAGATAGCAGATAGCGTTATAATCGAAAAAGACGATTTTTAGAAATAGAAAATTAAATTAAAAAATGGAAAACCTCCACTAAAATGGAAAACTTCAACATTTTTGTTGTAGGACCTAATTTTCACAACCCAATAGGTCCCCATGAAGCCTTCCTTACTATAATACAATTTTTCATATAAATGAGAAAAAAAAAACAGGAACAGCTAACATTTCAAAAATAAAACTTAAAAAGGAAATTATCCTTATTTATTAATATTATTTTTTTGAAGTTTCCCATTTAGATAAAATAAAAAATTACCTGAATCTACAATTTCATATTCATGTGCCAAGTTTTTCAATACGACATAAATAGTAGGGTGCTCTATTATTAATTTCCCCTTTAGACATTCTTGCAGCATTAAATCACTATCTAACTCAAAGAATTTTTTCCCAGCAGTCTGCTCGACCCTTAACAGTAGTTTAACTCCAGGAACTCCTACACTTCTGTAATACTGTAACTGTTCCATTAAACTTTTATCTGTTTGTGTTAAATGTCTCTCTAGGAGAACGCCGAGTTTTTGAGTTTCAGATATATTTGTGTCATACAGTGCGACATCTGCATTGCCAAATATCCACTCTATATGCCAGAATATTGTGTTATTTTCTGAGTTGAAGTAAGTTGTATTATTTTTTCTTTTAGTAAAATGTGCAGGTAGAGTTTTTAGATTGGTTTTTCGTATTCGAGCAGCATTTTTTAACTGCTGTAAACCCTAGAAAGAAATAAAGTATTATGATGATATATTTCTTAATATTTATTGATAACATTAAAGTCCTTATTCACTATACCGGGTGAGGCAGATAAACGACCTATTAGAAATATCTCGAGAACTAAAGGCAACAGAATCATGAAAATTGGAATGAAGGGGTTTTGAAGAGTGATCTATTGAATGAAATGAAAATATTTTCATCTATTTGCTGCTTCCGGTTATACCGGAAGTTGTTTATAACTTTTTTGGAATGGGACATCCTATATATTTTTACATTTTTGGATTATCTTTGATGTCTTCTTTCTTAAAATATGGGGTTTTGTAATGTTATACTGGGTAGTTTAAAAGATAATTACGTTTTTTTCTTTTAATTCCGTAGCAACATTCACACCCTGTAGAATTGTAGACGTTTGACATCAAAAACTCTATTTATTGTTCAAATGATTTTGAATATAGTCTACTATTATTTAAAATTATTAGTATAACTAGATGTTGAATTTTAGTATACAAGGTTGGTCGAAACTCGGAATAAGTATTTTTTGAGTTTTCTTAAATGGGACACCCTGTATTTTAGTATTTTAATGAAATGATATTTCATGGTACCTTTTTATTTCTTTATAGCATTCCGTATACCTAACTGCTTTAATTCGTGAGTTATTGGTGATTCAAACCAAACATTAATTGCAACAAAAAATACATGACATTTTATTAGGTTGTCCGTGAAAATATTTAATCACAAATAATTTTTCGGAAATAAATACATATTAATCTAGACTGATCCTTAAAATTACCAATAATGGTAAAGCTATCAAAATACCTACATAGTTAAGATTGTTGGTGCAATTAACAATTAAGCACAAATTAAAGCATTTAGGTATAGGGAATGCTTAAGAAATAAAAAAGTACCATAAAATATTTCATTATCCCTGTTCATAACCCTGTAGACTAAAATTCAACATTTAGCTATGCTAGTTATGCATTCATTGAAACCAGGAATTATACAGAATTACACAACAATTATTACTAATTTATAAATTTCCGTATAAAAATTTGATAAAAAACCAAGAATCATAATTCCTAAGTATACAGAATTAAATTAATTAAATAATATTTTAGTAAAATCTATACTGAGCGACTTCGTGGATTACACAATAATTTACACAGACTCATCAACATAATAATTACAAATTATCTAATATTAGTAGTATTTTTACAGCTGAGCTTATAGCCATCGAAAAAGCTCTAGAATGGATCAAAGAGAATAATATTGAAACAGCTGTGATAATAACAGACTCCAGATCTGCAATACATGCAATGGAAAACACTGATTTTAGTTCATATAAATCAAAAATTTTATGTAATACACTCGCGAGCAAAAAAATCGGGTCACCCAATGAATTATACACATTTGATGTCTCGAATTTCCTAAACCTGCTGTCCGATTTGAGTGGTTTTTTTAGTATGTCATAGCCTTATTATTTAAGAATATCAATGTAACAATATTGTTGCTAGACAGGTAAATGTCATTTTATACCAGGTGTTGTATTTTCATTTAAATTTGAATTAACTTATTTACACGAGGAAGGCAAATAGTCCCAACTCTAGTTATTTTGCCTTTTATCGCGATAGAAAAGAGGTTTGCTTTAATGAGTGCAAAAACTGGAGCCTAGTAGTGTTCGTCAAAAGTAAGAGAAGCTAGTGCCTCTACAATGAATGGCCCGCAAGTTGTTCTACAATCAACAGCTCGTAAGTTGCCACTCAACCAACGGCTCGCTCGTTTGCCGGTGTAAAAGCCTAGCTGGTAAGGCTTTTTTCGTGTATGGACTTGGTGCAGTGTTAAATGCAGCTGAGGGCCCTCTTGAAGACCAAATGCAGGGATTGAATTGGTAAGTGGACCTCTTTGCGCCTCATTTAATTTATCATTTTATTCTTTTTTGCTTGAGTTTAAGTTTTTTATTGAACCGGTGTCGGAACTCCTTTAGAAAACAAAGAATCAGCCCCTATTTGAGATCCTAACATCAAAGATCGCACATTTTGGTCACTTCGAACGTGGATATTGTTTTTTGAGGTGTTTTGATAGTCGGTTTTTTAAAGAATTTAAACTTTATTGTTTTTATAATTAATTGTTCATTAATTGTTGGGGTGACTTGTTTTTCCTCGTTTGTATACAATTGCTTGTTAACAATTAATTTTTGAGTATTATAAAAAAATTTGCATTTTGGAATAACGCCCAAAAAAAAGCATTGCCTACAGTTTTTTGCCTCTTTATTTCGTGTAGCAGGTAATGTTAATTGGTTGACCTTGAATGGTTTTCAGGTATTCAATACACAGAATTTTGTGAGTTTTCAAATTTTAAAGTCCTCGCCTTTACGGCAGCTTGATAAGGATTCTTGTTTTTTGATAAATTATTAAATTCAATTGTTTAGGTCATTAAACTTGTAAAATATTAGCTATTTGAATTTAATTATAGTTAAAATGGCGTTCTCTTTATGCCAGTGGCAGCTTGACCAGGGGATCGTTGATTATTTGTATTTTTAATTTTATCGTTGATTACGTTAAACAAATTTTTATTCTTTTTTCTCCATAATGGCTGATAAATTGAAAAAATATACGTTTCAAAGGAGAATGGCAATGAACGATTTAGAAACGTTATTGCGTTTATCCAATTCTTCTCTTACAGAGGTTCATAAGCAGTCGCTTTTTCGTGTTCGGTACTCAGAGTTAGACGATGTTTTGGAGAGTTTTAATAAAAATCATCAAAACATCGTTACAAATCTTTTGAACTCTGAACCTACGGATGCTCAATTAGATTCTGAGGACATTATTCGTTCCCAATTTTTAAATGATTATTATCAGATCAAGGCTAATTTCGCGGATCTCTTTGAAAATGATGATAATAGTCAAAAAAATGAGCAAAATATCGCCGCTTCGAATGCAGTACAACCTCCTAGTAATGTTCGCTTGCCGCAGTTAGAATTAGTTAAATTTTCCGGTGAGTTTACGTCAGCAATTACTTTTTTTGACTTGTTCGATGCGCTTGTGCACCGTAGACCTAACGTTGATGATACGGAAAAATTAACGTATTTGATTCAAAGTTTAGAAGGGCCTCCTTTAAGGTTAGCTAAATCCTTGCCTTTAGCTAGAGAAAATTATGTTAGGATTTATGATAAATTAAAAAATAGGTATTTAAATAAACGTTTGCGTGCAATGGCACATTGGTGCAAAATTGAAGAAGCTCACGCAACTATGTTTAAGAATTCTGATAGTTATAGTAATTTAATTGATACCTTTTCGGAAAATTTATCAGCTTTAGAAAATTTGGGTTATAAAATTTCGGATTTTGTGTTAGCTTACAAAATTCTCACCAAGCTTGACGAGGAGACTCACCAACGGTTTGAATTATTACATGGGTCTAGTGAAATGCCTACTTTTATTCAATTATCTGATTTCCTGGAAAGTCAATGCATTTCGTTTGACTCATCCTTGTTGTCGCCTTGTTCTCCCAAGGATTCTAATAGAAAAAATAAATCGCCTTCTAAACACAATGCAAATAAAAATGGTTCTAAAGTCAATAATCGCTATAGTTTTTTTTCGAAGCCTAATGCGACGACTTGTTTGTTATGTTCTGCCGATCACCATTTAAAAGATTGTTCTTTATTTTTAAATAAATCTCCTTATGAACGGTACAACGCTTGTAAGAGAATGCGTCTTTGTTTTAAATGTTTAGAAAAACACGATTCTCGTAGTTGTAGTGTCACCTCTCGTTGTTGTCATTGTAATTCATCCCACCATAGTCTTTTACATTTTAAAAGTTCTGAAAGTGCCACTCAAGGCGCTACTTCTGTTGCTGCCGTTCCAACTACTGCTTCTTCTGATGCTCAGGTTAATACTGGAACATTGAGCTCACATGCTGCATCATTAGGTAGTGTTACCTCAAAAAACTCGAGCGTTTTGTTAGCTACTGCTGTGGTAGAAATTATGGATGGTTGTGGATTGTATCAACCTGTTCGAGCTTTAATTGATGGGGGCAGCATGACCTCTTTTGTATCTCAGTCTTGTATTCGTCAGTTAGGTATTAGACATTCTTCTGCTACCTTATCGGTACAAGGTGTTGGTGCTATAAAAAGTACAGTGGTTGGTCGAGTTGATCTTCAGATAAAACCTGTGGATAGAGTGGATCCTATTTTTAATTGTGAGGCGTTTGTGTTGCCAAAAATTTGTGAGGACCTACCCGTTGTTAGTTTGGATGTTGGGCATGTCAGGGTAACTAGTGATAGTTCTGTGTTCCATGTACGCCTGGCATGTCCTATGGGTTGACAGACGAAGGCAACTTCAGGTCAGTCAGTATAAGATGTAAGTTGTACTGTTAAAATAAACATATGGAAGTAATCCAAATCCTTTATTATATCATAAACCGAACCAGTAAAAACACATGGCGCATTCAGTAGTTGGTACAATTAAATTCTTATACTGAATGATATGGATGAGTTATAAATACAATTAAAAAATTTCAAAGAGGATAACCTAAAAAATTCCAAGACACGTTGGGTAGAAACAAAAGGTTGTATAATAATTTACAAATTACAGAAGAAAATGGGTGATAATAGAGGCATTACACAGTTGTGTACTACCGGAAATTTAGCAGAAAACTGGAAAACGTGGATAGCGAGATTTGAAAATTACTTAATTGCTTCGGAAATAAATAAGAAAAGCGAAGAGACACAGTGTGCCCAGCTGCTTCATTATATAGGTGAGGAAGGCTTTAAAATATACACCACATTTGCGTTTGCAGAGGACGAAAAAAATAAGTTAAAATGTTTATTGGAAAAGTTTGAAGTACACTTCCAAGGAAAAGAAAATATTGCATATGAAAGGTATGAATTCTTTACTTACAAACAAGACCCAGGACAACCAACCAGTAATTTCATAACCGAGTTGAAGAAAAGGGCAGGTAGATGTCAATTAGAGAAGCTTCAAGATAGTCTTATTGTAACAATGATTATATGTGGCATTAAGAACAATGAAATACGAGAAAGACTATTACAAGAAGATGGTCTTACATTGGAGAAAGCAATCGAACTTTGCCAGGTAATAGAGTCATCCAGAGCCAGAAGTGAAATGATGAGAGTAGGAGCCTCGAGTAATGTAATAGAAGTGGAAGCAGTCAACAAATCAGGTAATCGTTACCAAGGTGGTGAGAAGTTGAAGCATCAGGAGGTGAATCAGAATATACAAAATTGTAATAAATGTGGTCAAAGGTTGCATCAGATAAATAATTGTCCAGCCTTTGGTAAGGTATGTAATTTTTGTAAATTACCAAATCATTTTGCAACAGTATGTAGAAAGAAAAAATTTCAAAACAGAGAGGTTAATGAAATAATTACTGTAACTAAAAGTCCAAATGTAACAAGTAGTTGTAATGATTTGTTCGTAGATAAAGTACTAGAAGTTAATGCAGGGGAAAATAATTTCACAAATACAGCATGGTTTGCAGATTTAAATATAAATAAACATAAAATTACTTTCAAAATAGATTCAGGTGCAATGGCAAATGTATTACCAATGAGTATTTTTGAAACTTTAGGATTTTCTAACAGGGTAATCATGAAAACATACAAAACTACAATCTTACACTGGAAATAATCTTAATGTGGTAGGTAAATGCACATTACACTGTGAAAGGAATAAAGTTGAACATGATTTAGACTTTTATATTGTAAATTCTAAAACTGAAGCAATTTTAGGCTTAAATTCTAGTATTCAATTAAATTTAATATCTAAAGTAAATAGTGTAGGTACTGATTTTGAAGAATATAATATTCTAATTGAACAATTTAAAGATATTTTTTCAGGCATAGGATGCATTAATAAAAGTTATGATATAAAAATTGATAATAATGCAAAACCAGTTATACACCCAACAAGAAAAGTAGCTTTACCTTTACTTAAAAATTTAGAAGAAAGTCTAAACAATCTTGAAAAGCAAAAAATTATTGAAAAAGTGGTAGGTCCTTCAGAATGGGTGAATCCTTTGGTACTTGTAAGAAAGCCAGATAATAAATTGAGAATTTGTTTAGATCCTTTTGAACTCAATAAGGTTGTGAAAAGAGAACACTGTCAAATTCCAACTTTAGATCAAATAACGAGTAAATTACAAAATGCAACTGTGTTCAGTACATTAGACGCAACACAAGGGTTTTATCAAATTCCATTAACAGCAGAAAGTAGTAATCTTTGCACATTTGGTACTCCTTTCGGGAGATATAAATTTCTTAGAATGCCATATGGCTTAGTATCGGCTCCAGAAGTGTTTCATAGTAAATTCAAGGAAATTTTCAAAATGGATGGTGCTGACACATACATTGATGATATAATTGTTTGGGGAAAAGACAAAGAAGAGCATGATGCCAGGCTCAAAGAAGTTTTCAAAATTGCTAAGAGAAACAATGTTAAATTTAATTTGTCAAAATGTAAGTTAGGTAAAACTCAAATTTGTTATTTGGGTCATATAATTTCAGGCAAAGGTATAAGTCCAGATAAATCCAAAATACAAGCAATTACTCAACTTCGTAGACCAGAAAATAAAAAAGATGTTCAGAGACTGTTAGGTATGCTGACTTATGTAAGTAAATTTATTGGTAATTTCTCAGACATAACACATCCACTACGTCAATTACTTAAAAAAAATAATGAATTCATTTGGGACAATGAACATGAAATTTCTTTTGAAAAGCTAAGACAAGTTCTAATTAATAAACCTGTATTACAATTTTATGATATTGAATTAGAGACAGTAGTTTCAGTAGACGCATCGCAAAACGGGTTAGGTGCTGTGCTTCTACAAAATAATCTTCCTTGTGCATATGCATCGAGAGCAATGTCAGATGCTCAAGCGAGGTATGCTCAAATTGAAAAAGAATTACTTGCTATACAGTTTGGGTTAGAAAGATTTCATGAATTTGTCTTTGGAAAAAAAGTCACAGTAGAAACAGATCATTTACCATTGATATCAATATTCAAAAAACCATTATACAAATGTCCAGCTAGGTTACAAAGAATGCTTTTACAAATCCAAAAGTATGATATTTTAGTGAGATATAAACCAGGTAAGGATCTTTTGCTAGCAAATGCTTTGTCTAGAGCATATTGTAGTGAAGAAAAAGTAATAGATAATTTTGACAGTGAGATAAATGCACAAGTATGTTTAATAATGTCAGAAATCAATGTAACAGAAAGCAAATTGCAAGAGTTTAAAGATAAAACTAAAAATGATTCAGAATTACAAGCTTTAAAAAAATATATCATAGAGGGGTGGCCTAAAAATAATAATAGAGTAGAGGAAAAAGTTCAAATTTATTATAAATACAGAAATGAGTTGACAGTAGTAGAGGATCTTATTTTTAAAGGAAATGCCATAGTAGTGCCTAAAGCACTACGCAGAGAAATGTTAGATAGAATTCACTATAATCATATGAGTTTTAGTAAGTGTATTAAGTTAGCTCAGGATACATTATTTTGGCCAATGATGTCAAATGATATAAAACAATTTATACTAGAGTGTCAAATTTGTTATAAATACTCAAGGTCGCAGTGCTTAGAACCTCTAGAGACACATTCAATCCCAGAAATACCGTGGAACAAAGTTGGATGTGATCTTTTTGAACTCAATGGGCAAAAATATTTTTTAATTGTAGATTATTTTTCAAAGTATATTGAAATTGAGAAACTTGGAAATAATACAACAAGTTCTCGTATTATTGAAATACTAAAGTCAATATTTTCACGTCATGGAATCCCTTTAACAGTTGTCTCTGATGGGGGTCCACAATTTAATTCAGACGAGTTTAGAAACTTTGCAATCAAATGGGAATTTAATCACATTATAACTTCACCAACTAATGCACAGTCCAATGGTATGGCGGAGAAAAATGTTCAAACTGCTAAAAACATTTTTAAAAAAGTCACTGAAGATCAAAAAGACATATATTTGGCATTGCTCTTGTACAGAAACATGCCAGTTGGTGGAATGTATTCTCCAGCAGAACTTCTAATGTCTAGAAGACTTAGGTCAACTTTGCCATGTACAGACAAACAATTAAAATCTAAAACTGTTAATAATTTTAAGTATAATAAATTCATTAAGGATAGACAAAATTCATATAAAAAATACTATAATGAGAAAAAAGGGGTAAAAAGTTTAAAACCATTAAACATAGGTCAAAATGCTTTTGTACAGTTAAAGCCAAAAGGCAATTGGTTACCCGCTAAAATAATAGAAAGAGTTAGGGATAGAACCTATAAGGTGAGAATGGAAAATGGTTCATTACTCTATCGTAACAGGAAATTTATTAAACCATTTGATAAAAGAGAAACCCATCTTCCATCATCACCATACAAAGATTTAAGAAATTTAAAAGAGGAAGGAGAAAGTAGTCATAAGAAAGTATATATAAGTTTAGAGAATATAAGTGAAGAAGTAGGTGAAGAACTTGAAAATATAAATAGTGAAAAAGTGGAGGAAAGTGATGAAGAAACGCGAAGTGATAGTGTCATTTCTGAAAAAGATAAGAGTAGTAATTTACGTGACGGTAAAATTATAAATTTAGATTTCAGCGAAAACAGTAACAATGTAGCAATTGAAATAGATCATAATATAAATCATGAAACCGATACAAGCTCTGAAGATAACAGTTTAGGTTATGAAACTGATACAAGTCATTTGGTTAGTTCCTATGGAAGGAAAATTAAATGTCCTCAGAGGTTGGATCTGTAATTGTAAATTCTGTTTTAGCTTTATTAAGGAAAGGGGATGTCAGGGTAACTAGTGATAGTTCTGTGTTCCATGTACGCCTGGCATGTCCTATGGGTTGACAGACGAAGGCAACTTCAGGTCAGTCAGTATAAGATGTAAGTTGTACTGTTAAAATAAACATATGGAAGTAATCCAAATCCTTTATTATATCATAAACCGAACCAGTAAAAACACAGGGCATTGGTCTTATATTGCTAATTTAAAGTTGGCAGATCCTCGGTTTCATCTATCTGGTAAGGTGGACTTATTGCTTGGAGCTGATATCTTTTCTCAGTTATTATTAGAAGGTAAAGTTCAAACTCCTAGAGGTATGCCTGATGTTCTTAATACCGTTTTTGGCTATGTCCTTATGGGTCCCTGTAGTTCGGTTCCTATGACATCTGCCACCTCGTTGTTTTGTCATGTGGATCAAATGGTTTCGTTGGAGGAGTCTGTAAAGCAGTTTTGGAGTTTAGAAACTGTTCTTGAAGTAGAATGTTCAGCTCCTGAAGATATTCTTTGTGAGAAAAATTTTGTTGAGAATGTTTGTCGAGACGGCTCTGGTCGTTATACCGTTGCTCTACCTTTCAGGGAATTATCTCCTGTTTTTCCAGGAATGTTTGAGTTAGCTGTAAATCGTTTTCTTTCCTTAGAAAAAAGGCTTTTGAAAAATCCTAGTGTTTATCAGGAATATTGTACCTTTATGAAAGATTATTTGGATTTGCATCATATGGAGCTTGTGTCAGAAACTTCTCGTCCATTATCTTGTTACTATATTCCTCACCATGCTGTATTAAAACCTGATAGTTTGACTACCAAGTTGCGAGTTGTATTTAATGCTTCTGCTCGAATTGGAAATCAGAATTCTCTTAATCAGTGCTTGTTTACTGGAAAGAAACTACAACAAGATATTTTAACTATTTTATTGGGTTTTCGACTTCATAAATATGTCTTATCCACGGATATTAAGCAGATGTATAGGCAGATACGAGTTGAGAAAAGTCATTGTGATTATCAGAGGATTGTTTTTAGATTCTCTCCTGATGAAGAGTTACAGGAATTTCGGCTATTAACAGTAACTTATGGTGTATCGTCTGCTCCTTTTCTTGCTTTAAGGACTTTGTTGCAGCTGAGTGAAGATGAAGGTAGAGAGTTTCCCCTTGCCGCTGAAGTTTTGCGTACGAGTACTTATGTTGACGATATAGTGTGTGGTGGTGATACCTTAGAAATTGCGCTAGATCTTCGGAATGAGTTGATATCCTTGTTATCTCGAGGTCAGTTTGAATTGCGTAAGTGGTCGAGCAATGATATGCGATTATTAGAAGATCTACCGGAGTCGCATATTGGTAAGAAACCTATTTCCTTTGATGATAATAGTTGTTCGTCACCTCTAAAAATCCTTGGACTTGTATGGAATGCACAGTTGGATTGTTTTTCTTTTGAAGTGACAGCTCTGGACAAATCTTGTACTAAGAGAAGTATGTTGTCTGAATTGGCCCGAGTGTTTGATCCTGTAGGATTTCTAGCTCCCATGACTTTGTTCACGAAACACCTTATCCAACGTTTATGGTTGTCCGGAATCGACTGGGATGACTCTCCTCCAGACTCAATTTGTAAAGTTTGGGACCAGTATAAGGAACAACTGTTATCCCTTGCACAGCTTGAAATACCTAGGTGCATGTTCGTGTCCAGGTATATTTGTTGTGAGGTACATGGGTTTTGTGACAGTAGTGAAAAGGGTTATGCCGCTGTTATTTATTTGCGTTTTGTTCTACCAGATGGTCAGGTTTGTGTCTTTTTTGTTTGCGCGAAGTCAAAAGTGGCTCCCATAAGAACTGTAAGCATTCCACGTTTGGAGCTGTCCGCTGCAGTTCTACTATCTAAACTCATGCAGTTTGTAGTCAGAGTATTAGATCCTAAACTTAAAATCGCAAAATTTGTAGCTTGGTCCGATTCTCAGGTAGCTCTAAGTTGGATAAAATCCTCTCCTCATCGTTGGAAA
This sequence comes from Diabrotica virgifera virgifera, assembly GCF_917563875.1. Taxonomy (NCBI): domain Eukaryota; kingdom Metazoa; phylum Arthropoda; class Insecta; order Coleoptera; family Chrysomelidae; genus Diabrotica; species Diabrotica virgifera. The sequence goes on from NC_065449.1 coordinate 148,199,026, forward strand.
ACTTTTGTTTCTAACCGGGTTTCATATATACAGGAACGCCTTTCTCCTATAGTTGGTTTTATGTTCCTTCTGCTCAGAATCCCGCTGATTTGGCTTCCAGAGGTGTTTTACCTGCTCTAATGTTGGAGCAATCTCATTGGTTTGCAGGTCCTGAGTTTTTGTATAACACCGATCCCATTCCAGACGCTTCCTGTTGCTTTTCTGAGTGTGCTGAAATGCTTGATGAGGAGCGTACGGTAACTTTGGCTTGTGTTAATGATAATAATTTTCTTGAGAATCTATTGAATGACATTTCCGATTTCTCGTTTATACGACGACTTATAGCTTGGATCTTGAGGTTTGCTTGGAATTCAAGCTATTCATTCAATGATAAGAGAGAAGGTCCCTTAAGTTCAATGGAACTTTATGAGTCGTTGATTATGCTAGTTAAATATACTCAACATCGATATTTTGAAAGGGAGTTCGAGGGAAATGTTTTTTCCAAACCTTTGCGAAAGTTGTCCTGCTTTATCGATGATCAAGGAGTATTACGGGTTGGCAGTCGTCTTAGATATTTGTCTGTTTCGATTGATAAGAAATTTCCTTGCATCCTACCTCGCGAAAGTCCATTAACTTATTTGCTGATTGAGTATTACCATAAACGATACTGTCATGCTGGGCTGCGTACAGTTAGTTTTTTGCTTGCCCAGTCATTTTGGATTTTGTCTCCTAAGCGTGCTATACGCTCGGTTTTGTCAAAATGTATACAGTGTTGGAGGCCCAATCCTAGAAATTACCAACCTCCAATGGGTAACTTACCCCTAGTTAGAATTTCCCAGGTTAAACCCTTCCTGAATTCAGGTCTGGATTTTGGTGGACCGTTTTATGTTGTGATGAATCGCTATCGAGGAGCTAAATCTTGTAAGGTGTATCTTTGCCTCTTTGTTTGCATGGCCACCAAAGCTCTTCATTTAGAGTTAGCTAGTGATTTATCGAGTGAGACTTTTCTCTCTGCTTTGCAGCGTTTCATAGCTCGTCGTGGTAGGGTTGATAATTTATATTCTGATCGTGGCAGTAATTTTGTTGGCGCTGCTAAATACCTTAACCTCATGAAAAATGCTGCTTCAAATGAAAATATTTCCTTCCATTTTAATGCTGCATCTGCTGCCCACTTTGGCGGTTTATGGGAGGCGGGAATAAAGTCAGTAAAGACGCACCTAGCTCGCGTTATAGGCGATCAGATCTTGTCATATGAGGAACTAAACACGGTCGTAATTCAGATTGAATCGTATCTTAATTCTAGGCACTTGACCCCTATAAGTTCTGATCCTAATGATTTGTCAGTTCTAACGCCGGGTCATTTTTTAAATCTAGAACCTCTTTCGGCTGTGTTTGAACCTCTTGATGGAGCGTATATTCCTGCATCTCATTTGATGAGATGGAAGTTAATAAATCAAATGCATAAAACTTTTTGGGAACGCTGGAGCAAAGAATATTTGCATACTTTGCATCAGCGCAGTAAATGGACTTCATCCGATAATTAAAACCTATCGAACTAGGAACGATGGTCCTTATAAAGGATGATAATATCCCTCCGTCGCAATGGCGTTTGGGACGAATATCCCAAGTATTTCCGGGACAGGATGGAATTATAAGAGTTGCGGATGTTAAGACCACAAAGGGAATTCTTCGACGCCCCCTGGTCAAGCTGTGTCCTCTGCCTATCTAAATAATTCCTTAGTTTTTTTGTTGATCTTGTTATTAGCATGATATTGTTTAATTTTTTTTTGGGATTTATTCCAAAGTGCCATGATTTAAGTTATCTTTTTTTGTTTATTAGCTTGTAATAGTTTTAAAATGCACCATTCAAAGCTGCATTTTGGTGGGGGAGAATGTTGTATTTTCATTTAAATTTGAATTAACTTATTTACACGAGGAAGGCAAATAGTCCCAACTCTAGTTATTTTGCCTTTTATCGCGATAGAAAAGAGGTTTGCTTTAATGAGTGCAAAAACTGGAGCCTAGTAGTGTTCGTCAAAAGTAAGAGAAGCTAGTGCCTCTACAATGAATGGCTCGCAAGTTGTTCTACAATCAACAGCTCGTAAGTTGCCACTCAACCAACGGCTCGCTCGTTTGCCGGTGTAAAAGCCTAGCTGGTAAGGCTTTTTTCGTGTATGGACTTATTGCAGTGTTAGATGCAGCTGAGGGCCCTCTTGAAGACCAAATGCAGGGATTGAATTGGTAAGTGGACCTCTTTGCGCCTCATTTAATTTATCATTTTATTCTTTTTTGCTTGACTTTAAGTTTTTTATTGAACCGGTGTCGGAACTCCTTTAGAAAACAAAGAATCAGCCCCTATTTGAGATCCTAACATCAAAGATCGCACACCAGGTATAACATCATACTGTGTTTTTTCCTTAAAGTTCAGAACACTCTGTGGAATATTATAGCATAGATAAAATAGTGAAATTAAAACTCAATTGTAGCCTTAGGCTTGCTTAACATTTTCTTTTTTTGTTCATTTCCTTATGTTGGATAATAAAAAAGTTAGGTACTTTAACAACTATATTATAGCCATGTTCTTCATCAATACAGGGTGTTTTTAAATAAGTGCGACAAACTTTAAGGGGTAATTCTGCATGAAAAAATAATGACTGTTTGCTTTATAAAGATATGCCCGCAAATGCTTCATTTCCTATCTGATACGGGATGTTGAATTTTTTCTTACAAACTGACGATTTATTTGTTTAGTTATTGCTCATTTTTTGACATACAAATAAGAATTTTATATTCACCATTGGCGTGCATACGGGATGTATCTAAAATGTTTATACCCGTATGCACATCAATGACGAATATAAAATTCTTATTTGCATGTCAAAAAATGCGCAATACTACCTCTTAAAACCTACCAAATTTCATTTGCATATCTCAACCGGCTTTAAAGCAACAAATAAATCGTCAGTTTGTACGAAAAAATTCAACATCCCGTATCTCGGAAACGAAGCATTTTATAAAGCAAACGGTCATTATTTTTCATGCAGGATTACCCCTTAGGGCCGGTATTTCAACATTTCAACAACTACTTAAGCTTTTGCTTAGCTAAGCCTGTGCCAAAAATTAAGGAGAAACTTAAGCTAGGTGCCGTATTTCCATCATTTCCTTAACTAAACTCACGGTTCTTAGACATTACTATAAACATTTATTATAATAAAGTCTAATAACCGTGAACTAAACTGGTCCTCAACTGTCAAATTAATTGGTTTAGTACCTCTGAATACGTCAAAATGCCAGAACTAACTGTTCTGAGGTAAAAACCACTACTGTTGACATTTAATTTTATCTTGTTATCAATGTCATCTGTATCTGTCTTACTTTTACTTAATTTAATTTTGTGTACATGGTACATGTGTTGTTAGTGTATTGTCTATATTTTCTCTCGTTATATGTTTTGGTTGTTATTTTGCATAAGCAATAGAAGATCCGTCTTTGTAATTTTGTTTATTGGATATATCTCTTAAAATTACAATTTCTAATGTAAGTTTACTTTTGTAAAATAAAGATACCAAGCATTGTAGAAATAAATAATTTTCATGTGCCTACACCTTTCAAATGGAGTAAGAATTTTATTTTAATAATCGTTAATTATCCAATAATAACTTTATCACGCAAAAGTTGGTTTTAAAAATAACTCTAGAATTATTAATTTATAGAAATAACCTCAAAAAATAGAAATCAAATTTTAAGCAAAGGCTTAAACCAACTCCCGCGAGAGCTTAAAATTATTTGGTTTAAGCCTATGCTTAAGCCTCAAATTGAAGTGGAAATACAGGCATTTAAGCTTAAGGTCAGGCTTAAAGTAAGCTTTGGCTTAAGTGCGGTTGGAAATACCGGCCCTATAAGTTTGTCGCACTTATTCAGAAACACCTTTTATTGATGAAGAAAATGGTTAGTTGTTAAAGTACCTAACTTTTTTATTATACAATTTTTTTTTATTAATTTATTTATTAAGTATTTATTTATTTATTATTTTATATTAAGTAAATATGATGTACATATGTTCTTGGCTTGTGGCAGGTGTCGTCCATTGACGACTCTTTGGAATTTACCTAGCAGCTAGGTCTTCTGGCCAAAGTCTTTTCAGACGTCTGTCAACCAGTAGGGGTTGACTAATTCATCTATGAGAGGTTTGGGTGGTCTGCGCTGCGATTCATGTATCTTCTGAAGTGGTCAGCAATCACATCATTGATGAAGGGGATGTTGAGGTCTGCATGAAGGGTTTGGTTTGACACATACCATGGGGTTTTAGCTAACATACGAATAGTTTTTGACTGGAATGTCTGTAGTATTTTGGTATTGGATGGTTTGCTACAGCCCCACAGCTCGATTCCGTATGTCCACACTGGTTTGAGTATTGTTTTATAGATGGTCAGTTTGTTTTCTAATGAAAGTTGCGATCTTATGTTGATTAGCCAGCTCATATTTTTAACTTTTAGGTCGAGGTGTCGTCGTTTGGCTGATCATTATACAACATAAGCAAATGAATCAAAAAAGAAAATGTTAAGAAAGCCTCAGGCTACAATTGAGTTTTAATTTCAATATTTTATCTATGCTATAATATTCCACAGAGTGTTCCGAACTTTAAGGAAAAAACACAGTATGATTGTTACACCCGGTGTAAAATTACATTTACCTGTCTAGCAACAATATTATTACATTGATATTCTGAAATAATAAGGCTATAACATACTAAAAATCACTCAAATCGGACAACAGGTTTAGAAAATTCGAGACCTCAAACGTGTATAATTCATCGAGTGACCCAATTTTTTTTATAGTGAGTGTATAAAAAATAATTTGTCTAAAGTGGAAGTAGTAAGTATTTATATGGGCAAAAGGGCATGACGGTATACTGGGTAATGAGAAAGTGAATTGTTTGGTCAAAGATGCAATAAAAAAAGGTGAGATCCTGACTCAGATCTTATCGACAGATGCAATAAATTACGTCAAAGCTAGAATAAATAAAATATGGAAAAAACAATGGAAAAATATTTCAAGCATGCCAAAAAATTTATATTTTTTATAAATTGCCAAAACAAAATCAATATTTCTACTATCGTCAGATTAAAAACTCGACACGGAAAATATGAGGCACATCTGCACAAATTAGGAATAGTTAATTCATCAGTTTGTTTTTGTGATAATTTTTCGAACAGAAATTTGAATCATATTTTCTTTGAATGCAAAATTAACGAGAGAGATATATAAAGTTAAAAATGGTACGCCACTGAAATATTTCAAATTAAAAATCTTTCTTGAATTCCTCGTTCAATTTGTGACAAAAAATCTATCTTCCCATTTTTTCATGCGACGCACGCTTGGTTTTCATGCAAAAAATAAAACATCTTAAGAGGATGGACGTATTTTCGGCTATTCGAATGATGCTATTCTAATGAAGATTCATTTTTTTTCGAATTCTGAGAAAACTAATAAGTATTTTTGAAAAATTTAAACGCAGAATGAAAGATTACGTTATTGGCGAGGGCCGAAAGTCCCTGAGAACTTCTATAATGTTTATTTTAATAAGTTACAGGGGTGAAAAACTAAGAGAAAATTTAGTGTGATTTTTAATTTCAAATATCTCATACAAAATAAACTTTTTATTTATTCTAAGGGACTTTCGGCCCTCGGTAATAATTTAGTCTTTCATTCTGCGTTTAAATTTTTCAAAAATATTTATTGGTTTTTTCAGGATTCGAAAAAAATTACCACAATGTCCGTGGTAATATTTTCCAAATCTATCTTTGTCTTACAACGCACTCAGTCGAATAGAATATTGTCAGCATATTGTCAGTCAGCCAGTGACAATCAATGACAATTTTAAATATTTGACATGGCATCGGGAATATTTTAAGTTGTTGATTAAATAATATTGATATATACTGTATTTGATAAATAATTGATTTAAGAGCATACAGTAGCGATCAACAGGTAGCAACAAACGCGGTCCAAGATTGCGAAAGTTATGCGAACTTTCAAAAGAGAGGCAACAGTGCGTCGGTAATTTGACACTGACAGTGACGTTTATACTATCAAAAACAATAATTTTTATACACATAGGCGCGAAATGTTGCCAACTCAGTGACGTTCGATTTCTTGTTATAAGAAATCGATTTTTAGTAATTCCAATGTGACACAAAATGTAGGCACGGGATAAAAAAGTTTATTTGAAGAAAGTGTATTTTTATGTTTTTCTTAATGGCGGTACATTCTCCTTTTTCAATATTTTATTCAGTTATAGTGTAATTTCCACATACTGACATATTTCTGAAATTGGGCTCTGTACCGCCATTCTTTATTATATTACGAATATGTGTGCCAAATATCTCTACAAAATATTCAAAATTAGAGCCGCAATCTTGGAACGCGTTTGTTGCTGCCTGTTGATCGCTACTATTTGCTCTTAAGACGTGAACTTAAGGTGATACAGTAGCGATCAACAGGTAGCCAAAACGCGTTCCAAGATTGCGGCTGCAATTTTGAATATTTTTTCGAGATATTTGGCACACATATTAGTAATGTATTAAAGAATGGCGGTACAGAGCCCAATTTAAAAAATATATTAATATGTGCAAATTACTCTGTAATTAAATACAATATTAAAAAAACGAGCCTGTACCGCCATTAAGAAGAACAAAAAAATATACTTTCTTTAAATAAACTTTTTTATCCGATGCCTAGATTTTGTGTCATTTTGGAACTACTAATGAAATAAAAAATTTTAGTAGTTCCAAAATGACACAAAATCTAGGCATCGGATAAAAAAGTTTATTTGAAGAAAGTGTATTTTTTTGTTCTTCTTAATGGCGGTACAGGCTCGTTTTTTAATATTGTATTTAATTACAGAGTAATTTCCACATATTAATATATTTTTCAAATTGGGCTCTGTACCGCCATTCTTTATTATATTACAAATACGTGTGCCAAATATCTCGAAAAAATATTCAAAATTACAGCCGCAAACTTGGAATGCGTTTTCGCTACCTGTTGATCGCTACTGTTTCCTCTTAATAAAAAGTTATTTATTGTGTATTATTTGTGGAAAATCCAAGCAGAGAATACATCAGGATAATATATTCTGTGATCCAAGTATTTTGTTAAAGATGTTCAAAATTGTAAGCGTAACAATATATTATTAAAAAAATCACTTTAACCCTTTTCCTTTTTTCTCGATTGAGTATTAGTTTTTGTTGTACATATAAATTATTACAATCACTGAATACATAGTTAGTGAAAAAATTATCACATCTATTAACTGAATTAATAATTTGCAATTATACAAATAACAGTCATCCAAGAACATTCAAAAGCCATCTCTTTAAGTTAATGATGACATTTTCAAGTAAAATGACATTCTAGTAATGTTTACATATCCATACCAGTGTGAATTTTACTACACGTAATTTGCCGTGTAAAGACAGAAAAAATAGGGATGGCCGTAAAATATTTGCGAATTATGTACCGATGGCCTTAATGCTTACAAAGTTTTCGGCGAAGTTTCTATATGAATGTGTAGAACTTATTTCAAATACTTTGGAAGCGTTAAGATATTTTATTTTTTGCATGAAAACGAAGCGTCGCGGCGTCGTATGAAGAAACATGAAAATAGATTGTTTGCCAGAAATTGAACAGGGAATTCAAAAATTATTTTTAATTTAAAATATCTCAGAGGCTTACTATTTTTTTTTCTTTAAAAAATTTCAGACCCTTACCCGTACGCGCGCCAATAGTGAATATAAAATTCTTAATTGTGTGTCAAAACATGCGCAATAACCATGTCTTAAAACCCACTAAATAAATCTTAAATAAATCGTCAGTTTGTAATAAAAATTTTAACATCCCATATCTCGAAAACAAATGAAACTTCGAATAACAACATATAAGTTATTTTTGATTATTTGTACGTATATTAATTACACAGTCTTAAAGTTTGGCGCGTTCCTCTCCACTCACCCTGTATATCAACGAAAAAAAAAGTTGTTTTTGTCTTGTTTGGCCCCTAAAAACGATTAAAATCGAGAAAAATTAAAATTATAGCAGCCAGTCAAAAACGCGATCTCATTGGTCCTGACGTCATAAAGTTAAAAATGCTGAAGTTCCGTGCCATTAATTCATTACGTTTGATATTCGTTTACTTGTTGTAGTCGTTTTATGGTGTATCTCAGTTTTATAAATCTTTACAGTTGCTGTGAACTATATATTTCATAATATTCGAGTGTTTTTGTGAAGACATTTTTTTTTAAATCACCGAAGAGGATTTTTCTAAAGGGCAGTCTGATAACTTACCCATTATGAATAAAAAATCTTTATTATTATTAGTTTATTTTAATTTTATAGTAAAACAATTCCACAAAAATAAGTATTGTATAGGTAAATATTATTTCAATCTGTAATGTACATCTGAACCAGATTATACCAAAAGTTCTATTTTTTTTATTCAAAATACCTACACTTGATTTATTAAAAAAAAACTATTAAGGAGACAACACACATTAAATACTTACATTAAAATTATTTTCACATACATGAAGACACTAAGAATGAACTAAAATGTCTTTTATGCCCTCTCAACATGCATGTAACTACTTTATTAAACGCTGTTTCTTATCGACTGGTAATCTAATATTTTATTAGGAGTTTTAATGGTTGAACTTTAACACAATGGTACTAAACAACATTTATAGTATTTACTTTTATTTTCCATAATAAACACACAATTCAATACTATCTCTTCAAAAACTGTATCAAATTCCAATATACACAAAATGGTACATACTTTTATATGAGACAGGAAATGTCATAACAAAATATTACGATATGACGTCACAAGTGTTCGTGCGCTTTTTCGATCATTTGAAATTATTTAAACACACAAAATATTTTAAATTTGTACTTCTTACTTTACTTTTTCGTGTCTGGATCCGACTACAGTTTTTCTGCCCAATATCGGGCTACGTCTACACCCTTTGTATTTGCGAGCCATAAATCATCGAGGGTGCACTGTGATGGGCAAAGTCAGCATACTCTCAGATGCTCCACGCTCTGTATTTCCCCACATTCACAAAGTGCGTCGTTATCTGTCTTGATGCCCCATTCAAAAAGGTACTGTTTTACAGGGGCAACTCCTGTGCGTATTCGGTTGAGTGTCCGCCAGGTTCTCCAGTCCAGGTTCATTCCATTAGGTCGTTCTGGATGTAGGGGGAACAGTTCGGGTGGTTCGACGCTGACATTTCTCATAAATCTTTTCCTTGATTTAAGTCGGCCGATTCCTGGCAGTCCGTCAAACCCGTATAATTGGTGCCTTTCATCGAAAGTTTGCCTGAACTTCTCCACATATTGTGATGCGCATCTACGGTCGTCTGGTGATGCGAATCCAGCTACCCGGTACAGTAATGGTAGAGGGGTAGGCTTCATACAACCGGTAATTATTCTACATGTTTCATTTAACGCCGTGGTGACTTGTTGGGCGTGTCTAGATCTACCCCAAACGGGACAAGCATATTCCCCTGTTGAGAAACATAAGGCCTCAGCTGTTGACTTTAAGACCTGGGGGTTTGCACCCCACTTGCTCCCTACAAGATTCCGGAGAAGGTTGTTTCTCGTAGAAACCTTTTTTCTTGTGCTCTGACAGTGGAATATATACGTTAGTGACCGGTCTAGTATCACTCCAAGATATTTGGGCCTATCAGTATGTTCCAAGCGTTGTCCCTCCCAAGAAACATTCAGTTTTATATGCGCCAGATGGTTGTTGAGGTGCAATGCACATACTTGGGTTATTCGCGGTGTGCAAGTACTTGGAAGGGGAAACGAGAAACGACCCTGCGCGAGTCGCGGAGAAATATTGCAACTATCTTAAATAATTCATATTGTCAATTGAAATTGTCAAATTGACGTATATTTCATACCTTCTGTCAATGAAGCAGAAAAATTATATATTGCTCCACAATATTGATATGATATGCAATTATTATATAAAGGTAAATTTAATTAATTTTATTTTGCTTGCAGTACTGCATTTTAATAACTAATTTTATTTACTACATACAATTGTTGACGTTTTCATAACATAACCTGAATCTTATTTTTTCTTCTTATTATTTTTTTGGACTATGGCCTTGACAATTATCCAGTAACCAGGACTAATATAATTGGCCAATATAATTAAAAGTGCGAATTTTAGTATAGAGCGTAGAAATAGGGGTCGCTTTGCCGAACTTGCACGGTCCCAATAGTAGGGTTTGGCTTTAATGAGTTTTGTTTGTAGTAAGTTGACATCATGTTTAAAGCCTCTTCCATTGTCGACTCTACTTGTGTGAGTGTTTTCTCCTTTACGGCGATACCAAGGTCGCCAGCGTACACAAAACTCTCAGTCCGAGGGTGCATTGGTTGGTCATTGGTGTAGATGTTAAATACGGACGGCGCCAGAACGCTTCCTTGAGGTAGGCCATTTTTTGGGGTTCTCCATCTGCTTTTCTTTCCATTTAGCACAACGTAGAAGCGTCTATTACACAACAGTGATCTAATTATATTTACCAGGTCATAGTCAAGCACAGTGTTATAGATCTTAGTTAGCAACAGGGCGCGATGATATATATCCACTGATTATCTTACTTACTCTAAAGTAATTAGGGAATTAAAACTTGAGACTGTCATTTTCAGGTTGGGCGTACATTTACGCTCCTGTTATGTCTATGTCTCGGATGTTGTTTTTTGATGGAATGTGTCTAAAGATATTCAACCTCTCATCTTTACCGATGAGCCCACGGAGGTTGAAGAGGGCGAAACACATTTCTAAGAACTGGTGTTTGGATCTTTGATTCTATTCGAAAAATTTTTCCCTGCCAGAAATAGTGGATGTGTGAGTTATTCGTAAGGGGATTTTTCCACATTCTCTATTTCATTTGTTTGATTTCGTACGAGTGGTCGTTAAACCAGTACCTGTGGATCTTTTGATCACTGAGTGTGTTTCAAAGATCTACATCTTTTGTTTTTTCATAAACATTATCTTACTTACTCTAAAGTAATTAGGGAATTAAAACTTGAGACTGTCATTTTCAGGTTGGGCGTAGATTTACGCTCCTGTTATGTCTATGTCTCGGATGTTGTTTTTTGATGGAATGTGTCTAAAGATATTCAACCTCTCATCTTTACCGATGAGCCCACGGAGGTTGAAGAGGGCGAAACACATTTCTAAGAACTGGTGTTTGGATCTTTGATTCTATTCGAAAAATTTTTCCCTGCCAGAAATAGTGGATGTGTGAGTTATTCGTAAGGGGATTTTTCCACATTCTCTATTTCATTTGTTTGATTTCGTACGAGTGGTCGTTAAACCAGTACCTGTGGATCTTTTGATCACTGAGTGTGTTTCAAAGATCTACATCTTTTGTTTTTTCATAAACATTATCTTACTTACTCTAAAGTAATTAGGGAATTAAAACTTGAGACTGTCATTTTCAGGTTGGGCGTAGATTTACGCTCCTGTTATGTCTATGTCTCGGATGTTGTTTTTTGATGGAATGTGTCTAAAGATATTCAACCTCTCATCTTTACCGATGAGCCCACGGAGGTTGAAGAGGGCGAAACACATTTCTAAGAACTGGTGTTTGGATCTTTGATTCTATTCGAAAAATTTTTCCCTGCCAGAAATAGTGGATGTGTGAGTTATTCGTAAGGGGATTTTTCCACATTCTCTATTTCATTTGTTTGATTTCGTACGAGTGGTCGTTAAACCAGTACCTGTGGATCTTTTGATCACTGAGTGTGTTTCAAAGATCTACATCTTTTGTTTTTTCATAAACATTATCTTACTTACTCTAAAGTAATTAGGGAATTAAAACTTGAGACTGTCATTTTCAGGTTGGGCGTAGATTTACGCTCCTGTTATGTCTATGTCTCGGATGTTGTTTTTTGATGGAATGTGTCTAAAGATATTCAACCTCTCATCTTTACCGATGAGCCCACGGAGGTTGAAGAGGGCGAAACACATTTCTAAGAACTGGTGTTTGGATCTTTGATTCTATTCGAAAAATTTTTCCCTGCCAGAAATAGTGGATGTGTGAGTTATTCGTAAGGGGATTTTTCCACATTCTCTATTTCATTTGTTTTATATCCACTGATATATATCACGATATATATCGTGATATATATCATGATACTTATATTATAAATATCGTGATATATATCAGTATTTTATTTCGTACTAATTTTTACATAAGAAGGCATTATGGCAAATGCTAAGGACTTTCTAGAAAGATTGCATCCTGTTTCAGTGGCAGTTGATAGAATGCAACGAGACTCAACGACAATTACTGTCGCCGTAGAAATTTGGATTCAACTGGAAAAAGATCTGAGTGATCAACCAATTCAAATTAAGAACGTTTATTACAAAAGGAGGAATATGGCTCTAGGTTCGCCTCATTTTTTGGCAAACTTACTGGACCATCACTTTTTGGAAGAAAGACTTACTGCCGACGAAAAAGAACAGGCTTATGAATATTTAAGTTCAACACAGATTTTGTTCCGTTTGTAATGGCCCTAACTTCGAAGTCTAAACCTTTTCCGTCTTTCATGTATGGTCCAAATTTAAAAAAAAAAATCTCCATTATTATGGTGGAAGTCTGTTCCAATCGCTGAATCTGCTTGGCCTGATAAAAACATATTTCTCGAACGAATTAACCAATTACTTACAGCAGTAGCCTCAACAGCAGGCATTGAAAGGTGCTTTTCAAGCTTTGGACTTGTGCATTCCAAATTACAAAATAATTTAGGAACAGAAAAGGCTGCTAAACTTGTATTCATGTTTAAATATTTAGACAGTACTTCATACCAAAAACATGACAATTTGGAATGGATTTGGCCTGAACAAGAAACTGAAAGAAGGGAAAATGAAGCGGCAGAATTAAGTCTTGGGTGCTTTACTGGTTTTGATTCAGACACTTCCGATGTTGAACCTTCATCTTAATTAATTTTCTAAATGATTTTGTTTTTTAAATGTTCAGAATTTTAAGTTATTTTGGAAAAATAGAAATACCTATGATTATGTTAATGTTTTCAATATTTTTAGTTATTTAGTTGTTACTTAGATACGCCTATCATTTTGTTTTCTAACATACTACCATACGTACCTTTATATTTTTGACACAAATTTTTGTATTTTTTATTTAAGTAAAAATATATCTTTTATTACAGCGGTTCTCAATCTTTTTGTGTCATGTACCACCAAATACTTTTTATTATTTTTGGTACCACCTAACTGAAATACATATCTAACTAGGTGATCTAATTAACTATAATAATGGTGCTGATTTTGGCTGTTTTTGCGTTTTGTGTACCACCTCAAAAAATGAAATGTACCACCAGTGGTACATGTACCACAGATTGAGAACTGCTGTTTTATTAGATATGTATTTTTTATTTAAAGTAAAAATATATCTGCCTTTATTATTATTTAATATATAAAACTGCCTTTATTATTATTTTAAAATATATCTTTTATACTGTTACATTCTACAATTAGAGTCTTATTTTGGTCAATTTAGTTTCTCTATTGAAATGTTTTCCAAAATATCATAAATATCATATAAATATCACATTGTGGATATATATCGGATATATATCATATATATCCGATATATTGATATTTATATAAATATCATGGATATTTTGTGCCCTTGTTAGCAAGGTTATGTGGTTTATCGTATCATAGGCCGCTGTGAGGTCTATCAAGGCTACTTCCACTATCTCGCTCTGCTCAAATCCCTCCTCTATGTGCTCTGTTAGGTTCAGCACCTGGCCTGTGCATGATTTACCTGGTCTGAAGCCTGCTTGTTGTGGGATTAGTTTTGCATCTAATGTTTCCTGGATGCAGTTCAAAATGAGGCGTTCATACAATTGATATAAATGACATAGAAGAGATATCGGACGATAGCTACTCGGTAGTTCAGGGTCTTTACCAGGTTTCAGAAGGGCTACTACTTTTGATTTACGCCAAATTTGTGGAATCTGGTAGGTAGAGCGACAGATGTTAAATAGATCGAGCACCCATTGCCTCGCTTTTTGCCCGAAGTGTTTTATCTGCTCTGTTAGGATTTCGTCCACCCCAGGGGATTTTCCATTTTTCATACAGTCAATACCATTTTTAAGCTCTTCAATTTTAAATGGGTTTCGCAAGAGGGTTGTTTCCTGGTCTTGAGTTCTTATAATCTTTGGCGTTTCGCAACGATTGTTTGTTTTGCCATTCAGAAGCCGTTGGTGGGGTATCTGATTTGGCTTTATTGCACATGGCTCTTTCACCTCTGTGGGATTACCATTAAGTTTTTTGATCATATTCCAAGCCTGCTTATTACTGTGCGTCATATCCATTTTACTTAAAGTCTCGCTCCACCGTTCTTGTCTGGAGGCGCTTAGTATTTGCTGCAGTCTCTCCCCTATCTCTGCCGTAACTTCGCTAAATGGGTTCTTTACTATATTCTTCGGTGTACTTTGTCATAATGTCTTTTGCTTCATCGTTCAGACCAGATATGTAATGTTGTTGACATCCTCTGGGTATGTGTTTACTAGAGGTTCGTTTTACAAGTTAAATGAACGCATCATAGTTGTACTTCTAAGTTATTATGAGTTTTTGAGGCGTGAAATTGGACATTATTATACACTCACCGGCACAAAATTCCGCCACTAAAATTTTTTGATTAAGTTTGACAATTTATAACTTTATTATTTGTACTCCGATTTTCAAGATTCTTGCATCAGTTTGTAGATACATGTATTGATATAGTTTGGTATTATTCCGGTAACAAGAGTTTTGCTTATACGGCATTATACAGGGGTGAATGGAAGTGTTGTATTTTCTTTTAACTTTAAAAAATTCTGTGAAAAAATAGAATAGCTGATTTTGTTTCATAGTCCTGTCATATTATCCTGGAGGCATAACTAAAATTGTTTTTTTTTAATTATCCGAATATCTTTTCTTATAAGAGCTGTACCATTTTTTGTAAATAAAAACACTGATTGACTCATAAAATATAGGCTGGATTGATTTGAGTGGCCCGCATGCAGCCCAGATCTCAATCCTATTGAGCATTTATGGGAAGAATTAAAAAAGCTATTCGCCGTCATCCTAGGCTAGAAAATTTGGTACAGTTATGGCCCTGGTAGAGGAATATCGGGCTATTCTCCATGTAACATAGTACGTTAACCCTTAGCATTGAATAAAATATTATAAGTATAGTTTATAGTAATGTAAATATGTTTCGGCATTGACCGGTATTGACCTTATGATTTATTGTATATAAACGAACCAAAGAATTGACGAGACATTCAGATCAATCGATTAGTCACGATGAAGCAATAATACCTTAGTTATTGTTTACCTATATACTGTTGTTTAATTATTTAAACGAACGCTGTGAAGTTCAAATATATTTATAAAGTGAAAATGGTATATTATTATACATCCCGCACTTAGGGCACAATAGCTCAACCACCAGACCTAGTACCACGTCATGGCGATCCGCCTAATTGGAAAAGCATGCTAAGCTCCAGCCTTTTGGACCCGAAGGGAAGTACGCAGAAAATAGTTGTTATAAACTAGAAATGGGAAGTAAAACCAATCCAATAGAGAAACGAACCAAAGTCGACACAGGGGAGAAACTTTAAGAGGACAATCCAAAGAAGCAATCCAGGTGTAAAGAGACAAGGTAAGAATTTATCCTATTTTTATACTTCCTTTATCGAACTTTTATTATTATTTTAAAATTTTTATTATCATGATGGACCGAGTTTAAGGTATTGACATTATTTTATAGGGATTCTAAAATATAATATTCTTTAATATTCATTGACATGACATTTTACTAATGATTTAACTTAATATAACATAATATTTTTTTTAATATAATGAGCAATGATTAGATTTACTTTAAATGTCGGCTAATTGGGAAACTTTTGAAAATAAATTAGATAGCCTGTTAAAAGAAAGTGATAAACAGAGTAAAAGAGCATTGAAAAAAGCAATACCCAAAAATATAGAAGTACGATTGGACATAATCAGCAACCTAATCACTACATATAACGAGTTCATTGCACTGGTAAGCAAAAACGAAGGAATCCTTAACGACGCTCAGCGTACTATTTGTAGCAATTATTTCTGCAAAATCAGGGATAAGGTTATCAGAACTTTCCAAGCTCTAGACTTAAGGATAATAGTTCCCGAGACGATTACACAACATATAAGAAAATATATAGTGGAAGCACAGGACCACAGCGAAACTGAGGAAAATATGGCCTTAAATATGAACGACTTTCTAACTACAGCGAGTAGGGTGTTGCCCAGAGAATTCGATGGAGAAATCGGGAAGCTGCAAGCATTCGTGGATGCATTAGAATTCGTAAAATCGATACAAGAAGGGCACGAAAATACAGCAATAACACTGGTAAAATCAAGGCTTATTGGAAAAGCGAGAAGTCTAATCACGACAGAGGATTCCATCGAGAAAATTATAGACACATTAAAGAAAAATATAAAAGGAGATAATCCTAAATTGGTAATAGCCAAGCTGAATAGGAAGAAACAAGCCCATAGGGACGCGACAACATACGCTACAGAAATAGAAGAATTGGTAGAACAACTGAAAACAGCGTATATAGCGGAAGGAATGCCCGGAGACCTGGTTAGAAAATACGCGGCAGAAGCAACAGTCAATACATTGACGCGAAATGCAAGTTCGGAAAGGGTAAGGATAATAATGGAAGCAGGGAAGTTTGACACACCACAGGAGGCGTTGACAAAATTTTTGTCAATAGACACGTCAGATGAGCAGCAGAATAGAGTGCTGAACTATAAGACCAACTTTAGAGGAAACAGTAGTAGAGGTCAGGACAGAAATTGGAATAGAAACAATTATGACAGACAGCAAGGAGAATGGCGAAATAACAACGGTACTAGATATAGAGGAGACCCAAGATATAGGAGAAATCAGGAATATTATAATAGGGGAAACAGTAGATCAAATTTTAACAGAGCAAATAATGCCAATATTAGAACTTGCGAAAGCGAGAGTACAAGCGAAAATTCGCCTGAGGAAACGCAGTTGGGGTTTTGAATGGAAATAGGGTTAGGGTCAATCCCAACCGTCTCACAAAAGAAAGTAGCCATTATATTTACAACTTTGACTTAACACTCTCTAACTTTGTAGAAATTTACACAAAAATATCGAATAAAATACACACATTTATACTGGATACAGGAGCAGATATTTCCTTATTAAAAATTGAGGATGATTTCCCACGCCAAGCAATACAAAGAAACTCAATAGTCAAAATAAAGGGAGTTACGCAAGGAGAATTACAAACGTTAGGGAGAGTAGACACTTTACTAAACATAAATGGAAACACTTTTCTTCATAGCTTCCAGGTAGTTAGGAAAGACTTTCCGATACCCACAGATGGAATAATCGGGAGAGACTTCATAACCAAATATCAATGTATGTTAGACTATTCCAACCTGAAACTACACGTAAAAACTGACGATGATTATTACATTAGTCTTAATATTCTTGATAACACAAATCAGAACAACATAGCAATTCCACCGAGATGCGAAATTTATAGATTAATCAATGGATTTAAAGGTATAAATGAGAATATAGTCGTAGAACAACAGGAAATTATACAAGGAGTTTTCATAGCAAGATCGATCATTTCAAGGAAAAACCCATATATCAAAATTTTGAATACAAACTATGAGAGTGCGATTATCAATACAAATGACATCAAAACATTGGAGCTGAACCTATTCAACATATATAAGGTAGAGAATGTTATGGAAAACAGGAAGAAAATATTGCAGGAATCACTGAATCTAGAAGTTCCTGAGTATGCGAAAGAGAAACTAGTAGCCTTGTGTGAAGATTTTGCAGACATCTTTGCATTAAAAGACGACATATTAACACATAATAATTTTTACGAACAGAAGCTACGGGTGAAGGATACTACCCCAGTATATATTAAAAATTATCGTACCCCACATTTTCAAACATCGGAAGTCAACGCGCAGGTAAACAAAATGCTAAAGCAAGGTATCGTAGAACCTTCAACGTCGGAATACAACAGTCCAGTAGTTTTAGTACCTAAAAAATCAATAGACGGAAGCAAGGCGTGGAGATTGTGCATTGATTTTAGACAACTTAATAAGAAGTTAGTAACAGATAAATTCCCGTTACCGCGCATAGATGCAATTCTAGATCAATTAGGAAGATCTAGGTGGTTTTCAGTCCTGGACCTAATGTCAGGTTTCCACCAAATCCCACTAGAAAAAGCCTCAAGAAAATACACCTCCTTCAGTACAGAGAAAGGATCATTTCAGTACATAAGATTACCGTTTGGGTTAAACATAAGCCCAAATAGCTTTTCAAGAATGATGTCGATAGCATTCTCAGGATTGACACCCGAAAAAGCATTCCTATATATGGACGATATAGTTGTAATAGGCATATCAGAAAATCATCACTTAACTAACTTAAGAAAGGTATTCGAAACATGCCGGAAATTCAACCTAAAGCTAAATCCTGAAAAATGCCAATTCTTCCGAAAAGAGGTTACTTACTTAGGGCATGATTTATCTCAAGACGGCGTACGACCAGATAAAGCAAAATATTCGGTAATTGAGAATTATCCTACCCCTACAAAAGCTGATGAAGCAAAAAGATTTGTAGCTTTTTGTAATTATTACAGACGATTTATTAGGAAATTTGCAGAAATTTGTATACCGCTAAATAGATTGGCAAAGAAAAAAGTGAAATTTGAATGGTCGACAGAGTGCGAAAATTCTTTTCAGAAGCTAAAACTGGCATTAACAAACCCTCATATACTTCAATATCCGGACTTCAACAAACAATTTATTTTGACAACGGATGCATCTAATACAGCATGTTCAGCAATTCTGAGTCAAAACTATGATGGTATAGATCTACCCATAGCATATGCATCACGTGCCTTCAAGAAAAGTGAAATCAATAAGCCTATAATTATGAAAGAACTGCTAGCTATACATTGGGGCATAAATCATTTTAAATGCTATCTATATGGGGCACCGAAATTTATTATTAAAACAGATCACAAACCATTGACCCATCTGTTCTCCATGACAGAACCTACATCTAAACTCACAAGAATTAGGCTAGATTTGGAGGAATACAACTTTGACATACACTACATCACAGGAAATAATAACTACGCTGATAGTATTTCAAGAATATCCGTGGATCAGCTGAAAGACATATATTGATAATACTCATATCTTGGCAATAACAAGGGCCCAAGCAAAAAGAAATGCAGGGTCTAAGGTAGAGTGCGGAAAGCCCGTCCCGAATCAAGCAAAGATTAACACTCACAGTCAGGGAAAAGCTGTAAGGAAGGTACTAAATAATTTAGAAGCACATAAGCTACCAATCCTGTCTTTTGTAGATAACCGTATTTCTCTCGAGATGAACATACGGATCAGAAACAGGATACGGGTTTGCGAAAGACTGCCTACCAATTTTACCAACTTTGATTTAGGTCAAGCGTTGGGAAAGCTTAATAAGCTTGCGGAGGCTAGAGGAATCAAAAGAATAAAAATATATACGAATGACGTTATTTTCACAAACTGCACAATCACAGAATTTATAGAGAAAGGAAATAAAGTATTAAAAAATATAGAAATATGCATTTGCGAAGTACCTAGAACAATAACGGAGAAAAAAGAAAAACAGCAATTAATAGAGACCTATCATAACCACCCGATGTTTGGAGGCCATGTAGGGAATAATAGACTAATAAAGAAACTAAAAGCAAATTTTAAATGGAAAAATATGGAAAACGAAGTAAGACTGTATATCAAGAATTGCCACAAATGTCAAGTAAACAAACCAAAGAAAGGCCATACAGAGGAATTCGTAGTAACGGACACTTCCGAGAAACCATGGGATATAGTGTATATTAGTGATGTAACGAATGTCATTTTTTGAACATTCGCGAATACGAATGCGAATGCGAATATCTGCTACCGACATTCGCGAATGCGGATGCGAATGCGAATATTCAGTTTTTTTTAATTTGTTTCTATTTTTGTAATGTTTCCAAAGTAATGAAAAGTTCATTGATATTTAGTGTAAATCAATCTGAATCTTAAGCTTTATTACATAATACCAAATAATAAAAAAATGAAGGCTGATAATGTGATTATACAAGGTTAAGTTCTATCTATCTGTTGCCCTTCATTTGTCCAAAGTTGAACGTAGGCCTCCCCCTTATTTTTCCACTCTTCTCGGTTCAGTGCTAATGCTGTCGATCTGGTCCCTGTGTATCTTTTTAAGTCATCCAATCATCTCGTCTGTGGTCTGCCCCTTCCTCTTTTGTAGTCCTAAGGTCTTCAGTGAGTTATCGCTTCCTTTAAGTTACCTTTTCTTAATAAAAAAAGATAAGAAGTGAATAGATTTTGATTTTATTAACCTAATATTATCTTAAAATTATTTTTTTTTCTGGTTTTCATATTCGCAAAACATTCGCACAAATTTCGCGAATGCGGATGCGAATGCGAATATGCAAAAACATGCGAATATTCGCGAATGCGAATGCGAATACGAATATTCGTTACATCACTAGTGTATATTGACACGGTAGGCCCATTCCCACGGAGCAGAGAAGGAAATCGGTATTGCATAACAATGCTCTGCGAACTGACGAAATACGCAGTAAGTATCCCGGTGCAGGACAAGGAGGCGCATACAATAGCTAGGGGTATATTCGAAAACTTCATACCCACTTACGGGCTAATGAAACAAATAAGGACGGATCAAGGGACGGAATACAAAAACGAAATAATGTCGAGTTTGACGAAAATGCTCAACATCCAACATAACTTCTCGGTAGCTTACCACCCTCAATCGATAGGAAGCTGCGAAAAATTACATCGCACACTTAACGAGTACGTCAGGTGTTTCATCAACGAAGGTAAGGATGACTGGGATGAGTGGTGTAGAATGTTCACATACTGTTACAACACCACCCCCAATTCATACCATGGGTACACACCTTTTGAATTAGTATATGGGAGGCCAGCAAATATACCTGAGAACCTCACCTCTAACATCCAACCATGCTACAATATAGACGCATATTATAATGAGCTTAAGTATAAACTTCAGTTTGCGCATACCAGAGCCCGCAAAATTTTAATACAACAAAAAATAAACAGGCAGGGGCAAAGCCAAATCGTAGCATCACCTCAGAAATTCAAAGTAGGTGACTTAGTCTTAATTAAAAACGAAGAGAACACCAAATTCGATTCATTGTACAAAGGTCCATATAGGATATCAGAGATAGGTAAAGTAAATTGCAAAATTGAGTTAAAACCGGGAAAAATAAAGGAAGTTCATAAGAATAGGCTATATTCATACAAGAAGTGAATTAGTGTGAAAGAAAGACTAAAATATATTTAATTTGTAAATAAGATTTAATCTGCTTATAAAATAGGTACCAATTTATTAGAATAAGGAATAATATAAATATTTTATTGCTATATTTTGGATAAAAATAGGATTTCTGTTAAGTTAGGGTGATAATATAGTTGAGGACTTATATCTGACGATATAAGCCCTCCTCTCTAAAAGGGGATGATGTAACATAGTACGTTAACCCTTAGCATTAAATAAAATATTATAAGTATAGTTTATAGTAATGTAAATATGTTTCGGCATTGACCGGTATTGACCTTATGATTTATTGTATATAAACGAACCAAAGAATTGACGAGACATTCAGATCAATCGATTAGTCACGATGAAGCAATAATACCTTAGTTATTGTTTACATATATACTGTTGTTTAATTATTTAAACGAACGCTGTGAAGTTCAAATATATTTATAAAGTGAAAATGGTATATTATTATACATCCCGCACTTAGGGCACAATAGCTCAACCACCAGACCTAGTACCACGTCATCCAGGCAAGAATAACACATCTGTATTCGATGCTAAACAGATTGCGAGCAGTCGTTGCTACAAAAGGTGGACATACCCGCTATTTAATTGTTTTGTTGTTAATTTTGTTTTGTTTTGTAAATTTTAGTGCGTTTGATATTTTTAATTAAATAAACCTTCAAAGCAGTGTTTTTATTTACAGCTCTTACAAGAAAAGAGATATTCGGATAATTCAAAAAACAAAACCTTAGTAATACCTTCAGGATAATACAAAAGGACTATGAAACAAAATCAGCTATTCCATTTTTTCACAGAATTTTTTAAAGTTAAAGTTAAAGGAGAAAAAACAACGCTTCTATTCACCCCTGTATCTAAGCAACATTCTTTTGTTACCGGAATAATAACAAACGACATCAATACATGTACCTACAAACTTATGCAAAAATCTTGAAAATCGGAGTACAAATAATAAAGTTATAGATTGTCAAACTTAATCAGAAATTTCCGGTGGCGGAATTTTGTGCCGGTGAGTGTATATTAAAACAAAAATGTGCAAGTTAACTATTGCGTAAATTTGTACAATTTTTATTAGTTAATTTTAGTTATTTAATTATTCCATCTAGAGATGGACTTACAACTCTGTAAATAATTATTAAGTTTTCCTGGACGCCATTTTTATTGTAATTTTATACGCTCATAAATCTGAGTCCATTCGAAAGTGCGATTCTTACTTGGCCAACTGATAATCAATAAATTAGACTTCTAGAGTTAAAAGTGTGTCTTACCTGTGATTGATGATTATTTCGTTTAAGAAGTTGGCTTGCACCTCCACTCATAGACCTGGAAATTTCTTCTAAAAACCTGTAATCGCTGAGCAAATCAGTATTGGAAAATTTAGCAGAAGAAATAAACTTTGTAGGATCTCTTATGCCATCACAATTTAGTTCTAATTTATGAATCTTACTACACTTCAATGCACATGTTTTTACTTCGCATTTTGGACATGTGTATTTTGCACTTGAGACTCCACATACTTCACATTGTCCCAATCTGAAATGATTAGAGTAAATATCCAATAAATAGTAAATAACAAAAAATGGTATGCTTTTACAGGGCCCCGTAACCGAGCGTGCAACGCGTGCGATGTACAGGGTGTCACTCCAAAAGGGCTCCATTACAATTTTTTGGCATATATTTCATACTAGTGACGTCATCCACCTGAGCGTGATGACGTAATGGATTATTTTTTAAATGGGAATAGGGGTCGTGTGGCACCTCATTTGAAAGGGTGTTCAATTCTCTATTCAGTAAAATAAACAATAATGTCATTATTTATACAGGGTGGCCAGTAGATATTCTATACCAATCCTGGAGCACAGTAGGGTGGGGAAACCGGTTAGACCGGTTCCGGTCAAGGTCAAGGCCAATGTCACAGTCAATTCAAGATCATTTGAAGGTCACAATCAAGGTTATTATTGTAATAAAAACTTTTATCAAAAAATAATACTTTATTAACTATTCATTACACTGTTAGACATATGTTTTATATTTTCAAGCGCAGACTTGCATAAATGACAACTAGATTGCGCCGGTGCTGAACCTTCGAGCTCTGTTCTCCACTCAGGACGATTAAAATGTACATAACATGGAAGACGAGTCTGAACCTCAAAATCTTGAACTGCTTTCTTGGGTAATTTAGACCAAAATTGAAGTAATTCCCACGGATGTACATATTTTCTAAAGTATTGTAGGGTAAAGTTTTCTAATTCTTCTGCTGTAAACTTATACAACGGTTTTTGCGGATGTTGACCCATAATGAAAGCTTTGTAACAACACTCCATTACTATTGAAGGTTTATGTCCTTAAACATCAAACGTATCTACTTTTATATTGTAAATCAAGGTCACCTCTGAGACATGCGCAGTAATTCAAACGTAGACTACATAAATTGCGGATAGTTGTAGGGATCTTTAGTAAATTTTGTTCTTCGTGTCCAGTCATTTAGTAAATTTTGTTCGTCGTGAGAAGATATCAGTCAGAAAGGTAATAAATATTTTTTAGTCAATATTGTTGCTAACTTTATTAATTTTAGTCATGTATGTGTGTGGTAGAAAAGTACTCGCTGTCGTTGAAGCAATTAGAAACTTGAAATGGGTTTTTAATGACAATGCGGATAATTTTGAGTACGAAGCCGAACGAGCTGCAATAAGAACAAGAGGGTACACGGTAGATGAGTGTAACGAAGAAGCCACCAAATACCACAAGGGAGCAAGAATATGTGAAGACTATCTCTCTGACGTGATATGCATGTGTTGCTTTAAAAAAAAATAAAAAATCTAGGGCTGACTGATTTCTTAAATGACTTCAAAGATGTTCTACCTACTGAAGATGAAGGGGTAGATACTGTAAATACATGTAGATATAATTAATAAATAGTATATTTTACTTTGTAGTTTTCATTTCAAAGCAACATATCGTTCAAATTGGAGGAATTTATGAAAAAGATCAAGGAACTAAAGGAAAAAATAAAAAAATTTGAAGATAAACAAATAATCTTTTTTATGTCTTTTAGTAAACTGCACTTAAGTAAACCGTATACTATGTAATTGTGTTAATAAAATGTTTAATACTAATTGACTGTTTTATTTATAATTATTAAGAAATAAAACAAAAAAATTATGTAATATATTTTTATTTTTGCATTAAAAAAGTATCATACAACCAAAATACATTAGATAAAGCACAAATACATTTTTCACTATTATGATAAAAACAAGCAGGTTCCTTAACTTCTAATGCTGGTTGTTCATCAAATTCGTATAAAGGAACAGCAATGTATTTTTTTAAATAATTTTTCTTTTCCAAACCTTTGACGTAAACTGCATCGGCGTTTCTTGTAATATCCTTTATAATATTTGCAAAATGATAAAGGGGTGTCGAACCAAAATTCCAATCAATGCAGTGATGATTTCTTGTTAACCAAGTTGCCTGTCTATGTAAATCGGGAGATAACATTCTAATCGGAAACGGAGACTTAAACACGTAATGGCAAATTTGTGTTCCATTGAAAGCAGCTAGTTCTTTAACTATAAATTTATTATTTTCTATTTTAAATCCTTGAACGTCTATTACTAGCTTCATCGTAACAACTGACATCCTGAATAAGATGCAACCCTTTTATTGTTGTCTTAAAATTTTGGTTAAAGGATTGTAAGAGAATTCTTTTTCATGTAATATTAGACAATATGCGGAAACATTATTTCCCACAGATTTACTGGTTTCAAACTCTATTCCCAGAACAACAGAACCACTTTGAATAATTTCTTTTTGTCTTGAACAGTCTGTATGAACTATGGAGGCATTATTTTTAAATTCCTCTGGAGTAAATATTGGTTGATTAGTTTAAAGGTGATAATAAGATTCTTGGAAATTAGCAAACATCTCATACAATGTTGCAAAACGGTTACTGTCAAAGTCTAAGTTGAGATCTTGATAAGGATATCGCTCAGAATTAAGGAACATACGAATATTTGTTAAATTGCAGTGATCAAATTTACTCACATCTTTCAGCATTTTTTTCTCGACCATCATGGAAAGCTACTACAATATGACGAGGACTTTCTAATTTTGTGGTTGTTTTTACTGGCCAAGTATGACGTGTTAAATTATTTAAAGTGGGATATTCAATTAATTCCCAACTTCTAAATTTTATAGGTTGTTCCGTATTACTACGAACTATTTTGTTTAACCGCAATTGTTCGCTAATATTAGGTAAAATATGAGGTACATTCCAATAAAGTTCATTAATTTCAATTTTTGGTTTCTCTGTTTCATCTGTAGCAATGATAGCATCAATATCATCTTTTTCTCGTATCGAGACTAATTCCTGTCTCATATTAATGATAATTTTTTGAAAATCTTCAAAAAAGCCAGACCAAATTTTTAACGGTATGCATACATTAAAATTATCATTATCAATCTTCAACTTATCTTCTTTTGGAAATCAATCAGCATTTTGTAAGAGTTTACTCTGATTTTCATTAACCAATATTTCGTACGGAATCAATTGTAACACAATTTAACTCATACCTCAATTCTCTAAATAAATATGAAATACCGTTATTAATAAATTGAAATTTTGTAGGAACTTTATTGTCATCAGTTAACATTTTTCCTTCTATGTATATGTAACTGTTACATGGTAAAGTATAAGCATCTAGATCTTGAATATTAATTCTTATTTCATCATAATAGTTTAAATTTGATGTATATGGTTGATAAGTGTGATACTGATAAGCCTCAATAGTTGTATCACTAAAGGGTTGACCCAACACGTGAAGATTTCCATTATACTAAAACTTGATAACCCATTAATTTCAAAAATTTACGATTCTCCGATGTTAACAGCTTAGATGTTATTCTTTTACTAATTTTTTTACTGCGGTGACGTCTTTTATGGGAATATTTTGGATAATTACTTTGATGAAACCGCCAAACCATTTTTACTCAATTTTTCTAAGATGTAGCCGAACAGTTATTGTTTTTTTATTAAAATTAACTAAATTTTTTCCTTGTTGATCTAAAACTCGTACAGTTATGTTGTTAATCGTCTTATTGCTTACAGGATAATAAAAGATGCTTAAAGGTTGCTCAACTATTTTATACCCATTAGGAACTTGAGGAAAAAATTGATGAATAATATGTACAGCCTTTCCGTTTAGAAAAGATTCAACAGCAATATTACAGTCAATACAGATTGTATTAACTTTTAAAATATTTACTGTATTCGTGGATGTATGAAGTGTATTTGGTTTAAATTTAACTCTTTCGAAACCTAGTACGCTTCCTATAGAATTATCAACATTAAAATTAATCCAATCACTACTTTTAATACTTATCCTGTTTGTATTTATATTTGGCCTTATACGAATTGCGCTAGCTGTTTGAATCATTTCATTTTTAATCATTTTAATTATATCACCAACTTCGTATGCACCTACAGGAATTTTGAAGGTAAACTCGCTGTTTTTACCCCACACAAAAACATTATTATGAACATCAACATTTGGAATCCTGTTAAAAGTATCAAAATTTGCAACACCAATTTCATAATCGAAATTCTCATCAAGATAAATGGGAGGATTGTAATCATCACTGATAATTGATGATTCTCCACTAAGGGTAAATGTGACCGACATGATGGTTCAAGTATAAATGATGCTCAATGATTAATTATAGTAATTAAATAAAAATCTTAAACAGTTTTGACCACAATTAAAAGAATTAAAATTTTGAATGACATCATAGTTATACACTATAATAGCGTTTCCATTACTTTTAAAATATCGTACTAACTCTGTAGGAGGTGGTAAATTTCCATAACTATCAAAATAAGTAATTAACGTATTTTGTTTAGCATATGCAGTCCAATGTGTACCATTTCCGCTTTCAGTATCGTGGTTTACTATACCTGATTCATGTTTTCGTATTACATTAGGTAAAGAATCACGCATAAAAACTCCACGAAAATGAGGAATATGTAACAAACCAGCATATTTAACAAGATCTATATCAGTCATTGCTCGCCTAGGTAGCTTTAACGGGAGTTTTTTGAATACGGCTTTAAATGGAAACCTTTGCCGCGACGTTTTATTCCGTAACCTTTGTACGGTCTTAGATAAAACCCCGACCCCTTTTTTGCTGCTTGTTCCATTGCCAGATTATGTCTTTGTTGTTCAGCAAGTTTTTCACGGTCAGCTTTGGCATCGTTAACTGCTTTGGCAATTCCAGCTGCACCTCCCCCAACAGCTCCTAACGCTCCGAGCAATGGTAACAACAAAGGTAAAAAACCACCTTTCTTGGGAGCTCGAATAATGAGTTTCTTTTTCTTCAACGTCCCACCTTTTTTTGATTTTTTAGAAAACCCCATACCCAATTTACGTTTACCTTTCATTGTTGTCGTTACAAACCAAGCTGTAATCTTTTCACCTAATTTAGCGTTTTTAGATTTTACCCGTTCCCACGCTTTATTTTCCAAGATTTTATCTGCTTCGTGTCTTGCACTTAAATTTTTATGTTGCGAATATGCAATATCGTGTGCTTTACACGCAGCGTCTAATGCATTAATTCCTTCGTCCCCTCTCTCTAATCGTTGCTGTAAGCGAGTCCCAGGCCCGCAAAATCGATATCCAGGTATATGTGCTTCGAATGGAAGTTTGTTGATGAGACTGTTGACTAACCCTTTTCCTAGACGTGTTTTCACTTTCGCACGTTTTACCATTATGGTATTTATATATATATATATATATATATATATATATATATATATATATATATATATATATATATATATATATATATATACTGCAATATATTTATACTATCAGTTATCAGTTGAACGTTATGAAGATCGTTCAACAAAAGAATCGTTTACCTATTGAAAGTCATGATAATGATGAATTTAAAGTAGGGAAGCATGGTTGTTTGTTTGGTGGGGATTCTAAAAGAGGACTTATTGTTGGGGCTAGTGGCTCAGGGAAAACCAATGCTATGTTATCTTTAATTATAATTTATCTTTAACATTAATAATAAAAAAAAATATTCAAGCTGTATCGACCTCAAAAAATATAATTAGACCCGCAAAAATCCTACAAAACTTTAAACAAACATGGTTTTTGGGGGGTTTAAAAGTGTTTCGCCCAATTTTTGAATATCCTAATATACTCAGTTATTTCAAATTATACGTAATCTATTAACAAAAATTTGAGTTGATGTATGTTGCAGTCTATAAAATGGAGAAAATCCCCAAAACCCCCCTAAAAAAAAACAGTTTTCCGGATTTTTCAAGATGGCGCACCTGACGGAAAAATCTGAAAAAAATCAGAGAGATAGCTTTTGATAAAATACACAAAATGCAAAAAAAAAATTGGACCTGCAGCCCCCTTCAAAAAAAAGTTATAGGTTTTAAAAAAGTTAAAAAAAAATTGAGGTTATGTACACTCGACCTAAGGGTCCATAAAAAATGGACATGTTTTGTAAAAGCTTCAGCTACACGTGTGAATTTTTTGAAATTTTTAAATCAATTGCAACCCAACTAAAAAAAATTCAATCTAAAAATCTACGTTTTTGGCTGTGGGGGGAGGGGTAAGGGGGGTGGCGAGCTAAAAATCCGCGTTATCTCATTTTTTAATTGCACAGAACGTAAAAAAATTTAAAAAATTGAATTCTGAGAGTGAGGGCATTTTGCCTATCTTAACGGGGGTACCCTTTAAATGTTTGTCAAGCCGTTCTTGATTAGTAAAATAATTTAAACACCTATCACATATAATTTTTTTATGACCATCCTTATTTAGTTGACTACTTAACAATTTAGATAAATTTTTAATCCAACAATAATGATAAGTTATATTTATTTGTTCATTGTCATGTGGATCAGGTGCATCATAATCGTTTAACTTTGGAAAATATAAATTTTGAATCATTAGCAAATTAACGTGTCGCTCCAATTTACCCTTAGACAGACGTAACGGAGTTACATTAAATTTCTTTCCAATTAGTTCTAGCCCATAAATATTTACTGAAATATTATTTAATTTTTCAAATACTGCTATTTTGTTAAATTTAATTGGAATTTCAACTCCTTCCAAATTTAAAACTTGACTATAATGCGGATATGAACTTATGCGACTGACTGAATGATTTGCTGGATGTAATGCGCTTACTACGCTCCAGTAAAAACAAGCTTCGTCAAAATTTTTAACGTTTACACAAGATTTTTTATTAGCAATTTGTTGAGGTAATTGAATATAGCTTGAACCATTTCCAATTTCATACTTATTAATGTTTATCTCTAAAGATATGACTTTACTTAATGCCCAACCTGAATCACGTTCTTGAAACTCTGATAATTTGTTTAAAATAAAATCAACTATGTGCTCATAAAACCATTTATTTAAATCAGTAGATTTGTCAATTGTTGCATATGGTGTGTGAAAATATTTAAAATCTACCGTTTCCTCATTTCCTAATTTTTTGAAGTTATACTTCTTTACGCGCGATATGAGGGTGAATTTTTATATGTTAAAACCTACGATCCGGGCGCATGCGCATTATAACTTTGTTCTGATTGGATGTTCAAATGACATGTCAAAAATGATCCAATATGGCAGCTGTAGCGCAGCTGTGGTTTGGACGGTTGACGGTTTGGTTATGTATGGTTGTTGCGTTTTAAAATTTGTGGGAAGAGAAACAACAAAGGTTAGTTAATAGTTATACTGCCTTTTTAAATAGTTTTCATATTATATTTTTGAAGTTATACTTCAAAATGTTTTAATTTATGTATGTATCAGTCCAGAAAAGGTGTGGAAAGAATATATTAGTGTTTTTAAATATATTTTTCTACAAACGTGTTAAAAATGCAATTTTTAGGACTACTTAGGAGCGTTAAAAATGATACTTTAAGGCACTAGTGCTTTAAAATTTTTAAGGCACTGCAGTTAAAAGTGAATTGTCAAATTGTGAAACGTCAAAATATTTATATTTCATTTATTAACATTAATATTAATAATACAACTGGCGCAATTTGAAAAAGGTGGTTTAAAATGTTTTTTATTATAATTTTGTGTCTTTGTATTTGTCTTCCTTGGGCGTAAAATAATAAAACATCTATTTTTATATTTCACTTGTCACCGTGATGTATAATTATGTATATCTGAAAGGTAAGTAGCATGCGGCTTGATGGCCTTGTTGGTAGAGCATTGGACCAGAGATAAAAAAATCACGAGATTGCGGGTTCAAATCCCGGACGATTCATACTTTTTTCTTTTTTTTTTTAATATTTGGCATTGTTAAGTTTTGGTTCATTTTTGGTAATTATTGTTAATTTTTTGTATTGTAACTGTTAAGTAGGTATATTTATTTCGTTGAAATTATATTATAATAGAAGTATAACTTCTTACGTGCGTACAAAGTATCCACACATTCTTTTTTTATAAACTTACCACAAAAGGTACTGTTAACCTTAATTACGTTAAATCTAGATAAAATTAATAAAACTTTAGTTTTAAATAAACACATAGCATCATTTAAAAACTGTAAAACATCTTTATGTTTTATATTTATTATGACACCACTTTGAACCCTTCCATGATAAACTGTCGCCAAATCTTCCCATTTAATTGTATATTTATTATCTTTTAATTCTTTAAGCTTATTTGAAACAACTGTTAAATGACTTAATTTTGTTTGCCACATGCGTACATTTCCTATTTCAAGTTTTTTTGTTTTTAAAGCATTAAAACATAAACTAATGGCAATGTCAACATGTTTAAGCCAAGATTCAATTTCCTCAACAGTAAAATCATAATTTTTTTCATAAAACTTTTTAACTAGTTTGTTTATATCATTAGCAAATTTTTCTGACATTTTAAACACTCACCTCAAGATTTTACAAATTTGAATAAAGCTGCCGGATTTTCTTTGCCTGTGTCCTTTTCTCCAATGAAAACTAGGTTCCCCAGTTCCAAAGTATTTTTGAGTAAATCCGTTGATCTAGGTGGTAAATATACCACCTTATCTTCCAGCTCCAAAACAATACATTCACCAAATCTCGATGCGGTCACATTGGCTGTAGAAATTTTGTAAGGTAGATTTAATTGAAGTTCCTTCAACTTAATGATGGGTATACGTAGTCCTTCTAAAAGAAGAAACTCATTAAGTGCTTCTAAATCCATTTTCTGAAAATGTATCACAAATTACTCAACTGTAGCTACCACTAAAACACTTAACTCACCAAATGATCACACCAAATTCAATTCGAATAATTTTAACTAACATGTACTATTAGAGAAGACTCTCAACTTACTTTGAAAACGTTGTTCGGCTTGCAGTCTTTTATAGTAATTCTACAAACATTTTTCAAGGTTTTAACCACCTCCACTTCGACAAATCACCTAGACTTTAACCTTAACCTTCACCTTGTCCTTGAGGTTGACATTGACCTTGAACTTGACCTTGACTTTGTCCTTGAGGTTGACATTGACCTTTACATTGACCTTGACCTTGTCCTTGACCTTGAGGTTGACATTGTCTTTGACCTTGAGGTTGACATTGACCCTGATCTTGACCTTGACTTTTACTTTGACTTTAACCTTGACCTTTACATTGACCTTGACCTTGACTTTAACTTTAACCTTAACCTTGCATTTTCTGTGACTGTTCGATATTGAAGTGACCTATGAAACAGAACAAGAGATCTTATTTTGTATAAGACAATTCTATATTGCCTATATTAGAATATTTTGAGATGGTTTGGTCACATGGAATGGAGCATAAGAGGTTAATAAAGTAACCACAATTGAAAGATACCGGGTATAAGATACACAAAAAATTTAATCATTAAACGAAAAATGGTGCATCTTGATGTCCTAGAAACTACTAAGAGAAAGAAGAAGATTTCATCACAATAATTTGAAATAGAAGAAGAGATAAAAATAGAACCTAAATTTTGTATAAGACAACTCTATATAGCTTATATTAGAATATTTTGAGATGGTTTGGTCACATGGAATGGAGCATAAGAGGTTAATAAAGTAACGACAATAATTGAAAAATAGTGGGTATAAGATACACAAAAAATCTAATCATTAAACGAAAAATGGCGCATCTTGATGTCCTAGAAACTACTAAGAGAAAGAAAATTTTATCACAATAATTTGAAACAGAAGAAGAGATAAAAATAAAACCTACATTTTGTATAAGACAACTCTATAATAGCCTATATTAGATTATTTGAGATGGTTTGGTCACATGGAATGGAGCATAAGAGGTTAATAAAGTAACCACAATTGAAAGATACTGGGTATAAGATACACAAAAATCTAATCATTAAACGAAAAATGGCGCATCTTGATGTCCTAGAAACTACTAAGAGAAAGAAGAAGAAGATTTTATCACAATAATTTGAAATAGAAGAAGAGATAAAAATAGAACCTAAATTTTGTATAAGACAACTCTATATAGCCTATATTAGATTATTTTGAGATGGTTTGGTCACATGGAATGGAGCATAAAAGGCTAATGAAGTAACTACAATCGGAATATGTGATAAGGAAGAAGCTTACGTTCAGCAGTGGACTTTTGAGGTTGGATTAGGAACCCTGTTATCTATTTTTATAATTGGTATAAATCATCTCCTAAATTTAAATCACCCTATATTTAATCAACATAATAATTCTAGAAGAGATAAACAAAACTTAAACCAACTCCATAGTGTAGAAAGCGGTGCAGAATAAACGGGTTTGGAAATACGAGGAGGTCTATGTTCAGCAGTGGACTTTTAAGGTTGAATCATAAACCCTTTAATTTATTTATTATTGACCTATTTTTAATTATTTATTACCCCTGATCTATTTATTATTGATACAAATTTTATCATTTTTAATTATTTGAATCACCCTATATTTAGAATAATAATTCTCGTATACTTGATCGCGTTTTGTAAACTGCTTCGAGATACAATCTTTTGCGGAGCGCATCATTCGGTCCCGGCAAAACCGCATTCTTCCTCAGGTGAATGAATGTTAATGGTCTGTAAAAGATGAAAGCGAATGGTCAATGATGTTTTATAAAACATGTTAAATTTTTTTTAAGGTATCTAGCCTTTACTTAGAAGATCGACTTTGTAATTTAGATTATTTTCAATAGGATTCTATGATACTAAAAACTAATAACCACCAACATTATTCATGAATTCATTTTATCGCGTTTTTCCTATATTATGTTCGCTGGAGCAACACATTAAAACTGCATACATTTTAATTGCTAATTGGTAGCTAGAAGATGTTTTCACGGTGATGAAAGGTTTTCAGATTAACTCGTTTTACGGACACAAAGAAATGACTATAAGGATATAATAATTGCATATGTATCGACAATTAGGTTTTAAGGTTGTCTGCCTTGCGAAAAGACATCACAGTAAGACCACTTGAACGTCACGATAAGGTCACCTGAAGGTTAAGTTCCAGGTAACCTTAAAGTTACTTTCAAGATTACAAAAAATTACCTGAAGGTCACAGTAAGATCACTTGAACGTCACGATAAGGGCACCTGAAGGTTGAGTTCAAGGTAACCATAAAGTTACTTTCAAGATTACAAAAAATTACCTGAAGGTTACAGTAAGATCACTTGAACGTCACGATAAGGGCACCTGAAGGTTGAGTTCAAGGTAACCATAAAGTCACTTACAGATATTTTAGTTAGATTAATTACACCTGTTGTAAGTTTAATTTAGTACTAGGTTTGTGACAACTTCTTTTTTACCTGTATAATCTGAAAATAGACAAATTATTCCTCAAATAGATTTTAATTTAACCCATCAGAATTATTTTTCAATAACGTGTTTGCATGACAAGTACATTATAATATCTGTTTGAATTCAAAATAAATCACAAAGTGGAATCATATTATCGTCTCTCAAAGGTATAAGACATTCCGGTTGTGACGATTTTATTTTATATAATTTGAAAATGATCTATACCTCAAACAGTTATTAAGGTAATTCCTTTTAAAGTTTTAAATAACGTAACTACAAATTTTAATTTAAATATAACTATTTCACTTTGTATTATCTGAAAGATACAAATCTCAAACATTTCTCTTGGTTTTTTTTTAGATAACGCCGCTACTGTCAACTGAATTATAAACTTGTTTCAATGAATAAATCTTTACATTCCAGATATTATGCGATCTTATGTAATATTTGGAATGCAGTCACGTATTATTTCTGTACTGTTTACTGAATAAATTTTTAGATTCCAGATATTATACGATGTTGAACAATATGTGGAATGCATCAAGAGTATTACTTCCTAATTAATAAAACGAAATAAAAAATAATATATAACATAAATTTATTTAAAGTAAAAATTGATATTTAATAAATTTTTGTGACATTCATCAAAATTTTTTTCAAAATTTCGTTCTTCTTTTAATATTTCCAGCTCTTGCTCCAGGTCCTTTTGATTTTTAAGAATTTCTTTTATTCTGCATTCTCTTGCAACTCTTTCATTTTCTATTTGTTTTCATTTTGTTGAAATATACCCCAAGCCTGAAAATTTGAATATGTATCTTGATATATTTCTTGAATGTGTTTGTCGGTTTGCTTCATAGTTTTAACTATTGAAGCAAACCGAGGTTCTTGAGGTTGCTGGAGTTGGGGTAGCTGCGGTTGTTGTTAGGTAGCTGCGGTTGGAGTTGTTGTTGGGGTAGCTGTGTTTGGAGTTGTTGTTGTTGTTGGGGTAGCTGCGGTTGGTGGGTTTGTTGTTGGGGTAGCTGTGGTTGGAGTTGTTGTTGTTGTTGAGGTAGCTGCGGTTGACGCTGGAGCATTTGAAGATTAGGCATAGACCTGGCTTGAGGTTGGGCTGGGTCTGAGGTTGAAGTTGCTGGGACGTGGAGGAGGATGTTTCCATGTCAAATGGATTAAAAAAGTCCAGCAGATCCTGGTTTTCCAGGGTCAGGTCAACCTGAATCAAAATTACAGTATAAGAATTTATATTTCAAAATAGTAAGATATATGAGACCATGATGGACCTAATATGTATATTACTTGACAATCAAACAAAATTATCAGAATAATATCCGATTGTTTGAGTTATTCTAATCATTTTCTTTGATTATATCAAGTAATGTAAATATCAGGTCACTCTAGCCTCATATAGAATATAAAAATGTGGAACATATTTAAATAAAATGGTTAGAAAACAAAAAATTAAATACTACAAATACTGCAATAAAATAAAAACAAATTCTACAATGTTCTGGAAATGTTTTCATGTGACATGTTTAATTTTAGTACAATATTTATATGAAATTAAGTTCAATTGTTGGTGAAAATCCAATCAGTAAGTAATTAAGAAAGGTAAAAACTAAAACGGGAAGTTCCTCTTAAAAAAATTATGTTTTTCACCAACAATTGTGGCTGAAATCCATACCAACAAAATACTAAAATAATTTAATAAAGTTCCTAAATATTAGTAAAACAATAAAAATAAAACAATAAAAATCAATACTTACAGATTGGGGTTTACTTAAAAGTTGCTCCAGCACCGACACTTTTTCTACTTTTTGTTTTTCGCTTTCATATTTTGCACTCCGTTACGTTTTGGTATGGTGATAATAATGTAGAAGAACTGATGCTAGAAATTACTAAATGCTGAATTTATATAGAAGATACTTTAAAAAAATGTATAGAACCTGCCTCAACAACAAACAAGTTAGAGAGAGACGAACGGGTATTATGCGGCCGTTGGCTTAAATCATTAACCCTCTATAACCTGATTGCAATGTTGTGAAGATACCCATTTCCTCTTGGCAACCTTGAACGTGAGCACTACAATATTATGCAACTCTAAAAATATACGTATACACGCAAAGTCATTCCTCTGCTAAGGAATGATGAACTCTGTGTGTAAAAATGTCTCGCGTAACCTGTATTATAAAATTATTGACCATTCGCTTTCGCTTTCGCATGAGGTAAAAATTGCATTCTCTTGCAGATCATCAAGTCTAAAGGATGTGGTAACAGGAATATAAATTTATATAGGGTGATCAAACCAACTCAAAAGATTCTAATATATTTATATGGAGTTGGCTTAGACAAAATTAGGATCTCTTCTTCTGTTTCACAGTATTGTGCTAAAATCTTCTTTCTCATAATAATTCTTACTACTTTCTGGGCGTCGAGATGCACTATTTGCGTTTGTTGATTAGATTTTTTGTGTATCTTATACCATGGCTTTCGATTGTAGTTACTTCATTAACCTCTTTTCTCCATTCCATGTAACCAAACCAACTCAAAATATTCTAATATAGGCTATATGGGGTTGTCTTATACAAGACGTTCAAGTGATCTTACTGTGACTTTCAGGTAATTTTTTGTAATCTTGAAAGTAACTTTAAGGTTACCTCGAACTCAACCTTCAGGTGACCTTATCGTGACGTTCAAGTGATTTTACTGTGACCTTCAGGTAACTTTCCGTAATCTTGAACTTGTCCGACCTTGACAGGAATCGGTCTAACCGGTTTTTGATTCTATTTGCATCACAGGTCACCTTTATGTTACCTTAAACTATTTTAAACTTGTCCAACCTTGACCGGAACCGGTTTCTCCCACCCTACTTTGCTCCAGCTTTGGTATAGAATAACTACTGTGGCCAAAAAAAATAATTTTTGAATTAAATTCATTGACGAAAAAAGAAGAATGTATACAATTTATTTAAGTCAAAATACTTTATTTATTTACTTTATTTATTTATTTACAGGGATAGGCGAAGATTAAGCTATCGAGAAAGACGTGTTTAAAACGGCTCCGATATTTAATTCGTAAATTTCGGATAATATCGAGTTCTTTTAAAAACAAAATGCTTCTCCGACGAAATAGTGGCTGTGCGAATCGAGTGTATTTAGAAAATTGTGAATAAAATTGAATTTTTAGAGATTGCATACGGATAACCTAAACAATAAACCTGTTCTAGTTGCTCCGCTCGGTTGAAGAGGCAAGTAGAGTGGGGTGCGCGGGGACCATTACGATAAGGATAATTATTAGTGTTTATTTACAAAACAATACAGTGGCGTGTAAGTGAGAGTTTTATACCTTCAAAACACTGCCCGGAAAAAGGTAATAGATTTATTATATTTTATTTATTATTATATTTAACGATATGGCCACGTGCAAAGAACTGACTCAGATGGATGGTGAAGAATCTGATGATAGTAAGAGAAAGAGGGATGGAAAAAAAGACGACCAAGATGAAAACCCTTTCACAAAAAGCAGAAAATTATTTAGGTCTCCAGCTAAGAAAGATTGTGATAATACAGAACTGAAAGAAATGATGATCGCTCTTATGAACGAAGTTAAGGGAATACGAAAAGACCAGCAGAGCTTTCAGGAGGAAATTCGCAATCTAAAAAAAGAAAATTGTGAGTTGAAGGGAAAGGTAAATTTCCTAGAAAGCAGGATAGAAAAGATGGATAAACAATTTCGAAAACAAAACATTGTGATTAAAGGACATGATTTCAAAGAAAATGAGGAAATTGAAGATGCCACCAACTTCATAGCAAATAAATTGAATGTGAACGTTAAAATAAAAGATGTACAGAAAATAAGAACCTCTCAAGGGAAACTGCCAGTGGCGATAGTAAAAATGGATACAATGAAGGATAAAGAACTTATTATGAAGAACAAGAGTAAATTAAGAGGAACGCGGTACTTCATTGAAAGTGATCTAACACAAACCGAAGCCAGACTACAGAAAGAGTTAAGAGATATGGCGAGAGAAGAAAAAGGAAAAGGTAATGAAACGAAAGTCGGCTATCAGAAAATATGTATAAACGATGAATGGTGGAAATGGAACCATAGCACCGAAAAATTAGAGAAAATGGAAAAAAACTAAGTCTAAACAAACACAGTGGACAGATAAATACGGAAACGAATAAGGCACGAAATATGATTATGATAGGACAATGGAATGTTAGAGGGACTTTTGAAGTAGGGGCACTAAAAAATTTATCAGATACATTGGAGAAATATGAGATAGATATTGCAGCTATACAAGAAACTAAACAAAAAGAAAATTTCTGCATAGATGTGGGAAGCTATGTATTCTTCAACAGTGGAGACAATGAACGTATATTTGGAGTTGGATTCCTTATAAAGAAAAAATTTGCCAGTCTGGTGATAGATTTTGAGGCAGTCACAAGCAGAATATGCAAAATAAGAATGAGGGGAAAATACAGAAAAATATCCCTTATAAATGTACATGCACCAACGGAAAATACAGAAGAAGATGTTAAAGATAGCTTTTATGAACAGTTAGAGCATCTGTTCTACCAAATACCATCATACGACACAAAAATAATTGTAGGAGATTTCAATGCCAAGATTGGCAGAGAGGACGTATACAAACAAATAACAGGGGGGAAAAGTAAACACAGGGAGAGTAACCTGAATGGAAAAAGAGTAATAGAATTTGCTTTCGAACAATATGCGAATTATGAGCACTTATTTCGACCACAAAGAAATCCATAAAGGTACCTGGGTATCACCAGATGGACAAACAGTAAATCAAATAGATCATTTGCTAATAGAAGCCAAACATGCAAGAGCCATACAAGATAGTCGAAGTTATAGAGGTGCAGATGCAAATTCTGATCACTTTTTGGTCAGAGTCAAAATGGAGCAAATAATTCCCACAATCCCTAAGACTAGTTGCACAAAAATGAAAAGATATAACGGTGCACTACTTCAGAATGAAGAGGTTAAGAAAAAATTCAAGCAGAAAATTGAACAGAAAATAGAAAGCCAGACAACAGTAGATGATATAGAAAGCAGATGGGTACAGCTAAGGGGAAACATTCAAGAGGCAGCCGACTTAGTATTACTAAGAAAAAGACAAAATAAACAAACAGACTGGTACGATGAAGATTGTAAGAAAGCAATTAGGGAACGAAATAAAGCCAGAATAAACAGCATAATGAGAAATAATGAAGAAAGTAAACAAGCCTATGCTGAAAAAAGACGGGAAGCAAAGAAGATCTGTAGAAGAAAGAAACGGTTAAATCTAGAGCAGAAATTAGACCGAATTGAAGAAGATTTTTTAAATAAACAAGTCAGGAATTTCTACCAAGAAATAAAACGCGACCGAACCCAGTACAAAACCGCATCAAGATATTATAAAGATGAAGAGGGAAATCTGATAGGTGGAATAGATGAAAAATTAAGAAGATGGGCCAATTATTTCCAGAATATATTATGCACAGACGATCAAGACGAAATAGAGCAAATGCAACTACCACATGAAGAAGAAAGAGACCCAAATGTGAATGAAGAAGTACCTACCAAGGAAGAAATTATAGATATCATAGATAACTTAAAAAACAACAAAGCACCGGGAGAAAACGGTATCATTGCAGAGTTTTTAAAAGATGGTGGCGAAAGGCTTCAAGAAGAAATCACCGAGTTAATATGCGAAGTGTGGATCAAAGAAAATATACCCAATCAGTGGAAAGAAGCTATCCTATGTCCTGTACATAAAAAAGGAGACGTTACAGATTGTAGAAATTACAGGGGAATAGCTCTACAAGATACAGTATATAAGATTCTGGCCATATTAATTAGAAATAAAATTAAAACAAAAGTGGAAAATTGTCTAGGTGAATATCAAGCGGGTTTTAGAGCACAAAGATCGGTAATGGACCAAATTTTTGCAATGAAACAAATTTTATCTAGCTCATATGAATTCAACCTAGCATTAAATATGTTATTTATTGATTTTAAACAGGCATACGATACCATAAAAAGAAGTAAAGTATATGAAACACTAGAATATTTTGAATTTCCACCAAAAATAGTAAGATTGACTAAATGCATACTTAGTGACACTAACAGTAAAGTTATGATAGAAGGACGGGTTTCGGATAGCTTTATCACCAATAGAGGCCTGCGACAAGGTGACCCGTTATCAACAGATTTCTTCAATTTAATTTTAGAGAAGATTATACGAGAATGCAATATCTATACTAAAGGCACAG
The DNA here is from genome assembly GCF_917563875.1 of Diabrotica virgifera virgifera. Taxonomy (NCBI): domain Eukaryota; kingdom Metazoa; phylum Arthropoda; class Insecta; order Coleoptera; family Chrysomelidae; genus Diabrotica; species Diabrotica virgifera. Next base: position 148,239,609 of record NC_065449.1, read on the forward strand.
TTTATCATCACAGGCATCAATGTGTAGCATACGCAGATGATATTACCTTAATAACAAGGAGACCTGCAGAATTAAGAGAAATCTTCAATAGACTAGAAAGAACAGCCAAGGAATATGGTTTAGAAATAAACGAAGAGAAAACGAAATATATGGTGATGAAGGGAAATGAAAATCATCTGGGACAGTCCTTTAAGATACAAAGCCCAAGTAAAGAATATAACTTCGAAATTGTCGGCCAATTCGATTACTTGGGAGTAACACTAACAAATAGGAACGAAGAGAACCAAGAAATAGCAAAAAGAATGGCGAAAGGTAGTAAGAGTGCTGGAAGTCTAAATAAGATACTGAGGTCGAAGATAATATCCAGAAAAGCAAAAAAACGAATATATACAACAGTTATCCGACCTACGGTACTCTATGCTAGCGAGACCTGGACATTAAATAAAGATATGGAAGTAAAATTAGATAGATGGGAACGAAAGATCCTCAGAAGGATATATGGAGGTTTAAAAGAGGGGAATATCTGGCGAAGAAGAACGAATGAAGAAATAATGCAAATATATGGACAACCAAATATAACAACTCTCGCCAAAATTCAAAGATTAAGATGGCTTGGGCATATAGCAAGAATGGAAGAAGGAAGAGTTCCCAATCAACTAATAAACACGGAGGCTGGTACAAAAAGAAAAAGAGGACGCCCCCGAAGAAGATGGTTGGAGTCTGCAAAAGAAGATCTGAAGTCGCTGAGGGTACAAGATTGGAAAAACCTAGCACAAGACAGAAAGAAATGGAAGAAAACAATTGAAGCCTTGGGCCCCTAAGGCCTGTTGAGCTGAACTATATATATTTATTTACAGACAAGCCCAATTCAGAAAAATTATTATAAAAAAATATTACAAAGATAAACATAAACAGTGTCAACACAAAGAACAAATATTATAATAGTATTAGATAACAAAGCTAATAAGTTAAAGAAAAAACAGAACATTACGATATAAAAAACAAAGTTTAAGCTTAAAAATTGCTGATAGAAATTATATCATTATCAACCTCTAGTTATATTTGTACGTTCAACAAATGGTTTTTAAATATAACCAAGGAATTGCAGAATATATTTAAGTCATTTAGAGAATTCGCAAGTCTAAGTGTTCTTGGTAAAAAATTGTTGTAAGTATAGTTATACTGTATATGTATGTATCTATGGAAGCTTATGTGAAAAGTTTGAGTTTGTCTTGTTGAACGAGTAGGAACAAAAAGACTAATTTTTGACAGAAGATCGGGACAGCTACTATTACCATTAATAATGTTGAATACGATTGTCAGATCTTTTCTTTTTCTACGGGTTTCTAATGAAGTAATATTCAATAATAATTCAATATCCGTGTAGCTACGATATATATGTTGTTTGAAAGCTACGTATCTGAGAAAGGTATGTTGAACTCTATCAAGTTTATTTTTATGAACTAGATAATATGGAGACCACACAGAGGAACAAAAATCAAGATGGGATCTAACAAGTGAGCAATATAAAATTTTCATTGAATTTATATCTGTGAAATCACGAGATGTTCTTTTAATGAAACCAAGCATTTTCATAGACTTCTGGGCAACGGTACTAATGTGGTGTTTAAAGCTGAGTGAAGAGTCTAATATTATGCCTAGGTCTCTGATTTGTGTGCATGATTGCAATGCTTGATCGTTAATAGTATAGTCATGTGTTAGAAAATGGTGATTCCTACAGAAACGCATAATATAACAATTACCAACATTTAATTCGATGCAATTAAGAGGGCACCACTGGGATAATTTATTAATATCTGATTGTAGTCCAAGAGCATCATCATGAGATCTTATTATTGTAAAGCACTTAAGGTCATCGGCGAATATTAAGGTGTGAACCTTGGGGAACTCCTGAAGTTACAGGAAAAATGTTGGAATAACAGTGATTTACTCTAACCATTTGAGTTCTGTTTTCTAAATAACTACATAACCACCTAAATGCCAGACCTTCAATATCATAAGAACGTAATTTATGTAATAGAAGGTCATGGTTTATCTTATCAAAGGCTTTAGAGAAGTCAGTGTACACTGAATCAACCTGCAAACCCTCCTCCAGGGCTTCAGATAGGTAGTCAGTATAATTAAGTAGACTTAGCTCAGCAGATTTACCGGAAGAAAACCCAAACTGTGAGTTAGTAATAACACTAGAGCAGTCGTAAGTAAGAAATTCAATTATAATGCTTTCAAATACTTTAGCGATAGTGCTTAGAATAGATATGGGGCGATAGTTCTTAATATCTGATTTAACACCTGATTTATAAATAGGAGTTACATAAGATTGTTTCCAGAAGTCGGGGAATTCATCAGAATCGAGAGAGGCATTGAAAATATGGTAAAGTGGTCTAGACAGTATAAAGCTGCACTCTTTTAAAAGAATAGGGGGAATCCCATCAGGTCCAGGTCCCTTATTAATATTCAGTTGTGACAGTCTATCATATATTTTTGATATTTGAATGTGGTAGTGGTAGGAAGATACATTAACGTTGAAGTGGATTTGGTTATGGTAATAATTTGGTCTTTGGTTAGTATACACAGATGAAAAATGATTGGCAAATAAATTGGATATATAATTTCCATGACAGGTAATAGAATCGTTTAGTTTCATTGTGTCAGGTATTATGTTGTTTTCTTTTTTGCTATTAACGAATTTCCAAAATGACTTAACGTTAAGTTTAATGGCGTTTTCAGTTTCATGAATATAATCAGTATAGCAATCCCTGGTTAAAAGTTTACATTGGGCTCTAAGTCGACTAAACTCTACATAGCTTTCTGATGAACTGGTAGCTTTAAACATTTTATGAGCAATTTCTTTGTTACGTATTAATTCTTTAAGATTAGGTGTAAACCAACAAGGAAATTTTTTAGAGCATACTTTTTTTAGTGGAACATACAGGTTAATAATATAGTACAGAGTCATACAATATAGAAATCATTTCATTGAGCTGTTTATTATGTAAGAGATTGTCCCAGTCAATAGATTCAAAACTTTGGCGAATGGCTGTGAAATTTGCACTACGAAAGTCGTAGTAGTATTCCATAACTGATGTTGTGTTTTTTTCAACTGCAAGTTGTAAAGTGGTTACTAGCGGAGGATGGTGAACATCCTGCTGGATCAGAAAATTGTGTGCTTTGTGTATTATTAGTTCTTGTGGAGATAGAATAAGATCAAGAAGAATGCCTCTGTTGTTGAGCATAGTATTAGATTGGAAAAGATTATGAATGACACATATATATTTGAGACGACTTCAATAGCTTCAGCCTCCGCCAATGGGGAGGTCGGTTGACAGGTTTAAATGTTAGGATTAAATGTTCAAACTGCAAAGAGGTAGGTGGGAGACTGTTTGTGATTTAATTTAAGCGAAAAGAAATGTTTATTTGTGAAATAAACATTTTTTCTATTTACTAACAGCAGTACAATCTATTTTGAGTTAAATAAATTTCATACATTCTTCTTTTTGCGTCAATTAATTTAATTCAAAAATTATTTGTTTGGTCACCCTGTATAAATAATATTATTGTTTATATTACTGAATAGAGAATTGAACTCCCTTTCAAATGAGGTGCCACACGACCCCTATTCGTCAGATGGATGACGTCACTAGTATGAAATATAGATATGCCAAAAAATTGTAATTTAAAAACAAAAATCGACCCGTTTCGGGATTTTTCTCTAAAGTCGTCCATTTTAGAGAAAATGAATTTATTCCATAATTTAGCCCCACTCTGTATAAGTTTTTTACGCGAATAATAGTTTTAAAAGGACTTACATTTGGTGTTAATAATTACTACAATTTTTGTATTTTAAAAACAATATATGTACTTAATAAAAATATTAATAAAACAAGCAATTGAACTTTGTAAGTCCTATCTTTTCACCCAATGTGACCGGAAGTGGAACAGCAAGTCGGTATTTGAACTTTTCGTGTAACTGCGTCGATTGATATACGATTTCACTAACTTCGGTCATAACTTGTTCTTGCAATTTGTTATTTTATTACGAGTAAAAAATAAAAAATATATAGATTTCATAATCGGGTATAGTAGAAGGCGCTAAAATATGTCCTGCACGCGGGGGCCCTGATGCTTTAGAAATGAAAAGTAAAAATATAAAGTATTTTAATTTTGGATGAATGTGTACACAAATAATTCCAATGGCAATATTTTTTCAAAATTCGTTACTATTTTATATTTTTAGTTATTACTAAGGCTATATTATAAAGACATCAAACAAAAATCATTCAAACGAAATACATTTGAGCCTATATTATTAGTTTACATTCTTGAGGTTTGATGCTTATTCACCTTGTTAAATTAAATATTTGAGGACTCTAATGAAGTTGTTATAAAAGTAAATAAACCTTTAAGTATTGTGTTTATATGGGATTAAGGGGATAGGCGCAAACTTTCGGCTCCGATGCTATTTAAATGGAATTCATTTTTTTCGAATCCTGAGAAAACTAATAAGTATTTTTGAAAAAATTTAAACGCAGAATGAAATATTACGTTATTAGCGAGGGCCGAAATTCCCTGAAAACTTCTATAATGTATATTTAAAATAAGTTACACGGGTGAAAAACTAAGAGAAAATTTAGTGTGATTTTTAATATCAAATATCTCATTCAAAAGAAACTTTTTATTTATTCTAAGAGACTTTCGCCCCTTGGTAATAATTTAGTCTTTCATTCTGCCTTTAAATTTTTCAAAAATATTTATTAGTTTTTTCAGGATTCGAAAAAAATGAACACCATGTCCGTGGTAATATTTACCAACATTTGCTATCTTTGTCATACAACACACTCGGTCGAACAGAATGTGCTGACAAGACAGTGACGATTTTAGACATTTGACACGGCTTCAGGAATATTTTGAGTTATTGATTAAATAATACTGATAGTGTATTTAATAAATAATTTATTTAACCCTTTCAGTCCCACATTTTTTACTTAAATAAACGGAGTTGAAATCGTAATTTCTGAGCTTTTTGCATGTAATTATGTTACGCAAACAGGTTTTCATAGATTTGACATTGACAAATGGGACATGTGTCCCATTGGTATTGTTAACTGGGACATATATCCCAGTGGTAGTGAATGAAAAAAGGTCCAAGTGCTGTTGTCTCAGTTTCATAGTTTTTGTCACTGTCGTCATCAGTCTCAAACGGTCCAGTTCACTTTCAATATCTGAAAGCTTATCGGCTAAAAATTGAAGTTCCTTTTCAGAAAACCCTCGTTTCGACATACTGCAAAAAACCCAATGGGTTACTGGGACTTTATTGTCCCACAAGGGTTATTCCTAGAAAATCAGGAATATTTCTATCAAAATACTATACCATATTTAGAATATGGTGTATCACTGATATAAATGCTGAAAAATATTCACATACTGTTCAAAAATCTCGATGAAAATGGTAAAAAGCGAATATAAACGCATTAAAACGTCGAGAACTTGTGAAAATAAATCTGCAACTGACTCCGGAAGTCACCCAGTGTTGTCAATTCAGTTTTATTTTCTTGCTTTTGCACTAATAATACCAATAAAGCAAAACTACGTTTAAATCGGGACGTATTTGAGCCAGTAAATATTTTTAAACTTTAGTGGGACATGTCTCCCGAGGGGGCCGAAAGGGTTAAGACATGACATTAATAAAAAGTTTTTTATTGTATATTATTTATGGAAGATCCCAAGCAGAGAATACACCAGGATATATTCCGTGATCCGAGTACATATTTTGTTGTTAAAGATGTTCAAAGTTTACCTAACCGTTCCATAATAACAATATATTATTATTAAAAAAATCAATTTATCACTTTTCCTGTTTTCTCGATTAGGTATCAGTTTTTACTGCATAGTATATAAATTATTATTATGAGGGCCGGCGTAGCTCAGGCGGTAGGATGCTTGACTCGCGTGCTGGTAGGCCGGGGTTCAAATCATAGTGCCGGCAAGGACAACTAGACATTTTTAAAATGTCTATAGGCCCCAGGTCGACTCAGCCTGAATAAAATGGTAACTTGGGTAAAACCAGGAGTAATAACTGTTATCTTCCTTGTATCCCCTAGGCTCTAGATATAGCAGACTACCTTGCTATAATCCCAAAGCCGCGTCAGCGGTATAAAACGGGAGACTGTTATTATTATATAAATTATTATAATCACTGAATACACTCTTTGCAGATGACATTACAGTGGCCTACACAGCTGATAATATTGAGGATATGCTGAACGGTTCTATGGTGGCACAGCACAGGACTGAGCAGTGATTTGCTGCAAATAGGTTGGTTCTGAACAGCAATAAAACTAAACAAGTGATTTTCACATTGAGAGATGTGAATGTAGGAGTAGAAAAAATTAGATTATTAGGAGTTCTTTTGGATCCAAAATTACAGTGGGTTCCACATATTAATAACTTGCTAAAAGTCACTTTTAATTTGAGAAACGTGTCAAAATGTGTCTCACTGGAGACTTTATGTCCTGCATATAACTCAATCTTCCACTCACATCTTTAATACGCTATCATTGTCTGGGGTCATGCAGCTGACACAGAATATTTGCTCTGCAGAAAAAGGCAGTGAGGGTCCTTGCTGGTTTGTGATTTAGGGAGGCCTGCAGTTAGGCTTATAAGAGATTGGGAATTCTTACTGTACCAGCACAGTATATTCTAGAAAACTTTCGATTTATGAAAAGGAATATTAATCTTTATAGAAGTCACGAAGATCCGCACAGTTACGATACTATGCTTTGTTTTTAAACCAAGAGGAGTAAACTGAAAAGACAGATTCACACCCAAGAAAGTCACTAGAAAAATCACTAAATACATCTTCTTTTTTGGCTGATTATGTCGGCCTTCAACGGTAATCCATAAATATTATATTATATTAATAAATTGCTAAATAGTTCTAAAAACAACTGTTTTATATACATATATATATATATATATATATATATATATATATATATATATATATATATATAATCCTAAACCCATTTACCCTAAGGTGTCGGGTGTAATGTCTTTAGTTAGTTGCATGCACAATTTTTCTCCATTGCTTCTTATTCTTTGCTTGGTTTCTTGCTTGTTCTTTGCTGATTCCTCGTGTTTCTAGGATTGAGGTTACATTATCATCCCATGTCTTCATTGGCCTGCCCATTGGTCTCTTGGTTTGTCTTCTGGCTTCCCATACTTTTTTAACTGGTCTTTCTTGGTTCATTCTAACCATGTGTCCATACCATCTCAATTGGGCCTCTTCAATTTTTTTAATAATTGGTTGGACCTTAAGATGTTCTCTGACTGCCTCATTTCTAATCCTGTCTAACCTGGTTATACCCATTATTCTTCTAAGAAATTTCATTTCTATGCTCTGTATTTTCGATTTTAACTTATCAGTAAGCGTCCAACTTTCACTACCAAAAGTTAAAATCGGCACAAACACCGTCTTGTATATGGACACTTTGGCTTTTTGGGATACTTCTTTTTTTGACAGAAACGTACTTTTGATTGCGTGGTACATCCGAGCAGCACTTTCTATTCTGGAACTTATTTCAGTTTCTTCAGTTCATCTGCTCTCTATTTGTACTCCCAAGTATTTGTAAGTATCGACTTGTTCAAGTGTATTTCCGTTAATTGTTATCTTCGTTTGTTTTCTACTTTTTCCACATACCATTACTTTCGTCTTCTCATTATTAATTCTCATTTATATAAAAGCAGACTAAAAATTAAAGGAATAAAGCAGAAAGCACAAAAAATTACCGATATTACTCAATTAACCTATGAAATGCCAATATTGTCAAAATTTCGTAAATGTCAGTAATGTCAAAATTTCATAACAGTGGAGTAAACTTGCCTGTTAGAAAGAGCCTTTTTACACTATTTAGGAATATCTAGATCTAGAACATAATTTTCATTGAATTTTTTGTTTTCAGGATGATGTGTGTAAGATATTTTATATCATAAACAGTATTGAATATACATTTTCATTTATTATCTCCACTCTGGAAATCATCTTAAAAAAAGATTATATTGAAAATTGTGTGAAAGTATAACGAATATGTGTTGGTCATATTTTTTGCACAGTTTTAAAATAAACTTTTTTTTGAAAATGATTTATGGATTGGAAATCACAGCATTAAACAGTAGTTAAAAATGTAATTTTAATTTCAATCAATTCTGGTTTAATCCCATATACGCTCTGAGCTTCACTGGTGTCGCTCCTAGCGGATTACTAATGCAACTTTCACCGGTAATTTTTAAATTTATTATTTAATTGTTATCGCTTAATATTTACAACGCAAAAAAGTAATTAAATTGTAATCGATTTTTTAAGATTTTGCTACATGGCGCTAAGATTAATAGATTAATTTATAATTACATATTACGGAACATTAAAAAAACTTAAATTCAGTATTTAAAACGTAAGTACCGGGTGTCCCAATAAGAATGGCTCTCGGCCATATCTCAGGAACCGTTTATAGTAGAGCTTTGAAATAAAAAAAATTATAACAAAAGTTGCCTCAGGAAAAGCCTGGAAATTATTTTCATAATTGTGGGACCACCGCTAGAGGGCGTAATTGAATATCAAAAATTAAAAAATCTAAATTTTACAAAATTTTCCTAATGAAGGGGCACTGGAAATCCGATCGTCGTATTCTTCATAAAATTCTACGCATATTTGATTTGACAAGTTTAGGTCTACCTTTGGAAATAAGAGGTGGGGGTGAGTGGGAACTTTGTTATGAAAAACTGGCTGTGAGTCCGGTTCTGCTTAATAAAATTTTGCAAACTTGGTCTTGTTGAAGACAGATCTTTTTCGTCAATGTAAAAGTTATGATTTCGAACCAACTTACTGAGTACTATGCCAGCTAGAAGGCGTTATTTAATTTTTTTCAGAAATCTAGTGTTCCTTGGAAAATATTAAATACAAACATGCATTTTTAATACCATATTACAAAATTAGACAAAATTAGCAACATAATAGCGAAAACCGCATGTTAATACCTTTTTTCTATCTCGAGATATCTTACAAAACGTGTAAATTTAAAAACATAACTGTTACTGTCACCGGTAAACGAAATAATTCATTAAAAGTAGTGTGCTATGGAAACAACAAAGAAACATTTTCCAGCTGTCAACGTATATTAGGTCTTTTCAACTCTTCTCATTTGTTTCGAGCCTCGTTCATATCTCGTATATTAATATTATACACGAATTATACGGCATATGACAGAGGCTCGAAACAAATGAGAAGCGTTGAAAAGCCCTATTACAAAGAAATAAAAACAACTATTTAGTGATGACATAAACGTTCAAATTTTTGCCCATCATTTTCGTTGCAAACATTTACTCTTTCAAAAGTAGATTGAACAGCAGTCTCAATTTCTGCTCTCGATATGCTTTGAATGGGGTTTAGTATTCTCTGGATAATGTATTCTAGAGTAGTGTATGATGGGCAACAATTTTAATATTTAGGTCGTCACTAAGTAGTTCTTTTTGTTCTGTGTTATATTTAATTTTAATAGTATTGTTTCTCTTTATATTGTTGTTTTAATTAATTATATTTTTATACGTTGACATCTGGAAAATGTTATTTTGTTTTTTTCCAAAGCACACTACTTTTCATTAACTTAGTTTACCGGTGATAGTAACAGTTATGTATAAAATTTACACGTTTCTCGAGATATCTTGAGATAGAAAAAAGGTATCGACATGCGGTTTTCGCTATTCTATTGCTAATTTAATTTAATTTTATAAAGTATGATTAAAAATGCATACTTGTATTTAATATTTTCCAAAGAAAACTAGATTTCTGAAAAAAATTAAATAACGCCTCCCAGCTGGCTTACTACTTATTAGGATGGTTCAAAATTATCACGCTTACATTGAAGAAAAAGATCTGTCTTTAACAAGACCCAGTTTTCAAAATTTGATTTAGCAGAACCGGACTTACAGCCATTTTTTCATAACAAGGTTCCCACTCACCTCCACCTTTTATTTGCAAAGGTAGAGTTAAACTCGTTAAATCAAATATGCGCAGAAGTTGATGAAGAATACCATAATCGGATTTCCAGTGCCCCTTCATTAGGAAAATTTTGTAAAATTTCGATTTTTTTATTTTTGATATTCAATTACGCCCTCTAGCGGTGGACCCACAATTATGAAAATAATTTCCAGGCTTTTCCTGAGGCAACTTATGTTATAAAAATTTTTATTTCAAAGCTCTACTATAAACCGTTCCTGAGATATGGCCGAGAGCCATTCTTATTGGGACACCCGGTACATTTAAGGTAAAAATATATACCACAGCTTTGACCAACTAATATTTTTTATAATTAATGTTTTTAATTTTATTTTAAATTAATCACTTTGACATTTATGTCAAATTTCCAGTAAACGTTTACAGACTTGTCACTACTGGCGCTCGCGAATTTTTAAATATCCCCTCTACGTACGAGCTCTATGCGTATAAACATATTATTTGCCTGTAGTTATTAAATCAGCAATAGGGGTGTTAAATTTCTACATAAGAGTGAATCAATTAAGTTGTCACCAAATTCGTATAAGTACCTAGGAGACACCAAGAATAAAAATAATGTTTTTTTTTTACTTTTACATCTGTAAAAGTTTCAATACACCTGATTATGCTGTTAGATTGGAACCAGGAAGAGTCCAAATTTCTTTCACTATCTTCAACCTCTTATTTCTTTTTTGCGTCAGCTTCACCATCATCAGTGGCGCCATAGATGTTTATGAACCAAAGCCTTCTTCAGAACAATCCTCAATTTGCCCCTGTCTCTAGCAACTCTTCTCCATGCTCTAATTCCAATAGATTTTAAACTATTCTCTAAGTTGCCTTTATACTTAAGTCTCTGTTCTTCCTCTTGTTCTTTGTCCTATCCAGGCGCGTGCGGTCCATGGAAGCAAGGGAAGCATTGCTTCCCTTCGTTTCCGTAGGTAATACCGTACCAACTGAGTAACTGAGATTAGTTAAAAAAAATTGAACAAACACATAAGCAGAAGCAGGATTTTAAGTTGTATACGAGAATATTTAATTATGTAATACAAGCAGTAAGTGATAAGAAAAGACAAACGTATTTTACTCTATTTTTGTCATACAGTAAATAACAAAGCAATGAAATACTCTAAAAGCAGCGCTGCATGCTTCATTTCTAGCTTTCGTTCCGTACGCGTACGCGGACCCATAGTAGTCCATTCTTTCACGGTTTTTGCTCTATATTTTAAAGAACAGCTTGGATTGACATGAAATTTGGCATACGCATAGCTTACATGTCAAAGAAAAAAAGTGATATTCTCTTGGGGGTGAAAAAATATAAGTCCAAAATAAGTCTGGAAATGGATAAACTGACTAATTTTAAGTAACTTTTGTTCTATAGAGCTTTTTCGCCAAGTCAACACTTTTCGAGTTATTTGCGAGTGAATATGTTCATTTTTCAACAAAATAACTACATTTTTAGACGGTTTTTCGCAAATAACTCAAAAAGTAAGTATTTTGTCGAAAAAAATGTTTTTATCAAAAATATAGCCTGTAAAAAAGTAAAAAAAAATGGTGGACGCGTTAGGTCTCTGCACCTCGTAAAACCAGAGTTATAGCCAATGAAAAATAGATTCATATTCACCAAATTTCAAATAGAATACTTCGATGTGAAATATCCAAAAAATTAAGCGCTTTTTGGGGAAAACCCATTATAACTTTTTTAAAGTGTTTAAAAAAAGCTTTATTTCTGTTTTTATAAAAAGTTTCTAGCATTAAATTTAAGCAAGTTACGCTCAAAATAAAGTTGGTCCCTTTTGTTTTGGCAAAAATACCACCCCCTAATTAGCAACTTAAATGAAATTAATGGTTACCGCTCCACAAATTATTTTACTGTTGTGTTTATATGGTCTGTAAGTTTCATCGATTCAAAGTGCTTATTTTGGAAAAAATTTGGTTTTAATGTAAAATTTTTAAAAATTTTCATTTTGAAAAATATGCTTTTTTTCAAAATAACTTAAAAATTGTTAGAAATACCAAAAATCTCGAAAAACAAAAAAAGTCAGCATTGCTCTTTTGAATATCATGTATTTTTTTGTTTTTCTGTTACACAAAAATTGATTAAGATTTGGTGTTTCTAAATTTGCATACATTCGTGATCAGTGACTCGTTCAACCCCTTTTAACTACAGACCTTTCAAAAATAAGGACTATGAACCGATGAAACTTACAGATCATATAAACAATACATACAAGAGTCAAGAATCTTGTGAAGTCGTAACGATTAAGTTCATTTGAGATACTAATTAGGGGGTGATTTTCCTGACTTTTTTACCAAAAAAAAAGGGACTAACTTTATTTTGAGCGTAACTTGTTTAGTTTTGATGCTAGAAATTTGTTTTTATAAAACAAAAATGAAGCTTTTTTTAAACACTTTAAATAAGTTGTAATGAGTTTTCCCCAAAATTTGCTTCATTTTTGGTTATTTCACGTTAAAGTATTCCATTTGGAATTTGACGAATATGAACCTATTTTTAATTAGCTATAACTCTGCTTCTACTAGGTATAGAAACGTGATATGTACACCATTTTTTAAAATTTTTCACAGGCTATATTTTTGCTACGAATGTTTTTCCACAGAATATTTACTATTTGAGTTATTTGCAAAAAACCGTCTAAAAGCGTGGTTATTTTGTTGAAAAAATGAACATATTCACTGGCAAATAACTCGAAAAGTATTTACTTAGTGAAAAAACTGTATAGAACAAAAGTTACTTAAAATTAGTCAGTTTATCAATTTCCGGACTTACTTTGGACGAATACTTTTTCACCCCCAAGTGGGAGTGAAACCCTCCCCGCCGTGGCAAAAGCACATATCGGCACAATATCACTTTTCTTCTTTGACTTATTAGCTATGTGTATGCCAAATTTCAAGTCAATCCAAGCGGTTCTTTAAAATATAGAGGTTTTGCAATATTTTACCGTTAAAGAACGTACTATAGGCCATGATCGTATTTCTACGTTGGTATTCGGAGTCATGTCGGCAGATAATCTGATTTCAAATTTGCTTCTCCTCAGCGTATGAAAATCACCGGGGTTATTTACACGCAGAGTGGCGAGTTCCAATTTCGGGCATATCTATCGCTTATTGGGACCGTGCAAGTTCGGCATAGCGACCTCTATTTCTACGCTCTGTACTTTTATTCGCACTTTTAATTATATTGGCCAATTATATTAGTCCTGGTTGCTGGATAATTGTCAAGGCCATAGTCCAAAAAAATAATAAGAAGAAAAAATAAGATGCAGGTTATGTTTGCAAACATAAACAATTGTATGTAGTAAATAAAATTAGTTATTAAAATGCAGTACTGCAAGCAAAATACAATTAATTAAATTTATTTTTATATAATAATTGCATATCATATCAATATTGTGGAGCAATATATAATTTTTCTGCTTCAATGACAGAAGGTATGAAATATACGTCAATTTGACAATTTCAATTGACAATATGAATTATTTAAGATAGTTGCAATATTTCTCCGCGACTCGCGCACGGTCGTTTCTCGTTTCCCTTCCAAGTACTTGCACACCGCGAATAAGATAAGCAATTTTGTCAACTGCATACAAGGAGCTGTTTTCGTGAATTTAAATAGGATTTACCAGCATTTGACAATGACGGGCTTCTTCGACTGATTTTGTGGAATTATGAAGATTGATTTTATTTAATTATTTATATAAATAAATATAATAGAATTATTTGTATTATAAATACTAAATATTTATATAAATATATGTAATATGTATTAGGGTTTTGGAGAATGGCGAAAATGTGAAAAGTGGGATACAGAAACCATAAATAGCTCGAGAGGATTTTTGGAGTTTTTTAACTTTGCCTTTTTCAGAAATATTTACATTCTCAGATAATTTATTTAATGTATTGCAATGCAAGATAAACGAGATTGGTTTCTGTGTAAAAAAAAGCGAGTTTAAAGATGTTATTAACAAAAAGAGAGAGATGACTTTGAAAAATGTTGGAATAATATGATGGCAAGAAGTTTTGAGCCTAAATGGGAACGCATACGCACTGATAATGTTGGAAGTGTCCAATAGTGCTACCGCCGACTATTATAGTCTATAATACTATCAGATTTTAGATCAAATATGCCAACGAATGGAAAATAGGTTTAAGAATTTTGATGACCGAGATTTTCGGTAGAAGAATTGAATTACATTATAAATACGTGTTTTTACAATTTTTTTATAGATTGCTTCCCCTGTTTCAAATTTCACCGCACGCCCCTGGTCGTATCGGCCCTCTTCGGTCAAAAACTTTTCTGACTATGGCGTTTTCCTCTCGCCTGATTAGATGCCCCATCCATCTAAGACGTGTTACCTTAATGGATTTTAAAATCGGTTCTCCAAAACTTCTATACAACTGAAAGTTGTAATGCCTGCACACAAACCTTGTTCTTTTATTTCTCCATATATTCTTCGTCAGCTTCAACTTACTTCAGTAAATACGAACATACAACTGGGTCTCACATATTAACACATCCACTGCAACTTTTTGCAAGAGTTGTTATCCAGGAGCAGCGTTACTATCTCCGATCGGAGTCATGCGCATCTAGTAAAGTATCACTTTAACTCCAATCAGTGTCATGCGCAGCAAAAACTTTCTCATTTAGTTGATGTTTACTAAAGCTGCTCTCCATTTCCGTTAGTGATAGAGCTGCAGCGGGACTCTGTGCAATATCGTTTCAATCGATGCGATCGCATTTGCAGAGTATAGAGTGGTATAGACGTAAGTAGAAGAGGTGTTCCCAAATTCCCAACAGACCACTAAAGTCCACACAGACGTTTGCGGTGACTGGTCGTTATCGTCATCTGATTTTGACATAGACAGATATGGATTTTGATGAATTTTGTGTGGTTATGTTATGTATATTAAGGCCATCGGTACATAATTCACAAATATTTTACGGATATCCCTACCTTTTCTGTCTTTACACGGCAAATTACGTGTAGTAAAATTCACACTGGTATGGATATGTAAACATTACTAGAATGTAATTACTATTTGAAAATGTCATCATTAATTAAAAGAGATGGCTTTTGAATGTTCTTGGATAACTGTTATTTTTATAATTGCAAATTATTAATTCAGTTAATAAATGTGATAATTTTTTCACTAACTATGTATTCAGTGATTGTAATAATTTATATCTACAACATAAACTAATGCTCAATGGAGAAAAGAGGAAAAGTGTTTAAGTGATTTTTTAATAATATATTGTTACTGTGGAACGCTTACAATTTTGAACAACTTTAACAACAAAATACTTGGATCACAGAATATATTATCCTGATGTATTCTCTGCTTGGATCTTCCACAAATAATACACAATAAATAACTTTTTATTAAGTTCACGTCTTAAATCAATTATTTATCAAATACACTATATATCAATATTATTTAATCAACAACTCAAAATATTCCCGATGCCATGTCAAATATTTAAAATTGTCACTGTCTGACTGACAGTATGCTTACAATATTCTATTCGACTGAGTGCGTTGTATGACAAAGATAGATTTGGACGGACATTGTGTTCATTTTTTTCGAATCCTGAAAAAACTAATAAATATTTTTGAAAAATTTAAACGCAGAGTGAAAGACTGTATTATTACCGAGTGCCGAAAGTCCCTTAGAATAAATAAAAAGTTTATTTTGAATGAGATATTTGAAATTAAAAATCACACTAAATTTTCTCTTAGTTTTTCACCCCTGTAACTTATTAAAATAAACATTATATAAGTTCTCAGGGACTTTCGGCCCTCGCCGATAACGTAATCTTTCATTCTGCGTTTAAATTTTTCAAAAATACTTATTAGTTTTCTCAGGATTCGAAAAAAATCAATCCCCATTTGAATAGCATTACAGCCGAAAATACGTACCCATCCTCTTAAGTATATTTTCTGTCTGATTCTGATTGACACTTTCTTGTTTTTGAAAAATTTGTTCAAGAATGGAAATATGAAGACGTGGAAAGATATGCAGAAAATCGAGACAAGTTATGTAAGGTCTAGAACAGTTCATACAAAGAAACAAGATTATTTATACTATGAGTATGGGTAGTTCTTAATCAATGGCATGCTATAACATATTATATGCAAGGAATATAGATGCTAGGAGAGTATATTATATTCACTGATATGAGTCCTTTGTTACTTGCAATAATTAAAACTTATAGGTACTTGTCTATCTTTGGGATATAAGCCCATCTATAAAATTAGGACAGAGAAACCTGGTCCATTAATTGTCCCTATAGCCCAATAAATGACCGTTTTGGAGTGTAATTTCCAGGGGCAACTCCGAATTGCATGAAAATTTGGATTTAGGTTCTACTTACCCTCCACTTCAAAGCTGAATTTGTGCCGTTGCTTTTACTTGGGGGGTGACATTTACCCCTTCTCGGGGGGTGAAAAACGGGTCTTTAAAATAAGGCCGAAAATGGATAAATTGACTTATTTTAAGCACCTTTTGTTCTATAAAGTTTTTTACGCAAGTCAATACTTTTCGAGTTATCCGCGATTTAAAATGTTGATTTTTCGACAAAAAAACTACGTTTTCAGACCGTTTTTCCCAAATAACTCAAAAAGTAAATATTTTATCGAAAAAAATATTTTTAGCAAAAGTGTAGCCTATAAAAAAACGAAAAAAATGGTGTACCAATAAAGTCTACAAATTGAGTAGAAGCAAAGTTATAGCTCATGAAAAATACGTTCTTATTCGTCTAATTCCAAATCGAATAATTCAACGCGAAATCACCGAAGAAAGAAGAGTTTTTTGGGAAAACGTTATTAACATTTTTAAAGTATCGAAAAAAAGCTTATCATTTGTTTTTTACAAAAGTTTACAGCATAAAAAATAAACGAGTTACACTGAAAAAAAAAGTTGGCCCCTTTTTTTTGTAAAAGAATCGAGAAAACCTCCCCCTAATTAGCACCCTAAATGAAATTAATCGTTTGGCTTTACCATCTATTTTAACTGTATGTGTATTGTTTATATGATCTGTAAGTTTGATTGGTTTGAAGTGCTTATTTTTGAAAACATTTGGTTTTATAGTAAAAAAAATTTCTAAAAATTTTTGAAAAATTTCATTTTTTCAAAATAACTTAAAAAGTATTAGTGATAAGAAAAATCTTAAAGAGTAAAAAAATGTATTTTTTGCTATTATAAATATGCTAGTTTCATTTTGTTTCTCCGTTAGACAAAAACTGGTTAAGATATGGCTGTTCAAAATTTGTATACACTCGTGATTAGTGACCCATTCAAGCTTTCTCAATTATAGCCCTTTCAAAAATAAACACTTTAAACCGGTGAGACTGACAGATCATATAAAAACTAGATAGGTAAGTAAATGGTTTGTAAAGCGGTAGCGATTAATTTCATTTGGGGAGCCAAATACGGCGAGATTTTCATGATTTTTTACAAAAAAAGAGGGCCAACTTTATTTTGAGCGTAACTCGCTTATTTTTAATGCTAAAACTTTTGTTAACAATTAAAACAAAGCTTTTTATAAACACTTTCTTCTTCTTCTTCTTTTGCCCTTTAATTCGTCCAATTTTGAACATAGGCTTCCCCCAGTTTCCTCCATTCGCTTCTGTTTAGTGCTTTCTGTTTCCAGTGCGTTCCTCCTATCTTTTTAATGTCGTCTCCCCATCTCATCTGGGGTCGTCCTCTTGCTCTCTTTCCTGTCCATGGTCTCCATTGTTGTATCGTGCTATTCCACCTATTGTCCGTTTGTCTAGCGTTATGACCTGCGAAGCTCCATTTTAGCCTGGCTATATGTTGGCCTGCGTCTTTGACTTTTGTTCTATTTCTGACCCAGTTGTTTTGCTTTTTGTCTGTCAATTTTACTCCTAACATTGCTCTCTCCATGGCTCTTTGTGTCTTCATTATTTTATCCATATTTGCCTTGGTCAAGGTCCATGTTTGGCATGCGTATGTGAGAATTGGGAGTATGCACTGGTCAAACACTCTTGTTTTTAAGTATTGTTGTATTTTTTTATTCTTTAGGACCCATTTTAATTTTCCAAATCCTGCCCAGGCCAATCTGACCCTTCTTTTTACCTCCGCTGTTTGGTTTTCCTTATTTATTTTTATCATCTGTCCCAAATATATATAGTCATTAACCGCTTCTATTGTGGTGTCGTTTAGTATTACGTTTCTATTGTCTTGTGTGTTTGTCATTGTTTTTGTTTTGGCAAAATTAATTTTTAGACCTATTTGTTCGGATTCATTTGCTAGTTCGGTTAGCATGGTTTGTAGTTCTTCAAAACTTGATGCTATGACTACTACATCGTCTGCATATCTTAGGTGGTTTAGTTTCTTTCCATTTATGTTTATTCCCATGTTTGTCCATTCCATTGTTTTGAAAACATCTTCCAGTGCTAATGTAAATAGTTTAGGAGAAATAACATCTCCCTGTCGCACTCCTCTGTTAATTGGTATGGGTTTTGTGGTTTCTTCCAATTGTACTGTCATTGTTGCTTTCTTATATATATTACGTATTAGCATTCTGTATCTGGAATCTATTCTACAGTTGTTTATAGCTTCTTTTTCTATTGCCCACATTTCCACGCTGTCAAATGCTTTTTCGTAGTCAACGAACGCTAAGTGCAGATCTATATGGTATTCGTTAGCTTTTTCTATTAGTGTCCTAATTGTTAGAAGATGGTCAGTGGTGCTACATCCCTTTCGGAATCCTGCCTGCTCTACTGGTTGATACTAGTCCAATTTGTGTGTTAGCCTGTTGTTGATAATCCTCATGAATAGTTTATACGTTTGCGACAGCAGTGAGATGGGTCTGTAATTTTTTTATGTCCTTTCTGTCGCCTTTCTTAAATAGCAGGATTGTAAGACTTTCGTTCCATTCGTCGGGTATTTCTCCTTTATGCAGACACTGATTAAACACTTTAAAAAGTTTAAATGGGTTTTTCCCGAAAAGTGCTTAATTTGTCGGTGATTTCACCTTGAAATATTCTATTTGGAATTAGACGAATAAGAACGTATTTTTCATGAGCTACAACTTTGTTTTTATTTGATTGCTAGTTTTTAATGATACACCCTTTTTTTGGGTTTTTTATAAGCTACACTTTTGCTAAGAATATTTTTTTCGATAAAATATTTACTTTTTGAGTTATTTGCGAAAAACCGTCTGAAAACGTAGTTCTTTTGTTGAAAAATAAACATTTTCAATGGTAAATAACAAAAGTATTGACTTAGGTAAAAAACTTTATAGAACAAAAGTTGCTTAAAATCAGTCAATTTATCAATTTCCGGTCTTATCTTGAACGTATGTTTTTCACCCCCTAGAAGGGGTGACTGTCACCCCCCAAGTAAAAGCAACCAACGGCACAATTTCAACTTTGAAGTGGAGGGTAAGTAGAACCTAAATCCAAATTTTCATGTAATTCGGAGTTGCCCCTGAAAATTACAAGGTATCGCCGAATTTCCCGTTCATTTACTGGGCTACTACAGACTGATTTGCAAACTGAGAGATCAATGACAGGTTTCCGTCAGTTATGTATTGGAAAACACATGCTGGACATAAAGGAGAATTAAGAACCATGCATCTGTCAAAAATTCAGGAAAAAATGGTTGTAGAGAAATTAATGACTGAGGTGCCACCCAGTAGAATTTTATAAGATTCAAGAATGTGAAGGTACATGAGCAATTTCAGGTAAAATTCCTTAGGGTTCCTATTATATTACATAATGTAACTTTAACACAAGTATATGAAAGTGAGTATATAAGGCTGTGGTCTCCAATAAACACTGTACACAGCCTAAGGCATCTATTGGATACCACGGGTTAAGTCGGTGGCCACTACAATTCACTCCGGCCAATTTGTTTTAGAATTACTCTTTTCTTTTAACTCTTTTCGGTTGTCCTTCAAAGTTTATTAAAAGAACGAAAATGAACAATTTTCCTACAGCGTGACATACGCAGCCTACAGCGTCTATTGGAGACCACAGCCTTACACATTGTTTTGTAGAGTTTGTAAAATTTGTATTCACTGTTACCAGTGCAACTGTAAAGTATTGAGGTTAAAAATACCTTGTGAATAATACTAACTCTGTTTTAAATGATGCTGCAAGGTGTTTGGGAGAAACTTTAATTATCAAATCAAGGCATGAGGAGGAAATTAATGAGTTTGTCAGAGAGAAGCTAGAACTGACAATTGTGATCAAGGAAAACACCAAAAGAAGTATTGTGATTCAAAGAACAATGGAAAAATTTTAGAAAAAGGCAAAGAAATTACAAAGAAGCGAAAAATTGAGAAGCAGGAGCATTTTGGCTCAAATAAAAAGAGAAACTGAGTAAACATTGAATAGCACGTAAACATTGATAATTGAAAAGCACGGATAATCTGATCATTAATGGGCTAGCCATATATGATACATATGTATATAGATCATATTATTATGATCATACAGATAACAGAAAAAATAAATCTTTCATTATGAGTCTCCTTTTCTGCATATAGAGTTTCTGTCGAGTGATTTACAGTGACGCTATTTTGATAAAACCTCATAAATTCAATTTGAGTAATAGAAAATCATAGCAAGGATAATCCGCAGCCCGGATAATCTGCACACGGATCGGGGTTCTACTGTAGTTGTATAGGCTAATTTACAAGAATGTTAGTTTGTTTTTATAGATTTTACTTAATTCATAATAATTCATAAATTTCTTATAAGATTATATTTATGTATGCATACTTAATTTAGGTCTGAATTTTGAAGAATTGTTAAGTAATGATGTTATTTTATGCACAGCATTATATACTATTAGAGTTGTACTTTTAAAATCAAGATGTACTGGGTTTAGGCGGGGTTTAGAGGGGGTTTTACCTTCGCCAATGCACCAATAAGAGCCTCCCCTCCTATGATTTCCCAGATTTTTAATAAAGAATAATAAAATTTAAACATTAGGTATTTAGTGTTTTATTTAGTTTGCAATAGTTATTCCCAGTAAACATTTTTGATTATCATATATTTATGGTGAAAACAAGATTTAGTGTAAGGTTCTAGAAATTAAAGTCATTTTGAATTTATCCAAGGCAGGTCCACAACAGCAATTTTTATTTTAAGACAGCTAATGGAAAAACTTGAGAAAGACTTGCACATAGTATTTATTAATCTTGAGAAACATATGGCAAAGTTACTGGAAACCTACTGGTACTAAGTAGGAAAGGAGTGCAGGCTGAATATGTGAGTGCTGCAAGACATGTACTTATGAGATGGTAACAAGCAGAGTTAGAGCAACTGCAGATGAAACTGGAAAATTGTGTGTGATAGCAGGGCTTCATTAGGGTTCCCTGTTTAAACCCATAGTTATTTTCATTCACGGTGGATCAGATATCAGCTGAACTTCAAAGGGAGATCCTTGGTTGTAGCAGATAATGTTGTGGTAGTAGGAAAGTCTGAGGGAGAAGTGGAGACAGGTGCTTAAAGAAAAAGAATTAAAATTAACTAGAACAAAAACAGAATATTCTTTTGAAGATGGTATTACAAATCCGCATAGAGTAATCAGCTGGGATAGACAAGAACTCGCACAAGATGATAGTTTAGTCACAAGATGTAGGATCGATATTACTGAGCAATGAGAAAGTACATGGAGATACAAGTAATAGAATTAGGGCTAAATGGATGAAATGGGAACTGGAGTACTGTGTGGTAGAAAGGTACCAATAAAACTCAAAAGAAAGTTCTCTAGGAGTGCATTAAGACTAGTTATGATGTATGGTACTGAATGTTGGGCAGTAAAACATTGGGATGAGCAGAAACTGTATATTGAGTGGAGTAACTGGAAAAGATAAAGTTCGGAATGAGTATATAAGAGGAAATTGTGTGTGGATTCTATTGGAAACAAAATAAGAAACAGGTTAAGGTGGTTATATTATGAGCAACATAGAGATGAGGATCATCCCATACAAATAGCGGAGAGATGCTTAATCCCTGGAATAAATAGAAGAGGGAGACTGAAAAAGATGTGGTGGGCGACAGTTGATCAGGATAGGGGTGTAAAAGGTGTTGATATGATACAAAAAAGTTTTGAGGAAATTAAATAGAAAGCCGACTCCACAAGAGGAAAGGCAAAGAGAGTAATAATAATAATAAAATCCTAGAAATATAAGTAATAAGAGGAAGAACCCTTTAACTAAACAAAACATTACCTAATAAACAATTAAAGCAATGCCTAGATATTTTAAAAAAAGCATCACTATATAACAAAAGCAAACATATTGGATTTAAAGTTACACATTCGCATATAAGTAGGATATTTTTACGTACATATCACGAAAGGGAAAAATAATTATATTTCTAATACAGTTGTATTAGAGCTTAATCCTAAAATACGAATATCCTCTGATTATACTACCCGCCAAATTCTAAATTGGTTATGTCAAAATCAGATGATGATGACTGCCAATCACAACAAACGTCCGTGTGGAGTTTAGTGTTAAGCCGGACTCAAACGACTCATGTACATGTCATCTGAGTGGGTTACTACACTCTGAGCCAAAATTAACCGGCCACCTTAAAAATGGGTCATTTTTGATGTCTTATATCTCCTAAATCTCTTAACCGATTTTAGTGATTTTTTTAATATTTTATAGCCTTATTCCTTGACAATATTGTTATAATAATATTTTTGCTAGACAGGTAAATTTTCATTGTATATCGGGTGTATAAACCAAACTGTGTTATTTTCTTAATGTTTGCATCACCCTGTGGAATATTCTAGCAATTGTAGAATACTGCAATTAAAACTTAACTATAGCCTGATGCTTTCTCAACATTTTGTTTTTGATTGATTCGCTTATGTTGTATAATAAAAAAGTTAGGTGCTTTAACAACTAGACATGTTTTTTATCAATACAGATACAGGGTGTTTTTAAAAAAAATTGGCAAAGTTTAAGGTGTAATTCTGCATTAAAAAATAATGACTTAAAAAGTTTGCTTTATAAACTTATGTCCGCAAATGCTTCGTTTCCGAGATAGGGGGTGTTGAAATTTTTCTGACAAACTGACGATTTATTTATTGCTTTAAAACCGGTTGAGATATGCAAATGAAATTTGATGGGTTTTAAGATGTAGTTATTGCACATTTTTTGGCATACAATTAAGTATTTCATATTAACCATTGGCGCGCATACGGGTAACATGATGGCTCATATTACCCGTATGCGCGCCAATGGTGAATATTAAATTCTTAATTGTATGTCAAAAAATATACAATAACTACGTCATAAAACCCACCAAAATGCATTTTCATATCTCAACCGGTTTTAAAGCAATAAATAAATCGTCAGTTTGTCAGAAAAATTTCAACACACCCTATCTCGGAAACGAAGCATTTGCGGACATAAGTTTATAAAGCAAATTGTCATTATTTTTTCATGCAGAATTACACCTTAAACTTTGCCAAAATTTTTTAAAAACACCCTGTATTGATAAAAAACATGTTTAGTTGTTAAAGCACCTAACTTTTTTATTATCCAACATAAGCGAATCAATCAAAAATCAAAATATTGAGAAAGCATGAGGCTATAGCTAGGTTTTAATTTCAGTATCCTAAAAATGCTAGAATATTCCACAGGGATATTCTAGGGAACTTTTAGAGAAAAACCCAGTTTGATTTGTACACCCGGTATACAATGAAAATTTACCTGTTTAGCAACAATATTATTATAGCGATATTGTCAATGAATAAAGTTATAACATATTAAAAAAATCACTTAAATCGGACAACAGGTTTAGGAGATATAAGACATCAAAAATTACCCATTTTTAAAGTTGCCCGTTAATTTTGGCCCAGAGTGTAGTACAATTATTTGTCACTCTTTGCCACTCGTTCGTCTTACATCTGTTGTCGGTAAAAATGACCCGAGTCAAAGGGATCACGATTATTCGCACACTTGCGAAGTACATACTTGTCTATACAGTAGAGCGTCGATTATCCGAACGTCGATCAACCGAACGACAGCTTATCCGAACTCCCGACTCCCACGCCCCGCAGTCAAGTACCGAGCAAGCGTTAGTAATTAACGCTTAAAATGCTTCAGTTACAAGTAAATGGTTTTTATGAGTGGTGTGGTAGAAATTATATGGAACTTAATATTAATAAATGCTTTTTAATAAGTTTTGCTAGATCCCACTCGCCTACTCACCATCAATATTTTATTAATAATACATACTCCTGTCACACGTGTGAACGAAATTCGGGACTTAATATTTGATTGTAAATTAACATTTTACTCTCACATCGACCATACTGTTTCGAAGGCATTTAAGATGTTGGGTTTTGTATTACGTTCATCAAAAGATTTGTCAATTCACACAATAAAAATCTTATATTGCAGTATCGTGAGATCAATTATTGAATATGGTTCTATTGTCTGGTCACCTAGTTATGCATATCAAATGCTAAATATTGAAAAGGTTCAAAACAAAAAAAACAAAACAAATTTTTACATTTTGCACCTTTTAAGATGGGTTTAACAGTTAGAAATTATACTTATGAGAATATATTAATGAGGTAAAATTTACAAACTCTTGAACGCAGAAGAGTCATGTTGGATATTTGTTATCTTCACAAAATTATCTCTGGTGTTATTCACTCCGAAGAATTGTTAAGTCTTGTATACTTTAATATACCTGCTAGATCGATACGAAATCCACAAATATTCAAGGAACAACGGCATGCTACAAATTATGGTCAATATGCACCAATTAGTAGATTGACCCTGTATGGAAACAAGTTTAGTCATCTAATAGATCTGTTTGGTTCTTCAGTTTCCTCTACTAAACAAGAACTCGGGCGTCTTGAATTTTGAATTTAAAAAAAATGAAATAGATTTAACTGTTATAATTGATTCAGTTGTTTTCATCATTTGTAAATAATTTATATTCTTTTTATTTTTTATGTTTGTGTATTATAGTTGTAGTTTTACGTGTATCTAAATTTTATATTTTCATTATTACGACGAAAGCTCTGCTTTATTGTATTTTGTATGTATTGGGTTTATTCCGTTAATAAATAAATAAGTAAATAAAATATCTTCAATTTTCTTCAATATTATATCCAAAAATATTATGTTGTTGCAAAGACTGCACTTTTTTGTTTAATTGCTATGTGTCATTATCAAGATATAAATAAATATGTATGTATATAAATATGGCTTTTATTAACTTGTGGATAAATATGTATGACTATGTAATCAATATAGTTCGATTATCCGAACAAATCAATTTTCCGAACACTCATGTCCCCCAAATAGTTCAGATAATCGATGCTCTACTGTACTTGCAAAGGCGGTCAAACGAAATGTATAAATAATTGGCATTTACTGCGACTATTCATTTAGACCAGTGCATTTATCACTAAAAACACCGGAATAAATCGATTTTTAAATACACCACCTAGAGACTTACTTGTTTTGCATTGTGTTGAGGATGATGTCAGGAAAAAAGTCTACAATAGAAAAATGGGTGGAAATGTCTAATTAATAATTGTTTTTTAAAGTTCTTAACATGCATTAAAAAGTGCATAAACATGTCAAAATAAGCATATTAAGGGCCAAGTTTTGTTACTCGCAAGGTTTTTGAGGTCGCTGAATATGACTCCGCTATCAGAACCTACCCCCGGAGCACCTGGCAGGGTTGGACAAAAATTGGTTTTTAAAGAAAAAAACAAAAAACATGTTTTTTTTTGTTTAAAAACAATGTTTTTTGCTTTAAAACAAGTATTTTCATCTAAAAAAAAACCACTGTTTTAAAACAAAAAAACACTGTTTTAAAACAAAAAAAAACATTTTAAAATAATTACATACTTCAGTGGATTTCTAACAGTGATTCCCATAAACCTCAACTGCCACACCTATGGGATTCACGAGAAGACGCGACCTGCGAGCACATGCAACGAGTGTTTAACTGTTTCATTTCCTTATACCACGTGATATTATGTAAATCACATACGCTATTCAGTTTTTCAGATTTTCAGGATAAGTCGGAAGCTTTAAGTTCTGCTTTATTATAATATAATTTCATATTGGTATTTTCGGTTCTATTTTAATTTCTAGTGGATAGTTGCAGTGTATACAGTGTAAATTATATTAAGTTTATAAATATGTCAAGTCAAGAAAGGTGGAGAGATCCATTTTGGATAAATTTTAATTTGATTAAAGTGAATATCAATTTTGAGGATGGGAGAGAAAGTAAAAAGACAGTGTCTAAAGCTGAGTGTAAAAAATGCAAGAAGCAATTGTCCATATTAGTTGCAAGAATGAAAAAGCATCATGAAAAATGTGTTTTAACTTTAACGAATGTTGATTTTGAGGAGCCAGAGGAAGCTAATAGTAGGATTGTGTAATAGATGCTGTAATAATTCAATAATTATTTACTTAATTTCTTAATTTTCTTTTTCTTTCAACTTTATTAGAAGTATTGGTTTAGTTAATGTTACTACAGCACTCAGCAATGTCTACCAGTACTAGTATGCCTGCTACCTGAACATAAATAAAGTTTAGTCAGTTACTTTTTTTCAGTTTTACTGTTTTACTTCGCATTATTGCACCTACTTACTCTATAATCTATGTTTGCAATTTTGCAAATTAGCAAACACAAATGTCTTATATGTTTTAAAACAATGTTTTAAAACAGTGTTTTAAAACACAACTGTTTTTTCCAGTGTTTTTAAACATGTTTTAAAAAGCTTGTTTTAAAACAGCCCAACCCTGGCACCTGGTACCCAGGGTCACTGCTAGGGCACTTCATCTGGAGGTTCGATGGCTAACGGCCCTAAATTCATGCAATCAGTTTACTTGGAGGTTTGTGGAGTCGCTGAATACGAATATGCCATCAAAACCGACCCCCGTAGCCCCTGGTGCCCAGTGCGTCACTGCTGTAGCACGTCATCTTCTGGAGTTTTGAGGGATTTTGGTACTTAATTAATGCAAATGGATTATACGGGAGTTTGGGTGTTGCTAAACACGAATACTCCATCAGAACCGACCCCTGGAGAACCTTGTGCCCGTGGTCACTTCTAAGGCACATCATCTTCTGGGGTTTTTAAGGTTTTTGGCACTGAATGCATACAAATAGATTAAGTAGGTGAATACGAATACGCCATCAGAACCGACCCCCTGACTATCTGATACACAATGCTAAGGCATGTTATTTTCATGAGTTTGGAGGGTTTTTGGGCATCAGGTGCAACGGGGGGTCGGTTTTGATGGCGTATTTTTGCTTAACTACCCCAAAAACTCCCGAGTAATCTGTTTGCATAAATTTAGTGCTGTAAACCCTCTAAACTCTAGATTACGTGCCTTAACAGTGAAACTGGACACCAGGTGCCCCGATGGTCAGCTCTGATGGTGTATTCGTCCTCAGCGACCCAAAATCCCACTAAATCTGGCCCTAATACACTTATTTTGACATGTTTATGTACTTTTGGATGCATAACGTGCACTTTAAAACGCAACTATGCATTTCCAGCCATTTTTCTATTGTGGACTTCTTTACTGGTGTCATCCTGAACACAACAAAAAAAGTTGTAACTTTCTATGTGCTGTATTATTTTTATTTTAAATATCAACTTATTTTTTTCTAAATGTCCTGGTCTGTTTATTAGTAATCACACCACTGATTCATTTGTCAAGGTCGTTAAGCCAAATGTTTACACTCGCGTACTTGTAAATTGTACACGTCCTGTGATTGCCCTGTTTGTCATTGCAATCGCAAACTCGTATACTTTCCAAGTAGGCAAATAATTTTGTACTTGTGAAGTACACGAGTCGTTTGAGGCCGGCTTTAGTGTAGGTGTAGTCTCTTCTAGAACCGTCCATATTCCCTATGAGAATACTATAATGCATGTAGTCCCAATGCTGATCTTTTTGTTGCTTTTAATATTTGTACACTTGACTATTTGTTATAATTTGTACAGGTTCTAAACTCATTGTTATAAAATTGTAATTTGTAAAAACAATAAAAATAAATGTTTATCTATCTATAAACGTAATATTTAATTTACAACATATCACAAGAAAACAGTTTCAGAACTTTAAACCCTACTATTTTTTTTACTTACTTTGATGTATTATTGGTATCAATACATAAATGATTATTTAATTCCATCTTAGCTTTATCTTTAGTTAGTTTCAGTTAACATAATTCATTATAATAATAATAGATTAATATCGTTTTGATTGTTATTTTTGTTGTTAATGTTAATTATAACCTAAAACAATAAGCACTTCAGCACTTCTTCTTTTTGTTTTTTTATGGGTTAACTTTTTGACAACGGGGCATTCCAATATGCTGTCAAAATTAAATGAATATGGCGGCTGGGAGGGAAAAAGTTATTCTATCAGTATCATGATTCTATCCACAAACCATACATACTCTAGGCTAGGTATTCTTTGCCCAAAGTGAACTTTTGTCCCTGCAGTGTCGGCAGCCAACATGATAATTTTTTTTCATTGTAAATTTTTTAATTGTCATTATTTTCAATTAAAACCAGTTTATCCATAATCCGCAAACGTGGAGCAATAGGGCTTTTCATTCACAGTCATTTGTTTCGAGCTTCTGTCATGTGTCACATAATATTAATATATCTACGTCGTACGTTATTGGTATATACGGCATATACCAATGATACAAACCAAAGACGTATGACGTAGATATATTAGTATTATGTGACACCTGACAGAAGCTCGAAACAAATGACAATCGATGAAAAGCCCTATTCGCTCTGAGCGTTAACAAAGTGTCAAAGCAAAATCGACCGACTTGCTCATGGTGGCGGTTTTTTGAAATTTTATTAGGACGCTTTGTGTATGTTTAAATGAGACATTTAAAAAAATGCCGTGTCACGCATTATGTATTAATATAAACAGAAAATAAAAACGCACTTAATCTGATATAAATTCTTCTATTTCCAATATTGATTATCAGTTTGATTTTGTATACATAACCTCACTATCGCAGTTTATGTCAGTAAATCTTTATTAACGAAAAAGAAAATATTTTTGTTGCACTATAAATTACAGTATAAATTAATAACTAATGAATTCTAACAATTGTATTCGGTTATTTAGAGAGTTATCAAGTAACCCTAGGAGAATACGGTAACGCTATTTTACTGTATACTTTACATGTTATTTATAACGTTACCGTATTCTCATAGAGTTACTTTAAAATTACGCTGAATCTTATAGAAATCTTAGATTGGTCTATAGATTTCAATAATTTCGTACCATTGCGCCAACTCTGAATGTTGCTTAATTAGAGCGATAATTTTAATTAAAGTTTATCGGAGTCGCGTTTCTGACGTCTAGATATAAAACTGTCATCATAAATAATATTAGTCTAACGGCTATTGAAACAGCCTACCTACCATTAGCTTAAGTCGATTAGAGGCAGTACAACTGACCAAAATATACCTACTTTATTATCAATAATAATAGGATAAGATAAGAGTAAGCCTCTGCCTTAATCCCTCAAAACGATTTATGGAGTATTAGTTTGGGTATTAGAGTTTTAATTTACGCGCTTATTATTCAAAATAAAGAGTTGGCGCAATGGTATTAAATTAGCGTAGTTTTAAGACGAACCTATTCATGTAAATTTTATTTCATTTGAGTGCCATTATACTTTGCATAAGATGAGTGCGGTGCCCTTTCTTTCTGACATCGCTTTGGAGATGCCCTTTATCCATGTAGTTGTTGGTCTTCCTCGTTTTCGTCTTTCTGTGGGGGTCGATTTTAACTCTTTTTTGGGGATTCTTCTTTACTTCATTCGTCTTACGTGTTTGTCGGACTAGGTGATTTGGGTTAAACCGTAATATTTTGAGTCCAGGAATCTACAGCTAAAATATTTCTAATTAATAATGAAACACCCTGTATGTGCAAATAACATTTTTTTTATACTACAACGATTTCTCTATAAAAACTTCGTTAGTCATTATGTTTTAATTTTGGGTCTTCCAGTTTGCAGGCATTTAATTTTTCGTACACCAAGCTTTCATATACAGTGATGAGCGCGCAAAATAACGCAAAAGATGGAAAACATAATAAATCGTAAAATAAAAAGGGATGAAACTAGAAGAGGTGGACATTATCGATATAAAGGTATAAATTAACATTACAGTAGATAGTTTCCACCTTTAGACGTCTGTGACTGGAGTATTTTATAAAATTCTCCTGTCAGAGTGACAATTTGCGATATGTTTAAAGGTGAGAAACTATGTAATGTAATGTTAATTTTACGTTTATATCGATAATTTCCACCTCTACCAGTTTCATCTTTTTTTACTTCACAATGTATTATGCAATGTATTCTTTCAGTGCGTCACAGTTTTTCGATTTCTTTCTAACGCATTAAATTGTATGTGACAGAAAAAAACGCACGTCGGTGATTACATTTCGTCGGTGATATTTATAACATTTATTCTAGTTGTCAATAGATGGCGCTGTAATCGAAAAAAAAATTACGAATTATATAATATATCTACGAATATAATCTGTACAATTTAATTAATTTATGCCTGGTTGCACCAACAGATCTTAAGCTCCAGCTTAGCTAAGCTCTACTTATAGATAGGGCGTCCTTGAGTATCACTTACGTTACACCATAATTTTAGATTCTTACCTTATTATCAATTATATCTATTATTATATTATGGTATTCTTATTGTAATATATTATAATTATATTATATTAATTCTTATGATATTCTCGACTTAAGCTTAAGATCTGTTGGTGCAACCGGGCATTAACAAATAAGACTATTAAAGAAAATTCCACTTTATAAATGCACTAAACACAATTAATTTGTTTTTATGCCAAATTGCAAATAAAATGTGACAACTGTAAGGTTTAACTTATAAAGCGTCATGTTAGAATAAATGTTATAAATGTATATTGTCAAGGACTTACCTTTTTTCTATCATTTGTGACGCACTGAAAAATGCTCATGAAAAGAAGTATAAGTGTACGATTATTTATATTCCAGAGATGAATCGATTTCATTAATTGGAAATTTCTAGTACCGGTCATATGCGTCCGTTTTGGGTAGGTCAACGTATGTTTTGTCGCATAACTTTTTTGTCTTTAACATTTAAACATTTTTGACTCTGGATTATTAAATTTTGAGGTATTCTAGAACTACTCTTGCTTTAAGTCGGTAAGACACGCCGTTTTCTAGAAGAATCGATTTAAAAATTTTTGGTTTCTTGAATTTGAAAAAAAGTTGAAAATATTTTTCAAAAAAAACGGTGTATTTTACCAACTTAAAGCAAGAATAACTTTTAGTACCAGAATACCTCATAATTTATTAATCTAGTGTCAAAAATGCTTAAAAATTAAAGACAAAAAAGTTATGCGATAAAATATCCGTTGACCATTTTTGGTTTTTCTAAATTGTTTTTTTTAATTCAAGAAACGAAAAATTTTCAAATCGATTTTACTAGAAAACGGTGTATCCTACGGACTTAAGACAAGAGTACCTTTTAGTACTAGAATACCTCACAATTTAATAATGCATAGTCAAAAGTGCGTAAAAATTAAATACAAAAAAGTCATGGGATAAAATAACCGTTGCCCTACCCAAAACGGGCGCCTATGACCGGTACTAGAAATTGTGTGTACCAATTTTCGTTTTTCTAAATAGAAGCGTTCTGGGGGTATTTAAGAAAAACTAATTACAAGACCCTATCTTCAAAGAGCTCTAGCTCCCTTAGGAAGCATTTTCGGACTAAGTAAATCAGGTTAAATTATCTTAAAATTATCTGAGGAATCTCCTATGCCCTAAGGGTTATATGACCCTTATGCGCTCCAATGATGAACATAAAATTCTTAATAATTGTATGTTAAAAATGCACGATAACTACCTGTTAAAACCCAGCAAATTTAATTTGCATAAATTAACCGGTTCAAGGACGATGTTGTAAAAGCTGCAGGAACTAACTGGAAAAGCGTTGCCAAGGAAAGAGGGATATGGAAAGATTTGGGGAAGGCCTATGTCCAAAGTTGGATAGAAATGGGCCAAAGAAGAATATTAACCGGTTCTAGAATAAATAAATCGTCAGTTTGTAAGAAAAATCTCAACACCCCCTATCTCGAACATACGTTTATAAAACCAACTGTCATTATTTCTTCATGCAGAATTAACCCTTAAAAGGAAACAGTAGCGATCAACAGGTAGCGAAAACGCGTTCCAAGATTGCGGCTGTAATTTTGAATATTTTTTTGAGATATTTGGCACACGTATTCGTAATATAATAAAGAATGGCGGTACAGAGCCCAATTTGAAAAATATATTAATATGTGGAAATTACTCTGTAATTAAATACAATATTAAAAAAATGAGCCTGTACCGCCATTAAGAAGAACAAAAAAATACACTTTCTTTAAATAAACTTTTTTATCCGATGCCTATATTTTGTGTCATTTTGGAACTTACTAATGAAATAAAAAATTTTATTAGTTCCAAAATGACACAAAATCTAGGCATCGGATAAAAAAGTTTATTTGAAAAAAGTGTATTTTTTTGTTCTTCTCATTGGCGATACAGGCTCGTTTTTTTAATATTGTATT
The DNA here is from genome assembly GCF_917563875.1 of Diabrotica virgifera virgifera. NCBI lineage: Eukaryota > Metazoa > Arthropoda > Insecta > Coleoptera > Chrysomelidae > Diabrotica > Diabrotica virgifera. Next base: position 148,272,320 of record NC_065449.1, read on the forward strand.
TAATTACAGAGTAATTTCCACATATTAATATATTTTTCAAATTGGGCTCTGTACCGCCATTATTTATTATATTACGAATACGTGTGCCAAATATCTCGAAAAAATATTCAAAATTACAGCCGCAATCTTGGAACGCGTTTTTGCTACCTGTTGATCGCTACTGTATCACCTTAAAGTTCGCCATACTTATTTAAAATATTCTGTATTGATGAAAAATAAGGCTAGTTGTTGAAGTTCCTAACCTTTTTATTATCCAACATAACCTCCTTAGTCCCCGCGTCGTCTACAAGCGACATAAAACATGCTTTGTTTAGAAATTTTTTCTGGGATGAAAGTTTAGGTAGGCAGCCTTGAAAAGTAGTACACTGGAAAGCCAAAAGGTGGCATCACCTGCTAGAGTGAGTTTTTAGTTCATTCATTCGCATCTGACAACTGTGAGTGAGAAGTAAAAATGGCGGACTGTCCCAAACGGCCAATTCCATGTTCAAGTTTCTGTAAGTATTTTTTCTGTTTTTTCCTTAGCATAAAATTCTCATTCAATGATTGAACACTTATCTTGAAGACTTGGTCTTTTCATCTGTAAATAGATAATTATCATTCCATTTATATTTTTCAAGCAGTTACCATGGAAACGGTTATGTCGTCTGATGGAGACATTGGGATTTTAGATATATTTTTTTACCGTTTGGATTTGATTATTTAAATATACAATTAGAATTTTTTCTTCAAATCTGTAATATTCTAGTAACATTTTAAACTGAATACTAATAAAAACTAATAGACCGATTAATTTTTTATGATATAAATATTTTTATATGCTGTTCTAAACCTGGAATATTTCGTGTAAACCAAGTTAACTATTTGGAAATAATAAACTAAATACAGTAAAACCTTTGTTAATGGCAACCTGTCAAAACCGGCCACCTGTACTAGCCGGCCAATTTCAAAGTACCCCAAACCAAAATTTGTGTACCACAAAACCTGGTATTAGCGGCCACCTTTTTATATCGGCCAATAGTTCTGTCATTTTTAGTGACCGTTACTGACAGGTTTTACTGTAGTTTTAAACTCGCAATATGTATCTGCATTTTACTATTTGCGTATGTTATTTACAGATTCCAAGCGAATTCAAGAATATGTTGACGATCGATTTGATGGAGATAACAGTGAGGTGGACATCAGCGATGATGATGACTTGGATGCAGATCCAACGTGGCTACCACAGCAGGAGACCACTAACATTGGGGAAATAGACGAAGAAGAGGAAGAAGACGAAGAAACGATATCGGATGGTACCTCAACTACTTCAGACATGATGGCTTCTAATATTACAACTGGCGAAGACAATACTCCAGTCGCACAAGCCGTGAGTAGCAGTGAAAGATACTTCTGGAAAAAAAACTCAGATTTTGAACCATGCTTGCCAGCTCCAGATAATACTCCTTTAGAAATAAATGCTGTAAATCTGCAACCTCATGCATATGTTAGCAAGTATATTCCTGAGAGTATTTTCAAAGTTATTTTAGAACAAACAAACAGAACGTATGTGGAAAAAACTGGGAAAGTTCTTTTGAATGATGTGGAAGATGTAAAAAAGTTTTTTTCAGCAAGTTTGATGATGTCTATTATGGGATATCCACGAATTAGGATGTATTGGGCCAGAAAAACCAAAGCAGAATGTATAAGTAACCTCATGCGAAGGGATAAATATTTTTGTATTCGAAAGAATCTGAAAATTGTGTATGATGGTGACGTAACGGATGAAGAAAAGAACGCCTACAAGTTTTGGAAAGTAGAACCACTGATCAGGTCAGTTAAAACAGGTTGTTTGCTGAATCCAAAGCCTCAAGTAGTGGCTATAGATGAACAAATGATTCCTTTCTGGGGGCATTGCCCAGCCAGACAAGTAATCAAAACAAAACCCAATCCATGTGGCTTGAAAAATTTTGTTGTAGCTGCTCCAGATGGACTGCCACTAGATTTTTTCTTTTACCAGGGAAAAGGTGACCCTATAGTTCATGATGAACGTTTCAAACTTCTAGATGTTGGTGGTAAGGCTGTGATGAAGCTTCTGACTACGTTTCCTCCTGGGGTTTCAATTTATATGGATAGATATTTCAATTCTGAACACCTTTTAGATTTATTACATTCAGAAAGAGAAGCTACAGGTACTGGCACTTTGAAACAAGTAAGAATACCCAAAAACTCCAAGCTAAGAAGTGATACTGATTTGAAAAAAGAAGGTAGGGGGGCAATTGATGAGAGTGTAAGATCAGACGGTCAAGTGTCTGTTGTAAAATGGTTTGATAACAGAGCCGTAATTTTGATGTCAAATAGAGAGGGCTCACAACCTGTCGATAAATGTAGAAGATGGTGCAAAATACAAAAGAGATTCATTGAAGTCAACAGGCCTCTGGCAGTTAAGGTCTACAATGCCAATATGGGAGGCATTGACTTCTTAGACCGAATGATAAGTTATTACAGGGTCTCTGCTCGAACTAGAAAATGGACAGTCAGAGTTATCATGCATTTGTTTGACTTCGCAATTTCAGCATCATGGATCGAATATCGACGAGATCAGCGACTTTTAGGAACCCACAAAAAAGATATTATGGATCTGTTCTGTTTTAAAGAAGAGTATGCATATTTCCTAGCCCATGGTCATCAGGAGAGCTCGGAGGATAGTGATCCAGATTATGAGTGTTCCTTACCCCCTCATCGGAAGCAACCCAGGGTATCCCACCCTCCAGACTTGCTCCGTAAAAAGCACACTTTGCATTTGCCAGAAATCCCAACACCAGCCAAGAAGAATAGATGCCGAATGCCAGGATGTTCAGCCAACTCATCTAGAATCAGGTGTTCTACATGCCAGGTGTTCCTTTGCATCCAAGAAAATAGAAACTGCTTCAAGCTGTACCATGAACTATGACAAGTGCGTTAACTCAGCCAGAATCAATGTTCTACATGTCAGGTGTTCCTCTGCCTCCAAGAAAACCGAAACAGCATCAAGGTTGTGTATGAACTGACACCAGTGAATTATCTATCAGCTATTTTTTATCATATTTTATTACTTAATAAATGATATAAACAATGTTGTGTATTTATTTCCAATGTATTCATAAAAAATCATGGCTATGTTACGCATAAAACACAAATTCCTTTAAAACCCAATGTCGCCCATAGGAGACATTGGATTTTAAAGATGGCCGCCATAAAAAAATTTTTTTGTAATTTTTTTTCTTTTCTTGATGCCTAATGTAACATAGAACACACCGAAAAATTGAAATTAAGAAACAAAAAATTTCCTGGGACTGAGGAGGATAAGCGAATGAATCGAAAAACAGAATGTTAAGAAAACATGCTATAATATTCCACAGGGTGACGCGAACTTTGAGAAAAAATCACAGTTTGATTGTATACAGCCGCACACTGGTTCCAAATGCTGAAAACGTGGTCATGAGGCGAAAAAAATCCCTATCTAGGGATTTTTAAGTTCGCAGTTGTTTTCTCATACTAGCGTAGAGTCATCATATCTACGCAGGTAGTATAAAGGCTGTATGACACTATGCATTTTCTTGTATCATTTCTAATATCGTTTCTGATATGAGGGGTGTAAAATCAAAGGCGGCAATCTCCACTTTTTCATGTTTTGAGTTAGGGACACCATTTGTTGCGTTTTTTTATTATCTGTTAGATAAAACTATTTGTAAACACCAAAAGCGGTCTTAACTGTATAAAAATCGCAATTAAAAATTCATGTTAGGATCAAAAGCGGCAATATTTATAGCTGAGTGCGTACCAAACACGGCAATCTCCGCTGCGGCCCAATAAGAACCACGTTGCGCTCGCACGTGATCAACTGTGAATGTCGTGAACTCTGTCAAAACCTGTGAATATATACCCGAACTTCCGGATATTTTGGTTTACGTAATATGCATTTAAATTGCTTTTACATTATTGTTGAATATCAAAATATATTTTTCTTCACTAAGTAACCGGCACAATGATGTTTAATTAGTTTTAAAACTGGTAATATCCTTATAGATCATTTTCATATCAGTCAATCTACTAGCGTTGCAAACAAAAGCGGCAATCTCCAAACAAAAATATTTAAAAAAAGGAAAATAAATAATTTCTTAAGCTCCGCCTTCTGGACATCCGATCACAAACCAAATTTTATATGATTCTTATCAGTTTTATTTCGTTAATTTAATTTTGCTAGTTTCTACAGTTTTTCGCGGTTTCCCAAAATTATGGAAATGGGAGATTGCCGACTTTGATTTTACACCCCTCATATGTCAAAAAAATGTATAGTGTCATACACAGAAACGATATCAGAAACGATACAAGAATTTGTGTCAGGCACAGATTCTTGTACTAACTGCGCCAATTTCTGCGCAAAGAGCAAAAACGTAAAACCTGCTGGTAAAACTTCTAAATCTCATAATGGCGGCTGAAAATGAGATCATATGATTTATGTCTTGATAAATTTATTTGTGTTTTGTAGGTATTATTTATAAATATGTAAAGAGAAATCTCGACATACAATATCTGCTGTCGAGATTTTCTTCAATTTAAGTTTGAAGAAAGTAGCTGAGACACTAGCCAAGTAGCAAGATAAAGTGAAGTGACAGTGACAAAATGTCATGAATAAACTTTCTTAAAATTACTTAATGTCATAAATGATTAAGAATTTTTTAACGTAGAATAATTAGCTTAAATTGTTGTTTCTTTGTATTTTCAGGTAGTATAATTTTAAGTTTGTAAATATTGTAAAATTAATAAACTTTGTATTTTCAGAGCAACATCAATTTAGTTTAAAAAAAGTCAAAAGTCCCAAGTCCCAGTCTATAGTGGTGTAAAAAGTAACATATTACAAAACAACAATTTTGCTTAAGTACACTCAAAAATGGAAAAATTAAGGTTTGACTTTAAAATGGTAGGAGCACAAGATGGAAAAACAAATATGATGTGTATAACTTCAATTGGCACACCAGATGGAAAAATCTTTTTCTTACCAGATGAGTTTCAGCCAGCGAATTTGCACAAAGAAGTGTGCAAAACACAGGTATATGCAAGAATAAAAAACTCTATAAAGAAAAGAAGTAAATCTAGAAAAGTGTGGATAACCTTAACAGAAGAATTATCAAAAATCTATCTAGATGAAGATGAAAATTTATATTTTGAGAATCAATATTTAGAAGAACTGACAGAGAGTGATAGTGAACCCACATCAGATGTTCAAGTTGACACAATACAAAAACTATTGGAAAAACTGATGGAAAATAAAGAACAAACATCTGAAATTCAGAATTTAAGCAAGATAGCAAAAGATTTTATGATTGAAAAATTTGATGGAAAAAATATAAACGCAAACCAATGGCTATCTGAATTTGAAAGAGAATGCAAACGTTGTTTAATTCTAGAAGAAAAGAAAAAGATTGAAATTTTAAAATTTTTCCTTGAAAAGGCAAGTATAGACTGGTACAGCTGTATGATACTAAAATTTACAGTAGAATCAGATTGGGAAGACTGGAAAAATAATTTTTGTGAAACTTTTGGAAGTAAAGGGTGGTCTCAAATCCGATATGCTCACACATTTAAATACCAGACTGGTTCCTTATTAGAATATGCAATAAAAAAGGAAAAGCTACTACTGCAGGTGAGTAAATCCATTGACACAAGCACATTAATAGATTTAATAGCCATTGGCCTACCAAATAATGTTGCAGATAAAATTGATAGAGAAATATTACAAGGTACCCAAGATTTGTACAATGAGATAGGTAAACTTGAACACCTTGCAACTAGAAGTCTAATGAAAAAGAAAAAATATGAAGAAAATAAATTCAAACAATCAAAGGAAAAAACTCCTTGTAAAATATGTGAAAATGCAAATAGAGGAAAACGGTTCCATTCTGAGGAGAATTGCTGGTTTAAAGAAAAAAAAGATAAAGCTGGTCAAGTGAGGACAATAAATAACAATGCAATGTTAGAAGTGGAATTGAGCAACGAGAATCCAAAAAACTTACAATAATACCATTAATTGTGTTCAACGTAAAAATAAACAACATACTGAATGTGAATGCACTGTATGATCCAGGATCCAATGTGTCACTGATAAATTCAAAAATATTGAAAATAAAACAGAAGGAATGGAATAATAAACATTCAGTTAATCTAAACACAATTAATGGTAGTTCAAAAACAAAAGGTATGGTTACATTAAAATTAAAAATTTTAGACGTTGAAAATGAAATGAATGTTTTTGTTATAGAAAATGAAGAATTTAAATATGATTTTTTAGCTGGTTTGGACTGTTGTTTAAAATTTAATATAAGTCACAATGAGAGACTAGAGATTATACATAACAATGATAGAAATATAGAATCACCAGAAAAAGGTAAATATGTCAAAATTCCTGATGTACTAGGTGACATAAACAAAAAAGAATATAAAATTAATTTCAATGAAAATTTAAATATTGATCAATTTGAAATAGAAAAAAATCATCTAGATTTAGATAAACAAGTTAAAATTGAAGAAATAATTGATAAATATGCAGCGGTATTTGCCAAGGATAAATATGATGTTAGTACAGTTAAAGATTATGAAGCCCACATTGATCTAATGGTAGAAAAATACTGTTACAAACGCCCCTACAGATGCACAATGGAGGACAGAAAAGAGATAGAAAATCAAGTAGCAAAATTATTGGAAAAGGGTTTAATTGAAGAATCATATAGTCCTTTTGCTGCTCCTGTTACATTGGCATATAAAAAAGAAGAGGGAAAAAAAATCAAGACTGTGTATAGACTTTAGAGAACTTAACAAAATAGTCACACCTCAATCACAGCCTTTTCCATTGATAGAAGATTTAATAATAAAAACAGTAAACTGTAATTACTTTACAACATTAGATATTAACTCTGCGTTCTGGTCAATTCCAATGAAAATTGAAGATAAACATAAAACAGCATTTGTAACACAAGAGGGACACTTCCAATGGACCTGTCTACCATTTGGATTGAAGACATCACCAGCCATTTTCCAAAGAATACTGAGTAACATAATAAGAAAATAAAAAATGTCAGATTTTGCAATAAACTTTATTGATGATATTATAATATTCTCTAAGACATTCACAGATCACATTTCACATATATCTACATTATTGGAAACAATTATGAAAGAAGGGTTTAAACTAAAATTCTCAAAATGCTCATTTGCGAAAAATAGCGCAAAATATTTGGGTCATATAATCGAAAAGAATTCGGTGAGACCATTAAAAGATTACCTGACCGCTGTAAAAGATTTTCCAGTTCCGGAAAAGAAAAAAAATATCCGTCAATTTTTGGGAAAAATAAATTTTCATCAAAAATTTATACCACACAGAGCAGTTATACTTGAACCGCTATATAACCTATTAAGGAAAGATGTTAAGTTCATCTGGACAAAAGAATGTCAAGAAGCCTTCGATAAGATAAAAAATTGGTTGTGTTCACAACCAATTCTGAAAATATTTGACCCAAACTTCCCAATTAAAATCTACACAGATGCATGCATGATTGGTGTGGGAGCTGTGCTAAAACAGGACGATGAAAATGGTAATAATAGACCAGTGGCATATTTTTCAAAAAAATTAACAGAAGCACAAAAGAAGAAAAAAGCAATATATCTAGAATGCTTAGCCATAAAAGAAGCTGTAAAATATTGGCAACGACATTGGCTAATGGGCAAAGAATTTAAGGTATATTCTGACCATAAACCCTTAGAAAATATGAATTTTAAAGCTAGAACTGATGAAGAATTAGGTGATTTGGCTTACTACTTACTGGCCAACGGCTTCGGGCGGATGAGCTGATAAGTGGAAGGGCACCTTTTTGTCCTGAGATTGATAAATCGGTCTCGAAGGCGGATGAACCTAATAACAACGTAACGGTCAACGGCATAAAGATGCAGAAGGCAACGGGGAACCACTGCATTAAAGACTCGGAGAGTACCCCTAGTACAATTAGCATGACTACGACAAATCATAGAAACGATATTACTGATCATGGAACTCGGATACCAAGATCCGGCAGAGAAGGACAATCACAAGACGGCAAGGCCTTCTCGGTCGCCAGCAGAAGAAATCCTTGCCAATATAGTGTAAAGATAAACCTCACGATCTGCACATGGAACGTTAAAACATTATACGAGGCAGGTAAGACTCATAATGCAATCAAGGAGATGGATAGACTATCAGTAGACATAATGGGAATAAGTGAAATGAGATGGACGAACTCTGGGCAATGTAAAATTAATGATCATCACATATATTATTCAGGTAACCCTAATGGAAGACACGAAAATGGGGTAGGTATAATCTTAAATCAAGAAACTGCCAGACATGTTAAAAATTTTGTACCTATATCGGAAAGAATACTCCTCCTTCAACTTAATACCTACCCAATTACAACTAACATTATCCAGGTATATGCCCCTACAGCTGACAAACCGGACGAGATAATTGAAGCATTTTATAATGAACTATCCAACACCTTAAAATGCCTCCCCAAAAAGGATTTAACTTTGATTATGGGTGATCTAAATGCTAAGATTGGTAGGGGACAATCGGGAGAATTCATAGGGCAATTTGGACTTGGAGAAAGAAATGAGCGAGGAGACCGACTGGGTGAATTTGTGGCAGAAGAAGAGTTTGTGATTACTAACACTTACTTCAAACTCCCTTACAGAAGATTATATACATGGAAATCACCTCAAGACACTCCAGGCCGCATAGTGAGAAATCAAATAGATTACATCATGATTAATAAAAGATTCCGTAACAGCATAACATCAGTCAAGACATACCCAGGAGCTGATATCAAGTCAGACCATAACCCACTGATTGGCAAAATTAAGCTCAGGCTAAAGAAGGTAAGACGTAGTGTCAATCCAAAATTCGACATAAGGCTATTAAAAGACCAAAACACAGAACAGAGTGTAAAACGGTATATACAGAACAACTTGAATACCGTTATTCAATCGGATGTAATGGACCAGGAGATAGAAAAGTTGCATACAGTTTCACAAGACATACGTGAGAAATTCCTCAAACCACCAAAAATAAAGAAGAAATCGTGGATGACAAACGAGATTTTAGATATGATGGAAGAGAGGCGAAAGTCCAAAGATCAGGACATGTCATTATACAAAAGAATAGATAAAGATATCAAAAAAGCAATTAGAATAGCTAAGGATACACGACTAAGAGAACAGTGTGCGGAAATCCAGCAATTGCAACATAAACACGATTCATTCAATATGCACAAAAAAGTTAAAGAAGCTGCAGGCTTATACAAACCTAGAAGAGTTGGGTGTTTGGCAGATAACCAAGGCAAACCACTGTTAAGTGTGGAAGAAAAACTAGACACGTGGAAGAAATATGTGGAAGTAACTTTTGCAGATGAAAGGCAGAATACCATTGAAGACATTGAATGCCAAACAGGACCCCCGATTACCATTGAAGAAGTCACGTCAGCTATTAAAACAACTAAAGATGGTAAAGCTGTAGGGCCTGACCAGTTTTATGTAGAATTCCTAAAACTTATGGATGAACAAGGAATAAAATGGATAACAACCGTATTCAACAAAATATACGTAACTGGAAAAATACCCCAAAGCTGGTTAAAGTCGACCTTCGTAACTTTACCCAAAAAAGTAAATGCCAAAACATGTGAAGACTACAGAACAATTAGCCTAATGAGCCACTTACTCAAAACGTTTCTGAAGGTGATACATGGCAGAATATATAAAAAATGCGAACAACAGATATCATGGACGCAGTTTGGATTCCGCGATGCCTTAGGCACCCGAGAGGCTCTATTCGCTGTCCAAGTGCTTATGCAAAGATGCAGGGATGTTGACTGTGAAGTGTATATTTGTTTTATCGACTACAAAAAGGCGTTTGATAGAGTAAAACATGATAAACTCATAAACATCTTGAAAGAAGCGGGAGTAGATGATAGAGACTTGAGAATCATATATAATTTGTATTACAACCAAACTGCCAATATTAAAGTGGAAGACCAATTAACAGAGGCAGTCTCCATAGATAGAGGAGTGAGGCAAGGATGCATCCTGTCCCCGGTGCTGTTTAATATATACTCTGAATGTATCTTCGAGCAAGCGCTGGGAGAACTACAGGAAGGCGTATTAGTCAACGGAGTGCGTCTGAACAACATTAGATATGCCGACGACGCTGTAGTTTTTGCAGACAGTCTAGATGGTTTGCAAAGAATAATGTCGCGCATATCAGATATAAGTAGAGAATACGGACTTGATCTCAATACGAAAAAAACAAAGTATATGGTAGTCAGTAAGCGCGAAATATTAAATACACAGCTTTTGGTTAACCAACAACTAATTGACAGGGTCGACAGCTACGCATACCTTGGTACCAACATAAACAGCCAGTGGGACCACTCAAGTGAAATAAAACAACGCATAGGAAAAGCGAGATCAGCGTTCATAATGATGAAGTCTCTTTTCAGAAGCCACGATTTACCTCTTGCTACCAAAATCTCTATCATCAGATGCTATGTATTTTCTACGTTATTATACGGAGTAGAGGCCTGGACACTTTCCGAGGCTTCTTTGAGAAAACTCGAGGCATTTGAGATGTGGTGTTACAGGCGCATTTTGAGAATTTCGTGGGTGGATCGTGTGACTAATATTGAGGTTCTACGTAGAATAGGCAAGGAATGCGAGATTATTAACATAATCAAAGAGCGCAAACTAGAATATCTTGGCCATGTTATGAGGAATGAACAGAGATATGGCTTGTTGCAACTCATTCTTCAAGGCAAGGTATTTGGAAAGAGAGGACCAGGGAGAAGAAGAATATCTTGGCTTCAAAACCTGAGAAAGTGGTTTAATACATCGACAACCGGACTATTCAGAATAGCAGCAAGCAAAGTTAGGATAGCCATGCTGGTCGCCAACATCCGGAACGGATAGGCACCTTAAGAAGAAGAAGGCTTACTACTTATCACAGTACAACTTTAGGGTTAAATATAATCCAGGTGCAACAAACCAAGAAGCGGACTGTCTGAGCAGAAATCCAGTATTAGAACCAGAGGAAAATTTGGACGATTTTCTTCAGTTTGTAAACCACTATTATAGTGATTTACAAATGAGTGAATCCATAAGAAAAATTAACTTAATAGATATCGCAGAGATACAACAAGATCAAAGAGATTTACACAATAGTAATTTGACATTTAAGAATGGAATCTATTATAGAAAAATAAGAAAAAGAGACAAAATTTTAATATCAGAAAATTTTAGTATAGATCTAATAAAAAGGACACATTACACCTACTGCCATTTAGGACAAACACAGATGATAAACAAGATAACTGCATTTTATACAGCAAAAAACTTGTTAAAAAATATAAGAAAAATATGCAATAACTGTGAAATTTGTTTGAAAAACAAATCAAGAAGAAAACCCAAATATGGATGGACGTCACATTTAGGTCCAGCAAAACGACCATTTGAAATAGTTTCTATAGACACTGTTGGAGGATTTGGTGGATGTCGGTCAACAAAGAAGTACCTCCATATACTAATTGACCATTTTACAAGGTACGTTTATATTTTAACATCACAGAATCAAAGTGCAACGGACTTTATAAAATTGACAAAAATGGTAACAGACAATTACCAAGTCGACATAGTGTTAGCAGATCAATACCCTGGAATAAACTCGAAAGAATACAAACAATTTCTTAAGAATAATAATACAAAACTAGTATTCACTGCTGTTGATGCACCATTTTCCAATGGGCTGAATGAAAGAGTAAACCAAACGCTCGTAAATAAAATAAGATGTAAAATAAATGAAACAAAGAACAAAGTTGCATGGTCAACAGTTGCACAAAAATGTGTAGCAGCCTACAATAAAACAGAGAATCCCATAACAAGGTTTACTCCAAAATATCTAGTAGAAGGTGAAAACACAAACATACTACCTGCTGAAATAAGACCTATAGTCACACAAGAAAAATTAAGTAAAGATAGAAAATTAGCATTGAAATATACATTAAAATCACATGAATGCAACAAAAGAAGATTTGATGCACATCGAAAAGACCTACAACTAAATGTTGGAGACCAAGTATACGTGGAAAATGGTAATAAATTAAACAGAGCAAAGCTAAACGAATTGCGAACTGGACCGTACACAATTAAGAAGAAATGGTCGAATTATATCTACGAATTGGACACTGGACACAGTAAAGAAGAGTCAAACCTGTTCCACATTACAAAACTAACACCGTTGTTTGAAGAATCCAAAAATGACCACACAAATACCTGTCTAGTTCTCACCTGAAGGGGGGGAGATGTAAAGAGAAATCCCGACATACAATATCTGCTGTCGAGATTTTCTTCAATTTAAGTTTGAAGAAAGTAGCTGAGACACTAGCCAAGTAGCAAGATAAAGTGAAGTGACAGTGACAAAATGTCATGAATAAACTTTCTTAAAATTACTTAGGGCCGGTTGTTCGAACGCTAATCAACAATGATCATAATCAAATAATTAATTACTGTCAATGTCAACTTTGTTTGGGTTGTCAAAACATAATTAATTACAATTCTGAGACTATAATCAATTAATATAACAATAATTATTAATATGATTAATAATAAATCTCATAATTGTAATTAATTATGTTTTCAGCAACCCAAACAAAGTTGACATTGACAGTTTTGGTGACAGTAATTAAATATTTAATAATGATCATTGTTGATTAGCGTTCGAACAACCGGCCCTTAATGTCATAAATGATTAAGAATTTTTTAACGTAGAATAATTAGCTTAAATTGTTGTTTCTTTGTATTTTCAGGTAGTATAATTTTAAGTTTGTAAATATTGTAAAATTAATAAACTTTGTATTTTCAGAGCAACATCAATTTAGTTTAAAAAAAGTCAAAAGTCCCAAGTCCCAGTCTATAGTGGTGTAAAAAGTAACATATTACAAATATTTTATTGATACTTAATATACCGTTTGGTATGGACTACTTTTCTACTAATAACCATATATTTAGAATAACTTTGGGTTTCATATTGCATAATTTTTTAATAGAGGAAAATACAATAGTTCCAATTTGGATCAAACTGAAGATAATTATAATGCAAATATTTTAGCACAAATATCAAAACAAAATAAAAAACACAAATAATCAACAGTCAACGTAAAAATTCTAGTTATTATAACAATAAAATATTTGTTTTTAAAAGTTAATAAATTTTATAAAATCCTTAAAATCAGCTGTAGACGCAGTACTACCATACCAATGTAAGGTGACAGGGTGACAAACAAAATTTCGACCAATCACGTGCCGAATTTCATACAGTTTTCGATACAAGAACTTGCATAGTGTCATACAGGGCACAAATGTACATACAAGAAATGATACAAGAAAATGTATACAAGAAACGATATCAGAAACGATATTAGAAATGATACAAGAAAATGCATAGTGTCATACAGCCTTTAGGATCAGACTGTATGTACAGTTGAGTCCGCGAGTCTTTACCCGTGCGTCATTAATAGGGCTTTTCATCGATTGTCATTTGTTTCGAGCTTGTGTCATGTGTCACATAATATTAATATATCTACGCCATACGTCTTTGGTTTGTATCATTGGTATATACGCTCTGAGCTTCGCTGGTGGCGCTCCTAGCGGATTACTGGAATTATCTTTCACCGGTAATTTTTAAATTTATTATTTAATTGTTATCGCTTAACATTTACAACGCAAAAAATTAATTAAATTGTAATCAATTTTTTTAAGATTTTGCTAATCATTTTGACGTTCTATTGATAAAATATGAATTTCTTACTTCGGATACTTTCACAATTATCGTGTAGATGGCGCTAAGATTTTTAGATTAAATTATAATTACATATTACGGAACATTAAAAAAACTTAAATTCAGTATTTAAAACGTAAGTATATTTAAGGTAAAAATATATACCACAGCTTTGACCAACTTATATTTTTTATAATTAATGTTTTTAATTTTAATTTTACATTAATCACTTTAACATTTATGTCAAATTTCCGGTAAACGTTTACAGACTGGCCACTACTGGCGCTCGAGAATTTGTAAATATCCCCTCTACGTACGAGCTCACAGCGGATAGCGATAACGTATGACGTAGATATATTAATATTATGTGACACATGACAGAAGCTCGAAACAAATGACTGTGAATGAAAAGCCCTATCCGCTGTGAGCTCGTACGTAGAGGGGATATTTACAAATTCTCGAGCGCCAGTAGTGGCAAGTCTGTAAACGTTTACCGGAAATTTGACATAAATGTCAAAGTGATTAATGTAAAATTAAAATTAAAAACATTAATTATAAAAAATATTAGTTGGTCAAAGCTGTGATATATATTTTTACCTTAAATATACTTACGTTTTAAATACTGAATTTAAGTTTTTTTAATGTTCCGTAATATGTAATTACAATTTAATCTAAAAATCTTAGCGCCATCTACACGATAATTGTGAAAGTATCCGAAGTAAGAAATTCATATTTTATCAATAGAACGTCAAAATGATTAGCAAAATCTTAAAAAATCGATTACAATTTAATTAATTTTTTGCGTTGTAAATGTTAAGCGATAACAATTAAATAATAAATTTAAAAATTACCGGTGAAAGATAATTCCAGTAATCCGCTAGGAGCGCCACCAGCGAAGCTCAGAGCGTATACCTGGCGAGATAAATCACATACTTTTTATCTAACATCATTCTCTTCCACGCATGAAACTCATGACAAACCAGCTGCTGTTTGTTATTAAGTAACAACACATGTTATTTTTATGAACCATCTAGACTCAGTGCATTGAAAAGAGATAGGTACAAAAAAAGACGATTCGGTATGTTTTCATATTTTAAGCACAATTTGTTCGACGTTTCTGCTTTGTTTAATTTTGTGGCTGTCAGTCAGTTGAACTTTTTGCGGTTTTTGTCGAATTTTTGCGTTTTGAAGTTTCTTTAAATTACACAAACAGTTGTTTTCACAACTAATTTTATATTGGGCTTTGAAATTTTAAGGTAAATAATTCTATTTTGGCAATTAATATTTAAAACATACAAAGCTAACGTCATTCACACAGTAAAGAAATGACTGTGTTTAGATTTCCGTCAAAGTGAATAAAATAACAAAAATAAAATATGTTGTTGGATTTTTTTATACATTGTTTATTTATTTATTAATCAATAATAATAAAAGAATTTATTAAGCTACTTCAAATGTAGCTGTAATTCTGCACAAAAATTTTGAAGCAAAACTTACATTTGATATTATATATTTATATTTGATAACGTCAAATTTTATAATGAAACCCGTAATCGGAACAGTAGCCACTTTCTGTCAGTTGTTGTTGCGTGAAATAGATTTCCGACTTATTATTTCGTATGCTTTAAATGATGATGCACGGGTAAAGACTCGCGGACTCATAACTGTATTCTGGTTCATATCTCAGGAACAAGTGAGTCATGTCCGAGTCAGTGGCGTAACTGACAGGCACGCAGGGCCCGCAAGGCGGGGGGCCCTTAAAGCCTTCAAGCTTAATACTTCTACTTTCTTTAAATTGGGGACCAAAATATATTTTCCTAATAAGCATCAAAATAGGAAACTTGGAAGGAAGTAATGAAGCGGGTAATTGACGTAACTCTTACTCTTTCCGGTTACAATTTAGCGTTTCCGGGACATGTTGGTAGTTTAAATAAAAGTGAGTCCCAAAAAGGTAATTTTTGTCTGTGGTTCTTTTACTAGCTAAATATATTGTGTTTTAGCTAAATTAATCGATAAAAACAATAACTCAAAAAAAATTACATTAGCTCCCAAATATAAAACGACGTTATAAATTTGCTGGATCAAGAAACTGAAAACAAATTGATTAATTTAATTAAAAAAAGTTGTTTTTATTCAAAAATTCTTGATACCACTTAAGATATTTCAAAACACGATCAGCTTAGTTTTATTTTCTGGTATGTAAAAATAACTTGCGATGAAAATAATTTACCTTCCAAAGCAGAAGTTGTTTAAAATTTTTTGTGAAGTACAATGAATGTGAAGTATTCACATATTATGCTGGCCACTCACTTGAGGATATCGAAGAGGCCGGGCGCTGACAGGAGGTTAATTGAAGGCCAAAATCACCACATACACGCAGTTTTCGTAAGGCGTTGGCACGCTCGATCACAAAACTGCATGTGTGTGGAGTCTCAACTGCAGTTCATTAACTTAACTACTCAAATAACGACCTTCAGTCCTGGCCTGCATGCCATGGCCTCTTCAATATCCGTAAGTGAGTGGCCAGCATTAGACCAGAGTGCAGAGGGTCTTATAAATGAAATTTTAAAATTTATACAATCAAAGCACCTTTTCATACACAACTGCAGAGGAAAGGGGTATGATGGGGCAAGCGTTATGAGTGGTGTACCTATATCCAGGCGTACAAAGGCGCATAACTGACATTGAAAAAATAGCTTCCTATGTTCATTGACATTCATTGTGCATCCCATAATCTGAGCCTAATAGTGTTGAATGATGCCGTTGCTGGTGTACATGAGTTGGTTTTTTTAGGATATAATTAAAAGATTATGTTTTTTTAGTGCAAGTATTAAAAGATGGGATGTACTATGTACCTACTATTACGACTTTAGATTCTTCGTGTTTAAAAACACTTAAAAGGTTCTGTGGAACCCGGTGGTCATCCAGACATGATGCTGTTATGGCTTTGCTTAGAGCTTTCCGATAAGTAATGAAATCTTTAACGAAAATTTCTTTGCTATCTACAACACGATAAAAAATTAGAAGCTAAAGCATTATTAGGCATATGAATAATTTTGAATCTGTCAACATTACTGTTCAATCTAAAATACTTAACTTTATTAATCTAACATCAAAACATTTTGCAATCTGAAACTGCAGAGTTGACGGTCTCCCTTTATTGGTGGGGTATTATACCGACATTTAAAAATAAACGGATAAAACGTACTTATAAAACTCGAGGGCCTCTGGTCCGAGAGTTTATAATTATGTCGCCCGAGGCTATAAACATCTAATAATCAATAATCACGTGGTGCATACAAAACTTTATGTCATACCGGTTCATTGTATCAATTATTAAAGTTTTAATTTTATTTTATATTAATTAGAAGTAATATTGTAACACAGCAGGTATTTAGTACCATTGCTAGGAAAGTGATGTTGGTTAGCAATTTGTTATTAACGTAAACACAGTTTTCCTATGTGACATTGTCAAAAAAGTTAAAACGCAAGATAAATTCGATATTTCTGAAGAAATAGTTAAAAAAGCCAAAAAAAGCGACTGAGAATCTGTTACCGAAAAAATCCAAAGAAACGTACGACAAGGAATACGCTAAATTTCAACAATAGATGGCAGAAAATAATACTGGATTAAATGAAATGTTTAATTTTTGTTGTTTTCTATTGCAATAATTTCTTTATGCCCGCGCGGCATAAAGTATACCTACCATTATGTGGTTCGTAACTAAATAATAAATACACAATATTATACCGGTATGACAAAAAAATAATTTTTATCAAAAAAAAGTTTGAAGTTAATGTTTTCAATGTAAATTTAGATATAATATTGCAACAACTTACTAATAGGTTTGTCGGATTAAGGTACTTATAATAGGTCATGTCTACTCCCAAAAAATCTATTAACACTAACTGATGAAGACTTATTAAAGCAAGGCCAAATATTGTCATTTACACATATTTTAGTAATTACACTGTTATGCTGTCGTTATGTTTATAATAAGGGGCCCCACAAATATTGTCGCGGGGAGGCCTCTGAATCTTCAGCTACGCCACTGGTCCGAGTTAATTTTGGCTGGCGTATATTGAAAAAGCTGTAAAATGTTTTCTAGTTTATCAATTTTATCGCTGTAAAGCAGATTCTTCCTTTTTAAGTATGTAAATGTAAAATGTAAGTTAACTTAAGATTTAGTAACAATAAGACCCGGTACTTTGTGTCTCGATTAACAGCCGGTTAGTCAATCGGGGTTTAATCGGGACCTCTTTAGGGTCTCTTGCGTTGTAATAAATGCAATTAGAAGTCTCATTATAATTATAAATAAATATAATAATAATTATAATTGCATTTATTACAACGCAAGAGACCCTAAAGAGGTCCCGGTTAACTAACCGGCTGTTAATCGAGACATAAAGTACCGGCCCTAAATGCCTTAAATTTATTAATGCATAAATAGAGAAAATATACTTGAAATAATTAAAATTTTGTAAAGATACACTCAAAATTCAAAAGTAAGTACAAAATTCTGCATAATTCTGCCACTAATGTTTATTACATAGCTGCCTATAACTGCCTATGCATTGCTGGTAGTTGTTTGAATACAAACGTGGGAAATGCCGCATATTACATGATTATGGCGATTGTTGAGGTGTATTGAGTGTGTATGGGCGGTTGTACGTAAGTAATAGGTTCTGAATATTGTACCTACTTCATGAAGAAAATGTATTGGTTATGAGCAATTTCAAAAGTCCCTTATATAATATAAAATTTTAAACAAATATCCGTTTAAAATAAATTTTCGAATTTCTTTCCGCCATATTAGATCTGCCATTTTGTTAAAAAAAAACTAATGTTAGATTTGTAATCACCGATCTTAAGCTATCAAATTTGACAAAAAAAAATAGCGTTTTGATTGGTATTTTCAATTTCTTTCCGCCATGTTGGATATGCCATTTTGTTTTTCAGAAAAAATAATGTCAAATTCGTAATCAGCGATGCCAAAAACCTTTAAGTACGAAAGTATAAGCAATATACGCTTTTAAAGGTTCATGACCACGTTTTCGGCATTTGGAACCACAGTGAGCCGGTACACAATGACAATTTACATAGCTACTTAGCAACAATAATATTACAACGATATTATTCAAGAATACGGCTATAACATATTAAAAAATCACTTAAATCGGAAAACAGTTTTAAAAAATATGAGACATTGAAAATGACCAGTTTTTAAGGTGTGCGTTAATTTCTTGGAGAAGTGTAGATATACATAAATACAATTATAGATAGAGAACAGCTTATACGAAAATATATCCAAACAATACATACTGTTTCACATATTCAAAAATTGCAACTTGGCATTATACATTATACAATAGCTCACACACAGCCAACGGAATTGAAAATAAGAGGTAGCTTGAAAACAAAAAAGCTCTGTTCTTATGGGGCAGAGAATAGATAATCGATAAAATTGATTTATATAGGTATACCTAGGTAAAGAATCCACTACACCAAAATGTTGATATCCAAACAACATACACTGTTTCAAAGCGTTTTAATAGTGAAATAATTGTAGAAAACTTTGATAAATGGAATTTTGTTTCGACATGCCGAGCTGGGGCCCCGTATAATTGATACGGCGGTAGCTACGCCTCTAAAGCGACCGAACTTTCTATTGAATACAGACGAGATTCCTTTAGTAATCTCGAGATCTTTGGCAACACAGAGATCTTGCTGAACTTATCGAATCTAGCACTCTTTCTTTCTGCGTAATTTGACATAAATTCATTAAAACTTAGCTGTCCGTCATCTTTCATCTCATGTTGGAGGACTCGTGCTTGTTCCGTTTCATTTGAGTCAGCGTATGATTTTTATGATATTTTACCATATGATATTTTATATGAACAACTTTTGGTAGCTTCTTAATTAATTTATTTTCTTCTTAACTTCATACGGACCTTCCCATTGTTTTTGTAGTTTAAGAGACAAGTCTCGACGACGTTGTGGATTATAAAGCCAGACAAGATCATCAATTTCAAAGCTTTCATTCTTGCATCGAGAATTATCTTGATCTTTCATTCTATTACTGGCTATCTGGATATGTTGTCGAACATTTTCATGAATGTTGTTCATTCGTAACTTCAAGCGGTCGACATATTCTTTGCTTACAACATGTTCTTCGGAAGATCTGCAGCGAAACTCTAGGTGGCAGGGCAAACAAACTTTACGATCCAACATCAGGCAGGTTGGGGTCTGGCCTGTAGCTTCATTTACAGTCGAGCGGTAGGCCATTAGGAATAAATGAATGTGCTGGTCTCAATCTCTCTGATGCTCGGATGATACAACTTTGTACAAGTGTTTACCTATCGTTCGGTTCATCCTCTCGACCATTCCATCTAATTGAGGATGCAGGGGTGTCGTTCTGATCTTATTGACGTCAATCAATTTACAAACGTTTTGGAAGAGAGTTGACTCAAAGTTTCGGTTTCGTCCTTGATCGGAGTGGATCTCCAAGGGAACACCAAATCGTCTGAAGAATTCTTTAACACTCTAGCCGCCAACTGTAACATTAATGTACACTCTGTATTGATAAGCGTGTAACATTAATTGTAGCGTTTCACTTACAACGCTGGTATAGTTTTGGCGCACGACGAAATAATTTAAAATATTATTGGCGGCGCGAGTGTTAACAAGTACCTCCGCAACGGTAGCAGCTTCTTGATTTGGTAACGCATGGGCCTCGTTCCATTTCGTAAAATAATCCATGGCTACCAGGATAATTATATTTATTTCCAGCATATGTTTCTGGAAATGGACATGCAATGTCGATTGATACTCTTTCTATAGGACTACCAACATTGTACTGTTTCATGGGTGCTCTTTTTTACCAACTGGACCATTACCTACTGGTTGCACACAGTTCACATTTCCGGCTCCATCTTCTAACGTCATCTTTACAGTTTATCCAATAGAACCATTCTCGAACCTTTTACAGAGTCTCCGTAATACCAAAGTGTCAAATTTAAGCTTAGATTCTGTACCATCATCATTGGAAATAAAATAAACACAAGTTATAAATTAGTATCTGCTACTTTAATAAAAACAATATATAAACAATTTCATATAAAATATTCTATATTAAAAAATATCAGCTGGAAGAACTGGATTCAAATATATTTCTAGAATGGTACCCTGGTCTGAAAATGTGACTGCTTCTTTGGTAAAGTACTCAACAAACGCTTTCAAAGTTTCAAATTCGGGAGAAATACTACTCATGTCGGCGTTCAAGCGAATTTTATTATTTGCTGTTCTTTCTATTCCCAGATTATAAAACTTTTTGTTATATTTGATAGTGAGAACCAAGAAATACTTTTCGCTTGGACGAAACAAAAAAGCACCGTCGGTGAAGTTCCTTAAAAGCTGTTTTGCTCCTTTTCTATCCGTGTTTCTGTAGAATGGCTCATGGTTGATGTTGACTAAAAATTAAATTATATTAGGTTCTTCAAGATGCACCTATAAGAAATTTACTAAAATAGCAGTAGTAGACGGAGAGGCAGCGCCGAAAAATCTCTCTGAATTTACTAAAGCTAGTTTTTTCACAGTTGATTACCGTGATTGTGTAGAGAAACATACTGCGGTCGGTCAAGCGAAACGTAGAACAGATGGTACTGACCGCTTGCCAAAGTTGCTTACCTGCGGAGGTAATTAAATCCATTTACTAAGGCTGAAAATCAGTACACACATTCTAAATTGAATATAAATCAAAGTTATTATAGTCGGTCAGCTGTATGACGGGACAAAGCCGGTCGGTCGGCCCCAATGAATGTACAGGGTTATTCACTATATTTTGACACCCTTGTAAACTGCTTTATTTACAGAATTAGAAAAAATTCAAAATACAAAAGTTATTCGATTTTTAAATTATGATTTTTTGACCTATATCTATATCGTACTAGTGACGTCGTTCATCTGGGCGTGATGACGTAATCGACTATTTTTTAAATGAGAATAGGGGTCGTGTGCTAGGTCATTTGAAGGGTTATTCAATTCTCCATGCAGTAATATAAACATTAAGATCATTAATTATACAGGATGTCCAAAAAAATTTTGAATTATTAATTAAACAATTAATTTAATTAAAACATTTTTTTGGACACCCTGTATAAACAATCATGTTAATGTTTATATTACTGAATAGGGAATTTAATAACCTTTCAAATGAGCCTGTACACGACCCCTATTGTCATTTAAAAAAATAGTCGATGACGTCATCACGCCCAGATGGATGACATCACTAGTACGATATATGTCAAAAAATCATAATTTAAAAATTGAATAAGTTTTGTATTTTACATTCTTTTCTAATTCTGTAGATAAAGCAGTTTAGACGGGGGTCAAAATATAGTGAATATCCCTGTACATTCATTGGGGCCGACCAACCGGGTCTATCCCGTCATACAGCTGACCGACTATAATAACTTTGATTTATATTCAATTTAGAATGTGTGTACTGATTTTCAGCCTAAGTAAAGGGATTTAATTACCTTCGCAGGTAAGCAACTTTGACAAGCTGTCAGTACCACCTGTTCTACGTTTCGCTTGACCGACCGCAGTATGTTTCTCTACACAATCACAGTAATCAACTGTGAAATAACTAGCTTTAGTAAATTCAGAGAAATTTTTATAGGGATGTAATATCTGTCATAAAAATAAATTGGGGCAGGAATGACTAGCGGAACAGATTAGGGAAGATCAAGACTCAACTACGACTGCAATACCATTGATGATGATAATGATGAAGTTTCTGTGATCAATTTCAGCTATTGCGCTGTCACTGTAGTTACATTTATGGTATATTTTCATCATGAAATAGGCCTGGATCCCGCGTACCAAAGAAAAGTTGATTAATAGTAAGCTGAAAATTTGTTAATAGCTTAACGGTGTCTAGTCGGACAAACTTTGATGTACGGGAACACTGCGAACGGGGGAAGTTTTAATTTTGGAACAGCTTAAATTTGGAACGTCAGACTACGAAAACGTCCCATGTATTTTGTCGGAAAGAACTTCCAATTGATTTGTTACCATTTCATTAAACTCTCATGCAAAAATCAGACTGCTATTTATCACCTGTCATAATTCCTGTCATTTGACATGTTCTACGTATCGGACTTATTAAAATGCCCATTTGGTAATAAAATAAATACCAGTCTGATTTTTGCATGAGAGTTTAATGAAAGGGTAACAAATCAATTGGCAGTTCTGTCCGACAAAATACATGGGACGTTTTCGTAGTCTGACGTTCCAAATTTTTAACCTGTTTCACAATTAAAACTTCCCCTGTTCCAATATTCCCATACATCAAACTTTGTCCGACGAGGCACCGTTAAGCTATTAACAAATTTTCAGCTTGCTGTTGGTACGCGGGATCCAGACCTAAAATGTATTTACTAATTCCTTATTATTAGGAGAAAAGGTAGTTTTTGCTTTCATTTGATTCAGAGTGGGACCACCATCTTAGCTATTTCTGCCTCTCAGGCGTTATCAATGGAACTATGCAGTCACAACTCTGAACCAAACACAAGCCTGCCTTATTTAATGGAACTTACCGCGACTGCAATAATTCGCCGTTAAGACGCAAATCAGCGAAATCTCTCGTAAAAAGAGGAAAACGTAAAGTCCGAGATACAAATAGATAGTGGAGATGGTGGTCCAAATCTGAATCAAATAAAAGCAAAAACTGCCTTTGATGGGTACAAAAAGAAAGTGGATACGTGATCGTGTCCTTTCTGTTTTCTTATACAGTGATGAGCGCACTAATAACCGACAAAATAATGCAAAAGATGGATATTAAGTTGGATGGATAACATATTAAGTTGTGAGATAAAAAGAGATGAACCTAGTGGAGGTGTTAAATTTAGCGATAGTAACTTATAGATTGACATTATATTGATTGTTTCCTATCTTTAGACGTATTGAACGAATTTGAGAAATGCCACTGTCACAATTACAGTTTTAGTTAACATACTCCTCTGATACGTCTAAAGGTGGGAAACAATCAATATAATGTCAATTTATGTTACTATCGCTAAATTTAACAACTTTACTAGTTTTATATCTTTTTATCTCACAATTTAATATGTTTTCCATCTTTTGCGCTATTTTGCCGGTTATTAGCACGCTCATAACTGTATATTCGTCGTCTCCGTGCTTATTAAGCGAGAGATACGGAATGCAACCAGAAAGCAGTTTCTTAACGAAAAGTCTTAAATTTAAAATATTGTTTAATTGTAGTAAACTTTGTACCTCGGATTTTTCGTTTTCCTCTTTTTACGAGAGATGTCGCTGATTTGCGTCTTAAAGGTGAATTATTGCAGTCGCGGTAACTTCCCTTAAATAAGGCAGCCTGCTAGTGTTTGGTTCAGAGTTGTGACTGCATAGCTCCATTGATAACACCTGAGAGGCAGAAATAGCTATCTGGCAATGGTGGTCCAACTCTGAATCAAATAAAAGCAAAAACTGCCTTTTTTCCAAATAATAAGGAATTAGTAAATGAATTTTAGGTCTGGATCCCGCGTACCAATAGCAAGCTGAAAATGTGTTAATAGCTTAACGGTGCCTCGTCGGACAAACTTTGATGTATGGGAATACTGGAACAGGGGAAGTTTTAATTGTGGAACAGGTTAAAAATTTGGAACGTCAGACTACGAAAACGTCACATGTATTTTGTCGGACAGAACTTTCAATTGATTTGTTACCCTTTCATTAAACTCTCATGCAAAAATCAGACTGCTATTTATCACCTGTCATAATTCCTGTCACTTGACATGTTCTACGTGTCGGACTTATTAAAATGCCCAGTTGGTAATAAATACCAGTCTGATTTTTGCATGAGAGTTTAATGAAAGGGTAACAAATTAATTAGCAGTTCTGTCCGAAAAAATATTTCGTAGTCTGACGTTCCAAATTTTTAACCTGTTCCACAATTAAAACTTCCCCTGTTCCAGTATTCCCATACATCAAAGTTTGTCCGACGAGGCACCGTTAAGCTATTAACACATTTTCAGCTTGCTATTGGTACGCGGAATCCAGACCTAAAATTTATTTACTAATTCCTTATTATTTGGATAAAAGGCAGTTTTTGCTTTTATTTGATTCAGAGTTGGACCACCATCTCCAGATAGCTATTTCTTTCTCTCAGGTGTTATCAGTGGAGCTACGCAGTCACATCTCTGAACCAAACACTAGCAGGCTGCCTTATTTAAGGGAACTTACCGCGACTGCAATAATTCACCTTTAAGACGGAAATCAGTGACATCTCTCGTAAAAAGAGGAAAACGAAAAGTCTGAGATACAAATAGCTATATGGAGAAGGTGGTCCAACTCTGAATCAAATAAAAGCAAAAACTCCTGTTCTCTTTTCATTTTTACTCGGATTTTTGAATACTTGAAACTGTCTTTCGGTCCTTTTCCTAGACGGAAAGAAAGTGGATACGTGACCATACCCTTTCTGCTTTCTTATAGTCGGAGAGATAGAAGCGGATTTTGTGCGTGATAAGTAATATGGAAAAACTATACGGGGATATGTTGACTTAATTGTGTACATGACTTTCACCAACAGCCGGAAACCAGAGTGGGGGCCGAGGGTAGTTATAAGGGGTCAAAGTCGCGGTTTTTATTATTTTTTTTGTGACGCTCATGATCGAGATAGTGCACCAAAATTTGGGAATAAGTAGGTCATGACCTAACTAAGTAAAATCTCTAGGGGCGGAACGCTGCGTAGCTGACAAAGGGGAGGGGGTAGGGGTGAATATAAAAAATATAACGGGTTTTTTGCGACGTTCGTGATTGAGATAGTGAACCAAAATTTGGGAATAAGTAGACCATGACATTACTAAGTAAAATCCCCAGAGCCGGAAACCAGAGTGGGGGACGAGGGTAGTTATAAGTGGTCAAAGTCGCCGTTTTTATTTTTTTTTGTGACGCTCATGATCGAGATAGTGCACCAAAATTTGGGAATAAGTAGGTCATGAGGTAACTAAGTATAATCTGAAGGGGTGGAACGCTGCGTGGCCGATAAAGGGGTGGGGGTAGGTGTGAATATAAAAAATATAAGGGGTTTTTTGCGACGTTCCAGATTGAGATAGTGCACCAAAATTTGGGAAAGAGTAGACAATGACTTAGCTAAGTAAAATCCCCAGTGCTGGAAACCAGAGTTGGGGATGAGGGTAGTTTTATGGGGTCAAAGTCGCAGTGAGTAATATTTTTTTTTGTGACCTGGCACAACATTTGTCCCCAACACAGCGTTCGGCCCCTGGATATTTTACTTAATAATGTGATGATCTATTTATTCCCAAATTTTGATGCACTATCTCGATCACGAACGGCAATAAAACCCCCACATATTTTTATACTCACCCCTGCCTACCACCCCTTTGTACCCCAAGCAGCGTTCCGCTCCTGGAGATTTTACTTAGTTACGTCATGACCTACTTACTCCCAAATTTTGGAGCACTATCTCCATCATGAGCGCCACAAAAAAAATAATAAAAACCGCGAATATTACCCCTTATAACTACCCTCCTCCACCACTCTGGTTTCCGCCTCTGGGGATATTACTTAGTTATGTCATGGTCTACTTATTCCCAAATTTTGGTGCACTATCTCAATCACGAACATCGCAAAAAACCCGTTACATTTTTCTATGTTCACCCCTGCCCCACCCCTTTGTCGGCCACGCAGCGTTCCACTCCTGGAGATTTTACTTAGTTACGTCATGACCTACTTATTCCCAAATTTTGGTGCACTATCTCGATCATGAGCAAAAAAAAATAATATAAAACGGGACTTTGACCCCTTATAACTACCTTCCTCCCCCACTCTGGTTTCCGGCTCTGGGGATTTTACTTACTTATGTCACGGTCTACTTATACCCAAATTTTGGTGCACTATCTCAATCACGAACGTCGCAAAAAGCCCCTTATATTTTTTATATTCACCCCTACCCCCACCCCTTTGTCGGCCACGCAGTGTTGCGCCCCTAGAGATTTTTCTTAGGTACGTCATGACCTACTTATTTCCAGATTTTGGTGCACTATCTCGATCATGAGCTTCATAAAAAAAAATAATAAAAACCGCGACTTTGACCCCTTATAACTACCCTCGGCCCCCACTCTGGTTTCCGGCCATTGGTGAAAGTCATGTACACAACTAATTCAACATATCCACGTATAGTTTTTCCATATTACTTATCACGCACAAAATCCGCTCCCAGCTCTTAGACTATTATATATTCATCGTTTCCGTGCTTATAAAGCCACAGGTACGGGATGCAACCAGAAAGCAGTTTCTTCACGAAAAGTCGTAGATTTAAAATATTGTTTATTATTTTTATTGTTCAATTGTAGTAAACTTTGTCTCTCAGACTTTTCGTTTTCATCTTTTTACGAGAGATGTCGCTGATTTGCGTCTTGAAGGTGAATTATTGCAGTCGCGGTAAGTTCCCTTAAATAAGACAGCCTGCTAGTGTTTTGTTCAGAGATGTGACTGCGTAGCTCCACTGATGACACCTGAGAGGCAGAAATAGCTATATGTAGAAGATGGTCCAACTGTGAATCAAATAAAAGCAAAAACTGCCTTTTCTCTTTTCATCTTTACTCGGATTTTTGAGAAAGTGAATACGTGACCGTGCCCTTTCTGCATTCTTATAATATATTCGTCGTCTTCGTGCTTATAAAGCCGGAGATACGGGATGCAACCAGAAAGAAGTTTCTTAACGAAAAGTTTTGGATTTAAAATATTGTTTATTATTTTTATTGTTTAATTGTAGTAAACTTTGTATCTCGGACTTTTCGTTTTCTTCTCCTTATTATTTATTTAAGTCAAACGGTTCTAGGAATCTTATGCAGCAAAGAAGAATCCAGGAAATTGAATTGAGCACAAACTTATAAAGAAGCAACATTTGAAAACAGTTAAAACAAAATAAGAAAATTATTTTCAATAAAAACAACCATAAGTCTATACAAAGTAAAAATTAGTAAATAGATAAATCTTGTCAAGACTGAATACAGGGTGAGGCAGATAAAGGGCCTATTAGAAATATCTCGAGAACTGAAGGTAAGAGAATAATGAAAATTGTAATACAGGGGTTTTGAGGTATGAACTATTTAATAAAAATAGTTTGGTGTCTTTGCTACTTCCGGTTATACCGGAAGTTGATTGTAACTTCGTTTTTTTTAATGGGATACCCTGTATATTTTTACATTTTTGGATTCTGCTCGATGTCTTTTTTCCTAAAATATGAGGTTTTGTAATATTATACAGGGTAGTTTAAAAGATAATTACGGTTTTTTATAAATTTTTTAGGAAACTGTGAAACACACCCTGTAGAATTGTACTGATTTGATATCAAAAACTCCATTTATGTTCAAGTAATTTTTAATAGTCTATTATTATTAAATATAGCGAAATGTTTCATTTTAGTACACAGAGGGTTGGTCGAAACTTGGAATGAGGTTTTTCTGATTTTTCTTAAATGGAACACCCTATATTTTTGTATTGTAATGAAATGATATTTTATAGTACTTTTTTACTTCTTGCATTCCCTATACCTAACTGCTTTAATTTGTAAGTTATTCGTAGTTTATTACGTGAAATTTTATTAGGTTTGCCGTGAAAATATTCAATCATAAATAATTTTTCGAAAATAAACACATATTAATCTCGACTGACCCTTAATTTATTAATACTGGTTGATATATCAAAATACCTACGTATAAGTTATAGAGTTAATGTTAAGTAGTTAAGTTATAGTTAATAGTATAAGTTATTGGGACCGTGCAAGTTCGGCAAAGCGACACCGGGTTTCTACGCTGAGCAACATTATTCGCACTTTTAATTATATTGGCCAATTATATTAGTCCTGGTTACTGGATAATTGTCAAGGCCATAGTCCAAAAAAATTATAAGAAGAAAAAATAAGATTGAGGTTGTTATTAAAACGTAAACAATTGTATGTAGTAAATAAAATTAGTGATAAAAATGCAGTACTGCAAGCAAAAATGCAATTAATTAAATTTACCTTTATATAATAATTGCACATCATATCAATATTGTGGAACAATATATAATTTTTCTTCTTCAATGAGAGTAGGTATGAAATATACGTAAATTTGGCAATTTCAATTGACAATATGAATTATTTAAGAAATTTGCAATATTTCTCCGCTATTCGCGTACGATCGTTTCTCGTTTCCCCTCCAAGTACTTGCACACCGCGAATAGTTATTTTTTTTGTAGTTAAGATTGTTGGTGTGTTTAATAATAATAAAAACATACAATATTCTATCTAGTTGGCTATGACTTTGACACTAAATATGCTTAAACATTTGCTTTGCTTAAACATTCTACTATTTTTGCAGTTCCAGTTGCTTTGCTACCATTATTAATATGAATTTTTCTAATGAGGAACTAATTCAGATGTTTTTTTGTTCTAGGAGCGTATAACACATAAAAATGTGCTACTAGCAATAAGAATTTATCATCGGAAATTCTATGATAGATGACAACCAAAAAGAGACACTTTTCAAAATTTACTAGAGCAGTTTCAAGGAACTGGACATTTAGATTACGCGAAATCTAATCGAACAAAAACTA
This sequence comes from Diabrotica virgifera virgifera, assembly GCF_917563875.1. Classification (NCBI taxonomy): domain Eukaryota; kingdom Metazoa; phylum Arthropoda; class Insecta; order Coleoptera; family Chrysomelidae; genus Diabrotica; species Diabrotica virgifera. The sequence goes on from NC_065449.1 coordinate 148,301,833, forward strand.
TTTAAAATGATTAAAATGAATTAAATGTTAGTGTCACTGACAATCTGCATATTAGTATGAACGTTCTCGTAATCTAAGTATCTAGTACGTCGAAAATATTCTAGTAAACTTTGACAAGTTTCTCTTCTTTGTTGTCGTCTATCAGGAAATTGCAGATGATAAATTCTAATTGCTAGTAGTAAATTTTTGTTATACTCTCCTAGAACAAAACTTTACTATTCAGTTCCCCATTACAAAAATGTATATTAGTAATGGTAACAAAGCAACTGGAACTATAAAAATAATGTAATGTCTAATGTTTAGGCAAGTTTAGTGTCAAAGCCATAGGCGTAACCAGGGATTGTTTTGGGGGTTATAACCCCCATTGGGATGTACTTTGAGCTCTATACGCTTAACAGCATACCCTTCAGAGACCTTTCAGTAGTTGTAACCCCCCCCCTTTCAGGTAGTTGTAACCCCCCTTAGGATCATCCTGGTTACGCCTATGGTCAAAGCCAAATACCAACTAGGTTGTTATGTTGTTGTGGTTTGTTTTTGTTAATATTTTATGCACCAACAATCTTAACGATGTAGGCATTTTGGTATCTCATCCAACATTAATAAATTAAGGATCATAACAAGTTGATTATAAATATAAAATGAAGATTTATATTCAACATTCACTAGTAAAAGTAGACTCCAACTAGAAAAAGTATACTCTTCCCAATGCCATTTAGTAAACGTTGATTCTGATTCACACAAACAGCCGATTCTAGAAATTAAATGTTACTGAATATGTTCAAATTAGTCTATACTAGATTAACATGTATTTATTTTCAAAAAATTATCTATGATTGAATATTTTCACGGCAAACCTAATAAAAATTCACGTAATTTTTGTTGCAATTAATGTTTGGCTTAAAGAATTACGAATAACTTGCAAATTAAAGCAGTTGGGTATAGAATGCTTAAGAAATAAAAAAGTACTATAAAATATCATTTCACTACAATACAAAAATACAGGGTGTTCCATTTAAGAAAACTCTTAATAAATAATAAAAGACTATATTAAAAATCACTTGAACATAAATGGAGTTTTTGATATCAAATCCGTACAATTCTACAGGGTGTGAAGTTTCCTACATAATTTATAAAAAACCGTAATTATGTTTTAAACTACCCTGTATACTATTACAAATCGTCATATTTTAAGAAAGAAGACATCGATCAGAATCCAAAAATGTAAAAATATACAGGGTGTCTCATTTAAAACAACGAAGTTACAATCAACTTCCGGTATAACCGGAAGTAGCAAAGAGACCAAATATTTTCATTAAATAGTTCATACTTCAAAACCCCTGTATTCCAATCTTCATGATTCTCTTACCTTTAGTTCTCGAGATATTGCTAATAGGCGCTTTATCTGCCTCACCCTATATACATTATAAAGAAATGCTCTCCATAGAAGCATTAGAACAAAATTCATTACTTTGTCTATTTCTTGAAGTTGCTTCTATTGGAGGTTGGATTTAATCAAAGCTATGGTAACTTTGACGTCTGTTATTCTAAATAGGTACAATCACGGGCGCCCATATAAAAATTTTCGGGGGGGCCAGACGTGAAAATATTGCACATTAATTTGGTATACTTTGAATAACCATATATAGTATACAGCACCTGAAAAGCTAGGGGGTGGCACGGCCCCCCCTGCCCATGGGTATGGGCGCCCATGGGTACAATGAGATGCAGCTAAACCATTTTCTCTCAGATTCCTCATCTAAGAAATGTTTCTTCTCCCTATGCTTCCGCTCTCCTTAATTCTGCCTTGCATAATGATCCTAATGCTCTCTAACACCAAAAAAGTTAAAAAAATTAAAAGATAACTGCGATAAAAAACTTTTGGAGCTCCGATTTTTCTGAAACTTGGTGTATAGCTTCTGCGGAACGTAAAAATAAGCTCGAGCTCCATCGATTTGCAGGAAAATTGATAAGTAGTTAGAGGATACCTCGAGAAACAAAAAAAAAACATGGTACCAACTTGCGCTTTTACCCGGGGATGAATGACATCCCTTCTCGGGAGTAAAAATTATTTTATTAAAAATAGCCCCATCGATAGAGGATAAATTCTAACCAAATTTGTTATATAAAGTTTATAAACATTTTAATTTTCCCGGAAAAAATGCATGATTTAAAGAAGTTTTTCATAAATAACTCAAAAACTATAAGTTTTTACAAAAAAGATATTATTTCCAAAATTGAAACTAATAAAAAATCGAATAAATTACTTACTTGAAAAACATTTTATTATTAATTAAAAGTGAGTTATTATTGGTAATTCAATGTATATTTTTTTCGGGGAGTCGGTACTCAAATCTAATTATTCAAGCTTAAATAACAAGAAACGATCAATTTTATAAAATACAGGGTGTTTCATTAATAATTGTCCATATAGTAACTGGAGAAACCTTAGCACAAAATACGAAGATTTAACCTAAAACACTTAAAATGTGGGTCCTTACTGAGTTACCACCTGAGTTTTATGTAAAAATTTAAAAATTATTTTTGCTCAGCATTTTAAATCTGTTTGACGTATCCTTTTTATACTTGGCAGGAAGTATAGGTATTGTACAAACTACTAAATTATGTTAAACAAACGTTTCTGTCTATTACCAGAGGCGTACGACGGGGGATAGTGATGGTTGACCCTTTCCAAATTCTACGCCACTGGCGGAATTGCTATTTGAGTTCAATTTTTGGATTCTCCAATACTTTCTATGAAAATAATGTACTCTTCATTAGTACCGATAAAGTCATTAATTTTCGAGATCTTTGAAGTTAAAAGTGAAATGACACGGTTATTTTGATTAATGTATTGTGTCGCTTTATTTTTAATTTCAAATATCTCGAAAACTAATCATTTTATCGTAACGAATGAAGAGTATATTATTTACATAAAAAGTATTGAAAAATAAAAAAAATCACTAAAATAGCAATTTCGTCAGTGGCGTAGAATTTGGGAAGGTTCAAGCTGCCACTACCCCCTGTCGTACGCCTCTGGTAGTAGCTAGAAACGTTCATTTATCTTAATTTAGTAGGGTGTACAGTACCTACAGTTTCTGCCAAGTATGATAAGGATACGCCAAATAGTTTTAAAGTACTGGGTACAAATAATTTTTAAATTTTAGTCATATGAACCATATCATAAATTAATAAAAATAACTGTGCCTTTTCATTTAACTTCAAATATCTCGAAAACTAATGACTTTATCGTTACCAATGAGGAGTATATTATTTACGTAAAAAGTCTTGTAAAATCTAAAAATGGCACTAAAATAGTAATTCCTCCAGTGGCGTAGAATTTGGGAAGGGTCAAGCATTCACTATCCCCTGTCGTACGCCTCTGGTAGTAGCCAAAAACGTTTGTTTATCATAATTTAGTAGAGTGTATAGTGGTCGCACTTACTGCTAAGTATGAAAAGGAAACGTTGAATAGTTTTAAAATGCTGAGCAAAAACAGTTTTTAAGTTTTTAGATAAAACACCCTGTAACTCAGTAAGGAACCACATTTTATTTAAGTGTTTTAGGTTAAATCTTCGTATTTTGTGCTAAGGTTTCTCCAGTTACTATATGGGCAATTATTAATGAAACACCCTGTATAAGTAGAAGTACTTACTAAACACTTGTCAAAGTACTCAGGAATACCTATGAAATGAACTCCAAAAGAAATTTTAAAATTTCTGCTTTAAAAATGTTTCCAAAAAAATGTTATTTTTTAGAAGAATTCCGGTAATTTTTATACTTAAGTTGGTACATACAGCGTGTCTAATTAAGTTGGAAACATAATATGGGAAACTTTTTTATTATTAATTTTACGAAAAAAATTTATTCTTCATAAAAAGTTCTGCAAGTTCATAAAACCATCAGATTTAACCATCAGCTATCAAATTTCATCAATATTATACAAGGTATGTCAAAAAATATGAATTTCGCTCAAGAGTAAATTACCTTTATTTTTCTCAATATCGAAAATTTTTATTATGAAAAGTTGTTTGGAATTAAAAGTACTTTACTTTTGAATGAAATTCAGATTTTTTGACAGACCTCGTATAATGTTGATAAAATTTTATCTGATGGTTGAATCTTAGGTTTTAAACCATGCAGTACTTTTTATGAAAAGTAGCATTTTTTCGTAAAATTAATAATACAATTTTTTCCATATGTTTCCATCGACAGGCTGTATATAAAATATAAATGTATAATCAACTGAATGCCCCAACCTTCATAGGGAGACTGCATGATAGAAGGAAGAAGAATCACTTTAGAAAATTATATTAAGATGAATCAGCAGTGGTTAGGTATTTAAAATTTACCAATAATATTAATTTAACTATACCTATATATACTCACATTTTACTAAAATTCATGATGACACCACACCATAGTATTTATAGTCTAAGAGCTAGTGAACACTAACACTCCGACTAACGGTCTTCATGTAAGGCTAGAAGTTTGTATAGTGATAATTCATAGCACACCAAGGCGAAAAACCATGACCTGGCAGGCATCAGCCCTGCACGTGTATCTACCAGGTGAATCGAAAAGTGCAGTTTAGGGGTAAAATAAACTTTCTCCAGTAAAGTTTAAATTTAAGTATGTGTTTGAGTAAGTCATTTAGAAGAAATGTGTACAATGACAGGCGATTCTGAACAGCATAAGACCTTGCCAGGCGAGGGGAAAGATTAGGGTTTTTTATAAAATTATTTTTTTGCATCTAACAAAGTTTCTTTAGGTTTTTTGAATCATTCCAAACGGAAAAGGTCTTTAGTGATTTTTCTCTTAGGTTCATAGTTTTTCACATACAGGCGATTAAAAAGTTTAAAAATTGCGAAATCGGCCATTTTTAACCCAGAATCGGACATTTAACTGAAAATTTTAATGTTGAAGGTAGGTAGATATTCTTTAAATATTGATTGATGAAATCCCGAAGAGTTTTTTGCAATACAGTATCTAAAACCCCTTTGTTTTTTAATTGCTAATCAAGCGGGCGCGACACTGTAGTATAAGTGAGGACGTTTGAGTTTGCATAAATGCATTATCTCGAGAATGGGCAAAGAAGAGATATCTTCAGACAGGTCGATTTCTACTTTTAAATTAGGACTTTTTGGCATATATATAATACTAGTGACGTCATACATCTGGGCGTGATGACGTAATCTATGATTTTTTTGAATAGGAGTAGGGGTCATGAGATAGCTCATTTGAAAGGTTATTTAATTCTCTATTCAGTAATATAAACGTTAACATAATTATTTTTACAGGGTGTGCAAAAAATTTTTCTTTTTTTGTAAATTAATTTAATAATTTTTTTTTGTACACACTGTATAAATAATTATGTTAATGTTTATATTACTTAATAGAGAATTAAACAGCCTTGCAAATGAGATATCACACAATCCCTAATCTCATTTAAAAAAATCATCCATTACGTCATCACGCCCAGATCGATGACGTCACTAGTATTATTAGTGTCAATACGTAATATATATATATATATATATATATATATATGCCAATAAGTCCTAATTTAAAAATAATAATCTACCTGTGTGAGGATTTCTCTTCGAATTCGCCCATTCTCGAGATAACGAATTTATGCAAGCTCAAACGTCCTCACTTGGGGGTTGCAAAAAATTCTTTGGGATTTCATCAATCGATGTTTAAAGAATATCTACCTACCTTGGCAACATTGAAATTTTCAGGTAAAAGTCCGATTCTGGGTTAAAAATGGCAGACTTCGCAAATTTTTAATTTTTTATTCGCTTATGTATATTATGTCAAAAATTATTAACCTAAGAGAAAAGTCACTAAGGACCTTTTCTGTTTGGAATGATTCAAAAAATCTAAAAAAACTTTGTTCGATGCAAAAAATTTAATTTTAGGAAAAAACCCTAATCTTTCTCCTCGCCTGGCAAGGTCTTATGCTGTTCAGAATCGCCTGTCATTGTATACATTTCTTCTAAATGACTTACTCAAACACATACTTAAAAATAAAATAAAAATTTTATTTTTAATTCAGTTGCAATGCGAAGGCAAAACAATCTTACTTTTCAATTAGAATACGGAGCGCAGTCCAGTCCCTTGAATCGCGATTTTCGGCTCTTATTGGAGCCTCATCGGAAAGAACGTAGGCTTGTTCTCCATATCCCAATTGATCCGCACTGAGAGGTTTTCCCACCCATTGCAACTGAAGTGAAAATATTAGGTGACTAGCGTCATCTGGCAATTAAAAGATGAAGTTTTCGATCCTAATAGCATTATTAATAATATTTAGAAAATATTAAAATATTACTAAAAGATTTTTTTTAAATCGAAAACTTATTGGTCTCTACTCCTTCGAGTAACTAGGTCCATTTTCTCCAGCTGAACAGACGGGGTCGTGAATTGTAAGTTTTTTGAATTCCCTCTTGTCTTCTTCGCTTCAGCATCCATTTGGCTTGCAAATTTTAGAAGCCTTGGAGGTGTTACCAAGGAAATGGACCAATAAGTTTTCGATTTAAAAATCTTTTAGTAATATTTTAATATTTTCTAAATATTATTAATAATGCTATTAGGATCGAAAACTTCATCTTTTAATTGCCAGATGACGCTAGTCACCTAATATTTTCACTTCAGTTGCAATGGGTGGGAAAACCTCTCAGTGCGGATCAATTGGGATATGGAGAACAAGCCTACGTTCTTTCCGATGAGGCTCCAATAAGAGCCGAAAATCGCGATTCAAGGGACTGGACTGCGCTCCGTATTCTAATTGAAAAGTAAGATTGTTTTGCCTTCGCATTGCAACTGAATTAAAAATAAAATTTTTATTTTATTTTTATATTGGTCTTTACTCCTTCGAGTAACTAGGTCCATTTTCTGTTGGAATTTACCAGCTGAACAGACGGGGTCGTGAATTGTAAGTTTTTTGAATTCCCTCTTGTCTTCTTCGCTTCAGCATCCATTTGGCTTGCAAATTTTAGAAGCCTTGTAGGTGTTACCAAGGAAATGGACCAATAAGTTTTCGATTTAAAAATCTTTTAGTAATATTTTCTATTTTTCTATTTTAGTAATATTTTCTAAATATTATTAATAATGCTATTAGGATCGAAAACTACATACTTAAATTTAAACCTTACATGAGAAAGTTTATTTTACCCCTCAACTATGCACTTTTCGATTCACCTGGTACATACACGTACAGGGCTGATGCCTGCCAGGTCATGGTTTTTCGCCTTGGTGTGCTATGAATTATCACTATACAAACTTCTAGCCTTACAGGAAGACCGTTAGTCGGAGGGTTTACTGGCTCTTAGACTATTAAAAATGTATATCTGTTCTATTTAAATGAAGTAACTCCTTAAATTTACTTACAAATTAAGTCAGCATTAGACTTTCGTTCCTCTTCTAATTCTGGATGATGTTCGTGCAATTCTTGTCTAATGGAATCGCTTACGTTTCCATAAAAAGCTTGGTCGCCGAACGAATCCTCAGGTATGCGATTTCTTAGCCGAATATTTCTCTCAGATTTATTATCTTCGCTGTCGCTCTCATTTGGAGGAGCAATGTTTGCAAAATTAGTTTTATTGGGCGCATTTTTGTTAATATTTTCTTGAAGTTTTTTTTCTCGAGCTTTTAGAGCTTCGTTTAGTTTCATAGCTAGCATACTCGGTATAGAAGCTCTTGCTGCTGATTGGGTTTGGGTTTGGTTCAGTGCTTTTTGGCTGGCTGGAGAGTTAAAATTGGCTGAAATGCAAAATAATCAAATTATGAGAGTCTTTTGGTTATTATAATTTAAAATACTTTTATTATTTGCATCGAAATAAGATATGGTTGAATGCTCGAATATACAGAGCGAGTCTTGTAATTTGGAATAAATTCAATATCTCAAATACTAATTTTTTTTGAAAATTGCTCAGACCCGTCGATTAGTATTTCAAATTTTCCTTTTTAACATATAATAATAATGTATACAGGGTGTCCCAATTTAGAGACATGACGTTGTTCTGAAGCTATTTTCTTGTGGCATTTTTACAATTTTAACTATTTATAATGGGAAATAAGCCACAATATTATTAAAAAATGATTTTTTTTTATTAACGTTTCGACGCCCAAATCGGGTGCCGTTGTCAAAATACAAAATACTATTAACATAAACAAAAATGTTGTTGCTTAGTAAAAAAATTCTTCTAATAATTTATTTAATTTGACTCATTTATATCGGCAATTCAGATACATATGATACATTTTAAAGTAGAAGACTTTAAAATGATATTGCCAATATTTATGAGTTGCGTTCCTGGGACGACTTTACTGAAAGATAGTTCATTCGATTACATGAAATCAACCCCAACTCAAGAATATCCGTCACAAAAAAATCATAGCATGTGATCTGTCTTTAAAAAGACAACCACATGCAACGGTGACATTAAAATTCTCGCGTTAGAGATCTCATAGTAAATCACGAGGGAAAACCAAGAAAAACCTCGTGATACTATCCCGACATCGTAAGTATTTGCTCTCACATTTAATTTACTCTCAAAATTAATACCAAATTCTGACTTTACTATAATTGTGTTTAAATTATAAATAATATCAATAATACATGAATATATAAGTAATACTAAAATATAAATTATGTACTAATTCGACTATTGACTTACTAATTGTGGTATTTTCTTTCTATTGACTTCCTCTTTCAGTATGGGTATCCACATCCTACTGCACTCCACCGAGGAATTTGCGACACAATTGGTTTCGTTTAGCATAATTAGAGCCGCTTCTTTGATTTTTCTCTTTTTACAATCTTATATTAAAAATAGAGAATTTGATAGATTTCAAATATGTCAACACGCATGGGATAATGAACATAGAGTTCAGTGGAGAGATTCAAGTATAGTCCTGAAAGAAACAGATAGTAAAAAGAGAAACATCAAAGAAGCGGCTCTAATTATGCTAAACGAAACCAATTGTGTCGCAAATTCCTCGGTGGAATGCAGTAGGATGTGGATACCCATACTGAAAGAGGAAGTCAATAGAAAGAAAATACCACAATTAGTAAGTCAATAGTCGAATTAGTACACATTTTATATTTTAGTATTACTTATATATCCATGTATTATTGATATTATTTATAATTTAAACAAAATTATAGTAAAGTCAGAATTTGGTATTAATTTTGAGAGTAAATTAAATGTAATAGCAAATACTTACGATGTCGGGATAGTATCACGAGGTTTTTCCTGGTTTTCCCTCGTGATTTACTATGAGATCTCTAACGCGAGAATTTTAATGTCACCGTTGCATGTGGTTGTCTTTTTAAAGACAGATCACATGCTATGATTTTTTTGTGACGGATATTCTTGAGTTGGGGTTGATTTCATGTAATCGAATGAACTATCCTTCAGTAAAGTCGTCCCAGGAACGCAACTCATAAATATTGGCAATATCATTTTAAAGTCTTCTACTTTAAAATGTATCATATGTATCTGAATTGCCGATATAAATGAGTCAAATTAAATAAATTATTAGAAGAATTTTTTTACTAAGCAACAACATTTTTGTTTATGTTAATAGTATTTTGTATTTTGACAACGGCACCCGATTTGGGCGTCGAAACGTTAATAAAAATCATTTTTTAATAATATTGTGGCTTATTTCCCATTATAAATAGTTAAAATAGAGATATGACGTCATCGTTGATTCTCTTAAATGGCAACACTGTCATTTTGATAGTTACTTTGATACGGTGTGTAAAGTTATACATAACTGCAAAATTTCAAATTTTTATTCTCTACCATTTACAAGATACTAAAAAATAACAAAGTTATGTCTGTAATTTGGAATAAATTCAATAATTCAAATACTAACTGTTTTTTTGAAATTGCTAAGACCCGTCGATTATTATTTCAAATGGTCATTTTTGACATACAAAAATAATGTATACAGGGTGACCTAATTTAGAGATATGACGTCATTGTGGATTTTCTTACATGGCAACACTATCATTTTGATAGCTATTTTTATAGGGGTGTAAAGTTATACATTAATAACTGCAAAATTTCAAATTTTTATTCCTTGCCATTTACAAGATAATAAAAAATAACAAAGTTATGAAAAACAAGTAAACAAATAATGATTGAATTTAATTATTTCAATTAAGCAAATGCTCATAGTTGCTCATTGACTATTTTACAATAATTGAGGGCAACATTATGAGTATTTGCTTAATTGAAATAATTAATTTCAATTATTATTTGGTTACTTGTTTTTCATAATTTTGTTATTTTTTATTGTCTTGTAAATGGTAGGGAATAAAAAATTGAAATTTTGCAGTTATGTACAACGTTACACACCCTATGAAAATAGCTATTAAAATGACAGTGTTGCCATTTAAGAAAATCAATGATGACATCATATCTCTAAATTGGGACACCCTGTATACAATATTATTGTATGTCAAAAAGGACAATTTAAAATACTAATCGACGGGTCTGAGCATTTTTCAAAAAAAAAAACGATTAGTATTTGAGATATTGAATTTATTCCAAATTACAGACTCGCTCTGTATGAATTTTACAAATAACAGGCAGATATCTTGCCCAAGTACCTACTTTCACTCTCAGAGCATCATCAGGGGCATCTGAAGTGAGCCAAAAATCGCCATTGTAAAGATGAAAAAAGTGGAAAAACTTCGACTAGGTAGTACATTTTCTCACGGTTTTGCTGTAAATTTTAAAGAACCGCTTGGATTGACATGAAATTTGGTGACGTAGCTAATATGTCAAAGAAAAAAGTTATATTTAGTGACAATATTGTGCCGATGTATACTTTTGCCCTGGGGCTGAGTTTGACCCTTTCTCGGGAATGAAAAAATATACGTCCAAAATAAATCCGGAAATGGATAAAATGACTAATCCTAAGCAACTATTGTTATATAGAGTTTTTCACCAAGTCAATACTTTTCGACTTATTTGTGAATGGATATGTTCATTTTTCAACAAAAAAATAGTTATTTATGAAACAGTTCGTGAAGTATGCTTTTTGTGAACGCACGCGATATTTAGAGCACGAGCGACAACGGAGCGAGTGCTATACATCGCGTAAGTTCGCAAAAAGTACTTCACGCACAGTTTCATACAATATTTTATCTACCCTTTGATAAACAAATAAAAAAACTGTAACTCTTAGTCACTGGAATTGATTTCTATTCTACAATTTTTAGAACTTTGATATTTAAAAATCCTAACTACTTTCAAACCACAAAACTATCAAAAATTTTGTTGTAATTCATTGCTCATATTATCATCACCATGACAACGCGAAAGTTAAGGATATTTGATTATATGAAAGTGTGCCAAAAAACCCATTGAAAGTGTGCGAAAAATTAAATTCCATTTAAAATACATTGTTACTTCACGCACACTTTAAACCCTTCACACACTGCTATCTATAATGACAGTTTTCACAAACTAAAAGCTGATATATAATATGACATAGAGTAGATAAAACACATTTTTAGACGATTTTTCGCAATTAGTTCAAAAAGTAAGTATTTTAGGGGGAAAACATTCTGAGCAAAAATATAGCCTGTAAATAAGTGAAAAAAAAATGGTGTAAGCCTATGCATAAGATCTATAGACCTAGTAGAAGCAGAGTTATAACTAATGAAAAAAGGTTTATATTCGCCAAATTCCAAATTGAATATTTCAAGGTGAAATATCCAAAAAATGAAGCACTTTCTGGGGAAAACTCATTACGACTTTTTTAAAGTGTCTAAAAAAACTTATTTCTGTTTTTATAAAAAAAAGTTTCTAGCATCAAATGTAAGCAAGTTATGCTCAAAATAAAGTTGTCCCTTTTGTTTTTGCAAAAAAAATCTGGAAAATCACCCCTTAATCAGGGCCGCGTTTAGGTCAATTGACGCCCTAGGCAATTCTCTAGTAGCCGCCCTTCAAGCATGTACCATTTTTGCGAAAAAAGAATTGCAAGCAGATTTTTTTATTTAAATAAGAATACATAAATATTGTCATTCCAGTTCGATCACATCAGATTTCTTTCTTGATTTTTCTTTGGAAAAATTATCATCTTAATGTCGTCATAATTTATCGCCTTTGTTACGTCACTTTCTGTGGACAAAATCTACAAATTGTTAAGACGTTCTTGCGTCATACTTGATTGGAAATTATTTTCATGACTATTTTAAATTCTTGACATTCTCAAAAAATTACCTTTCAGCGGACACGTTGGTTGGCAACTGGGAGGCACCAATAAATGCGCAAAGCAATATCAAAATTAGGGAAAATATTTTTCAATCCACTCTCCTTTAAATATTTAGATAATATGTCAATTATTGGTGATTGGTGATTTTATTGTGGTATCCAAATGAACTTTAAGTGAATGTATTCATGTATGAATGATGTAGGTATCTATTAGTGCAGTCAGTAAGGGTATTTGGCTCCGAACTCCAGCCTACTGCATCAATTTACTTGATATTTTCACTGTAAGTAGGGAATAGTTCAAGAAACAAAGTCTACGCTACATCCTATGACGCTTTAACTTAGGGGTGGTTCCCACCCGTTCTCCGGGGTGGAATTTTTTTTATCAAACTAACACCGGAAGTGGTCAGAGAACCTAATTCTAAGCAATAACTGTTTTATAAATTTTTTTGAAAACTCAATACTTTTTTGAGTTATTCGTGGTTAAAAATTTGCCATTTTCATTAAAAATTACACTTTTCGGAGACTGTTTTTTGGGAATACCATAAAAATTGTACATCTAACGAAAAAAACTATATAAAACATTTTTGTAGTTTATGAAAATTCAGAGAGATTCATTTTTTCATAAATCTTCTAGTTTTAATAAAAAAAAGAGATGGTAGGTGAAAAAAAAATTGGTGCATGCTCAAACCGGTATATTCAACTTAAAATAACAGAGAAATTGTCGATTTTAGAGGTATAATGCTACGAATACATTTTGTAGTGCTTGAAAATACCTTTAAAACGAGAACTGTTAAATGTCAGTTACATTCAAACTAAGCGAGATATGGTGCAAAAAACCTATGACTAATGTATTTTAAGGAAAAATGAGAAGTATATTTAACCCCTCATCCACCAGAATTTAAATGCATAGTTTTTATTCTAGAATACCTTCTACTATAGTGTTATTTCTATATTCAAAAGTTGGACGGGCTTAAAATGAATGGTTTTTGATAAGAATAAGATCAAATTATAGAACGCATTTTTAAATTTTTTTAAAGATCTTCCTTTTTCTCCATGTAATTCGAAACTGATAAGAGATACGTAAAAAAATACCTTACAAAAATGTAGGTTTTCTTTTAGGTAACAATTTTATTTTTCTTTCATTACTGTATCTCATTATCATTTTCGAATTACATGGAGAAAAAGGAAGATTAAAAAAAGAATGTGTGTGTACTTTTTACGTACGTAAGAAGTTATACTTCTATTATATGATTTCAATGAAATAAAATACTTTAAACAGTTTATTTTTATTTTATTAAAATAATTTTAATACTTCCCACTTTCTAAGAATCCAAAAATTAAAAAAAAAGACAGCAATTGTCCGCATTTAACCCGGGACCTCTCGATCTCTAGCCGAATGCTGTACCAATGATGCTACGAAGGCATTGTTTTACGGTTTCTCGGACATTATGACAAATCACGGTAACAAATAGATGAAGTGAAGTATTAAATATAAAAATGTTTTAGTAATATGTATTACCCGAGTAAGACAAATCCAAAGACACAAAAATTATAATAAATATATTTACTAAAAACACTAATATACTTTTTCCACACCTTTTTTGGACTGATACATACATAACTTAAGATTTAGCAACGAATAACATACTGTATGTGTGCGCATGCTCGCAGAATAATAAAAATTCACTCTATCGCGCCTAAACAAGTATAACTTCAAAAATTAAAAATGCTCTATAATTTGATCTTATTTTTTTCAAAAACCATACATTTTAAACCCGTCCAACTTGTTGAACATAGAAATAACACTATAGTAAAAGGTATTGTAGAAGCAAAACGATGCATTTAAATCTAGTGGATGAGGGGTTAAAATATATATACTTAGCATTTTATCTTAAAATAAATTTCGTGTTTCGTTATGTTTTTTTCGTTAGATGCATAATTTTTAAGGTATTCGCAAAAACCGTCCGAAAAGCGACATTTTTCAATAAAAATGGCAAATTTTCAACCACGAATAACCCAAAAGGATTCAGTTTAAAGAAAATTATAGGACAGTGCGCCCGCCGCGTTTGCGGTGCTGCCGACGGCCCAATAATCCCTAAATTTACGGTTTCTGTCCTTTTTGAATGAATAGTGTTAAGAAAATGCATTTTGTTTTCTAGAAATGAATGCCCACTTATATTCCATTGATGGATGTACGAATTGTACGATGTACTTAAATGTTATTCGATTTTAATTTTTATATACAAATATTTTTTGTACAGTATTTTTGCCGCCCTCTCATAATTTGCCGCTCTAGGCAACTGCCTATATTGCCTAATGGATAAAGCAGCCCTGCCCTTAATTAGCAACTTAAATGAAATTAATAGTTACCGCTTTACAAGTTGCTTTACTTATGTTGTTTTTATATGATCTGTAGGTTTAATCGATTCAAAGTGCTTATTTTTGAAAAAATTTGGTTTTAAAGTAAAATTTTTAATTGAAAAATCCTCTTTTTCAAAATAACTTAAAAATTATTAGGGATACCAAAAATCCCAAACAGTAAAGAATCGGCTTCGCTTTTCTGAATATTTTGCATTTTTTTGTTTTTCTGTAAGACTCAATTGGTTAAGATTTGGTGTGTCTAAATATTTACACCCTTGTGTTTAGTGACTCATTCAAGGCCCTGTCAACTAAAGGCCTTTCAAAAATAAGGACTTTGAACCGATGAAACTTACAGATCATATAAACAATACACACACGAATAAAGCAACTTGTGAAGTGGTAATAACGATTAAGTCCATTTGAGATGCTAATTAGGGGATGATTTTCCCGTTTTTTTTTTCCAAAAGAAGGGACCAACATTATTTTGAGCGTAACTTGTTTAACATTGATACTAGAAATTTTTTAATAAAACAAATATAAAGCTCTTTTTAAACAATTTAAAAAATTGAAATGAGTTTTCCCCAAAAACTGCTTCATTTTTTGGTCCATTTTACGTTAAAATATTCGATTTGCAATTTGACGAATATGAACCTATTTTTCATTAGCTATAATTCTGCTTCTACTTTGTACTACGTCTAGAGACCTAATATAATACACCTTTTTCACTTTTTTACAGGCTATATTTTTATTAACATTTTTTTCAACAAAATACCTACTTACTCTTTGAGTTATTTTCGAAAAACCGTCTAAAAACATGGTTGTTTTGTTGAAAAATGAACATATTCAATATTCACTCCCAAATAACTCGAAAAGTATTGACTTGGTGAAAAAACTCTATACAGGGTAGCAAGAAAGTATGGAAACACGATAATTTCTCAGAAACCGCTAGAACGATTTTTATAGATTTTGGTGGGTAAGGATCTTCTAATGCGGCCGATATTATAGTGGTAATTACATTGTTGTCAAATTTTCCGTTTTTCTGGAAATTTAATGAACTTTCTTATTTCAAATGGAACACATTAATATTTATAAACACCATTATGTCATTTTCATATAAATGGATTTTTAGGTTCCAACTGCCAGAAAAGATGCAACAAATATTAGCGCATAGCCTACTAATTATGCTATGTATATGATGCTACTGTAAGTATGTATGTATAAGCGAGGGTCCTACAGCTTCTGCCGCTTTCCGCATTTCGATCGCCATCTTTTTCTATTTCTCCAGGTGCCTTCATCGATGTCTCTGTCTTTCATGGTTGCCATAACACCATGTATCCAAGCTGGTTAGCTGGTCTTCCTCGCTTCCTTCTATTACTTGGATTATATTCCACAGCTCTTTTTGGCCATCTGTCGTCGTCCATCCGCTGCACGTGTCCATATCATAATAACTGTCTAGTTTCTATTCTATATACAACTTAAGTTGTATGTACTCTATCTGTTTATCTTCTTATTTCAGTATTAGGTATACGTTTTGCTCTTGATATACGACAAGCTCTTCTCATGTAGTCCTTTTCAACCGTGTCAATTTTTTTCTTTCCTTTTGCCGTTATTATTTAAAGAAAAAATGGGATCCCTTGGAACTACCTTCAGAACAAGAAACTAGCAGATATGGAATACGCAGATGATATCTGTTTCGTAGCAAACACAATAGATGATATGAAGAGCATGTTAAGGAAGCTAGAGGTAAAATCGGCAGAAGTGGGTCTTAAAATCAACACGAATAAGACAGTAGAAATGAGAATAGGAGTAACTAGGCAGTATAATCAGTGCAAAAGGCGGAGCTCAAGCAGATATTAAACAGAAAATACGAAAAGCACAACAAGCCTTTGGAACCCTCACAAATATATGGAGATCAACACAGATCAGCCAAAATACTAAAATAAGGCTATTTAATAGTAACGTGAAAACTGTGCTACTTTGTGGGAGTGAAACATGGGCAATAACTGACGGAAATGTAAATAAAATCCAAGTTTTTGTAAATAGATGTCTACGTAAAATTCTAAAGGTATATTGGCCCAATACCATAACAAATGTGTGGGCCATTCCACGAACATACGCCTGTTTTGGATTACTTCAACAACGAATATTTTACTGTGCAACATAAGAAGTACGAAAGTAAATGGCGCTAATAATTATTCCAATAAACAACAATGTAATTTGCAATTAACTTTCGTTCTTCTTATTTTGCACAGTAAAATATTCGTTGTCGAAGTAATCCAAAACAGGCGTATGTTCGTGGAATAGGGTATAGCACTATGGAGGAAAACCAAACAATAACCCATCAGAACAACAATAAAGAGGAAAAGATAGAACTGGCTGGGACACACCCTGAGGAAAGAAAATGCAGACATAACAAAACAGGTACTCAAATGGAATGCAGTTGGACGAAGAAGCAGAGGACACCCGACCAAAACATGGAGGAGTATCATTGAAGAAGACCACAAAAGTATGAAGAAAACCTGGGGAGAAATAGCAACAATGGCCAGAAAGAAAGGAGAATGGAGAAGCTTCGAGGATGCCCTATGCTCCTTTATGGAGTAACAGGATTGGATATATATATTTGCCGTTATTGGCCAACATTCTGCTCCATATGTAAGAATGGGCTCTACAATTATTTTCTAGAATCTAGAATCTGATTGTAATTTTAATTTTCAAAATAGCACAAATAGACGTATAAACACAGATGTATAAATACAGTTCTGGATTTATACGTCCATGGACCAATGTATCGAATTCATAATTTGAATACTCTTCCTGTCTTGTTGTGCTCTATAATCGATATTTCGTTCTGTTGTTCCTTTGCTGCAGATAATACTTCCCAAATATTTGTATTCATGGAACCTTTTCATTTGTCTAATTTCCAAATCCGGGTCTTCGTCTTCACCGCTTATTCGTATATACTTTGTTTTTGACATATTCATACTCATCCCCCATTTTTGTATTCATCTTTGAGCTTTCTAAGCATATAATCTGCATCATTCACTGCTTGCATTGCAATTAGTACTTGATCTTGATCATCTGCAAAGAACAGCGTTGTCAGATAATGGTTGTTAAGCTTTTACCCCATTCCCGCACATCTTTGTTTTCACTGGTGCAGTTTCTTGGATATATATTTTGAAAAGGGTAGGGGAAAGACAACATCCTTGTCTCAAACCTTTCGTTGCTGTAAATTTCCTTAAAAGAGTATTTTCTGTTTTGACCATGCTTTGAGGACTTTTATAGATGTTCAGTAGTGCTTTTACATATCTTTTACTTAGGTCCGTTTTCGTCAAGATACCAAATAAAAGTTTTAAAGAGAGAGTATCATAAGCCTTCTCCAGATCAATAAATACCAGATGCTTAGGGAGGTTTTGCGCTATTCGTTTTTCAATTACTTGCCGCTTTGTTCTTTAATTTCTTTATATTCCTCTTCTATTCTTCTTTTCAGTATACCAACGAGCTGTTTACGCTAATGTGTCTATAATTTCGGCACTCTTTTCTGTATGTTGTTCTGAAGCTATTTCCTTGTGGCATGTTTATAATTACGTATTTTTTATGGGAAATAAGCCACAATTTTACTAAAAAATGAATTTATTAACGTTTCGAAGCCCAAATCGGGTTTCGTTGTCAAAATACAAAATACTATTAAAATAAAACAAACATGTTGTTGCTAAGTAAAAAAATTCTTCTAATAATTTATTTAATCTGACTCATTTATATTGGCAATTCAGACGTATATTATACATTTTAAAGTAGAAGACTTTAAAATGATATCGCCAATATTTATGAGTTGCGTTCCTGGGACGACTTTACTAAAAGATAGTTCATTCGATTACATGAAATCAATCCCAACTCAAGAATATCCGTCGTAAAAAATCATAACATGTGATCTGTCTTTAAAAAGACAACCAAATGCAACGATGACAGTAAAATTCTCGCGTTAGAGATTCCATAGTAAATCACGAGGGAAAACCAGGAAAAAACCTCGTGATACTATCCCGACATCGTAAGTATTTGGTCTTACATTTAATCTACCTTCAAAAAACTAATACCAAATTCTGACTTTAATATGTTTAAATTATAAATAATATTAATATTACATAGATATACAATAAGTAATACTAAAATATAAAATTTGTACTAACTCGATATGTTATTCACTTACTAATCGTGGTATTTTCTTTCTATTGACTTCCTCTTTCAGTATGGGTAACCACATCCTACTGCATTCTACCGAGGAATTTGCGACACAATTGGTTTCATTTAGCATAATTAGAGCCGCTTCTTTGATTTTTCTCTTTTTACTATCTGATTCTTTCAGGACTATACTTGAATCTCTCCACTGAACTCTATGTTCATTATGCCATGCGTGTTGACATATCTGAGATCTATCAAATTCTCTGTTTTTAATATAAGACTGATGTTCACTTATTCTAACGTTTAATGGTCTTGATGTTTCACCTAAATAAAATTGTTCGCATTCACAAGGTATTCTATAAATGCAATTCTTTGTTCTTTCTTGTTCATTGTTAGGTTTAGTTTTAGATAGAATAGATCTCAATGTGTTTGTTGTTTTGAATGTTGTTGAAATGTTGAATTTATTTCCTATCGTTTTAAGTTTCTCGGATAGTCCTTTTATATATGGTATTGTTATTTTCCTCGTATTATTTCTTGTGAATGTTGTAGGATCCCGTTCTAAGTTGTTCTGTTCCATTCGATCTAATCTTGTCAATTCCTTATTTATAAACGATAAAGGATAATCATTTTTTAATAAAACAGATGTTAACAATTGTTTTTCTTCTAAAAATGAATTTTCGTTAGAACAAGTAATTTTGGCTCTATCATATAAGGATTTAATGATTCCCTTTTTAACGTTGATGTTGTGATTTGATTTGTAATTGAGATATCTGTTGGTGTGTGTTGGTTTTCTATACACTTGAGTCTCATATCCAGTATCCTTCTTTGAGACTAAAACATCGAGGAAAGGCAAAGTGTTATTGTATTCCTTTTCCATTGTAAATTTTATTGTCTCTTCTTGATCGTTTATAATATTCAGGAATGTATCCAACAATTCTGATCTATGAGGCCATATTGAAAACACATCATCTACATATCTCCACCATAAAATACAATATAAGGACAAAATTACAGATCTAATTACAAATGGACCTTATACCAAATTAACGAAGGATCCAACGAAGACACTGGAAAACAAAATTTATAAAACTTTATTCAAATTTAAAAATGATCTAACGTACTATCAAAGAAAATTAATGACACCTCATTACAGTAAGACACCACATTTTTATGGAGTACCGAAAATTCATAAAGCGAATATTCCACTTAGACCCATTTGTAGTACCATCAATTCTCCTTGTAGTGAGCTCTCAAAATTTTTATTAAATATTATAAAACCATTTGCAAATAATAATGACACATTTATAAAAAATACACAACATTTTTTAAACAAATTAACAAATATTGAATTTAATCCAAATAATATTTTAGTAAGTTTTGACATAAACAGTTTATTTACAAATGTGCCATTAGATAAAACTTTAAACATAATTAAAACGAAGTTAGAAAATGATAATACATTGACAACTAGGACAAAACTAAATGTATCAGCTATAATGGAGTTATTGACATTATGTACTAATAATACCTATTTTCAACTAAATAATGAATTCTATAAACAAAATTTTGGTCTAACAATGGGCTCTCCTTTATCTCCATTATTGGCTAATATATTTATGGAGGATTTCGAAACTAATATCATTTCTAAACAAAATTTAAAACCCACAGTATGGTGGAGATATGTAGATGATGTGTTTTCAATATGGCCTCATAGATCAGAATTGTTGGATACATTCCTGAATATTATAAACGATCAAGAAGAGACAATAAAATTTACAATGGAAAAGGAATACAATAACACTTTGCCTTTCCTCGATGTTTTAGTCTCAAAGAAGGATACTGGATATGAGACTCAAGTGTATAGAAAACCAACACACACCAACAGATATCTCAATTACAAATCAAATCACAACATCAACGTTAAAAAGGGAATCATTAAATCCTTATATGATAGAGCCAAAATTACTTGTTCTAACGAAAATTCATTTTTAGAAGAAAAACAATTGTTAACATCTGTTTTATTAAAAAATGATTATCCTTTATCGTTTATAAATAAGGAATTGACAAGATTAGATCGAATGGAACAGAACAACTTAGAACGGGATCCTACAACATTCACAAGAAATAATACGAGGAAAATAACAATACCATATATAAAAGGACTATCCGAGAAACTTAAAACGATAGGAAATAAATTCAACATTTCAACAACATTCAAAACAACAAACACATTGAGATCTATTCTATCTAAAACTAAACCTAACAATGAATAAGAAATAACAAAGAATTGCATTTATAGAATACCTTGTGAATGCGAACAATTTTATTTAGGTGAAACATCAAGACCATTAAACGTTAGAATAAGTGAACATCAGTCTTATATTAAAAACAGAGAATTTGATAGATCTCAGATATGTCAACACGCATGGCATAATGAACATAGAGTTCAGTGGAGAGATTCAAGTATAGTCCTGAAAGAATCAGATAGTAAAAAGAGAAAAATCAAAGAAGCGGCTCTAATTATGCTAAATGAAACCAATTGTGTCGCAAATTCCTCGGTAGAATGCAGTAGGATGTGGTTACCCATACTGAAAGAGGAAGTCAATAGAAAGAAAATACCACGATTAGTAAGTGAATAACATATCGAGTTAGTACAAATTTTATATTTTAGTATTACTTATTGTATATCTATGTAATATTAATATTATTTATAATTTAAACATATTAAAGTCAGAATTTGGTATTAGTTTTT
Organism: Diabrotica virgifera virgifera; assembly: GCF_917563875.1. Taxonomy (NCBI): domain Eukaryota; kingdom Metazoa; phylum Arthropoda; class Insecta; order Coleoptera; family Chrysomelidae; genus Diabrotica; species Diabrotica virgifera. The sequence continues at coordinate 148,323,355 of NC_065449.1, forward strand.
TGAAGGTAGATTAAATGTAAGACCAAATACTTACGATGTCGGGATAGTATCACGAGGTTTTTTCCTGGTTTTCCCTCGTGATTTACTATGGAATCTCTAACGCGAGAATTTTACTGTCATCGTTGCATTTGGTTGTCTTTTTAAAGACAGATCACATGCTATGATTTTTTGCGACGGATATTCTTGAGTTGGGATTGATTTCATGTAATCGAATGAACTATCTTTTAGTAAAGTCGTCCCAGGAACGCAACTCATAAATATTGGCGATATCATTTTAAAGTCTTCTACTTTAAAATGTATAATATACGTCTGAATTGCCAATATAAATGAGTCAGATTAAATAAATTATTAGAAGAATTTTTTTACTTAGCAACAACATGTTTGTTTTATTTTAATAGTATTTTGTATTTTGACAACGAAACCCGATTTGGGCTTCGAAACGTTAATAAATTCATTTTTTAGTAAAATTGTGGCTTATTTCCCATAAAAAATACGTAACTCTTTTCTGTCTTTTATAAACCGGGCTAATGTGAGCCAACCTCCAATCGTTTGGAATTGTTTGGCCACTAATTAAGCATTTATTAAAAATATTCACTACGATTTCCAAAAGAGCATTCGTTCTCTGTTTCGCTAACTAGATGGGAATGTCTCCAGGTCCGGGTGTTTTTCCATTTTTCATTTGTTTTAATTCCTTTTTTAGTTCTTCTTTGTTTATTTTATGCACCTCTGAGTTTTCTGTCATTGAGATGTTGCCAGATCCTTCCATAAATTTGTGCCCATTTTCTCTTAATAATGTTTCGTAATATTTTCCCACTTTTCTAATATTTTTTATGTATGCTGTTGTATATCTACTAAGCGCAAAAACTAAGTAGTAGGAGGCGAGAAAGTATGTTCTGGGCTTTAATTGAGTAAAACGGGTGCCAGAAACCTCTTAATTGAGGGTTGAGGTTGAGAATACTCAAATTTTCACATCTTTTATGATAACCTTTAGGGGTTTTGCTTTTTGCTGATAATATTATATGATAAAAGGCAAGTTGAAGAAAAACAAGTAATATGACTAACTAAAAGCTAAAGAAAAAAGGTGATTTCAGGGTTTAAGATTCTAGGTAATATAAATTAACAGGCATACTGTATAAAAAACTTATCGCATTCATATATTCTACTTACTTCTATTTGTTGGCAGTCGCCTTTCTTGAGTTAAACTGGTATTGGTACTTATATCCGACTCATCTATATTCCCATACTCTGGTGCATCTGCGTCATCGTCTCCAACCGAAGGAACATTACTTCTAAATGGAGATCGCTTAGAAGAATATGGAAATGATCTAGGTTGGTCGATATTTCCATAAAATACACCACCTTCTCTTTCTTCTTTAACAAAATCTGGTGTAGTTGGAACATTGTGTGAAGATTTTTCATCAATTTGTTTCCTTGTTGTGGGGACTGACTCGATTGATCTTGTAGATTGTCTTTGTAATGCCTCAACTAACAACGTCTTATTGAGAACTTTTTGCTTGGAAATGTGGCTAAAAGATTCGTTGTTTTCATATTCTGGCGCATCGAATTCGTCTGAAAATTATTTTGATTTTTTGATCAGAAAACACTTGAGAAAAAATGTTCATAAATTACTCTACACTACTAAACCTTAGTATGGAAAGACCATAAAGGAAAAATTAGAAATATATACGGGATAAAATCGGAGAAGACTGCTTAGCTAAAGCATGCTTAGATCACATTTACACGGTCGAACAACTAATATAAAAAAGAATGGCCAAAAATACATCCGTCCATCTGGCTTTTGTAGATCTTAAGAAGGCGTATAACGCAATACCTAGAACCAAGCTATGGGAAGCAATGGAAGACATCCAAGTCCCACGAAAATTTTTAACAGCAATAAAAGCACCCTACAAGAATAACACAGTAGTTATCAAAATAGGCAATAGAATATGCCGAATATGCAGTCCATTTAAGATACAAAAGGACTACTACAGGGCTGCTCCACATCCCTACCCTGTTCAAAATATTCCTAGAAAGAATTCTGAAGCCATGGAAAAAAATGCGAAGGAATGGGTATACCAGTAATAGTCTAGGCGGCAGAGGGGTCACCGTGTCATATTCAATTCTGATGGACAAACTCAACGGTTTCTTATGGATTTTTGGCTGATGATTACGAATGAGGGGGGATTTCGATCCGAGTGGTCAAAAAATTGTTATAAACAATTTAATTGTTTATAAATTGTTTATAAGGCTCTGGCTCATAAACTAAAAGAGATAAAAAAAATGTTTCAAATAAAATTTGTTCCCTAATAAAGAACGAAGAAAAAACCGTTTACTAAACTTAAATCTAACAATTAGAACTCAAGATATTGTAAAATTAGTGCACAATGCAAATTGCAAAATAAGTATTTTTCGAAGCTTTATCGATCGTAACTCGGCTTTTACGCATGCAAATAAGTCTTAGAAGGTGTCGTTTTAAAGCTTAATTAACAGGCTTCCAAACAAAGTTTGTTAAATTACTTGATCTTTATTTGTTTTAAAGTTATACCCGTTTGAAGTTACAATTTTCTTAAAAATATTGTACATTCATTTGTTTATAAGGGTTTCAAGCAAATTTGAGCTATAACCCTTTATACTTTAATGAACAATAATGATAGAAAAACTCACAAGGAACAATTTGAGGTTAAGAAAATGTTCATAAGTTTATTTTTGGCCAAGATGTCGATATTTTAATGGCGCTCGCTATGAGGCGCAAGATCGGCTCACCGCGTAAAGGTTCACGCGCTAACTTCTCGATGCAAATTATAATTTCTATGTATACATACATTATCTTCATTTTTCATTTTTGAAGATCCTAATAAAATTTTATCATATAATTCTTATAATTAAATCATCATACTGTACCTCGTATCACCTTTCATTCTAAAGAGAAAATTCTCTTTTTGCACTAAATGAGAAAAAAACATTAAACACTAATATTTCAGAAGTATAACTGAAAAGTAAGTTGATATTATTTATTAATACTATTTTTACAAACTTTTTTTTCATGCATCTGCAAATCTGCATAGAGATATACAGGGAATATCAGCTTTTTTACATCTGCTTAAGTTCTTAGCGAAATTTTAACAGTTACATGGTGGTACAAGTCTGTTCTTGTAGGCAGTAAAACTAAAACTTTTTGAGGCTTCAGAGTCTAATTATCTAATATGATATCCATATAAAGTGGATCTAGTTCTTTTGCAGCATCATCAAGGCCCGTCAATTGTGTGTATGCCGCCACATCATAAATGCTCGTTTTATATGCAATGATGATGCTGCAAAAGAACTCGATCCATTTTTATATGGATATCACATATTGGCTCATTTTCATGCGTAGAAGCCGAGTTACGATCGATAAAGCGTCGAAGAATACATACTTACTTGACTGTGAGCCAATCTTGCGCCTCATAGCGCGCCATTAAAATATCGACATCTTATCCAAAAATAAACTTACGAACATTTTCGTAAGCTCAAATTATTCCTTTTGAGTTGTTTTATCATTATTGTTAATTAAAGTATAAATGTTTATAGCTCAAGTTTGCTTGAAACCTTTATAAACAAATTAATGTACAATTTTTTTAAGAAAATTATAACTTCAAACGGGTATAACTTTAAAACAAACAAAGATCAAATAATTTAACAAACTTTGTTTGGAAGCCTCTTAATTAAGCTTTAAAAGGACACCTTATAAGGCTCATTTGCATGCGTAGAAGCCGAGTTACGATGGGTTAAGCTTCGAAAAATACTTATTTTGCAATTTGCAATTTGCATTGTGCACTAATTTTACAATATCTTGTGTTCTAATTGTCGGATTTAAGTTTAGTAAACGGTTATTTCCTCGTTTTTTATTAGGGAACAAATTTTATTTAAAACATTTTTTTTATTTCTTTTAGTTTATGAGCCAGAGCCTTATAAACAATTTATAAACAATTAAATTGTTTATAACAATTTTTTGACCACTCGGATCGAAATCCCTATCGAAATTAGTAATCAGCAGCCCAAAATCCATAAGCAACCGTTGAGTTTGTCCATCAAAATTGAAAATGACAGGGTGACCTCTATTTGGCGCCTAGACTATAAGGAACGAATGTCTATACACCCAAGTTTTGCTTACAACTAAACAATAATCGCACAAGACGACAGAGGTGTAACCAGTATGATCCTGAGGGGGGTTACATCTACTTGATGGTCTCTGTGCGTATGGAATATTAATGGTGTTAAGCGTATAGAGCTCAAAGTACATCCAAAAGGGGGGTTACAACCCCCAAAACCACCCCCTGGTTACGCCTATGTAAGACGAAGATGACCTCAGTTTTATGATGAAGAAACTGGAACAGGAACATACAAAGAATGGGATGGAAATTTACCTAAAGAAAACCGAATACCTAACAACGGAGAATACAGAAATAAAACAACTAGAAATAGACAACTAGAAAGCTAGGACCCACCCGAAAGTGGAAAGAGTTAAAAATAGACTAACAATACAAATTGGAACCTGGAATGTCAACAGTATGTTTGAAGCCGGCAAAATCCACAACACCATCCAAGAAATGAATAGACTTGACATTAGTATTCTTAGCATCAGTGAGATGAGGTGGCCTAATTCAGGAACAATGAAAATTGATAACAAGACAATATACTACTCAGGTAACAATCAAAGACAGCACTGGAATAACGTTGGTATCATAGTAAGCAAAGGTATAGAAAAATGCTTTAAAAATGTGATCTATCACTCGGACCGTATGCTACTTCTACAATTACATGGAAGTCCAATCGACATCAATATCATACAGGTATATGCTCCAACAACTGATAAACCCGACACTGAAATAGAAGAGTTCTACGGAGACCTACAAGGATTGATGCAGCTTACAAAAAAGCACGAAATAACTATAATAATGGGAGACCTCAATGCAAAAGTGGGAAAAGGTAAATCTGAGAATATCATTGGAGAACATGGATTAGGTCAGCGAAAGCGAAATGAAAGAGGCGATAGGCTGTTTCAATTTTGTCAAGAACAGAATATTACTATTATGAATACATGGTTCAAATTACCTGCGCGCAGACTATACACATGGAAATCGCCACAAGACAATGATAAAAATTGCGTCAGAAACCAAATAGATTACATCATGATCAACCAGAGATACCGAAATAGCATACAAAGCGCAAAAACTTACCCCGGTGCAGATGTCCCTTCCGACCATACCTTGCTTGTCGCTAAATTTAAAAATGCATTAAAAAGCATCAAAAGAAAGAAGAGAGAACAGACATCAGACATGAGCTTACTCAATAACGTAGAAACAAAACAAAAGATATCACAAGAACTTAACCACGAATGTCGAGAACTTAAAAACAGACAAAAGAAAACTGATTTATCAGAAGAATCCGACGACTTAAATCAAATATGGAGAGAACTTAAGACTGTATTTCTAAAAGCTGAAGACCACCTTAAACCCACAAATCAAAGAGGCAAGAAACCATGGATAACTAATAAAATATTAGAAATGATGAATATGAGACGACAACACAAGAACAAAGACTGGAATAAATATAAAGAAATACAAAGATTAATAAGGAAAATGATAGTGGAAGCAAAAGAAAAGTGGCTTGCAGAAACTTGCGAAGAGATAGAAGACCTACAGAATAAACATGACGATAGACTTCTCCATAAGAAAATTAAAGAAATGTGTGGGATCAGAAACGCTCGGCAGACTGGCACAATAACAAGCACGGATGATATAGTCCTGACCACAATAGAAGAAATGAGCGTTGAATGGCGAACATACATACAAAACCTATTCTCAGACAATAGAACAATAAATATTGATAGACAAACAAACATCGAAAATAACGACTTGCCCATCTTAACATCAGAAATAAAATACGCCTTAAAAAATATGAAAACCGGAAAAGCCTCTGGACCTGACTACGTCCATAGTGAAATTATACAACTTTTGGAAGAAGACAAATTAGAACTATTGTCAAGACTCTTCAATAGTATATACAAGACTGGTACAATTCCACAAGAATGGTTAACGTCTATGTTTGTACCTATACCTAAATCAAACTACGCAAAAAAATGTAGCGACTTTCGATTAGTAAGTGTCATGCCCCATATTTTGAAACTATTTCTAAAAATTATCCATAACAGAAGATATGGGTCCGGAACAATTTGGCTTTCGAAACGGTATGGGCACTCGATAGGCTTTGTTCAGTTTCATTGTTCTCATGCAAAAGTGTCGGGATCAACAAAAAGATGTTTACTTGTGCTTTATAGACTATGAAAAGGCTTTTGACAAAGTCAAACGTGATCAGCTAATGGGATGCTTGCAAAAAAGAACCTGGATCCAAACGACATTAATACAATACGTGAACTCTACTGGAATCAAAACGCCTCTGTTAGAACCGAAATGGGTGATACTGAAACCATAAGCATCCAAAGAGGAGTTAGACAAGGTTGTATATTATCACCATTATTATTCAACTTGTACTCAGAGGAAATTTTTGCACGAGCTCTAGATGAAGCACAAGAAGGCATAAAAGTCAATGGAAAAATTGTGAACAACATCAGGTACGCCGATGATACAGTACTGATTGCTGGCAGTGAAGAAGAATTACAAATTCTGTTAACCAAAGTAGTGCGAGAAAGAGGTGAATGTAAGTCTCAAGGTGAATGTAAAAAAAACTAAAACAATGGTAATTTCAAAAAAGCACACACCAGTTATAAACATTCTAGTCAACAACAATCTCGTTGAACTAGTGAAAAAGTTCAAGTACCTAGTATGTTGGATACATGAAACCTTAGACCAAGAACAAGAGATTAAATGTAGAATAGAACAGGCAAGAAACACCTTCTTAAAGATGCGACAGTTACTCACTGCCCGCAATCTTGATCTGTCCCTACGATACCGCATGATAAAGTGTTATGTATATAGTGTACTGTTGCACGGCGTGGAAGCTTGGGCGTTAACAGTCAGCTCGTTACGACGTTTAGAGAGCTTTGAGATGTGGGTATTTCGTCGTATGCTGAAAATTCCATGGACCGACCGCGTTAGAAATTAAGAAGTTTTAAGGCGTATGAGTAGAGAACGTGAACTCACAGAAATTGTCAAGAGACGTAAAACATCTTATCTTGGACACATATTTAGACACGACAGGTATAACTTCCTTCAACTTATTATGGAAGGGAAAATAGAAGGAAGACGCGGTCCGGGTAGACAACAAATGACCTGGCTGCGCAACATCAAGGAATGGACAGGATTAGACTTTCAAAGTCTAATAAGAAAAGCCCAAAATAGAGAAGACTTTGCAGAAGTCATCGCCAACCTTCGCTAAGAAGACGGCACCCAAAGAAGAAGGAAGAAATAGACGAAGGTAAACAAATCAGAGGAACAGATAATTACAAGTATTTAGGTTTTATAATATCAATCAAAGGAACAACTGAGGAAGATATAAAACATAGACTAGGACAAATACGAGACTGCATACGAAAATTAAACCTGGTACTGTGGGATAAGAACATCAGCATAAAAACAAAAAGAAGAAAATATAATACCATGGCATGAAGTAACCTCACTTATGGGTATGAAAATTGGAGAATAAATAAGAAAACTAAAAATAAAAAGAGCAACAGAGATGGAATTCCTAAGGAGAAGCTGCAGAGTAACAAGGAGAGTTAGAATAAATAATGTAGGGATTAAGAGAAGAATGGGATGAACTCAGACATAATAAACTACATTGAAGAGAAGAGATTAACCTGGTACGGACACGTCAGAAGAGCAGACCAAAATCGTTGGATAAACCAAATAACAGAGTGGAGCCCGAGAGGAAAAAGGAAGAAAGGCAGACCCCGAAAATCCTTCAGAGATGAAGTGGACGAAATAATGGAGACAAGAAATCTACAGGAAGAGGAATGGCAAGACAGAAAGCTGGAGAGAACGGTTGAGTGAAGGAATACAGTGAAAACCGTGGAAATCCTTAGTATACCTATATCTCAAATAAATTGACAGAAAACGTTTACAATGAATAGCTACGGAAAAAATATAAGAATGTACCTGCTGATGTGTTAGAATTATTCTTTTCGTTGACATTTTCGTAAACCTGCTCCTCATCTTCGTGTTCATTGCCTACAAGTTCGGGTTCAGGAGTTATTCTTTGCTGAAAATGTTTGGGAGGTTGATTGTATCCCTTCCCCTTGTCTCTATTATTGCGCGATAATGTACTCTGATTATTTGAAACAGTTTCTGTATCTTTGAATGAATTTTTTCTATACGATGGTTGATACTCTTTTGGAATTTCTGGTAATGGACGATCTTTAAACGAAAATGTAGATTTTGATGTAGGTGTAGTCTCACTTTGCAGCATATGATTCTCGTAGTTGTAAGAGCTTGGATTTTCGGTTTTTGGAGGAGTCCATTTTTCTGCCAAAAGTTTACCAAGATTTCCCAAAAAATTCCCGCGTTTATTCTGGCTCTCTTTATCGAGTGTATTACTATTGATATTTTCCGGAGTACTGCTTGAATACTTTTTGATCGGTTCAAAAGATTTTTGTACAGCAGCAGGTGTCTAAAAAATGTATATATGTAAATTTAAATACCTGTCAGTATTAACAATTAAATTTTGATGTCATAGGTTTATACAGTGCGTTAGCTTGAAAAGGGACCACGCTCTATAATTTGGTCCCTATAGAAAATCTAAAAATATGCAAAAACACTAAAAAAATAAATTTATTTGTGACATTTTGTCGACCAGTTTTCAACTAAATTACATTAACCCTCCAGCGGGGGCAGGCACAGCCCCCAAAATCTTTAATGGAAAAGAGTGTTGAGTGATACCTCATTTTAAAGATTGTTCATCCACTTTTTTAAAAATACCACATACATTCTATTTATTTTCAGTACTTTGAAAAAATCGAGTGAAAGGGTACAGATTATTTTGACCGTAAAAACCGTTGACAGTAAAGAACCATGTCGAGTTCAGAACTCCAAAAATAGAGGGTACCACCCTCTATAATTTGGTCCCTATATAAAATCTAAATATATGCAAAAACACGTCAAATTTATTATGAGGAGACATTACCTACACCAGTGTTCAACTAAATTACATCAACAACCCTCTAGCGGGAGCGGACACAATCCCCAAAAACTTTAATGGGAAGGGGTTGAGTAATACCTCATTTTAAAGGTAGTTCAACCAACTTTTCATAAATATGTACCACATATTTAGGGACGAGTAGGGGTAGCCTAGAGACCCAACTAGTGGTGCTATCAATCGGACAACGACGGAAACTTGTTATCAGTCGTCATTTTAACATTCTCAGTTCATTTTACCTCCATGACACTATTTGATGAAAAGCTGCTGTGTTTAGAATTGTTTGACTCTATTTTTTTGATACTTTGTACTTTCAAGTGCGTTGTTTTCTACATTTTTAACTATTTAGAATGGGAAATAAGCCACAATATTATTAAAAAATGATTTTTATTAACGTTTCGACGCCCAAATCGGGTGCCGTTGTCAAAATACAAAATACTATTAATATAAACAAAAATGTTGTTGCTTAGTAAAAAAATTCTTCTAATAATTTATTTAATTTGACTCATTTATATCGGCAATTCAGATACATATGATACATTTTAAAGTAGAAGACTTTAAAATGATATTGCCAATATTTATGAGTTGCGTTCCTGGGACGACTTTACTGAAAGATAGTTCATTCGATTACATGAAATCAACCCCAACTCAAGAATATCCGTCACAAAAAAAAAATCATAGCATGTGATCTGTCTTTAAAAAGACAACCACATGCAACGGTGACATTAAAATTCTCGCGTTAGAGATCTCATAGTAAATCACGAGGGAAAACCAGGGAAAACCAGGAAAAACCTCGTGATACTATCCCGACATCGTAAGTATTTGGTCTTACATTTAATTTACTCTCAAAATTAATACCAAATTCTGACTTTACTATAATTTTGTTTAAATTATAAATAATATCAATAATACATGGGTATATAAGTAATACTAAAATATAAAATATGTACTAACTCGACTATTGACTTACTAATTGTGGTATTTTCTTTCTATTGACTTCCTCTTTCAGTATGGGTATCCACATCCTACTGCATTCCACCGAGGAATTTGCGACACAATTGGTTTCGTTTAGCATAATTAGAGCCGCTTCTTTGATTTTTCTATTTTTACTATCTGTTTCTTTCAGGACTATACTTGAATCTCTCCACTGAACTCTATGTTCATTATTCCATGCGTGTTGACATATTTGAAATCTATCAAATTCTCTATTTTTAATATAAGATTGATGTTCACTTATTCTAACGTTTAATGGTCTTGATGTTTCACCTATATAAAACTGTTCGCATTCACAAGGTATTTTATAAATACAATTCTTTGTCCTTTCTTGTTCATTGTTAGGTTTAGTTTTAGATAGAATAGATCTCAATGTGTTGGTTGTTTTGAATGTTGTTGAAATGTTGAATTTATTTCCTATTGTTTTAAGTTTCTCGGATAGTCCTTTTATGTATGGTATTGATATTTTCCTCGTATTATTTCTTGTGAATGTTGTAGGATCCCGTTCTATGTTGTTCTATTCCATTCGATCCAATCTTGACAATTCCTTATTTATAAACGATAAAGGATAATCATTTTTTAATAAAACAGATATTAAGAATTGTTTTTCTTCTAAAAAGGAATTTTCGTTAGAACAAGTAATTTTGGCTCTATCATATAAGGATTTTATGATTCCCTTTTTAACGTTGATGTTGTGATTTGATTTGTAATTGAGATATCTGTTGGTATGTGTTGGTTTTCTATACACTTGAGTCTCATATCCAGTATCCTTCTTTAAGACTAAAACATCGAGGAAAGGCAGGGTGTTATTATATTCCTTTTTCATTGTAAATTTTATTGTCTCTTCTTGATCGTTTATAATATTCAGGAATGTATCCAACAATTCTGATCTATGAGGCCATATTGAAAACACATCATCTACATATCTCCACCATACAGTGGGTTTTAAATTTTGTTTAGAAATGATATTAGTTTCGAAATCCTCCATAAATATATTAGCCAATAATGGAGATAAAGAGGAGCCCATTGCTAGACCAAAATTTTGTTTATAAAATTCATTATTTAGTTGAAAATAGGTATTATTAGTACATAATGTCAATAACTCCATTATAGCTGATACATTTAGTTTTGTCCTAGTTGTCAATGTATCATCATTCTCTAATTTCGTTTTGATTATGCTTAAAGTTTTATCTAATGGCACATTTGTAAATAAACTGTTTATGTCAAAACTTACTAAAATATTATTTGGATTAAACTCAATAGTTGATAATTTGTTTACAAAATGTTTTGTATTTTTTATAAATGTGTCATCATTATTAGCAAATGGTTTTATAATGTTTAATAAAAATTTTGATAGTTCACTACAAGGAGAACTGATGGTACTACAAATGGGTCTAAGTGGTATGTTCGCTTTATGAATTTTCGGTACTCCATAAAAATGTGGTGACTTACTGTAATGAGGTGTAATTAATTTTCTTTGATAGTATGTTAGATCATTTTTAAATTTGAATAAAGTTCTATAGATTTTGTTTTCCAGTGTTTTCGTTGGATCCTTCGTTAATTTGGTATAAGGTCCATTTGTAATTAGATCTGTAATTTTGTCCTCGTATTGTATTTTATCCATTATTACAGTTGCATTTCCTTTATCCGCTGGTAGGATCGTTATGGAGTCATCATTTTTTAAAGTTTTTAAAGCCTTAATTTCCTCTTTACTGATGTTCTGTTCAATTTGATTTGTCTTTTCCAATTCAAATTTACATAGTACCCTATACTGTTCTTTTTCATGAGTTGGTAAACACTGTGATATTTTTTCCACTGAACTAATTATGTCTAATTTTGGAATAGATGGATGAGTAACAGCATAGTTTAAACCCTTTGACAATATATTTATGGCTAATATATTTATGGAGGATTTCGAAACTAATATCATTTCTAAACAAAATTTAAAACCCACTGTATGGTGGAGATATGTACAGTCGGAAAAATGAAAGAATACCCATGAACGAACATATAAAACACGCTGTATATTCCTGTCACCGTGTCACAAAGAAAATTGTCCAGTGCAAGTACATGTAACAATAATTATTACATGTATTTGCGCTGGCCAATTTTTTGTGTGACACGGTGACACGAAAATACAGCGTGTTTTATATGTTCGTTCATGGGTATTCTTTTATTTTTCCGACTGTAGATGATGTGTTTTCAATATGGCCTCATAGATCAGAATTGTTGGATACATTCCTGAATATTATAAACGATCAAGAAGAGACAATAAAATTTACAATGAAAAAGGAATATAATAACACCCTGCCTTTCCTCGATGTTTTAGTCTTAAAGAAGGATACTGGATATGAGACTCAAGTGTATAGAAAACCAACACATACCAACAGATATCTCAATTACAAATCAAATCACAACATCAACGTTAAAAAGGGAATCATAAAATCCTTATATGATAGAGCCAAAATTACTTGTTCTAACGAAAATTCCTTTTTAGAAGAAAAACAATTCTTAATATCTGTTTTATTAAAAAATGATTATCCTTTATCGTTTATAAATAAGGAATTGTCAAGATTGGATCGAATGGAACAGAACAACATAGAACGGGATCCTACAACATTCACAAGAAATAATACGAGGAAAATATCAATACCATACATAAAAGGACTATCCGAGAAACTTAAAACAATAGGAAATAAATTCAACATTTCAACAACATTCAAAACAACCAACACATTGAGATCTATTCTATCTAAAACTAAACCTAACAATGAACAAGAAAGGACAAAGAATTGTATTTATAAAATACCTTGTGAATGCGAACAGTTTTATATAGGTGAAACATCAAGACCATTAAACGTTAGAATAAGTGAACATCAATCTTATATTAAAAATAGAGAATTTGATAGATCTCAAATATGTCAACACGCATGGAATAATGAACATAGAGTTCAGTGGAGAGATTCAAGTATAGTCCTGAAAGAAACAGATAGTAAAAAGAGAAAAATCAAAGAAGCGGCTCTAATTATGCTAAACGAAACCAATTGTGTCGCAAATTCCTCGGTGGAATGCAGTAGGATGTGGATACCCATACTGAAAGAGGAAGTCAATAGAAAGAAAATACCACAATTAGTAAGTCAATAGTCGAGTTAGTACATATTTTATATTTTAGTATTACTTATATACCCATGTATTATTGATATTATTTATAATTTAAACAAAATTATAGTAAAGTCAGAATTTGGTATTAATTTTGAGAGTAAATTAAATGTAAGACCAAATACTTACGATGTCGGGATAGTATCACGAGGTTTTTCCTGGTTTTCCCTCGTGATTTACTATGAGATCTCTAACGCGAGAATTTTAATGTCACCGTTGCATGTGGTTGTCTTTTTAAAGACAGATCACATGCTATGATTTTTTTTTTTTTTTTTTTTTTGTGACGGATATTCTTGAGTTGGGGTTGATTTCATGTAATCGAATGAACTATCTTTCAGTAAAGTCGTCCCAGGAACGCAACTCATAAATATTGGCAATATCATTTTAAAGTCTTCTACTTTAAAATGTATCATATGTATCTGAATTGCCGATATAAATGAGTCAAATTAAATAAATTATTAGAAGAATTTTTTTACTAAGCAACAACATTTTTGTTTATATTAATAGTATTTTGTATTTTGACAACGGCACCCGATTTGGGCGTCGAAACGTTAATAAAAATCATTTTTTAATAATATTGTGGCTTATTTCCCATTCTAAATAGTTAAAATTGTAAAAATGCCACAAGAAAATAGCTTCAGAACAACGTTTTCTACATTATACTGCCTACATATATATAATAGTATATTATTCAACGAGCATGTAATGATGGCTATTACTCACGATGATGAAGTTTGCGACACGAGCCGTTGGCGAGTGTCGTAATTCATCAGAGTGAGTAATAGCCATGACATGCAAGTAGAATACTATACTTTTTCTACGAACTTTTTTATTTGGATTAGTAGAAAAATATAATTCTCAACTACTAACATTATTTAAAACGAAATATTTTATTTTTCATAAGAAAATATATTTTATATAACTATGGCAACACTGTTAGAATTACACTCGTTGCGCTTATAAAACAATCAAACAGTTGTCATTATGTCATGGAATGGCGGTGGCTTTTAAAAATAAGACATATTTTAAGGCAATTACATGAAAAAGAACGTGTGCTCTCAATTAAAATCTATTGTACAATGAACAGTAAGTAAAACAGAATTCATTGATATGAATTTCATATCCGTAAGTCCTTTTACGAAATCAATACCGATTGTTTATTGTTTACCTTTTAATAACGTCAATCTTAAAATGTCAAATGTTGAAATTTAAACGTAAAAAATATACTAACCCATTGTTAAAGTTAAAAATCCTTTAAATATTTTTCAAATTTAATTGTTCATATAAATTACAATGATTATTTTATTAAATAAACAAGTTTAAGTAATTTTATTTGCTAATCAAAGGGTATCAAAGTTGCTTTCCTACGAAGGTAATTATTTCCATTTACTAAGGCTGAAAATCAGTACACATATTCTAAATTAAATATAAATAAAAGTTATTATAGTTGGTCAGCTGTATGACGGAACAGAGCCTGTCGGTCGGCCACAATAGTCGACTGAGGAAATGAAGCATTTTGGCTCGCAATTTTTTAGTCCAGCACGGATTTACTTGAAATTTTCACAGAAGGTAGGGAATAGTCCAAGGATCATTTTCTATATCATGCCGCTATCATACGCTAAAACCTTGGGGGTGGGTGCCACCCCATCTCGGGGGTGGGAATGTTTTATTACATTTTAACCATGTAATTCGATGGAAAATGTGATTCTAAGAAAAAATGTTTTTTACATTTTCTTCGTAAAACTAATATTTTTCGAGTTATTCGCGCTTGAAAATAACAGTTTTTCGACGAAGAGGGTTTTTGAGAATACCTCGAAAAATATTCTATACATTTTTGGCGACAAAAAGTTTCTTCAAAAATAATTTTTTAGGATTTTTAAAGAGCTATAAGACTGTGTAAATTAAATTCCGTAAGATCCCTTAATTGGGGCGAGTTTAAAGGGCTCGAATAAGGGGGTGTTTGCTGGTAAATAGAGGTTTAAACAGCTATAACTGACTGACTGTTTACTGTAATGAAAATCTATGCAAAGGGTAATTTTAGTCATTAAAAAACTACAATTTAGTAATTTTTAATTTTTTTCGTATCTTCAGTATTTTCGGAGATATTTTGAAGTAAAAGGTAAAAAATACCAAATTGCAAAAAATCAATTTTTGTTTAAACTCCAATTTTTCCAAAATTAGGTATTTTAAATAGGTCAAACTCTTTGAGTGCATATATCAATATAAAAGGAACTGCAGAAAGGTGAAGCCCAATTTTGAATTAGGAAGGTAGTTAGTGGGTTGTTTTCACTGATTTTTTCGTAGAGAAAAGCAGGTACCGACATTTTTTTGATTATAAGTCGGTTAATTTTCATGCTAGAAACTTTTTATTATTTTTTTTTGAAAGGTCTAATTGTATACTTGAAGAAAGATTGTTTAAGTTTTCCTCGAAAAATGCAAATTTTTCCCATTATTTGTCTTTGAATATTTCAAATTATGCATTTGAAGAAAAAAGCTAACCTTTAACATACCGTATCTCGGTTTGTATTGGTCTTAAAGATATTATAGGAAAAGAATTTGATTTGTGTTACTAAAAGATACAATTTCGATATCTACAGTTATTTTGATTAAATGCATATTTTTCGAGGTATTCTCAAAAAACCGTCTAAAAAAGTCGATTTTTTCGTCGAAAAACTGTTATTTTAAAGCGCGAATAACTCGAAAAATAATACTAGTTTTACGAAGAAAATTTAAAAAACATTTTTTTCTTAGAGTCACTATCTCCATCGAATTACATGGTTAAATGTAATACAAAATTCCCACCCCCGAGATGGGGTGGCAACCACCCCAAGGTTTTAGTGTATGATAGCGGCATGATATATAAAATGATCCTTGGACTATTCCCTATCTTCTGTGAAAATTTCAAGTAAATCCATGCTGGACGAAAAAATTGCGAGCCAAAATGCTTCATTTCCGACCGGCTCTGTCCCGTCATAGTAAAAGGGCAACAAGAGTTCTAGATATTTTCCCATGTAAAATCCCATAAGAAATCGCTAAGGTCCATTCTGGTCATTTTTGTCTCGTTTTGTGATGGAGGCGCGACCGCACTTCGGATCGTGACGTGTGAGGACTTGTTGGAAAGGGGAGGGGATAACGATTACGATGAGACAAAAAATAAACATGACAACATTACCAAAAGAGCACTCTATCATAATTATCTTCGTTGCTAGTGGACCTATTTTAACGTGTAAGGTAATAAATTAATGGGGGATTAGATGTCATCTATTATAGTTCTTTGTCTCGTCAAACAAATCGCCTAATCATGCCCTCTACCGGCTATAAACTTTAACTGTGCCCAAGCCATCTAGCATCTATATGTCATCGTAAAAGAATCTTCAGCCTATTCGCGTATTCCATTCGAAATTCGCATCTAAAAGCGTATTCCATTCTTACAGTATGACCAAACCAACACACATCCTCGATATTATCTTATCTGATTGGGTACATGGATCTCCCTTTAATCGTACATTGCTCTTTACAAAGAACATATACCATTCTTACAGCATGGCCAAACCAACAAACATCCTCGATATAATCTTCTCTAATTGAGTACTACTATACATGGATCTCCACTGAACGTACATTACTATACACCGCTATTATTCTAAATATGCTTATCATTTTTATGAAAATTAGTGAATACAGTTGTATTGTGACTTGTATACTATATTTTATCTACGGCAATTCGAGTACTACTCTCTATTGAACGTGCATTACTATACACCGCTCTTATTCTGTATATACGTATCATTTTATGAAAATTATGGAATACAGATGGGATTGTGAGTTGCATACTATATTTTATCTACGACAAGTCGGCTAATATTGTTTTTAGGTTAATATTGTACTTCAGGTCTCTGGTAAGAAATAGGAATATATTTATTGTAAAAAATCGTTTAAAAATTTAGCATAACAAAAACAGCTATTTGATATGCTGATATGATGTATATGTTGACATAGAAAAGGTGTTTAACATAGTGTAATAAGCAGTATTATTGAAGCCATTAATCAATTTAGAGTGTATAGCTACATAGACTGTCGAAAAAGTGTTAGCAAGGACAGTCAAGCAGTAAGTAATGGTTAAATGTAATAAGTATCTGTAAACGTCAATAAAGTAATGTTAGTATCAATTCGGTCGAACATAAATTTGTTGAAAAAACAAAAATATGTTCTTAACAGCAGTCACCAACGTGAAGGTACGACTACATCGACCGCCATGTTAGTAAGGATGATGGTTAGTAGGAATGAATTATTTTACAATATATGATAATATATCTAATAATAGCAATATACTTGACTTACTAGGATCAGCTCAATATTATCTAACTTGGTTTAGTAGACATCTTTTTTATTGATCTGTTGGACTTCCTTTAATGTTATTAATGTAAAGACATCGATACTTTTGGTGTTAATTCATTGGTTACTATGTTCTGTAGTATTCAAAATGAATTATTGAGGGGTAAATTTGATCGATAACTAGGTTATCAAAATCTTAAAACTAGAGATTTTTCCGACTCCTGTTGTGTGACAGGCTATCGAAGACTTAAAACTAAATCGGGGAAAGAAGACCATCCAGTTATCGATTGTCTTAAGTTGGAGGCTACATGAGCAACGGATCTAGAGTTAACCAGAACGTCTCATTAATTTGCCTGTTATATATAGTTATGTGGTCCATATCAGATATCTTTTTAGTGGTCATAACTAAACATCTTTTTATATGGGCTAATCTTAATAATTATACTTAATTTAGAGATAATATATAATACAAAACTAAGATCTATTAGAATTATCATATTATATAAAAACAATGAGTAAGGGAAAGGTTGAGAAAAGGAATGTAGTAGAAAGGGTCTGCTCCAGATATATTTAGCACTAAGTTAGCTGTAATACATAAATAATGTTTTAAAAAATGAGTATATTCAATCAACTAAATATGCTAGTCTGAAGTATATAAAAATGATGAGTGATATTAAAGGGAGATAAGAGGAATATAATAAAAATGTGTTTGATTTAGATTTATTTATCAATATTCTAGTTATAATAAATAAATTAAGTTTTAAAAAATGACTATATTCATTCAGCATTCATTGTAAAGTCAATCAAATCATCATCGATAAATGTTAAAATAGGACTGGCTTATTGAAATCTTGTCTTTTATGTTAAATTTAATCAACATGCATCTTAAGATTATTAATTAAATAGTGCCCCCACGGAAGCGTATCATAAGACTCCGGAAGGTGATATCTTTTATCATCATTGGGGCTGAGCGCAATCTTGCTTTGTGTTATGGTATAAACATGATGCTTATCTGAGCGTATTAGATTCTGCGAGGCCGTCTTTGTTGTAAAGGTATCTAAACACTCGACGTAGTCCTCGAAGGTAATTTTAGTGTTTACAACAGATTTCTTAACCCCCTTCGCCTTCTTTGTCACACCATAATTTCTTATAATGATTTCAATCTCATCGTCCTCATATTCCTGATCTATCAACTTCCCCCTCAGTTTTTTGATGTCATTATCTGTGACAGATACTTTTGTTGTATATAATTTAGATCGTAGCCCTATGTAGTCAGTCATAATGCAGCCATTATTCTCATCCTTCATCATACCCAACACCTTCTTGTTAACCTGGGGAATGTCATAAATATTGTTGAGGATCCAAGTTGCGATGTAAATTTGTTAATGTTGACCCCTAGGTTAACAACTGCCTTTAAAGCCCATCCAGAATCGCGTTCTTGGAATTCTTCCAAGTCTCTGGAGATGGGCTCCACTACTTTCTTTTCAAACCACTCATCTAAGTTTGTGTCTTTGTATATGGGAGAGTTTGAAGTAGTGAAATACTTGGTTTCATTTAGGATCTTATCTCCGCTGGCCACTTCAAATTCCCCACCAAATGCCATATTCACCTTTACTGCCTCATTTTCCTTAAGGGCGTGTTGAATTCTACGTTTGAACAGAGCTTTACAATCGATGAGGAAACTGCCCGGATCCTTGTGTTTAAGGTTTGAAATGACTCCAGTCCGAATTCTTGAGTTGAATGCTGATACAGAGTCATCCCAATGCACCCTATGCTTTGCAGTCTCTTTTGTTGGTGTCAGTCCCGCCCCCTTCTTCTGTTCGGCTTTTAGTTGGTTTCTTAATGTTTTCACCGGCCGCATCTTGGCTTCGAGGTGTTGCTTTTCACCAATCGTCTTTGCAAACCTCATCCCATTATGTATCGTTTTTATAGCTTTCCTACACTCTACCAGCCCGTTTTTAACATTATCTTCCTGATAATCAGTTTTGATTAAACTTAAGATGGATGCAATTAACTGAATAAGTTTATTTAACATGTTTAAACAAAAAAAGCCAATATTCAAATATATATTAAGCAAAAATGTTCAAAAATCTGAATCAGAAATTCAAAAATTTTCAAAAATTAAAAATCTTTGAAAAATTACAAATATATCACTCACCAGAGCACGTCTGAACGATTTAAAACTCACCAGAGCACACGTCTGAACGCTAGGAATATCTGAAACAGAATGAAGAAAATTCCTTAACGCATGCTATTAAATATTCTTTTAGTCGGACGGAAAACTGAATGGTATTATGTTATGCTCAAAAGGCCCCTGAAATGTGTAGATTTATGCTTGTTGTTCCATAAGAATCAATGTAAAAGTGCTGCATTTAAGACATTTATTGAACTTAATTACATTTTTCCCTACTCTTACTACGAGAGATACATGATAGTATAAGTACTACCAACATATTACCGATACAGCAAGTACTATAAACACTTTATACCAACTTATACGAAATTTTAGATGTAAACACCTAAAAATCTTTGATTAGTCCCCCCCCACCACTTTTATTACTAACTGAAGTATCGCAGACGTGCAGAGGGGTACCTGAGACGTACAGACGCCATCAGAGACACGCTAACAGAAGGTACAGACGACCACAGAGACATACAAACGTCATCAGAGACACGCTAACAGAAGACACAGACGGCCACATAGGGGTACAGACGTCATCAGAGACATGCTAACAGAAGGCACAGACAACTACAGAGGGGTAGCAGAGACGTACGGACGCCATCACAGACACGCTTACAGAAGGCACAGACGACCACAGAGACGTACAGACGTCATCAGAGACACGCTAACAGAAGGCGCAGACGACCACAGAGGGGTACCAGAGACATACAGATGTCATCAGAGACACGCTAACAGAAGACACGGACGGTACCTGAGACGTGCAGACGTCATCAGAGACACGCTAACAGAAAACACAGACGGTACCTGAGACGTGCAGACGTCATCAGAGACACGCTAACAGAAGGCATAGACAACTACAGAGGGTTACCTGAGACGTACAGACGTCTACAGAGACACGCTAACAGAAGGTCACAGAGGTATAAATACAAGCAGTTACAAGTCGAGAAGTCATTTGTTAACATGTGTTCAAATAGAGCGGTTCAAGTAAACAAACTTGCGGCAATAGTGAGAGAAAAGTACAAAGCTCTTAGAAGAATGCAAGCTGATGAAAAAGAACTTCTACAGACAACGTTTAAGCCAATAACTACGCCTCTTAAAGAAATAAGCAATTACGTGAATGAAAATGTTCCTAAACCAGATCTCAACGAAGATGACTCACAAATTAATCAACATCCACAGACCAGTGACGACGAACCTCTACATATACAAACATCGTACAACCCTTATTTAGAAACATATACGCAAGATTTAGGGAATACTGACCAGATATTTGGCCCCAAGTATAACTGGGAGACGGGTGAATGGGAGTTTGGAAATCACACCATTCAGTTCGGTAAAGATAGCATTCAAATGGATTCACTCATTTTTAAAGCTACACCCGGCCTGTACGACCTGATTTTCTCGAAGGAACCTACACAATATACTCTAGCCGATCAAAAAATTTACCAAGCTCTTCTAGACGTATCAGGAGTACATAAGGATGGACGAGGGCGTCTACGCCACCAATCTCACACAGCAAAATACGAAAAAATTATTAAGCCAATGTATCAAGGAAAAAGAAGAAGAACACAGGCTTTACATGGTACCTCAAGAAATGTCGAAACGCAAGAAGAAGATACATCAGGCATACAACAACAGTGTAAAAGAAGACATGTAGCACAGAACGGTCAAGATACAAAAGACATGCAGATGCAAGGTTCAAAGAAAAACCGTGTTGATGTTCCCACAAGAACTGCTGCAATAGGGGAACGTGATATAGCAAAGAAGCAGATACTTGACGAACTGGAAGAGATATGGTTTCTGTATAGCGAACATTGTGACCCGAACATGCTTGTGAAAGGCCTTGAAATTCTTTCAAAAGCCGACGCTTTAACCGGAAAAGAAGCAGCTGAAATTATAGAAGAACTGAGGTACCTAGATATTATTGACTAATTACAGACACATACTTTAAGAAAACAAGAAATTTTAGAACAACCAAGAAAAACTTCAGAATTTAAGTTCATCTTAATAACAGTTAACATATCCGACCTTCAAGAATGAATATACTAAAAGTTCTGTGTTTTATACGTATTAATTTTTAACAAATAAAATATTACAGAATTTATTTAGCGTACTTTTTATTATATACATACCAGTTCATCGGTTGCACACGTCACTACCTTTAAAAGGAGCTATGACATCACCTATCCTAACTGGCTTTAACAGCATCAATTATGAAAAATATTAGAAGTCACAGGTATTCATAGAGATTCTCGAGGATATTTGAGACATCAAGCATTCCAGGATAAATTTAATAAAATTATCAAACCTTTCTTTAAAAATGAACAACCACATCATCGAAGCCGATTTGAAAATGCGCAGAAAAAATGGTAAAAACGTCGTAATAGTAATGAACAATCAGCCAACAATTTAAACAGCGCACAGACGTAGAATATAAGACACTATCGTTTAACCGCTATGCCGTTAGATCTATGGATGAAAATGTTATAATAAATCGGCTAGGACGTCTAGTTTTTAATTATTAACTTGTATTAATAGCTTTAATTATTACAATGTACTAGTATGAAAAATAAAAAAAAAACGCATAGTGTTTTTATATACTAAACCAATGCAGCATTAAGATTGCCAATTGGTAGAAAACTATTCATACATAAACAGAGAGAAATAGAAAACAGTAATCCACAATTATTAAATCAGAGCAGACGGGAAATTCTTTGGACGTAATTATTTTAATACTACATAGATAAAAGAAACACAAGTACATAGAAGGCCTGCACACAAAAATGAGGAGAGAGAAAGAGAAGTCAAAATTATTAAAGCAGAGTATACGTGAATTTTTTTACACGTAATTATGTTAAAAATACTTAAAACAACCACAAGTACATAATACTAACACAAGAACTTATTTAAAGAATATTTCAAATATGAAACACAAGTACACAGTAAATATACATAAAAATGTTTACCAAATGAACAACAAAAATCGCTTACCTTGATTCAATATTTATCACTGCACTGCGAACTTACTAGCGAAAGGTTCAGATGCTAACTATATAGCTCGGACAAAATTGGTTATACACAATTATTACACTTTATATTTGTCAGAAACTCAATGAACTGGCTATCCCCCGATTTCTATTTATATAGTAGGTTTATCTGATAACGCATTATAATTTACATGTACTTGCAAGATTCTTTGAAACGACATGTGCATATTATTGCTAGAGTTTGCGGTTTTGATTTCCGTTATTAGCGCGTCGTGTAGAATGTGCTGTGTCATAATAATGAAATCGTATACTAAAAAATATAATTGATGCTTTTTTTGCAGTCATTGCCCTACATTCTTACTTATTTTGCAATATCAGGTTAAAATGCAATATTAGACATGTGAATATTATTTCTAGAAGTTGCAGTTTTAATTTCCGTTATTGAAATTTGCAAGGTGTTTCTCACAGTGGTCGAAAATTCAAATTTAGGAGGACTTGTTGAATTCGGTATGTTATCTTTTTTAAGGCAATTTATTAAGAACAAGTAATGGTCACAAATTGTTAAGATAGCATCACGAAAATAGTTAATATTAATGTCGTTCAATTATACAGGGTGTTTCATAATTATTGTTATATTTAGCCGGCTGCAATAAGGGTAATTTACAATAAAAAGCAACTTGTTCTTTATTTTTCTTAGGAACTTTTTTTCAGTAATCACTTAAAACAAATCACAGAATTCTAACAAAAATAAATAAAATACAATTATTAAAAAACCCAAAGTATGTAATAGCGAATTATAAACAAATTTAAAATAGTTTACCAAGCGTGCATATCTAGAGTCAAAAAAAAAATAAAATTATTAATAAAAATTTGCATTACTCAAAAACTGTAGCATGAAGTATCCGAATCTTCTTCTTTTCTGACATTGAAGGTGATTGAGGGCTAATTTCTGGTGCACGAAGTAAGCCCAAAACTTCTTAAGATAGATGATTTACTTTTCTTTTAGGCAATGGTCTTAAATGTGAAATAACCATATTTGAAGATAATAATAACGCATGAAGAAGGTCTTCTATATTGTCTTTTCTTCCGATCTTGCGCGTGTTATGTTGTCGATAATAAGGCACTCCTCGCCACGAAGAAGCTTTAGAAGAAATAAGATATATGCTCGACATAATAGGAAGTAAAAGAGTATCAATTACGTCAGTTCCATGTATTAATATTTTATGGACACTAGCTGGCATCTTATACCATTCGTATAATTTCACAATATATTCGGCAGTTTTCAGAGTACATTCTCTAAAATTTTCGCTATTTAATTGATAACCACATGATATGGCTTGTAAAATTGTTACAAATCTCCTAATTAAAGTTTCGTCTACATTTGTAATTTGAGCGGATTTCTCAGGGTCTTTAAAGAATTTTCTGGCAGTGTTACCATCATTGGTATTACCACTATCCTGCTTAATTGTATCTATGAGAAGTCCAGTTTCTTGCCGAAATTTTGATTTTATTTCTTTTTTTTTTGCTTCACAAATGGCTTTATTTTGAACACCTCTAACCCGCTATGTTTTTCTATCTAGTCGGTAAGCAATATGCAAAATGCATTCAAAGAATCTAATATGTGCATGTAGCGTCGACAGACCATACTGAAAAGTAGAGAAATTGCAAGATTTTTTTAAAACTGCCCTTAAATTGTTCATATCTTTTGGTTTAGTTTTGCAAATATAGCAACTCTGTGTGGAAGGATTTTCTGCTAGAGCATTGGCCACTTTTCCGTCCAACATAGTTTTTAATAACGTATCAATTGTATAACAGTAACAATTTCTTCTCGAACATTTACAATTGTTGGTAAGAGCGAAGCTATTTGTTCCTCGACATAATTATTTTCTCGCATTATTATATCATGTGTATCTTATCTATTATTATTATCTATTCCATGATTTACATAGTCAAGCATATTTTTCCTTGAAGCAACTGTAGTTGCCCGAGATAACAAAGAATTATCTAAAAGAAGTTCGAATAAATTCAACCTCGTCACGTCTCAGTGAATACCTGAAACACACAAAAAAATTATTAAACAACTTCCGATGCACTCCGACCCTACAGATTTTGTGTATAAAAAGATAAATGATGAATCAACAATATAATTAAAAATTAGAATAAAACTAAATAAACTTTTTTTTCTTTTGACTATCAAATTTCAACAATTAAAAAGATAACTATTGTTTTTCTCTGCTTCTAATAAATCCAATTTTACTATGAATAAAATACTTTTATATAGGAGCATCACAAATAATACTAACCTGAAGAACCAGCAGACATGATAAAATAAAAAAAAATAATTTAAAAACACTCTTTATCACTTTTAACAACTTGAGAACACAACGTTCGCAAACGACGATAAAGCGTAACTGAACAAAACTTGTACTTCCAGTACCCTTGCGACTACTAGACCTTGAGAAGGTTCCTAGGAAATAGATAAATTATTCGGAACCGACTAAGGTACGCATTTTACTTTTCAATTATAATCATTAATAGATGTTTCTCAGAAGTTGGGTTTTTGTTAGATGTCCTCCTAAATTTGAATTTTTGACCACTGTGGACTCTTTTTTGCGCAAAAAATATAATCATTGCTTTTTAACCACTCTTTTTTGCGCAAAAAATATAATCATTGCTTTTTTGCGGTCATTGCCCTGCATTCTTACTACTGCAATATCATGTTACAGGTGTAATATGATATTGCTTCCCTGACATTCGTTTTGTGTGACTAATGAAATTCTATTTAATACTTAGTATTAGATGTGGAGTGTAGCTAGAATAATGAAATCGTATTTAATTTCTTCTTCTTCTTTGTGTCAAGCCATCTGTCAATTCTTCTTCTTTTCGGTGTGTCAATTCTTCTTCTTCTTTACGTTTGTCATGTTGCTGTCAATTCTTCTTTTCCGGTTTGCCACTTCTTAATTGTGTTGAGCCATTTTCACTTTTTCTTTTCGTTTGTCAATTCTTCTTCTTCTTTTCGTTTGTCATGTTGTCAATTCTTCTTCTTCTTTTCGTTTGTCATGCTGCTGTCAATTCTTCTTCTTCTTTTCGTTTGTCAATTCTTCTTCTTCTTTTCGATTTGACAATTATTCTTCATTGTTTTGAGCTATTGACACTTCTCTTCCTTTGGCATGTTGCTGTCAATTTTTCTTCTTCTTCTTTTTGATTTGTCAATTATTCTTCATTGTGTTGAGCCTTCTTCTTTTCTTTTGTCAATTCTTCTTCTTTTCGTTTCTCATGTTGCTGTCAATTTTTCTTCTTCTTTTCGATATGTCACGTTGCTGTCACTTCTTCCTCTTTTTTTCGTTTGTCAATTCTTCTTTTTTCGTTTGTCACGTCAATTCTTCTTCTTCTTTTTGATTTGTCAATTATTCTTCATTGTGTTAAGCCTTCTTCTTCTTTTCGTTTATCAATTCTTCTTCTTCTTTTCGTTTGTCATGCTGCTGTCAATGTTTCTTCTTCTTTTCGATATGTCACGTTGCTGTGACTTCTTCCTCTTTTTTCGTTTGTCAATTATTCTTCTTCTTTTCGTTTGTCACGTCAATTCTTCTTCTTTTCGATTTGTCAATTCTTCATTGTGTTGAGCTATTGCCACTTCTTTTCGCTTGTCATGCTGCTGTCAATTCTTCTTCTTTTCGATTTGTCAATTATTCATCATTGTGTTGAGTCTTCTTCTTCTTTTCGTTCGTCAATTCTTCTTGTTTTCGTTTGTCATGTTGGTGTCAATTTTTCTTCTTCTTCTTTTCGGTTTGTTAATTCTTCATTGTTTTGAGCCGTTGTCACTTCTTCTTTTTGTTTGTCAATTCTTCTTCTTCTTTTCGTTTGTCATGTTGCTGTCAATTCTTTTCGGTTTATCAATTCTTCATTGTGTCAAGCCATCATCACGCAACGGTTGCTATGGCACTGTAACATACATCTTTTGTACGGATAAGCGAAAATCGACGTACGGACCATCAAATTAATTCTTGATAATCAATTACGTTGTGACGACTGTCACATAAAACTTATAAATTGGTCACATTTACATGAAATATTAATAGATTTATGTTATCCCAATTTAGGTTTTTTATTAACGCATAAGTGGGTGGATCAATGAAACAAGTTTATTTCTTAACATTTCTTTATTTCTACATTCATTTTATTATACACAATATTTCTATGAGCGGCATCTAATACAGGATTAATAACTATGGCAGTTACATGTATACGATCTTGGAATCGCATTCGGTTTAGAAATTCAAAATTGTAGTCACTTTCCGGTCTATAGATAACATATACTTTATTTAAATCTTCGTTAAACGTAACCTTCTTTGCTGCCTTCTTCATCTTTGTTGGGATCGAGCTTGATTCAGTCCTTTTGGATAAAATTAATCAAATACATAACGTATGTGTATAAGCCAATGTTAAAAACGTGAAGATTCAAGTATAAAAAAGATGATGATGTGAACCAAAACAAGTAATATATTTAGAAATAGAAATTTAATATTGCTATCATGTAGCTGAATATTTTGATTCTTCTCGATCACTGTGCTGCTGTTGTTTTGAAAGAAAATATGTTGTATTTTCTCTATAAATTTGCAACTAGGACTAAACTTTCTATGATCTTCAAGAATATTGTCATCTGGTTTCCACTTGTAAATTTCTACACCACAGTTGAAGCACCTCACAATATCTTCTGTCTGTAGATAGTAAAATCCACAAGCTGCTAACTCTATTGCAGGTTTATTTCCCTTCCAGCTACCAAAAGTTGATAATCTTACATAAAAATTGCTCATCTCAGGCGTAAAATCATCAAGACACATTATGATTGACTAATGAAATATAACAAAAGTTTCTCTTTATGTATTGTTATTGTACACTACACCATCCAGTAATTTAAAAAACATTAAGTTTCATTAAGCGCGAAAGAAAAAAATAAGATATATTTTATATAAAGTTATTATGGATATCTTAATATTACATTATAATTCATTAATCCATGATTAATACATTTACATTTTAAAAAGAGCCGTTCAGATTCATAGTTGCAGCAAAATGCTGTGAATTCATTAATTTTCTTTATGTGATGTATAAGTTTGCAAGCATATCCTCTTCTCCGATGGTAAGGTAAAGTGTATATATAATCTAATACTCTTGGTACATCGTGTTGTCCGAGTGGATCAAAGTCACATTTTGATAATAGAACAAAATATGCTGGTACTCCGCTGACATATAGGATGTAGCAGGTAACTTTTGTGTTTGTCATCCATTGATGAATAAGTATGTCATCTAGATTTAACTGTTTAATTTTTCTGACTGCATTCGGACCTCTGAACAACTCAATTTTTTCCATCTTACTTCGTCGAATGATTGATTGATACTGATTTTGCTTTATTCATTTAATCAAGTATCGTCTGTGTATTGTACAGGAGTGGGGAGAGGGGCGTCATAGTACTCTATACCAAAGGTTTATATAATATCATACAAACGTTAACATATTTACGGACGGATTATAGCTAATAATTAACATAAAAATATATGTAGAATGTAGCTCACCGTAAAAATATTACCCAACTTGCCGTAGAAAAAATATTGTATGCAACTTACAATACATCTGTATTCAGTAATTTTCATAAAAATGATACGTACCTATATACAGAATAATAGCGGTGTATAATAATTTACGTTCAGTGGAGATCCATGTATAGTAGTACTCAATCAGAGAAGGTTATATCGAGGATGTTTGTTGGTCTGGCCATGCTGTAAGAATGGTATATGTTCTTTGTAAAGAGCAATGTACGATTAAAGGGAGATCCATGTACTCAATCAGATAAGATAATATCGAGGATGTGTGTTGGTTTGGTCATACTGTAAGAATGGAATACACTTTTAGATGCGAATTTCGAATGGAATACGCGAATAGGCTGAAGATTCTTTTACGATGACATATAGATGCTAGATGGCTTGGGCACAGTTAAAGTTTATAGCCGGTAGAGGGCATGATTAGGCGATTTGTTTGACGAGACAAAGAACTATAATAGATGACATCTAATCCCCCATTAATTTATTACCTTACACGTTAAAATAGGTCCACTAGCAACGAAGATAATTATGATAGAGTGCTCTTTTGGTAATGTTGTCATGTTTATTTTTTGTCTCATCGTAATCGTTATCCCCTCCCCTTTCCAACAAGTCCTCACACGTCACGATCCGAAGTGCGGTCGCGCCTCCATCACAAAACGAGACAAAAATGACCAGAATGGACCTTAGCGATTTCTTATGGGATTTTACATGGGAAAATATCTAGAACTCTTGTTGCCCTTTTACTCGTCATACAGATGACCGACTATAATAACTTTTATTTATATTTAATTTAGAACGTGTGTACTGATTTTCAGCCTTAGTAAATGGAGATAATTACCTTCGTAGGAAAGCAACTTTGATACCCTCTCAGTAACCCCTGTTCTACGTTTCGCTTGACCGACCGCAGTATGTTTCTCTACACACTCACAGTAATCAACTGTGAAAAATCTAGCTTTAGTAAATTCAAATAGATTTTTCAGCGCTGCCTCTTGGTCTATATATTACAAGTGCCATGCACCACTTCAGCTGTCATAATTCCTGTCATTTGACATATTCTACGTGTTCCACTCATTATAATTCCCATTTGGTGATAAATTGCAGCCTGATTTTTGCATGAGAGTTTAATGAAAGGGTAACAAATCAATTGGAAGTTCTGTCGGACAAAATACATGTGACGTTTTCGTGGTCTGACCGTTCCAAATTTTTAACCTGTTCCACAATTAAAACTTCCCCTGTTCCAGTGTTCCTATATATTAAAGTTTGTCCGACTAGACACCCTTAAGCTATTAACAAATTTTCAGCTTGCTATTAATCAACTTTTTTTTCATACACGGGATCCAGACCTATGAGGTATTTTTGGAAAAGTAGGTGAACGACCTTTATATATAACTTGATCCCCCTTTTCAATTAAGATTTTGGGGATTGTGTCCGCCCCCGCTATAGGCTTGATGTAATTGAGTTTAAAACTGGTCTTCAAAATGTGCCCCTCACAATAATAAATTTGACATGTTTTGGCATATTTTTATGGACCAAATTATGGACGGTGGTACTTTTCAAATTGACACACTGTATATTGAATGATAGCTACTGACCTACAAGAACTGTAAACCATGCTTTCAGAACTACACACCGAATCTTCTTAAATAGGACTGAAAATGAATTTAAACAAAACAAAAGTCATGCACTCCGAAGAAACCGTGACAATAATAAACGACAATGTTATAGAAAAAGTTGAAGAATATATATACTTAGGACAAAAAATAATACTAAATAGGGAAATTTAAACGGAAGAAATAAAAAGAAGAAGAAAGTTAACATGTGCAGCATTCAGCAAACTGAACTATATACTCAGAAATCATCAAATTCAACGATATCTTAGATCTAAAATTTTTGATGCATGCATGATTCCGATATTAACATATGGGCACAAAACATGGACAATCACAAAAAAGAATATGACAATATTCAGAATCACTCAACACGCGATGGAAAGAGCAATGCTTGGCATATCACTTAAGGACAGGAAAACAAACACATGGATAAGACAGAAAACCAAAGTCACCGATGTGGTACAAAAATCATTCAAATTGAAATGGGAATACGCTGGACATGTAGCTAGGAGCCATCTAAACAAATGGCACAGAACAATTTTAACCTGGAGACCATGGAGACCATACCAACACAAAAGACCCAGAGGCAGACCTCCTATGAGATCGACAGATGATCTGAAACGGACTGCCGGGAAAAATTGGCTACAAGTAGCGTACAACAAAAAACAATGGAAAGGAAGACTTGAAGAGGCTTATGTTCAGATGTGGACGTGAATGGCTAGACGAAGAAGAAGAAGGAACTAAAAAAGCTGTAATTTCTTCATGCATCATAATAACAGTAATTAATAAGTTAAGTTTAATAACAGTATGCTCTATTCCATCTACAAAGCGAGATATGGATTGGGTAATCCTGGAGAACTGCCACTGCTAGCATAGATTGTAAATATCGTGTCATAATTTTGGAAAGTCTAGTAGAAAGTACCTAAAAATACCTAACAAATGTATTAGCCTCATAAAAATGACTTTTCAGGGTTGAAAAGTCGTAGTGCTGTCGGCCAGGGGGTACAACGGCCACGTTTATTCAGATGGACTTACTTAAGTTTTTTTTATGTATTTTTACCCGTAGAACACGAATTTTTTGGGTAACAATTGATCCAGACTTCCATAATATTGATATAAACAAAGAGCTTGAATTACATAACAGTAGTGATGAGCGAGACTGGTCTTGGTCTTGCGGTCTTGGTCTTGGTCTTGCAGCAAGACCAAGACCAAGACCAAGACCAAGACCGCCTTTTGGTTGCAAGACCAAGACCAAGACCAAGCTTGCAAGAACAAGACCAAGACCAAGACCGAACCTTGCAAGACCACGCAAGACCAAGACCAACCTGCAAGACTCTTGCACTTTTTTGAGAAAAATTCGTTTTTATTATTTAACTTTATTTTTTTAGTTCAATTATATATACTGACATTGTAAGAAACCTTAAACAATATCGAATTTTTAAAATATGTACTGATGTGATCTTGATTATTGATATGAGATAATATTCTTATATGTCACTTAATTTAATCAATGTATTAATACTAGTCTAATTAATTAACCAGATCACATATCAATATGTTTTCAATCTCAGGGCGAATTATAAATTAATTACTTACTTTCGTGGATTCTAAATATTTCTTAATGGTTCCTAATCGGGATAGAAAAGAAAAGAGTAAAAAAAATACACATATGGGTTACAATTATAATCAAAATATTTTTTATTTTATTTAAAAAGCAATCACTGCTTAATATTTGCTATTTCTTATTATTCTTAAACATAACATTTACAAATGGGAATCTTATTTCCTTTTGGTTTTCAATTGAAAGTTTTTATTAACATTTAACTATTAGGAGTTATTAGCAACAACTCTATTTAAGTTTGATGAAGCTTTTCTGATATTATTGATTATGTTATTCAATTTTTATGTGGAATTTAATACGAAAAAACCCATACATTCATGTCCAAACAAATGAGACTGACCTTTTCCTGGTGAACTGAAAATGTCCTCACACAAAACCCGTTCCTGCTATCCTTGGCTGCGATCAAACCTCGTCCTGGCTTCCAGTAATGTACTCCTTTGAAAAACTAGCTCGAATAGCTCTCGTTCCTGCTTCGGTCGTGATGCTGTGTTCTACCTTTTTCGAAACTGCTATCAGCTACCGGGACACTCTTGGCTCAAGGAGGTTCTTTTACTCTCGACCTGGCCTACTTCTCGTTCCACGATAGATACTCCACACTCACGGAACTACCGGCTTTCTCACTCTCCGTACACTACCGTCTACTACTCGACTTCACTTCTCGACAGCTCAAAACATTCTGATCTCACTTTGTCATCCATTCCCCTACTTTCTAAATATCCCTTCCAGATTCACAAATCAATCTTCCACCACCAACTCTCATTCGTAATATTCCTCAAAACCAATTTTTAATCTTTCTAAATATGCTTAATGGATTTCAAAAGAAAATATTTAATTCCCATTCTAAAATACTTTCTAACTATTTACAAATTTTAATGACCTATTCTCTCTTTCAAATGAGTCTTATTTAGCATAGGCTAATGATCGAAACCTTCCGCGAAAAACGATAATGAACTATCATCTATTTCACTGAGTTTTATTTAGCATAGGCTAATGATCGACCTTCCGAGAAGAACGATAATGGTACGCGTCATTCACTTTGTTTATCTAAGCACATTGTTCCGAGTTTCGTACGCTTATTCTAATCACTTCTTAAAATTAAATATAACAATTTGTTGTATACAGGTTGTTCTAAATTTATATGCCCGTGGTTGAGAAAATTGAAAATATTTTATATTAAATTGAACTCTGTTTATAATTATCAAAATTTAATTTTCATATGAAATAGAAATATAACAGTACATACTATTTTGGTTATATTTTTCAGTCGTTTTGATTAAGTCAAACGGTTTGCATTTTCTCGACCTTCAAAGTGTCCAGAAGGCAAGTTTTCAAATGGCGACAGTTCAAGGATAATTGAAATGACTTGTAAGACAAAAAAATTTAATTATAGATAGGGTAATCCATTTAAAAAAATGCAATTAAAAACGGTTTTTATGTACCAGTAGTTTTCGCTTTTTTGTCTAATAAAAATACTGACACTTATTTCAATTCTTTTCGCATCATCGAGGATAAATGTAGGTTGTTAAATTTAAAATGAATACAAAAAATATCATAATAGATTTTGAAAAGAGATTCACAATGCTGTGAAAGCATTGTGCCCTGAATAAAAAATAACTGGTTGTCGATTGTAATGTGTCAAGCTTGGTATCGCAAAATCCAAAGCTTAGGTTCAGTTTCTGAATATAATGACAAAAATTCCGATACTGGAAAATTTTTAAAATTATTTTTTGGATTAATTTTTTACACTCAACGAAAGTTGGAAGTTGAATTATTTGTGAAAATCCCGGATGACAAACGTGTAAAGAATTTTACTGATTTCATAATTGAAAACTATTTGGAAGAATCTAGGTTTTCCCCAGAAAGGGCCAGTAGTACAAATAGTATGTGCCGCACTTGAAATGCATGCGCATCATTTCAGTGTGTTTTAAATACTACAGTGTTCGAGTGAAAGGAGCAGATCATTATCTGTTAACAACTATAAACCGTTTATCCCTTTTCGTAAAATCCGTGAATTGAAGGTCCCCGACCATTTGTGGCACCTTTAAGAAGCTCTTTTTCT
The DNA here is from genome assembly GCF_917563875.1 of Diabrotica virgifera virgifera. NCBI lineage: Eukaryota > Metazoa > Arthropoda > Insecta > Coleoptera > Chrysomelidae > Diabrotica > Diabrotica virgifera. Next base: position 148,357,031 of record NC_065449.1, read on the forward strand.
GTAACATTTTATTAAAATACAGGGGCAATAAACAATAATCCAGACTCAAGACGTGGTCTGAAGGCAGGCGGCAGGTATCGACAGCATGCAAAACACAACGTGACACAACCGAAGGCCGGCAATTGCAACAAGGGTTGTAAATGCAGGTTTTTCCTACTGATAAACATTACCATTATAAAAATATACTCTAATCTCTTTATATAGAGAGAAATAATTAGGTCATTAGGTGAATGTATAATGTTAAAATTGGGATCCGTTTGAACCTACATTCTACATTCTGTTAAAATTTTAAAGCAAAAAGTATAGTTTCATTCTTCACATCTTTATTTATTTCAATGTACATTTTATTCGAAATTGTTTGGTTCAAATTATTACTACCAAAAAAGCAAGACCAGCAAGACTCTTGCAGCAAGACCAAGACCAAGAACAAGACCGGCTAGTGCAAGACCAAGACCAAGACCAAGACTGCCTTTTAGCTGCAAGACCAAGACCAAGACCAAGCTTGCAAGAACAAGAACAAGACCAAGACTAGCCTGGTCTTGGTCTTGTTCTTGTTTTGCTCATCACTACATAACAGCGAGTTTTCGCAAAAGAAAACATTTTTTGTATTTTTGGGTAATTCTAAGCAAAAAATATTAGGTACAAGTTTTTTCGTAGGATGCATGATTTTCAAGATAAACGCGGTTAAACTTTCAAAATCACGAAAAATTGCAATTTTTGAACGCAAATAACTTTTGATTGAAAAATAAAATAGCAATTCTGCTTACCGCATTTAAAAGTTCAAGTCAAATTATACCGGTTTTGATTATTTGCATTGCCAAAAATTAATTTTTTTATTGTCAAACAAAGCTATAAACAAATAATGTTTCCCGTGCCCAATGCATGAGTTTTAAAGCATGCTACGTAGAAATGGCCTGTTTGTAGGCGCTCCTACTCGTTCGATTTTAAATGAAAGATGCATTGAAAACATCACTCAAGCACTATGTGTTTATAGCTTTGTTTGACATTAAAAAATTAATTTTTAGCAATGCAAATAATCAAAACCGATTTGACTTGAACTTTCAAATGCGTTAAGAAGAATTGCAATTTTTCGATTTTTTTGAAAGTTTAAGCGCGTTTATCTCGAAAACTATGCATCCTACGAAAAAACTTGTAAGAACATTTGCGAATGACTCAAAAAATACAAAAAAATATTTTCCTTTGCGAAAAATCGCTATTATGTAATTCCTCAAGTTCTTTGTTTATAACAATCTTATCGACATCCGGATCAATTGTTACCCAAAAAATTCTTGTTATACGGGTTAAAATACATAAAAAAAACTTGGATAAGTCCATCTGAATAAAGGAGGCCGTTGTACCCACCCCCACTCTGGCGACTGGACTATCGGTTGGAGTGAGACAGGGAGACTAACTATCAACCACGCTGTTTAAACTAAATCTTGAGGCTGTCATCAGAAAAACCACTGTAACCAGCCATAAAAATACCAAATCAGTTCAAATTACTGTATTTGCAGATGATATAGCTATCATTAGTAGGATCAAGCTACGATTAATGGAAGCGTTCAAGGAAATTGATCCTAAGTCGGCGCACACAGTGGAGGCGGTTTCCGCTTACGGTTAAACCGCGCGGACCCGCTTTTAAACGTTTTCAAAAAGAATGCACGTCTTTAAATGTATACGAACATAGTCAAAGCAGGTCCGCGCGGGCCAACCGCTTCAACCCGCCTGGCCGCTTTTGCTAGAATAAGAATTTAGTTTTTTCCGCGCGGTTTTAATGTATACTTGAATGAGAATTTAGTTTATTCCCTCTTTTATAATAATAATTAGTAGTTCTCCATGGATTAATTTTATAAATTGTACATTATAATAAACAAAAGTAATAAAGTCAATCTTATTGAAACCGTAATTTTGTGTGACTTATGTATTTCTAAAATCATTCCAGTATTAACTATTAACTAAATAAGTGCTTGAAAAATAAATTTACAACAAAACTACTTACATCAATGTTATAACAAGCCTTTCTTCCGGAAGGATTGCCTGCTTATGTAAATTACACCAGTTTTTAATTAAACGATACTCCTTCTTCTTCTTAAAGAGCCTATCCGTTCCGGATGTTGGCGATCATCATGGCTATCTTAACTTTGTTTACCGCAGCGCGGAACAGTTCAGTGGTAGTGGTGTTATACCACTTTCGTAAAATTTGAAGCCAGGAAATGCGTCTTCTTCCCGGTCATCTTTTACTATTTACCTTCCCTTGGAGAATCAGTTGGAGAAGGCCGTAACGTTCTTGATTTCTCATTACATATCCTAGATATTCTAATTTTTTTGTTTTGATGGTTATGAAAATTTCACACTCTTTCCCCATTCTGCGCAGGAATTCCACATTAGTAATTCGGTCAACCCAGGATATACGTAAGATGCGCCTACAAGACCACATTTCGAAAGCTTCGAGCCGATTCATAGATGCAACAGTTAGTGTCCACGCTTTCATTCTGTAGAGCAGAACTGTGAATATATAGCATTTCAACAGACGGTATTTTGTTTTTAATGATATGTCTCGACTGTTGAAAATGGGTCTCATTCTAACGTATGTTGCTATCGCTTTTATTATTCGCTGTTTAATTTCTGTTGAGCAGTCCCATTGGCTATTTAAATTCGTACCCAGATATGTATATTGCTCAACTCTTTCGATATTCTGTTGGTTGACTGTAAGTTGAGCGTTTAATATTGTTTTTAACGATACTCCACTTTCTTCAAAATATATTTAAAAGCCTCTTAAATCATTCTCATATACTGGAAGAATCGTTCATTATCTTTTAATTTTTGAAATAGATGATGATATTCTCCATAAATTAATCTTTCTCGATTAATAGGATGTACATCAACTCTCTTTCTTTTCAGTTTAGTCAAAACAGAATCTAAAGCAATTATATCGTCATCGGAAGACGACATTTTGCTAAAAGTAGTAGACGCAACTGAAAAATTTGAACGATCTGTCTCGCTTTTACCCGTCTTCACTGTGTTACCATAACCGCGCGCGAGAACCGCGCGGTTTGCCCGTAAGCGGAAACCGCGTCCACTATGTGTGCCGCCTAAGGCACGAAAAAGAGGACTTAAAATAAGCGAAACAAAAATCAAGTACTTACATGACGATAGTCAAAACAATACCTGACAATGAAAATAATATCGCAATAGACAATTATTATACCATCGAACGTGTGGATGTATTCACATATATGGGCATAAAAATCAATCAAAAGAATTCCGTACGTAGCGAAATTAATGCACGTATTTCCAGTAGAAATTGTACATATTACGCTAACAAAAGATTAATGACATCGAAATTATTAAACGAAAGAACCAAAATGACTATCTGCAGAACATTAATTAGATCTGTAGTAACTTATGGTTGTGAGACCGGAATGATGACAAGAAAGTGGAAGCGCAACTGAAGACATTCGAGAGAAAGATACTGAGAAAAGAATATGGCCCAGTGCAAGAGGAAGACGGCACATGGAGAATTAAGAGAAATGATGAGATTAATGAATTAAGTGAAGGGCAGGACATTGTAAGATATGTTTATAGTCAGAGGCTGTCAAGGGTGGGATATGTCTAGAGTCAGAAAAGTAGAAAATCAACAAAGAAAATATTACAATCGAAGTCGGTAGAAAGACAAAAAAAATGAATACCCAGAACAATATGGTTGAATGAGGTGGAAAATGACCCATAAATGTAAGACAATAAAGAAGAAAGGCATAAGATGGGTCTGAATGGAGGGCCATAGCCAGACAGGTAAAGAACTCATTTATTCTTCTTCTTCATGTACCATGTCCTTTCAGAACGTTGGTTACCATCATAGCTATCTTAATTTTATTCACTGCCACCCTAAATAGCATGCTTGTATCAACACCATACCAATCTCGCAAGTTCTTCAACCATGAGCTTCTTCTTCGTCCTGGACTGCGTTTGCCTGCTATTTTTCCTTGCATGATATTTTGTAGCAACCTATATTTGGGATCTCTCATTACATGTCCGAAATACTCCAGCTTTCTCTGCTTGATGCTTTTTATGATCTCAGTAGTCTTGCCGAGACGTTCTAGTATTGTGGAGTTTCGAATCTTCTCCACCCAGGAAACTTTTAAAATTCTTCTATAGCACCACATTTCGAAAGCCTCAAGGCGATTTAGATCGATTTTATTCACAGTCCAGGACTCGACACCATAATGTAATACCGAGAACACGTAGCAGCGAACACACTCATTTATAGTACCTAATAATGTCTAAAGAATGATAAGAAGTAGAAAGTAAGAGCGTTTGTGGAAATTGAGAATAATGAGGTTGACTACAAGGATATTATCAAAATTGTTTCAATTTTATTGCTGTTTAAAACCACTCCTTCAAGATCGAGAAATAAAAAGTTACTATATAGGAATCTCAAAATACGCCAGTTAATGAGAGCAAGAACAAGATATTACCTCCGAATTCTATCCTATTGCATGGATTTTGTTAGGAATATTGTAAGAAATCACGATCCTCAGTAATGGGGAAACGATAAGAGAGAGAGAGAGAGAGAGAGCATGGATTTTAATGAAACTTTGGGAATAGCCTCTACTTATCTCCTAATTCAAAGTTTATCTTGGGGGCGGTTCCCACCCCTTCAAGGGAGTGGAACATTTTTTGGTCAAAATAACCACGGAAGTGGCTAGAAAACCTAATTCTAAGCAAAAACTGTTTTAATATTTTTTTTTGAAAACTTGATACTTTTTGAATTATTCGTGGTTGAAAATTGGCCATTTTCATTGAAAAATGACACCTTTCGAACAGTGTTTTGCGAATACATTAAAAATATGCATCTAACTAAAAAAACTATACAAAAGATTTTTGTAGCTTATAAAACAACAAAGAGATTCGTTCCTTCATAAATCTTCTAGTTATAATACAAAAAGAGATATGGTAGGTGAAAAAAGTTCGTTTTTTTTTGTGCATGCTCAAATCGGTGTATTCAACTTGAAATAACAGAGAAACGGTCGATTTTAGGTTTATAATGCTACCAATACCTTTTGTAGTGCTTGAAAAAACCTTTAAAATAAGCAATATTAAATGTCGATTACAATCAAAATAAGCGAGATATGCTGCAAAAAAGTTGATGACTAATGTATTTTAAGAAAAAATGAGAAGTGTATTTAACCCCTCATCCACCAGAATTTAAATGCATCGTTTTCCTTCTACAATACATTTTACCATAGTGTTATCTCTATGTTCAAAAAGTTGAACGGGTTTAAAATTAATGGTTTTTGAAAAAAAAATAAGATCAAATTATAGAGCACATTTTTAAATTTTCTTAAAAATCCTTTTTCTCCATGTAACTTGAAAATGATAAGAGATCCAGTAATGAAAAATAAAAACAAAATTGTTATCTAAAAAACACCACATTTTTGCATGCTATATTTTTTACATGGAGAAAAAGGAAGATTTTTAAGAAAATTTAAAAATACTCTCTATAATCCAACCTTTTGAACATAGAAATAACTCTATAATAAAAGGTATTGTAGAAGGAAAACAATGCATTTAAATTCTGGTGGATGAGGGGTTAAATATACTTCTCATTTCTTCTTAAAATACATTAGTCATCAATTTTTTTGCAGCATATTTCTCTTAGTTTGATTGTAATCGACATTTAATATTGCTTATTTTTAAGGTCTTTTCAAGCACTACCAAAGGTATTGGTAGCATTATACACCTAAAATCGACCGTTTCTCTGTTATTTCAAGTTTAATATACCGACTTGAGCATGCACCAAAAAACTTTCACCTACCATATCTCTTTTTGTGTTATAACTAGAAGATTTCTGAAGGAACGAATATCCTTGTTTTTTTTATAAGCTACAAAAATGTTTATTTAGTTTTTTAGTTAGTTTTCAAAAAAAAATTATAGAGCAGTTTTTGCTTATAATTATGTTCTCTAGCCCCTTCAGTAGTTATTTTGACCAAAAAATTTTCAACCCCCGAGAAGGGGTGGGAACCACCCCCAAGATAAAAGCGCCATAGTATATAGGGTTGACTTTGTTTCTTGAGCTATTCCCTACTTATAGTCCAGAGAAATAAGATTTTTCTCGTGACACATCCCCCTCCAGGCCGAAACCAAATTTTTTGAGTAGTATGGACATCTATATTAATAACCTATAATGTAGGTTACATATTATGTTTCCTGCAGCCGATTTTGATGGTATACATAGTTATAAACAAATGAAGATCAAAAAACGGTAAATTTTCGCATTTTTCGTCTACAACCAAAAAGTTAAGCATTTTAAACAAATTTGAGAGTAAGAAACTCATAAATCGTCTAAAAAATTTCAATATGGCGTTCGCTGAATATGTCTATCCTTATTTGCTGCTTAGAAAATTGCAAAATAAATCATAAATTTTGAGTTTTTATAAATATTCATAACTTTTGTAAAAAATAACTTAGAACCTTCTTATTAAACGAATTGCTGAGACTTCTGGTGCTTAAATTATATTTTAAATTTCAAAGCATTTGGTCAAATAGTTTAAAAGTTATTTAATTTGTTTATCCCAAATTAAATTTTTTTTGTAACACTATAAGTCAGAAAATTATGAGTTTACAGTAAGACTTCAGACAGTTTATGGAAGAAGAACATTTATACTATTGACTTAATTAAAAAAAAATGACAAAAAGTAATTTTAAACAGTGTAAAATTATTTTGCAAAAACACGTCGATTTTTTGCTTACTTATAAACAATTAGAATAACTTTTTAACCGTTAAACGTAGAAAAATTATTTTTTCATATTTAGAAAGACTGAATTTTTATACACATTTAGAAAGAACAACAATTGTCCTAGGACAATTAGGGACGAAGTTGACCCCCCCTTTTTTTTAATTCACATGTTTTTGCAAAATAATTTTGCAGTATTTAGAATTATTTTTTGTCATTTTTTTTAATTAAATTAATAGTATAAATCTTCTTGTTTCATAAACTATCCAAAGTATTAGTGTAACTTCATCATTTTCTGACTTATAGCGTTGCAAAAAAAATAATTTGATGATTTAAGCACCAGAAGTCTTAGCAAGTTAATTTGTACATAAGTTATGAATATTCATAAAAACTCAAAATTTATTATTTATTTTGCAATTTTCTAAGCAGCCAATAAGGATAGACATATTCAGCGAACGCCATATTGAAGTTTTTTATATGATTTATGAGTCTCTCACTCTCAAATTTGTTTAAAATACTTAACTTTTTGGTTGTAGGCGAAAAAAGCGAAAATGTACCGTTTTTTGATCTTCATTTGTTTATAACTATGTTTATCATCAAAATCGGCTGCAGGAAACATATAGGTTATTAATATAGATGTCCATACTACTCAAAAAATTTGGTTTCGACCTGGAGGGGGTTGTGTCACCAACATGATATTTTTTTTCCTTATTTCTCTGAACTATTACTATGAAAATAACAAGTAAATCGATGTAGTAGGATGGAATTCGGAGCCAAATACCCTCATTTACTGCCCTAAAATGGGATTTTTAAACTATGGCGGTTATACTGTACAATAAATCTAGAGTATATAAGCTCAGGGAAATAAGCAAAAAAAAATACTCTCCTGTGGTGTCTAATTCTAGGGGGGAAAATATGTTTCATGCAATAAATTAGGTGGTGATTTGTAGCTGTGAACAATGAAAAGTCGAAAATATATTTCCGTTATTTTTTTTTCATTTTCTATAAAGAATCTTTCCTTCGTTATTGAATCTTATCTTCCACCTAAAATCGAGAGGTGAAAAAAAAGTTGAAGATCAGATGGAACGGACACCAACTATATAGGGTTTTTTTTTTTTTTGTAAGCATTTATTAGCAATCATAATTACATATTATATAAGCTAATTTGATAACAAGTACAATAACATATATCAATGTATTATTGTACACTAAAATGGCGTTATGAGGTACATCACCCAGCGGTTTCACCTCAGTTTCAGCGAAGATCTATGGGCCATAATCTTCGCAATCTTCTGTTGTTTAGTGGCTGCAGTAATGGTAATATTAATTGGTTGGGGTGGTCTTCCAATTTCTCGTGATGTCTGTTGGCTCTTTCTTGAATTACTGTGCTGACTAACGGGATGTTTAGGTCTGTATGAAGGGTTTGGTTGGAAATGTACCACGGGGCATTTGCGATGGTGCGTAGAATTTTTGATTGAGTTCTTTGGATAATTTTTGTGTTTGATTTGCTGGCACAACTCCATAGTTCTATACCGTACGTCCATATAGGTTTGATGACTGTTTTATAAATCAGCAGTTTGTTCTCAATTGAGAGTCGAGATTTTCTACCTATAAGCCAATTTATTTCTTTCACTCTCAACTCAATTTGTTTCTTCTTCTTTAAAATGTGTTGTTTCCAGTTTAATTTAGAATCAAGATGAAGCCCCAGGTATTTGACGATGTTCTGTTTTGGTATGTTGACTTGATTAAGGCTAATATTTGGGCATTGGTCTTTCCTTAGTGTGAAAGTTATATGTGTTGACTTAGTTTCGTTAGCTTTTATCTTCCATTTCTTTAACCACTGTCCAATTTGGTCTAGGTGTTCTTGAAGTTTTAATACTGCAGCTCTTGGATCCTCTTCAGTTGCAAATATTGCTGTGTCATCAGCGAAAGTTCCAATGGTGGTTTGTGGAGAGGTTGGTAAATCGGATGTGTACAGTACATAAAGAAGTGGACCCAATATACTACCTTGTGGGACTCCTGATTGAATTTTGTTACGGTTTGATAGTTCATCCTCCACTTTAGTTTCAAATTCTCTGTGATTTAGATATGATTTTAATAAGTCAAAGTATTTGTTGGGTAGGGATTTTTTGATTTTATAAAGTAATCCTGGGTGCCATACCTTATCAAATGCTTGGCTAATGTCCAGAAAGGCTGCTGTGCAATACTGTTTATTGTCCAAAGCTCTATTAATTACATTTGATATGCGATGGCATTGTTGCACTGTAGAATGACCTTGCCGGAATCCAAATTGGTGTTCTGGGATCCAGTTTTGGGATTCTAGGTCGCTCATAATTCTTTTAAGTAACAGCTTTTCAAGAAGTTTTGACATTATTGGCAGTAGACTTATTGGGCGGTATGATGAAACATCCGTTTAAGCTTTACCAGGTTTCGGTATCATAATTACTTGGGCAATTTTTAGTGATATAGGCCAATAATTAAGTCTTAAGATTGCATTTAATATGTACAATAACTTCATGATACCTTTTTTAGGAAGTTGTTTTAGCATTGTTGCTGTTATGAGATCAGTGCCTGGTGCCTTCTTTTCATTCAAATGATTAATTTCATCTTTGATCTCCTTCGGTGTAATTAAAGTTAGTCGCTCTCGTTGATTAATTGGTAAGGCTAGTTCTTGCTCTACTTCTTGTACTTGGTCATTGTCGTGTGGCTTGAAGACTTCAGTTAGATGTTCAGCAAATAAATCAGCTTTTTCTTTGTTGCTTTTTGCCCATGGTCCTGGTGGTAATGAGTTTTTCCGAATTGGAGGTGAAGTATTTATTGGTTTATTTTTGTTTTTGATTGGTTTCCAGATAGAGTTATCTTGACGCGAAAGGTTTGATACATAGTTTTCAAATGAGTTGTTTCTCATCTGTTCTAGAGCTGTTTTTAAGTTTCTTGTTTTGTTATTATAAACTGTCCTGTCGTCTGGTCTGTGAGTTCTTTGCCAAATTGATCTGGCTTTTCGTTTTTCTGCTACTAGTCTTTTTATTTCAAGAGGAATGTTGGTTGAAAATTTTTTTTGTCCAGGTTGAGGGGTAGACTGTTTGGCAGCATTTTGAAGTAAGTTGATTAGATTATTAGTTTCTGTTTCTATTTGTTCGGGAGTTTGCAATCTCACTAGTAGATTTACTTCCTGTTCTATGATTAGCCGGTATGTGTCCCAGTTTGTTTTGAAGTTATGCAGTCGAGGTGTTGGTTTTTTGATTATCACCGTTGTGCTAATTGTGGCAATTATGGGACTATGATCTGATGATAAATCAAAACTTGGTACTACATCTGTATATGATTGAGATATTCCGTTTGTAATAAAGAAATCCAATAGGTCTGGTGTTTTATTTGGATCGGTTGGCCAATATGTCGGTGATCCCGTCGATAGGAATGAGTAGCTTTTATCCTGGATAACTTTTGCTAGCTCTCTGCCTTTGGTGGTTGTTAGGCGTGAACCCCATAGCGTATGTTTACAGTTGTAATCTCCACCTGCTATAAATTTTGGCCCTAGAGTTTCGAAAAAGGGTAGAAGATCTTCTTTTGTAAGTCTATGCCTGGGCGGACAATAAATTGCTGTGACAGTTATATCATATGGAAGAGTTTGTATTTTTATCGATGTTGCTTGAATGTGATTTGTTTCGTATTTTAGCATTTCATAATGTTTTATAGTTTATCTTATCAATATGGCTGAACCTCCGTGGGCTGTACCATCTGGGTGATTTGTGTAATATAATTTATACTTAGGTATCTTGAAGTAGGTTCTGTCTGTAAAATGGGTTTCACTTACTAGTAGTATGTCAATGAAATTTTGTTCCAGAAATAGTTTTATATCTTCTTTATGATTAGGAAGACCATTGGCATTCCATTGGGCAATTCTTATGAACTTTGACATTGTTAGTTTACTTTATTTACTAGCATGGAAATCATGTTGAGCACCATACTGTTTTGTTGCATTAGCTGGTTAAATAAATTTTTAAACTCTTCTAGAAATTTGGTAAGTATACTCGCTGTATCTTCGTTATTGTTCTGATTATTTGCTGCAGCTTGAGCGTAACTTTCATACTGATTCTGAATCCTGGGTTGTGTATATATTCTGGGTTGTGTATGTATTTGATTTATTGCTGGATTTAATACGTTTCCTCTGTTATGATACCTGTTATTAATATTATAAATTTTTTGGTAATGTTCACATCTTTTATAATTTGCGGGGTGATCCCCACCACATAATGCACATTTTGCTGGAGTTTCTCTAGTCTTCTTACAAGTTGTGGTATTGTGGGCTCCTCCGCATTTGACGCATACAAATGGTTTATTGCAATATGACTTGGAGTGACCGTACGATTGGCATCTCATGCATTGTATTATGCGATTTTTGGTTGTTCGGGGAGGTTCAATTTCAATAACTCTATTCTGTAGCCCCCTTAAGTTATAAATATCTTTGTTATTTGCTGCCGGTTCGAGATCCACGAAGAACAAATTAAGTGGCTCTTTAGTAATTCTGTGTTGTGCATTTATTATATTTCGAACTTTATGACCCAGTTTTAGGAGTTCGTTTTTTATATCCTCGGTGTTTGTAGAGTGGTGAAGGTATTTTATTACAACTCTATAGGCTCGATCCTGTTTTAACTGATATGTATGGTGATAAATGTTATGTTCATTAAAATATCTAACCATTTTTCTATATGTATCTGGCGTGCCACAACTTAATTTTACGACATTGTTAGTTAAACTTTTTGTATGATATTCTTCCCTTTCTGCTACATCCTTAATTTTTTGTACCATTTTTTGATAGTCTTGTACACCGTGTATGAAAATTGGTGGAGGGTTTGCTGTGTTGTTCTCCTTGGGAGGGATTACTTCATTTTCTAGCGCTTCAAATCTATTTTCTGTTACAATAATATTTGTACTGTTTGCATTGTCTGTTGTTTTTCTGATTTTTCTTCTTTTTGAGCTTCTAATTTCTTGCCAATCGTTGCTGCTAGCTGGTTCGTTGTTTTCTTCCTCTTCTTCACTGGTGGATGGCAATCGTTGTAATTGATAATTTGAAGCAGAACTATGATATGTGATCGGCACTAATGGAATTTGTGTCTGTGGTAGTGGAGGGTACAAGTTAGGTGGCATTGGTTTAGTTGGTGCTGGTTGCGACATCGATATTAGATATGGCGTGGTTTGTACATTCATGGCTAGTTGCCCTTGTGTGTTGACTTGTTGATACATTTGTGGGTTGGTTATTGAATTATTACTAAACTCTGTATTTATCCCGGATGGAAACATATTTTGAAAAATATATTTATCATCATTTGCGTACCTGTGTATTAGTTTTCCTGGACTGGGCTTGTCACAGTCCCGAACAGGGTGTTTTTTTGCTGTACTAAATTACTTCGATATGTCGATACAAGAATGGACTGAACAAATTTTATCTACGTTAAATAATCTGTGGTTAAATCACAAAATTCGAAGAGAAACTTTGAATTATGTATTTAAACTTTGACAGTTATTTTGACAAAAAAAAAATAACTATATAGGGTGAGGCAGATAACTGGCCTATTAGAAATATCTCGAGAACTAAAGGCAACAGAATCATGAAAATTGGAATAAAGGGGTTTTGAAGGATGATCTATTAAATGAAAATGTTTTCATCTCTTTGCAACTTCCGGTTATACCGGAAGTTGCTTATAACTTCGTTTTTTTAAATGGGACACCCTGTATATTTTTACATTTTTGGATTCTCTTCGATGTCTTCTTTCTTAAAATATAAGGTTTTGTAATATTATACAGGATATTTTAAAAGATAATTACGTTTTTTATTAATTTCGTAGCAATATTCACACCCTATAGAATTGTAGTAATTTGACATCTAAAATTCTACTTACGTTCAAATGATTTTTAATATACTCTACTATTGTTAAGAATCATTAGTATAGCTAAATTTTTTAATTTTAGTATACAGGGTTGGTCGAAACTCGGAATGAGTATTTTCTGAGTTTTCTTAAATGTAACACCCTGTATTTTTGTATTGTAGTGAAATGATATTGTATAGTACTTTTTTATTTCTTAAGCATTCCCTATACCTAACTGCTTTAATTTGTGAGTTATTGGTGATTCAAGCTAAACATTAATTGCAACAAAAAATACGTAAAATTTTATTAGGTTGGCCGTGAAAATACTCAATCCCAAATAATTTTTCAGAGATAAATACATATTAATCCAGACTGGTCCTTAAAATTACCAATAATGGTTTAGCTATCGAAATAATTACTTAGTTAAGATTGTTGGTGCGATTAACAATTAAGCACAAATTAAAGCAGTTAGGTATAGGACATGCTTAAGAAATAAAAAAGTACCATAAAATATAATTTCATTACAATACTAAAATACAGGGTGTTCCATCTAAGAAAACTCAGAAAATACTCATTCCGAGTTTCGACCAACCCTTTATACTAAAATTAAAAATTTAGCTATACTAATGATTCTTAACAATAGTAGAGTATATTAAAAATCATTTGAACGTAAGTAGAGTTTTAGATGTCAAACTACTACAATTCTACAGGGTGTTAATTTTGCTACGAAATTAATAAGGAAACGTAATTATCTTTTAAAATACCCTGTATAATATTACAAAACCTCATATTTTAAGAAAGAAGACATCGAAGAGAATCCAAAAATGTAAAAATATACAGGGTGTCTCATTTAAAAAAACGAAGTTATAAGCAACTTCCGGTATAACCGGAAGTTGCAAAGAGATGAAAATATTTTCATTTAATAGATCATCCTTCAAAACCCCTTTATTCCAATTTTCATGATTCTGTTGTCTTTAGTTCTCGAGATATTTCTAATAGGCCCTTTATTTGCCTCACCCTGTATAGATTACGCGGATCATCCAATATAGGTACCTCGAAGTGCAGCTGGACTAATAGTGCTATGCAAAAAGCATACTGCAAAAAAACCGCCTTGAAGTCAACATCCCGTAACAACCCACTTCGCAGACTCCGTAAACGTCAATTTTTACAAAAGTTAACAAGAATTTTTTGAAAATTAATAATTCTGACCATAAGCAACAAACAGATAGATATACAGGGTGATTGATTAGTGGGGTAAAGCTCAATAGATGCGCTATAGTAATAGATAGCAATAAAAGTTAATAACAAAAATTGTAGCCAACTTTGAGCTTCATATTGCAAAATTTGTTAGAATGTTACAGGTTGTTCGATAACACAGTGGCAGATCAAACTTATGTTTTTTTTTTAAATAGAACACCCTATATTTTATTTTATATTCGAAATCCTGTTCATCTCCATCAAAACTTCTCCATCACAAAAATATGAAGGTTTGTTATGTTGTACAGGGTATTTACAAAGTTATAAGCACAACAACAATGGTTTATTAATGCCATATTTTTTTAATTATCGTCAAAATTTTCAGGAATTACTGACATTGTTAATTTTCTTTATATCAAATACAGGGTGAGTCAAAACGCAAGTACATTATTATCTCAGTAATGTTAAATGGAACATCCTGTATTTTATATCATTATTGAAAAGTAACATTACCGTACTTTAATTTTTATATAACATTCCCTATGTCCAAATTTATTAGTTTTCGAGATATTTTCATTTTTCAGAGCAAATTATTTTAGGTGTCTAAATAATTTATCTAAATTTTAAGTAAGCCATGACTGAATTGACAATTGACGATTACTTATTATCAATCCGGTAATCAATGTAACAATGTAGCAAATAAAGAAATAAAAATAATTTATTAGTAATACATTTTACAAAAAAACACAACTACAACATGCAACATTTTTGAAACAATTAAAAACTACTTTTTTATGTAAATGTAACAAATAAAGAAAGAAAATTAGTAATAAATTTTAGAAAAAACACACAAACACAAAATACAACATTTTGTGAAGACAATGGACGTCATAGTGATAGTCGTGACGTCAAATCAATGTTGGCTACTCTGAAATGGTTTCCAAACAAAGTAGAAATCTAGACGTTTCACGACCATGTTAATCTTTCGGATCGAATTAACGCCATCTCTTGATTGGAATGGGAACTAAATTGACAAATTTTAGTTACATGGGAATTTCAAATTATAAATTTTGCGGGATTTTTGATGAAATTTTGCAGGAAATTAAAACAACAGAAAGAAAATTCAATGTTTTTTTCAATATTTTACTGAAAACTTCAAATATTCCAATTTGTTTTTAAAATACTAAACACTACTGCCATGTGTCACGTGAAAGCACTGACAAGCACTGATGTGTAATATTGAGTTGAATGAAAATTTTTGAAAGAATCTTGTAGGATGATTGTTTAGATAAATATTACCTTATAATCTTTTACAAACTTCCAAAAATATATAGGCCCGAAATGTTGAAACACACTTGTCTATTGGAATAAACTGTTTCAGGATCTATTATATTGTTTTTTTAAATGTCGAGAAACACAACACGGGATGATCAATGTAAACTAAAAGTTCTACTCATAAAAAGGGAGAGGAGGTTAATACAATTGATTAAAATTGTGATTAGATCTAATTAAAAACGTAACACCACTATAATAGAATAATTAAGCCACAAACTGTAAAATAAAAAGTAAATAACAAATTAATTTAATTGTCAACTGTCAGTTGTTAAATATGGCAAGAGAATTGACTGACAGCGACATCTCTGGATTGGAATGGTAACTAATTTGCTGTCTTGACCTTGACAATTTACGTGAAACGTCTATGAGTATGTATGGTTTGTGGTAGAAATTCACACATGGTCACAAACTATTAATATATCTACGACATACGTTATTGGTATATACAATAACACAAACCAAAGACGTATGACGTAGATATATTAATATTATGTGACACATGACAGAAGCTCGAAACAAATGACCATCGATGAAAAGTCCTATTGACGTTTGCTTTGTTTGGTATTTTTATATCAATATTAGGAAACCTTTTTGACGTTTTGACGTCACACTATCACGGTCCATTAAACACTACTGTAAATGTAACTACCTATGTAAAAAAAAAGAACGAAAAATAATTTATCAGTAATACATTTTGCAAAAAAAACATGTCTGAAAAAATTAGAAGCTACTTCTAATAAAATATTTTTAATATTTAATTACATAAGGTGTTCAAAATTATGTACCTCCTGGCACATTTATGCACGCCTAAAAACGATCATTGAATGAGCTACTTACTCTACGAAGCATTTGTAAATTAACATATCGAATACACTTTGCATTCTATTTTTCATCTCATCCCTTGTTGTTGGAGGTATTTTATAAACTTCATTATTAACGTAACCCCAAA
The DNA here is from genome assembly GCF_917563875.1 of Diabrotica virgifera virgifera. Taxonomy (NCBI): domain Eukaryota; kingdom Metazoa; phylum Arthropoda; class Insecta; order Coleoptera; family Chrysomelidae; genus Diabrotica; species Diabrotica virgifera. Next base: position 148,373,113 of record NC_065449.1, read on the forward strand.
AACATCAGTCCAGTTTATTAAATTCTGGTGATTTGGGTGGCCAGAGACGTGCGGTGCATCTATTCAATATGATGCAAGTCTTCGAAATGCCGCCCCTAAAGTGGATAGGCGCAAAATTTCGGCTCCAATGCTTTTTAAATGCATTCATTTTTTTCGAATCCTGAGAAAACCAATTTGAAAAATTTAAACGCAGAATAAAAGATTACATTATTACCGGGGACCGAAAGTCCCTGAAAACTGGGGTGACAAAAGATTCCTGTTTGGTTTTTGTTTTTAGTGAGCGCCTTCGTGAAAAGACGCCGGTTGCTCCTCGTTGTTTATATTTTCGTCATAATGTCTCTCTCCGTCATATTCTTCTGTCTGGGTATTATTTACCTCTCTTCTATTGTCTCTTGGTCTGTCGGATCTGTTTCGGTTTTCTCGATATCCCTGTTCATTTTGTCTACCATTATTTCTGTTTTCTTGATTTGAGCGTGTGGTGTTTCTATTCTGGTATTCTCGATTTCTGTCTTCATTCCATTGCCTATTTCTTTGTTCATAATTTCCTCTTCCGTTGTCTCTATTTTCGTTTTCCCTTCTGGGATTAAAATCTCGTCTTGTATAGTCCATCCTATTTTGATTTCGATCTCTGTAATCCTATGTTTCTCGGGGCCTGTAATCTTCTCGCGACCTTCTTGATTTTCTTTCTCTTAGACGTGATTCTCTTATTTGTAGGAATTGGCATAAACTATCTATGTCTTTGTAGTTTTGCAATGTGATATGGTCTTCCAGCGTTTCTTCGAAATGTCTTGCAATCAGTTCGACTAATTGTTCTGATGAATAATTATATTGTAAATGTTTTGCATTATTGTAAATTTGTAATGCATATGTCCTTTCTGAGATACCCATCCTATCATTGTATTTCCCATTTTGCAATTCCTTGTTAATTTCCAATTGTTGGACTTTTCCCCAGAAATAATTCAAAAATTTTTGTTCAAATTGTTGCCAACTGTCAAATTCTTCTTCTTTGCAATCAAACCATAGACCTGCCTCATACTTAAGATAGTTTCTGATTGTTTCTTTAGCTGTTTCGAAATTTCCGATGTGCTGTACTTTCTTTTTCAGGCTATTTATGAACGGCACTGGGTGTAATCTTCGTACATCGCGGCCAAACCGTACTTTCACGTCATCTGTGCTATGTATAACAGTTGCTCTTCTTTCTCCGAAATTTTGTTGCGTTTTGATTTCCTCAATTTGTCTCTCCGTTTCTCGCTTGTCTTCTTGTAAAGCATTTTCCAACTTATTTTCCAAATTTTCTAGTTCCTTCATGTGATCCTTCATTCTCATTTCTTGTTCTTGCATGTGATCTTTAATTTTCATTTCTTGTTGTTCTATCTCGTTTTTCATTGTGGTCAAACATCCTTTTATTTCCTTTTCATACTTTTCTATGCGTTCCTCTATTTTCTTATTGTTCTCTTCTATTGCTTGTTTTGTTTCCTGTTGATTGTCATCCATTTTTTGTTGTGTTTCCTTCATGGCTTGTTTTGTTTCTTCTTGATTTTCTTGCATTCTATCCATTTTCCTTGATGTTTCTTCCTGATTTTTGTCCATTGTTCGTTTTGCTTCATCCATTGCTTGTTTTGTTTCTCTTTGATTGTCATCCATTTTTTGTGACTGGAGTTGCATCAGTTGTAATATCTTTTCTAATTCTGATAATTCTTTTTTCCTGTTTCCATGATTGTTGTGTCTAAAATATCTTCTTGGTCTAAATTTTCCTCTTGATCTGAATGTTCTTCTTGTTTTCAAGAAGTACTATCCCCGCCAAATATGAAATTTGAATAGTATGTTACCAAGACGAATTTTCCTCACCCAAATTTAATAAATTGTCAATAAATATATCAAATGTAAATATCGATAAATTAAATCAATTATGGCAAATTTGTACCTAAAGAGATCTAAAATTTTATGTCATCAAATGTAAATATCTCACTTTTTACCACGGGCATATAAATTTCCAACCACCGGCTTTTCCCTTTCTATTCCTTCAAATTTGCCACTAGAAATACTTTTCAATGCTTTCCACTTTGGGCGACATTTGTTGTGATCTTACTTTTGAAATCTAATATGTTCTCAGATGTAATTTATCTTAATTAATTAATCAATAATTATCTCATTAATCAAACAGATCAAATACCAATATAGTGTCAATCTCAGGGCTAAATTATAATATAAATTACTTACTTTCGTGGCTTCAAAGTATTTCTCAGTGGATTCCTAATCGGGATAGATAAAAGAGAGTAAAATAATACACACATACGGATTTCAATTAGAAATTATAAAAATCGTTTATTTTATCTAAATGGCAATAACTGCTTAATATTTCTTATATCTTATCTTTCTATCTTTATTTAATACAACCGTTACAAAAATGGGAATCTTATTTCTTTTTGTCTCCAAATTTATTTTATTTATTATGAACTATTATGATTTATCAGTAACAAATTGATTTAGGTTTGATGAAAATTCTTTTAATAGTGATTGTGTGCCTCAATTTTCAAGGTGGTATTTAATACACAAACCATACATTCATGTCATAACAAAATAGACTGACCTTTACTGATGATTTGACAATGTCTTCACACAAAACACGTTTCCTCTTGGCTTGGGTTGCGATCCAACGACTCGTCCCAGTCTTCCAGTAATGCCTCTGCTCCTTTGAAAACTACGCCTCGTACAGCACTCGTTCCTGCCTTCTCCTGATGCCGTGTTCTACCTTTTTCAAACACTTCAACAAAACCGGGATACTCTATCTAGACTCAAGGAGTTATATACTATCTCGACTCGGTCTATCACTCGTTCCACGATATCTTACTTTTTATTTTTTTAAAGACAAAACTAACCAACCCGGCGTTTCACTTGTTTGTACACTCTTCTCGAAAACTGGCCTTCGCCTCTCGATCGCCCAAAACATTCTGACTCTCATTCCTCATTCATTCTCCTCCTTCCAAATACCCCTTCCAGCATTCAAAAATCAAACAATCCAAAGCAACTTTCAATTATCCGTATTTACCAACACAAACTTTCCTTTTTCTAAATATCTTAATGGATTTCAAGAAAAAATAATATTCCCCATTTCAATTTTACTTTCCACATTAACCCTCTTTACAAATTTAATAACCTATTATTATACCTATAATGTTTATTTTAATATGTTACAGGGGTGACAAAAAAAAGAGAAAACTGACTTTAATTTTGGAAAATTCGTCAATCAGATTGGTGTAGTCGTCGTCTAAAGTAGCAGCTATTGAGAACTCTATTGAAATAAGTGCTAATTTTTTTAGTTTTGTTTGTCTTATAACTTATGGAGCTTCGTAAAAAGTTTTTAATAATTTTTAAATTTGAAAAACTTCTTTCCCCACTAGCTACCGAGACAGGGAGTGTTAATTAAGTTCATAGTGATACAACTACATTTAGGTATAAAGAAATTACGATATTTTGGCACAAATATATAGTTCATAACTTCCAAAGATTTCATGGAGTATGGTATCATTTGGGATATATCACGAAATTCTTCTAGAAGATCATTTGACTCTATATCCGATTCTTTTTATTTTTCTCTAGAAAGTATTGAATGAAGATTCATACATTTTTCTAGTGTTGTGTCATCTATTTCCCTCAATTTAAAACTATAATAAAATCTATCAAAAATTTAAATTTTTATGAGTTTCTAGAAGTGAAAATCGATCAATCAAAGCATTAAGACGATGTCTAAAATATAGATGAAAAAATTTATTTTAAATTTATCTTCCACTGTTTCCAGACTTTTCGTAATCAACTTAAATCAAGATATCAACTTATATCAAGATTTTCTGCAATTTCATTTGCGGTAATTTTCATTTGGTCATAGCCAGATTGTCTGCAACTTTTCATTTTTTCGCTTAGCTTAGACAAAACATTGCTGTAAAAACATAAATCCATAAATCCAATACCTCAATGTCGGAATAACAAAGAACTTATAGAAAAATATAAGCGTTGTATGTATATAATATTTACGCTTTCGGCTGACACTTGGCCCTGTGTTTCAATTTGTATTTTGTTTTTACTTATTATGCCGCCCCCTTGTGATGCCGCCTGATGCGACTGCCTCACTGCACCATAGCACGGCACGGTCTTGTGGGTGGCCACGCTACTGGTCCATTGAAAAATGAAAATATCTCTCAAAACTAATAAATTTAGACATAGGGAATGTTATCTAAAAATTAAATTACGGTAATGGTACTTTTCAATAGTGATATAAAATATAGGGTGTTCCATTTAAAATTACTGAGAAAATAATGTACTTGCGTTTTGACTCACCCTGTATTTGATATAAAGAAAATTAGCAATATCAATCATTTTTGAAAATTTTGACAATACGTAAAAAAATATGGTATTAATAAACCATTGCTGTTTTACTTATTTTTATTTATATATGGAGTTGAACTTGTTACGATTTTCATATAAAATTGGTTAAAACTTTGTAAATACCCTGTATAACATAACAAACCTTTATATTTTTGTGATGGAGAAGTTAACAGGATTTCGAACCTCACTAATCAATCACGCTCTATCAACATTCATGAAAGGCAACGGATTTTCTTACTCGAATTATTAAATAGTGATCTTGAATTTTATTTTAGATGCTTTTATTTTTACTGATAGTGAAAATTAGCACTAGTGTACATTTTCGACAGCTATTTGTTATTATTAAAAAACACTTCCTAAGTCACTGCCTTTCATAAAAGTGTCATATGGGACGCACACAAAAGATTATTAACATTAACTCAAATCGAATGAGCACAAAAAAGAATTCCTATTTTACATCAAACAATAGTATATTGACATACAGTGCCAAACCTTGGTTATTAACACTTGGTTATAACTATAACATAAAAAAGTAGTCAAAGGAAAGTATTGAAGAAGATAATATAGGGATAAAAAAACAATATGGCTTACCGGTGCTTGTTTCTTATGTTTCTGCTCTTCTTGTACATCATCATAAATATTATTATCATCGTTTTCATCTTCTGGCTCTACAGGAGAAGGTTGTTGAAATCTACGATTTGTAGGACGTTCTAAACTTGCTGACCTCCTCTTTATGTCAGGGCCATCAGGTGGAACAGGTGGTAATTTTCTATTACCTACTGGTGACTTTTTAGATTCTATACGCGGCAAGTTTCTTAGAGGGGGCAAAGCTGGAGCATCATCTTCACTATCAACGTTTCTTTGATGGTTGTTGGTGGTATTTAAACCTTTTGGTAATTTATTAATTGGAGAAGGAAGTACTCTTTGTTTTGGAGAAGATTGATCTGCGAAAGATGGGTACTTGGTGCCAATATCGTCAGGTGTCAGGTATCCATAATCGGCTGGTGGATCATCAGGAGGTTCGATTGGTTTGCTACTAGCTCTTCGTGGTAATGGAAAAGCAGGTCTCTCTTTTATTCTGGCAATTGACATAGGAGGTTCTGGTTTAGAAGTCTGTTGGTTTTCTAGTTGTTTTGGCAGAGGGGGTATAGGTGGTATAGGTGGTACGTCGGGGCTGCTTAGAGGAGGTTTATTAAACCGAGTATTGTTGCTTTCAACGGGAGGTATAATGGGTAATTTGACTGGAGGCTTAACTATATTGGGTTTACCTGGAGTTTTAAAACTACGGCGTGGCGAAAAAGGTTGAGGATCGGGTAGGCTTTTTACGAGTATCGAAGGATCTTGTTTTACTTGGCTTATGAATGTAGTGAGATTTTTAACTTGAACTCGAGGCAACTTCCAACTAATTGCTTGAAGTTCTTGAAATTCCTAAAATAAAATTGTTTAAACAAGTCGTCTGTTTTTATCAACGGCTTTATGTCTTACCAAGAATGATTTTCCATCTATACCTCTGTCTTTTAATATATCTGCTATGATGTCATTGCCGCTCTAAAATAAATTATGTATATTAAAAATTGTAATTATGTAATACACTAAGCGGCAAAATTAACGGAACACCTTAAAAATGGGATATGTTAGATATCTCGAATTTCCTAATAGACCTGGATCCCGCGTACCAAAAAAAAGTTGATTAATAGCAAGCTGAAAATTTGTTAATAGCTTAACGGTGTCTAGTCGGACAAACTTTGATGTATGAAAACACTGGAACAGGGGAAGTTTTAATTGTGGAACAGGTTAAAAATTTGAAACGTCAGACTACGAAAACGTTCCATGTATTTTGTCGGACAGAATTTCCAATTGATTTGTTACCAGTTCATTAAACTCTCATGCAAAAATCAGACTGGTGTTTATCACCAACTAGGCATTTTAATGAGTGGAACACGAAGAACATGTCAAATGACAGGAATCATGTTGGTTAGTAATAGCGGTCTGATTTTTGCATGAGAGTTTAATGAAAGGGTAACAAATCAATTGGATGTTCTGTCCGACAAAATACATGGGACGTTTTCGTAATCTGACGTTCCAAATTTTTAAACTGTTCCACAATTAAAACTTGCCCTGTTTCAGTGTTCCCGTACATCAAAGTTTGTCCGACTAGACACCGTTAAGCAATTAACAAATTTTCAGCTTGCTGTTAATCAACTTTTTTGGTACGTATTAGTGATTAAATAAAGAGTAATCGTCCAGGACATCGGTATGGCATATATTCTTAGAATAATATCTTTTGTTTTCATCACTATTTCCTCGAATGTCATTATGTTAATTTAATCCCCCCATTTTAAACCCACTCTACAGTTGCGTCATTGTTCATCTTAAAATTTTTCTGTATGCAAAAACGATTTTTAAATATTTAGTACGGCGTTTATTCTTACAACGGTGGCTTATATTTTCATCCCCATTAGTTCGAATTTCATTATCTTAATTTAGTCCCCCCCTTTTTCAACACTATCTACAGTTGCGTCATTATGTATCCGAAACAAGGTCTAATCATGTATTGCAATAACGACGCAACCACTTTATAATGGCACAGCACATACATAGTTACAGTTTTGTCGTTTTTGTATCATATGTACATAGTATTTTAGAAGTTAATTACGCAATAAACAAGAATTGTCAACATTTACAGTTGTCATTCTTCTTCTGGACCGGACTGAACATCTGTCTGCTATACTCTTAATTATATTATATTATTATTGTAATTTTTCCTAGGTGGCACAGCAGTCGGTTCCCCTCTACTTATTCTTAGTTGTGCTACATATTTTGCCACATGCAGTCGTATTAAAAATTGTAAAAAGTATTTTGAGTTTTATCAATAATATTATTGAGAGTCTTGTGGGTAAAATTTATATTTTTGTAATAAACATTTTGACTTTTTTTAACCGTGCATTATGAGTTCATGAGTGGTTGTTTTATTTGTAAGAAACCTCTGGGGAAAATTATTAGTCAGTGAGAAAGTCGAGCCATCTTTACTCAGTGTTGTTGGCAAACGTGTTTTCGTCTCTTTATATGGCGGAAATAAATACGATATTCTGGAGACCCTGAATACAAACGATTCGCTAAAACAGTGACAAAAATACATTTAATCTTTTCTCACTTATGTCTGTGGTGATACACTCTGGGTGTATCACCAGATTCAGTCATGACTCGATAAACATTGTGATCCAGAAGATTGGGACTGGAAAAAGCATGGAAAATTTTTCAATCCAAACTTTCAAGCCTCCAGTACCCCCAAGCTTATTAAATTCATATTTTGCAGATGCAATGGAAACTGGAAGTGCGTGCGCTTGCCGATAGGCAGGCCTCAAATGTTAAGGAGTATGCCTCGATTGTGGTGGTGAAAGCTGCAGCAACATCGTGGACATATCAACATTAATTAAAGAAAATTAATTGGGAGATGAATTACCGGCAAAGACGCCAACGCTAACTCCCATTATACTACAAAAATTCACCTCAGATACTGATTCAAATCTTGTCTCGCAGCCTGGACCATCGAAAAAATTAAAAAATAATAACTATAATAGAACTTTTTCAATATTTTGTCTAGAAATTGTCCGTGGATTAAGACTACGGGGATACCACACAAAAAACGCGCCTCTAGATTCTACCTCATAGGTGGCGGGGAAAAGGGTAAAAAAAAGAAAAAAATATATAGATAGAAAAGTAAGCCTAACGTTTAGTTTAGTTTAGCCTAACGTAAGCTTTTATTGCATTCCTATGCGCATTCGAGATTCTGATCAAGTTTGGAGCGCTCTAAAACCTAGATAAATAAATAAAATTAAACAACTTTGCCGTGGAAATTGTTCGTTGAAAAATCATCTTCTATAAAATTACTGTGATGTCATTTTATTGTAAAATGAACTAAAAAAGAGTTATAACCTCGAAAAATAAACTTAGTTTAGTAGAAAGTTACAAGATTTTCACTTATTTTTGTTTATAACTTTTTTTACGATAAAAATTAATAAAAATAAAATAGTAGAAAATTTAATTTGCTACGTTTTATGTTGAATTACATTTTCTGTAGGGTCGCTAGTTTACGAGATACAGCGTGAAAATTCTTTGCACCCCCTTTTCCAAGATGGCTACCGGGGGACAAGGGTGATGACCCCACAAACTTGAACTTAAGCTTCTACTGACCCCCTACACATTAAAAAAAAATAAAATTGCGTCCTCTAGCAAATGCAAGCTAAGGCCTAAGAAATGTATCATTTTAATGGACTAGTAAGTTCATCCATTTCCGGACTAGTAAAAGCCTCCAAATACGCAAGTTCAACTTTAAAATGGAGGGTATAGTGTAGGAAACAGAGGTTGAATCTCGCAAAATGGACACAAGTCCGGTTTTACTTTTTTTCTGGTATATCAAAGGGTGCTTATTATGAGACTTTTCTTAAAAAAATCCCAGAACCCCTCTTTTCATCCCTTTGAAGGGGATAATTTGTGGTCTTTGCGAAACGTAGTCCTTCCTGTACGTTTTGCAAAAAAATTCCTGAATAGAAATATGAAGAAGACTATATTTTCTACTATTTATTTCCCGGCAGCATATGTCTATCACCCACCGTTTAGCGGGGTGGCGCTCCAAAATTGACAAATTGACATGGGTGAGGCGGGTCTACACAATAGTTATAAAATAAAAAAAATGTACAAAAAATAAAAAAAATTAAAAAAAGCAAAATAAGAAATAATAAAAAAATTTAAATAAAAAAAATAATCCGCGTCAGAGAAATATGGCTCTAATTCTTTTAGGGCTCATTCTCTCCGCCACACTACAGAACAGTCACCCAAGCCCTGCCGTTTTCAGGCAGGGGTTGGCTCACCTTCCTCCATGTAGGAATCAGACTCTTCTCTATTTAATCCTACCGTCTTAAGACTGGAAAATAGACCCTTAAATGACCCAATGCTTCTGTTTACTCTCTTTCAGACAGCTCGGGATATCCCCATGCATCGCTTTCTAAGGAGCACGTCCTGGGATATTCCGGGTCGGAAGACGGGGTGGTTTTAGTTGGTAGGCGGCTGGTCATGGGGGGCATGCGAGACGCATGGGCCATACTGTGGTTGGTGTGCCCTAGCGTGTTCTTCTTTCCTGTCTGAGTCCAACAGTACTAGGGACTCCTTCCCTAGTCTGCTAAGAGCGTTCCACCTCAGTCCAAAAAAAAGTATCACTCGAGATACTGTTATTGAAATAAGTACTTAAACAATCTCAGGACAGAAGTTTGAGAATAGAGAGACTTGGTGGAGGCCAGACGAAATAAAAGAAAAAATAAAAGAGAATAGAAAATTATATAAAAAGGTGCAAGAAAATAGATCAGACAGAACTTCAAAACTATACGGCTGCAAAAAGGAAGTAGCAAACGCTAAAGCAGAAGAGTATACAAATCTATACGATCAACGTGATACCAGGGAAGGCGAAGGCAAAGAAAGCAAGAGATTTTAATCAGATTAGATGTATCCGAGATAAAAATAATACAATATTAATTCACGAAAAAGATGTCAAAAAGGGATGAAAAATTACTTCGACAGCTTATTAAATGAAATATTTGACAGAAATCCAGTTCAGTTAGCGGAGACAGTAACAGAAATGGTCACCAAAATAACAAACCGGAACGTGGTTCAAGCACTTCAAAAAAAAAACGAAAAACAGTTGTACCAGATGATTCCTGGGGAAGTATGGACAACATTGGGAAAGACAGAAACAAGTTGGCTAACAGTTTTACTTAATAGAATATTATGGAAGTTGGGCAAATGCCACACGAATGAAGAAGCAGTATATTAGTACCTGTTTACGAAAACAATGGAGATATACAACATTGCACAAACTACAGAGCCATACAACTACTTAGTCACACCATGAAAATATGGGAGAAAATAATTGATAGACTGATGCGTGAAGAAACCGAACTACCCGATAATCAGTTTGGCTTTTAGTCCAGGGCGCATCTGTTTTGAGATGGACGTTGAGAGGTGACTCAATTTTTTTTGCTGAAAATGCTTGAAAATAACTCAAATAATAATATTTAAGTTATCCTCCCACTCAAAATGGTCCGGAACATTATTGAAATAATCAAAATGTGAAAAAATAAAGGAAAAATTCGATTTTTTTATTGGTTTTTTGATTATAACTTTAAAACTATTCATTTCTGAGAAAAGTTGTACTGACATAAAAGTTGTGTAATTAAATTTCCTACAATATAGAATTGGTTAAAAATTTAAAAAATAGTCACCCTTGTTGCAAAATAGCAATAATTGCTAAAAAAACCATACAAAAACAAGTATTTGCATTTTACGTTTTTCAACCATTTATGATACACTTAGGACCTTCGTATTTTACCCAGAAAAACTTTATAATATAGTTAAACAACACTGTAAATTTCATTAAGATCGCTTTAATACATTTTGCAAAATAAATTTTGCAATCCAGCTTTCGCAAAAAAAATTCATTTTTTTTTAAATGTTGCAGGACTGAAAATAAAGCAGATAGCAAATTGAATTTTTTTTTGCATATAGAATTGTACTGTACCTTTCATTTGCAATTTGCAAAATTAAAATCGATTAATTACCACGGCGTCAGAAATTTTTTTAAATAAACGTTAGATTCACACAAGTTGATTTCTACCAAAATTTCTTTCAATCTTATTATTTTCTTACTCTATATTTTGTTGTATTTTAATATTTTAATTCCACAAAAATCAAACTAATTTTATTATTGTTTGTGAAATATTGTTTAAACAATTGCATATGTTTAAAAATAATAAACTTTTATTCTCTAAGTTAAAATATATGAACAAAGAAAGTTTTTGATAAAAAAAGTGTTATTTCAAAGGATAGAGTATGTGTTTTTATTTTGCAATAAACAAATTTGTTTATTTATATCGAAATGTAATAAAAAATTAAAATGTATCAATCATTATCAAAGGTCATTGGAATGCCCAATCAGAGCAAACTATCCGCTGTCCTGCGCGTAGCACCAATAATTAATGTTTATTTAAAAACATTCCTGACGCCGCGCCGTGGTAGTTAATCGATTTTAATTTTGCAAATGAAAGGTATTTACAGTACACTTCTATATGCAAAAAAAATTCAACTTGCTATCTGCTTTATTTTCAGCCTTGTAACATTTTGAAAAAATGAATTTTTTTGCGAAAGCTGAATTGCAAAATTTATTTTGCAAAATCTATTAAACCGATCTTAATGAAATTTACATTATTGTTTTATTGCATCATAAAGTTTTTCTGCGTGAAATATGAAGGTCCTAAGTGTAGCGTTGTGTAGTGTAGGTTGAAAAACGTAAAATACGAATACTTGTTTTTGTATGGTTTTTTCGCAATTATTGCTATTTTGCAACAAGGGTGACTATTTTTTTTAAATTTTAACCAATTCTATATTGTAGAAAATTTAATTACGCAACTTTTATGTCAGTACAACTTTTCTCGAAAATGAATACTTGTAAAGTTATAATCAAAAAACGAAGAAAAATATCGAATTTTTCCTTCATTTTTTGACATTTTGATTATTTAAACAATGTACCTACCGGACCTTTTTGAGAGGGAGGATAACTCAAATATTATTATTTGAGTTATTTTCAAGCAATTTCTGCAAAAAAATTTGAGTCACCTCTCAACGTCCAAATGTACTAATATTTTTACAGATGCGCCCTGGTCTATTTATTCAGGGCAGATCAACAACAGATGCAATTTTCATTCTAAGACAGTTGATGGAAAAATATAGGAATAAAAACAAACGCTCATGTGGTATTCATTGATCATTTAATCATGTAAAGCATATGATAGACTTCCTCGACATATAATGTAGTGGGCAATAATCAATGATGGGTGAATAATAATCAATAACAAAGGAGTTCCCGGTCCCGGTGAATATGTACAGATTGTGAGAGATATGCATGAGAGATATGCATGAGAAATATGCATGAGAGATTAACAACTAGTATTAGGACAGGTGTGGGAGAGACTAATAAATCTCATGTGAAAGTAGGATTCCACCAAGGCTCGGTGCTTAGTCCTTATTATTTGTTCTCCTTAGTTTTCTAGTTTTCTGTTTCCTAGCGGCATCCTAGAAGGAGTAGGAGAGGAAGATCAAAGAAGACCTGGGGAGACGCTTAGGCAATAACTTGTCGGTAAAGGGGATTGATATTGGTATGACTTAAGATAGAAACTTATGGAGAAATGCAATTCGAGATGTCGAACCCGCATAGGGATAAATCCAAGGATGATTACAGAAATGAGAACGTTTATATAAATGAGTGAAGTAAGTAGATTGCCAAAAATGACAAAAATTAACAATGAATTGGTTAAGTGAAGTTTAGGTGTGGCACCCATTGAGCCAAAATTAGAGCGCTTAGTTTAAGACCGTTACAACTTCTTCAGCGTAGAAATGATAAATCAACCAATAGGTAATTTTTTATGGAAATTTTTAAATATAAGTTTTAAATCGCGCATTTTTTTTCTGGAAAAAGTAGGGCTAGAAGAAATAGGACAGATCGAATAATATCTGATGGGAGACGCTAAAACAATACTTATTTATTAAAGAGATTGCATAATATGGGTATGACTGCGGAGAAGATTTAATTATTCAGGTAAACCGATCCTGAATGATAACGGAAGGAAAATCAAAATAAAAAAAGAACAATACTCACGTCTTTAATTGCTTTCAGCAAATTATCTTCACTTAACAGTCGAATTCTATTTAGATCCATTATTTTTCTTACGACGATTTTACCACTACTGAATATATGATATAGGTAGGTACCTTTTGCTTTACTATTCTTTCAATAACAATAAAACTACTTTTTGATAAGTATTATGCATTTAAAAATTACCGTTTATACAAAAAGATGTACCACGAAGTTTAAAATATTTGAGTATGTTATCTGTTAGAGGAAACCACAAGCTGGAATTCCACTGAAAGATATGATAAAAGCATTACGTCTAAAGTGATTTATACAGTAGTTATTAATTTTATTTTCACTAATTATATTTATGAAAATAACGTAAATCAATTATTATGCCAGACTCTAACTGATAAACGTGTTCGTATAATTTTGAAAAAAAAAACAAATTGTGGTTATAAACAATAATATAAATATTTTGGGTCAATATATCATTAATAAATTGATATTTTGTTCCTCATGAACGTCGAAAAATAAAATTTGTCTGAAAGTCGCATCTTAGAGGCTATGGAAATATTTATCTATAGATCAAGAGGCTAGATTTATCTATAGATATTTGGGGAAAGTCTTAAATGTAAGACAGAGGACTGTATAAGTGATACAGTTGAAGATATTGATAACTACTGTAGGCGGTGTAGAACTACACTGAGGTAACAACTGAAGTGATTGGAAGGCAAAAGCGTGAAAAAATAGAGTCGGACTGGTACGACGAGGAATGCGCAAAGAAAAAATCAATCATGTTGCAATAGTCTGGGCTGATTATCCTGGCTATATGGCTATTATGAGAATAGGCCATTTTTGGGAAAGTTATTTACCAGCAATTTTATTGCTGGAATCGAATCTTATGATTGTATATATTAATAATATAGGTATGCAAAGTCCGCAGATAGTGTGCTACTTTTTTTATAAACAAAATGGCGACCGAAAATCGTGTTTTTTTCAATTTTTGCTCTATAACTCCAAAGATTTTAACTTTACACCCAAAGCACCCAAATAAAAATTCACCACAATTAAATTCTGCATAGAGACGTGTTTTTCCCGATTCACTTCGATGAAAACTTTCCCCGGAAAAAGCGGGTTTTTCCAACAAAATCTTTAATTTTCAACTAAAATTTTAGATAAGAAATAACTTGGTAATATAAAAGCTCTTTTCGTATAGATTATAATTCCAGAAGCCGATGTAAATTGAATGAACAGTTTAGCAACAATTGAATTGTTAATTAAAAATTTACGGTCGCTATAATAACGACAATAATTATGATGCATAAGAATAACTATGATTTTTTCATAAAAATACACTATACCTATCTAATGTACTTTACAGAATTGAAATTGGACTATTTAAGCGGCCTCAGGAATATTTTAAAATTATAAACAATTTTTAGGCTTATAAACAAATAGAATATCTCGGGAAATATTAAACTAAATTAAATTGTGAAAACGGTACTTGAAAAACAGCGGCAGGACGCTTCTTTTAAAAGAAGAAACGTTTAATTATGACGAGTGGTTCCTGAGATACAACCGGTCAAAGTTGACCGACATTTACGGCAAATATATAAATAATAGAATCATAATTTTCGAACCATCACCTTTTTATTTCGGTCCTCTTCCTCCACACCAATTTTCATATCAATACTCATAACATATATTATTATAATAAAAACTATCGATAATACGTGTGAAAATTGCCAAAAATAGCAAAATTCCAATCAAAAATTAGGTTGGAGAAAATGTATCCCTCAAAGTTCAAAATCAGTATACGTTAAAAAAATGCATTTTCTCGGCTTTCCATGGAGCAATTTCCTTCATTCTTTTTTTGTTCCCAAGTAACTCGAGTAGAGTCATCGAACTAACGCATTATTAAATGTCAAACTTGCTTTTGTTTTGTTATAATAAATTATTTTTTTTATTATAACACAAAATTTTAATTTGTTTAAATAAAAATTGTTTAAATAATTATACAGCTTTCAAATGAGAATATTTATGTTTTTAACTTTAAAAGGTACACTTGTAGTAAGTTTATCTAAAAAACAGCCTACAACTGGAAAAAATATGTAGTTTTCTGTTCTTATAAATAAATAAATCTATTATAACAAAACAAAAGCAAGTTTGACATTTATAAATGCATTACTTCGATGGCTCTACTCAAGTTATTAGGGAACAAAAAAGAATGAAGGAAATTGCTCCATGGGAAGCCGAGAAAATGCATTTTTTTATCGTATACCGATTTTGAACTTTGAGGGTTACATTTTCTCCCACCTAATTTTTGATTGGAATTTTGCTATTTTTGGCAATTTTCACACGTATTATCGATAGTTTTTATTATAATAATATATGTTATGAGTATTTTAAAGATATGAAAATTGGTGTGGAGAAAGAGGACAAAAATATAAAGGTGATGGTTTAAAAATTATGATCCTATTTTTTATATCTTTGCCGTAAATTCCGGTCAATTTTGACCGGTTGTATCTCAAGAACCACTCGTCACAATTAAACGTTTTTTATTTTAAAAGAAGCGTCCTGCCGCTGTTTTTCGAATACCGTTTTTACAATTTAATTTAGTTTAATATTTCCCGAGATATTCTATTTGTTTATAAGCCTAAAAATTGTTTATAATTTTAAAATATTCCTGAGGCCGCTTAAATAGTCCAATTTCAATTCTGTAAAGTACATTAGATAGGTATAGTGTCTTTTTATGAAAAAATCATAGTTATTCTTATGCATCATAATTATTGTCGTTATTATAGCGACCGTAAATTTTTAATTAACAATTAATTGTTGCTAAACTGTTCATTCAATTTCCATCGGCTTCTGGAATTATAATCTATACGAAAAGAGCTTTTACATTACCAAGGTATTTAATTATTGATTAACAATTACTTATCTAAAATTTTAGTTGAAAATTAAAGATTTTGTTGGAAAAACCGGCTTTTTCCGGGGAAAGTTTTCATCGAAGTGAATCGGGAAAAACACGTCTCTATGCATAATTTAATTGTGGTGAATTTTTATTTGGGTGTTTTTGGTGTAAAGTTAAAATCTTTGGAGTTATACAGCAAAAATTGAAAAAGACACGATTTTCGGTCGCCATTTTGTTTATAAAAAAAGTAGCACACTATCTGCGGACTTTGCATACCTATATTATTAACATATACAATCATAAGATTCGATTCCAGCAATAAAATTGCTGGTAAATAACTTTTCCTTGTATTTTGCTAATTAGCCCAGAGTACAAGGCTCCAAGGATGAAGAACGAGACAAGTAGAGGAAGAGTATAGGCCGCTGAGACGAAGCGAAAAACGAATATATAAAAGAAAAAAGAAGGCGTATATAGGAAATCAACTGAAAGAACTAAATAAGTATAACACACAAATAGAACCGCGAAAATTCTACACGGAGATTAACGAGACCAGAAGGGAATTCAAACCTAGACTATCAATAGTTAGAAACAGACAGGAGAAATTATTGGTGATCATGACCAGATACTAGAAAGGTGACCAATAAATTTTGAAGTTAGACTAACTATAAGAAGTGAAATGAGGTTGCAAGAAGAAGAAATCCATCTCGAATGCATGGACGGCGAAAGAGAGAGAGAGAGAGAGAGAGAGAGAGAGAGAGAGAGAGATATCGTCCTAAAAGAAGAAAGAAGTCATTAAACCAATACAAAAATTGAAAGAAAATAATGCTCCTGGAGCAGATGGCATTCCTTCTGAACTTTTAAAACATGGCGCAAAAAATCTTACCTTTAGTATAAGTAGGCTAGTAGAACTAATTTGGAAACAAATAAAACTACTAAAAGACTGAAAACATAGGTATAATTGTACCTATGTCAACTATCCACCAAATATTCCTTCTAAAAAACATATGAGTATGGAATTGACACTTACTTAAGTGATGACTCAATATATGTTGCATAGAGCCATATATGGAGAAGAACCTCAATAACTCTCGAATAATTAGTAAAGTTCACTACGCTTAAATTGTGCATTACGCATTACTGTTCATTACGCACACTGTTCACTATGCTTCTGAAAAAATATACAGGGTGTTTGGTAAAGAATGGGCGATAACTTAACCTTAGATTTCTGAGGTTAAAATAGGTCGATTTAAGCTAACTTACCTTAGTACAAAAATTAATAATAACCAAAATACAAGGTGTCAAAGTTAAACTTTTATTTTATTTATTTTTAAGTATTTCCTGACAGGCATAATACATTAATCAAAATAAGTGTGCCTTTTCATTTTTAACTTCAAATATCTCAAAAACTATTGACTTTATCGTTACGAATATAGAGTATATTATTTGCATGTAAAGTATTTTAGAATCTAAAAATTATGCTAACATAGCAGTTTCATCAGTGGCGTAGAATTTGGAAAGGGCCAACCATTCACTTTTCCCCGTCGTACGCCTCTGGTAATAGCCAGAAACGATGATTTAACATAATTTAGTAGGGTGTACACTAGTGTACAGTGCCTACACTTTCTGCCAAGTATCACACGGATATGTCAAATTATTTTAAAGTATTCTTTTTTTGTAAATAATTTATTCTTTATTTAAAACTTTAAGAACTATGTGTGCCCGGTACTATAAAAATATTTTACATATCCTTATGGAACTTGTCAGAAAGTGTAGGTACTCTACACCCTACTAAATTATGTTAAATAATCGTTTGTGGTTAATACCAGAGGCGTACGACAGGGGAAAGGGAATGGTTGACCCTTCCCAAATTTTACGCCACGGATGAAACTGCTATTTTAGCATAATTTTTAGATTCTCCAATACTTTCTATGCGAATAATATACTCTTCATTCGTAACGATAAAATCATTAGTTTTCGAGATATTTGAAGTTAAAAATGAAAAGGCACACTTATTTTGATTAATGTATTATGTTCCTTCGTTTTTAGCTTCAAATATCTCGAAAACTAATGGCTTTATCGTTACGAATGAAGAGTATATTATTTACATGGAAAGTATTGGTGAATAAAAAAATTGCAGTAAAATAGAAATTCCGCCAGTGGCGTAGAATTTGGGAAAGGTCAACCATTCACGTTCCCCTGTCGTACGCCTCTGGTAGTAGCCAGAAACGGTTGTTTAACATTATTTAGTAGGATATACAGTATCGGCACCACTTACCAAATTTCGTGTTGTTGTCCCATGCTTGTCAGGAAATATTCAAAAATAAATCAAATAAAAGTTTAACTTTGACACCCTGTATTTCAGTTATTATCAACTTTTGTACTAAGGTAAGTTAGCTTAAATCGACCTATTTTAACCTCAGAAATCTAAGGTTAATCTATGGCCCATTCTTTACCAAACACCCTGTGTACAGTGCATCCATAAAGTAACGCATACATTCATTATTTCGTAAACCGGCGACTTTAAGGAAAAATCCCGAAAGAGTTCGATTTTTATATTTAAATTACGATTTTTTGGCATAATATATCATACTAGTGACGTCATCCATCTGGGCATGATGACGTAATCGATGATTGTTTTAAATGAGAATAGGGGTCATGTGATAGCTTATTTGAAAGGGTATTCAATTCTCTATTCAATAATATAAACATTAACATGATTATTTATACAGAGTGTGAAATTTTTTTTAATTAAATTAAATGACAAAAAAAGATGAATGTATGTAATTTACTTAATTCTGAAAACATTTTACTGCTGTCAGAAAACAGATTTTTTTAAAATAAACATTGATTTTCGCTTAAACGAAATGTTCAAGCTGCTAAGGCGCAGGTGGGTGGCAGCTTTAACATTAAATTTAAGCGAAAAACAATATTATTTATTTATCTTTCAAACAAACATTTTTTCCTGTTTTCTGCCAACAGTAAAACGTATGTTGAATTATAATTATTTTCCTAACAAGTGCAGAAAGTCATTATTTTCCGCACGCGACTGCAGTTTGCCGAACGACGCGAAGCGGGAGTTCGGCAAGCAGTCGAGTGCGGAAAAGAGACTTTCTGCAAGAGTTAGGAACAATATTTTTTCTAAGAGTCTTTAAAAAATTACCAAATCTTAATCAATTGATTTAATTAATATGAAAATACATACACAAATTAATTCTTTGACAAGGTTGTCAAAACCAAACTTTCAATATAATTAGTTAGCATGACGACGATATTAGTTTCCATGACGATGATTCAAAACGACTGTTATTGTCTACCGATTTGACTTTCGAATATTATGTCAAAATAATTTTATTTCATCGAATTGTCGCGTTAATTTCATTAAAACAGGAACACAATAAGATATATTTGAAATAAATTAGTAAATAATATATAAATATTAGTTTATTGCATGTATTATAATTACTTTAAAGCCATATTAACATCTCTAAATTAACACGCGTGCGGAAAAGTAAAAACCGCGTGCGGAAAAGTAACACGCGTGCGCAAAAGTGAAACTTTCTAAACTAAAATGCGTGCGCGAAAGTAGAAATTTTGCACGCTCGTAGAAAAAATAAATTACATACATTCTCCATAAATTTAATTAA